>NC_059427.1:127858823-129277156 GCF_021028975.2 Sphaerodactylus townsendi | reverse complement strand
GAATGCACCTGCTCTGAACCACTACACCACTGCTGCTTAATTGGGTTGAATGTTTTCCACAATGACCTGTCTGCCCCCCCCCCCCCCGCATTAATGTAAGAATGGAAATGAAGAATTGGAAATGTCTCATTTCTCCAATTCTCAAGAATTGGAAATGTCACATTTGACACTGTCAGAGGTCTTGGAAATGTCTCATTCTGGCTTTGCATTTGCTCACAAAACGGGTATAAATTCTACAAGTTAATAAATCTGATTAGGAAACAGACAGGAGTAGAATACATCAATTTTGTACCTTCAAGTCCTTTATTTTGCAGTTTGCTTTGCTTCTGCTCCCACATAAAACAGATTGTCTCCCTTCTGCTTCCCCCCTCCCCGGCCTCCTGCCAGATGTTGTTCAAAGATTGGCACCAACCACTTTGCTTGGAAGGAAATGCATGCACCAATCCCACAGGAGCATTTTCTGATAAATTTTTTCCAATATCTTGCTGCGCTTGACTGGAAATGTAGCCTTTTGCTGGTTATGTGACCTCTAGCTGATCGCTTGGCGTGCAGTCCTGCCCTTAGCACACCGGCTAAGCCTTTGATTAGTTTAATTTTTGCTTTTTTTTCCCTTTTGAGTCAGAGCTAGGATACACATTTTGTGCTGCTGTGTTATTTCCCTGTCCCCATGTGCATTTAATGCTAGCCTGTCCTTAATTCTTCCAGTATTGAGGCTTGGCTTCATATACAACACATGTGGCCTGGTGGTTGAAAAAAAAAGCTTTGTGCACTGAGGGGTCTGCCTTAAAGCTGTAACATCTGGCTAGCTTCATATATTCCAAATGTGGCATGTCCTTGCTGCCAAAAATTATTTCTCTGTGGCAGTTGGATGGTTTTAGGAAGAATAGCAGTAAATAGAAAGAATGGTCACAGCTAATCCAAAAGGGCTACAATGACTGGTCTGGTCTGGTGGCTTGGTGCTGGGGCTCTGCTACCAGAAGGATGAACTATAGACTTAGTTGAGCCATTTTTTGTGAACAGCCACCTGTTTGGCAGCAAGTAAGCCTGCTTATTTTTTTGTAAACTGGAAAGCAGCTGGTTCTTATTCGTCATTTGTGCTGTAAATTACTAACACAGAGAAAGGGTAGCATGCATTCTGAAAATCTGTGAACTTATTTGCAAGGCTGAAATAGCCATCCAAAATGTTTCCATGTTTCTCTGTTTTCCTCTGTGGTTCCTAAGCCGGCAAAGGAAAATCAGTTTCCTTGCTGAGTTTCCATGAGCCTCTGTCAATACAGTAGCAGTCCTTCTTATGGGCATTGATAGTGCAGTCCTGTACAGAATTAAGAATATGTGTTTTGGATCTGCATTGGAGTTAGAAGTTAATTATCTCCATTTCCAACCCTCCCCCCTCCCAAAGCCTTTCCCCTGACCTATTCTGTATTTTATTTTGGGGAGGGGGTGCACAGGTAAGTTTCCGCCTGCCAGTCTTGGATGGATAAGGGTGCTGGCATTGACCTTTAAATCCCTATGGTTAAGAACCACCTGCTCCCATATGAACCTACCTATCCATTGCAGTTTCCATGAGTCTCCCGCAATCCAGCAGCAGTCCTTCCTATGGACATTAATAGTGCAGTCCTATAAATAGTTAATGCTAGTCTAAGCCCATTGTGTGTGTCTGCATGCATCATTTGTACTTGAAAAGTATCATCACCTCCAGTTTACATGATCTGTGCTTCCGTCCTGTGAATGTTTGCAAATCTAAACTTGGCATAATTAGTGTGAGCCTTAAGCTGCAAAAAAGTAACTGCTAAAATGTGTACCTGAAAAATTAATACTATTTGAATCTAATATATTTGAATATAATATTTCCTCTCCTAGGCAAGATGTGAATAGTGAATTCTTGGTCACCGTATTCTTCAAAGGTTGTCCTCATCTGAGTTGAGCTGTAATGTTATTCTGTTAATTCAACCATTAGAGAACGACCTTATATTTTTAATAGCAATTTAGCAATTTGCTGGAATGCACATTTACTGGGGTGCCAGAACAAAAGTAACAGTGTGGCATAATATAACAAAACTTTGGTTCTCGTCTGCCATGGTTTGTTCCTCTCTGTAGTGCAGTACTGCATCTGCTTAAAAGAAAAGAACCACCAAGCACATATGTTGCTAACCTACCAAAGAGATATATGAATAAATTAGAGCACTGCCTTTTCTCTCCCAGATACCGTTGCTTCATCTTGGGCAGCATTCCCAAGGCTGTTGGAAGCAGTAGATAGGGGTGGGTAATATGCAGAAAAGCTACCCTGTAACTTTAAGTGTGTGATAACGGGGCTCTCTGGTGGGACCAGTTTGTCTAGAATGCAGAAGATACATGCTGAGGCCAGCAATAATTGTTTGGGCTACCAACATAGTAATGAAAGCGAGCATGGTGTAGTGGTTAAAGTGTCAGACTAGGACCTGGACAACCAAGGTTCAAATCTCCACACATGCCATGGAAGCTTGCAGGGATACCTTCGACCAGTAATACACCATCAGGCCTGACCCAGGCTAATATTTGGACAGCAGACCTCCAAGGAATACCAGGATCATGACAGGGAGGCAGGCAATGGCAAGCCACCTTTGAAGGTCTCTCGTCTTGAAACTCTATGGCAGTGGTGGCGGTTCTCCAGATAAAGAGGGATTACGGTTTCATCAGTTTCGCCATGGGCCAATTGGCCATGCCGCAGGGCCGGGGATGGGAATTCAGTCCATGTAACATCTGAGTGCTGTGCCGTCTGCCACCACGGCTCTATGGGCTCACCATAAGTCAGCTGTGACTTGACTGCAAAAACACCACCCACCAACATAGCAATATGTTTGCACAGCTTAGTCTATTGTTTCTCTTAGAGGAATAGTGATATAAAATATGATGGTGAATTTTTGTGTGGCAGTACCTAGGTCCCTTTTCCTTTTGGGAGGTGGCAACTCAAACTTAAGATCCTAAAAAACTCTGTGGCTGGTAGATTCTCTGATGTATACAACACAAGCAAAATGAGCATCATACAGCTTCTACTGAGTAAAATCAGCTCTGGAGATAAGTGTATTTATTTTGCAGAAAACAAGGTTTAAATACTGCAAGGGCAATGACGTCTTCCTCTGAAGTAGCTAATTTGAAACCAGCTTGAAATTATTTATTTTAGAACAGTTGCTTCAATTTCCCCCAGGGATGGGCTTAATTGAATCTTTTTCAGATAGTTAATTTTCAAAGCTTATTACAAAAGAGGCTATTCCAAGGATTTTATTGCCATGTCATAGTGTCCCTGTATGAGTATCCTCTGTACCCATGTAGCTCCTAATTGATGGCTCTTGGTGATCTTGAAATCTTTGTTCCACATCAGAGGTCTGCAACTTGCGGCTCTCCAGATGTTCATGGACTACAATTACCATTAGCCCCAGCCAGCATAGCCACTTGGCCATGCTGGCAGGGGCTGATGGGATTTGTAGTCCATGGACATCTGGAGAGCCGCAGGTTGCAGACCCCTGGTCTACCTAGACACAACAAGGCTTGATTTACCTCCAAGGGAAGAAAGACAGATGCTTAACCAAATGTTTTGTTGTCCTACCTAAACAAAATACAAAGAGTAGCAAAAGAAGAAAAAAGCAAGTAGCCCCCAAATACAAACTCTCTCAGTCCTAAACAGCAAAATATGGATAGCAACTCTAAGTTCAATGGCAAAATATGTTACCAATTTACTTATGGTAATCCATGTATTTATTAACTTACTTCACTTATCCCTTGACTTTCTCCCCAGTGGGGGCCCAAAGCAGCTTCCATTGCTCTCCTTTTCTCTGTTTTATTTGCCCAACAATCCAGGCAGGTAATTTAAGCTGGAAGATAGAGAGTTACACAGGTCACCCAGCAAGTTCTGTGGAAGAACGGGGGTATGATACTGGGTCTCTCAGATCCTAGTCTAACATTCTAACTGTTATACCACTCTGTAGGCCTTCTGTTCAAGGGTATTTCAAACCCCTACATCATGTTGACTCTCAATAAAGACATTTATTTTGCAAAATCTTAGCATCCAATTGAGATTGTCTAGAGAAAGACTAGCCAGAAGAGAGAGAATGTGGGGGTGCCCCCAAGAAGATGTAAAAATGGGGGGGGGGCAGTGAAAAAAATGGGAGTGAGTTCTTATCATGGGAGGAAAGATCAGGGAGTTATGACAAGTTGGCAGTGGAAGGGGTAGCCAGCTGAAAGGGTAGGATGTTAGAGCTAAAGAGTGAGGAGGGGAGGTAGGACATGAAGGGTAAGGTACAGACAAAACAGGTAAAACAAGACAAATTGGTTCATATTCTGCCTGTCCTGAAGAACTGATCTAGTCATCTCATGTCAGTAGTAGAAGAAGGGTTTGGGGTAGAAACTGGCTCCTATGTTGGCTATGGAAGAAGGTCCAGGAAGCAAAACCAACTCAACATGGCAGAGCTTGGTCAGCCCCTTTTCTCCCATCCCAGAGTTTTGTGTTGTAAATTTATATGGACTCTAGTATAACTAATGCCATTAGTCAGAGCCCCTTCTCTCATGGGGTGGCTTATGTACTTAGTAGTCACCAGTGATGAACAGTGCTAGATTTCTTGTGGGGGAATCATGCTGACCAATGCCCGGCTTGGGGAAATGCTGGTGAGTCTGGAGATGAGATTCTCTTGCCTGGCTGAATGTTCAGATAGATTTTCAGAGATACGTACACTGTAAGGGATATTTCTGAGTGACCTGAAAGGTCAGCTTGTCGTCCTGTAAGTACCACGATTAATAATGGTCAGGGTTTAAGGGTCCTTGGAGAGTCAAAAAAGGAGTCTGGAGTAAGACGTGCCAGAATTCTCCTAGCAATGCTACTTCCTCTTGCATTCACATCTTATTTCATATCATCTAATCATGATTCATTCACTTGTTTGATATTAAAGATGTTACTCTCTGTCACTCTGGCTGCACTATGCTTGAAGATCTAGGGGAGCTTCAAAATGTGCTTCCTGGCTGGGGAAGAGGGGGGAACATGGGGGGAACAAATGAGGGCTTATCTGTGTGTTATTCCAATTTGATAAATGGAAGCTGAGAAAAAGGAGAGTAGGAGTAATAGAAGAAGAGTTTGGATTCATACCTCACCTTTCTTTCTTGTAACGAGAGTGAAAGGGGATTTCAAGCTCCTTTCCCTTCCTCTCCCCACAACAAACACTTTGGCCGTTTCCGCACGGCCCATAAACGACGGCCTGGGGGCGGTAAAAACCCTCTCCCCAGGGCGGCGTCAGGCTGCCCTAAACAACAACCCTTTAAAGGGTTGTTGTTGGGGAGGAAGCGTCTTCCCGGCGGCGCAGTGCGAACCGCGCCGCCGGGAAGACGCTGTCTCCCTCCTCCGTCCGACTCACGATGTCCTGCCGTGCGCCTGCTGGCCGTTGAAGCCCTCGCCCACACTGTCCTCGGACCTCCAGGAGTCGGAGGGCAGCGCGGGCGGGGCTTAGACGGCCAGCAGGCGGAGCACGAGGACAGAGGCGGCTCGTGAAGGGAGCCGCCTCTCCTGCGGCGGCCTCTGCTTGGCCTGCTCGGGCTTCCGCCCCCACGCCGCCAGAACTCTTGGCGGCGTGGGGGCGCCAGGTGGCCGTGCGGAAACGGCCTTTGTGAGGTAGATGAGGCTGAGAGAATTCTGAAGAACTGTGACTATTCCAAGATCACCAAGCAGGAATGGAGGAGTGGAGAAACAAATCTGGTTCACCAGATAAGACTGCGCTGCTCATGTAGAAGCGGAGGGAATCACACCTGGTTTTCCAGATTAGAGGCCACCTGCTCTGACCCACTGGGAAAAAGGAGAGTAGGAATCATTTCCTAAGTGAGGCATTCATTCATTTGTGGTGATAAGTCATGGTAGTTTTATATTCTGATGTTTACGTTTCGGTGGCTAATTGGTGCTCATTATACCTTTTCTCTTTCTTGTTCTGCTCCCAGTCCTTGCTCGTCTTAGCCTTGGTGGGTGCTGTCTTTTTGGGCCTCAACTTGGTCTTCCTTGCTATCTATCTGATTTGCCTGTGCTGCTGCAAGAGAGAGGAAGAGTCTGAGACCAAGAAGCTGAACTCCTGCTGCATCACCTGGACTGCTGTGGTTGCTGGCCTCATCTGCTGGTGAGTTCAGTTCAGCTTGGTTGGGAAACTGGGCCTATGATGTGGGGGTGGGGGGGATTTTTGCTACTTTCATGCTGTAGGCTTGCCAGGTAGGTGAGGCCTGGAGATTTCCCAGGATTACAACTGACCTTCAGTCTATCCAACATCAGTTTCGCTGAAGAAAATGGCTGCTTGGAGGGTGGACTCTGTGGCATTATACCCCTTCCCCACAAGGCTCCACTCCAGGAATTTCCCAACCCAGTGCTGACAACCCTATTTCACAGACAAATTGTAACGAAGTCCTGTCAGTGGAATCATATATGGTGAAAGCAAGTTTTCTCTGAACACACATCTTTTGTTGAACTGCTCCTTAGGAACAGGCAGCCTCTGTCTGTGAAGAAAGCTCATGTAGTTGCTCCTCCTGTTGGAGGAGAGGGCTACCAGGATGTGTCCTCAAGGCTCATTTGAGTATGAGACTATGCCCAGGGAGCCATCCCAAATTGGAACAGGTACTCCAACATTGTTCTCAGGAGCATTACTCAGTGACAAGATAAGGAATCCTTAGGGTGTCTAAATGCTAACTTCTTCATTTTACCTCTGGCCACCTTATGTGCCAAGAAGGGATGGGTAGAGATGGAGAAGAAACCATTCATGATAGAGTGCAAGCAAGATTTGCACTGTGGTGTCTCAGAAGAAAAGCCACAGTCTCACATCTCCTGTCTTCTTCTCCCCACAATGCTTTTGTGAAATGAAATACTGGTGTGAGAACATTGTGTTTTGACTTTCTCAGCCTACCACT
Organism: Sphaerodactylus townsendi; assembly: GCF_021028975.2. Classification (NCBI taxonomy): domain Eukaryota; kingdom Metazoa; phylum Chordata; class Lepidosauria; order Squamata; family Sphaerodactylidae; genus Sphaerodactylus; species Sphaerodactylus townsendi. Next base: position 129,270,253 of record NC_059427.1, on the reverse strand, counting down.
TGTAAGTGGGGAAACTCACCTGACAGGTAATGTCATATGTTTTTCCTTTCTGAACATTCAGTGGAAGAGGAAGAGTGCTGCCAAAATCAGCAGCTGTATGTCAGCTGTAAGTTCTTGTTCTGGGCTCATCAGGAAAGTCAGTGTGAATAGGGAACTAAATAGAGTTCGTTCATTTTTTTTGCAAACCAGAGGGGGATCATGGTTTGAGAGGGTAGGATCTCAGAGGCTCAGGTTCAAATCCCAACTTTGTCATGAAAGCTTACTGGGTTACCTTGCGCCAATCACTCACTCTCAACCTAACCTGCATCCCAGGTTTCACAGGTTTGTTTTAAGTCACCCTGAGCCTTGTTGTGACAGAAAAGGGGAAGTGGAAGTTGAATAAAATATAGTGAAATAAATAATAAAGGATTTTTCTGGGGATTTTAATGGGGGAGAGGAGGACAATATAAGCCACTTTGGGTCTCCACTGGAGATAAAGTGAAAGCATAAATGAAGAAATTAAAAATATTCACCTCTTCTCTTTGCTTGTGGGATATTTTGTGATATTGAATGGCATGGGAGAAGCATTGTTACGTGAGAGAATCCACACCACCCGCAAAGAACTCGTACCCATAGACAAGGAGTTGCTACTCCTCCACATTCACATCAGCCAGAAAATGACAAGCCAGGACTGGGACAAAATCAACACCCTGGGAAATGGACAATATATACCCATCTAAAGATTCCCTTCTCACTGGACACAGTGTGTAGCACACTTCTCTCTGTGATACACCTCTGAAAATGCTGGCCACAGATGCAGGTGAAACATTAGGAACAAGATCTACCAAACCATGGCCACACAGCCCGGAAAGCCCACAACAACCAGTTGAATCCAGCCATGGAAGCCCTCGACAATACATAAATATCTTTCCTCTTCGTAAGAAACGAAGCTTCTTTACACAGATCTGGTTTTCCACATGTAAGCTATAGATTCAGGCCATAATATATGACAAAAGCACTCATTAAATATCTGGCACAAATAACTATATAGCCAGTTTTCCCATCAGGGTTTACCAGGGTTGCTCCTCCAGAGTAGTGGAGTTTACTTTCATTGCCTGAAGGACAGTCACGAATTAATATGGCTGGATGAGAATTTTGTCTTTTATGCTGGTAGGGTAACCACTTAGCTTGTACCAATCCAGTTAAATCCCCTGAGAAATAAAACTGCTTTGTTACTGAGAATACAGTCCATTATATCAAATCCCCTGGTTCTTGCAGGAACCCACTTTGAAGCTAGCAAAAAACTAATGTCCTTAGAGGAGAGCTTTTTCCCAGTTACATTAAGGAGGAGGTGGCAGTGGAAAGTGGTTGTGGGCCACGGTTCAGTGGCCAAGTAAGTGCAAATGCAACTCTCCATCAGTTCCATAGTCCAAATGAAAACTTCTAATAGTGCTCTTTCCTCTCTCCTTCCATGGGAGAGTCTGTTAAAAAATAAGGTGGATGTGGGCAGAAGGAGGCAACTCTGAGGCAACTCACTAGACTGAAGAATGTCCAGTCTTCCACTCTGGCTTTTCCTGTATATTTGTTAACCCCAACTTCCCCCAGTCACATAAGAAGGGTTGGTAGCGTGTGAACTATGTGCTCCTTGAAAGTCTCTTCTTTGGGAACCTGCTAGACCAAGGCTGTAATTATTTATGAAGTTGCTTTTTCATAGATATTTGACTACACCGACAAGACACAGATGGAGATGAACAGTGATGGTTTTTGAAGAGAAAATAAAATATTTAACAGTGTAAAGATCTTATGTAGAAATGTTTAAGTATTTAAAACAAACTGCTTCTCAACATCACCCTCATAGGTTACAAACTTTCCCAGTAAGAGCAGCCATTTTGCCGCTGAGTGGAAATAAACCCCGATGGCAGATTTGATTCCCTTTTCTCCAGGCAGATTACTTCACTGAATTCAAGGCTGCTCTTTTAACCTTGCAGAGCTCCTCTCCACAAGACCTGTCAGTTAGGAATGAGGAACCATGCATAGGATGCTTAGTGGCCTTGCTGAAAGAAATTTTCTTCCCTGAGTTGATCCCAACCCCTAACTCAGACCTGGCTAAAATGACGCTTTTATCCAGGGCCACCATATTCCATTTGAAGATAAACTTCCCCCCTCTTCTCCTAAGCGGAGGCTGACTCTGAGGAGTTCTGTGGGTTCTGATTGACTGACAGCTACTTGGATTTCAAAGTCAAAATCACAACAATTGATTTGGAGACCTGGAGGAAAGAAGAGACTTTCAAGGGATGGTCACCCAGAGGAATTGGAAATGCTGGTGATCCAGACTCATCTTTGCTCAGCAGCTTGTGGACTGACAGTCTTCTGTCATCCTGACCAGCTAAGCTGTCACTGGTGTCTATCATATGTCAAGGAATGTTTTAACCCATCTTAAAGAGAGGGAGAGAACTAATGGCTTAGAGAAACTGAGAAATTTCTGGCCACAAAAAAGTAAATACGCTATTTCTTTTTCATAACTGGGGTTCTTAAACTACTTGGACAGACTTTCCAATATGGAAACAACCTGCATGCAAATCAGTCAACATGGAGGAAACTGCAGCCTCAGATCTGCATTATACTTTTTTTGGTGTGCCGTGTGTTTTCTAGAAAATTTGCAAAGCAGTACATTCCTATACAGAATTACACTATTCTCGGCCTATTGACCTCAAAATACTAGGAAGGATGTAACTCTGCTTACATATGTGGAGTATCCCTTTCGTGTTCATGACCTTCTCAATCAGCTCATTCAATTCTGTTTCCAGGGACTTTCCAACAGTTTTAATTCTTAATTATTTGAGGGTGATTCTAGTTTCCAAATTAAGAGGACGGAATGATTTTTTCCCCTTTTATTCTGTTGGCTGAATAGAACTGTCTGTGTCCAGTAGAAAATATGCTGATGAAACCGGCATGCCGTTCCCATGACTTGTTTTCTTCCCTTGCCAAGGCACATGACTTGCTGTGCCTAGAGGGTGTTGGAACTCATGGTGTATTGCATCTTTGCAGTATCATAAATGTATAAGTTGTGGATGAGATGGGCAGAGTAATGTATATTAAAGTGCTTTTTCTATCCCCAGGGTGCTTTGATTGCTAGCACTACAATGAAGAGAAAACTGTACACTGACTACTGGGCACTGGACTTCTTTGAATTTTAAATGCCTAACAAATCTCTGGTCTAGAGTGCAGCCCTCTGCATCCAGTTCACTTTTATAGTGTCTGCTTGCAGCATGTTAAACAATGCAGAATTTAGGCAAATTTTGTTGGGAATCCTTAAAGATTGAAGGCCCTGGCTCATTATGCATGGAGCGTTTACCCTGAGGTTCTTCACATTGCAGTGGGATCGCAGTGGAGTTTCCTCATGATTCTCCGTTCACATGCACAGTGTGCCCCACTGCCTGCTGTTCAGCTTGCCCATAAGTCCTCTCTCCCCCATATGGTTTGCCACCTCCTCAACAGAATGCACACAAACACACACATACCAAGAGAGACCAAACCTGGCCAGAGAAAGGGGAGAAGCATTTGCTTGTGATCAACATTTTGCTGTGGTGTTTTCTTTACCTTCTTACTCTTTCTGTCTCTCTCCCTTCACCCCCTCCAAAAATAAAAATTTGGTGCAGCTTGGCTATAAAGTGACCCAGTCCAGGTTTACACATTGCACTGGGCTTCCTGTCCTTCTCTTTTGCAGAAAAGTTGACTGAAATAGATAAAGGGAAGTCAGGTGGAGGCTGGGCAAGTGCAACTAGGAGGGTAAGAGGGTGGAGTGGTTGGAACATGTGAATCAAGAAAGGGGAAGGGGGCAAGATGAAAGCCCCAGATGCCCCAGGGAACAGCTGCCCAGATCTGACAGGGAACCTATCTTCCTGACTCTACAAAGCTTGCGGACAAGAGAGGCAGAGGACAACCCAGTCAGACACCCCAAGGCAGAGGACAGCCCAGTCAGACTCTCGGCATCCCACACCTGATTCTGGCCACCACCATGAAGGGAGTTCCCTCAGTCATGCTCCTTCCCCAGCCAAGCCCCAATGTAACTCATAAGATTGCTGTTATTTTTTGGAAGCCATTTAATTTTTATATAGAGATTCTTCCATATTGATATTGCAAGGGCTCATTATTTCTCATTGTTGTCAAAAGCTGGCTGACTATCCCTGGAAATGCCTGAGGGAAGTAGTGTGGGTTGGGGGAGATCGGAAGGGGCAGAAACCTCAAAGCTCAGCAAAACATTGGGGTTTCCCCACTCTCAGGAACCGGCAGGGCTTCTGGAATCTGCTGTACTGCAATCTACATCTGCAACCAAAACTATGTCCCAAAGGAGATATACCTTCACTGCGGGGCAGAGCACCAGTGTATAATCAGCCCCTGGGTGTTAGATGTATTCTTTTCAGCCTATTACATTAGATCAGTGAAACTGTCTTCCTTCCTCCTTCTCTTTCAACCCTTCCCTTCTACTCACTCCCCAAATTTTGCTGTTGTCACTCAATCTCCAAACACTTCTGAGATGGCAGAAAGGTCTGTGGTGTGTACAGTGTAATATCATTCCACCCTTCCAAATCAATAGGTTTCAGTTTCAGGACATAACTCTGCTTAGGGCTGCACATGCTTGTCCGTGGGGTAGGCTACTCATGAGGAGACAATTTCCTGGGGGGAAACGGCTTTGGGCAAGCTGATGGTAACTTCCTGGTTCTGACCAAGACATAATGCAGGGAACTAAATTATTAATGTAGTAAGACAGAAGGCTGCTGCATTGGGGAAGAATGTTGACATACAAGTCCAAAGTCTGACACAATAGATCAAACAAGAAGAGAGCCATGAGTCAGTGGTAGAGCATCTGAAGATACCAGGTTCAGTCTCCGGCATCTCCAGTTAAAAGGTTCAGGTGGTTAATGGTGTGGAATGCATCAGCCTGAGTCCTTGGAGAGCAGCTCAGTCAGAGTCAACAAAACTGACTGGATGAACCAATGGTCTGATGCAGTGTTAAGTAGCTTTTTATATTCATGTTAAAGGAACTTGTGTGTGTAGATGTTTATTTTTCCCTTTCTGGAGGACGTAGATAATGAATGGGGAAGGATTGGATGTTAGTCCCTGCTTGCTTGTCGTTTTCAGGGGGAAACAATTTGAAAGTATGTAATATTCATTATGTCAGTCTGTGTGAGGACTTTTCAATAATGTGAGGACTTTTCAATAATGTATTATCAGACCACAAGGTATGCCAGTAGATATATCTAGTAAATTGCATTTCTGCCAGCGTTACCCATGTGCACAGTCTATGATTCTGTCGTAGTTGCAGTTTGAGCACATAACTCAAACTGAGCTGACTGTAGCCCACAGCAATGTTTGTACATGGACAGTGAGGGAAAACCTGCATTACTAATATGTTAAGGTAGAACGCTGCCCAATTGGTAAAGCAACGTTAAAAGTGTCAGTGCTTAAACACAGTACGATACATATTTTTTCCAGATGTGAAAAAAAATTCATTTTTTTAATCTCAGGCTTCAAAAACTATCCTGAAAGTATCACAACAAACCTGACCATTAGAAAAATTCCCACACGAAAGCAGTTTTCTTCAGAGGCCACAACATACAACATGTACTGAACATGGGGGATGGACTGTATTCTTTGAAGAGTTAGGGAAAGGACCACAATTCCAGAAGGATATTGACAACCTGGAGTGTGTCTACAGGAGATCGAACAAAATGGACAATTGTCTGAAATCCAGGCCCTTTGAAAAAAGACTTAGGTATGTTTAGTCTAAAGAAGAGAAAGTTAAGTGGTGACATAACTATGTTCAAATATTTGAAGGGATGTCTTGATGACAATGGAGCAAGCTAGTTTTCTGCTGCTCCAGAGACAAGGACACAAAGTAATGGATTCAAACTAAGAGAAAAGAGATTTCACCAAAAATTAGGAAGAACTTCCTGATGGTAAAGGCTGTTTGACAATGGAATATGCTGCCTCAGAATCTCTGTCGTGGAATCTCCCTTGCAGGGTTTGAAGAGAGGTTGAATGCTATTTTTTGGGAGTGATTTGATTGTGCGATCCTACATGTAGAGAGTTGGACTGGATGGCCCTTGTGGTCTTTTCTAACTCTATGATTCTATGACCATGGCTATGTGGTTGATCATCAGTTTTGCTCACAGAAGGTTCTTAGTTCAATCTCTCACACCTCTGGTTAAAGCAGTCTGGTTAACAAATGCTGAAAAAGAATAAAGTTGTCAAATTTCCAGAAATTTTGAAGCCACCACAAAAAAGTTCTCCCCACATTTTTCTCCTTAGAAAAAAAACTGAAATTTGGTGAAAATTGAAATGTATGCAATGCTTACTGTCCTAGCAAACCTAAATTAATTGCATTATTTTAAAACATAAAGTACCCTATTTATAACTTGCTTAAAATTGCAATATTTGATACACTTGTAGAATTTTAAAGTTATTAATACCTCATTTTCTTATAGGCAAAATTGCAAATGTACCCAGTACTTGAGAGAAAACGGCAAGCTGATACGTCCTACCCTGTCTTATCATACATGTCTTAATTTTTGCTATTTGGTTAAGGGAAGCAAAGCTCTCATTGGACATTTAGGTTTCCCACTGAGGCCTTGGTGCAGTTTCTGCCCCACCTCCTTCTTTTTCTTTCTCCCTCCAGAGAGGAAGGGGAATAAGCTACTTTTCAACCCATTTTGTGGATAAAGGTGTCACACTGATTTGAAGAAAGAGGTGAAAAGGTCTACCATATCAGGACAAAAGGACAATAGAACGCACACAACGGCTGAGAAGTAGTGAAAGCCCTACACACTCCTTTCGTGAAGATATCCTCTATAGTTGCAGAAATGTATCTTGGATTTAAGAGCTATATACATCTACAGCATTCACATTTTGTCTTCAAAAGCACTTCACTAATTCTAAAAGAAAATATATTTCATAAGTGGGGTTTTTTTCATACTCCCCAAAATTTCCAGTTGGAAAAGCTGGGAAAAGCTGGAAATCTCCCCCCCCCCCCACTCCCCCCAGAATTTCCCAGTTTTCTCCAGACCTTCCCATCTCTAGAAAGGACCTTTTTCTTGAATTCCTTCCCTCCAAATAAACAGTGCTGTGCAACTATTGTTGTGGGCTTTCTGGGCTGTGTGGCCATGGTCTGGTGGATCTTGTTCCTAATGTTTCGCCTGCATCTATGGCTGGCATCTTCAGAGGTGTATCACAGAGGGAAGTAGTAGAGGAAGCCCCGCCATCAGAGTCCCTGTGGGTGGGATGGAGAACCTTCTTGTACAAAGTCAGTTTTAGGCACAAGGCTCTTTCCTGGCCAGCTTTGGGGTGAGTAGGGCACATGCCTTGCATGATGCCACCACATGCCCTTCCCCAAGCACAGCAGAAATTCAAGATGTTCATCTACTTGAGCCATTTTAAACCCACAGGTCTAGCATTTCTAGCTAACCTGACAAAATAAATGTGGAAAATTAAGACTACTTTCTACTATCATAACACTAATGAAAGGAAACACTAAAACTCTTAACTAACAATATCACAAAACCTTCCTCAGGGGAAGAATGATGGAGCTCTCTGGAAGACGTCCTACCCTCAAGGTAGAACAAAAAGAAGATAACTTTATTTTGCGGGTGTTTAAACCACTGGGAGCTAGGAGGGCATAAACCGCTGGAACTGACAAGGCACCGATCACCCTACATTTGTAAAAGGGCCCCTTTTACAGGGATTAACCTATTATCTAATGTAAACAGGACTGACTGGAAAGAGGTCAGGGACTGACCATAATGGCTTGGGGGAAGAGGAAAGCTGCCGTAGTGGGTGGACAGCAAAAGGACTGCTCTGTAAAGGCAGTTCAATTTCTTTAGAATATTTGTGCTCAAGTGACAAGAAGCACCTTGTTTTACCATCTCGCTCCAATTCTATGGTTTAAAAAAGGATACAAGAAGCCAGCCACACTAGGAATTGAAAACCAGTTCCCGCCCAAATGCTGAGATATTTAGGCCAAAAGGCAACCTAGACTAAGCAGATTATGAGGAGAATCTGTTGAAAGAAATACTGCTCTGGATTATAGCTGCTCCTTGGTTAAGCCTCAAGAGAAGGAATGCAAATGCAGTAAAGAATGCCAGGTGGTCCAGAGAGCTCCACGAGAAGAAATGGAAAAGTATTCCCTTCCTCTTTACAAGTATTGTGGCAAGAAACTTCTCTGTGAAAACAGCATTTACAAATTATCTCTTTGTCTCAGGGTCCTTATATTATTAAGGACGCATCACAAGATGGTTAAAAGATGGCAGCCCTCGCCTCACACAAACTATTTTAAACATCACATGCACAAGGACTCCAATCTTTCACAGTGTCTAAATACATTCAATGTAATTAACTTGCTCCAATTTTGTACTCGCATTACCATAGAATGAAATCCCCTTTTCACATATATGCATATGTTGAAAGGATGGGGGAAATCTACCATTTCACTACTAGCAAAGCATAGTGCATAGTTTTTGTTCCGTATTAGTACTGATGGGTTCATGCACTTCTCCCTTTCCTAAATTGAATTTTTGTGCACATTCTGAACATTGAGCAGGATGCAGGAATCCTTTTGCAGGGCCTGTTATGTGCCTTTCTGGTCAGCATGCATCATACATCTACACACACACACACACACACACACACACACACACACACACACACTTTAAGAGTCATTGATTTGAGAGAATCTTCCTATTCCCCTTTGAGCAGATTTGTCAGTGAGGACTTCGATAGCGTTCCTCACTATAAGTAAAAACTCTAATATTCATGTTCCCTTCTCTTCTAACCCACATTTCTCTTTCCTCCCACATAGTGCTGCTGTTGGCATCGGTTTCTATGGCAACAGTGAAACCAACGATGGGGTTTATCAGCTGATCTATGCCCTTGATAATGCTAATCACACGCTCTCTGGGGTTGATTCACTGGTAAGAAATTTACAGGATTGATTTGTGAAACTTTTGCCTTCATCTGAGGTCCATAGAATCAGTGGGAAACTCAAGGTTGGCATCAGGAGACAAGGCAACCATTGTCCTGTCTCTCCCTGGACTTGGCAAAAATGTGAAACATCAGTTGTTGAAGCATTTTTACCTCCATCTTGTCAGAAGTTTGACCTCTCTCCTGCATAGGCTGTCTCCACTTGAGGGGTCTGGACCTCTTCCGTGGACAACTTTTATTCTGTGTGAGGAAAAAGATGAGAAGGTCTGTGGAGTGCAAAGCGCTTGTGGCTCCTGTTGTTTTCACATCAGTTTTTGTGAGAAAAGCTGCCATTGATACTTCTCTCTTTCTAAGGTCAGTCTGGCAACTAGGTTTCCGCCTTTGATGTTGGAGTGAGGAAGCTAAGGCTCAAGGCTAGGATGGAGAAAAATGTATCCTCAATAGAGCTCCAAAAAAGGAATCAAGAGTTTGACTCTTGGCTCTTTTGCACGATCCTGTTGTCATTCTCCCACCTCTTCCAGGAATTCCTGGGCTCTTTGCATGCTCTTCTTGTGTGGCCCCTTTGTTGTACTGGCTAACCCATTCTCTGCCGTCATGGATGGGTTTGGGCTAGCCTCCCTACAGGCCTCAGAATGAGAAGGTGAGAGGTTCAGGCATCCAGGTCCTTTTCCTTCTCCCCAAGTGACCTCATCTTTGTACCCTCTTGCTCTCTGGTCCTGTATCTCCACCCTGTTTTCCCTGTTTGGCTTGGAAAGCTTCTTTATATTCGACCCTTGGCCCCCACTTGGCCCTAATCCAGGTTTGACCCCACCTCTCCCTCAAAGTGATAAAAGGAGGGTTGGGCCTTGATCTCAGGGTTTTCTATCCTTTACTCTACCTCCTGGTCTTTGAAAGTATCACGTCTAGCCTCCCTCTGCCATCATTTTCTTACCCTGGCCTTTTCTGGCTACTGGCCCTCACCCCTACAAGCTGCTGCTTGGCATTCTGGGTTTCCAGACTGTTCTCTGGCAATGCTGGGGGGGGGGGGGGCTTACCTGATTGGGGCCTATCATTGCCTGCCCTGCTGGGCTGGCCACTTCTCCTGGATTCCCTTCTGACTCCTTCTCCGAGTAAGGGCCCTCCTGGGTTGTTTTGACTTGCCCACCAGGAGAGGGACTAGTTCTGGGTTGGGAGCCAGCCCCGGAAAGACTCAGTCTGCCATTGCCCTCATAACCAAAATTGTCCTGAACCAGAGAGGATTGCTAACCATCAGATGTGCATATCTATCCATCCCATCAGATTTGGACATTATCATCAGTTTATGGTAGGGTTACCACTCTGAGTTGGAGAATACCTTGAGAATTTAGGGGACTGAGCCAGAGGTGGATGTGGTGGGGGAGGGGAAGGACCTCAGCAGTGTACAGTGCCATCGAGTCCAGCCTCCAGAGCAGCCATTTTCTCCAGAAGGAACTGATCTTAATCATCTGGAGGTCAATTGTAATAGCAGGAGCTCTCCAGATTCCCCCGGAGACTGGTAACCCTATAAAGATAGTTTTCTGGGCACCTTGGGTTGGACCCAGTCTAACTTTTCCTCTACCAGAAGGGGAGATATAATTTCTGGCAATTTCCCCTGCCTTCTACAGACCTTTGGTTTGCCCCTCATGCCATCCTGCAGATTCCGTTTCTCAGGAGCAACATTTTAAGGAGAGCAATGGACTGCTGTGGAAGGGGGAGGGAAGGCAGGAAAGTTCAGCTCTGCTGGTGGAAGTGCTTCTGTTAGTGAGAAAATTAGCTTGGAACCAACCCCTTTTTTTGTCAGTTAATGATTCTTCTAAACAATTCCATGTAGTGTGCAATAACACAAGGAACTGGTTTGAGAGGAGTCTTCCTAACCTCATGGAAAACCTCATCAATACGTCCTTTCTTCAACAGCTATAATCTGCAGATCCTTACAGACTGGTCTTGTCTTGGACAGCCTATTGTTTTGTCTTTGGCAGGTCACCAGGGTAAAGTTCTGTCTTCACCGGGCATGGGTCATGCTGGCAACTTCCCCTTTGCTCCACACTTGGCCAAGTTGGCTTCACAGTGGTGTCAGTGAAGGTGGAGTGATCAGGGCAGGCTGTCTTTTGCTGTCCATACTAGTTGTCAATAGACAGGAACTGTGCAGCAAAGCCCTCTCTTTTCTCTATAGTGGTAGTTCTGAATCATGCCATGCCTTGGCAGTCCCTTGGGGAACAAGACTACTTGCCAATAACTGTCTTTTTCAATCAAGGGCTGTACCCAAGGTCTCCTTTAGAAGACAAACAAGAGGCTGATGAATCTTCCCTGTAGTGTGTGAGAGATGCTGCTCTTCCTTGTTGTGTTCTTTTTCCACCGAGTACTGCCAATTTCCCATTTAAATCCTCACTAGCTCCATGTCACTTGTTGTCCAGGATGGTAGGGATGCCAGCCTCCCTGTGGGACCTGCGGATCCCCTGGAATTACAGCCCATCTCCAGACTACAGAGATCAGTTCCCCTGGGAAAAGGGATGCTTTGGAGGGTGGACTCTGGCACTGAGGTGCCTGTTCTCCCCGGGCTCCATCACCAAATCTCCAGAAGTTTTCCAACCTGGATCTAGCAACCCTTCACCCCAATTCCCCACTGGTGGCCGGGGGGAGCAAGCAACCCTGATGCTGATTCACCTTCTTTTCTGGAAAGGAGCCAGAGGCCCTGGAAAAGTTCTTCCAAAGCCAGCAGGAAAGCAAAAAGCAGCTCTTTTCTCCTGGGCAGCTGTGCTTCAGCACCCATGGCTGTGAAATGAATCAGGGTTGCTAGGGTCTAGGATTTATTTAGCTCTTCTTTTTTAAAAAAAAAACCCTTCCTTCCTACTACAAGCTCATAAAGTAGATGCATTCCAACTGTGAAGAGGAGGAGGGGGGTTTGGATTTATATCCCCTCTTTCTCTCCTGTAGGAGACTCAAAGGGGCTTACAATCTCCTTTCCCTTCCCTGCCCCGCAACAAACACCCTGTAAGGTGGGTGGGGCTGAGAGAGCTCCGAAAAGCTGTGACCAGCCCAAGGTCACCCAGCTGCCCTGTGTGGGAGTGCACAGGCTAATCTGAATTCCCCAGATAAGCCTCCCCAGATAAGCCTCCACAGGTCAAGCGGCAGAGCGGGGAATCAAACCTGGTTCCTCCAGATTAGAATGCACTTCTCTTAACCGCTGCGCCACTGCTGCTCTTAACCGCTGTGCTACTGCTGTTAAGAGATGAGGTTACAGAAAAGCACTGGAAAAAGGGAAGGGCTAGTTCATTCAGGTTATGGTGTTGTTGCTCTGCTGACCCAAGCATCAAGAATATTTCTGCCAACTGTACAAGTCTCAGCTGTTTCCTTGAACGTTTATTTGAACAGGGTTTTCTTTATTGTATGCTCTGGGGCTAGGCTAAGACAGCTTCACAAGATGGTTTGGCACTAATGCTGGACTGAGAGAACACCGTTTTCCAGTTACGATTATTTTAATTTTGCTTTGCTGCGTATGAGTGGCTGTCACATTGCAATAAGAGGGGTTGTATAGAGTCTCCTAGATTGGAAAGGGCTGCTTTACTTTGAATATTTGCTCAAGATAAATTGGCATAGATGAACTACCCATTACATGCTTCAACCATTTTCTATTACAGAATGGTACAAAAGTAGACTTTGCTTATTCTTTTACTGCATTTATACATGAAGTGATAATTCTAACTGTACTCTTGGGATATTTTGAGTGTAGAATGGAGGGTGGTAATTTTTACTTAGCATGTGAAGAACAGGAATGTAATTTTTGTACCCAAGAGAGTTCACCCAAAATACAGATATTTAGTTGGGGTTTTTTTTCTTATAATAACAATTGGAGAAATCTCTTTGGCCTGTCAAGATGGAAGAATGGTCAAGTTGATGTTGGCTACTCATTCTGCCCCTAGGAAATTTGTGTATGTAAGAATATAACGCCATTTGTTCTCATAGTTCTGTTATTACCCTTTTATGACAGATCTCCGGCACTGCTACACACATGAAGGAGACCTTGGAGCAGCATATGGCTCGACTAAATGAGATCTTTGCCACTCGTGGTGACTATGTGCAGACGCTCAAGTTCATGCAGCAGATGGCAGGCAACATTGTCTTGCAGCTCTCAGGGCTCCCTGTCTGGGAGGATGTTACTATACGCCTGTCTCAGGTGACTACTGAAATCAGCACTGTGGAGTATTACAGGTAAGGAAGTGTGGATTCTTAAGAAAACCATAGAGACAGGCTGCCTCGAGCGGCAGCTTCCCTGAAGCCAAGCTTTAGACTTAGAGCCTGCAAGAAAGAAAGCATGAGTTAGTGAGGGGGACGAGACTTCACGACTCACGAGTAAACACTGCAGATCCGTGGGGGGGACCCGCATATAAGTCAAGGGGGGCATTTTTCAGCCTTAAAAAAGGGCTGAAAAACTCGACTTATATGCGAGTATATACGGTATTTGTAATGCTTAGTTATATCTCCAACAGTATCAACGATTCCTTTTAAAACGCCGTTTAAAAGCTTTCATAGTTCCAGTTGGAAGCTTTATTATTTTGCATTTTTTTAAAATAGCATGTGCTAGATAGATCTAAGTGAACTTGGAACCCCAAAACTCCCTCAGTGAGAGCTGGCTTCCTGGAAAAGGATTGTCCATCTAAGAGCTCTGGTGTGACAAGGCTGATAATGTGGTGAAACAAAACAGAAGTCTAGTAGCGCCTTAAAGACTAACAACAGTTATTCCAGCACAAACTTTTATGAATCAGAGCTCACTTCTTCAGATACAGTGAACAGAAAGAAAATCATTTTCCTTATATTTTTCCAAACTGTTACAGAAGGGAGGGATAAGCAAAGAGAGGCCTGCTATCATAAATCAGGTATGATTCTCTGTCAGGTACCTGAACAATTTAGTTTGTTATAGGTAACAGATTATGTGAGGTCAGAGATTTTAGCCTCTCTTCTGCAATGAAGATAAACAGAAGTGAAATAAAGCAGGCTAAATGACCAATTAATTAAGGACAGAGGCATCTGAAGCATGGGAAAATTAACTGACATCAGTAAAGGATCATGATATAATAGAATATTTCAAAAATGGTTTATTAATGTTTCTAAGAAGTGGACTCTGTTCAGTCATTAGAAACTGAGTGAAGAAAGACAACGAGGCTCCCCTTCTGCCTGCTTAAAGCCTGGGGAATGCAACCAAAACCTAGCCACACTGGCAGTGGCATCACAGAAGGTTGCAGAGGAAAGTGTTCACTTGATGATCCTATCGTGCAGCCAGACTAATTTTTTCAGCTTTCCATGGTTTGAGAAAACGAACCTGGCTAAGCAGGGGACAAATATACACTCGCTTCACTGCGCCTCCAGCTGCAGGGTGCATTGAATTCCCCGTGAAGTTTTGGGATGTGTGTGATCTTTCAGTTTACAGAATGTACATTCTTACTATAGGTTGTTCAGGAAAGCCATCTTCAGTAAGTTGCTAGGGTTGGAATATATTAGTGGGGGTGGGGGCAAAAATCCTCCCACTTCTCCCCAGTGGCCTTTTTCTTCCAAATTTAGCAATTTCCCCAGGAGAGCAGTGGTGGACTCCAAGCTGCGTTCTGCTTGCGCCCAGTTCTTGGCAGCAGAATTTTAATTGGGTCTTTGTTGACTGCAGGCAGTGATTAAAAGGAGGAAGACTCCTCTGATCTCACCCTTCCCCTCCTCTATAGTGGTAATGAAGCAGAAAATCACTTACTGTGAGTAAAATGAAAGCACAGCAGCATCTGCAGGGTAGCAGAGATATACAGCCACCAGTAACTGGAAGGGGGGATTTGCTTACATGGCTCACAAGAGATGAGACTTGCCTGCATGTCACTCAGATATATAGCACAATGCGAGCTGCAGTGTGTCATGGCAACATCTGCCCCTTCAGAACAAGGGGGCATCTTGTGCTAGGATAACTGAAGAGCCACCAAAGCTGGGATACTATTTGTTGCTATACATGCTCTGCCCTGACCTGGATAGCCCCAGGTGGATTCTAATCTGGAAAACCAGGTCTGATTCCCCACTCCTTCACCTGAGTGGCAGAGGCTTACCTGATTAATCAAGTGTTTCCGCACTCCTACATTCCTGCTGGGTGACCTTGAGCTAGTCTCAGTTCGTGCAGAACTCTCTCAGCCCCACCTACCTCACAAGGTGTCTGTCGTGGGGAGAGGAAGAGAAAGGAGCTTGTAAGCCACCTTGAGTCTCCTTACAGGAGAGAAAGGTGGGGTATAAATCCAAACTCTTCTTCTTCGTCATCTTGGAAGTAAGCCAGGTTGGCCTGGTTAGTATTTCGATGGGAGACCACCAAGTAAGTCCAGGGTCGCTACGCAGAGGCATGCAGTGGGAAACCACCTATGAACTGTCTCTTGCCTTGAAAATCTTACAGGGTCACCATAAGTTGACTGATTTAACAGTGTGTTCCACCACTGTCACACATGCTTTGCTTTAAATAGCCCTACACCAAAGTGATTCATACTCCTTGATGAGGAAAGAAATGGGCTGGGCTCTGTTCTTCAGATCCATTTTTTAAGCATGTGGGCAGCATAATTTGCTTCGGCTGCTCATGGGAATTGCAAAGGACTGTTCAGAAGACTTAAGGGTAGGTGGTGGGGCACATGTTTGGTATGCATAAGGTCCCAGGTTCGGTACTAAAAATGATTTTGCCAGAGGGAATTGGGAAAGGTCTTGGAGAGCCACTGCCAGCTGAAATGAACAACACTGAAGTACCAAACTGGTATGGAACACCTTCTTATATCCTACAACACAAATAGGGAACTTGGTTGGCTCAGCTTGGCTCCATGCATAGGAAAGGGCTCCCTTTCCTACTGAGATGGGGAAAAGCTGTGGCTCAATGCTTTGCATGCAGAGTGCAGTAGACCCCAACCCCCAGTTGAAGGAATTCAGGATGCAGGTATTTAGGATGACCTTTCTCCACCTGAGACCCTGGACAGCTGTTGGCATGCTGAGCAGGATGGACCAGTGGTCTGGATTAATATAAGGCAGCTTCATATGTTAGTGACTCCTCAGTTCACAGACACACATTTTCAATATTTCATCAGGCATTTTGTACACACTTGCAAGCCTGTTTTCATAGCCTTTGTGGGCAATGAAATGCTGTCATTTTCCTTCACTCTGCACCCAGTGTGGCTGGAATAACAAGAGAGAACTTGTAGGGAAATTGCTTTGATCCCCCAAAAGTGAACTGGGAAAGGCGGCTTCATTCCAGGCTGCTATTGTGAGTAAGTTGTTGTAAACTACTTCTTGTGGTAACAAGATGGCAAGAACCTTGATTCAGGAGGATGCAAGCAAGGTTGTTACCACCTTATCTTGATAACTTCTAGCTGTAGCAGTTGCTGCTTGTCTTTTCTGCATTGTGATTCCTATCACATGAACAGGGCACGCAAGACTAGCATAGTATCTCATTTATCCATTCAACAAGCTTCTATATAATTGTATCTGGAGGGGAGTTAATGAAGAAAGAAAAGAGAAGCTTGTTGTAACTTTGTTTTCAAGCACAAGAATTTCACAGCATTTGTAAACATGCCTGCAATGAAAATTGGACTTCTTCCACACAAATAAATCCTTATGGATCGACACACTGCATTTTCACACACTAATGGCATCCACAAAAATATGTCCCTGCTCCCAAATCATTGGTGCTTCTTTCTATGATAGATATTACAAAATGTTCAGGAAAGGTGTCATTTGAAAAAGAAACTGGAATTTCTCTCTGTGTGTGTCTCTCTCTCTTTACCATCAAGTGACATCTGAATAATGCTGACCCCTGGTGGAGGCAATGTGGTTTGCCTCTAAGTCACGACCATGGTATTCCTTGAAAGTCTCCCTTCCAAATACTAGCATGAGTCAACAGTTCTTAGCTTCTGATATCTGACAAGATCAGGATAACCTGGGCTCTCCAGGGATTTTCTAGTGTAAATGAAAGCCCAGCTGATCCCTCCATTTATAATGCAGCCGCAGTCATTCAGATTCAGTCCGTTTAAGTGCCATAATCCTCACTTTCTTGATTGGTGTGTCAACAAATCTTTACAAGAGATGGGGCTGGACTTTTCATTCATGCATATTTTGGGAAAATCCAGCAGGAGTGCTGTGGAACTAATCCAATGCAACTGAGGAACAGTACTTCTGATTTATTGTTATCTGTCTGCCATATGTCCTGGCTGCCATCAAAGCACTGATGCCTAGAATTTCTGCAGGTCTGCAGCTGGGTCTTAATCAGCTTCCTTTCTCCCCAGGTGGCTCTCCTACCTCTTGCTATTCATCTTAGATCTGGTGATCTGCCTTATTGCTTGCCTGGGGCTGGCTAAACACTCAAAGTATCTGCTTATTACGTAAGTACCCACTGCCATTGCATGGGGTGTGTTAACATGCATAAGACCCAGGTGTCTGGCATTGGGTAGAACTGGAGAGAATGATAGCAGTGTGTGTAGTCACTGGTCTGCATCTAGGTGGGATAGTGACCTGCCTCAGAGGGGTGTTGTAAAAGCTAGTGTGACAAAGATTACATTATAGAAAGGGGAGTGATAAATGGTGCAGGCAGCTGCGGGATTTCTGAGCCCAGCTTTGGCCAGGAAAGGGCATGGTCTGAACATAAAAAATAAATTGTTCCTAGCTTTGCCTTCCGAGTAGACCCCCATTTCTGTGCTCTTTCTGTCTGCCTGTTGTCCATAGGATGCTGTGCTGTGGGCTGTTCACACTCATTCTCAGCTGGGGCTCCTTTTCAGTGGATGTTTCGGCAGCAGTGGTAAGCACAACAGTAGCCGCTTGCTTTTTACTAACCAGTTTAATGGACTAGTAAGTAACAAGTAACAAGCCTTTATTGGCATAAATAACCAGTTTAATGAAGTTGTGGTCAGTTTGAGTGCTTGAAACAATAGCTCAGTACGTCAGGAGGGCTCTGGGTCAGTGGTAAAGCATCAGCTTTGAGTGCAGAAAGTTCCAGGTTCAATCCCTCCCACCTCCAGGTTTGTTTGTTTTTAAGGTCAAATAATAGGTGACGGGACAGACCTTTGCCTGTGGTCCTGGCAAACCACTGCCAGTCTGAGTAGACCAGGGGTCTGTAACCTGTGGCTCCGGAGCCACATGCGGCTCTTTCAGCCTTATACTGCGGCTCCGCGTGGCTTGGAGGTTGGACGGTAGCGTGGACATGTCCCTCCAGCCCTCCAGAGCAGTGCTGGAAGGAAAGGTGAGTGGAGGGGCCGAACTGGAGGTGGCTCCATGCGTGAGGGCGCTGCTTTTCGTGTCCCCCCCACTCACCTCTCCTCCCAGCACTGCTTTGTAGGGCTGGAGGGACACGCCCACACTGCCCTCCGACCCCTGGAGGTAAGAGGGTAGCGTGGGAATGTCTTTCCAGAGCAGCCGCCATCCCCCCTCTGCCATCCCCACAGTCACCATCCCCCCTCTGCCCCAAGGAGGAGGAGGCTGCCTGCTACGTCGGGCAAAGGGGGTTTCCCTGCCCAGCGCCACTGCCTCCAGCAGAGAGTGAGGCAGCGGCACCAGACAGGCTGCAGCCGCCATCCCCCCTCTGCTCCCTCGGGCAGAGGGAGTTTCCATGCCCGGTGCCTCCGCCTCCCAGCCCTGAAAGGAAAGGTGAGTGGAGGGGTTGAACCAGAGGCGGCTCCATGCGGAGCCACCTCTCCGGCTCGGTAGATCTTTGGGGCCATGAGAAAAGGGTCCAAATGGCTCTTTGGGTGGTAAAGGTTGCCGACCCTTGGAGCAGACACTGCTGACTTTGATAGGCCAGTCTTCTTATTTGGCACAAGGCAGCTGCATTTTGCATACTTCTTCTCCAGCTAATGCAGCATCTCTTGCTGGTAACTGGGGGCTGTTTAAGGGGAGCTTTCCAATGGGTAGATGCAAAAGCCCTGCTGATAGAGCTGCATTTAGGTCAGGGCAAACACTTTGGTCCTCTTGCTGCCCTCCCACATTCAGGATAATATAACCTCTTGGTTGCTCACATGCCTTGGAATTCCAACTGCTAGCCTGATTGTGAGTACAAAAGTACACATTATTAAAGGGTGTGAAGCAGTCTTGAGACTTGGGCTGTTTGTTCCCTTAGGCTGCACTGTATTATATGCTGGGCAGCATGACTTCAGAAGTCAGTGACTTGGATCCCACTAGATCTGCCAGTGTAGCGTTTTCACAGAGGAGGACTTTCTGACCCGGCCCACACATTGTAACCCACTGAAATTTTGTTTCTGGCTGTGGTTGGGGACCTTCATAAATAGCACAGGGTGCAAATGGGAGGATCTGTAAGTGGGGGGTGGGAATCAGTGGAAATCCACCCGCCCAGCCAGTGGAAGTTCTCTTCCAATTTCCCTGGTCGTGTTTCCTGACCATTCTGCTTTCATCTTCCAACACCACCATGCCAGAGGCTGATTTGTGACTTTCAAGCATGATGGTAACGTACTTCTTGTGCATAAATGTAAATGCTAATGCAGGGGGGAAAGTCAGACAGCAGTTGTTGTTTTTCAAAAAGCAAATGTTCTTTTTATCATATCAGATTCATAATACAGGTATGGGAGATGATCTGTTTAAGCCTCACATGTAAAAATGCTTCCTCGTTCCACTCCTTTTTTATGCTGATGCTTGCAGGGTACCAGTGATTTCTGTGTAGCCCCGGACAAGATCATCCTGAACATGACACAAAATGGCCTCAGTGCAGGTAATGGGTTTTGCTCTTGGCATGTTGATACGAGATTCCCAAACTCTGCTTCCAGAGCCACTGGGTGAAGAGAAATCACCACTGGCAACAGTTTATGGAACCCAACTTCCAGCCCTGCATAAACTTACCCTTTTTAGCCTGGGTAAATGCATTAGCCTTGACAGAAAATGTGGAGCATCATGCCGGAGTCCCTCTAATCCAGAGACTACGTCCATGTGGAAGAAGAGACATTAAATCATTAACTAATTTCTTCTTCAGTTGAGGCTTAAATTCCACTAAAGGGTATTGTTTTATAACACCTCTTGTTGCTAAGTTTCCTGTATGTTCACATGATTTTCATCTCTTGTTCTTCTTGGTTGGTAGCAATAAAGTATTTACACTTTAGTTATTCTTTCTGTTTTTATGTATTGTCTACCTCTAGGGACTTTTTTCAATATGGAATAATTTGGAATTGTTTTTTGATTCTTCGCCCGTGTGCACACAGCACACAGCACACAGCACACAGGCGCTTGAATTTCTGAGTGGGAACAGGGGATGGAGCAATTCAGGGAGACTGGGAATGGGTCTGCTGCTGCTCCATCACTTTACCTAGAAAGGGAAGATGAGAGATTGGGTGTTAATTAACAATAACAATTTTATCTAGGGATTTTTTTTAAAATAGTGGTCAGATAACTGCCTGTTTGAATGCCTGAGGGAAAGTGACTGATTTATGATAGTAATCAAGGGCTAATTTATGTGCTTCTTGCATGATTTTAGCAGCCAGGATGGGCAAGAATCCAGTGCACATGTGGTGACCTTCACAATATCCATCACAGTAACTGGGTCAAAATGGTCTTTAATCAGGCCAGATTCCTCTGCCAGCCCTGTATTACTGGCAGCATTCAGGTCACCAGCAGCATTCAGGTCAAACCATATTCATGTTATTCTAAACAACAAAGAACCTCCCAGGAGTATCACAGCTAATTGTCAATTCTGGAGACAGTAAAAGTTCATATGTAGGTGTTAGCAGGTGATAGGACACCTTAGACAGTTGAAAGGGTCCTGAGGTAGCTGATACAATGGTAGCAGCTGCTCCTAACCACGATGCCACACTGACTAGCACCAAAAGCTCACTCTTCTGGCCATCTGCAGACTTTAATATCTGCTAACAAGAAAGAAAATACAAGCTCAAACCACAGTTTTCTAGCTGGACCAGATGCTCCCAAGAATTTCTGTCCCTTCGCTTCTAGGGGGTGGGTGAAGCTTTCATCTAAACTGGAGGTTGCTAAAGCTTTGTTGAACTACAGTGGGTGCCACTGATGCTTTCCCCTTGTGTTTTTATTTGTAGAGATCGTTCGCTATTACCTGTATTGCAGCCAGAGTCTGACCAGCCCCTTCCAGCAGGTACGTACTTGAATGGATGTTCTCCCATCAGAGACCTCCACACTGCTGGTGTCACTAATGAAACCTTACTGGGCAGAGAAGAAAATGGTTTCATTTCAGGAATTAATGTAACTTTCTCATTCTCTCTTTGGAAAATTGAGTCCCTTGGTTCTTTCCTGTGAGGTCTGTCCAAGGAAAGGGACTCATGAGTATGATACCTGAGCAAAATTTAGGCATGATGGGTTCCTTTGAATGCATGCCCTGCTTATGGCTTCCCTAAGTCTTGGTATGCCCCTGTTCTGGCATTCCAAGGCTGTCAATGGAAGGGGCAGCCATTCCAAATAAGCTACAACATGGTTGTTGGGGAACCCTGAGTAGAGAGATCCATATTTTTGTAGCTTTCAGGAGTATGGTATTTGGGGTCTTGCTTGGCAATTAAGGCCTAGCTTCCAGAATTTGGAAGAGGATGATGTCGACCTGTTTGTTTCTGGGCAATGATACTCTAGTACTTGGGCTATAGTACAGGATATTAGGACCCGTAGCCTGATGAGTCAAAGCTGGGGTCATTTTGTGTCATTCTTTGTTCACAGGCTCTGACCATCTACCAGCGTTCTCTCACTACTATGCAGATCCAGATCCAGGGACTGATGCAATTTGCTACACCCATTTTCCCTTCTGCTGAGGTAAAAAGCACATATTATCCTAAAGAGCAGTACATGACCTTGAGGAACCATCTGTGAAATTTACTGAATGTACATTGAAACAGCATGAGGCAGACCCAGAGTTCCCATCAGATCTAGCAGGTCTCCAACTGTTATTGCTACTGAATCCAATAGGTACTATACCTCTCCTGTGGTGTATTTAACTACTCTAAAAGCACCTAAACATTGGAGGTTTTTATTCAGGCACAATTCCATGCCCTCCCTTTAGCTGTCCTTGAAGGCCAATTCAGAAAGACTCCTTATTGGGAAAGAAAATGTCCCTGTGGATCTGGGCATACTGAAACAAGAGAACATGTGTTTCTCCATTGACAGTTCCATAAAAATATACATACTGGTTTTATTTTGCCACTGCTGTATGGATTTCCAAGTCACACAGGTCAATTTTGTATTTCCCTGGTTCTTAGAGATACCGATCCTGACGTAACATACAGTGTTGCCAGGTTTTGTGCAGCAGCACTTGAAGTATGTCACAGGATGGTCTGTGTTATAAAACAGGCTTAATGAATACTACGCTTGTCTTACTGGAATGTACTGTGACCTAATAGTTATAGTCTTCTATTTGCCAATTTATTGTTCTCTTATTTTTTTTCCTTTTCATATTTATGCTCTTATCCTATCCAACTTATGTTCCCATATCAGTTTTCTTCTGCCAGTAGATTCTTTTAGATACACATTTACAGTTTTAATACATTTTACTCTTTTATTTGCAGGTCTATGACCGTAATAAAGATTGATTGATTGAATATACATTTAAAACTGGGCCTCTGGACAAATTTATACTTTCTCTTAGGTTAGCACTATAAGGGATGCAGCATTTAGTATGCCAGTTCTGCTATAGGCAGATTGAAGTGCTAGCAAACTGGAGAAAGAATAAGGCATGCAGTTAGGAATGTGTAGATGCCTTCAACATAAATGAGCCAGGAGGCCAAACCATCTGGGCTGCAACTATCTTGGAAGCAGTCCCTCATACCATTTAGTAATTGCAGATATGGGGAGGGGCCATATCTCAGTAGCGAACCATCTGCTTTGCAGAGGTTCAATCCCTGACATCTCCAGTTTTAAAAGGATTGGGTAGTTTTGCCTGTTCTGAGTGTTTCCCAACAATTGGGTGCCCCCCAAGTTCTAGTTTTATGGAAGAGAGAGAAAAGTCTCACTGTATTCTAGTTTAGTTTACATTTTATTACAGGCCAGCCAAAAACATTCCTTAAAATATAACTTACATAAGAAGACAAACCATGAATTCGACAAAAATAAGATTATTGAATAAAATATTCCTAGATTTCCTCGTTTCCTGGTTTCTGATGGACTTGGCATACCGAGGCACAGAACTTCACTACCTGTCCAGAGACTGAGAGGTCTTTATCAGACAGAATCTTTCCTTCCCTTAGCAATCTGTCTAGCACCAAACCACTTGATTTTTCATCTCGAGATGAAAACATATGTGTTTGGCCAGGACATGTCAAAGACTGCTTTCTCTTAGACTGATAGCTGCAGTTTTGCTTTCGAGCAAAGAAACTGCCAAATAGCCTTCCAAGCCACATTTTCAATATGTAATTGTGCTTAACAAAAGATGAGGATAATCGTAACAGTTACCAGAGCACGTTGTGGGAGATTCAAGATTCTTTACAGGATTGTAGGAAAAATTCTGGATTATGAATTCCAGTTTTGTCTCTACTGCTGGGTGTACTTTGGGATATATCCACCCTGGTAGAACTGCTGAGCCATCCTACTGAATATGTTGTTTGGTTCACTGCTGCCAGCGTTTTATTTACGGCCAGCCTCCTTCACCAATTTCCCCTCGCTGCAGAAACACCTCCTTGGCATGCAGAAGCTACTCAACTCCTCGGAGACCAGCCTCCACCAACTAACTGCCATGCTGGACTGCAGGGGCCTGCACAAGGTGAGCAGGCAGCAAAGCTATGCATTGTGGTTTGAGAGCTCAAGCAACTGGCAAAGAACTGATTGGTTCCTCCCCACTGATTACAGGATTATCTGGATGCCTTGGTTGGGATCTGCTATGATGGAGTAGAAGGCTTGCTGTACCTCATCCTCTTTTCTCTGTTGGCTGCCCTGGCCTTCTCCACCATCATCTGCGCCATGCCACGTGCCTGGAAGCATTTAGCCAGCAGGTAAGATGTTGAATGGTCTGCCTGAAACAAGCCCTGGGAGAAGAGAATGTTGCCCATTTTGGAGGGTGGTTTTCTTTGTGGTAGCCTAAAAATGAAAAAAAAAGTGTGTTGTGATTTTATTTTTTCAATGTGATACCTCTGTGTGCTTGCTTGCTTGTTTCTGCTGCCTCTGATTATGGAACAATATCATAAGAACTTCATGGAAGTTTTTTTTTCTCCTGCTTTGATCACAAATCACATCACAGTTTCTGACAAAAAGCATCCTAAATACTACCAAATGGGGATCCTCCATTAAACCTTGAGGTTCCCTTGCAAAATGTGGGGTTACTAAGCAACACTTCTGCGTGATTTCCTAGAAGCAATTGAGGAAGGTAGTGAGTCTGTTGCCTAGTAACAGACCCACATATGTATATAGGCCTTTTATGCTCATCACTAGCAGCAAAAGTCCATTGCCAGGAAGGGGGGAATGCAGTGGGCTCTAGCAAGCATTCCCCCTGCCCCCCTCCCCCCACAATGATCTGAACTGTTGGTGCCCCCCCCCCCGCCTTAATACTTATCTTTGCAGAGATCAGTGCAAGCACAAGATTGAGGTAAGTCTCAGAGGTTCTGGATGCTGGCTGATGGGACGGTGGGAGGAGACTTGCTGCTTTGGGGGTGGGTTTGTTAAGGAGGGCGGAGAAGGTTTCTGTGGAAAGGGTGGGAGCGGTGAGGAAGCGGCCAGTTAACCATCGCTGCTGTCTTACCGGGTGTGGGGTTTTTGGGGTGGGGGAGGCCTTCAAAGGAGCCATGGCTTGCCACTGCAGCCCAGCTGAGGCCAGGGAGGGGAGGCAGGGGGCCCAATTCTGGGCCACTAAGAGATGGAATGCAGGAGGCAAACGTGCAGCCAGTGAGTGGGCAAGACACACTTCGTGAATCTAGCCCATTAATTGGCTGCAGGTTTGTCATCGCGACGAATCTATCCCTTAGCAGATTATTGTTTAGAGATGAACAAAAAACACAGAAGAGAGAGAGATGCAAGCAAGCAGAAGGAGAGAAGGATCAGCTAAGGAGAGGCCTGCACCCTTGCCCATGCAACTTTATGTTCATCCTCGTGGTTTGAAACATCAACTGCTGATTAACTTAAGACCTCCACAAGTCCCACTTTCAACATCAAGTCAGAACTGGTTCTGGTGCTTTTTTTGTAACCTGTGAACCAGGGTTTGAGTTCTCCTGTGTAGAGATAATTAAATCTGTGGTATTTCTGTCATGGAGAAGGATGGAAGCAGTTTTAAAATGTCACCGTCATGTACTGATGCTTGGATAAGAAACTCCACAAGAAGGAGATCTCTAAAATACCGGGTTCTGCTGCTTCCACAATGTCTTTACTGGGATATCATATCTTTCTTGGTTTTGCTGTTGTCAGTCAATGCTTTTCTGTGTATGTAACCACTTTGTTGGCTGGGTGCAACCATTTTCTGTGCATGGTGGGCTCAGTTGGACTCTTGCCTACTTTTATCGCATTGTTTCTCTTCAACCCCAGGGACCGCGAATATGATGACATAGATGACGAAGACCCTTTCAATCCACAAGCCCAGCGTATTGCTTCCCACAACCCCACACGTGGGCAGCTTCGTAGTTTCTGCAGCAACAGTAGCAGCCTGGGCAGTCAGACCAGCCTCCACCCTCCTGCACAGACCATCTCCAATGCCCCAGTGTCTGAGTACATGTGAGTAGAAAATGTCAGCACCAGTATCTTAGGCTTCCAAGCCTACATGTAGACCTTTGTTGATCCCAAGGTTACTGCAGACATGGTCCAAGCAATTTGGCTGCCTCCCACTCTGCATTCTCCATATGCTCCATTCTCCATGCACTCCTTCTGAGACTCATGGGCCACTTTTCCATATGCTTCCTCTCTCATATTCATTTGACAACCATGATGTTTCTCCATCCCATACTCCTAACAGCTGGCTGTAGTATCCCCAATAGACTAGATACCTGGGGCATATCTTCCAACTACCAACTGGATGGATCAGCTCTGGGCCCCTCAAGATTTTAAAACTCTACAAAGCTTGTCTTGTTGCAGAGGGGAATCCCATGTATAACCAACTGGGCAGGCACTCTAGAAGATCTTCTCAAAGGACTTGTGGATACCATAGGGAATGAAAAATAGGGAATTCCATAGGGAATGAAAAATAGATTAAATGGGTAAAGCAATACCTTTTTGGGACCAAATGTTGTCGCCTGATACTCTGCAAGTATTTGGTGGTGTCCATTTACATGTCTTTACACCAAACAACCCTGTTTAAAGGGTAGCACTGTTCTGTGTGTTTGCTATCTCATTATCTAGATAATTCTTTTTGGAATGACTGTGTCAGGCTTTCATTTGATGAGAAAGACTTCCCTGTTTAGCTCCGTACTATACCCTTTCAGCTGTTTGTTTGCTTGCCTCTCTTCTTGAGAGATTAGCTGCTTGATTGGGAAAGGATGAGAGAAGAGGTTGGTCAAGGAACAGCAATACAGGCGAGTTCTTTTGTCAGACGCAAGCAAGATGTTACAGGAATTGGTTGTGGTGGTTTTTCTGGGCTGTGTGGCCGTGGACTGGTAGATCTTGTTCCTAATGTTTCACCTGCATCTGTGGCCGGCATCTTCAGAGGTGTATCACAGAGAGAAGTGTGCTACACACTGTGTCCAGTGAGAAGGGAATCTTTAGTGGGGTATATTGTCCATGTCCCAGGGTGGGGAACCAATCATTAAGTGTTTGGGTGGAACTTGCTATTCAAACTTTCCCTTTACACTAGACAGTGTGAAACAGACTTCTCTCTGCAATATACCTCTGAAGATGCCAGCCACAGATGCAGGCGAAACGTTAGGAACAAGATCTACCAGACCACGGCCACAAATCCCAGAAAACCCACCAGAACCACTTGAATCTGGCCGTGAAAACCTTTGACGTTACAGGAATTGTGTGGCTGCTTCAGCAGTTATTCAGCAGCCAGAAAGATGTAACTTGGGCCTCAGTCGTTTTCTGAACGTGCTCCTTTAGCAGTCATGGGGGAGGGGGGGCAGAGTTGGGGATTGTACACAAAAAGGTGTTACACAAAAAGTGAGAGACTCCAGTTCTTGATAGGATCCAATACTAATAAAAAGGAAATATGAAATGTATCTTAATTATTCTTCTGAGGCCAGTTTCTACATTCACTATACTTTGTCAGTTCTTCACTTTTCATGAGGTCTGATTGTGCATATCTGAATATGGATGCCAGTTATCTGCATTATACTACTTTCATTAGGATGTGAGGAAGCATCAGCCCGGCTGCTTCAGCAATACTCCCACTCTCCCATGCACACCTCCCCCAGCAAACAGTCCACACCCCTCTCTTTACGTTTAGGCTCACTGTTGAGAGCAGAAGACAACAATCAAGGTGTTGAGTAAATTCTTTGTTGTTATTTCCTGGTCCCTGATGCTCAAGATGAGACTGAAGACTTATTGTATGATAGATCCCCTGAAGAAACCACAAGTAAAATGCATCAGGATTAGAAAATAACAGTAAAAATGTATTCAACATCTTGATCCCCTCCTCCTCCTCCTCCTTCTTCTTCCTCCTCCTACTGCTGGCGTGGCCCTGACTTCTTCATAGGCTCCCTGTTACAACATGTCAATGTATGTTGAGAATATTATAGGTGTTTTCACAAATAGATGACTTTGTGGCCTTCTTTAGTTATAAATGTCAAAGAGGGTTGCTTATGAATGATGGGGATTTCTTTGTAGTGAAAAAGAACCACTTAATCTTCTTATGCAAAATCCAGATGAAATTATAGGACTGAATCTAATAATGGCTTAAACAATTTAAAAATAAACTCTCAAATTGGTATTTCAGTCTGTGCCAATTTTGACATGACAGCAGCAAAGCTGTTCCTTGTTATATGTATATAGTATGTTTCAATATGATTCAGTCCCATAATTTCATCTGGATTTTGCTTGCTGCATATGCTGTCCAAATGCCCCTTTTAATCTGCTCATTCCAGATGTGGAACAAATGGAGGCTGATTCCAACACTCTGTTTCCAACATCCTATAGAACAGTGGTGGTGAACCTATGGCACTCCAGATGTTCATGGACTCCAATTCCCATCAGCCCCTGCCAGCATGGCCAATTGGCCATGCTGACAGGGGCTGAGTCCATGCACATTTGGAGTGCCATAGGTTCACCACCACTGTTCTATAGAACATCCCTCATGCAGAAATGTACCACTTAAGGATGCCTGATTGGAGGGGAGGGGAGGGGGAGAGATTCTTTAAATAGGGAGTTTCTGAAATAATACAAAACCTTTGGGCAAGTTTTCCCAGTTTATACCACCAGTTGGTCCCCTGAAAGGACTACACTGCATGCCTGTTGTAGAATTGGCAGAGTGCTGTTGAATCACTAATCTTAACCTTAGGGCAGAAATGTCAACCCAGTAAATTGTAGTGGAGTAAACCGAGACAATCCCTAGGTCAGGCATAGGCAGAATAGTCATCACAATCTGCTTGTCAATCACTAGTCATTTTCTAGTGGACTAGCAGAGTTGTTTCTTTCTGCTTCTTTCCTATGCCATGTCAAGGGAAGAGAGAATGTGTGTATACTCTTTTCCTTGGCTCATACTGTCCTGCCTTTCGCTCTCCAATGGCACTGGCATAGTGTAGCAGGAAGTGAAGAAGAATAAGAAGAGTTTGGATTTATATCCCCCCTTTCTCCCCTGTAGGAGACTCAAAGGGGCTTACAATCTCTCTTCCCTTCCCCCCTCACAACAAACACCCTGTGAGGTGGGTGGGGCTGAGAGAGCTCAGAAGAACTGTGACTAGCCCAAGGTCACCCAACTGGTGTGGGAGTGCACAGGCTAATCTGAATTCCCCAGATAAGCCTCCACAGCTCAGGCGGCAGAGCAGGGAATCAAACCCGGTTCCTCCAGATTAGAATGCACCTGCTCTTAACCACTATGCCACTGCTGCACCAGTGAATGCTGGTGTGGCTCTGTTTCCCTCAGTAAGTGTCACAGGCAAAAGATAGAGCTAAGGGGAGCCGAGAGACCATAGGCCGAAGATGTGTGCATGCTTTTTCTCTCATTACCTCCTGGTGGCAATATAGAGAAAATGGGGAGACTGCCATTGGCCCCCCCCCCCCGACAGACAGCTCATTGAGTTAGCCTCCCCTTCTTTCTTCTTCATCCCTCTCCGCATTTAGGATGGCTACTTCTGTGGGAACTTCAGGGGATATTTCCTAGCCAGAGGCTCACAACTGAGGACATTTAATAATCTGTCATTTTGACCTTGCTCCTCTCTACCTGCAGGAACCAAGCTGTGCTCTTTGGTGGGAACCCACGCTATGAAAACGTCCCACTGATTGGAAGAGGATCGCCTCCCCCCACGGTACGGTGGGCGTCAGAGGCCAAATCATTTTTATAACACTCTTTTATTTCCCTCTGCTTTTACTAACCACACACACATTTTTAACTGGGACGAGAAAGCCTCCTGCTTTTGTCAGAAGCTTAAAATAGTTTTGTTTCTGATGTTAGAGATGAGGAAAAGAGCAACTTTTTTATTTTAAAAAAATTGCTGAACCAACCTCTCCAAAAATGACAGTCCTGAGCCTGAATTTTGTATCTGCAGGAAGATGAAAAACTGTTACAGGAAGTCCTGCCTTTTTGGAGGCTGGCAATCCTTGTTCCCACAGATGTTTAGCTGCAACGCCTGCCGACAGCATTGGGTGTGATCCATTGAGGCTACATCCTTGCAGGCTAGCTGTGGGCAGCAGAGTGGCAATAAGAGAGCAACTGCATGATTTATGGCGTTTGGTTCTCGGCTCACCATTGCACCTGGAACCTGTTCAGTGGAGGCTGTCCAGCAAACCCATCACATTGATGGGTTTTCTCATTGATTTCTACTCCTTATCTTATCACTTTGTTCACACAGTGCCATATTTTAATTATTTTTTCCTCTGCACACTAACGTTTCCTTAGTTGCCCTGTTCCTGGAGAAAAGAACTGCACGTTGTAACCATCCAGAAGATTATCATTGCTTGCTTTTTTGTGTTGATAAACCTCTCACTTTTTTCTTTAAACTTGGTTTCACTGTAAGCAAAAGTACCTTCATTCAGTTTGGCATACTATTCCTTTGAAACACATCCTGCCTGCTAATATTTGCTTTGTTTTTGCATCAACTCTTTTGGAATTATGTTGCTCTTCAAGAGTTGGTTATTTGTTGTTGGATTTTTTAAAAAATTGTTGTATCTTTCCTTGGTTTGGGGCAGGGGGTTTTGTTTGGTTTTTGCTTTGTTGTTTTTTGACTCCCTCCTAAAGATTTTCCACAATTTTCAGTTCCCTTTGCTGTGAATTTCCTTTCCCTGTTAGCAACCATAACAGTTCCAAAATGAGGGTTTTCAAAGGTAAAATAATCCTAAGAGCCTCCAGATGTTCGAGAGCCTTTATCATCCCCCCTGCCAGCATCATGCTGGCAGGGGATGATGGGAACTGTAGTCCATAACATCTGGAGGGCTGCAAGTTTGACTCCTGTGTGTTAGGCTTTTACTTGTATTCCCTTGATGTATATGTTGGGGTTAGCAGATCTGATAAATTTCCCTACTGGATAAAATACTGGATAGAACTGAGGAAAAAAGCAAAACCAGGGGACACCCAGAACTTCAGGCTGATTGTAGTTTTCCCAGGTAATATATTATGTCTATTTTAAGTACTGTTGTTTAAAATCTTGTCTTAGATGTGGGAGGGAGGGATTTGGATAAACACACAAATGCACAATTATGCCTTATATTTATGACAACTGTGTTTCTTTCACGAAGTTATAAAATGATGGTTCTATGGAAAACCGAACAAACAAATGTAACTAAATGACTAATGAAACTGAGCTGAGGTGAATTTGTATCCCAGTACTTAACATGAGCCAGGGTACAAAGGTATCACGGTGAAAAATCCTCTTTTCCCCTCAGCTAAAGGGAATAATAAATGGTAAGTAATTTTCCTTTGGGGATATCATGCAACGGAGTAACAGTGATGTCTTTAAAAGGCAAAGTGATATTTCCACTGACTTGAGTTTTTGCCAGAAAAGTACTCCCAACATCCAAGACAAGGTAGAAAAAAACATGAAAACCAATTAATTAATCTTTAGTATAAATGGTTTGCAATCTTTATCACTTGCCTGTGCAGCAGAATCATAGTAGAAAAATCTGCCTCCCCTTCAAATACTGTTTCCATGATCAACTAGTATAACCTGATGTAGTAAAACCTCAACACTCCTTGTTTCAGTACAGTTTACTGGTGGGGCTGTGCCCCCTCAATGGGCTGAATCCTTCAGATTATTCTTCCTTCCTCCTTTGACCACTGGAAATCTTGTCTAGTTTTCCCCTCTCTGCCTGTAAGAGCCAACTTGTGGTAGACCCATTTGACTACTTGTTTAAAGAGTTTAGTTTGAAACTGAAAGCAGGGGAAACAGGTCAGGAAGCATCGATCAGAAGGCAGACAAAAGAGATTTGTAGCCACTGCAGCTACTGCTTTGCTTTGGGTTTTTTTCTACTGTTCTGTAACAAGATTTTTTTTCAATTGGATATGTATTTGTCAGAGAAAAAATAATGAAAATTTCCACTTGAACTACTTCTCAAATAGTGAAATATTATTCATTAGGCGTGCTTAATGCAAACAGAACCATATGCCCACTATTTGGCTAAGAAACATATCCAGCAACTAACTTTTGGACTTATTTTCCCCATACCCAGAACTTTATTGTGGTATTGCAAACCATATTTTTGAAATCTGTGCATTGCAGCATTCAGGCCTGGCCTACAACAGAGGTATCATCTATGGGGATGACATGCACACAAAATGATACCATAAATGGAAAAAGAAGCCCTCGTTTGTCAACAATATGTTGAATAAAAGGCAGGAAAAGGACTGGGAAATTTCTGCTTTGGACTCAGGTCAATATTTAAAGAAAATATATTCCTATATCTGATAGTTACTAGCTCAGCTTCAAATGAGACTTTGTTGCAGGGGAAGTAGAAAGAGCTCAAGTGCCTTTACTCTTCCTTGTCCTTTGCATATGTTCCTCATCCAAAAAAGACCTTACACTGTTCACCCCAATGTACAGGCAGTTTGAAGGCCTCTCAGCAGAGGTGGGATCCAACCAGTTCTCACCACTTTTCTAGAAGTGGTTACTATTTTTTTCTGAGTGCCAAGAAGGGGTTACTAAAGCAACCTCCCTGCCCAATAGCCCCATTGGCGCTACGCCACTGTTTGAATCCCACCACCATCGGAACCTGTTATTAAAATTTTTGGATCCCACCACTGCCTCTCAGGTAGGACATGTTCAGCTTTGGAAAAGATAGACAGGGCAGGTGTCAGCATACCCCAAAGTGTGGCAGCTGCTGGGGGCCAGGACTTCCACCCAGGGGCTTGGACTTCCAGCAAGGTCTACTGAAGCCATCTGCCTATAGACGTTGCAGAACCTCTTATGACCCAAGCTTCTGTCTGCATAGGATGTCCAGCATAGCCAGGAGGATGGAGGAGTTTGCCACAGAGACGGTGGGTGGGGCTTGCAAGTGAGTGAGCTGGCTGGGAAGGTAACCAGTGAGGAGGAAGTATGGGAGGAGTTGACTGGAAAGAACAATATGAGCATGAGACAAGGCAGCAGGCAGGGCTCGGGCATTCCCTGCCCAGGGCTGTCCTGGGCACACTCTACCCAGGGCATCCCAAAAATCTGGAACCAACCCTGTATCGAGCTATAGAAGAACAGGAAATGGAAGGCACCTGCAATTCCTGTTCCTTGCACATTAGTTTTTCATCTCACACTGACCTAAGCATGTCCTAAGCATGGGTTATCAACCTAAGCATGGGTTATCAATGTTCAAATGGGTCCAGGGGTTCTCCCAGAACTACATCTGATCTCCTCACTGCAGAGATCAATTTCCTTGGAGGAAAAGGCATCTTCAGTGGATGGCTCCATAGCACCACCCCCGAACTGCCAGGAATTCCCCAAGCAAGAGTTGGCAACCTTAATCCAATGCTAAACCCAGGTCTTGTCTGCAGCACAGACTAATTTAGGCTTTGTGTGTGGTATGGAAATCCCAGTTCACTGTACATTGGTCTTGGGTGTGTCCCTGGGTGATGATCCGTAATGGGATGTTTTAATTAGGGGTACATATTTGTATGTAAGAAAAGGAACAGCTCCTTTATTTGCAGCTGTGTCCTTGATGATAGCAGCTCTCAGGATTTTTTGTGGTATTGTGGCTTTATGGAAATAGAAGATTCAGGATGTCGGCCAGAAAACCTGTTACCATGGATTCCCATGCAATGAGGATTCAAAGCCTAGGCTGTGCAGAAGGCTGCTTGAATCAGGTTGAGCTGAAATTTGAATACCGGCTGGCACAGTTTCATTTTTTAAAGCCCAAGTGACTATTCCACCATCTTTTGCGAGAACTATTTTTAAATAAAGTCTTTATGTGCTGGAACTGGGCCAGCTTTGAAGGTTCCAATCTCACTGTTGCAAGTGTGTGCAGTTGTTGGGAAGGTCCAAGTTTAATGTGAAGCTAAATGCTGCTAGATTAATTCCAGCCCGGCCCTCCACATGCACACACAAAAACCCCAGAACAATTTAAATAGGATTTAAATCCCTCGGGGAAAGACTTGAAAACTTTTTCGAGTTCCAGAAAAATGTTATGAATGATTTTTTTTTCTTTAACAATGCAGGACTTTCTCCCCCTTCACCACCACCACCCTATAGATATGCATTCTCCTCCTAGCTCTCAGCCTTATGTATTATTCCTTGTTTGTTTTATTTTTATTTTATAATTTGATTTATAGGGTGCCCTGCCACGTGCTGGGCTCAGGGCAGCTTACAACAAAGATTTCCAAGTAAAATTAGTAATCAGCGATCACTTCCCATAGTAATTTGCCCAGAGGCACCATAAAATCAGTTCCAGACTAATGGAGGAATGAGTTAAAGGAAATAGGAAATGGAGGGGTGGGGTGGGGTGGGGTGGGGAGAGAGAGAGAGAGAGAGAGAGAGAGAGAGAGAGAGAAGGAAAAATACTCTGTTCCCACTATTATTGCAGTTTTCATTATGTTTGTATTCTGACCATCCTCCAAGGAACTCAAAGCAGTAAGCCCAGGTTTTGTTTTTTGGGGGGTGGGGGGTTGTCTTGTTTTATCTTCCCAATAACCCTGTGAAGCAAGGTTGGTTTGGAATTAATGATCTTCTGAGAAGTATCCACTCAGGGCCTAATTCTACAATGCACTGTTTCTGGGTCCATCCCAGTGTTGTGCCAAGTGGATATTAACTGGGCGTTCCTGCTGTGTCTGCTGGGAATTCCTGAATAGAACTTAGCTTCTCAGGCATGTGATTGCTGATTCAGGTCAAGACCATAGTATATGTGAAGAAACGTCTTAACCCTTCTGCTTCCTCACCTGTTTTCCTGACTTGAAATGGCCTCGAGAAGCCACTCTTTAGCTTTGGGGAAATTCACATGTAGCTTATTGATGTATGGGTAATTTTCCAAAGTGGTGCAAGTAGAGGCTCCCTGGGACCATTTTAGGTTGGGCAGATGGCATAGGGCAGGAGACTTTACTGCCTCCTTCTCCACGCACTGTGGTACTGATCCAAACATGCATGAGAATCCAAGTTCCAGCCAGAAATTCCTAGCATACGTCAGCTTGGCAGGTGCCCAAACAGATTAACAGTGCCCATGTAGTGCATCACTCGTTGCTGAATGCAGTACACATGTGAAATCCTTACAAGAGATAAAGGAGTTTGAAGGGAATACATGTGGATCCTATCTAAGAAGCATGTGACAATTGTGTGTTCTGTTGTGGGTAGGAAGGATCATTTAGAAAGGAGTTGTAGTATGTTCCTGTTACTAGATGTGGGAACCTCAACAAGAAATCACAGTAGTTACATATTCATATTCCTAAATGTTTTTAGAGCAACTTGAACGTTTTTGTTTGGGAGAGATGAATTGGTGTGATAAAAAATTGCAGGAAGATTTTGTTGCCTGTTAGCAGGTATAAATATTTTGGTAGCAGGCATTCACCAAACCAAGCACAGAATTGTGCTGAACTGTTGAATTTTTTTATAACAGTCTCTTCCTCTCCTAGCTTTTACTTGGGGAAATTTTTAGATACTTGATTCTGCTGGATATTTCTTCCCTCAACTTGCCTCATTATCGTTCCAAAACGCTACCAGGCATAGCCCTCAGCTTACTTTATCTGGATGTCTTTCTACTGCCATCTCATTCCCACCTGTCTGACTATCAGGATATATGTGGTTCTGTTGCTTCCAGCGACATAGAAGATGAACAAGTTTAATCTAAGCTTACAGACAAATCAGGACAAATGTTTATGGTTTTGACACTACTGTTATGGGACTTTATACAAACATATGTAAAGTCCCATAACAGTCGTAGTAATCCTCAGCCAGCCAGCCAGCTCCTTTATTAGCAGTTGAAGCTGTGCAGTATAACATGTTTCTTCCTGTCTTTCTTCTCTCCTCAGTATTCTCCAAGTATGCGAGCCACCTATCTATCGGTTAATGATGATCACAGGCGACAGTACAGCAACGAATTTCCAGCCTAGCACCCAGCTTGTAGAGCAAAACCCTCAGACAATGTTACTATAGTGGGACCTGACCAAAACTCAAGGTGCGTGGACTGCAGGGAACAGGAATGCCTCCATAGTGAAATGGTAGAGAAGGGCATTTGGAGAAGGCATCAGCTGATGAAGACACCCACTGGGATCCTGGATAATCTTCCTAGAGGGGTATCCTGTGTGTTCAAACTGGCAGCTTTTGTTCATAATTCTTAGTCTTCCTCTCTTGCACACATCAGATGGTACCCCATATCTCCAACCTCTGAGCTGACTGCTCTAAAGTCTTCTCCTGATCTTATCTCCTGCTCTTTTCCTGCCATCAGTGCATTGTATTCCCCATCCTCTTTTGGGAGGGAGGGGGCAGGGAGGAAGAGATTTGGGACTGCCTCAAGTTTGTACAAAGGCTATTAATTCCTATTTTCTTTTCCTTTGCACTGACCTTTGGGGCTGTGTCGTCCTTGGTTCGCAGTGTGTTTTGGGCTTCCTTTTTTTTATTAGAGCAGATAACAAGACCAGTACACTGTACAAGTAAATAGAATACTACATGTGGTGTACAATGGCCGTGAGGGAAACAGGAGCTGGCCACGAAACAGAATGCGCCTTGCTGCTGAGTCAATGCAATATCAATCACTAGAGTGGATTTTGCTTCTTTTTTTCCTGGAGAGGTCTTTTCTCAAAGCCTTCTGCTGGCTTGGCATTGTACTACTTGAGCATTATGACCCTCCCTCTGTAGCGGCAGCTCATTGGAAGATACGGTACAAGATCTGCACAATATTTTCCCTTCCTTACCAGTTTCCTTTGTTTGTGGGATTAACGTGAAATTCACCAGCCATTCCTGTGGTGGCCTCAGGTATTATTTGAAAGAAACTGATTTTTTTTTCATTTGTGTATGTTTCTAATTTGTCATTTTTTTAAAAAAATTGTATGTTATTTTCTTACCAGCGTTTATATCAGCTATCCAAAGAACACAAACATAACCTGGACTTTTAAAAAGTTTTTTTTAACGGAAGGTTACTCATGATTTTTATACATTCAAGAATCTTTTGCAGGTCATTCCCCCCCCCCTTTTTTTTTGAAACACCATTTTCTTAGGGAACAAAGCAAAATTAGCTCTTAAGCTGCTGCAAATATTGTATGTGAGAAACCTTTAACAAAAATTCTTTATTGTCATTCTGTTGGGGACGGGCGAAGTAGCATGGAAGAACCAGGTCTGATTTAGTGTGTAATGGCTCTAGATTGCTGCAGTGATGATGGTATTGACAAACAATGCTGTTAGCCCATTTTCTCCTAAACAATGACTGTCTTCTTTCTCCTGAGATGACAGCAGCTTATGGCTATAGAGGATCTAGGAAGTAATTCCAGCTATCAACGCTTATCAAGAAAACCTCACTAAACTATAACTTCAGCGGTTGTTCACATGATTTCAGCTGTCAATACAAATAGAGCCTGATTCTCACTTTTTTGTTTGGCTGTTGAGTGGACGTGATCTTCTTTGACTTTCTCAGTCAGAGAAGGGGATGTATCCCCAGGTAGCAAGACTGGATTGTTGGGAGAGGGAGGAGACTTCCAGGGAATCAAAATGAGTCCAAACGGATGAGATGGGAGTTTCTTCCACCCACAGGTACTCTGGTGCTGTCCTTTTATGGGCCTAATTTTTGACTTCTGCCTAAAACAATTTAATTTTTTGCAAAATCATCAAGGTTTTATTTGTTTAGGCTGTGATGAATTTGCCCAATAAACCATTAAAATGTTTGAAAGCAATATTATAAACTCCTTCGTGGTAATCCAAGGGGATGGGTCCTACCTATCCCAGCACAAACAGCCACAAAATACTCCCAGACCTGAACACTACAGCTGAGACTTTCCAGATGGTGTCAGTTACTGGAGCTTTGAACCTCACATCCTTCAGAATCACTGACATCAACTTCTTTGTAGGAGTAACAGTGGTAAATGCTGCAGAGATACAACAGATTTGCCTTCCTGTGCACACGAGGCTACATGGAGGTTTTAATTACTTGACAGCAATGACTCACTGTGTCTTTTATCAAGGATAACTTGTACATATCATGTATGGTGACAACATTTGTACATCCATCTTATATGTGACTGACTTCAACTTAGGGCATGTGGAGGGGAAACCCTGATCTTATGCTTTTAATCTTCTCATTGTAACAGCACCGTTTAAAACTGTTTTTTAAAAAAACGCATGTGAACTAACCTTATCTCAGGCTCCTTTCAGGGCTATGCCTGATTTGTATGTACTGGCTGGGAAGCAAACAAATAAAGACTTGTACTAAAAAGTGACCTTTCAGTATTTGGATTTTTATCCTTCTGGACATAGGCTCTTGCCATTATTACATATGTCTCTGAGGTATGACAGTCTCAGGAGTTGAAAGCCCTGAGAAAATCAGGTACCTTTGGCTTAAACAGACACACAAGTTTTAACATTTGCATGGTATTTAAGCAGCACTGTCTGCACAAGGTCATAGGGAAGTATAAATGTCTATTATCAGAGGACCTGGTAATCTGTTCGGACTGAATCACTCAATCGACAGTAAATATAGCTTCTGTCATACAAACTGGTAAGTCCTTTCGAATCCTGGGATGCTAAAAGAGCTTTCTCTTTTTATGAAAGGCAGAATGAGTTGCAGAGTTACAACCCAGAGTAGCATTAGAATTATGTTATAAAGTGGTCTGCCACTTAGTAAGTACCTGTTTAGTTTTGGGGATTGGATTTGTTTGAAGCTGAATATACACAAACCCAAAGTAATTATGATCTGGTACCCTCACTGTCGTAAGGGTTCAGCCCTTTTCCAGGAATTCAACCTCTTTTTCAGTTGTGATTCTCTAGAGACGTTCTCAGACCTGGAAATCCAGATTGTAGCAGTAGTCAGTAATCCTTTTAAGTCTACGATATCTTTGGCTTTTTTGCATGTTAAAGGTAGTCCTCGGTGCAAGCACCAGGTCATTACTGACGTCACATCACAATGTTTACTAGGCAGACTATATTTATGGAGTGGTCCCAAGTCAACTGTGTCATGCCTGATTAGGGTCAGGAGGACAGTGCATGTGGGACTTCAGCTTTCTTCTCTGTGCCACTTTCCCAGCTTGAAACAGCCTTGGGCCGGGGAGGTACATCCTAGGAAATTTGTGAGTTTCCCAGGTTACACTGTCTGAGAGTGTTTAAGGTTGGGAAAACGGTACAGGCAGGAAAACTGACACCCGTTCTTTACATGCAGCATGTTGCTGAACCTAATTAGGTACTACATGTAAGGGAATTGAGAAGAAACTAATTGACATATGATTGAGTTACGTCTGACACAAAATGAAGACCCAGCCTTGGTAGTCAATATGTACGAAGAGTTGTAACTCCTTTTTTATCAGAAGCAGCTTTGGTAACTGGCATTTACACTTTCAGAATACTGATGCTAGACTACTATGGTAAGCTGCCTTTACAGAGGTTGAAGCTGGTGCAAAACACTGGTATCCTGATTTGCGGGGGGGGGGGGGGGGGGAGGTATTACCCCACCATTATAGCATGAAGCCTTGATTTTTGTTGTCTTCTGAGACACTTTAAAATGCATGGATGTTGCAGTGTCCCTGACGGATATTTTCCCCTGTGTTCCCCAGAGATATTTTTCAGAAGGTATATAAAACTTTATTGAGCTAGGTTTTAGTATATAGACACATATCATAGGGTATGTTCTGGTAACAGGAAGCGCCATATAAATCAGTAGCTTGCGACAAATTTTTGCTTTTGATAGTGTAACAATTTAAAATGTGATGTGTGTTTCTTTAAAATGGTAGGAGAGCAAGGTGACTGGTTGTCAGTCACTGGAGAGTGGCTGTGAAGAGGGTTCTGAAGAGAGAGGGAGAGGTGCTGTCTGTGGTAAACTTGTAGTGAGAAAGGGGGCTGGTGATGTTAACAGCCTAGTGTTATATGAACTGTAGAACTGCCCCAAGCAATAGGAAGAAACCTTGAGAGACTGGAAATGGAGTCAAGTGCTGACAGGGTCTCAGAGATGTAAAGGAGTGAGAGAGTGGATTGATGCGAAGCGGAAGTCACCTCAGCAGAATTTGTTCCCACAGACTGTTTTGTTTATTGTAAATTGTTTCTTGAAACCTTTAAGCTAAAGAACATATACATTAAAAATTAATGTGTTAAATGTAACTTGGAATCCCACACTAGTAATTTCCTCAGGACCATGTAGCCCTTCGAAATGGCTTTAGAGCTCGGACACACTAGGAGGAAATAAAGTTTGGAATTAAATTCCTGGTCCGAGTGATATATGGATATGGAAATAAAGAAATAAACATTATTTTGCACACATCATACACATTTACAAAGGAATAAGAGAGTGATCATCCAGATAGCTTTGCTACTTTATAGAGTAGCGCTAATTACTACTTTCCTCTGAGGTGTGTTGCTTTTCTGCAACGAGATTTTCAGCAGATGGCAAAAGATTGGATGGAGTCCCTGTACAGTTAGGAAGGAAAGCTCAGTAGCCGTATGCAGCCATATGTGTCTAACTCTGTGGTATTATGAGTTGTCGTGGACTAAATACCTCTGTACAGATGGTCAGTTTCACTTAAATGCACCTTCCCTAAAAAGTGTCCATTCTTTTTCCTAATCTCAGTGTACATTTAGCAAAATACAGTATGTTTGAAAAGAGTGTGTTTCTGATTCTCCTGCAAATCCACTGACATGACATGATCAATGTTTATACAATAAAACTGTTTACAGCTGTTTCTGAGCTTTTGGTTGGGGTTCTGGAGGCTGCCTGGTATATTCTATAGCAGTGGTTCTCAACCTTCCTAATGCCGCGACCCTTTAATACAGTTCCTCATGTTGTGGTGACCCCCAAGCCTAACATTTATCCATTTTACAGATGGAGAACACTGATGCAGAGAGTCTTAGGCGACCCCTGTGAAAGGGTCGTTCGACCCCCCTAAGGAGTCCCGACCCCCAGGTTGAGAACCACTGTTCTACAGACATAAATGACTTTCAGTAACAAACTGTTATTAGTTAAAATATCATAGAAATAGGAAACACGCACATACACACAAGAGCTCTAGATCTCCAGTTATGCCTTTTGGGGTAAAAATTTCCCTTAGTCAATCAGCAGGATCACATGTATCACTTGAGACTGTAGAACAGTAGTGGCGAACCTTTGGCACTCCAGATGTTATGGACTACAATTCCCATCAGCCCCTGCCAGCAAGGCCAATTGGCCATGCTGGCAGGGGCTGATGGGAATTGTAGTCCATAACATCTGGAGTGCCAAAGGTTCACCACCACGGCTGTAGAATGAGAGGCTGTGTGTGAGAAAAATTATTTTAAACAAAAAATAAGTGTGTTAAAAGTTTCTTCTTGCCTTGTGCCATCTGATGCACTGTTCATTTTAATGCCTATGTGAAGGAAACTATGTGTGTCAGAGCTTGAACATTTAAAACATTGTTTAAAGAGGCTGTTAATGATTGCAGCAATAGCTGCTGCCTTCTCAACAGCTGGAAAATGTTATGGCAGAGGTTTGACCACATTGCAAGGTTTGTGCCTTAGAGAGTAGTGCCACCTTATGGCAAAAACTATTCCTTGCAGT
Source organism: Sphaerodactylus townsendi (assembly GCF_021028975.2). NCBI lineage: Eukaryota > Metazoa > Chordata > Lepidosauria > Squamata > Sphaerodactylidae > Sphaerodactylus > Sphaerodactylus townsendi. The sequence goes on along the minus strand of NC_059427.1, from coordinate 129,229,180 downwards.
CAATGCAAGGATTTGGCCTGGATCTATCCATGATCATTATTAGTCCCCAGTAATTCATCTGCATTTTCATTAGCTTTTAGCTCACAGGGAGAGCATGTAGTTAATCACAAGAGGTTTAAAGAGCATTAAACATCAGTAAATGGAAAGCTTTTATTTCTTATGGGTTTTAGAAAACTAACTATTGTTGCACATTTCAAAGTGCTGCTGAAACCAAATTATTTTTTAAAATGTTAGGTAAATGCCATTTGTGCAAAGTGAACCAGGAGGCAAGTTATAACTCAGTTTTAAAACCTGTTTTGGACATAGCTGTCCTATAAATAGTTTGAGTTGTATAGAGGTTACTGTATCAGAGTAGTATCTGGGAGACCCATGTTCGAGTGGACCAATCACACAAAACTCAGCCTAACCTACCTTACAGGGTTGTTGTGTGGAGAAAAGGGAGAACTAAATAATCCACTTTAGATCTTCATGGGAGGGCAAGGTGAGGTATACATGAAATTAAAAAAATTAAAAAAAATTGAAAGCCTGTTCAGACATGCCCCACACCTGCTCAAGCCACCTTAATTTTATTTATTTATTTTTACATATTTTTATTTATCGATTGCAACAATCCCACCCCCCACCCCCCCACCCCTGCACCCATGGGAGGCCAGTGATAGTATGGTCAGGCCAGTTGGCTAGATGGAAATGCCTGGTGGGAAAGCTCCATTTTGCAGGCCCTGCGGAACTCATTCAATTCATGTAGGGCCCTGATCTCACAAGGGAGCTTATTCTATCAGGTAGGGGTCTGGGCTGAAAAAGCCCTGGCCCTTGTGGAAGTCACCTGGACCTCCTTTGGGCCAGGGATCTCCAGTAAGTTTTCCTCTGATGAAAGTCTGTGCTTACTGCTCCCAGGTTTTCTTTCCAGTTAATACCCAGTGGTTAAAATCCAGTTACCTTTCAGCAGCAATATGCTGCTCTTTGTTGCTGGCCCCAAAACAGAAATGGTTTTCCTGAATGATTATATCCTGCAATTAATCATCTGTTGTGCTATATGATTTCCCCCCTTGTGTACAGTATCTATTGTATTATAGTAATCGTAGCTGATAGGTGAAAGAATGTTTGTGATTTTATGTTGTTGGCTGATTTGTACTGATGAAGAAAAATGAGAAATAAGACTGATAAATAGATCAGTAACATTTTTAGGAAAGCTCTTAAGGTGCCTCAGGAAAGGGGCAAGCTATCTATGCTATAGTTTACTTTGGAAGCTACTAGAAATAAAATTATATTCTCAGAAACTCATCAGCAGCCTTGCAGCAATACATGATCTTTAGTAATCCAATTTAATGGCCCTGCACGCCTTGGATAACGATTTGATAGTGACCCGCAAATGGGTAACATTTGTGCTGAAGAATCAATGGCATTCCATCTGGTTCTCTTGCTGTTTTCTGGCTATTTTGTGATACCCACAAAATCAAACCCAAATAAAATCATGTTGAAAGAGGCTGTTCAGGTGCCCTGTGAGTTTTGAAATCATTTTTTTCCTTATCTTTATGAATGTGGAAAGCTGTTCAGTTCCATTTTTCTGACAATGACTCACACTATTTTTGTTCTGAATGGCTTCCAGCAACAGCACATTTTCATACTGATCCTTGTTATGCATTCTGTTCCATTATTCCATGCTGCTTGGAGCAGTGTCTTAAACTGAGCTGCAGGTAGTTGATAGCTGTTTTGATAGTGAATAGGGGTGCTTCTATGACTGTTGGCCGCTCATTTGGTACTCTGGTAACTCACTAAGAGAATACCCCCCCCCAAAAAAAGTAGTCTTTCCTGCCTGTTTTCAGTTTCAAACACATGCCACATGCTTGTGGCAAACAGCTGGGTTACAACTGAGATCTGTTCCTTTGTGAAGCCTGCTGTCAAAAGCTGCTCTCTTCAATCAAAATTATCTGTCTTTTACAAAGAGATATTTTAAAAACAAAGGCCAGCAATGTGAATTTCAATTGACCTTGGGGTACTTGGGAAAGCTGCAGCTGACTTGCTACAGGCCTGGTGCACAGGGTTCTATTCATTTTGGGGTAGATGATAGAGCTTCTAGTTTAGAACTCCTGATTGTCAAAACAGGAGTTTATATGAGGTGATTTCACTTGAAAGACAAATTGTGTGACATTCTCAAGAGTCCTATAGGTAGAAATGAGCAAGAGTGGTGTAGTGGCTCTGGTCCAGTCTCATACTGTCGGCTTAGCCTACCTTACAGGACTGTTGTGAGGACATAGGAGAGGGGGAATTGTGTAAACTGCTTTGTTTCTCCTCTGAGGAGAATGGCAGAGTATAAATAAAGTAAATAAATAGGACCATATGATAAGCAGTTGCAGCATGCAATTCTCATACTGTGCCCTTAGATGGGGAAATATAATCTAGCTGAATGAAGAGGATACACTCATGTCATCTTTGTTCCTATCCATCCAGTTAGGGTCCTTTTTTGTGTCCCAGATTGTGTGGGGAGGTGAATTAATGTTGCACCTGTTCTATAATCATATCATTTGTGTTCCTGCTCTCATTGGCAGTTTCACAGTCCCTTTACCAGCCGGCTGTCTCATGATGACAAGTCAAGCAGGATGGAGTACAGTACTTTGATTAATGTTGTAAACAGACGACAGCGACAGGAACAGCAGGGCTGATCAGGAAGCTACTGGGGGGAGGGGGGAAGAGATGTAGCTTTGTATTCCCATTTCTAAGATTAAAATTGTCCAGGATACCTGCTGCTGTGCTTTTAAGACTGGCAGGTGCTTTTTGTTCCTGAATAAGTTCTGAATTCATTTGCAGATTAGTTTTCATCATCTAGAACACCTGTGCCCCAGTAGTGTTTAAAATGTTAGGCTAAAGCACATAAACACCAAAAAAATCTTAACAGAGATTTGTCTATTTCCAATTATTACAGTCATCTTAAAACTGATGATACTCCTAAACCAGCTGGGTCCTGTGCTCTGCTAAGCTTGTTAGATAGTTTCAGATCAGAGTCAGATTGTGGCATGTAACAGAGGTGGGGGGGCTGCTTCAGGATGGGGGAGAGGAACCCATCTAAGACAGAATTTCCTGTGTAGCAAACAAATTGGCACCCTTCAGCTCTCTTTTCTGTCTGCTCTCCTTCCCCCCCGCCCCCGCCTTAACCTTGGGAACAGTCAAGGTGCTCGCTGCCATCAACCTGGTCTGGGAATTTTACTATTTATTGGAGCGGGCCCAAATACCCATTCTTTCCTTCTAATTATTTGAGCACTATGCTCTTGGAGAAGGGTGTGTGTGCCTGCTGCCCAGATGTACAATTCTACCTGAGACTTTTTTATTATTATACAAGGACTTTATTTAGTACAAAAGCAAAGAAATGCAAACAGTTGAAAGCAACTTGTAGCTTTCAAAATATTAAGTAGCGGGCTAAACTTTGGCCCCAGAAAAATAGTCTCATGGGTTAGCAGAAAAAAGGAAAACAGTCAAAACAATAATTATATTCTTAACACAATTACTTTGACTTGGTCCATCTATTTGCTTGATCCAGACCATATCCCAGGCCAAACACTTCCCCACCCCCAGCAACCACCTGGCTGAGCAACTCTAGGAAATGCATACTGAACTATTGGGGAAGAGGTAGTGGTGGGACTCAAATAATTTAACAACCGGTTCAGGTGATGGGATTAAATAATTTAACCACTGGTTGTTTACAAGCAGCATTTTAATAACCAGTTCAGCCAAAGTGGTGCGAACCTGCGGAATCCCACCACTGGGAAGAGGGTTTTAACAATTTCCACAAACTCCTCCGCCCTTCCTCAGGGTTGGTTACAATTTTCCCTACAGAATGTGGAAGGGCTTTAATACTGAGTCCTCACAGTCCTTGGAGAGCTTTAATCAAAGAGAAATTCCTTACTGAGAATAAATTTCCATTAGGCATATGGTGCCTGCTACTGGGTCTAAATGCCAAAGAAGTTTACTTGACAACCCTTAGGATAATGTATTCGACAATACATTAAACCTTAGGATCCTTAAAACATAGAAATGCAATGAATGGTTCATGTCACATGATGAGGTCCTGAATTATGTCAGTTTAAGAGACCACATATGGTGAAAATAATACTTTTATTATTATTATAGCAAGGGCACTGTTAATATAATTAGGAAGGCAACTGAAGGCACAGTCAGCCACTGACTTAAGTTGGAGGTTTTACTTTTCTTATTCAGTGACCATATTGCGAAGCCCTGACTCCATTAATTCATCCCTAATTCTGCACAGCATATTTATAAGGAGTGGCAATGGTTATAAATGAAATAGTTTTTCCTTATGAAATGAGTTCATTTGTAACGATTGCCACTGGTGATTTCCATTTATAACGATTGCCACTGGTGCTCTTTCAGAAGAGTTAAATAAATGGGGCTCCGGCTCGAACTCCCCCGAGAGCTGACCGGGAAATACTCCCTGTAATCGCACATGTCCGTCAGAATTTTACCCCGGGGCTGCAAAACAGAGATGCGTTCTCATAATAGCTCCTCTCCGACATGGTGCCCTAATCAGCCCATCAACATTTTTTATTTCACCCTTCCTGCACAGCTTTGTGCACGAGCCAGGTGCCCAGCATCCCGTCCCAATTTTATTGTTCCAATGTTGTGGGGCAGATCAAGTTTAGAGAAAAGGACCATCTCCCAACCAAGGCGGGATTCGTGGCTGAGTGAGATTTGACCATAGACTTCCCAAATTCGTTTTCTATTTATAAAAACGGGACACAAATTTATTAAGATTACAACGCGTTATAAATATGCTGTGCGGAATGTCCCTTAGTCCAGTAGTTGCATTACTACTCAACGCTGCCATAGAGTCCTTAACTCCTTATGCCAATAAAGGTTATGAAATGAAATCAGTCATGAGAACTTGCAAAAATCATGTCGGAAAGCCTTTCCGCTCCTCCCCTCCCCTCCAATAATGAATTATCGCCACGATGCTCCATTATCTCCGCCCAGCTTGGCACGTGACCCTTTCGGAGGTTGCTAGGCAACGATTAAACACCATTCCAATCGGCGAAAACTGCGCTCCGAGAGAGGAGCCGGGTAAGGAAGGGGGCGGCGGGGAAACTCCTTGCGCAAAGACGCGCAAAAGCACCCCCGAGCCGCTGCACCGCCATTTCTCTCCCTCTTAACCTGCGGGACCTGTAGAGCTCAGCCCCTTTGCCGCATGCTGAAGGCTGCGATACTCTTTAACCCTCCCCCCTCCTTTTCCTTGTGCAGTAACAAGCACGTGGGCAGAGTTGCCAGCTCCCGGTTAAGAAATACCTGGAGATGTGGGGGATGGAGCCTGAGGAGGAAGATTTGCGAAGGGGAGGCACTCCAATGGGGTGCAACTTACAAACCATACACTCCACTATGTAAAGTGGCCCTTTTCTCCAAGTGATTTGATCTCTGTTGCTTGAAGATCAGTGATAGTCACAGGAGATCTCCAGCCCCCGCAGGGAGGTTGGAAACTCTACATGCGAGAACTCAGACCTTTGTGCTTGCCAATGTTCATCCCACAATGCTGATTGTGACGACTTAGTGCAATGAAGGAAAAGACGTTGAGCTGTGATACCATAAGAAAGAAGAGGCAACATTCAGGCCAGGCAGATCTATAGTCAGAATTTTCTTATGGGTGCGGGAGGGGGATAAATGAGGACAGTGGTGGTCAGCCAGTCATTATTGACTTTATTATTTATTTATATGTTATTATTTATTTATCAGTTTTTTGCTGACTTCAAGCAGGTCAGGTGGAATTCCCTTTCAAATGAGACCCAGGCCCTGAGGGACCCGGCTTAGTTCCAATCCAGCTGGCCTTCCTTCCCCGCCCTTTTCTTCACCATTGTTCCCCCCAACCACCTACCACCTTTCCCCTTCTTCCCTCTTCCTTGATTACAGCAGCGCCATCTGAAATTTAGTCTTTGCCTGGCCAGGATTTTAAATGTTTTAATTCACATGCTTGAAGAGAGTATTTATCTACATTCTACATCATTTTAGCTGCCCTGAGCCTGACTTTTGTCAGGAAAGGGCAGGGTAAAAATCAAATAAATAAATACTTTGGACTCAAAATGGATGACATGATAGAGAACAATGTGATTGAATCGCTTTGGAGATCTAATAAGCAATGCAGTAGGACTAGCATTGCAAAAATTAGAAAAGTGCAGAAAAGTATCAGACATGCCACATCAAGCAATGCAGAAAATGGAATTACAAAAAAAAAGGTGCTGTAAGAGCATGAAAGTACAGCATATCAATAATGTATATAGCATATACTGTGACACAAATTGCAGTCCTGTTTTATATTAGTGTTATAAAAATGCCCTCCCCATCAACTGTTTTATATAGTTTGCAGAATTGAAAAAGTGTGGAGCCTTTGTTCCAGTTACTGAAGCCTGAAACTGTAAATACAACCATCTTTTCTCTGTAAAGTCACTGGCTCAATCCTTCTAGTGATGCTGCCCAACAAATGATCACATTAAGAGGAAAAAGGAAGGAAAAACAAAATGAAAACATTAACAAGCCAAAATAAATTATTCCAATATATCGAGGAAAAAATTAGCTGCAGTGGTTACAATCAAAGAGGAAGAATTATTTAATAAAAATATAACCTTCCTGAATTTTGCAGGAAGCAAAGAAAAAAGGATGGACCTAGACCCCTCGTATTTAGGACAATAAAGTAGAATATGTTCTATAGTTTGAACCTCAGAAATACTGTGGGGACATTTTCGTTCTTGTTGAGAACAAATGGTTAACATCAGCAACTGACCATACACATGCATTTCCTGTTGTTGCTCCCATTTTGTGGAATGGACTTTCTGGGGATGTCAAGGAAGTTCCCATAACTCTTGCCATTCTTATTTATGATGTAAAACAGAATGGCTCAAGAGAGCATCTTTATAAAAGTAATAGGGCTATATGATGATGGAATGTTCAGGAAGGACCTTTTATAAAGGAACAGGACTGTAGACTATCACTGTATGTTATGCATTATCTGTTCACTGTATTCTTCTGCTCTAACTGTATTGCCATCTATGTTTGAATTCCATTTTCTGCATTGCTTGACATATCAAGTGTAATGATTTTTACTCTGTTTCAAATCTCTTGTCTTATTTTATTGTTTACTAGATGTCTCAATTGATTGATTGCATTTATTTGCACAATTCCATTTGGAGTTTCAGCAAGGAAGGTAGACTGTTTTACTGCACTGGCCTCTGCCTGGTGGAACACTCTTCCTTCGGCCATCAGGGCCCTTCGGGGCCTTGGACAGTTCCGCAGGGCTTGCAAAATGGAGTTGTTCCACTGGGCTTTTGGGGAGGCTGGTCTCTGACCTGCCACCCCCCACCTCCGCCATCCCTTGCACGATATCATAACTGGCTGCCATTACTATTGTGCCCAGTCCCCTCCCAGGGCGGGTAGGAGGTCTTTTTTCTGAGTTGTCATCTGTTGGTTTCGTTGTGATGCTACATATTCTGGTTTTAATTATTAATTGTAATTATGTTTTAATGGTGTTTTACATTTGTACACTGCACAGAGCCCTTCGGGGGTGGGTGGTATATTAAGCCCAATAAATAAATAAAATGCATCGGATCAGGCCGTGAGTAGGATTATTTTCTAAATGAGCACATATATTGTCAAGCAGCAGTGGCATGTTTTCTGAGCGCCCAAGAGGTATGGAATCCTTTCCCAGCAACCTTCTGTCTTCACAAATTCCACAACCCTCCTGTGCAAATAAGATTCCTTTGGGATAATATGTATTAGCAAAAAAAATTGTGTTTACTTACCACTGGGCCTAAATCCCTTGTTATTTGTCTCCTGTTCTATCAAAAGTAATTTCTAATTGTTGTCATGGTAATTGTGTTTTCATAGACTCCTTGAACCTACATCCAGAAAAGTTCACCACTGCTTTTGGCACTGGGCAATCACTTCACCTATACCAGGGGTCTGCAACCTGTGGCTCTCCAGATGTTCATGGACTACAATTCCCATCAGCCCCTGCTAGCATAGCCAATTGGCCATGCTGGCAGGGGCTGATGGAAATTGTAGTCCATGAACATCTGGAGAGCCACAGGTTGCAGACCCCTGACCTGTATGGATTGCTCCTCACCACCTTTCATTCAGTTAGCAACAATCTGCTGCTTCCATCTTTGGGAGGTATCATGCCAGGCCTGCTACAAAGGCTACTTCCTTCCTTACACAATGTTGTTTTGTAGAATGCATATTTTGCATTGAAATAACAATAGTTAAAAGTGATATCAAAGGAGTGATGTGCACTTTTGCTCCCCCTTCCCCTCTCCCCCCGCCCCCCCATCTGCAGTGGGCACCATGGAGATTGTATATGTTTATGTGAAGAAGCGTAGCGAGTTCGGACGACAATGCAACTTTTGCGACCGGCCAGCAGAGATCAACGTGGATATTCATCCAGATCCAATGCAAGCTGTGAATTTTATAGAAAGAGACCCCATTGATATTGGAGTGCAGTGTGCAAGTGATATGTCAGAGCATGAGGTACAGCACTTCAACTATCTATTGCGTATGAATTTTCTGCTTGAGAAGCCTTTTACAATTCAGTGGGTACTACGTTACCCTCCAACCACAGAAGCCTCTTTCCGACTAAAGTAGAGAGCCAGCATGGTGTAGTGGTTAAGAGCCGGTGCACTTTAATCTGGAGAACCGGGTTTGATTCCCCACTCTGCCACTTGAGCTGTGGAGGCTTATCTGGTGAACCAGATTAGCTTGTGCATTCCAACACATGCCAACTGGGTGACCTTGGGCTAGTCATAGTTCTTCAGAGCTCTCTCAGCCACACCCACCCACCCTAGGGTGTTTGTTGTGGGGGGAGAGGGAAAGGAGATTGTAAGCCCCTTTAAGTCTCCATACAGGACCCATAAATCCAAACTCCTCCTCCTCCACCACCCCCTCCTCTTCTTCTTCTTCTTCTTCTTCTTCTTCTTCTTCTTCGAGGAAGATCCTCCTAAGTTCAGAGGAAGGCTCCTTCGGCTACAGGAAGCCTTCCAACTTCCCTTAGTGGAGGGGTAGAATATAGTTCAGTGTAATCTTTTGGACCTGCTAAAATAAAAAGTGGAACAAGAAAACCAAATGCTATACATATAATTAATTTTTTGTAATTAATGGCAGGGATGTAGAATGGTATAGTATAGCTTGATCTTGAAAACTAAATTAGATTGGTACTCCAAGGAAGTCTCTGGAGAGGAACACAACGGCAAACCACCTCTGCTTAATCACTTGCCTTGAAAACTTCACCAGAGGTTGCTCTAAGTCAGCTGCGACTTGATGACACTTTACATGCACCCACTCACAGGCAGAAACACAAAATGAATGGCAAAACCAGAAGTGGCATTTTCATCTAAAGTTGTATCTTCATAGTGAATGGTCACTTTTAAACTGTTCTTTTCTTCTTCTAGTGATTATTAATAGTTTGGCATTCAGTTATTACAAGGAAGAGGGAGCCATGCCTCCCACGTTTATTCTAATATTGTAAAGTTTATCTGTCAGGCTCCCCACCAGCCATGGGAAAGGAAGTGCATCAGTGATTTCTTTTTCTCAGTCATTGGTCATGCTTGGAAATTACTATAGCCTTAACCCAGTGGCGTAGCGCCAAGGGGGGGTGCGACGCATCAGGCGTGCGCTGGTGTGGGGGGGTGGAGGGGGCGTTCCAGGGCAGGGGCGTGCAGGGGTGTGGCAGGGGCGCAGGGTACACCCATGCCCCGGGCACAGTTTCCCCTCACTCCAGCCCTGGCTTAACCTGACTAAAATAATATCTCCCAGGTATGGTTTCCTTTGCCATACTAATTTCTTTTATCCCGGTGTTGCTTCTGAACACATGGGAACTGGATATTTTTGAAGCACTACATAACCCTCCCAAACCAGTGATGATAGTTTAATGAATGTCTCTGCCACAAGCAGCAGTTCTTGGTTCAAACCACTTTCCACAGTCTATTAAAATAAAATGTCTGGCTCCAGCCCTAGAGCAGCCAGCACTGCCAGGTCAGCCAAGCAAGTTGTCCTTCAAGGGGAAAATTAAGTCTCATTTTCAGGGTTACAGGAAATGAATTAATGAAACCAGCTGCTGGAGTCATAGCTTGGTAGCAGAACTTATGCTTGGTGCACAAAAGGTCCCAGGTTCGGTCCCTGTCATCTCCAGTTGAACAGTCTTGGGAAAGAGCTCTGTGTGCCTGAGGAACTGGAGAGCTGCTGGTAGTCCAAGTGGACATCATGAACTGATTCTGTACAAGGCAGCTTTGTATGTTGATGTGGCAGCCATTGCAGGCTGATCTGAATACACCGTAGTTCACCCTGAGGTTTCTCCAACAAGTTCTGTCCATAAGAGGAGGTCCTGTAGAGACAATAAGCTCTGGCTGTCTTCCCAGAGTAGTCAGACTACTACAGTTGAAAATTATTTATTAAGTTTGTATCTTAATTATTACATTCCTACCCCCATATGGTACCTTCACGAGAACCCTGTAAGGTATATTAAATTGAGAATAGTGACTGGCCTGAGGTCATCCAGTAAATGTCATGGCAGATTGAGGATGGTCCTAGCACTCTCCAGTCCTCATTAGCCACTAATCTGTTACCCAAAATGGTAGGGTCCGTACCTTTTACAGTGGGGAATTATCAGGATAGACCTTGCTTTGCAAGAGGGGGCAACTACAAGATCTTCCCCACCTTTGTTTTTTATAGGTTTTCCTCTTTAGAAATCCGCAGGAGTCCAAGAGTAAAAGTTTAATAAGTTTTGTTTGGAAAACGTAAAATAATAAACGTGCAAGCACACAAATGGTAACGCAACCACACGGAGAATTCAGAAAGTCCTAGGATGTAGGTACAGTTTAGGGGATAGATCTGGAATGGATCGGCGTTTTGTGGGGAGAGGCGATAATAACCTTATCTAGAAGAAGAATGGTCTGAGAGAAGCAGAGTTCAACACCCATGTGAGACAGAATAAAAGGCAGCACTGGGAACAGTATAGCCAGACCAGAGTGTAGTCTAGGAAATACTGAACACGAACTGCAAGGTGGGCAGTCTAGTTATAGGAAAAATCGAGCCCTCAGGAAATGCTAAGTCCAAAGGTGGCTCTTGTCCTTTGGAGGAGGACAAAAGGAGGAAATTTAACTTAATGTCCTAAGCCTGGGGAGCATCCAGAAATGATTAGATTTGAGGTAGAACTGATGAAGTCACAGCTCCAGGGCTTTTTTGATTCAAATGGAGTTGATCTTTCCCAGAGAAGTCAGGAAGAAGATAAGATTTGTGCATTGAAGCATAAACCTTGATTGCATTAGAATATTCTTTGTTGAACCAGAGGCAGGTGTGCTGAAGTCCTGAGGCCGAGACTGGTTTCCCAGGCTAGGCTTTGTCTTTCCTGATTGTTTTAGGAAAGGTGAGGCTGGCTGTCATGCCTTTTAATGACTGACAGGAGACATCCCCAGGCAGGCCTTCTCCCTATTGGTACCACTGAGTCACCTTCCATCTTTGGCCTGTACTGCTAGGGCACTCTATAGGGCAGTGATGCGGCTTAACCTTTCTTTGCAGACCGAAAGTGCCCAAGAGCTGCAACCCAAAACCCAATTTATTTGACGCGCGAAAGTGCCAACACGGCAATCTAAATCCTGAATACTGCCGAGGTTTTAGTTTGTGAAAAAAAATTATGGTTGGCTCCGGAGAACGTCGCATGCTACTTTCGGGAGTGCTTGGTGAGAGTAGTCGGTGGCTTTGCTTTCAAGCAACCGTGGCAACTCTCTTCCAATGTGGGTGAATCCACCTAATTCTAGTGAGGAGTTTACGGCATTCCAGAAGCAAGCCACATTGCCAGCAACCGAGCTTACTCCCAGGTAAAGGATCATGCTTTAGTTCTTTGCAGGAAAATCAGTGGGGTTTAACAGCGCTTAACAGGGTTTCCTACACTGCTTCCCCAAAACTAGGTCTTAGGTTTAATGCTAATGTAGAATTGAGCCTAGCTGCCAAGGCCAGCTCATAGATGTGGAGGATTCCCCACCACCACCACCTGATGAACTCTGTTTGCTCGTGCCCACAGAGAGGGCTCTGAGTGCCACCTCTGGCACCCGTGCCATAGGTTCGCCATCACTGCTATAGTGGAAGTTTCACAGGTAGAGACACTGCTTCCTAAAAACAGCACCCCCTCCCCAATCTCACCTTGAGTTTGGCTGGTCACAATTCTATACCATCTCTGTAGCCAGCAGGGTTTACACTGAAGTTTCTCCACATGATTCCATACATGGGAGGGATCTCCAAGTGAGAAGCATTTGGATATACTATAGCCTACAGTGGTTGGCATATGAGCAAACCAAGTTTTCTTACAGTGAGTCAGGCCATCCATCTGCCCATCCATCCACTGGTGTTGCCTTCTCACCCTAATTGGTTGTGGTTCACAGTTTTGTTCCTTTATCACTGTTGAGATGCAAGGCCATTCCCCCAGTCAGTGTTCTCTCTATGTGGCACATTGTACTAGGTGCTTTCATGTACACTCACAATGGGAATTAACAGCCCTTGTGGTGAATGGTTGTCTCTAATAGAACAGTTTGGCCTCTAATGGTAAAAACACTGAAGGCAGGGGTTTTTTGTTTTCCTTTGAAATAGGTTAATACAGAACGGTTTGAGATGGAAACTCGGGGCATTAACCATTTAGAAGGTGGCTGGCCTAAAGATGTCAACCCTCTGGAAATGGAACAGACAATTCGCTTCCGGAAAAAAGTGGAGAAGGATGAGAACTATATTAATGTCATCACACAGCTTGGCAGCGTAAGATCCTTTGCGATACCCTATTTGTACATCATTCTACAGCAAAGCTAGGCAGTGCTGCTTTGCAGGCTGGTTTTCCCCAGAACATTCCAGAGATGGTTGTCTGGCCGTCCATTGATCGATTCCATTGCTTATTTTACAGCTGATGGATCACTGCATTAAACAGAATAATGCCATCAATATCTACGAGGAGTACTTTGAGGAAGAGGAGGCAGCAGGGATTACTGATGAGCCCCCATCGGCAAAAACGATCAATGTTTTCAGGTAACTCTTCAGCAGTCAGGATTTGTTCCTAATCCATTCAGGTTGAACAGTGACCAGGAGCCACATACGGTGCTTCTGAGTTCTGTTCACCAATCTGGCACCCACCCCATGGCTCAGGAAAACGGACAAGGACGTTAGCTGGTGGGCTTGAAACAGCCATAACCAGAGAAACTGGAGGATGGATAAGCTGCAAGCCTCCCTGAGGTGCAAATTTCATGCAAGTGCAAATTTCATACTCAGTGAGATTTCACTGCATGACCTACGAGGTGCCATTACCTTCTGCTTTATTGTCCAAAAGGGACCCAAATATAGTGAAGAGAACAGCCACACACCTTTCCTGGCATCCTGACAGAAGTCGGAAACTGGCAGTAGCCTATTCCTGCCTAGAGTTCCAGCGGAATTCGAAAGACATGAGCTATGACTCCTACATATGGGACCTAGGTAAGCAAGGGACAGTAGAAACTGGGCCTGCTCAAAGGTGTAGCTCCAAGGGGGTGGGGGAGGGCGCAATGCATCGGGTGCACACCCCTGTGTGGATGTGGTAAGGGGGGGTGTTGCGGGGCAGGGGCGGAGGGCACCAGTGCACCGGGCATTTTTCCCCCTTGCTACGCCTCTGAGCCTACTTCATAATTATGGATAGGGCTTGGTTGGGGCTGATGTTGACTGTGTTCTGCAGAGTGCACTTTAATTGCTGCCATGTCTGCCCTGCATGCTGTGAAGGAGGCCGAACTTTTCTCTGATCCTGAGTTTGGTTGGCCATAATTCAGCTTCTAAAGCTTAGCTGTACTGCTTCTTCTGCTTCTTGTTCCTTTGTCCTTCCCCTCCGTGTATCTGAGCTGTCAGGTGAATTTTTTCCATTCCCAATTCGAACATGTTTGGGAAAGGATTATTGTTGAGGCAGCCGTGTGTGTGTGTGTGTGTGTGTGTATATGTGTGTGTGGAGAGATGTTAAATCTTTTGCTTTGTACATCATATATATGTAGAATGTGGAGTCTGAAGGGGAACAGTGCATTTTTCCCTTCCTTGTCACAGTACATTTTGTCTTTCTTAGAAACCCCCAACAAACCAGAAATGGTTATTCGGCCCTCCTCACCCCTGATCTGTTTGGAATACAACCCCAAAGACTCGCATATCCTGATTGGAGGATGCTACAATGGACAGATTGGTAAGTGAAATAGATGCACAATGAATGATTGAGTGGTGTCATTATATTACATCCATTCTACACTTATTTGGCTTGAGCTATAATCTTCAGTCAACAAACCTTGAATCCTAGAGTGCTGAGATGGAAATAAAGGAAGAGGGCTGTACAAAATGTAGCATGTACTTTGAAATAGATAATATATTGTTGGATGGACGTATTCTTGCTCGTTTCAGAATATTTGTAACTTTCAAACTGCACATGAGTTTTTCCTTTTTTGGATCAGCCAGCAATAGGTATTCAAAACTAGAAGTAACAAGAATTAGACTGTGTGTTCTTCAATATCCAGGCTTAATGGTTGTTGTCAAGAGCTTTAACTAGTTTGTTGCCTTTGCAGGTGTAGAGCACACTCCCCAGAGTTCTCCATAAGAGTAGCTATTGCAAACAATTGTCTAGCTCCTTTTCTTCCCCTTCCTTCTGGGTTGTTTGGTAGAGCTATCATAGTACAAAGGGTAACAGCCTCATTGTTCCAGTCAGCTATACAGAACTTCTCCATGCTGGTTGATTCTAGCACAGTAGCTCCTTAGAGAGCCAGCGTGGTGTAGTGGTTAAGAGCAGGTGGATTCTAATATGGAGAACCTGGTTTGATTCCCCATTCCTACACCTGAGTGGTGGAGGCTTATCTGGTGAACCAGATGTGTTTCCACATTCCTACATTCCTGCTGGGTGACCTTGGGCTAGTCACAGTTCTTTGGAACTCTCTCAGCCCCACCTACCTCACAAGGTGTCTGTTGTGGGGAGAAAAAAGGGAAAGGAGTTTATAAGCCACCTTGAGTCTCCTTACAGGAGAGAAAGGTGGGGTATAAATCCAAACTCCTCCTCCTCCTCATAATTTGCAAGGTATGAGCTTTTTAGAGTCAAAGCTACCTTTGTCAGATATGAGTTGAAACATAGATCTCTGAGTCGTTGTATCCCAGTCAAAAGGTTGGAGAGGTGTTGCGCAGAAAGAACTAAGAGCGCAGCAGTGCAACGTGCATTGTAATCAGGTTGATTACAGAAGAGGGAAAATGGGATGGAGAGTTTGCATTTGTGGGGTTGAGGCTGAGAGTATACACATTTTCTAAATAAATAAATAAACAGTGCAAGTTCTTGGGCCAATTGGAGTTTCTTTTCTCCTCACAAACGAGAATTCTAAATCTTCATTTAATCGACTCCCAGTTTACAGGATGCAAACAGACTCCAGTTTTTCCAGCACCTGCATCACAGTGAACTGGAGTTTTGATTCAACAGTTTTGAAACTAGGAAAAGGCCTTCTGTTGCACTCCCTAAATGAAAGGAGACAGGAAGGACCATGCAGACATGAGAACAAACTATTTGTTGTGACATCTGAATGCCGAAGGGACTAGCTGCTTCACAGCTGCACAAAATTACTGCAAACAAAACATAAATCTCTGACTACACACACATCTCTATTTTGGATAGGCACTGACCCTGTCAGGAATGGCAAATGAGATAAAATGGCCCTGGGTCTCCTTTACTGATCATTCGTCATTCTTCACTCTGTGCCATAAGTACTCCTGGGCGATCCTGTTCCCCACCGGGATTGGTTGTGCCAATCTGTGCGAATATTGAACCCTGCCAATAGGATGTTTTAAAGCCGCCGCTTGTCTTCTGTCTAGCTGCATGCCTTTATGGAGGCACAGTGTGAACCAGCAGGTAATATTTGTAACAGCAAGAGTATTCTTGAAGATTCAGTTCAGAGTGGAACTTGTATGAGACATAGCTGCTTCTCTGCAGTGTTCCCCAGGAGGCACACAGCCCCCCATTCTTCCTAATAGCCCTGTTCGATTAACAAGAATGATCTTGCATTACTTTGTTAAGCATTCCACAAGGCCCCGCTTTGCCAAGCCCATTTATGATCTTCGTACTCTTTCAGACATATGTGCCCTTTGATTTAATTTTACTCCCTTTATATTTTGGTTGCCATTTTCAGCTGAAATCAGATGTGACAGGGGGTATGTTACAGAGACATTATCAGGCACTCCATAGGTGATTGAAGAGAGAGTTGATCTCACTTTGTCCTTCACAGGACTCCCCAGGCAGGCAGTTATGGCCCAGTGAAATGCATTCTGTCACTTCCACTTCCTTAATTATAACTGAGCTATAAACAGCAAAGGCCTCTTGTCTGCAGAGATCTTGGCCAGCTGCCTATTTTTAAAAGGGGGGGGGGGTCTTTTAAGGATCAGGCAAAAGGATCACAAAAGAAGTCCTGTCATTAGCCCTGTGGAGGAAAAAAAATATTGATGCCTCATTTTTGTCTGTCTTGTTTGTTTAAAGTGACATAACAGTGTGGGGAGCACATAGTAATTTGTGAAAACACCCCCCTGTTCCACATATGGCCCCATTTGAGTTGAGTTATGCATGGCTGTAGTTGAACTCGAAATACTCTGGGATTATTTGGTCATAGATCTTCCAGTGTATCGTCTATTCATTCATTCATTTGTGATCTGCTGAGTTTCAAGGTGGATTACCATGCTCTAAAAACAATGCAGTGTATTCGTAATATATACAATGAATAATAATGCCACAAAACTGGAGTATGCCATTGGATAATAATGAAAGAAGACATCCAACAGACTATGCAGTATGAAGGGGAAGGAGAAGAAACTGTTTAAAATTTTCACATGCAATTAAAATTAGAACCCTATTACTTTAAGACAAAGTGTCACCAATTATAACTTTTTGATCATAGATCACTGCTGATATCACTTTGAGGGTTTTAATATCCTTAAATCATACAGCCAGCAGACCAATGACATGCGATTTGCCTGCAGAGGGAAAGTGTTAACTGGCTCATTTATCTCTGTCAATGCAAGAAATACAGGGAAAGGCACAGAGCATTTCCTGGCAGCATTAGCCAGTACTACTGAATCTTAAAACTGTTCCATTTTCTATGTCTGAGAATCAAATGTAAATACTAGATAGACTGGAATGGATGCATGACAATTCTGCCTTTGTATTCCATTTATTAGACACAGAAGATTTCCATTCATACTAAAATAGGCTCATAGGCTGGCATCGCTTTTGAAAGCACTCCCAAGACGACTGGAGTGTTGAGATTAGAGTGAAGAACTTAGACAAACCTTTTGAAATTATTTTCCCAGGAGCTTCATAGATATTAAATAACACAAGCTAGGACATAGGTGTCAAACTCACAGCCCTCCAGATATTGTGGACTACAGTTCCCATCATCCCCTGCAACCATCATGCTGGCAGGGGATTATGGGAACTGTAGTTCATAACGTCTGGAGTTTGACACCTGTGAGCTAGGATCTCTAGTCCTGTAACAAATCAGTTTATCCTTTTTAAGACACAGGAGAGGATCACTGGAATTTTTAATACAGAACAACTGACAGTGTTGAGGAAAGAAACTGTGACCTTCCGGTACAAATCCCACAACTGAAAAAGGGGAAGGAGGAAGGTGTCTAATTTGTGGTTAGGTTTCTTGACTATCTTTCCTGCCCTTCAGCTTACTGGGACACCCGAAAGGGAGCTCTGCCTGTGGAGCTGACCGTGGTTGAACTTGGCCACCGGGATCCCGTGTACAATGTGATCTGGCTGCAGTCAAAGACTGGAACTGATTGTTTCTCTGGCTCCACTGATGGGCAGGTAAGGGGCCGTTTGTAACAACAAGCCATAGTCTAATTGGTGTTTTTTGCTCAGGAAAGGCAGCGGAGCACCCTGTGCCATGGAGAGAAGCATACCTTACCGTGACATTCCTCTGAAGATGCCAGCCATAGATGCAGGCCAAACGTTAGGAGCAAAAGCTACCAGACCATGGCCATGCAGCCTGGAAACCAACCACAGCCAGTGGAGCACTTTGGCTCTTACTTTACCTGTGTTTAGAAGTCATAGGTCAATTATGCACATGTTTGCTGCATGGTGGGGGTGAATGTCCATCACAGCAAAATTTCTTGTACTGACATACTTCCTCAAGCCTCACTTTCACTTTTCATTCTTTCCACGGCAAGCGAGACCACTTCTAGTACAGTTTTAATTTTGCTTTGCTGCCAGAGCAGGACAGATTTGCCAGTGAGCACAGCTTTGCCCTGGACCTCTTCCCCTCCTCTCACAGCCAGCCCGCCAAGTCTTAACCTCCCACCCGCCCCCGCCCCCACTCTCTGGGGCTCTCATGCTACATTTTCAAAAAGAAACATTTAGATAGGGCTGCTCAAAGCCTGAAGGGACAGGCTGTCAAAGTTTTGGAGGTTAAAATCTCCTTCTGGGCACTTGAGGGCAGAGAGTGTGTCGCGCTAACGTATCATTTTCACCCCTGCAGTTCAGTGATTCAGAGAAGTAGAAAAGAAGGAGGCTAAGGAAGAGGGCTGAGGTGAAACATAGGTGGTTCAGGGAAGTCAGGAGTTAAGCTTTCTCAGGCACAGTCAGTGCAGCTCAGCTTGTTCCTTCTTCTTTTGGAAACACTAGTTGGAAAGCAGATAGGTATCATATAGGACCCCAAAACAGAATGAGCACAAAAGACTCCAGCTCCATGCTGTAATTGTTAGGGCAGCGGATCAGACATTAGGTTTTTGTGCTCCCTGAGGCTTTTTGCAGTTCACACAATAGCCGAATCATTTGAAGCTTTGTTTCTGAGGTAATCGTCCATTGCTTTTCATCTCTTCCAAGCAATAGCAGAAAGCGCCATGAGATGACCTTATGATTTTTTTCTCAAATGCAGGCAGTCTGAAACTACCATAATGTGGCCCAAAAAGCAGCAGCAATTTTGTGCATTTCTGTTTGCCAGGTCTTGTGGTGGGACATTCGTAAACTCTCTGAGCCCACTGAGACATTGGTGATGGATATCAGCAGGAAAGGAATCTTGGAAAATGCTTTAGGAGCCATTTCACTGGAATATGAGCCAACCATGGTGAGTACTTTCTGAATTCTCCCCTATGTGTTTGCTCTAGGAAAGCCTTGGCTTCGTTCCGCCCCATCTGGTGGAGGGGGAGGAGCTTGGGGAAGAGGCATGCCTTGTGCAAATGCATTTGCCCCCTCTGCTGCATAAGGGGCAGCCACACGGGTTCAGGGAGCAACCGTGTGGGCATCCAGATGCCTCCCAGCTCGGCAGCAGCAAAACCCAGAAACTGTTGCCACTGTGGGGCTGTGCTGGCATCCAGTTTGTTGCCAGTAAAGGGGGGTGGGACAATCGCAAGGTTGAAGCCAACTATAATTGGCTCCTTCCTGGGCTTCCATGCCATGGGCACTATAGCTGGCACCCCAGACTTATGTCAACCAAAAGAGTGATGTAAGTCCATTTAGCCTCATGGAGGGTTTTTAGGTGTCTAAGGATGTTTTCTGTTTTTTCTGCCTGCCCACACTACCTGAAAGCCCTCTGAAGGCAACAAGGCAACATGGCAGTAGCACTGTTCCCAGCTGCCTTGGGCTTCAGATGGGGCTGCCTATCTACTAATTGCACTATTTCTCACCTTTTAGTGCTATGATCACTTGACATAGCACATGAATAGGTAACTTACAAATATGCTTCTGTGCTGGGAAACAAAGGAGATAAAGGTTGTACTTGACCAGACGTATGTAACCCACGGGCATATAGAATATGCATTGGCTCAAGGGAGTAAAATAAGCCAGCTTTAGAAATGTCACTATGAAACATTAGAGTTTTGCTTCCAGTGTACACACTTAGGAATAGTGGCTCCAGGTTGGTCCAAAGCAAAGTCCCAAAACAGAAGTCATGTAATATTTTTTTAAATTAAAATCAGCCAAAATGACACAAAACCGTCCAGAAGATTGCCGTGGATTGTAAAAATGTGTATAATACCCTGTCTTAAAAGGCACTTTGTGATCAGAGTCCTAGAAGGGTATTAGTGCACTAGCAGGAGAGTTGTTGCTGTAAGTGTTCAGTTCAAAGACAATCATACAAATCATGGTTTGCCTTGGTTGGATTGATTTCCTTATTTTGCTTGAGGGGGAGAGATTACCAGAGAAAAAGCCAGGAAAGAATCATTAAATCAGGGTCTCTCCATTCAGACGTCACTCAGAACCTTGATGGGCAACTAGCATTTTCTACACCAGAAAGGAGCAGTTACTTGTCAGTGGTTGGTCAGAGTTCAGGTAGATAGTTATTTTGCCCCTTGACAGACAATAAGGCATCATGTTTTATTCAGCCCTAATGCTGAATGAGTGCTAATGAGTCATAGTCATTGCAAAGTTGCTAAATACGTTTTAGAAGTGCACACATGGAAGGAAAGTCATACATGTTTAAAAAACTAGAAAATCAGTGGATACACAGGACAAGGTATGACAAATGAGCCACCCCTGCCAAGCACAACTGCCTGATGTGCTGCTCTTCACCAGCCATGCACAGGGCTACTTATCCCTGCAACAGACTGCATACAGGATAAAAATGCAGGCCATTACAAAATAGGGGTAAGAAAGTTGCTGAAGTGGTACTTCCCATCTCCTGCTTCAGTACTCTCATGAGGAACAGCATTGGTAAGAAATTCAAATTGTTTTAGCCCTGACTGCATATGAAAACATCCAGGGCTTGGCTATGTAGGTCCAGGATAAGCAAAAATAGCCAAACTCAGTTTGGTGCAGTGAGAGATGGGGAAAAAGCCAATGAGTTATTGCTTCTTTCAGTCAACAGTAGCAAAGTAGCAATAATTCCATGGAATCACTTAAAACAATAAAAAGAATATTCAAAGTGATCCAGAGGCGTAGCTCCAAGGGGACAGGGGGTGCAGTGCACCGGGCGCGCATAGTGAGGGCGTTCCGGGGCCTTGCCTGGCGTTCTGGGGCAGGATGGGGGCAGAGGACTCCCCAGTGCACCGGGCACTTTTCCAAACCCTTGCCATGCCTCTGAAGTGATCACTAGTATGACAGCTGCAGCTTGTCCCAGAGGCCAGTCAGTTCATGAACACCATAACAGAAGATCACCAATTATTAAATAAGGGCTAAAGAGAAAGACCCAACGTGAGATGGATTGACTCTATGAAGGAAGCCATGGCCCTCAGTCTGTAAGACCTGCACCAGGCTGTTAATGAGAGGATGTTCTGGAGGGCATTGATTGATAGGGGTGCCGTGAGTTGGAAGTGTCTTGGTGGCACTTAACACACACTCTGAGTGCGCAGCATTAAAAGCCCTCAAGTACTTTCCCCTTAATTCTTTCAGCAGTCTGCACCTTGTACAGATGTTTTTTAAATGCACTTCGGAAATTAAATTCAGCCCCAGAACATTATTTCTGCTGATTGAATGCAATAATGATTTGGAGACTGCAAGTGCTAATGAATTTTCCCTCACCAAGCTGGGCAGTCTGTATCTGTGGATAACCAAAAATGAGAGAAAGTGTCCAAAGACATTGACAGTGTAGGGAGTAATTTCATGAAGGCGTTGAATATTCCTTTCATGTACCTGTTACCTGAACATCCTTATCATAAGCTGAACACAGATCTATTACTCAAATTCAGTTGAGTGCTACTGAGCTTAGCAGAAAATTTAACCTTCCCAGGGACTAACATTTTATCTCCTGTAGTTACTGTCTTAAGACCCTTGTTTCCTCTTTTTCTATAGAAGTGAATGAAATAAAGTAGCGTGTTGTCTTCCTTTCAATCTCACCTGAGGTCTCCGGTATCATACCAGGGCAATAATGACAGGCAACTGTGTCTTGTAAATTGGAATTTTACAGGGGAATCATGTGACTCTAAATACCAATGTACTGTAGAAAGCATTTTCTAACATTATGTTCACGTTTCTTGTTCTAAAATGGCTGTTATTTAGAATGGGTTTAGGAATCAGTTGCTGTTTGTAATGGGTCTAATATCTACAAACAGTATGGAATCCATTTTGATAGATATCTTTATCTCTTTATTACATGGCCAAGCAATCTCCTAATCGCTGAGACTGCAGGTTTGCTGTGAACCAGCAGGGAAGCTAAATTGATAATTACACTGTGTATCCACCATCCCGCCCACCAATCAAACCCCACTTGCAAGGAAGATTTGAAAAGAGCACAACTATTTAGAGTCTGGGGAGCATAATGAGAATGAGATTTAGTTTTTGTCACAAGGAAAATGTGCTTCTTCCCCTTACTCGGGTAGGCCTGCAGTAATTTTATTTATAACCATCAGTCATCCTTTTTAGACCAACATTCAGAGTGTATCCGAAAATAAGCAGTATTTTGTAGCCTCTGACCTGTCATTGCATGGATATAGGCAAAAAGCTAATGTAAATTGGGGGGGGGGGGTTAACTTTGTTAAAGGACTAGCTAACATTCAATAATTTTATGAAGTAGTATAGTAAATGTGTCATGCTGGTGAAATTTTTATCAGCTGTCTTAAACTGGAGTAATTCTGGGTAAGAAAGCATTGTGAACCTGGCAGTGCCTGTGCAAAATTCCTTATCCAGGTTCTGTTATTTTCTTCATTTGAACCTTCTACCAATATTTATAGAAATTATTCATCCAACATCCCTGGCTTTCCCACTCTACGTGATTAACTAGAAGCAAACAGAATTATCCAAGTGTCTTGGGGGGGGGGTCTTTGTTCAGTGAAGGAGAAGCCCTGTGTTCAAGTAACAACAGTGTTCTACTGTGTTTCTAATAACAGCCAACCAAATTTATGGTGGGGACAGAGCAAGGGATAGTGATTTCCGGCAACCGCAAGGCCAAGACTCCTGCAGAAAAAATTGTCAGCACGTACAGTGGACACCATGGCCCCATATACGCCTTGTCTAGGAATCCTTTCTACCCCAAGAATTTTTTGACAGTTGGAGACTGGACTGCACGCATCTGGTCAGAAGAGAGCAAAGAATCATCAATCATGTGGACCAAGTAAGTAGCGTCTTCTTTTGATCTTTTTCCTGTCAGTCATGTGGCCTCCAGGTTGGATTACTGAAAACATGTTCTATATGAGAGCTGCCTGTAAAAACAACTTGGAAGCTTCAGCTGGTGCAAAATGCCTCAGCCCATCCCTTGATAAATGCAGATCAGTATAAACAGACTGCCCCATTCTAAAACATTTGCATGGTTTACTATTTTGCTACCCGGTCCAATTTAAAGTTCTGTTTTTGATGTGATAAGCCTTGGGCCCTGATTATTTTATGTGTAAGCCCTTTTGAGAGTTGAAAAGGCCTTTGTTGAAAGGCATATTATATAGTTTCCAAATAAATAAATAAAAAGATAACGGTAATCCTCAGATCAGGATAGCTTGGGCCATGCATGAGTCTCCATTGAATATCTTCCTGGGTGTGGAAGTACTATGAAATCAACATTCTGCTTCATTCCTGAGATTGGAGGCAGCTGTATAAGGAGGATGCAGAGAAAATGAACAGGTGGTATGGGAGGTAACAGGAGAATCCAGAGGGCTATAGTTTAAATTGATGTCTGAGTCTTGCATAAGTAATTCTATTGACACTTTCCTCTCTAGTTTCAATAGTGGAAGCTATTGAAATAGAGAATATGGAGGTCAAAAGCCAGCCGCTGACAATATGTTTTCTTACTCCCAAGAGGTACAAGGGAATGGCTGAATTTCTGTCCTACAGAAGTGATGAAAGGTCGACCCTACCATTTTGTCTCATTGGCTGCACTTTTAGTGTCTGATGCTGTTCTGTGAAGCTTTGTTCTTTGTGTAAAACTGCACTCTCCAATAATCAATGAAAGCAGGTTTTTTAAATGATTCCTTTGGGATGAAACAGCACAGCCCCAATAAACACTGTATTTTTTGGCAGAAAGCACATGTCTTACCTCACAGATGGTTGCTGGAGTACCACCCGGCCAGCTGTCTTCTTTACCACCAAGATGGATGGGACCCTTGATATCTGGGACTTTCTCTTCAAACAGAACAACCCTACCCTGAAGCTGAAGGTAATTCTAGAAAAGCAATTCCTCCACTTTTTAGTCTCCCGTTCTTTTTGTTCTTGGAGGTGGAATAGTTATTGGAAGATCTTTCTGCTTGGTGCATATGTTGAACATAACTGAATGTTGGAGTGTTTCAGCAGGACTCTGATAGTAGCATCTGAACATGCTGTTGATTCATTTGTTAAAGCTGTCAGTGAATATGCTCAAGGCATGAAGAAATAAACTGGCAACTTACCTTACTTGTTCACCTGAGTACATCACGGTGCTTGAAAGTAACAGAAGTGCTGATTTTTTAAAAGATTACACGTGCTTGGCTTTCAAACGCATATAATTCCTGCAAAAAAAAAATTCAAATCCTAAACAATAAATGGCTAAGAGAATGGAATGTCGGGACAACGAACACTCCACAAAATGAATCCTACTCCCCCATTTTGGGCGACATTCCATCCCCTCCTGGAGGCCCCCAGAAACCTTCCACAGGCCCCCCAAAGCCCTCCCGCCTCCCCTACCCAAGCATCCTCATTCCACCTCCCCTCATCCCAAGCCTCACCTTTCCACTCTCCCCACCCCAATATTCACCTTCCAACTCTCCCCCCACTTGAAGCCACACGGTCCAATCCTCCCAACACCCCAAGCCCCATCTTCCAACCCTCCCCCACTCCACCTTCCCCCACCCCAAGCATCACCTTGCCACCCTGCCCCGAAGCCTTGCCTTCCCTCTCCAAGCCTCCCTCCACCCCAAGCCTTACCTTCCAACCTTCCCTCCACTCGAAGCCTCACATTTTCACCCCACGCCCTAAACCTCACCATCCAACCCTCCTGCCACCCCAAGCCTCACCTCACATTTTCACCCCAAGCCTCCCTCCACCCCAAGCCACTCTGTTCCATCCTCCCCCCCACCCCAAGCCTTGCCGCCCTCCCCCCCAAGTTTCTCCTCTCCACCCTCCCCCTATTCTCACCTACCGCAAGCCACACCTTCCACACTCCCACCCCCCAGCCACAGACCCAGAACCAGGTAGGTGGGAAGCGTTGCAGGGGAGTGGGGCTCTACAGCCCCAGTAAAGCCCATTTCTTCCTCTTCCACCCTTTGCCAGGGCCCATTGCATCTCCCCTGCAGTGGGCTTTGCTGCTAGTGTTTTATAATGTGGAGATCGGTTTTGTTGTAGTAAAAACTTGTGAGTGAAGCCATCCTTGCTGTGTAGATAGGCAGGTAGGGGTAACAGAATGGCATCTAAATAAAAACCTAAAAAATCGCATCTAAATGGCATCTAAATAAAAACCTAAAGAATCGCAGGCACTCTGGTGTCAGTTTGTTCTTCTGGGATAATTTATTTGTTTTGTTTCAAATATTTACACCCTGTGGGCTCATCGTTTTATGACTCTCAGAGCTGCTGAGATGCTGAGGACCCTTGTCCTTTACTGACCTTTTAAACTCCTTCTTTTCTGAATTGGCTTTTCCTTCACAGGTCTGTGATGATCCTCTCTTCAGCCTACGTTTGCAGGATAATGGCCGCTTTATTGGCTGTGGTTCCAAGCTGGGCACGGTGACACTGTTGGAAGTTTCTTCAGGCCTGTGCACTTTGCAGCGGAATGAGAAGAACTTGGCTTCTGCAGTGAGTGGTGACTCTTGCCTCCAGCTCTTTTCCTTGGGCGTTGCCACATCCACTTACTCAGCAGTGTCAAAACAATTGAGTCTGAGGGGCTAAAATCTCACGGCCCTTCCTGCAGGCCAGCCTGCTAATGTATTTGCAACATTAAGAGGGATCTATATTATCCAACTGTTATTCCTTAAAACACAAAATTAATGTCCATTTCTTCTGTTTCTTACTCACCACCTTTTAAGGTTTGTTTATAATCCAATGCACTGTTTTATTACATGGGTTGTGGATATATTTCCTGGAGGAAACGCTTGTATTATTGGAATAGAATGATTTCTTGGTCCTAAAAACATAAAATGCCAGTTTCCCACCTCTTGGCTTGATTATTATAACTATGTGAAATGTAGGTCATGTCAGTGCCTTTACTAGTGATGAAAGATACAGATCCCAACTCATTCCCTTACAGTTAGTAAAGTACAGTTAGTATCTATGGCTACCAATCTTGATCCTCCTTGATCTGAGATTGCAAATGCCTTAGCAGACCAGGTGCTCAGGAGCAGCAGCAGCAGCAGCAGCAGCAGCAGAAGGCCATTGCTTTCACATCCTGCATGTGAGCTCCCAAAGGCACCTGGTGGGCCACTGCGAGTAGCAGAGTGCTGGACTAGATGGACTCTGGTCTGATCCAGCAGGCTAGTTCTTATGTTCTTAAGAAATGTTGCATATTTTATTTTTTTATCTCATTAATTCCTCATGTTTTATCCTGTCCTTTCTCTACTGTGCTCAGGATGGCAAACATGGGTTTGTCCAGTTGTTCTCCCCCCACCCCAACAATCCTGTAAGATAGTTTTGATTGAGAGATACATAACCTTGACAGCTGAACAGGAGTTTGTATTCAAATCTCATGCATCTGGGGCCAGGTGTACACATGATGTATGTGCGGGGAGGGATTTTGAAGGGGCCATAATCACATCGAAACTACACTAATACTAACATATGCATTGTTAACATGCCAGCAATTGAATGTAGTCACAATACATTTTATTACTTGTTTATACTAGTTTGTGCATGAAGCATATATGGCAGCAAAATCAGTGGAATAACACACACACACACACAATCACAAGCTCATTCCGCACATGCAGAATAATGCACTTTCAAACTGCTTTCAGTGCTCTTTGAAGCTGTGCGGAATGGCAAAATCCACTTGCAAACAGTTGTGAAAGTGGTTTGAAAATGCATTATTTTGCGTGTGCGGAAGGGGCCACAGTTTCTGTGCAATAAAAGTGATTGGAGGGAAGCGGGAGCCCCCCCCCCCCTCCCTGCAATACCATTCCAATCCTTTTTTTAAGAAATAGAAACAATTCCCTTCGGCTGCAGTGTGGCTGCAAGGAACAGGCAAACTGATGTGAACATGTGACAAAACATATTGTGTAGTTTGCCTCATACTGAGTTGCTTGAACACTTCTCCAAAAGGAATTGTGAAGACTCTCATAAACAAATGAAGACACTTGGCTGCAAGGGAGTGGAAAGAAACAAGCAGGGATGAAAGACAAGAAGACCTAAGGCCCTAACTACACGGTTCATTTTTCTCAGCACGTCCCCAGATTGTGTAAAGAGGCATGTTGTGAAGTCCTGCACTTCGCAGGTATGCATAAGTTCAATTTGTATTGGAACTGTGGAGATGGTGAGTTTAGATCTTTCCCCGGTTCCATTTCCCTGACCTGAAACAGGTCCCTGAGGGTTTGTGTGTAGTGATCAGGTACACGTTACATTTCCTAAATAAGAAAAACCGTTTTCTTCCCCCATGCAGTCATTTCAGGTCAGGAAAATGACACCAAGGGAAGGTCTAAGCTGCCTCTCTCTACACACTGCAGTGCAGGTCCAAATCATCCCCCCCCCCACACACACACACACACACGTACATATATCTGGGAAACATGTACCACCATTTCAGCCGCAACCTTTTGTGCATCACAGATGTTTGAGCGGGAAACAAAGCGGGAAAAGATTCTAGAGGCCCGGCACCGTGAAATGCGGCTCAAAGAGCGAACCAAAACTGAAGGCAAGGAGGAAGAGGTCAAGGAAGAAATACAGGAGGAAAAGCCTGAAGAAATCCTGGCCCGAGTCCAAAAAGAGTTCTTTGAGGTCATTGAAAATGAGCTCAAGCGCAGGGAACGAGCTCGCGCTAAATTACCGACAGACCAGGTAAGGGGGCCATTGGCCGGGGAAGAAGGAAAATTCTGGTGACACACTTCTGAACCTCCATTTCATAGTCAGAGCAGCAGAACAAAGAGTATAACACCCAGGCAAGTTTATGCAAACTACATTAGGTTTGTGTATCCTAACTCTTTGCAGGATTGCAGCCATATTTTCTAGAGTTCCTCTTGAGGCTAAATAAAGGATCCTGTTAAACTCTAATACTACATCTCTTTCACCTGTAGATGAGAATACTCTGCCTCAAGGTGCTGTTTGTGCCTTTATCACTGATCCAAGGGAAAATACTCAGCTGGTGTCAAGGTAGTTTAGGTTCAAGGTGCAAAGAACTTATTAATCAACCACACTAGCATCAGAATCTCTCAAAAAGCTACTAGAGCAGGGGTAGGGAACCTGCGGCTCTCCAGATGTTCAGGAACTGCAATTCCCATCAGCCTCTGTCAGCATGGCCAATTGGCCATGCTGGTAGGGGCTGATGGGAATTGTAGTTCCTGAACATCTGGAGAGCCTCAGGTTCCCTACCCCTGTACTAGAGCAAAACAATGTCCAGTAGTCTGAAATGTTATGAACTTTTCTGCAAATGATTTCAAGTCATTCAGTATATTACAATCTTACATTTTTCAGGATCGGGAGTTTGATGATGAAGATGATGAAGATTACCTTCCTAAGGTCAGGATTGTAAAGTCTAAGCACACCTTTGTAGTTTTAACGATGCACTGTCAGAAGGCTTTTGTTACTGGAGTTCGTCTGCTGAAGGGGAAGGTGGTGGCATGTATATTTTCTGAGACAAAGGGCTGGGAGGCAATCTGTAGTAAAGAAGTTAATCACAATTATTTTGTTTAGCAGGTCACTAGGTGATCTGGCAGAAATAAGTTCCAGTGAGTTTATGATATGATACGCCCCATTCAGAAGTAACCATAATTGTCAAGTGTGCTTTCTTCTTTCTCTTTCCTTAGAAGGCACTCACAAATATAAGTTTCCAAACAATCCTGACAGCTTACATGGATGGGAAATATTACAGTGTTCCATGGGAGAGTCTGTAGCTCAGTGGTAGATCATGTGCTTGGCATGCATAAGGTCCCAGGTTCAATCCCTGGCATCTCCACATAGTAGATGATGTGAAAGACCTATACTTGAGACTATGATGAGCTGCTGCCAAGTCAGAGTAGACAATACTGAACTAAAAAGACCAATGGTCTGACTCTGTATAAGGCAGTTTCATATGTTCATTATATCACTAATGCGGTATGTGTTTTTAGAAGCGGTGGAGGATATTAAATACTATTGTCCCCCTTCATAATGCTTCTAGAGCAGATTTCCTTCTACGTTATTCATTTCTTATGCTGCAATCTGTTCTGTGCTTTCAAACATGTTCACTATTGGGTAGGTGTAGGAGCACAAATGATATCTTTGAAGAACCTTCATGTTGATGTATTAGGTATTTTTTCAATACAATATGGTTTTTATCTTGTCTGTAAATTTAGGTTATATTGTGATGGCCAGTGATTGTAAATAGTAACAGATTAAATTAAAAGTTTAAACACTTCCCAGCTAAGTAAGTTCATACTGACCAATAAATAGTAAAAAGAACACCCCTAAAATAGAAGCATCTTTTAATATTCACTAGGCCACAGTTCCCCCTGACTTGGTGATATTTAAGGTATACTCACATGTCATATTTATGTTTCAGCAAATAAAAATTATGAGTTGGATCCAAAGATAATATAGCTCCCTTCTGCCAGCAGAAGAGGGAGCAATATTTATAGAACTCACTGAAAGGTTGCTTCTGGGGCCAGGGGACCCTCAGGGACAGCATGGGGCCAAGTGAAGCCCTCCAGGGGAAAGAAAGAATTGTTCACTGGCAAAAAACCATCTTGAGACTCAACCCTATGTAGGCTAGGCTGAAAGAGTGATTGCCCCAAGGTAAGCAAAGAGCTTTATGTTCTCATTTACCCCGCTGTATCCAGAACATGCCCATAGGTTGTTGAACAGTACTTTCCATTTCCTGCCTACCAAACAATCAGAAATGTGAAACAACCTACATTATCATCACTAGATGTTTTCCCCTGATCCAGAGGTAGTGCAGTCTAACATATCATCTAGAAATTCATTTGTAGGCATATAGGAGCTTGCCTTGAATGATGGTGATGATCATACTGTGGATGCATTAGAAGATCTTGAATCTGTAGTTACCTTAAACAAATATGTAGGATTCCTAGTTCAGTGCTGAGTTCCATACCTCTGTTTTGTTAAAGCATGATGTGTGGACACATCTGTCATGACAGCATTTTAAAACAACGTCTGATCACTGCCACACCAGTTGTACAATCACACTGATCAGTAATGCTCAGGACTGATTTCCACAGTCAACAAAATTATATGGTAGAGTTCCTCTGGGACTGTACCACTTCAGATCTCTCACTTCAGGAGACATATTACATAGCTGAGTGATCTGCATTTAAAAAAAAAACCCTACATGTAGAAATTACTGCACGAGACAATGAATTTAGGATAGAACTGGTATTTTTACAAGGAAGAATCACTCAAAAACAGGCTCCCTCCTGTAGTCAGAAGTGGTATACACCAGGAAGACCTTGCCATGTGATTTTGCTGACCTTGCGGTTTGGTCCTCAGTATTGTCACTTTAATCCAGAAATCACTGGGTTATTAGAAACTGATCTTGACAAGACATCACCTCTTGTGAGAACTTTGAAAATTATCAGTTTCATTTTTCACTTTGTTTACAGGAGGAGCCAGAAGGGGAGTGAATGCAGAGCCTGCA
The DNA here is from genome assembly GCF_021028975.2 of Sphaerodactylus townsendi. Lineage (NCBI taxonomy): Eukaryota > Metazoa > Chordata > Lepidosauria > Squamata > Sphaerodactylidae > Sphaerodactylus > Sphaerodactylus townsendi. The sequence continues at coordinate 129,198,527 of NC_059427.1, read as the reverse complement.
CAGAAATCACTTATGTGTCATTTTGGACTTTTTCCTTTCCTTTTTTTTAACAAAATGGACTGCATCAATAAATGTATTTTTATTCCTTTTTACTCTGTTCTCTATTAGTCAAGCAACTGTCCAGCTGAGCCTTGAGTGTCTTTGCCATGGAAACTTGTGGTAATGTTCAAAATAAGAACGCCAAAATAAATGACAAGGTAGTCAAGATAGATATTGGACAGAAAAAGAAGCTTCAGCATGTAGAAGAAGAAGAGTTTGGATTTATACCCCACTTTCTCTCCAGTAAGGAGACTCAAAGGGGCTTACAATCTCCTTTCCCTTCCGCCCCTCCATCCCACAACAACAAACACCCTGTGAGGTGGGTGAGGCTGAAAGAGCTCTAAATAAATGTGATTGGCCCAAGGTCACCCAGCTGGCAGGTGTTGGAGTACACAAGCTAATCTAGTTCACCAGATAAGCCTCCACAGCTCAAGTGGCAGAGCGGGGAATCAAACCTGGTTCTCCAGATTAGAGTGCACCGGCTCTTAACCACTACGCCACACTGGCTCCATGAAATATTGCATACTGGCAATATTGCATACTAGCACCATGAAATATTGCATATTGAAAAGAAAACTCCACCACATTGCATAGGGCAAACCAACCCTTTTCCTTCTATCCAAGGAGGAACAAAATGTTTTCACTGAGTAAATGGGAAATGGGGCACTGTTGCAAAAGAGAAATGTGTTGCTGTTGCAGTCAGTGATGCACTGCATGCAAGGAATGGGTGGTAATGATACTATTCTGCTCAGAACCGAGGTAACCTTCTTTACATGAGGTGGCCAGTTTGGATCACTGCCTTTCAATAAGGAAGGATACAAAGAGAGTATGGGGGAATTCTGAGAAGAGCCCCGCACACATGAAAAGAGGGCGAAATGGTTTGGAAAGTCGGGCATATGATGAAAGGCAGAAAAAATGGCATGTTCGGTGAAGGCGGTAGAGGGAACAGAAATTTCCATTTTTCGTTACTTCAGCCCATTCCCTATATTAGATAGAATTTGTTAAAAGTCTGAGGCGGCAAAATCTTGGATTTCAGACTAAGACAGCAGACTAGGATTTCAGAAAGTTGAATTTTTGAACATTGTTCCACATAAAACACCTCTGAACATAGTAAGCAAGATAGGACACTGAGGACTGTTCTAAATCTTGCTTCACGAAATGCTAGTTTACTAGCTGCAAGGCAGTTTTTATGTCTCACAAAATATGACTCCCTGCCTGCATCTGAAATGTACAATCTCTAGGATCTGCCACTGGAGTGTATAAAACCACTTTAAAAGGTTGCCTTTCTGATAGGTAACACAGATAATAAAAGAGGCAAGTTTCACCACCTCTGCCAGTTTCAATAGTTTCCCAATCAATCTTCTGTTGTAGGTTTTGATGAAGTTTTCCATTTTTCCACATACAATATTCTCGCGGCTGATACCATATATAAAAGCAAAGTTCCATTTTTCCCCCAAACTTTTGCCTACAAAACCCAAAAGATAGGCCTCTGGTTTCAGCTGTATTTCAATCTTTAAGATTTTATTGATTATGGCATTAATTCGTATCCAAAATTTCATCTTTGTGGGTTCACTGTGCAGTTCCACATTGAGTCTGCGTACCCGCTCAGGCCAGCCACAGTAGAAAACTTCTCTAGCTGAAAAGAAGCCGCTCACTCCCCCAATCCCACAGCTGAAAGTGGGAAAATTCCATCCATACCTACAACAGAAGATTGTTTTGTGACACTGCTGGACTTGGAGGGGATGTCAAAACTTACCTCTTTGGTTACAGAAAAGAACTTCTCTAAATCCTTGATTGCATCAAACAGGAAAAAAATGATGATTTGAGGCTTTAAAGAACAGAAAATCAAGGGAAAGGATATAGAACAGAAAATTGAGAATTGTTTTAATGATATTAATTTAGAGTTAATTTATATTTTGAATGTAAGTAGGGAACAAGTGGTTCAGTGTGATTATACTTACTGTGCAGACGAAATGAGGAAGAGTCCTTGTATGTATTTTTTCTCCTTTTTTGTATTGTTGTTTTTTATGTCATTTAATAAGTCTTAATTAAAAATATTCCTCAAAAGTTTGCCATTCTGAACTTAAGAACCATCAAGCACACTGAGAACCAGAGGAGGCAAACTCATAGTGGTTCAGATATCACAAAATTATTCTTATGATGAAGTATTATGGCACAGTGGACTCCATTATACAGGAAAGCTATGAACTGTTGCTGGTTGTTGCTAGAGAGAAATTGGATATAATCCTGCCTTGGGAACTCGACCAGTACGGGAGTTAAATTGAAGAGCTTGAAGTGCCTGCCAATTCTATGTTCTCCACTTCAATTGCTCCCTGCCCACTACTTCTTTTCTAGATTGTAGGTAGAAATGTGTCAGTCCTTCTACAGTTCCAGTCTCTGTAACAGAAAATCAGTATTTTCTGTGTAGATGTTATGAGTGCCATTCTGCCAAATCGAGGTGGGACTTAAGGTAGTAAAACTCTATTGTGTTCAAAAGGATTGTCTATTATATTTAAATTGTTGATCTTATGTATTGTTTTAATTGATTGTAAGCCACCCTGAGCCTGGCTGTGCGGTATAAGTGTAATACATGAAATTAAATTAAATTAAGTAGGCAATATCGTAAGTATAGAGACACTCGTGTACCATCTACATGGCCAGATCCTGCCTGTATTAGTGACAACTAAAAACATGAAGATTTTGCCTGCTTCTGAGCTCAGAGCGGTCAGCCTGCTTGCTCTGCCTGATGTATAAGCCAACTACAACTTCTTGTTTGTCCTTCAAGAGGTGATAGAAAGCATCCTCCGTTTCTTCTCAGCCCTTTAAACTGCACAGGACACTGGTTGTGGTGGGTTTTCCGGGCTGTGTGGCCATGGTCTGGTAGATCTTGTTACACATAACAGACTTCCCTCTGTGATACGCCTCTGAAGATGCCAGCCACAGATGCAGGCGAAACGTTAGGAGCAAGATCCACCAGACCACGGCCACACAGCCCGGAAAACCCACCAGAACCAGTTGAGTCCGGCCCTGAAAGCCTCCGACAAGACACTGGAAAGGACACGTTCGCACATTGCTGAACCACATTATGTAGAAGCAGCAGCAACCATCCAACCCAAAGGGGATGTCTGCTGTCATGGAAATGTCAACATATCCAGCCCTTTTTATGGCAGGGCCTCAGTTCTGCCAGTCTGTGGCAGGTGAATTATTAAAGGGACGATCATCTTGCAGCTCATGCAAAAAGCCTCCTCTCTGAAATGGTGGCAGAGGGCAGGAGTAACGGAGAGGAGTCCAGTTACAGTGTTCCACACATACCCCACTGCTCTGACAAGGCTGGGCCCCTGGGAGAAAGGGATTCATACTGGTGTCGTCTGCCCTCATCTCCAGGTTGTGTGAAACAAATTGGCCAGAGAACCTAAGTGGGAGGTGGCTCAGGACGGAAGACAGAAACAGTTTGTAAGAGAAGAATCACTTCTATGCAAATATTCCTTTTGTTCCTCAGCTGCCTCTGGTGAAAAAGTTTCAGGAGGCTTGTGAAACAACACCAAAGCCTGCTTACTCAAGGCAGAGGTAGAGGAGCACACATACACACACACACACACACACCATGAGTAACAATCCCTCTTTCAAACAGCCTTTACTTTTCTATTATTGTCATTCCAGATCCTTAGGGAACCCTTCATGGCAGGTGCACCCAGGATCCCTTGTGATGTAGCAAAGGATTCTGAGGGCGCAAATAATGCCTTGCCTGCGTCAACCAGCTAACTTTGACTCTAACAGAGTCCCAAGGGACGATTCCCAAAGGTTTCATGAGAAAGCTATCTTCAGCATTTCCATTCTCTGTGCTATTTCTGAAAAAATGACTTCATGCTTGATTGTTCCCAGAATGTTTCCAGTATACTGTCAGTTTGTTTTCATGGAGAAAGGTGGCAGTAAATTAAAAAAAACCAGTCTTTAAAACAGTTTTTCTTTCTGTGGCTTTTGTTGTGTGACTTTCTGTTAACTCTCTGTTTTGCTATGGGTAAGTAGAAACATGAGCACATACACCTAGTTACCTAAATGCATAGACAAATGAGTAGAACGGCACCCTTCCCTTTCAAACTCCAAAGCAGGCCTCCCACAGGATACAGATTGAAAGATGTGGGCAGGGTGATCCTCAAAAAACCACTGTAAGCAGCCTGGATTGCAAATTCCAGGCAAGGTTACCAGCTGATCAGTTTTTTACCAGCATGACCAAGTTTCCCCCCTTCTGACTGGCTACCCAATGAAGAGTCTTTCTCATAATGGTGACAGTAGGAGACTGGCTTTAAAACTTATTTATTGGGATGATTCAGACAACTTTGGAAGAGATCTGTGAGTCCCCTTGGGTCTTACGCAAAGTCATCTGATTTGTTCCAGTCAAGAGGGAAAAGAGCCAGGATGGTATTTGAGATTTACAGACCTTTGTTCCTGCTGTTTTCCTGCTCTGTTCTCCGTGCCATCTCCCCCACCCCCAACACAGGCATAATATTCAGCTGAGCCAAGGGGGAGCCACTGTCTTTCGTGTCTGCTTTACATGGGTGTTGTGAGGATGAATCAGAATGGGAAAATACTCTGAACCCTGGCAGACATTGCTGAAACGATCATTGTTTTAAAAAGATGGAGATTCAATTATGAAGAAAAGTGCACTTGATCAAGTTCTGCCTGACGGGCTGTTAAATACACCACATTCCTTGCTAAGAGTGGTAAAGCATTACACTCCCAGATTCAGTGACAGAGAGCAGGAGACAGCAAATTTTGCTTGCATCTCCATTCCCTTTACAGTCCTGCTAAGTTACTCTCACTTCCTCCTATTCAGGTGGTCACAATTGAGAGTGACATAAGATGCCTGCTTTCATCAAAGTATTTGATCACTGGAACTTCCTGTCGTAAGCATGGGTAACAATGATCTTGCCAGGCCTGGTGCTGGACAAGCTCAAAGATAGCATGGTGAAGTGGGGTTGCCAACTCTGGGTAAGGAAATTGCTGAAGCTTTGGGGCAGAGCTTGGAGAGGATGAGGTTTGGGGAAGGGAGCTGGCTCAACAGGGGTGTGATACCTCAGATCCCATGCCCACCCTCCAAAGCTGCCGTTTTCTCCAGGGGAACTAATCTCTCATCTAGAGAGCTAGAATACTGGAATGACACCATGACCCACCTGGAGGTTGGTGACCCTCACTGGTCAGAAGATCAGAATGTGTTCTGGGCAGGGACGTAGGTAAAGAAGGGGTTCACAGGTTCAAATCTCTCCCATTACATGTCCAGCTTGCTTGAAACAGTGCATGGAACGGAACAGCCGGAAAGTCAGCTCAGTCACTGAACTCACCCCATAAAAAATCTATGTCACTGGTTCTGGGAGGCTTTGAAACTCCACTTTTCTATGGAAGATCACTGGGTGGCCTTGGGCCAGGTACGTTTTCAGCTTAACCTTCCTCACAAGGTTGCTGTGAGGATAAAATAGAGGGAGAACAATGCTGCAAAGCCAGTTTGAGTCTCCTTTAGGGAGAAAAGTAAGAGAATAAATAAATAGTCTGGAAGGTGGTGCTAGTTCCGCTACTGATGGGAAGGGTTTGGACAGGTACCAGGAGGACATGTAATAAAAGAGTTAGACTAGACTGGTTCTGTAAATAAAATACTTTGTGTTATTTCTGGCCCCTTTCATGAATTCTTATTTCATTATCATAAAGGGCCAACACAAGGCCTTTTCTTTAGTCCCAAATTGTGAGGACAAAATGGATAAACTCATTGGGGAAGGGGGGAGTGCAAAAAATACATGGTAAACAAAAAGCACCCAATGAGTAAAACAAAACGTAAATCAAAATGTCTGTTAGGGATCTGTACAAAGCAGACCCACACTGGGAAAGATGGAAATAAGTGTGTGGTAGCCAGCTGTTGTGCCTCTTGTATACCTTTTTTCAACTCAAAGATGACAGGAGATTTGAGAATTCCTCCACCATTTCCTGGACCATCTTTGTTCTAGAATGTTCCGTGTGGGTCCCAGAATTAGGTATGCCCCAGAACCCAAGTGGAGCGCTCTGTAACAAAGATGATCCAGGAAATGGTGGATGAATTCTCAAATCTCCTGTCATCTTTATGTTGAAAAAGGTACAGCACCCATCTTCCTGCAACATGGATTAAGAGGTCTGTGCCAGCCTGAGGCTCTCCTCGGGCACTTTTGCCCATGCAGAATAATGCACTTTCAATCCACTGAATTTTACTGTGCAAAATAGCAAAATCCACTTGCAAACAATTGTGAAAGAGGCCTGAAAGTGCATTATTCTGCATGGGCAAAAGGGTCCCTTTTGGTCTCCTAACTCAACATCTTTACTCATACATCTGCTTTTCACCTTTTCCACTGCGGCCCCATCGCCTTCCACGTAGTGGAGGAGAGGGGGCTGCGACACACTTCATGCGTGGAGGGGCACACCGGTGGTGACCCCCTGGTATGGAGGTCTGAACTTCTGGGCGCGTCTGAAGGGCTCCCCTTCTCCATCCCTCAGTCGATCACGAGGGCCCCGGTTCCCTGAAGCCTGACCGGCAGAGGGCGACTGCCAAGAGCCAGCCGGAGCCGGCCAATTGTGCGCCGTGGTGTCGCCAAGAGGAAGCCTCCTGCGCGCCCGGTTGTTGTGTACACTTTGGGAAAGGTCTCCAGGGGACCCGAAGCGGCAGGAGGCAGACGTGGGGAGGAGTGAGCCAGCGGGGGAAGGGAAAAGGCTGAGCCGCCGCAGATCCCAGATGGGCAACGGCAGACTCTCACCCGAGGCGAGGCGCACTTAGTGCAGCACCGGACAAAAGCTCTCCAAACAGAGGAGGCTGCGTAAAAGAGGGGGTTGGACTATTGTTAATTGGGGGGGGGGGGTCACAGAGGGGACAAAGGGGGCTCGAGGCTGTTGACATGCGGCACCGAAATCCTTCCAGCAGCAGATCGGGAAAGCTCCTTCCTTGGGAAGGATTAGTTTAGCTTGGAGATGACCGGACTCTGTTAAGACGGGGACAGAGAAAAAGTGCGCTTGACCAGGCGACGGGAACCGGACGGCCACCCCGCGCGCGGCACCTGCTGCGGTGGGTTTCGCCTTTGCCTAAAGGAGCCTTCCCGGGGAGCCCTGGCCATGATCATGAAGGAGGCGAGCGAGTGCAAGGACCAGCAGCTCACGGTGAGGGGAAGGGCTTCACTGGTTCATACATCCTTTCCCACTTGGGGAAGAAAAGAAAAGAAGGGAATGGGTGGGGGGGGGGGGGGATGCACTAGTACAGTTTAAAGGTGGGACTTGCAGCACATGGGAAGTTGGGGAGGGGGAGTTGAGTACATTTTCCCTTTTTGCACTTGGCAGACCATTTTCTTAAGTTCTTTCTTTGTAGCAGGGAGACTGACAACAAATGAGAATGAATTGATCTTATTTCTTAACGGTTGGACAGGAGATCCACTGTTATTAACAGGAGGGTCACAGAGATGCTTAAGGTACCCACTGGCTTGAAAAGATCTGCTTCCCTTATCTAAATGAGATCCAAAGTTTAGCTTTTCTGTGGCCCATCTGGCTGTACTGTGACTCAATGGCATCTCCAAATTTCTCTAAACTTCTCTCTGGCATTGAAAGTCCTACAGGGTTTACATAAGTAACTGTGACTTCAAAAAAAAAAACCCTTCACCTGCCCAGTTTGAATAGTGGCACTTATGCTGAAGTCTGAGCTAATCTTTTAATGCCCCAAACTTAACAGGGTTGGCTGCTGTAAACAATTTGAGCTGCAAATAATGACCCAGGGATGGAAGATCAGCGTCTAAGTTCACCTTCCTTCACTAGTATTATTACATAAGACTAATTAGAGCTATTTGCTAAGTCGCCAGTAGCCTGAACTACTGTGCAACCTATACTAGGTAACCATTATCAGCATATTATATCTAAAGAAAACGTTGGCCTATGAGGTTTGGATTGCATCTTAGTAGAGATCTGTGGATGTTTTCTGAAAGTTTTTCATTTCCCTACAGGAGACTGCTACCTTCTCAAAATGTAAAAAGCTGTGTGAACATTGTAGAACCCATTCAATGTCATGTGTATTTAGATCATGGGTAGGGAGATATTATACTGATGTGAAAGTAACTGCTTTGAATGACCTTGTAGCCAATAGTTGAATTGCTTAAATAAATAGAAGATAAATTATCCCACACAAAATAGAGATCCTATAGATTATCAGCATTTAAATAATAAAAGCTTCTACTATATTTTAAATACAATCTGTTGTTTTTTTAACCTTTTTTCGGCACTCCTTAATAGATATTGGAGGGATAACTTGAGCCCAAAAAAGACTGGTCCCTGCCCTGAGAAACTTACAAAGAACAAAACCATGCACTCATTGGAAAGCATGGTTAGGCTGAAATATAAGTCAGCCTTCCTGCATGGCCACCAAGCAATTCAGAAACCTGATAGAAGCACATTTGAAACTGTTTTTCACATTAAGCACAACAAGAGTGGGGCAGGAGCCAAAAAGTGCTTAAAGAGATGTGTGAATTTGGTCTAAAACTACATAACAGAGGGATACTGAAGGATAAACAAAAGTATATGCAATCACACATTCTGTACCTTTTATGCTTAACCTTGTCCAGATCTCAGTTATCTAAAATTCCTGTTCACGTATGTGTGAGGAATATATGCATATGATATCACTGGCATGACATGACATATCACTTCTTAAGCCACCCATGATTATTGCTGTCTCCAAAAGAAAGTCTAGTGTTTGAGATTGATGTGGAAACTCTGACTCTGATGACTAACCTTAAGAGACTCTTTTACTCATGCAAGTTGTTGGCAATGTTGCGATCATTAAACAAAGAGCATACTTGGTGGAATGGGGTCCTGTTTGTAGAAATGCTCTTGATATTTGTTCCCTGTGTGTTCTCTGTCATTTATAAATTCTAGTCTCTTATTTATCCAAAGTGTATAATTTATGCTGCTTTTTGAAGGATGCTCATATGTTAAGAATATGTGAGATATGCAGTGTGTATATAACAACATCAAAGCACGTATGAAGAATAGGTGTTTTGAAAGTGCATCTCCATGTTCAAATTAGTTTTCACAGCAATGCGTGTGATGCTGCATGAAATAGGATTTTAAAAGTGTATTTTAAAAATGTTTATTTTATATCACTGGTGGGCAGGGAGAGTGAATCAGTCAGATCTTACAGAGGAAATACAGTATAGACAATAAGGCCGACAACAGTTGTTCTCTGACTTTTTCTGAAATCATCAGTGTTTAGTGTCTACAAAGAGAGGTGCAATGGCATAGCCTTCTCTGGGATTTGTACCCTCTGGAATTTGACCTGCAAGCCTTTCCTCTTAATTTCAGACTTTATCTAGCTAGTGGGCACTTTGGGTGTGCATTTTGTACATGCTTAAAGATATTGCTCAGCCCTGGCACTGAAATGGGTTCTGGGTTTGTACTCTGCTCAAACTAAGCCCGTGGTGGCGAACCTTTGGCCAATTGGCCATGCTGGCAGGGGCTGATGGGAATTGTAGTCCACAACATCTGGAGTGCCAAAGGTTCGCCACCACTGAACTAAGCCCTGGCCATCAGGACTTTTCATAAGTTCAAGCAAGATAACGATGCAGCATCTCCTTTGTTGGCTCATACACAGCAAAAGGCTCCTTTGGTCAATGGACAGCTCAGTCTTGCACCTTCTATTTGTATGCTTTAAAGGTTGCTTCCTGTGCAAGCGCTGGGTCATTACTGACCCATGGGGTGATGTCTCATCACCACACGTACTGGGCAGGCTTTGTTTATGGGGTGGTTTGCCCTTTGTCTCCCCCAGTTGTCTACACTTTATGCCCAGCAAACTGGGTACTCATTTTAGCAACCTCGGAAGGATAGAAGGCTGAATCAACCTTGAACCAGCTACCTGAAAAGACTTCCATCAGGATTGAACTCAGGTTGTATACTTTAGAAGGCGAGTAAAAGAAAGCAAGAAAACCTTTTAGCTCACGTGGTTAAATGCTGCCGTTTCAATCTATAGCGCAGCAGCTCAGTGTGTGATGCTTCTCTCAGGGTGTTTTTTTTTTCCTTCCAGGAAAAAGTGCTGTAATTGTCTGTGTGTGGCTGCCCACCAGGGCTTTAGCGAGACACAGATTATCGTCTCTCTAGACGGGCAGTGCCTCAGGGGAAGCACACTAGGCAAGGAGGAGGTGAATGAAATTGATCAAGAGTTTCTTCAGTGAGGTTTCGGAGTGAAAAGCACTCTCTTTATGCTCTCTGGCCCTGACTGTGTGGTAATAGCAGGGAAGGCTGTGGCTGCCATGCAGCTGCTGCTTCTGTCTGCTTCTCTTTCCTTTCTCAGTTTGCAACCTGTGGGACTCTTCTGGAGCTCATGAATCTCCTCCTTGTCTTCCAGGTGGCCCTTCGCATACGGCCAGTCAGCATGGCGGAGCTGGAAGAAGGAGCCACACTCATCGCCCACAAAGTGGATGATCAGGTATTATGGAAAGCCTTCCTGTGAGGGGAGGGATCTCTATTGGACAGCTTATGAGTAGCTGTACTCCGCTTTTAAATACAAGGTTAAAGCGGGCACCAGGAAATTATTTGGGATAGGTTTCATTTTTAAAACATTCTTGTACAGGTTTTAAAAATCCCCCCCAAATGGTATTGCTGACAGTACAAACTGACATTCCACACTGGTGCTGGGGAATGGTCACTAAACACAGACAACGAGGCACTGTGACTCAAACCTGCCTGGAAGCCACCAACTCTATCCTGAGAAGCCTGAAGCCAAAAGTTGGAGGTGTAGTGGGGTCTGTGCAAGTGGCGAAGAAAGAGCTTTCTGCATTCTATTCCTCTTTTGTCTTATCTTGCATTGGCAAGGGCTAAATACTGGCCCTGAAAACAGGCTAAACCTGTTCAAAGGAAGCCCTCCCAAAGAACTTTGGCAAATTTGAAAATAGGAGAGAAGAGACTGAATGTTGGCATGACATGAAACTGAGAGTCAGGACTGAAACCTTATAATAGGGGGATAAAACTTGGGTTAGCTGAGAGATCTAGGGCTAAGATAATTTTCAATTTGAAGTAAGTAGCATAAAAGGAACTAGGAACACAATGTGCAGAGAAGGGGAATGTAAGCCTTCTCCCTGTGCTGATTTCCTGACCCAGAGGCCATTTCCTGATGCTGCATGCATATCATTGGGATAAATGTCTGAGTACATAGTGGCTCTCTGGAGCTGTTTCAATTCCAAGAAATGGCATAGTGAATAAGGTTTAAATTCCCCCTCCCCATATGCTACTGTTTCAATATGAATAGTGCCACCATAGTCCTGAAAATTGGGATTTTATGCATGTGTGGTCTCTTTCACAGTGAGTGTACATTTCCTCCGGGTTGGCTCTCAGAAATGCACTCATTTTGCCCTCTTCAGCAGTCACCCTGTCCTCAGGTCGGAGAATTCCCATGTTTTCCGAAACCCGTTTAAGGGTGATTTTTTTTCCTCTCACTTCGCAGGGAAGGAGATCCCCGTGCCTTCGGCTTTCTTTGTGTTTTCTCCTCACCCTTTTCTGCCCACACCACAGCATGTCCATCCACTCTCTTCAGGCCACCATTTCAGAACAATCAGAAAGGCTTTTTAAAAAAATTAACACTGAAGGTCTGTTACTGGAGCGAGAGACACTGTGAAATCGACCTGTCAAGCAAAGTGACCACATCAAAGACCTGCTTGCCTCTTCCTGCCCTGTCCCACACTTGCAGGCCTGCCCAACATTTCCACAAGCCTCCATACAAAGATCCTTTCTGCCCACTCCTCACACATACCAGCTAGATCCAACCCAAACATAATGTAAGAACAAATCATATCACTTACCTGGCTCAAAAAGCCGCAGAGAGACCAGAGCCCCCCAAAACTTTCCCCTTAGCCCCCCCCCCCCTCAGAAGCCCCTTCTGCTTTCCCAGCACCCTTAGAAAGGTGCCTCAGACATAGCCATACTTGGTTCCTATTAGTTGCAGTCAAGAGGGAAATTAGGTGTGCTGATTAGGAGGATATTTTTTTCTCTCCCCTCGAGACTTGCTGGGAAGTGCTAACTGCATTTGATCCAGCAAACTAGCTCTAGGGATGCAGATGGCCTCCGGTGAGAGCTAAGCTGTTGTGTCTATGAGTAACATGTACTAGATCTGATGAATTGCATCAGGTCTGCACAGAAGTTGGGTTTTTTTAAAGAGATGAAGGCAGTTTGAAAAAGGGATTGAGGCTCATCATGCACATTCCATCTCCTCAGGCAAATGTGTTTTGCATATTAGTTTTCACTTCATTATTGCATTTATTCATTATTCTTTTAAAATTGTCAGTTGGTTTCAATGTGCTATGCATTGCTGGCTGTAATTTTTTTGTACGTGTTTTATTTTCCTTGCAATGTACATTCAATGTTCAGGGATTATTTCTCTCATGGGATGCTTCCTCTCAAATTCCAGGTGGAAAGGGTACCCACTGTGTAGACCAAAAAAAAAAAATCTGGCTTGCAGGCCAAATAGAGGATGTCCTTTTGCACTCCCAGAGGTTGAGCAGCATAATGGTTCAGGCACGTCAAGGTGTTTGGTGCCCTACAATGACCTATAGAACTATTTAGGAGGCAGTGGATCAGACTTGACACTGGAACAGGCAGACTCAGAGCCTGCAAAGGGAGGTATTCGGCTTTCAGAGAGAGGCAGGTAGCACTGCAGAGTCGAGACAGAGGTTTGCATTCCAGCAGCCTCAGGAACTGGGTGGTTGTGAGTTTCCTGAGGGGCTTCTCTCAATGGCTCCTATATTCCAGTCCGAAGACTCACCTTTCCGTAAAACAGCAGATCTCCAATGAAGAACATCCCTGCCATTGCAAAAGAAGGCATCTCACAGCCCCAGTAAGCAAGCAGAGTGACAGGCAGTGGCTTGCATTAGGCTACCCCAGGCAGGCAGCAAGACAGAGCTAGCATTTTGGATTTCCCAAAAAAGATGGTTGCAGAAAAGGCGGAGCAGCACATACACATATGTTTTCAGGCTCTACTGTCATCAGATGGAAAGTAGGGGTGTTTCTGATACATCAGGAAAGCAGGAGGACAAGCTGCCATGTTTAAAATTCTATTGTTTAGTGTATGGACAGGCCTGCCAATAACTACTGTGGGTCTCCATGCAAGGATCCCCTGTGGCAACTTCCTCACATTCACTGGCACATTTGCAAGATGTTTGATTAGAATAGTTATGCTGCTACTGATACTTGGTGGCACATTGCTCTGCTTCTCAAACCCTTTGGGCTTCCTAGTGCCTGGAAATTTGCACTTCTCAGCAGCGCAGAGTGTTAAGGCTGACAAATCTGGCACTTGTGTGAGGCAAGCGTCTCCTAGAAATTCCTCAGAGGTGGCCAGCCCTTTTTGGCTCATTGCTTTCAGCTGATTTTTCTCTCTGTTGCAAACAGGAGATGGTTGTAGATGCAGGGAGGTGTAGATGTTCACTATAGTTGCTCCTGCTCCCACTACCGGGCTAGGGTTCCTTCTTTTCCCTTAGGACCTGTGTTACCTTGGAGACTATCCTCCCTATCACATCCTGCTGAAGACAATGTTGTATTCCAAGTGCCAGCAGATTGTTTATGGGAGTGAACTGTTGCCATGACAATAATGTATTGGACTAAAAAAGGAGGGGGAGACTGCTTCCAGGGCATGGTTTGGCCCTTATTTAATATTACTCACCTCCCTGCTTCAGGTATGAATCTTGAAACAATTTTGTCACAAGTGCCACTTGCCGTGAGCCAAATTAAGTCATAGAACTTGTTTTTAGGGCCAGAATTTAGTAGACAAAACATAAGTTTCTATTTCCATTTTCTTTCACAAGGAGGTCCCAGAGTAAATCCAGCTGTCTCCTCTCTATCCCTGACTCACAAAAGCTTATTCTCGAATAAACATTGTTAGTCTTTGAGTTGCCTCTGGACTTGTTTTATTTTGCTACTACAGACTAACATGGCTACTCCTCGGGAAACCTCAAATGCAGGGACAATCAATAAAAGTATGCTATGCTTTTCCCCTGGTAGTTGTTACTACTAGGCAGGAATAGTAAAATCCACTACTGGTTTTGAGGGCGGACCTTCCTGGATCTAAATTCTCAGCCTGCTCCACCTCTCTCTTGCTCCCCCACTCCTGAGGGAATCAGTATCAGGCAGAAAGGTCATCTCCTGTAAAAACAAAACAATTATCCCTCTTTCTTTGTGTATGTTTATTCATTTAAATATATGGATATTTTTAATTTGCCTGTTGCCCAGCAGTGACATTAACCTATAAAGAGTGCAGGTGGAAGAACAAACAGTCTGTGATTGAACAGCTTTCTGAAATGGCTGTCTGGCAAACGTGTCTCCTCACATGCAATCCCAAAAGTAGGGATTCTTCTGCGTCATAACTGAACATGCTCTAGGGAGAGGCTGGTTCTACCTGGACGTCTGAAACCCCTGCAGAGTTTGTAGAAAAACTGAATCGGACAGTAAACTCACATCCAGAAGAGAACAAAGGGTCACACTAGATAGTACAAGCCCAGTTCTCCACACAAGCCATCCAAGTAGCCATTTGGAATAGTATGATGAGGATGGCGTCAATATTCCAGCTGCACTTACTCCCAGATGCAGGTGTTGGGGGAGGAGGCAAGAGGCATATCCCCATCATCACCTGCTAGCCCCTGGCCATTACCCAGCCCAGTCTGAGCCATGCCCCTGAAGCTTTGCTAGCTCTGCTAGGGCTCAGCTTGCTCCTGCAGCAGCAAATGATGAGCAGCAGACTTGACAAAGTACTTTGAATCAGTCCTGGATCAAATAATCTTACTGGATCATCAATCAGGTCTTTAAAAGTAACTACATATGAATTCATGAATCTGTCAGTTTGGATCAGGCTGGTAGTGGCTCCCCGGAAGTGCTATTTACACTGAAAGGAAACCACTGCACAAACAGCTGGGGAAGGGTTAAATTAGACCAGGAAAGGGAGCAAATAGAATACTTCCCCCCACATACGCATCTTGCTTACTGCTACAGTGCTGATCAAAATTGGGTTCTCCCAGTGGTTACTGGGAAACAAGAAATCTGATCATGGATCACTGATGTTATTTAGGCTGGTTCCAACAGAAAGATGAAAAAAAATCCTGTCACAGAATTACTTCTGCTAGCAGACACATATACACCAATTTAAAAGCAGAGTGTAAAAGGATTGCTCAGGGAGCTCACTCTGTTATAGCATGAATAAGCTCCTCTGAATATTTCTTTTGGGGTCTGTACTGAGCATGCCTCCTGGTCAGAAGGTAGCAAGGCTAGCAGAATAAATCACAGAGATGCCATAGGCAGCTCCAGAGGAGTGGGGGGGGGGGGCAAATGGTGCATGGGGCAAAATGGCTCCCGGACCCTACCCCTACCCCCCACTTACTTTAGTTCAGCTGGCTGCAAAGAGCAGCTGGCTGAAAAAGCAGCCTTGCTGGGCCCGCCAGGCTTCTCCAGGCCTTCTCAGCTTGGACCCGAAGCGGCAGTGGTGGTGAAGGGAGAATAGCAGGAGGGTGATTTCTGCCTGATGCCAGCATGAAATTGCCTTCAGGAAGCCCCGCCCCATGGTAGGGATCCAGCAGGTTCTCACAGGTTCCCGAGAGTAGGTTACTAATTATTTGTGTGTGCCGAGAGGGGGTTACTAATTGGTGATTTTGCCACGTGATTTTTGCCTTAGTTACGTCCCTCCTCTCAGCAGTAGCGCACAGAACTTGAAGCAGTCTAGCAGGAGGTGGCAGCCCTCGCGCCTCGCGTCTGGCATTTGTTTCCATGCCCAAGCGACCCGGGCACAAGCCCGAAAGCGGCTGTGTCCTTGCCACAGCCCCGCCCCAGAATGCCCGGCCACACCCCCGTCGTGCCCCGCCCAGCCCCATTGGCGCTACGCCACAGTTTGAATCCCTCCACCATGGGAACCTGTTACTAAAAATTTTGGATCCCACCACTGCCTTAGACCCCTTCCGCTCATGCAGAATAATGCACTTTCAATCCACTTTCTTTTTTTTTTCAAAGTTTAAGATTTTTTATTGGTATAAATATTACAATAAACATAATATATACAATTCATATTTTGAAATAAATGAGTCAATAATCAAAATTACTTACAGTTCATTGAAAACTAAATAATAATTATCTTACCTTTTCTTTTAAATATAATTTCTTAACTGACAATTGCTTTCACTATTGTCTCCAATTTCTTACTTCCTACTAACCTTTGTAACATTGCAACAAAATTGTTAATAACATGTTAATCCCTTTTTTAAAGTACTTTTTAGCAGAACAATCAGACTGCTTGATAGTACTTAAATCTCTATCAACCAAAACACTGATATATAAAAGGAAAAGTGATGGTTAGATTATTCATAGACCCTTAGCCAGGATGCAAACTGAGGATGTTATTCTGACAGCATCTCTAAAACAAGGAGGAACTAGTGCTGTTTTGGCCACCTCTGGAGACTGGATGCTGGGCTAGTTTGACCAAGGCCCCTTCCGCACATACAATCCACTTTCACAATAGTTTGCTAGTGGATTTTGCTATTCCGCACAGTAAAATCCAGCTGCAAAGTGCATTGAAAGTGAATTGAAAGTGTCTTATTCTGCATGTATGGAAGGGCAGTCACATTGGCCATGATGGGGTGATTCAGTCACCCTTTGTGCAGATAAGCAAGTGAATCTCCTACCTCAGCAGAAACTGAATGGAAGAGGGCAGGGACAGAGAGAGCAGTGAGTCATGCAGACAGCATTTTCTGTGGAAGGAAGATACGAGAGATCAAAGAAGCCTGACTGGACACTGGTATCACCCAGCACGTATGGCTCAGGGTTAGCACATATGCTTTGCTTGCATAAGGTTGGCCTCTCCAGTTAAAGGAAGTCAAGAAGGAGGTATTGGGAAACCCGAAGAACTGCTGCAAGTCAGAATAAGCTGTACTGTGCTGGATGGACTAATGGACTGACTTGAGGTAAAGCAGTTTCACGTCTCTGTGCCTACTGTGGCCATTGTCCTAAGTGTTCTACCAGTCTGAAAGGAACTTCTCCTAGGGGGGGCTTTCCAAAGCACTTACAGAAGGGAGCTAAAGAGTCCACTCCGGTTCCCTTTCCAGTGGGGGGGCTGAATTCCAGGCTGTCGCTAAGACAGGCAACTTACTTGGTCCCTGAAACTAGCCGAGGCTAAGTGGGGCGGGATCATCTTTGGTGCCCTGTCATTTGCGGCTCCTCAATACAGTGGATTGGAGCTTGTGTTACCACAGGAAGCGGGAGCGTTCTTTTTTTTTTACAGTTTTTACAGTTTACAGTTACATGCCCGCCATGACTCTCCCGTTCTCGCATGACGCCACAAAAGTGCGGCTCCTGATTGGTTGAGCGGATGAGGAATCAGTCGTTTCGATAGCAGAATCCGCGCCCAGAGCTTAAGCCCGAGCCCGGTATCGACCTTGTTCCAGCAGAAAGGTGCAGTTCATAACTGCGACAGGGATGTCGCAGTTCTGGGGGGGGGAACTGAGACAAAACAACGATGAGCTCAGTTGCTGTGTGGATACACTGAGGTGAACCTAGATAGAAACCAGTACAACTCTGTCAGTGCGGAAAGCCCCTAAGAGACTCTTTAAAAAAAACAAGCAACCAAAACACATACATCTGTACGGTGTTGATGTACATAGAATGGGAACAAGCATGCTGTCTCCCACCAGCATGTGTTTGCCACATGTAAACACAGGCATGTCCCTCTGATCAGGAGCTGTGGTCCCAGTGAGGAGGGATTCTACAAGGGTACAATTAGATACTGCAAGTGTTCACTTTGAATGATGCACTGCTGTGCTCATATGACCTGTGCTTGGAGGTGAGGATTGGATCTGGGCCTCGTGTCACCTTTGTAGGCATTGGCCCTGTATGTAGGGTTGCCAGCTCTGAGTTGGGATATTCAGGGAGACCTGTGATGGATGAAGTTAGGGGAGGCAAGGGACCTCAAAGGGATATAAGCCCATGAGAAAAATGGCAGCCCACAAATACAATTAATTAAGTAATTCCATACAATCTACCCTCCAAAGCAGCCATTTCCTCCTGATGAACCAATATCTGGAGTAAGGAGATGAGCTGTAATTCTGGAAGATCTCTAGGTGCCACCTGAATGTGGGCAGG
Organism: Sphaerodactylus townsendi; assembly: GCF_021028975.2. Taxonomy (NCBI): domain Eukaryota; kingdom Metazoa; phylum Chordata; class Lepidosauria; order Squamata; family Sphaerodactylidae; genus Sphaerodactylus; species Sphaerodactylus townsendi. Next base: position 129,180,344 of record NC_059427.1, on the reverse strand, counting down.
CTACCTGCATGTCATGTGCTCTTGCCTCCACTCCTTTATGAAATCCTAGCAAAGATCCATCCTGCCTATCTCTAGCGGAGTGGAGGTTGTGTCTTCAGCACACAACAGGTAGATATCTGCTAGTGCAGGGGTCTGCAACCTGTGGCTCTCCAGATGTTCATGGACTACAATTCCCATCAGCCCCTGCCAATTAGCCATGCTGGCAGGGGCTAATGGGATTTGTAGTCCATGAACATTTGGAGAGCCGCAGGTTGCAGACCCCTGCACTAGTGCAACGGTTACCTGGCATGGACTAGCGTGAATGAGAGAAGGCTTCCCCTGTTGAATTTCTGCTCAAACGATGAAAACTTGCCTCTGTTCATTTGAAAAAAAAGGTTTTACCCTATTTGCAAACATTCCTCTCCACTGAAGGTCACCTTTCCTCTTCCATCGGATCCTTCAGCTGAAATCTCAGGACTGACCCACACAGAGGTCCAATTGTCTGAGGGACATTATGAGGGCAGCCAGCAGCATTTTTGGCATTGTTCACAAAGCGCCCATTAATGCCCATTGAAACAATGTCCTAATTCTGCCAGCACAATAGGAGAGAGCTGCCAGCACAGGCTGTTCTTGTTGGTGAAAAGCTACCTTCCCCCTTACCTGAAAAAGGTTGACCATTCACATCCAAAAGCTGAAGGGGAAAACTTCAGTTGTCAGTATCCAGAACTTCAACAAGGCTTGCAGTGTGGTAGCATCTGATTCAGTGGTGGGATCCAAAAATTTTAATAACAGGTTCCGATGGTGGTGGGATTCAAACAGTGGCGCCGCCGCAAACACGCACCTCCAGTCCCAATTGGGCAGTTTTAGTAACCCCTTCTCGGCACTCAGAAAAAATTAGTAACCACTTCTAGAGAAGTGGTGAGAACTGGTTGGATCCCACTTCTGATCTGGATCCCCCCCCCCCCCCATACATACATATACCCAATCTGATAGCACCGTCATGCTATGTCCACTGGTCCAGTCACATCCTTCCCAATCCAGTCATGCTTTCCCCTTATCAGCCTCCACTCCTGCCTGAACATTCATGCATATCACCCAGCCACCTCCTACCCTAATTTCCAAGGACTACGCTTGGCACAGCTTCTGGGCATTCATATTTGGGTGTGTGACTGGGGCTCGGAAAGGAATCCAGGTTGATGTGGTCATTAAGAGCAGTGGATTCTAATCTGGTGAAGCAAGTTTCCCCCCACTTCTCCACGTGAAGTCTGCTGGGTGATCTTAGGATAGTCACAAGAACTCTCTCAGCCCCACTTACCTCACAAGTTGTCTGTTGAGGAGAGGGGAAGGGAAAGTGATTGTAAGCTGCTTTGAGACTCCTTAAAGTTAGAGAAAAGTGGGGTATAAGCTCCAACTCTTTTTCTTCTAATTGTTTTCATGTTTAGATAGGAGCATTTGATGGATGGTTACTTTTTAAGTTGACCTGATTTTCCAGTAATTACAGTTTGTTGGAATTTTACTCTAGAAGCCATAATACAGTTGAAAAGTGCACAGGTTTGCAGCTAGTTACTGAAGATTTGAAAGAACAGATTAACAGCTCTGAAGTCAGAAATGCAAAGCTGAACTATTCATTAGGTTCCCAGCAAGGGCGTACCATCCACAGGGACATATGGGGGCAAATGTCCCTGGGCGGAGGCCATTTAGTCATGTGGGGATGGAAAATTGCCCCCATACCCCTCCTCCCTCCCCCTGGTCCCCCTAGTGACACCTTGTCCCCCCCCCAGACCTGCAGCATTCTCACGTGACCACCCCCCACCCAACCTTTGGCTTGGGCTCTGTTTCCGGCTCTGCTAGCTGCCGCGCTCACCTGGGCTTGTGGAAGCAGGTCCTTTCGGGCTGGGCTGAGATGCTGGCTCCAGCTTGTGGTGGCTCCAGCTGTGGTCGCAGCAACTCCACCCCCGCCCCACCCACCCAGGAGCCCCAACTGCACACACGCAGCAGCCTGGGCCAGAATGTCTGTGTATAAAAATCCTCACTGGTTCAGTCAGGGATTGTTTAAATCACACACCTGTACTTGGCAGGGCAACAAACAGTAGGAAATTATCATCACTGATTTGCCATTGGAAGCCTCTGCATTTTACCTTTTTGAAATCTATTTTCGGGGGGGGGGACTCCATTCTTGCCCCAGGCTCAATTTTCTGTCGATAAGCACTGGTTCCCAGCCTCCAAGTGAGGCCTGGAGATCTCCTGAAATTACAACTGATTCCCATATGACAGAAATCATTTCCCTTGGAGGAAATTGCTGCTTTGAAGGGTGGACTACATGGCATTATACCTCTTGAAGTCCTTCCCCTCCTCAAGTCCTGCCTTCCCCAGGTTCCATTCCCAAACCTCCAGGAATTTCCTAATCCTGAAATGGCAACCTTAATTTTAGAACTAGCCTGTTTCAGCAAAAGTCCAAATAAAGGGGGGAAAGTGATGGATCCTCAGTTAATTAATTAATGGCACAAATTCTCTAACCTGTTTGGGGTCCCCGTGCAAACTTTAAACAAATGTTTTTTCATGTTTTACATACCCACCACCTTTTGGGACTGCCTAATAGTCCCAACCAGGTGTTTCCCTTCCAGAATCTCTGTGGACAAGGAGTCTGTTTTGCTATGTGGAGTAAATTTGAATCGGATGAGATAGAAAACATACCAAGTAAGCAAATAGAAAACGTACCCAGTAAGCAAAGGGAGATTTACAAAATCAATATTCATCAAAAATTTCTTAGAATATGAAATTGCACTTTTTGAATGTCAAGCACAATCAAATCTTTCTTTTGAGAGAGATCTTTTTTAAAAAAGCTTAAAAACTCTTGTGAATGAATAATAAATCAATAATGTCAGAATACTGACTGTTGAGTGCTTTCTCTAATAAGCAACCAAGACTAGTTAATCAATCAAAGAACAATTAAAACATTAAAGGCATTATAAAAACCTAAAATCGAGCAAAATTTTATTGATGATCTTTTAAGGTTATTTGATACTTCAGATTGTTTTGATGATTGCCAGAGGTTGCCTTGAGAGCATGTATGCTTGTCATTGCCTTGAGAGTTGTGTGATATAATTTTTAAAACAAGTAAGATTAAAACAAAAGATCAGTAAAGATCAGCATAGTTTAAAACAGCACCAAATGTTGTCTGAAAGAGGAAGGTTCACATTTTCATAGTAGTGCAAACTCTGCAATTGACTTTTGAAATACGTGAAGTCTACCTTGAACTCTTCAAGGCAGTGTAGTGGTTAAGAGCTGGAGAACTGGGTTTGATTCCTTGCTCTGCCACTTGAGCTGTGGAGGTTTATCTGGTGAACCAGATTAGCTTGTGCATTCCAACACACGCCAGCTGAGTGACCTTGGGCTAGTAGTCACAGTTCTTCAGAGCTCTCTCAGCCCCATCCACCTCACAGGGTGTTGGGGGGGGGGGGGAGGAGGTTGTAAGCCCCTTTAAGTCACCTTACAGGAGAGAAAAGGGGGATATAAATCCAAATCTTCTTCTGTTTTTCTTTTTCTTTATTTGGAAGTTTGCTATAACTGAAATGAGATAGGTTGCAGCCAAAAAAAAACACTGTGGTATTAATTCTGACCCCCTGATTATCTGCTAGAATGAATAGAACACTATACTACTTTCCATGAGTAGAGATATTTACATCTTCGTTGCTCTTTTGGTAATTGTTTTTAAGATTCCCTTCATGAGATTTACCTTTTCTACTTCTGTGGGTTTTTTTAAAATTGGCTTGCAATGTATCATCTTGGTGCACAAATGCCAGAGCTGCTGACCTGCTTTTTCCAGGAAATGCTTCCCCACAAATAGGCCCTTCCATTCACACTGAACAAAATCTCTTTTTGAAGTGGAAGTGTTGCTCAATGAGTTCCTCACGTCTAGGTCTGGAGAGATACAAGGTCACAGGCTGAGGTGATGCATATGACCCATTTCTCCCAAACTATCTCCAGGCTTAGAAGGCTGCTGGCCCCCTAAGTCCCAAAGAAACTGAGAGCATCCTGGCCTTCTTCTCTTTGTAGAGTAAAAATACATCAAAAGGAGAAAGGATTTTTTTTAATTCTGGCTTTTTTTTGTACCCTTTCTCTATCATTGAGCCTCTACATCAGCCTTGTCTGAAACTATTCATACCTCATTAACACCAGAATGCAGCATGCGTTTATTTTAAAATATGTATGTACTGCTTTTATGTCCTATGCTCAGAGCATTTCCATAGATATAAGCAATACTATGGACATCAAAAATATTAAAATCTTGTGCCAGTCATCCTCTCTGCCATACCTACCTCATAGGGCTATTGTGGGGATAGAACAGAGGAGAGGGCAACAGTGTAAGATGCTTTGGATTTCCAATGAGTAGAAAGATGGGGTATAAATGAAGTAAAATAAACAAACGAAAAGCAACAGTGGATTATCGGATCACCAACACAACAGTAGGTCAATTTATAAAGGCCGCTTCAAACAGTTCAGTTTTGTAATTTGTTCTGAAGATCAGCAGAGGTGATGCTACCCACACTTCTAGGGCCCCCATTCCCAAGGATTGGAGGTATATAAGCTGACAGCATCCTGACGTCCCACAGCACTGGGACTGAAAACAGCCCCTGTGTTGATGTGCCCAGTGTTCTTGGAGGCTCCTGCCTATCTAACTGAAGTGCACTGAAATCCTTTTATGCAGCTGTCTCTTTAAATACTAGCAGGTGGAGCTACTAATTTACTGAATTCATCTAGAAAATCCTTAATGAAACAATCACTCTGGCAGAGGCATCTCAATTGCTCTGGTAAATGCTCTGTGGTTAATTTATCCTCTGTCTTTGCAAATCACTTTTCAAAAAGGCTGCTTATTATGTTGGTTGCTGTATATTGAACCCCCTTTAAGGCCTCTTAAAAGGACTGAAACCCAACCTAATGTTGTTCTCCATGGCCATCTGATCTGTGTACACACACAAGGAAGACAAGCTGTGCTTACAAGGGACAAATGCTGACATCTATTGAGACATCAGTAGCTGCTTTAGTAGCAGATACCCAGTCTGTGAAAGCTTCAGAGCCACTTTGGAGTCTCACGCATATTATTATTCCACACGGGCTTCTGGAAACTAAACCACCCTAGGGAACGTTGAAAGCATCGTGGAAAACACTGCGGGGTTCAAGTTTATTTAAGTTCCTCAGGAAGCTAGTCTCATCTTAAAAGAAAAATGTTTAAGCATTTCTTCCCATTTTCAGTGCCTGGAAAAAAACTACAGTGCTACCCTGACCCTGTAAGCATGGAAATATAGGCATCAGCTGGGAATCAAATCTGTCTGCCTTGTTGCAACAGTGCTAACCACTCCAGCATACAAGCACTCTTCCTTCTCACAAATTTCCTCCCTAGCTGCTTATCTTGTAGGGATTAAGTCCAACAAACAGAATCTACCTGGACTCTAGCAATGAACATCACCCATGGCTTGTATGGGCCTGTTCTCTTTGTTTTTCTCTGATCCCTGCCAACCCTAATCTAGGGTGACAAAGAGGATTAATGATTCCCAGACAGGTGGGAGGATGCCTGAATTAGGAGTAACCGTCATTGCTAGAGCTCTAATAACTTGTGGGCATTTTCCTCTGTTGCCTCTTGGCCTCCTCACTATCTCGTACTTTCTGAAGCCACCAGCCGTTTCTGCTGATCCTCTCAGGTGAGGTTCTGTGCTGCTGTAGAAAGATCTATCCCTGGAGATGTTCCTTGTTGATAATGGCTGTGTTCCTGTTGGAGAGTTAGGCTCTTCTCAGGCCACCATTGAAGCCTAGAGCCTGTTCCATTGGCCATGTCTAGTCCTCCATTGGTTGTAGGCTTGTTAACAAATTACTAGACCAGAGTGAAACTATGCTGTACCCCACCAAAAGATAAAAATGCAGTTCTGCATTGTTGGGCAGAAGTGAAAATAGTGTGCTTCCACTGTAGGGAAAAGAGTCCTGATATTAAAATGGCCGCCATGGATAAAACCACCTGTTCCTCTGGAATCCCTTGGGCTATCACAGCGGTTTTAACTGCATTCTGCTCAGTGACGCCTGAGGATTCTCCTCCGCTAATCAGGGTTTTTAAAAAATTCAGACCCCCTGATTTTTCCAAAATGATCACCACAAGTAAAAAATGCCCGTGGCTCTGGAATCCCTTGGGCTATCACAGAGTTTTAAATTGCATTCTGCTTGGGGTCACCTAGGGATTCTCCTCCAACTCAAACCTTCCAATTTTGTCATTTTTTCCTGGTCCCCTAAGATGGTCCAGGAAGTGGCTGCAGATTAATTCAACATTGAGGTTCTATCTTTCTGTGAGCCAAGGTATAGTAGACTCAGAATCTTGAAGGTTCGCCATTAACTACAGAGGGCAGTGGTGAGACAATCCAGTAGGTTCCCTATCAGCACCCAGCCGCCTGCCAGATGTCCCTCTGAGAGTTTCCCACTACTTCATTTCTGCTTATTACAGCTACACAATCTAATTAGCCAGTTGCCAGCTGCAGGCTCAGTACCCAAGAGGATACAAAGATGCTTTGCTGCTTAGTAAAAGCAATTGTATCTTAGAGAACAGGAAGTTCCTGTAAAATGTGAGGAGCTGGAGAAAAGGTGTTACTTCTTCCTGAGATAGAATCATAGAGTTGGCAGAGACCACAAGGGCCATCAAGACCAACCCCCTGCGATGCAGGAACACATAATCATGCGTTGTCCCTTTTGGATAGAATAGGATGCATTGTTGTCCACAGGCTTGCCTGGCTGTTTCCTGGAGCACACTGATGCCATTTCTTGTGGAATTCTGCACTGGGTCAGGAAGGAGAGGAAGAATGACATATTGTTCGGCTCGGAGCGATTGAGTTCTGTACCACAGTGGAGAAACTAGGGAACTTGGTGTAAATACTAAAAGACTGGCATTCTGCCCCGACTGGTCAGTAGAGCAGTAACTTCTTCTCAGGGCCCCATCTTGCCAAAGGCCCTTTCCGCACGGGCGCTGAGCAGGGGTGCATCACCATAAATGATGCTGATGCCCCCTCCTGGGACTGTTCGGTCCCGGTAGGGGCGCAGGCGACGGCGAAGCCTTAGCACAGGCTGCACCATCCCCGAACACCTTACCTTCCATCTCCTGGCTTCCAGCGTGTCGCAGAGGCCAGGGGATACACACCCCTGGCCTGAGCGATGGCTCTGGAGTCACAGGCCAGGGGGTGTGTCCCCTGGCCGCTCCAATGCGCCACTCCTGGAGCAAGGTTCAACAGTGGCGTCTTCGCACCATTTGGGCGTTGCGAGCATGGCGCTGCTGCATTGCAACGATGCTGTGTTGCAACGATGCAGTTCAAATGCCACCCCAGGGATGGCATTTTTAGTGTCCCTGGGGCACTGTTATCCGCCACAGTTTCAGTTATTGATCTCAGCAACCCCAATCTTGAGAACATACTTCCCAGTTCCAGATATGGCTCTTGCCAGCCAGTGTTTTGTACTAGCCTTGAAAATGCTAGTGGTCCCCAAACTGATAACTGGTATCTACCCACCGGAGTGTGTGACCTTAATGAAATGGGAAACTAGACTATTGGCTACAAGTGGCAGGGAAGTGTAATGGAAGCAGCCTGGAAGGGATTTGCAATTCTGAGTTAAGTGGCTTTGGGAACTGAAGAGAAGCAAGATTGCAGTGAGCGAGTCTCCTTAAAATTAGGCTGGAGACAGGCAATCGGCAATCTGCTTTGCTTCTGCTGGCCTTACCATGAATCCAAAAAATATCTCGGGAGATCTTAAACTCAAAGCAGGTAGTGATAAAAAGTTCTAACCAGCACTGCTAAAGTCAAGGGCCGTTTCCGCACGAAGGCAGAAACAGCCGGGTCGGCGTTTATGACGCCGACCCGACGACGCTGGGACTGTCCGCATGGATGGTCCTGGGAACAGCCGGGCAGCCGGCGCCACGGCGCGCCAGCGCCCGGCCGACCCTCTCGGTGATATCCTCGGGCCTTCTGGCGCATCGCCGGCGTTTTCCTGGGGACACGCCCCCCTGCTCCCGCGCTACCAGCTCCAGCGGTGCAGGGCAGGGGGGCATGTCCCCAGGCCTTGGCGACTTGCCGGAGGCCCAGGGACAAGGTGAGTGCCGGGTGGGGGGAGGCGGCGTGAAGCCGCTGCCGTTCGCTCGGCAGCAGCTTCACTGCGGCGTTTCCCCAAAAAGAGCGCTGGGAAGTGCTCTGGGGAAACGCCGGCTTCAGGCCGGGAGGGCGGCCTGGAGACGGCATTTTTACCGTCTCCAGGTCGCCATTCATTGCCCGTGCGGAAACGGCCAAGGTCAGAGGGAGATGAAAGACACAGGAATGACGAGGGCAAAATAGGAGGAAAATTAGGCTGGAGGCAGGAACCAGCTGCCCACCAGTTCAACAACAACAACAAAACCAGTTGCAAAACTTGGCCTCTCCAGCTACCGTAAGCTATGTTCAAAAGAGAACTCCAAAGTCCTAAAGGCTGGTAATGGAGAGAGGAAAACCCACAAGAAAAGGAGTTAAGAGGGAATAAAGCTAGAGCCAGGTGGAAGGAAAGGACCCCAGATGCCCAGGAGAAGTGGAGAAAAGGGCACTTGAACAGGAACGTGCATGTCTGGAGACAACTGGTCTGGATGACTGGAAGTTGGATTTAAAAGGGCTAGGGGTCAATGTGATAGAGAGGAAATGTTGCCTTTGGGGTGCCCAACTCATTCTTTTGTGATCTGTGGTCAAATAGGTTTTGCAGGGTTTTGAGACCCTACAAAACCCTTTTTGTTCAGAGATAGCAGTGAGGACAGAAAGAAGAAGCCTGTACACCCCGAACCTTCGTCTCCTGGCTTCTCTATTTCATCACCTTCAACTCTCTTCAAAGGGATTTCTGTAACCTAAGTGTCAAGACCCTTATTTTCATCCATGCCAGCATGGCTGTGTTCCCAGTGAAAGGATGGGCAAATGTATCCATTCTGGATTAAAAACTGGAGTGAAAAGCAGGGCTGCGTAGATGTGGCTGCAAAATGTCTCCTTTTGGTCAATCAATGTACTGATTTTCTGTTGCACTTGCCAGCTGCCTCCTTGTCCTCCCCACCAATAATGTGGATAAACAAATGCTGTCCTTTGCAGATGGTTGTCCTGATGGACCCAATGGAGGACCCTGACGATGTACTACGCGCCAACCGCTCACGGGAAAAATCCTACATGTTTGATGTTGCCTTTGATTTTGCTGCTACGCAGGTCAGAATTTCACTCACCCATATCCCTCTTACCCACGGCCATCAGGGCCAAAGGTGATATTATACAACAGACACAGTTTCCCAATGTATACATTTTTAAAATGAAAAACATCTGCAGGAGGCTGCCACTTGATCAGAAGATAAAAGAAGGGAGAGAGATTCCAGTAATTTTTACCTCAGGGATAGGAATACCTGATTTTTTTTCCCAATGGTTGAAAAGCAGCTTGGGCGTGGATTTTGAGAGAGGAAATGACCAAGGGTGTAAAGGGTAGGCAGCCCCTGGCTCATCCCATTCCTTCTGATCTCCATTTCCTAAAAATGTCAGGGGCATTTTAGTCTGCTGTGTAACATATTGTTCAGTCCTAAAACAATTCTGTCATCCCAGCCTCCCGTTCTTGCCTGTCTCAGGTATAGTACCAGGTGGCAAGTGAGATGGCAGGACCAAACTTCAAGATACAGTTTCACCAGCTCTGTTTCAAGCTAATTTGCATATAATGGTGAAACTGGAGCTCTTTAGCAAGGTCTACTCCTCCTATGACAGTTGGTGCACCTAGAGTGGGTAGCAAGTTCTGGTTTTGAACAGACAACCAGTCTGTTGTCGAAGGCTTTCACGGCCGGTTTCAACTGGTTGTTGTGGGTTTTCTGGGTTGTGTGGGCGTGGTCTGTGATACACCTCTGAAGATGCCAGCCACAGATGCAGACGAAACGTTAGGAACAAGATCTACCAGACCATGGCCACACACCCTGGAAAACACACAACAACCAGACAACCAATCATTTTTCACAGGGTGGATGGATATTGCCTTCTGGTGACTAGCAGCTCAATCCAGAGCTGGGGGGATGATGCCACTTGAGTGCCGCTCCACGCGCTCCACAGGGCTCTCCCATGATGCAGGAAGCCTGAAAAAGTTTTTTTAAAAAACTTCCAACTCCCCTATAGGGGAGAATAGAGATATGTCGCAAAAATCATAGTTCCTACGACATATGGGGCTCTAAAGGCTGACTAAGGTTTACCCTGCCCCCTGGAATGTCCCTGGAATGCCAGCATAGCTGGGGGTGGCGTGCAAGTGCCAACTGGAGATTGTGGGGTGTCGCAGTGGCCGGCCACCGGCAGATTTGTCCCTTTGCTAGCATAAGTGTCCTGGAGAGGGCATTTAAACTGGCAGGAGCCCTTGCCACATCCAGAGGGGGATTGGTCCCCACCCAGATTGCACTGTAATTGTTATCGCTCAGTGCATAGGTAAGGAACACTGAATTCTCCTGTTGGACTTGTTACATCCAAATGCTTTGTTCGTCAGATTGTGTTGTGTAGGAGGCACACAAACACGCAAAGCCAGACTCCCCAGTCATTTGTATATCTTGTATGACCTTCAAGGCAGAATTTCAGCTTCACCTCCCTCTAGTCTAGTCAATGTGATGGGAATGTTTATATGCATCATAGTATGAGTTTCCTTTTCCCTTTCTTTTCTACAAGATTTTTAGTTCTCTGGAACCAGTTCTTTTTGACCTGCTTGCAGTCCAGCTTCAATGAAATTAATTATGCCAACAAAGATAACTTGTGGTTTTAGGACTTCTTTTCATGTTAACTCTTTCCCACGTGGAGGAAAAGATCAATGTACCCTGTTTCTCTGAAAATAAGACATCCCCTGAAAATAAAGTATGCCAGAGGTTTTGCTGAAGTGCTAAATATAAGGCATCCCCTGAAAGTAAGACGTACCGGTAGCAAAGTTTCTGTTTGGAAGCATGTGCACCCCCCAAACCCCTCCCCCTTCCTGCCCCCCGGGCCTTCTCGGCCCCCCACCCCTGCAATTGAGGGACTGGTTTCAGTGATGACAAATCTCACTGCATAGTATATAATAAATGTTCATATTTTTTTTGTTCAACAATAAATGTGAATTCTTCTTCATGGAAAAATAAGACATCCCCTGAAAATAAGACGTAGCGCATCTTTGGGAGCAAAAATTAATACAAGACACTGTCTTATTTTCGGAGAAACAGGGTAGGGAAGATGCCTTCAGAGAGGGGTAGTGTGAGGATGATCCCATGCATTTCTGATGTCTGCAAAGATATGCCGTTAGTGATCATATCTTGCCAGTGTTGCGTCGTCTGCATTGGCTCCCAGTTGAGTTCCGAATAGTCTTCAAGGTGTTGGTGCTAACCCTTAAGGCCTTACGCAGCCTGGGACCCTCGTACCTTCAGGACCGTCTAACCTGCATGTCCCAATTCAGCCTCTGTGTTCAGCAGAGGCCGATCTTCTGGTGGTCTCTAGCCCTTCAATGATGCAGCTGGCCTCCACTAGGGCCAGGGTCTTTACAGCCCTGGTGGAACGTTCTTCCTCCAACTGTCCGGGTCCTGCGGGACCTTGGAGAGTTCTGCAGGGCCTGTAAGACCGAGCTGTTCCACCGGGCCTTTGGAGAAGCTGGCTGCTGATGGCGCCCCCTCCTTCCCTTTTTATCATCTGTGGCCTTTTACATCTTGGGTCTTTCCGTTCCCTCCTCAGAGGGACCTTTAGATTGCCGGATGCAATGTTTTATATGCTGTTTCTTAACACTCTACGTGATTTTAGGAGTTCCTAACTTGGCTATATTGTATGTATTTATTGAATGTGCTCTTCTTGTTATTTTAGATTATATTAGTTGTTGTACACCGCCCAGAGCATGCATATATATATAGACAATGGACCGCAAAACATTGTGCCCCACCATTCTCAAGGTACACATAAATTGGTGAGGGGTGGAAGAAGTAGGACTTCTTCTCTAGATCAGGAGCTTGTCTGGGAAACTTGTATCATACTCCAAATCAAAGGAATACAAATTTCATCAACATCTCTCAAACTAGTGATCTCCTGAGGCGGGGAGAGGCACAGAGAGAAGGTAATCATGTCCAGAGTCTAAAACGATTGAAATGTACCATTGAGATGACCCTGGAACCCATCTATCTGGTAGAAGGCCAGTCTCTTCCTGACCTTGGATGGCTCACTAGGAGCTTGAGAATCTCTGTTCTCCTATATTGAGCAAGCAGTAGGACAGTAACCATAGGAGCTAAATCCTGGTGATGTTACAACCAATGTTGTTCAGTGCTTCGCATTTCCTCACATTGGGTAATTTTATTACATTGTTTCCCTGGAAACAATTAATATATTTGATACCCTCATGTTTTCATCTCCTTTTGCAGGAGATGGTCTACCGTGCCACCACCAAAGGTCTCATAAAAGGTGTAATTTCTGGATACAATGCTACAGTGTTTGCCTATGGCCCCACTGGTAAGTGAACAGGCCCTGGTCTGAATACAATACACTATCTCACCATCTGTTTGTGACAACCAAGCTCTGGTTACTGCAGGCATTCAGGTTTTAACTTGGGAAGCTGTGGAAAAAAAACATCAAAATTGCTGAATTCTCTGGGTATGAGGAAGGGCAGGGTCAAGAGAAAGCATGCTTGGACAACATGCTTTCCTTCTTTTGAACTAGCAGGGATTTTTGAACCTGTTTTGCTGTGCCCTGTGAATGGCAGAAAATAAACTGCCCTTTCACTGACATTGGAGTAGATCTGAGACAAGTAGATCTGGATAAAAGTTTTTATTAAATCCTTGGAAAAACTGTTACATCTTACTCTAGCACAGCTACTCAAAGCAAACTGCTCCATGCCCTTTCAGAATAGCCATTCTATCAGTTTATCCCAGGAAAGTCCTTTTAGAGTGGCGATATAGACAAATTCAGTTGTGACAAAATAATGCAGTTATGACACTTGTGCAGCCTTCTATCCAGGCTTTGAGTGAGGGGGAGAGAGGTGTTTTCCATTTGAACAAAAGCCAGATTTGTGTAGTTCTAGTTGGCTGGCCCTCACATCAATAAATAGCCACCCCTTCTAAACCCATAAAAAAACCTTCTAAAGCAATAAATAGCCACCCCTTCTAAGGCTAAATTCCAAATTTGGGCAACCCCTTCCACACCCACACAAACAAACCAAAAATGCAAATATGTTACCTGTTTATCTGCCACCATTTTCAGTATTCTCTTTCTCACTTCAGGGTGTGGAAAGACCTATACCATGCTTGGCACAGACAATGAACCTGGGATCTATGTTCGGACTCTCAATGACCTTTTCCATGCTATTGAGGAGACCAGCAACGACATGGAGTATGAAGTGTCCATGTCCTACCTAGAGGTGAGGTGGAGTCACCTTGGGGCCAGGGAAGGGATGTGGTTGTGAGGGACAGCCTAAGCAGGCGTCTACATCATAGTGTAGAAATGGGAAGGGACTGATCAGTGTTAGGGTGATTGTTTTTTCATCTGCTGTGCTCTGATTCACGTAAATATTTCTGTGGTGCTCCTAGAATAGCAACACTTCCCACGTCGTTTTTCTTTGAGAAGAGGCTGAACTGTGTTTTTGTACCTGAAATTTGGATGCCCAGGTTCTCATCTCTGTTTGCTCATTGCAAAGATGCACCTTTTCTACTTTTCAGTCATTTCCCTACTTTCATCTGAAAAACTCAAGAAGCAAAGAAGAAGAAGAGTTTGGATTTATATCCCCCCTTTCTCTCCTGCAGGAGACTCAAAGGGGCTTACAGTCTCCTTGCCCTTCCCCCCTCACAACAAACACCCTGTGAGGTGGGTGGGGCTGAGAGAGCTCCAAGAAGCTGTGACTAGCCCAAGGTCACCCAGCTGGCGTGTGTGGGAGTGTACAGGCTAATCTGAATTCCCCAGATAAGCCTCCAGAGCTCAGGTGGCAGAGCTGGGAATCAAACCTGGTTCCTCCAGATTAGATACACGAACTCTTAACCTCCTATGCCACTGTGGCAAGGGAAGGAGTTGCAACGGAAGGAGCCTTCCCAATAGAGATGCAGTTCTGCTCTAAATCTTGCTGTTACCCAACTGTCCTTAACCCCCTAGGTTGCCTCTCACCAGACACCCCATTCATCCCTTCTGTTTTTATGGCAGGCGAGCACATCATGCTGTGCATAGATAATCCCCTTGGTTACACACCAGGATGGAGGCTAGTACAATATTGACACATGTGAGCAGCTTGGAACAAACAGCCACCCAGCAACAAAACAGGGAAGGCCGAGTGAGCGGCTGGAAGAGCAGGACCTTGTTCCATAGTCGAGCTCTCGGCTGCCTCTCTCTTCCTCCAGCTCCTCCTTCAGGCGTACTCAGGCTTTAGCCCCTGACAGCCATGGTTTTCAGTAAGTTTGGGCATCCAGGCACCAAATTCAGCATTTGGTACAAGAGTAGCTTTTCAAGCAGATGGCAGAAGCTGACCAAAACTGAGCTCAGCACATGGCCAGGACATCCACAAAACCAGCTCGCTACAGCATGATGCAGCTGGAAGTCAGCACTGGCTGAAAGGAGATTTTTTTTGTCACCACCATAAAGTCAGTAGTCTCCCTTCCACCTCCGTTGACATCTAGAGTAGATTGGATGATTCCTATAATCTCAGGCAAGGAAACAACAGTGAAACTGATACTTCTGGAAATAATTTGAACTAGCTGAGAAAGCTGCTTCTTTTTGGCCCTTGGAAAGGGCTGCCTCTTCAACAACTTATTGTCCAAAGTCTCACGTGCTTGGTCGTTGATCCAGAGGCCCCAATCCATTCCTATCTCAGTAACTCAGATACCTGGTCAAATGACCTTGGAACAGGTACCACTGTGGGTTTCCCCTGTATTGTGGGAGTGCTCCACATGGGGTAAGCCATGGGAGGCTTTTGGCATTCTAGTTTTTTTCAGACCCAGAGGACCAAGTAGCCCCTCCCCCTGATCTCCTGGCCCATTGCTGTCCTTCACACCAACATATCCCCACTCTGATTGGCAGGGAAGGGAGTGAGGCAGGGGGCGGAATAAAGCTCCAGTCATGCAGGTGGTATCCTTTGAAACGAGAGTGAAAGAAGCCTGCACTGCCCAAATGCAAAAAAATTCAGCCCACCAATACTGATAGCTCCCAGTTCCCTGGGGGTGGAGGGGAATATGGGCATGGACTTCAACCTCAGATGATTATCAAGTTTAAATGTCTCAGCCACAAACCCCTGTGGGATTGCTTGGGTCAGGAGGGGGACAAACAGTGCAGCTATTGTGATTGTGTGAAAACTGTTGCTGCCTGTTTTTAGAATTATATTAAAGATAAGATTAAGACCATACAATAAAACAACACCAGGCCCTTGTCAGATTGAAGACATACTGAAACAATTCTGAAATTTTCAAAAACAAGCCTTAACCCATTTCAGACAGATCAGAGGGGAGGTGGCCTAATGAACCTCATGAGGCAGAGAACTGCACATTTGTAGGGCATATATCCCTGTCGCATCCATAGGAAAGTATAGCCAGTGGTCGATTTCAGGTTTCACCATCAGACATTCAGAATATGTGTAATGCCCATCTTTTTCTTATGTTCTGTTCATGACCCAAGGAACAGTTGCAGCTGCAACTCCAAACTTTGGTTTGTTACCTTGGGGAAGGGATTCAGGGAGCAGAATTTAAAGCAGTCTCCAATTGTGATTCCAGGATCTGACTTCCTGTTGTTCTGTGTCCTGATATTCAGTGTTTTGTCCTGCTAATAGCCCAGTCTTGTGACTGTGGGCAGAACAAGGGTGGGGACCATGAAAGGCATTTTATCTACCCATGGCAACACAGGAGCAATCCTAAGCAATCCTAAGCAAAAATAAGTTTCTAGTGAGAAGTAAGTTTTGTTTTATTTAGCTGGCTTACTTCTGGGAACATATTCTGAGGATTACGGCCTTAATGTGTTGGTTGTCAATATGCTATTCATTCCCCCACCCCACCCACCCCTCTTGCATACAAAAAAAAAGTTTAGCTTTCACTGAGCTGAGCAAAGCGAGGAATATAATAGAGGAGCATGCATACAAGGAACTACATTCTCTAATCCTCTTTTTCTGCCAGGGCTTCTGTAATGTTGCTGAGAATTCTCCTAGACTTGACATGTTTTCTCCCAGCAGCTACTTCTATGTGGACACTGTTTCATATACTGTTAGCTTCTTGCATGAAGCAGTGTATACAAAAGATCTCTCTTGACCACATGCATGATTTCAGTTTGCCCAAATGCTCTGCTCAGACACACATAACCTTGACCGCTATGCTTCTTTGGTCCCTCTGATGAAGATCTGATGTCTTTCTCCTAACTAGATCTACAACGAGATGATCCGAGATCTGCTCAACCCTTCCCTTGGGTACCTGGACCTGCGTGAAGATTCCAAGGGCATTATCCAAGTGGCCGGTATTACTGAAGTGTCTACCATCAATGCTAAGGAGGTGAATGGGGATCAGCCAGTTATAAAAGTGGAGAGGACCAGAGGGCCTGAAAGGTTGCTACTCCCATGTGCAGTCCTGCAGGGTAGTGACCCCACTTACTAATTTTACTTACTACTGTTTTGCAAGAGCCTACCCATAGTTTGTACTTTTTCACTGCAATGAATTAGGATTTGTTCTAGATGGCAATCCAGATCCAGCCTGTTGAACTTAAAGAACTGACGGTCCGTACATGCCGAATAATCCACTTTCAATGCACTTTGCAGCTGGATTTTACTGTGTGGAATAGCAAAATCCACTTGCAAACAATTGTGAAAGTGGATTGAAAGTGCATTATTCTGTGTGTGTGGAAGGAATCTTGGTCAAACTAGCCTAGCAACCAGTCTCCAGAGGTGGTCAAAACAGCATTAGTTCTTCCTTGTTTTAGAGATGCTGTCAGAATAACATCTTCAATTTGCATTCTGGCTAAGGGTCTATGAATAATCTAACCATCATTTTTTCCTTTTGTATTAGTGTTTGGGTTGATTGAGATTTGAATACTATCGAGCAGCCTGATTGTTCTGCTCACTGAGAGGTACTAAAATGGGAATAAGGCTGGTTCCTGTTTGTATTCAGATTTAGTTTTTGAGACTGGGGATAGGGCAAGAAATGCAGTCCTGTTCTTTGGATATTGGTTAAGAAAAGAGAAACCAACTCAGTACCTCTTGGCCACCATTTGGGGTCTTGTTTTGAAGGATTTGGAAGACGTGCTAAACTAATGCCGGGTGGCTTCTCTTACCTGGCTGCTCCCCAGCAGAAGAAAGTAACTGTTCAGGCTATGGCCTCTCTGGATCTCTTTCATTAATGTTAAGTGATATTGTCAGCAAGAAAGGCGTTTTGAATCAATTTGATGGGCAAAGAAATCTTGCAGATAATGGGCAGGATCCACACAGGCCCCTTGGTTTCCCGTCTGGTTTGTAAAATCTATCTCTGTCCGATCTGCCTGTCAGGTGGGGTCAGCTGTGACGGTCTACATTACATTGTGAATCCATTGGTGACCTCCTACATACGCTCCCAACGCTGAAGAAAGTTTTTCTCTTCCTCCACTCCAGCGATATTAATGGCTGCTGGTTTAGACTTGTGTGCTTTCAGCTGCTTCGTTTCTTTGCAGATAATGCAGCTGCTGATGAAGGGCAATAAGCAGCGAACACAAGAGTCCACAGCAGCCAATCGGGCTTCCTCACGATCCCATGCTGTGCTACAGGTCACTGTGCGCCAGAAGAGTCGCATTAAGAATATCATGCAGGAGGTGCGCGTGGGCCGACTCTTCATGATCGACTTAGCTGGCTCTGAGCGGGCCTCTCAGGTACAAGGAGAAACAGACAGGCCTCTCAGCAGTGAAATATTCTAGGGCAGGAGGGTCCTATTCTGACGCTCTGCTACGCCACAGTGGCACTCAAATATGCATAGCTCCTTGCCATTTTGCTCATGAAAGTGTTATTTTGGCCTATATATTGGAGGGGAGAGATAAAAATTCTCTCACAGACCCTTTCCCCTCCTCTACCATCTCCCTCAGCCTGCCATGTTCATATCCTGCCCACTCTCCCTCATTTCAGCCTTTCCCCCTAAGCATAGCCTCATGTTGCAGGCTCCTGACTTAATTCACCTCAAGTTTCTTTGGTGCCTCTCTCAAAACCTTATTTTCCTTTCTGAAAGCAGCTACTTTGAAAGCTGCTTAGATGCTGGAAAGAGAACGAGCTGTGATTAGGAGAACAATAGATTCCAGCCCACTCTCAAAATTACAACCAAGAAAAATGGCTCTGCATGTCCCTCGCTTGGCCTTTGCTGGAACAACTGCTTCATTCTCATGCCTGTCCCACTCTCCTCCTCCTTCAGACCCAGAACCGTGGCCAGAGAATGAAGGAGGGAGCTCACATCAACCGTTCCCTACTGGCTCTTGGCAACTGCATCAACGCTCTTAGTGACAGAGCAGGTGTCAAGTATGTCAACTACCGGGACAGCAAGCTCACCCGCCTTCTCAAGGTACGTGGGGCTGGCGTCCTTTGTCATGGATGCAGTGCGAGCACAGCCTGTGTTACCATCTTCTTGAGCCAAGAAGTGACTTACCGGGAAGGATGACATATCAATAGTTCTTAAATGTTATACTCCTGAGACTTAAACTAAAATTATGGTAAACAAAAATGGCAACGCTGTGGCTTAATTCTTTCCCTCCCTGCCCGTACAATTTACAGCAACATACCTCATGTCATGAAGTTCATTTCCCCACCCTTGAGATATTGCTTGTGGGGAAATGTTCAGCAAAATTATAACAGGATATGAGGTAATTAATGGTCTTTGTTACAGAGGGAGGGGAAAAAACTCCCAGATGCCATTTTCTACTCTAAATGCTCTTGTGGGAATTAAATGACCTCACACATATGTGAGATTACAGAGTTGTTGGGCTACCTGTGGCCTATATGAAGCCGTGTGGCCCTATTCTCTAACCGTAGGACTCCCTAGGTGGGAATAGTCGGACCGTGATGATTGCTCACATCAGTCCTGCCAGCAGTGCCTTTGAGGAGTCACGGAGTACCCTGACGTATGCCGAGCGTGCCAAGAGTATCCGCACTACGGTACAGTCCTGCAGCTCTTTTCTACCCATTCTTCTCCTCAGCCAGAGTCCTGACCTCTTATTTTTGTGTGTTATCTTGCCTGCTCCATTGTAGCCAAGCCAGTACAGTGACATTCCAGACTCAAACCAAGCATTTGTGTTAGTTAGAGGAAGCTTGGCCCACAGATTTTTAGGGAGCAGATTTCATTTGAGAATGCAACTCTTCTGTTAGACATACTGGATATGATCCTGGATCTGGGGTGATCCTGGATCCAGCTTTGTCGCTGGAGGCCCAGGTCACCCGGGCAGCTCAGACAGCTTTCTACCATCTGCAGCAGGCACAACAACTGGCCCTGTACCTCTCCCTAGCGACGGTGATCCATGCAACGGTCACCTCCAGGTTAGACTACTGTACCTCACTCTACGCGGGCTTGCCTTTAGCCATGATCCAGAAATTAAAACTCATTCAGAATGCAGCAGCCAGGCTGCTTACTGGCAGTTCGAGCAGGGATCAAATTACACCGATCCTATACCATCTGCACTGGCTGCCGATTGAGTTCCGGGTTATGTTTAAAGTGTTGGTTTTGACCTTCAAAGCCGTTCGTGGTCTCGGACCTGCATACCTGAGGGACCGCCTCTCCTCATATTGCCCCAGTAGGCCCCTCTGCTCCTGGGAAGAGGACCTACTTGTGATCCCTGGCCCAAAAATGATCAGGCTGGCCTCCACGAGGGGCAGGGCCTTTTCAGCCCTGGCCCCTACCTGGTGGAACAGGCTCCCTAGGGAGATCAGGGCCCTGCGGGACTTACAGAGTTTCTGCAGGGCCTGCAAGACGGACCTGTTCTGCCAGGCGTTTGGCCAGCCTGGTTAAATATATATGTACCATGTCATCTGGCCTCCTGTGAGCACAAAAGGGGGGAGGGGGGTAGCCAGACGCCATCCACATTTTTAAATAGGTTCTGTTTTTATGTAACTGATATTTAAATTATGTTTTAATATATGTGTTAACCTTGTTGTGAACCGCCCTGAGCCCTTAGGGGGAGGGCGGTATATAAAATAAATAAATAAGTATTTTATTTCAGAGCCATATGGCTCTGTGCCTTCTAGAAATATCTGGCTGGTCACTGCTGCAAACAGAACGCTGGACAAAATGGACAATGGACTGATCCATCCAACAAGGCCCTTTTTGTCTCTTTTTGTGGTAATGGATACCTGGTTTCCAGAATGTCCTGGATTTTTGTTCTAGTCCCCTCCATAGCAAAGCCTTCTCCAAATTTCCCTCAAACCACTCCATCACATGAACTTTCTAACCATTCTACAGCACTGCCATTCACTAACCACATCAAAGCAGTAAGAAGTGGTAGGATGCAGCAGTGTTGTTTCACCAAATTGGGGTTTAAAGGAACCATAGGCTTCTAATACTCAAATTCTTTCCCTCTCTGTGCCTGGCAGGTAAAGCGTAACCTTCTGAATGTCTCCTATCACATCGCCCAATACACAAGCATCATTGCTGACCTGCGCAGTGAGATTCAGAGGCTGCAGCGGAAGATTGAACAACAAGAGCCACGCCCAATGCGGTCTGACATCCGTAGTATTCAAGGTAGGAAGAGTCCTGCAGGGTGTGAGGGAATTGGCTGGCCCTGCAGGAAAATGTTCTGCTCCAGTATTCAAGCGGATATTTGTTTCCTGCAATCTGGTTAATTTATTACTGACAAAATGTGACATCTAGAGTCACGGAGAGAAAAACATCTTACCGTGACATACCTCTGAAGATGCCCGCCATGGATGTGGGCAAAACGTTAGGACTACCAGACTGTGGCCAGACAGTCTGGAAAACTCACAACAACCAGTTTATTCTGGCTGCGAAAGCCTTTGGCAATACATTGTGACATCTATACCCAAAGGAAGAGGATGGAGCACAGCAGATCACAGAGATTACACTGGAAGCAAATTTTCTGGCAAATCAATAAGGTGGCACTACGGAGGTTTTAAAGAGCCTTGTGATCGGGGAGAGGCACATGGTGGTGGAGTGTAGCTCTACTGGGTGCGTAGAAGAGGAGTGTGGCTGTTCTGTGGTTTTTTTTCTCTGTCTGTGTTCCTTGGCTTTTTTGCATCACTTGAGCAATTCTTCTCCCCCACCCACTGTGTGTCACAGCTGAAGTCCAACTCCATGGCAACCCCTTTGAGAGGCAGGAGATGGACCAACTGAGAGAACAGCTGATTAGCACCTTCCGGGAACAGATGGATGTGCGGCGCCACCTCATGGAGCTGGAAAACAATTACATGGAGATCCAAATTGAGAGCTCCCGCCATCTGCTCACCATTGCTGAGTAAGCTGGGAGCCAGCAATGGGCAGGATGTGTTTTGGAGTTGGTTGGGTTGCCAAGATCCTATTCTTTTAGTAAAAGTGTCTTGATGCAGTCCTGATGCAGTCCCTCTACTTTCTTTTCTCCCCCGCCCCCCCACCCCCAACCCAGCTGGGAGCAGGAGAAGACACGTCGGACCCAGAAATGGCAAGAAGAGCGAAGGAAAGAGAGCTACAGCAAAGATGAATGCGAGAAGGATTCTGACACTGGCGATGACCTATCGGATGTTCCAGAGCCACAGGAAGTGGCATTAGCTAGGGAACACATCACCACCCTCCTGGGAGAGCAGGATAAACTTCACAAGCAGAAGGTGTTCAAGGGGATGGGTGACTTCTCAACTAAAATGGGCAGGGAAGAGAAGGTCAGGGTAGTGGCCATAAGGAAGTGCTTCCCTCTGTGGTGGCCCAGTTTGCTGTCCTGTGCTGCTTTTTTCTGCCCAATGGCCTCATGTGACTCTTTTCCTGTGCCAGGCGGAGCTGGAAAGGAAGTTTTGGGAGGTGCGGCAGCGTGGTCACCGGCTGGAGGAGGCCTTACCATGGCGCATCAGCTCTGAAGAACAGCGGGAGGTTCTGAGCCTGCTGTGCAAGGTACATGAACTAGAGGTGGAGAACACAGCCATGCAGTCCGGGGCCTTGCTCAAAGACAACCTCATCCGGCACCAAGAGCGAACTGTGCGCCGCTTTGAGCGCCACCGCAATCTTTGCCACCGCATCATTCACGAACAGAGGCAGATAATTCATGGTAGGGCCACAACCACCACTTGGAGTTGTTGTAAAGAATACACTGTATTTGCATTCATAAGCGCTGCCTGTAAATGTGCCCTGTAAATGTGTTCCGGTTTATATGTGGGGACAGGGATAATTAGATCCTAAAATTATAACCCAGGAGGAGAGAGTTCTGAAGTAATCATCCCAGGTCAAAGGGCGATTGTGAAGGAAAGGGATTTTCAGATCAGTCCCCTCCTTGGCGCTCAGCATACCTCAGCACAGGGCAGCTGAGGACCAAGAGGATGGTTGTGACACTTCCTGTGTCAGTGCAAGAAGAGGCTGCATTTTTCTACCTCTTGCAGTGCGTATTAGAGGTTGATGTGTGTGTCTAAAGTGGAGAGAAGGACCAAGAAAGATGTTTTTTGTAGAAATCTGTTCTCCCTGAAGCAACACCCAGCACAGATTGTGCGTTTGTGTAAAATGCCTTCAAGTTGCAGCCGACTTATGGTAACCCACAGGATTTTAAAGGCAGGTGAGTAAGCAGAGTTGGTTTGCTATTGTGTGCCTCTGCAAAGTCTTCCTTGGTGGTCTCCCATCCAAATATCAACCCTGCTTAGCTTCCAATATCTGACCATTCCAAATCCCACAGCACAGACGAGGTCCTTTCTGTTCAATTAGATGCAGACTGTCTAGCTGAGATTCTTTTGCATGGCCACCTAGCAGACCAGAACTCTATAACACAGTGGTTCTCAACCTTCCTAATGCCGCCACCCTTTAATACAGTTCCTCATGTTGTGGTGACCCCCAACCCTAACATTTATCCATTTTACAGATGGAGAACACTGATGCAGAGAGTCTTAGGCGACCCCTGTGAAAGGGTCGTTCGACCCCCAAAGGGGTCCCAACCCCCAGGTTGAGAACCACTGCTATAACAGCTCAGTGTTGCTATAATGCAGTATCTTGGCCTGGCACCAAATTCCTGTACTAAGTTCCTAGCATAGAACCTCCAGATAGCTCAGGGACCATATTTCCCATCAGCCCCTACCAGCATGGCCAATTGGGCATGCTGACAGAGGCTGATGGGAATTGTAGTTCCTGAACATCTGGAGAGCCGCAGGTTCCCTACCCCTGCCCTAGCATAATATTTCTTACCAGGGTTATCTATTCTCCTGGCTGTTGGAGGACCACAGTCTCAACTGCAGGACAGAGCTTTGTTGATTCTTGAGATATTTTTGACACTCTCCTTGCTGTCTCTCTGCCAGAGTCTCAGTTGTCAGTGCCATTTCATCTGGAAGAAATGTACCAAGCCTACCTGTGTGAACTGGAGGAGGGCAGCTTAGATCGTGTGGCAGCCATTGACCGTGCAGCTGCTAGAGCCTTGAAGGTATTGTGCCATCTCTGGCCCTCACACACCACAGCCATTTGGCAGTGTCGTCATCCCCTTCCCAAAAAAACCCAGATCAAAGTGTCTGCACCTTTTAGAGGCCTAGATCTATTATGTGGCAAATGTTTGGGCTGGGCTGGCTTTGTAAAATTCCTGCCCTTTGGGTTGAATTCTCAAACAAAGGGACACAGACTTTCTGTTGGTGTCCTTTCTCTGAAATCCTATTGACATTTAATAACAAAACAGGACAGGACTTTCCCAACCTACCATTCTCAGTGGATTTTAAACCAGGTAGTTCTCACAGTGCATAAGCCAGCCTCACCCAAGTGTTATGCATCCAAACCTCAATTGTGCATTTTAGTGGAATTGTCAGAAAGAAGGTAGAAAGTGAGTCGGGCGGGGGGGGGGGGGGGGGAGCAAAGTTGTGGGTGAAGCTAGGAGCTGAGCTCTTCTTTCCCAGTGGTTTAAAAAACTCTTGACAGTTGCCATTTTACCATCATACTCTCCAGCTCAATTCAGGTGGGTAGCCATATTGGTCTGAAGCAACAGGAAAAAAGTTTGAGGCCAGTGGCACCTTTGAGATAGACAAAGTTTTATTTTTGGTATAAGCTTTCATAGAATTACAGAGTTCGAAGGGACCCCAAGGGCCATCAAGTCCAACCCCCTGCCATGCAGGAACACACAATCAAAGCATTCCCGACATATGTTCATCCAGCCTCTGTTTAAAAACCTCCAAAGAAGGAGATTCCACCACTCTCTGAGGCAGTGAATTCCACTGTCGGACAGCCCTCTCAGTCAGAAAGTTCTTCCTAATGTTTAGGTGGAATCTCTTTTCCTGCTTCTTGAATCCATTACTCCGTGTCCTAGTCTCTGAGGCAGCAGAAAACAAACTTGCTCCCTCTTCAACATGACGTCCCTTCAAATATTTAAACATAGCTATCATGTCCCCTTTTAACCAGACTAAACATCCCCAGCTCCCTAAGCCTCTCTTCATATGCTATAGATTCCAGACCTTTTACCATTTTTGGCTGTCCTCTTCTGGACATGTTCCAGCTTGTCAATATCCTACTTAAACTGCGGAACTGAACACAGTACTCTAGATGAGGTCTGACCAATGCAGAGTAGAGTGCAGAGGCATACCAAGAGTACTGGTGTGTTCTTCGCCCCCGCCCCAGAATGCCCCTGCCCTGCCCTGAAATGCCCTGCCATGCCCCCACAGGGGCGCGCGCCTGGTGCATCATTCACCCACCCACCCCCCGCCACCGTCCCCTTGGAGCTACGCCTCTGGTAGAGTGGTACAATTACTTCCCTTGATCTAGACACTATACTCTTATTTTATCTGCAGGCACACTTCTTCAGAGACATTGAAACAGAAGTCACCAACCATAACGTACAGGAAGAGGGTGGGGAGGTGCTACTATTTACAGGTTTCACCATCTGCATTAATCCATTCTCACTTAACATTCAGTTATGTATGCATATTGAACCTATTAGCTCTTAACAGGCAACACCCTCCCCACCCTCTACCGATATGTAATGGTTGGTGACTTCTGTTTCAATGTATCTGAAAGCTTATACCAAAAACAAAACTTTCTTGGTCTTAAAGGGGTCACTGGCCTCAAACTTTTTTCCATTCTCCAGTTCATAAACTGTAGCCAAAGAAGTGTAGTTGGGTTGCTGTTTAACTCACTGTGAGGTCTGCTTTTTGCCCTCCAGGATACAACTGTGCCAAAGCTCCCCCCTCTTGCAGTGGAAAACATCCTGGACTCAGACCAAGAGAGCATCAAGACACTGGGCTCTGAGTATCAACAGCCCCCTCGGCAAGATTCTCGAAGGGGCATTCTCCCACCCCTTGTTCCAGAGATAGACAGGTAAGATCCATGTGGTACCTGTTGGAAGAGTGTGATTGGGCTTGCAAGAAGGACTTTCCAGAGCATATTTCATGTGGTTGGCTAGTGCATCTCTGCAGCTGAACGGTCGTACTGGTCCCAGAGGTACTTCATGGAAATAACAAGTTATGTTAGAACAAGCAGAGCTGCACAAAACAACACAAAACAGCCAGCAAAGACACATAAAAAACCCTCCAACCCTTCTCTTCTCTAACCTTTCCCTCACTCCTACAATTATCTTTCTCTCTGACACCAACCAGAACAGGAATCCGAAAACTTGCTAAGACTCAAGAGTTTCACCTAGAACATCTGAGATCTTGGACCCCTAAATTCCATTAGAATGATCTAGTAACTTCCATTCCACATTAGACCATCCTGGCAGACTTAATCCCTTTCAGATAAAGGATGAGCTGGTTTGGACCAGGCTGTCTGTCATGAAAGGTCAGAGCCATTTCTGGGTGCTTGATGGGGGTGGGACTATGCTGTACATGGTTCTGATTGGTAAAAAATAACCTCAGACATCAGAGATGGGGATTTGTGTGAGCTGGAGATCTCTGCTTGTCATTCTTAGAAAGGAGACTGGCTTAGGTTCAACTCCAAAAATGTATGGACACTTGGGATTTTTCATTCTCCAATGGTAACTGAGTCCACAAAATGTTGGGTAAGGGTTGAGGACACTAACTTCTTGTTACTACAAGGAACCTTTCACATGTTCTATGGAGCCTGCTACAGCATAGGTAACGTGTTTAGAAGATGAGGAGTTTGGATTTATATCCCACCCCCCTTTCTCTCCTGTAAGTGCTTTTGAGCTGTCTTGAATGGAGGCTGTGCTACATATCGTTCTTGAATTGATGGCAGCAGGCATTCAGCCCAAGACCTTTCACAAACCAGACCTTTCCCCCATCACTCTTCCACAAGAACAACCATGTTGACTTGAAAAGCTGTTCTGTTAGACATGGGCCAGAGCTGGGCAAGAGTTGGCTGGCCCCTCATACTGAAGCAGGCTGAAAGAGAATACACCTTTTCTGATTCTCTGCAGTCCCTTTTGCAGCTGCCCCTTTGCCCTACGACACAGTAAACATCTATCTAGAAACCCTAGATGTTTGGAAAGCAACTGGAGAAGGGGGTTGCAAGGGGAAAGAGTGGAAACAAAAGGCCAAGCTTCCACACCATCCTTCCTATACTCCCATGCAAATCACCACCTCCTCTGGCCTGCCTCCTTGAGACTACTGAGTGATTACTGGGCTCCCAGCTTGGTTTCTGCATCTTCCAGAGATCTGAGGCTCTGCAGTGTTCACATGGAATCTCTCTTTTCTTCTCAGTAGTGAAGCCAGTCAGGTGTTCAAGACCAGTCCACGGGCCAGGAAGATCAAGACTTCAGCAGTAGTAACCCCGCCTCCTATCCGCATCAATGGCATGATCAGCCAAGAGGTGTGAGCTATATGAAGGGGAAACTTTATATGCAGGGAATGGGATGTGCTTCCGTTTTATTCATTTATCTGTATAAGAGACCGTGTTACATAGTGGCCAGACTGCAAGGGGAGGACTCCCCCCCCCCTCCAAGCTGGGAGAACAATGGTGGAAACACCTGTGTAGTTTTTCCACAGGTGGAGCCATGTGGGTGGGTGTCTCTGACTGTGGGGCAGTGTGCATACACATGGACAAGGGGATATCTGCAGTGCTTTAGGAAAAGTCCTACTGACCTGTCCTACTGACCTGTCCTGCCTCTTCCTTTCCATAGTACGTATCCCGGGAGAGTCTCGTTAGCCTGGCAAGCCAACGAAATTCCTCCCCTGACAGCAGCGATCACTGCTCTGATGGCATCCTGAAACGTGGAGGTAATTGTAACCTGGATTTTTGGGTCCCCACTCTGCCTTATCTCTGTCAGAGTGTAAGCTGGCAACCGGATGGCAACACCCTCCATGGTGGGAGGTCTCTCCTCAGAAACAAGCACCTGGGAGAGGTAAAAGTTGATGGGGAGTGGTATTACCTCCACCCTCCCCTCTCTGCATTTGCCATGTTTTTGTTTCCTGGACCACAAACTGATTTGCCTGAAGCCAAACTCTCTGTTTGACCAGTGGGGTCAGGAATTGTTTATCTGGTGCCCTAGCAAACTTGTAACACAGGCTGTGCTCCCCAGATGCACAGAAGTACCTCTCATACACACATGTGCACCAGCTGAGAAAGAGAAATGCCTCTTTTATTTCTCAAATGGCATTTATAGAGCATATTATGGTAAAGAGTTCAGAGTGTTGCCTGGGCCCTGGAAATGTGTGCACAGTTCCCACCCATTCTTTAGCCAGAATGCAAATGCGTGCTTGCCACAATATTCTACCTGGGTATATAGGTATGAATGAAGATCTGTAATAATTCTAGGGGGAGGGAAGGCAGAGGCTCTGCCTGCTCCCTCCACCTCCTTCTTGCCTCTTCTGAAGGGCCCCTCAGTGAGCTGTTTGGCCAGAGGTACCTCAGAAAGAGAAAACAGCTACTGGCCATTCTTGCCGTAAGTCTGCTCCATTTGGCACCTCCAAGAAAGCAACTTGGGTAGAGACTCAGTGTTCTCTACTGTCATCGATCAGCTTGGCCCTGGAACTCTCCGGGATGAATGTATTTGTGAGAGTGCTTGTATTTGTAGGGATGCGGATAACTAGCCTTTCTGTCTTCTTCTCCCCATGAGGATAAGATGAAGGTAGGGACCAAGTTGATATAATTTAGGCTAATGGAGAGTGGGCAGACAGACAGCCTAAGCCAACATCAGTTCTTTGGAGTAGCCTCCAAAGCTCACCACTAGGGCCTTGGGGATTTGCACTCCATTTGGTTGGCCCAAGCTCCCCAACAAATTGCAGGGGGCTTTGGCTAGGGTGGGCAGCTGAGGTGCTGTTCAGGAAGTGAAGAAGGTTAAAATAATCCACAAGCCTTCGACAACAGGGTTATTCTGACAACAAGCAGGACGTTCTCCTAACATTTCGCTCCTGTTGTATTGCCACTGTGTTGCTTACCTTGAGGAAGAATTGTGATAAAGGCATTTTGCCCTGTTAAAAGGAGAACCACGTTTCCATTGCTTTCTGGCACGTTTACCTGACCCGACACATCTCCATAGCCAAGGCATTTTAGATTCTTGGCTGAGGAAGCATGTTTCTTGTATTGTCAAAGGCTTTCCTGGCTGGAATCATTGGGGTGTTGTGTGGTTTCCGGTCTTTATGGCTGTGTTCTAGTAGCATTTTCTCCTGACGTTTCATCTGCATCTGTGGCTAGCGTTTTCAGAGGATCCTCTGAAGATGCCAACCACAAATGTAGGCGAAACGTCAGGAGAAAATGCTGCTAGAACACAGCCATACAACTCGGAAACCACACAACACCCCAAGCATGTTTCTGTCAGAAAAATCATTATGCACATAAATACTTAAGCATATGCACCCTCCGTTGACAGAGCGCAAGGAGATAGTGAGCGGCACCAAGAGCATTGCTGTGAAGGCTGCCCGCCGCCGCTCTAGGGTGCTGGAATCCGACCGCCTGAACCTGCTGGAGCCCACCAAGGAATGCAGCAGCCTCTCCCTGCACTCTCTAAGCGAGAGTGAGGACCCCTTGTGCCAAGAGACTCCTGCCCTCTACCAGCCACCCAGCCCCAGCCTACAACATGCTATCAGTGAGGACAACCTGTCCAGCAGCACTGGGGAAACTGCCCCAGGAAGAAATACACCCCGGCGTTCCCCTGGACCCTGGCTCCGGACAAACAAAAAGGGGAACAAGAAGCAGGAGAAGAGAGAGGAGTCGCTAGAAGCCAAGAGGAGGAAGCGGAGGTCACGATCTTTTGAGGTCACTGGCCACAGGGTATGTCTTCCATGTCCCAGAACTGTAATGAGGGAGGTGCATTCTTTCTGCAGAATGCGCTAGCTAATCAGAGCAGGGCAGAGTTCTCATTTCCCAGCAGTCAACCTTTTGCAAGAAAGCCAACTTTTTTCACTGTTGTTCCTTGGTTGATAGGAAGTGGGTGGGTTTCAGTCATTTCACTAAATTTACCATCATGTGACCTTTGCAGTAGTGAAGGTGCTACCTGGTGCTCCCGTCCCTTTGCTTCTTCTCTTGGTCTCTCTGGGGGTTTTCATATTCTTTCCTAAAGCAGGAAGGCAGACTGGGGTGGCTCAATTAAGGCCTTCCCACAGCACAGAGTTCACAGATTGTACAAATGATCAACCAAGTTATATACCTTTTACTGCCTGCCATGATCCATTTGAACAAGAAGACGTTTTGGGAGAGGAGTATGTGGCAAGTTTCCATAGTGCAGCGAGAAAACGCAAAAGCCACAGGACAAGTCCTTCTGCTAAAAGTAGAATTCTTTATTCCAAGGTTAAAAATTAGAAAACCGGTCCTATGTATCTGATGAAGGGAGCTTGGACTCTCAAAAGCTTACACCCCTAAATCTTGTTGGTCTCTAAGGTGCTACAAGACTTGAACCCAGTTGTCCTACTTCAGACCAACATGGCTACCCTCTGAAACTGGTCTTGCACAGTCCATCATGGTACTGGTTCCCAGCTGATGGCTGATGTACATTGACAAGGAAGAGCTGGTTGCAAGTCTGCTTTGCAGCGCCTTCATAGGAAACCATGGGGTGGGAAGGAAGATTCATTCCCTGCTTCTCTGAGCCATGTGACTATTTTTGCCCCCTCTTTAGCTCCTGTGTCCGAAGAACAACATCGCCCATTGTCATCCACTGGAAAGCAGCTCTGAGCACAAGATAATGGCCGCAGGAGGGCCAACAGCCACCCGAGGCATCGGAAAAGCTGCAGTGCAGTTAACTAGAGTGAGACCTCTGCAGGCCCAACCATCCTCAGGTGAGTGAGCGGAGGCAAGTGGGGCCAAAGCTTCCCAGCAACTATTGCTCCCTGCCATATCAAAATCACTTTGGCCCACAGTAAGAAATTTGGGTGCCTCTAATTATGGTGAGCATCTACCCTCAGGTGCGTAGACAAGATTCCATCTTTTTAATTAGGAGTGATGTATCTGGACTTATCACCACCTCCCGCTGTTGAGAAGATGTGGGGCTGGAAGGCTGTGGGACTCTCACATGGATTAATACAGCTGCAACAGAGGATGGTTGAGTGCTGAGGAGTAATACAGTTGCATCTGGACAGCCCTAGTTAGAATCTATTTGTGTTAGGAGCACATGTACCTATGGTGCAACCTAACGATTTCCCTCTTCTTCCTTTCCACATTCTTTCCTCCAGGCCCCACTGAGGCCTCTCCCCTCTTTGTCTCCTCCAACCAAACCGGCATACCCAAAAAAGTGTCCCATTCCAGCCGGCGTCCACACTTGAACTATATCACACCGAATGGTGGCAACATTCACAGCAAGGATGGCAGAAGCAGGCGATGCTAAGAACAGACCGTCATACAGCTCTACAGAACTGTGTTTGGTACCCCCTCAGAAGGTGTTGTAGGAAGGTTGTTACTACAGAAATGGCTGTGGCAACCCAAAGGGAGGCCCAGGGGGTTTCTGGCTACAGGAATTCCTGTGCATTTCCGCTCCAAGGCAAGATCCCCCAGGCTGAAAAAAAGTGACTGTCTGTAGGGGCAGAGGCATGTACATCCATTCCCACAACATCCATTGCCATCTGTAACTGGGATTGAACTTGAAAAGCCTTTTCGCTGCAAGCACAGATCTCTGCTTTGTTTTATGTTGAAGGACTCGTAGCTCTACTGTGCCTTTGTGCTAGTGGGGAGAGAACACCACACAACTTTTGCCCAACTTGCAGAGAGATGGGTAACCCCCCACTGGCGTAATGCCCATTGGGCAAGGTGGGCAGCTGCCCAGGGCATCACCTTGTAAGGGGCATCAAAATGCTGGGTTCGTTTTTGGGTATTTTAGTGGTTTTCCATTTTTGGCCTGCAGGGGGCGCAGTTTTTAGGCTAGGGGCACCAAAATTTCAGCGTATCATCGGGAGACTGTCCTTATGCTGCCCCCCAAGTTTGGTGAGGTTTGGTTCAGGGAGTCCAAAGTTATGAACCCCCAAAGGGGGTGCCCCTATCCCCCATTTTTTCCAATGGGAGCTAATAGGAGATGGGAGCTACAGTTTTGAGGGTCCATAACTTTGACTCCCCCTAAACCAAACTTCACCAAACTTGGGGGTATCATTAGGGCAGTCTTCTGATGAGCCCCTGAAAGTTTTGAGACTGTGCCTTCAGAAATGTGCCCCCCACAGCCTGCAACCCCCATTGACAGCAATGCAGAAAACTCAATGCAGAACAAAGATTCTTGGGCCAATTTCTAGGATGTTCCTGCAGGGGGTGCATTTTTGGACGTATCGGCACCAAAATTTCAGGGTATCATCTGGAGATGATGGCACCCCCCAAGTTTGATGCAGTTTGGTTCAGGGGGGCCAAAGTTATGGACCCTCAAAACTGTAGCCCCTATCTCCTATTAGCTCCCATTGGAAACAATGGGGGATGGGGCACCCCTTTTGGGAGTCCATAACTTTGGACTCCTTGAACCAAACCTCACCAAACATGGGGAGTAGCATAAGGACAGTCTCCTGATGATACGCTGAAATTGTGGTGCTGATATGTCTAAAAATGCACCCCCTGCAGGCACCAATGTCCTGGTGCAAAAAAATTTTGGTCGTGGTGGAGTGGCTGCCCATTGGGGGGGGGGGCATCCAACTCAGGTTTGCCCAGGGCTACAGTTTTCCCAGGGCTGCCTCATTACGCCCCTGGTCACCCCATGCTGCTTGTCTGCAACGCACTATATTTTTGCATCATATTAAGTAGTCGAATAAATTTCAATAAATTGGAATCCTTTAAATTTGCACCTTTCTGTTTTTCCCTGACATTCTTCATAACAGTAGGGATATGGGAATAGGAAGGGGGAAATTCCTGTGTAACTCTACATGTCATTACCATTTTCAGGAAAAGGTAAGCAGAGGGCAAGCAGAGCTCTGAGCTGGTGGGGCCAAAGAGAAGTCTGGGGGACGGGGGAGGGGGGATTTTACAGGATTTGGAAATTATGTACAAAATTTCTGGTAACTTTGCCATTGGATTGGATACCACAACATTTCATCTGCAAAGGATTTTCATGACATCTGTCAAATTATGGATGTTCATCTTTTGCATATCCCATCAGCTGCGCAGAATACCATAAAGCAGGGGTGTCAACCTCATTTGCTATGAGTCCAGATATGACATAAATGTGACTTTACCAGGCCCTGAGGGAGGGTGGCTGTTTCGGCTGGCCCAGAACTGCAGCAGGATGAGGTGGCAAGTCTTCAGCAGGATGGGGTCGCTGCCTTGAGAGGGCTTATCAGGCCTGTGAGCCAGCTGAGGCATCCCCACCCCCCACTCCTGATCTGACTTGGTGAGTCCAGCATCAAAAGCAGACGGGAAGGGTGTGCCTCAGCTGGCTCGCAGGTCTGATAAGACCCCTCAAGGGGCAAAATCTGGCCCCCAGGCCACACATTTGACACTCCTATGGATGATAAAGTACTGGCCACATGGATGGAAGAATCCAGATGCAATCACAACCGTGATAACCTTGGTCAAAATTAAATTGTAGTCAGAAAGACCTTAACTACGAGTTTAATGTAACATAACAATCGCTTTACTGGGCTTCAACACCAACACTTATCAAACACAAGATAACACACAGTAAAAAAGCCTGCATGCAACACACTGCATTGAAAGTAAATTACAACTCAAGAACTCAAGAAGAATTCTTCTACAACAGGAAGTGATATTCATATACTAGTTCAACTCCCTGGAACCTAACAGACTTGATTCACAAATGGAGTTGGGTTGCTTTTTGTAATCTGGGAAAATATTTCTATGTATAAGTGCTTAGTAAAACTTTTGCACCTGCTAGGATATTAATTGGAACCTACACCTTTAAATAACCAAGTCCCTGCATGGCTCCTTCTGGATGCCATAGTAGCACATTGTGAATGGTGCATTCCGGCACAACGCTGAGATTACAGTATATTGTATGATAAGTATTGAGGGTAAGTAAGCTGACAGAAATATTTATACCAATGGCATTTTGAATGTCTGTCGCTTATCAGCTAATATGTAGTTTGATTTCAGCGAAACAGGCTGGGCTAGCAGGAAGATTTTTCTGGGGAAGGAAACCAAGCCTACATTTATTTACCCTACCTGAAGAAGCTGTTTTTGTGACATTTATGTGCTCATCTGTAGGAGTGACTGTGTGTTAATGCTAATGCATTGTCGTTTGTAAAAATGTTCTACTGTGCAGTATTAAAGTCAGGAAATAATTGTACTGTGGTTTGTTCTTTAAAATTACAAGGAGGTATTATCCCAATTGTAATAGTGCATTGCAGGGAACTTGTTCCTCCACTGAAGAATTGTATACGCTCATTGTTAAGGCTTTTTTGTTTTGTTTTCCTCCTAACCCTGTGTGGGGTTCTCATAAGTTGCAATTTATTTTCAACACAATATGTTGCATGCAGGCTTTTTTACTGCACGTTATCTTGTGTTTGATACGTTTTGGTGTTGATGCCCAGTGAGGCAATTGTTACATTATATTAAACTCTCAATTAAAATGTTTCTGACCACCATTTAATTTTGTCTAAGGTTACCACGGTTGTAATTCTATTTTGACCCCTGCCATAGAGGCAGATGAACAGGATCATGCATTTCCCCAGCAAGCTCCAAACATTGCTGGAGTCCTCGTCAACCTCTTTTTCGTTTCTCCTGCTTCTGATTCTGGATTTTCGGATTCAGTTCCTGCCACGTGGCTGCCTGGTGCCATTGCTGCAGTGAACACTTTCACACGCAGTTGGGCTATCAACAGAGCTGCATGGGTTTGTATGGGCATTTGGCTATGCCTCATACTATTAAGGTAGCTGTGGCAGCACTGGAGACACCTTTTTCCTCCTCACTGATTTAGTCCAGAAATATTCCTCCCGTTCATCACATGGTTGTATGTCCATGACTTCTTCAATCCTGTTACCAATAGTTAACATTCCCTTTGGCGCATCTTAAACTTGTCGCTGGTAAACAGTGGAATCCTAAACAGAGCTACACCCTTTAAATCCACTGAATTCAGTGCGCTTAGAAAGTATCATTTTGTTTAGGACAGCAATGTAAATCTGTGAAGCTTCCTTCACATATATGCAGTGGTGGGATCCAAAAATTTTAATAACAGGTTCCGATGGTGGTGGGATTCAAACAGTGGCACCGCCGCACGCACACACCTCCAGTCCCTATTGGGCAGGGAGGTTGCTTTAGTAACCCCTTCTCGGCACTCAGAAAAAATTAGTAACCACTTCTAGAGAAGTGGTGAGAACTGGTTGGATCCCACCTCTACATATATGGTCACAAACAATACATGATCTTTCCTTCTTCCTAAACTGACACACACTGGAATTCACAGTTCATAATCCACAACAACAGAATCATCAATTGAGAGAGCATGAAGGAAGGAGGGTGTAAGGAGCTGGAATTCTTGCAAAATGGATGATTGACTATCATATTTCTGAGGCAGGAGTTACTTAAGTACCTCCACCCTGAAGGTGTGGAATGGAAGCCATTTCAGCAAACAAAATCACAATAAGCTATTGAGGAAATGTTGAGGGGGATAATAGGGAGATTATAGGAAATGCTTGCTGGGCTGGGATGAAAACAATCATAAGTTTAAAGCATGGAAACGAAACTTGGACAGAAGATAGTAAGTGCTCCAGAGGTCCTTCCGTGAGCAAAATGCTGCAAACAAAATTGGAAAACTTCTCATGTAACATTTTGTGGGCACTTCAGCAACAAGTTTCCTGATTTTCATCAGCTGATAAGTCATCCAAAGAGCTGTGGAGGTTGCCTACAGGGATATAGGAAGTACTAATCCTCTACCTCGGCCTCAAACTACAACAAATCTGCACCCTTCCCACAATTTCAGGCCAGATCTCAACTTCTGTTACACAGAGTATCATACATTTTGGGTCCACATGTGATGTATACATTATCCGTCCTTCTATATAATGTATCACAGTCAGTGGACTCACTGGACACAGTGTGTAACAGACTTCTCTCTGTGATACACCTCTGAAGATGCCAGCCACAGATGCAGGCGAAACGTTAGGAACAAGATCTACCAGACCACGGCCACACAGCCCGGAAAACCCACCACAATCAGTTGAATCCGGCCGTGAAAGCCTTTGACAAGACATTATCACAGTCATTGTTTCTTTTTTAAGCTAGTAATTATGTCTGAATGGCAAAGTGCGAAATTCAGTCATTTCCCTTAATTTCTCTCCCAGTTATTTATTTTCTTGTTAGTTTCTGTTCAATATTCAGAATTTGTGCATATTACAGGAAAAGGATCTTGAATGGGGAAAACATGCAAAAGACCAGTGACGAAAGACAAGGGCTGGAGATAAACAGTAATTTGTTTCTTTCAATGGTTCAGTGTAGTATGATAAAAGCATCACTGTCCATGGTGTGTCCACTTTTACTTTTGGTGAACAGGTTTTTGAACAGTTTCAGAAACCTGTTTCATAAGAGACTATATACACCAGGACAAAAGTAATGTGTGTGCATAGACTAAAGCACCAACACCACTTTCAACATTCTTAAAACAAACCCTTAGCTGAAATTCATGAATGTGACAAATTGACAAAACTCTAGTTCTGTTGGTATGCATTATACGAACAGTCTCCAACGTGGCTGGGCTCTGGATACTTGAGATGCTGAAAGGGGTTGTGGGGTCCACTACAAAATGGCTGCCATAGGAGACACTTCAGTGCTTTCCTTCCTGCAGGGGCAGAGGGAATGGACTTTGCGAGCATTCGTTTTTCATTCATTTTTGAGTTTCGAGTGTTGGAACTCTCCCAATGAAACATTAGGAAGGGGACTGGAAGGTGTCTGTGAAGGAACTTGAGAAAACCTTCTGATAATAGCTTACTCCTATTTACCTAACAAAAACAAATTGTGGTGTGGCCACTGGCAAGAATCCGGGATACAGAAATCAAGACCAATAGTGCAATGCTTGTGAACAGCAGGTTTTTATTGGGGGTGGGTTCTGGACATGATAGGTGTCCAGAGGGTGGGATGGGTTGCCCTGGCTAGGAGCATAAGTCATTTATTCTCCTCTCATGTTATTTTCATGCTTATTTCCACTTCTCATAATGGGGGTCGCTTCACACTTTTTTTCTGCTGGTGGTAAATTTATTATGGCTAAATAGTATCAAGCAAATATACGCCCCTAATGAAGGCAAACCAAACCAAGCTATGAGCTCAAATGCCTTTTATCCTTTAAGCTACCCTGTCTGGACTTCGCAGGAGACAGCTGGAGATTGGGTTTCTCTCTCCACCCTAGCCTAGTCTGCACGCACACCCCATGGATCCCTTGAGTTGGAATCAAACAAACCAGAATGCTGACATATCTAGGACAAATGAGGACAGCATAAAGAGACCTCTTTTTTTTGTTCTACCGAAGTGCTTCATTCTTTGCCTGTATCGGTCAATTTCACACAATACCACAGACATGCAAGTTAAAACATGGAGAACATATCAGGTTCTAGGTAGGTAAGAGACAAAGCTGTCGCTATTGGTGTACCTTTGAGAATATCCTAATTCAAAGCACCACAGAGATCCTCCAATTCTACCTGAGTAACTTGAAGGAAGATGGACGGGATCTAAACATAAGCAACTGAAATGTCCAAAGAATTTCCCACACTCCCTTCATTTCCCCTCTATCTAAAAAAACTAAAAATTCCAGATTTGCCAGAACAGGTGTTATTGTGGAGCACTGTGGGCTTATCACAGAAAGTCATTCTGGCATCCATAAATTGCAAAATACAGAT
Organism: Sphaerodactylus townsendi; assembly: GCF_021028975.2. Classification (NCBI taxonomy): domain Eukaryota; kingdom Metazoa; phylum Chordata; class Lepidosauria; order Squamata; family Sphaerodactylidae; genus Sphaerodactylus; species Sphaerodactylus townsendi. Next base: position 129,143,141 of record NC_059427.1, on the reverse strand, counting down.
TATGTGTCAAACTTTTTGCAGTGTATGGTGGTTGAGTCACCGTTCTTCAATGCAAAATAGCAGAGCTCACCCCATGCCTTGCCCTGCTGTCCCTTGGCTTCCCACTTTTTCCTACTTCTTCACCTTGATCAGCGAATGGTAGACAGGCTTAATGATGATATGCAGGTGCAGAGAATTATCAATGAGGTATTCAGAAGTGCGCTTCTGCAAGTCGGCGTGCATCAGGAAGTCGGGCACTTCATCTGTGCTCTGATGGAAGCTGTAGGCATGTTTGACAAAGACTTTGCCCTGCTGCTTCACTCCCACTAAGATGGTCTTCTGGAAACTGACCCCAGCAAAGTCCGAGCTGGTTGTGGCTGGAGTGATGACCAGCCGAGGGCGTCCGTCCTCAATTCTGATGGACTGAATGGCTCCCGAGACGGAATCGGAGTAGACAGGACGCAAGCTGACAGGGAGCCACCGTGGGGAGAACAGGACGTTCCAAGTCACCCGCTTGGAAGAGTCATGATTGCTGGGTCCCAGCTGAGTCTGGAAACTAGTGCTGCGGTCATCCCGAGCTGGGTTATTAATGACCCATTGGGAGCCCCAAGAGGTGGAGAGGTAGTTGCGAGGCAGGAACATGCTGCAGTTGACATCAAAGTACTTGGCAAAGTGGATGGGGGAGGCAGAGTGGAACTGGAAAGCCTGGAAGAGCAGGTCCTGCACAGCGTTGTAGTGCTTCACCATCACCAAAGATTGCTTCTGCAGGTGAAAGAGATGACTGGGGGAGATCATAGGGTAGCGCATAGATCTCAGCATCTTTTCCACTACTGAGCTCTCGGGCTGATGCTTCGCCACCCATTCCTCCACAGCGGTGTACAATTCCAGTTCACTTTGAAGGACCAGGTCAGAGCGTTCAAGCAACAGCAGCAGCAGCTCTACGCTCACTGAGGCCCATTCGGCAGTGCCCATCACAGCGGAGAGATTCCAGGCCAGGAACTGGAGGCAGCTCTCCTGCAAAGCCTCATCTCCAATCCGCACTGCATAGTGATACCAGCTCACCACGTGGCCCTGGTTTGACTCGATGGCCAAGTGATTCTTCATATATTCAGCTACGCCACGCTGTAAGCTGGAGACACGATATTTGCTAGCGAGTCGGTGAAGAGGGATGGCTTGGTGGAGGAGGATGGAGATCTCGCCGCAGTACAGATACCTGGAGGAGAGAGGCAGTGTCAATTCCTCTTGACCCTTTTTCTCCTTCAGTACCCCTTGAACAACGGTCATGCTCACTACCTCCTCCCTCACTGCACACAGCTTCAGGATCCCTCTCAATTCAAAGATACATAACCACAAGTCATAACATTTCTCATCAGATTTGACAAGAGTCTACCTTTTCTCAGAAACAGAGAATCTAACTACATATTACAAGCAGACACATGAAATGACAATCCGCTTCTTCACTGCAAAACAGTTCTGGTATTGGAGAGTTGCAACGCAGAAGCAATAGGATAGAGAGGTGTTTAACCTCTCTTCCTCATAAGATTCACCTTTAAGATTTACCTCATAAGATTTACCTCATGAGGTCCACCTTTAAGATTTACCTTATAAGATTTACCTCATAAGGTTTTCTCCATAAGATTCCAAATGCTACTTACTATGGTTGCCATCTCTGCACTAGGAAATTCCTGGAGATTTTGGAGGTGGATCGATTGTCATAGTAGGAGATCTCTGGGTGCCACCTGGAGGTTGGCAACTTTACTAGTTACCCTTCCAAACATGAATCTAGAATCTAAAATTTTGCTGGGGGAAAAGTGACCATTGAAAGCAGAGTTAAATATTCACTTCCCACAGTGCTTCTCCCATTCATTCATTCCTAAAGCTATTTTGCAAAAAGTTTCCAGTAGGGGATTTATTGAAGAAGAAGAAGGAGAAGAAGAGTTGGATTTATATCCCCCTTTTCTCTCCTGTAGGAGACTCAAAGAGGCTAACAAACTCCTTTCCCTCACAACAAACACCCTGTGAGGTGGGTGGGGCTGAGAGAGCTCCGAGAAGCTGTGACTAGCCCAAGGTCACCCAGCTGGCAGGTGTGGGAGTGTACAGGCTAATCTGAATTCCCCAGATAAGCCTCCATAGCTCAAGTGGCAGAGTGGGGAATCAAACCCGGTTCCTCCAGATTAGAGTACACCTGCTCTTAACCACAACGCCACTGCTGCTCTTCATTCACATGTAGCATGTTAGGCTCTCAAAGCATAATGGAATTATGCCAGTGGGCCTTAAGGGTCCAGAAATCTTTAGGCTCCTTTGCAGAGAACATTCCCAACAGCAGCTTAACACTCCAGCAAACCCAGGCCACAGGAACAAAACCAGAAAGCTTCTGACATTTCTTTCTTAGTGTTAAAAAGCAACCATGTTGCAGTGGTGCAATTAGAATTACTTTGATAAAAGGTCCTATTAGGATTGCCAGCTTTAGGTTGGGAAGTCTTTGGGATGGAACTTGGAGGCATGATTTGGGGCTGGCGGATGCGGGGGGGTGGGGGTGGGACAGTGCTCACCAGGGTACAATGTCATGGACTCTACCTTCCAAAGCAGCCATTTCCCCCCCACCCCCAAAGAATTGATCTCTGTAGCCAGGAAATCAGGTGTAATTCCATCAGATCTCCAGGCACAGCAAGGAAGTTGGTAACCCTAGGACCCACACTGAATAGAACAGCCTTAATGTCCACCATGTTTTCTGCACTGTTGTGAATCACATTAGGAATTAAAAGCTGAGATTTTGGTACATCAACATGAAAGAATTAACATACTTATTGTGATGGCTCCCAAATCTAGGGAGTAAATAGAACTCGTGTTTCAGCTCTCAGGACTGATTAGCCAGTGGGAAGAATGGTAAGGGTTTTCATGGACCTGAACATAATTAAAATTCCAATCGGTGATAGGAACTGAGCTATACTACCCCTTGCCCAAATTTCTCATTTATGTTGAAATGTACAGGCTGCTCCCAGTTTATTACATTTTTCCTCATATACAGGAGATCTAATAATTTGACAGAAAACTGAGACTTGATCAGAAAACCAGATTCTGAGTTATGTATCCTGCAGTTACAAGCACAGCTCTGATGACATATTTATGACTCAGGTTGCTGAGACAGACCCAACCCCCCCCCCCCCCCGACTCTGTAAAGCGGGTCAAGCAGGTGGAGAGAAGGGAAACCCTTTCTAATTTGGGCTGCAAAATCATTAATTACAGTTTTTTAAAAAAAAAATCTTTGTGAGAACCAAAATACGCTTTATTTTTTATCAGGTCAGGAGCCCCAGACCCGACTCATTTTCATCACAGTCACACAGCAGCTGTGAGGAACTTTATTAAAGCAACACAAGTTACAAAAACTAACAATCCAACATACATAGTTGAGGTCAATATCAACCCTTTGATATTGACCTCAACTGTGTATGTTGTATTGTTATAGTTTCTGTAAAAGTAGAAACTTGTATTTTAGACCTGCAGTGTGTTTAATTGATTGTCTACGTCTTATAATAAATATTTGGTTGATTTTATTTATGTTACTTAATTTTTCGTGAATAGTATATATTGAGTTAGGGCTGAGTTTTGTTTCCCCTTTGCCCTGCTAGGGTGCATTCATTGTACAGTGTGACATCGCTTCCAGGGAAAATTGGAAGTAATATCATATTTCTCCAGGAATCACTGGAAACTTTATGGTAAAATTATAAAGACCCATTATATATGGAATGCTTACCTTGGGGCTTTTCGCTGCACAGTGGGACTGTAGGGGGGGTCTCCTCACATTTGCCTGCTTACACACCAGAACGCACTCACTTCTGCCATGCAGTTTTTTTCTGCAGAGAACTCTTCTGGGCCTCTGCTTCTCCTTGTTCTCTTAACTCTGCTCATCAATTCAGTCTTAAAGGCACAGATCTCATCACACCCAATTTGGCTGGATTTGCAAAGGCTTTTTAATCACTGTTATATTGATATTTCTATTAATAGTCATATCAATATTATAGCCCTTCCCAAAAATAATCCCCCCCAAATGAAACAGCCAAACTAATTCCCTGCTGAAGAAGGCGACCATGCCTAGACCTGATATTCAATCCCCCTCCCCTACACACACACACACTTCCTGCTGCTGCTGCAGCCAGAGCAGGAGAGATTTCTTTTCAAATAAAGGTGAGTTTGTAAAATTTATAAAAGCCCTCCTGGTCATCAGGGAGGACAGAAATAGAGCAGGGTAGGTGGAGTAGAGCCAAAAAGAGACCCTGCTTGTTTTGTTCCTTGGAAAAACCAACTCTCTCTTCTTATTACATCAAGATATCAATAACTCAATATGGGCATTTAGAGAAGGAGCCAGCAACATGGAAGGGGGGCCAAGGGGGAAGGTATGGATGGCAGTGTGAAGGAGTGAGAAGAGTGAAGCTAGGTAGGCTGGCTGTGGGAGGAGGGAACATGACTGGGGCAAAGCTCTACTCACTGGCAAATTTGCCCACTCTGGCGGCAAAGAAAATTAAAAGTCGCTTGCTTGCCACAGAGAGAATGGAAAGTGAAAGCAGCAGTGGCGTATCTGCCTGGGAACAGGGGGTATCCCTTGTCCCCAGGCACCACTAATCTGGTCATGTGGGGGATGCACAATTGGCCCCCCAGGTGACTAGGTCCGGTGCGAAGACGATGAGGCAGCAGGAAATCCTGCTGCTTCGAGGTCTTCAAGCTCCCTTGGCCCTGCCCACATCATCGACATGGACAAGGTCAAGGACACCCAAAGATGCCGCCCCCACCCCCTTCCCCAGGAGAGCAGAAGAGACTGCTGTCTTCCGTCAGGTGCTTTTATAAGCACTGAGGTTGGGGTGGGGCGTGGGGCGTGGGGCGTGGGGCGGGGTGGGGTGGGGCCACACACCCCTGAGCCCCATCCTCAGCCTCAGTGCTTATAAGAGCATCTCTCAGAGGACGGTGGATAGCAGTCTCTTCTGCTCCCTGCAGAGGAGACGGCAGAAGCAGGGCTGCCAAGCTCCAGGAGCCCAGGGGAGGGGGGGGTGGCTCGAGGTGCAGTGTGTGGGGGGGGGGGTGCCCAGAGACAATTTGTCTCTGGGTGCCATTTCCTCCCAATACATCTCTATAAAGCAGGGCTTGAGAAAATATGTCCATACAAGAATTTTTGCCACGACGGACTTTCGCCCCCTTTGCATACCAAACATCTTGAGCACAATTGGCCAAAGTTTCCAGCAATCCCTGATGCAGCATGACATTTCTTTCTGGTTTTCCAAGAGAGTGACCTCAAAGTGTGCACACAATTTAAGGTGCAAGCATTAGTTTATTTACAAAACTTTTGTTGCAAAGCAGCTGACTGTTCAACTCTGACTGTGTCCAGGATGTACTTCATCTGTTCCTTCCTCATTTCTTGTTGTCTCAGCAAGTAATACTCTCAGCCCTGTGGCTCACAGGCAATATTGCCCCCAAAGTTAGCAAGGCCCAGCCAGGTAGCAGGCCATTAAGAATGACAGAAGAAAAAGATCTGACCCTTTTGCCAGCTGAATACCCACAGGCAGGGCTTATAGGTCCCCCCAGCCAGCTAGATTGGGAAACTCCTAGAGATTTGGGAAGGGAGGTGCCTGGGGAGGGCAGGAGCCTCCATGGGGTACAATACCATACAGTCCACCCTCCATAGCATCCCTTTTCTCCAGGGGGACTGATCTCCATAGTTGGACGTGAGCTGTAATTCTGGGGGATCCCCAGGTCAAACCTGGACTCTGGCATCCGTAGCCTCAGAGTCACGATGGTTGTCCTTCAGACCCATTCTGACCCGGTCATGGAGCTCTCACAATGCTTGAGGGAACATGCAGTGGCACTCTCCTACCTGATGAACTTTTCAAAAAGGGCAGCACTGTCAGGTGACTCGTGCAGGGTCAACATTGTTTGGTTGTGGAGGAGGCTCTCGAAGATCTCACTTTGCAAGCTGAGCATCAGCTGGTGGGTGTGGAAGACTTTGATTTCATCGGAGCCAGTTGTTCGCACCCGCAGGGTAGTGTCGCTGGCATTCCCGTTGTGCAGGAGTTCTTGTAATTGCTGCAGCAATGAAAGGGAGTGGTTGATGGTGGCCACCGTAGAATCCCCACCAAGCTCTGCTTTCTGGACTGCAGGAAAAAGACACAAATGGGGCATGAGTGAGAAAATAATGACAGCACTCGTTTTATTGATTTCTATGAGGTAAAGCTAGGTGGGAAAGCACTGGGAAATTAAAACCTGTCTTTGTCCCAGGAGTGTGGTTTACTGGTGAAGGAACATTCCAGTCAATTTGTTCAAACTTTCTCTATTTATCTCTATGATTATACTGGATGATCCCAATCTTTTAAATGTTCCTTGAATTTAGGCTTATCCTCCTCAAGGTGGGGCCTTGACTGGAGTTCTCCCACAATTACAGCTGATCTTCAGAATAGCAACAATTCTTGCAACAAACATCTGAGAGTAGGAAATTTTTTTCCTCCCCAAACAGCTTCTAACCTTTACAGTTACACATTTCTGAGCAGGCCCGGCTTCATAAGGCCCTGAAGATACTCAGTCACGGGCAATCATAGCCCACCACAGCTGCCAGCAGTGATTAATACTCCACCTGTGTTGACTTCAAGAAACACTCCAAGCTAATGCCACCCACTGTGTTCTTCTTTTGGCAACTGGAGTTTTAAATTCAGACCCTTGGGTTAAAATATATACATATTTCCCTAGCACATATGCCTGGAATCATATTGCCTCCCCAGTGTTGGTTGCTTTTCGCCATTAAATTCTTCATCGGGAGAACTGGTCATAATCCCCAGCATTTAATTCCTCATTGAAAGTAATAGATGTGATGCACTTTTGGGGTGACATGTATCCACTTTTCCCCACTAATCATAATGTCCCTTTGTTTGTTTTCAGTTATTTCATTCAACAAATATGATTACCCTAGTTGAAGCATGGTAGTGCTATCAGTAGAACATACAATAGAGCCAGTGTGGTGTAGTGATTAAACGCAGGTAGCCTCTAATCTTGAGAACCAGGTTTGATTTCCCACTCCTCCACATGAGCAGCAGAGGCACAAGTCGTGTACATGAGCAATGGAGGCACAAGTAGTGTACACAATTTGTGTAGCATTTTTTAATCTTTGTCAAGCAAAGCATCTGGCCCCCTACTTATCCCATGCTGATCTATGCAACAGTCACCTCCAGGTAAGACTACTGCAATCCACTCTGCGCAGAACTACCCTTGGGCTTAATCCAGAGACACTAGCGGGTCCAGAATGCAGCAGCAAGAGTCCTTATGGGGATCTCATGGCAAGCAGAGGTTTACGGACCTCGGGCGCATGCCTTTCAGTCACGTGGGGGGGCACTGGAGGCACCCCCACATGACTGACAGGCATGCACCCATGGTCGACCCCCCCCCGGAGCCGGCCTCCAGGGATGCACAGGGGGAGGGGAGCTTCCCTCCCACCCAGGTCCCTGAAGCCCAGCTACTGGTCTACCAAAAGCCTGGGAGAAAACATTTACAGACCTCATGCAACATGCTTTTAAGAGACCAGGGGTGGGGCAGTGGCAGGGCCACATCCCCATGGGGCCACACACCCCCATGGTCACACACACCTACCGGGTCAGGAAACATGGTGTTCATGTTCCCCAGCTTGCAAAACCACATACCCATGAACCTTTGTTAAATATGCATATTATTAATTAGCAAAGGCTTATGGGTTGAAATATGCTCACCATAACTTGAAGGCAGATGTAGCAGCCAACCCAAATGTCTTTTGGAAGTTGATTAATGAGGCTATAAGCCAGTGGTGGGATTCTATTAATCTATCTACCGGTTCGGTAGATCCCCCCCCCCCATGCCTCACACTTACCTGGCTGCTGTGGCAGGGGCCGAGCTTCTATCACTGCCAGGCTTTCCTGGGTGTAGGGGTGAGCCCGCGAACCCAGCAGAACCGTAGAAAGAGCGCTTGGAATGCCGGTGCCGGCTACGGCCTTCTGGGCGCATACGCTCCCCCAACCCCCGCTCCCCCGTGAGTCACGGGGTCATGAACTGCCTGACTCGCGGTCACCAGGTGTCCCATACAAAGGGACAAAAGGGCTCTTGCCCTCAGGTGAGGATTAGACCCAGACGCGGATGCTTCCTCCCGCACGTAGCAGCCCGATGAGATCATGCAACACATGATGATCTCCCGTTCTCCCGCTCTCCCGACCTCCCGCTCTCCCGCCTGCCCGACCCCTTTACACGCCCCCAGTGAAACCCTAATAAAAGGTGCGAGGGGCGAGCACATGGCAGAGTTGCCAGGATCACGGGATCCCGCGCTTCCTGCTACTGGCTCTCTCCACCAGATGAAATCTCCGCGTCTCGTCTCTTCCTTGGGGCCTCGTGGGCAAGACTACACCTGGGGGTCTGAAATACCCCAGGGTGGGAAGTGAGGGGCCTTTCAAAGACCCGCAGAAGCCTCGGCAGCTGGTTTCTGCAAGGCTCTAGTAGCCCCCTTGCTCCCGCTTGCCATGGTGGCAGAGCTCTAACAGTACACTCGCATTGCCTTTCCTGGGGTGGTGGGATGCAGCCGCTTTGGCGAACCAAGCTAATATTTAACTACCGGTTCTGCCGAACCAGTGCGAACCGGCTGAATCCCACCTCTGCTATAAGCCCTGTAGTATATAGGCCCTATAGTATAGGGTCAAGAGGGAGATTTATGTGTCATATTTATCTTACTTCACGAGAAGAAACATTCATCAGCTTTTTTTAATTCCTCTGTCCCCAATCCAAAGGTACCAGATTGTTTGTTGGCTTCAGAGTGGCCTCTAGTTACTACCAGTGAAATAATCATCTTAATTAAAGATGTAAAACTCCATAACTACCTGATCTATGCACTGCTGAGCCCTTTAAAGCCAATCCAGTGAGGTGGGCTAGAATCCTTCCTCCCATGTTTTCCATAATAAACAACTCTGAGATGATGCCTGACTCTTGGAAATGGGCCATAATTGTTCCAGTCTATAAGAAGGGAAGCTTTTTGGATCCTCCAAATCATCGTCCCATAAATCTACTAGCTGTAGTGGAGAAACTTGACATCACATTCTTGTATAACAAATTATCATCATGGGCCTATTCATTTAATATTCTGGAAATAGAACAAGCTGGCTTCCACAAGGGGCAACCATTGGATGGTCATAGTTTGGTCCTATGACTGCTGGTTAAAAAAGATACCACAATTAAATGTGGTACTCTGTATGCAGCCTTTACAGGTTTAAAACAAGTCTTTGACTCTATTATCAGTAAGCACCTTTGAGGAAAATTAGAAAAAAAAACCCTTCAATTGACAGAAGGCTACTGTAGTTTATCTGGCAATTATACTCCAACTCTGGCTCACATTAGAACAGGAATATATGGACAGTTAACTGAAGAAATCATCCAAAACACAGGGGCTAAACAAAAATGTTTATTGGCTTCTCTTTTATTTAACTTATATATACATTATTTGACTTCTTTTCTAGCACCCTATTCATCCCATGCTCTCATACTGGCAGATCAAGCAAAATCACCAACTGTTATAGGTAGATCATTCTTTGCTCCTTTCCCCCTCTTCAATAGGGCTCCATAAAACACTTGACTTTTCTGATTATTGTCTGAAGAAGGGCCTATCTTTTAACACCCCAAAATCTCTTCTTCTCTCCACAACAGACATCTCGTGAGGTAGATAGGGCTGAAAGAGTTCTGAGAGAACTGTGACTAGCTCAAGGTCACCAGCATGTGTAGGAGTGGGGAACCGCTCTTAATCACTACAATATTAAGCTTAAACCAAATGTTTCAATAATGCCCTAATTTGTTTTTTTCTGCACCAGAGGTAGGAACTTTATACCTGGAGCAAAGCTTTTAGTGCCAAGGTGCCCCCCCCCCCCAATTACTGTACCATGCTGCAGTCTTGATCAATGAATTTGTGTCCCTTTGGAAAAATAGATTGCAGCTGTTGGGTTTTAATCCCAATAAGGTGCACAAGAGGAATGAAATCAAAGCATGTTGATCTAAGTAGTAAGAGTTTGCTTAGTTGCCTTTTGGCTTGATCCCATATAATTCCATTCCACAACATATCTTTAATTTAATGGTACATCAATACAGAAAAGTGTTTTCACATTAGTTAGGCTGAATGCGTTTCCATCTAAGGTCACCAAAGGATGTTTTGTGGGCATTTCCTATTCAGATAGAAGTTGTGATTGTGGCTGTGCAGACACTCCGGTGTCCTGCTGTTGTTGGAATGATCCAAGGCAAAAATATTTAGGGCAACTTTTATCCTATAAATCTTATTTTTCCCCACAAAATTTAATTCAGTAGCTGCAATCTGACAAAGATAATAGAATTACATTATTCGCAGCTAAATTTCTGCAGGTGGTAAAAGGGATTAATTTGGGGGATTATATTAGTGTACTGCTCCTGGTCTTTTGGCTGCTTAAGCAATATCATGTAAGTCAAATAATAGAAGGGGGTCAACTGTGGGTTTGCGCTTCAACAGAGCTCAGACCTTTAGGAACTGATGCTCAAGAATAAAATACGCTCTCATGTTTTACTCCCCAGGTTAGGTCTCAAGGTTACAAAATTCTGCTTCCACTCCTAAGGAATTAAACTGGAAGAGTTTTCCGAGCTGTGTGGCCGTGGTCTGATGGATCTTGGAACAAGATCTTGGAACAAGATCTACCAGACCACGGCTACACAGCCCGGAAAACCCACCAGAACCAGTTGAATCCAGCCGTGAAAGCCTTTGACAATACATTAAATTGGAAGAGTTATTGCTGTGTCAGAGGTGGAGTCTGCAGTTTAAAGCTAAACCCAGCTGAGACCAGCCTTGAACTGCGCATCCCACAACTCCATGTGGGGTTGGGAGAGATGCAGCTCAAAGCTTGCCCTAGGTACCATCTTTAGAAGATACGCCCTGTGGCGATCTGGTCTTTCAAATTGTGCTTCCTTGGTACTTTACAATAAGTTCCAGAATTTACCCTTGTGGATCTTAACAAGTGTACTTTGGGTGCCAAAAACTATGGCCACTTGACACTTTGAAACTCTGCTCTGGATAGAGTGGAATCTGTGCAGCTGAAGAACAGTTCGGATGTGGTAACACATTGCTCTGCCTTTTGCTTTAGACCAATATTATTTTCCTGTTTAATTATTCCTCTAGGGAATGGGTTTTATTATTTTATTCATCGTGGCTAGTGTTCTCTTCTGTGTATTCTTGCACAATTTTAATATTAATCATACCTTGAGATGTTTTACTCACTCTGCAAGTGATCTACCTCGCAAGGCTGACTTTCTTGTTTGCACTCCCAGGCAGGCTGGAAGTCTGCCCTTTGGCTTCTGGTTGTTGGGATAGACAAAAGGGATGGTGGCAGTACTTCTGAACTGGGGGGTTTGGAGTCAGACCCCAGGATTCTTTGCTTTGTTGGGTCTTCCCCTTATCAACATATTCTATGGATCATTAAGGCATCCTGACACCCTCCAATGCAGCCATTTTTCCAGAGAACTGATCTACACCATCTAGAGGTCAACCGTAATTCCAGAGCATCTCCACACCCTATCTGGAAGTTGACAGCTTTGTGTAATGGTTAAATGGTACCACATACCATATACTCTAAATGTAGCAACTGTCAATCCTGTTTTAAAGGTAATATCCACTCCACATTAGATATCTAAGGAATGAAAAACTCCAATATCATTAATCCCTAAATATGCAAATTCCATGGATTTAAAAACTGCATATATGCTTTTTTTAATACTTGCTGTTTTTTAAATCTTTGACAGACTGCAGTAAGCTTTCCAGACTTGCACCACCAAGCCTAAAAAGAATGCCTGCTTTCTCAAGGATTTTGTACATCTTACCGCTTTCAGCAAGACCCCCAAATTGCAAGGTTTGCAATTAAATCATTAAAAGTCAGTAACTTTTGACTGCCTCCAATCTCCTCACATTGACAGTGGTAATTAAAGTCACCCTAGTCCTCAGAACCCTGCCTAATGCTGGCGAGCACTTGTGGGTATCCGAGCATTCACTTACCACTCTTGGGAGCTGGGTCGGAGCCAAAAGCTTCACAGCCGTCATTAACTCAATGAAATCACTGCCACCGGATGAATTAAATTCTCTCACTGAGCCAAGTAACACTCCTCTGCCTCCCTCGAGAAAGAAAGCTTAGCCTGTTCATACTCTCTGTATCTTGGCATCGTCCTCTTGCCCAGTCCAGCTTGGGCAAGGATAAAAGGTTAAAACTCAAAGGCAAAAGAATCTCACTCCTCAGAACAAAGAGGCACAGAAGAATGGGGGAGAGCTACATAAAGGGGAGACGAAACCTGGCTATTTACATGAAAACACCACTTTTGTGGAAATCGCTTGAGAAAAGTATTGTGACTCTTTTGCTCCAGAGAACAGGCAGAAGGCAGGCACACAGCTGCAAAATACCCTCCCCCCTCTGTAAACTTCAAATTGCCGGTCTCCCTGTCTGTCTTTGTGTGTGGGCTTCATGTGCCCTTATTTCCATTTGGCTCAATATTTGCATAAGTAGCCATTCCGTAACTCCCACCATTCAACATAGGAATACTGGTCTGCTTATTTTACATTAAATAAAAGGCTCATTAGCACATTAATGGGAAACCACTTGTTTGCAGTCCCAGGCAGCCCAGTGGTCAGTGGTCATTCCAATTTATTGTAAACTATCTCACTCTAGTAACTGAATTTTTCGGAATGAAAAATTTATCCAAGCCAAGTTGTGAGATTTACAGTGCAAGTATACATTTCTAAGTCCACTGAAGATAATGCTCTTAGAAGAGTGTAACTCTGTTTAGGACTGCAATGTTAGTTCCCAGTTGGAAGCACAGGCTGCCATGTACATTAGCCAGATACATTTAGCAGGTAAGCAGCAGTAAGAATTTATACCTCACATAAAGTCCTATTAAATGGGGATGGCTGGAGCATATGCAATCCTAGTTTACTCTTTGGCACTCCTGCATCCACCCTACTATTACTACTTACGCCACAGTGAATTTGGCTCAGATATTATATCTTTTAAGTCCATGTCTTATCCAGAGTATTAGAAACACAAGCGGCAGAGTTAAACCAAGATGACTAGAGGATTGGAAATAGAGCCTTTTTGTTTAGTGGAAAGACCTGAAAATTTGGCACAGGGAAGAAGCAGGAAGTTAGCTGTGGATACATTCTTTTTAGGATGCAGTCCAATTTCCTCTTCCACAGGGCTCCGTGACATTGAGCATTGTTGGGCAGAGTTGAAGGGGCCAGATCTTCAAGATCAAGGTTGCAGGGTGCTCCAGCTGGACGCGGCTTGCTCACTGGATGCCCAAATTACACAAACCTATTGGATCGTTACTCCAGCACAGCGGTCTAGTAATGGGGGGAATTAGAGTGGGGGGGGTGTCTAGTAATGGGGGGAATTAGAATAGGGGGTGAGTAGAGTGATCTCAGGTTGTTTGTGTGATCTTCATGTACCTGGATCAACAATGTGGAACAATTTGCTTGGGAACAGCATCGCCCCACTGTCTGTTGCCGTAGGATACTTAAGCCATGAACAAAGATATGTTACCAGAATCATTGTGTTGCTGCCGCATTAGATACTCGAGGTCTCAGTTCTTGTCAGTCCCTTAAAAATTACAACACGCTTGGCTAACATACTTCTGAAAAGAGTCTCTGAAAGATACTTCCTAGTGCTGAAGTTCTACAATATGTCCCACTTGCTGACTGCATCGATGACTCTGAGCCATGCCCTGCCAACATAACTATAGTTCCTAATGACATGCCAGCAAACTCACCCCAGCATCATTCTCTTACCTGCTTGGACTGCCAGGCACAGCAGTGACAGTGCAGCTAAAGAGCAGGCCCATCGCCTGGGTGTGGCATGCCGGACCCCTGTTGCTTTCGCCATGGCTCTTTCTTTGAGCGTGTCCACCGAGGGAATGAGCCCTCAACAGAGCGTGCTAATGTGTCTGACTCTTTATGTAGGACACTGACTCTCCCAGCCCCGCTTGCCATTGATTGGTGGAAAACTAGTAACAGCTGTTACCAAGGAAACCACTTAAGATTGTGAATTGATTCCTGTGGGGCTTTGTGGGGCTCACTAGGCCGCTGGCTGAGCCTCCCTGGGACAGCACGCCTACCTTGGGCTCTCAGCATATCTACAGTCACATGCAGAGAACCCATCTGTGTTCTTTAGCCCAAGAAGTTTCTCAACTTCAAAGTCTCTGACAGCTATTAGCATCACACACTGTTAAAAACAAGATCAGCATGTGATGAAGGCAGTTCTGAGACAGCTGCAGTAACGCATGTACCTGTGGATAATGCATGTACTGTGGATAAAGCAGCCAGTGAAGGTTCAGCTCACCCACCCCAATTTCTTAACTCTTCAACAAAGTGTAGCTTGAGAAAAAGTACAGCCTGCAATTTTTGAAAGAATGTTTGCTTTGAGCTGTTCTGTTTCTTCAATATATGTGCTTATGTGTGCACAGACATCTCAGAGATTTCCTTCTTGTCACACTTGGCCTTTTGGTTTCTGTATGTTAGGGCAACAGCCCAGGAGAAGTGTTGAATGGGTGTTATTTCATTCAATGCATTGCATTGTTATATTATTGCACTGGACCCATCCAAGCTTCTCATTATCCTTCTTGAATTACTGAGCCCAGAACTGGACACAGTATTTCAGGAGAGGTCTTTCATGCAGTATTACATGCAGAATAGAGTGGTACAATTACATCCCTTGATCTAGACACTATACTCTTATTGATGCAGCCCAGAATTGCATTGGCTTTCTTGGCAGCCGCATCACACTGTTGACTCATGTTCAATTTGTGGTCCACTAAGACTCCGAGATCCCTGTCACATGTACTGTTGTCAAGCCAGGTGTCATCCATCATATATCTGTGCATTTCATTTTTTCTAAGTGAAGTGTGTTACATTTATCTGCGTTGAAATTCATTTTGTTACTTTTGGCCCAGCTCTCTCATTTGTCCAGGTCATTTGAAATTTTGCCCTGTCCTCTGTGGTATCAGGTACCCCTCTTAATATAGTGTCATCTGCAAATTTGATTAGCATGATTAGCATGCCAGGGTCAGACTAGAATCTAGGAAACCCATATTTGAATCCCCACGCTTTTATGAATGCATGCTGGATGCTTTTTTGATTCAGCCACACTCTTTCTCAGGCTACCCCACCTTACAATATTGTTGTGTGGATAAAATGGAGGAGAGGGGAACAGTAAAAGCCATTTTGGCTCCCCGGTGGGGAGAAAGATGGAATATAAATGAGGCAAATAAAGCACGTGGTAGCCACTCAATTGCAGAGTTTCTTGTATGAGACAATTGCAGCTTCCTGCCCAGTCTTGGAACTGAAATGGCTTTGATTATCAGCAAAGACAGCATACACAACCTGTTCTCTTCAATCTTTCAGTTTGATCAGTCCAGATAAGCTGCTGTGAGTTCATAATACAGCAGTCAGCCTGTCTGGGACAGAGTTGCACTCCCCATGAAAGAGCAGGAACTTGACAGTTCAAGACCTACAGAAAGGCTCATTAGCACATTAGATAAAGGCACTTTCCTCTGCAGAGCATAGTGCATTTAGCCAATTAAAGTAGTCTTTCCTAAAGGGTATATTGTGGCCACAATTACCTACACTCTGGCCCCTTCTGCACATGCAGAACAACACACTTTCAATCCACTTTCAATGTACTTTGCAGCTTGACTTTACTGTGCAAAATAGCAAAATCCACTTGCAAACAATTGTGAAAGTGGATTGAAACTGCAATATTCTGCATATGCGGAAGTGGCCTCTGATGGCATCCCAATTGGATTACTCTCACCCACTAGCCACTGACAAGCTCTCAGGATGTGACAAGATCAGCTTAACCTGGGCTATCCAGGTAAGGGTACCATGGAGCTTACAGAAAATATATCACTGGTATTTTAAAAATGCTGCCAGCATCACAATGTTAACGAGAGGAAACAGTCTGAGAGGCATTCAAAACTATATAAACATAACTATAAGTCATAGATTGTATTACAGAACTCCCTCACAGCTATGTATATGTATGTGAGAAATATTTCATTAGCCATGAGCTCTGCCCACTGTTTGTTAAAATGACTCCTGAAGGAAAGGCTATGGCTAAACTTGGGGGGAAGAAGTAGTAATCTAGCAACAAAGTCAGACCTGAAATACTATATAAGGGAGAGAAGAAAGTTTACGCTTTACTTGCTTACTTTATACAAAACCAGATCCGCACATAAATCCTGTCAGTCCAGACAGATACTCAATAAATGAAAATAGGCTAAAAATTTCCCCAGCTGTGACCCAACTGAATGCTGCATGGATGAAGGTCACACGCTATGTGTTTGAGCCTGAGGCAGGGATTGCACAGACTGTGTGGAGCAGAGGGCTCTTTGTAACTTTGAAGGTAAGAGAGACACCAATAGCAACCTTACCAAAAGCGGCATGATTGGTGGAGGTTAATTTGGTCATGACTTGTTCATGGCCCACAGTCCCCCAATACTCCTAATACAACTTTCATATCACTTTCATATACCATCACACTAAGTGCAGCCATGCCAGCCAAGCTAATAATAAATCACCTTCAGCATGACCCAAGCAGTGGCAGTGAACAATGTTTGCTCACAGCTCTAATGCCCAACAAGTGCTTGTTGCTCTTGGTACAAAGCATAATCTCTGTGCAAGGCATAATCATGCCAATAATCTTGTCTTAAGCACAGCCATGTTCCCGTCTTCTGTCTAGCCAGAAAAGCACACATTGTGCCATTTAGGTCCACAGACGCACATTGCTTCTGAGATTTTAGATATCTACTGATATAGGGCAGTAGGAGTTATATGCAGTCTGCACATCTCCTTTCCCGTAATTACACATACTCAGTGGGGATCTACAGATTACAGTAGTTATGTAGCACCTTGATTACGTTCCTTTTATTTTTTAACAGAACACAGCCAGAGAGGCTGTAATCTAAATGCCCTAACATGCAACAACTAGGCTTTTCTCTGGGACTGGTGTTATGCTGAAAATTCTCACATGCATTTAAGCAGCTTTTAACTTGCTGGGGGAACATTTTCCTCAGCATGAGAAAGCAGCAGATGAAATGGTGGTTTTTGATGGGAAAATTGCATGAAGAGAGAGTTGAAGAGCCCCACTGCACTTCAAGTTACAGCCCCCATGACTGTGTTCCGTTAAAAAAAACATTCAGGAGAAATACTCATGAAATTACACATAACATATAGTTCACCCTGCTGCTCAAATAGAGCAGTTTCTCGAATAGAGCTCCTAATCAGGCATGTCATTTGCCCACTTTGGTGAGGAATCTTCCGGCAGTCTGGATGGTCCTTGCAGTCCAGGCAAGTGGGAAAAACAGTGGAAGGGCAATAATGTTGTGTGATGCATCAATATCACATCAATATCACATCAGTATGTTGCCTGATGAACTGACACCTTGACAAGAAACTGGCACGTGGCCAGAGGGGCAGGAACTTGGGGCAACCTAGCATGAAGTGTCGTCACACTTCACTAATAATTGACAGAAATTTTGTGGTAAAACTGTAGGTTTCCCAGCAATTCCTGGAGAGGACTGAATTCTTTTCTTGATTTTCTTGGAAGTGGCATCATGCTGTCAGCCTGGTGGCTAGGTTTTTATTTTTCTCCCAACCTAGGTGTGAGCAGCAATGGGAAATAGGTGCAAGGGACTACCTGCCCCCAGTGGGGACCCAGCAACCCTACCTAGACATGATATCAACAAATTGCACAATGTCACATCTGCACCTTGCCCCATCCCAAAAGCCCCTGGGGTACCAAGCAGCAACTTCATGTCCACATTCGTAATGCACACAGGGTTGAGTTCCAAGAAGATTTCTGTCACCACAGTGTTCCCTTGTAGCCTCCCACCACTACAGCAGCCCAAAATACTTCCCAAAATTCTGTTCTGGGAACCAAGATCTGTAGGATGCTGGAATCAGAAAAAAAATTGTCCTCTCCTTCCATCCACAATGGTGACCAACCTCAGGTTAGGATCTGGCATTCCCCTGGATTTACAACTGATTTCCAGACTGAAGAGAGCTTATAGGAGAAGTGGTCCTGGACTTGTCTTAGCACCACTGAATAAAAATTGAAACTAACTGGCATGGATAGGGAGTGAACAAGCCAGTGCTTCCCACCTCCTCCCCACAAAAAAACCTGGGTGCCATTATCTGCTTAAGATTTGTGCCTGCAAATGCTAACCACATAATAGATACCAGCACTGGAACTTGCAGAGGTCCCATTGATGTGGAGGTGTTAATGCCATTGTCTCTTGGTAGGAATTCAGCTGCATTGCAAACAGTGCAGAAAATTCCCACATACAGATTTAAATCCTGATCAGGGAGGGTGGAGTGCTGCTATTTCCAGACGTCTGCTGAGGATTTAGGAAAAGAGCTTCCAGATGTTTGTTTATAGAGACATTTATAGTCCAATCCTGCCCAGATGGCAGAGACAACGATCTGTCTTAAGGATACCCACCATACTCAGATCTAGCTGTGCTATTGCAGCAGTCAGTTGTGCTTTTCAAGTATCTTCAATACCCTTCTGGCTCTGAATTTGCCAAAAAAATTATCATCTCTGGCCTTTTTAGTGAGGTTATTTTGGGTGCAGGATTTTAATTTGAGAAAAGGCTCTCACTGACTCAAGCCTGTAAATTATTATCCAGTGGCTTAGTGTAAATAATAAGGGGTCATAGCAACAAAAGAAGTTGAATTTGAGCATGTGAAGAAAGCATAACACAGTGGTGGGATTCAAATAATTTAACAACTGGTTATTTACAAACACCATTTTAACAACCAGTTCTGCCGAAGTGGTGCAAACCTGCTGAATCCCACCACTGTGATAACAGCTTTCTACATAACAGAAAATAGAAAGAAGGGGTTTTAGTAGGGTTGCCAAATTCTCCAGGCCACCAGTGGGTGATGGAGGGTAGTGTTGCCAAAGATCTGGGTTATTTCCTGGATATTTGGGGATAGAGACTAGGGTAGACAGAGACCTCAGTGGGGTACAATAATGCTTCATCCACCAAAGGAACCATTTTCTGCAGGGGGACTGATCTCTGTAGTCTGGGTATGAGCTGCTATTCCAGGTGTCCCCAGGTCCCACCTGGAAGCTGGGATCCCTAGTTTCTGGGGCAAAAGATCACTTTTAAAGACAAACATACATGTCCATGGAATAGTATGCTAGAAATAAAATACTGTACCTATTCCTGTCAGTCAGGAGCTCCACTACAATATCATGCACTAAAGTCTCCCTTTAAACTTCTTAATGGTCTTCACCCAGTAAGATGCAGTGGGGCTGAATAAGCCAAGCCAGTGATATTATGGAGGAGTAAACTTGTTCCAACTTTCCTGCAACTGTAGCAAAAAAACACCAGTTCTCAAACATGTTCCATTCAAACACCACTATTTTACCCTAAGCCTGCTGCTTCTGGGAGAAGTTGTAGAGCCACTGCAGGTAGGAGCCTGTCCAGAGGTGGGATCCAGCAGGTTCTCACAGGTTCCCAAGAGTAGGTTACTAATTATTTGTGTGTGCCGAGAGGGGGTTACTAATTGGTGATTTTGCCACGTGATTTTTTGCCTTAGTTACGCCGCTCCTCTCAGCAGTAGCGTGCAGAACTTGAAGCAGTCTAGCAGGAGGTGCACCAGGTGTAATGGCAGTTCAGCCAAGTGCAGACTGCTTCCCGCCCAAGGACTAGCCGCACGGCTGCGTCCTTGCCACTGCCCTGCCCAGGAATGCCTCGCCTCCGGAATGCCCGGCCACGCCCCTGTCGTGCCCCGCCCAGCCCCATTGGCGCTACGCCACAGTTTGAATCCCACCACCATGGGAACCTGTTACTAAATTTTTTGGATCCCACCACTGAGCCTGTCCCCACACCCCATCATCCCTAGAAGCCGAAAGCATTCACATTCATCATTGGCATGACTGGCTTTGTTGAATCAGAGAGACAATTTCTTGCTAGGAGAGGAGAAGCATAGGCAGAGTTTATTGAATCTTACAGTTAATCCTGAAATCATCCTGTCTACCAAAACATAAAACACAGATTTTTTTTAAAAAAAATAAGCTTCTTCTGGTGAATTATCTGTGTCATTCATTTCCAGCATGTTAGCATCAGGACTGTTATCATGCAGCCTTGACCTCTTGTGTGTAACTCCACCACAGCCGAGGGATAATTTTATTTCTATTTTAAGGGGAGATTCAACAATTTTGGCTTCGTTCCACATGCATTTACAGCCCTTTTGAAGCTTTGTAAGATCTGTAAGGAATGTCTCAATGTTTTCTGCTTTCACATCCAATGTGGCATTTCTAGTTTGGATTACCTGATTGCAGTTATCTACACAATTCATACCACACAGCAGCTACCTACGCAATTTGTACCACACAGCAGGCATTAACACAGAGACAAAAGATGTCGCAGAAAAAAAAAACTCCCTGGGCTGAACAACTTCTTGTTTTGAATGTTACATTTAATTTTAGGAGGTCTTGCAGTGCTAATTCAATTCCAGACAGGTGAGCTGCCAAAGGTTTTACACTTTCAACATTATCTGACCATCGTGTTTCAGACATACTATGAAGAGAACTGCCTACCGGTATGTGGTTTTTAAGAATGTTCCAGTGCTAAGTTGGGACTGGAACTAAACAAGTGGTAGATATTGTTGAAGGCTTTCACGGCCTCATTCAACTGATTGTTGTCGGTTTTCTGGGCTGTGTGGCCATGGTCTGGTAAATCTTGTTCCTAACATTTCGCCTGCATCTGTGACTGGCATCTTCAGAGGTGTATCACAGACACAGTGTGTAACAGACTTCTCTCTGTAATACACTTCTGAAGATGCCAGCCACAGATGCAGGCGAAACGTTAGGAACAAGATCTACCAGACCACAGCCACACAGCCTGGAAAACCCACAACAACCAAATGGTAGATTGAATTATTCCTTTTAAAAGGTTATTGCTTCAGGTATGCATTCAGCAGCAGCATTTCTACATAACCACAAGGTTAAAACATTATTACTGAGTACAGTTCTTGTATTTTTGCTTGTGTGCTATTGCTTCTTTTAGCCATGTTTGGACCCTTGTCATAAGTTTGAGCTCTACAATTACAGAGAGGAACAGCATGTTCTTTCAAAGTAACAGTTATCAGCTCAGCAATTTCTTCCCCTCTTTTGTTTGTACAATCTGCAAACTTGAGAAATCCTTCTTGAATTTCATCCTGCGTTCCTTTTAAAATTATGGATCTCAAAAGAAATATTTGTTCTCTATATGGGAATGTGGTGCAGCATTAACTATCGCTGCAAAATACTCTGCAAACTGCCTTTCAAGCAAGATATGTTGTTTCACAAGATTTGAGCGTTCTGCAATAAATTTATTTTGTGAGTCAGGAGATCGATAACGAATCTGAAGTTGCTCACCCCTCTTCTGTGACTCTTCTACACTTAACGCTTGCTCCTGAAGGATGGGGTCCCTCCTGGAAAGTAGTTTTATGAGTCCCCAAAAGTTTCCATAATTATGAATCAACAATGCATTGGGATGAACTATTGAAAGCCAGACCACATTCTCCTAAGAGTAAAACATTGATGATGTGCTTTAAAATATTGTACCACTAGCAGGGCACCCGTGCTTCACTACACATACTTCATCACAGGTTCTCTATGAATTTCGGCGTGACATTCAACATACTTCTTTACAGCCTGTTTGTGAACTTTGCGGTGACATGTAACATATTTCCTCACAGCCTGTCTGTGGACTGGGTTTGTTTTTGCATATTTTGCAGCAGCTTCCTGTAGTTGTCTTTTTCTAATGCAATGTGTTATTGCTCTCTTTCACCTGGTGGGCTCCAAAAGATGTCATGTGGAAGCAGCTGTTGTATTTTCAGGATGCAGAAAGGAAGTGTTCTGTCATTGGATGCTGATGAGCGAGAAGGCTTTGAAGAAGTTCAGGGAAGGGTTGAAGGGCAGGGAGCTGGACTGTACCGCCACTGCAGCATATTTCCTGGGGACTCATCCCGCCACTTCAGAGCACTACACCAAGCACAGGGTGATCAGAGGCCAATAGCAGTAAACTTGTCTCCACAGTAATAAATCTGATGTCCATAGGCAAAACCCAACAAATGTTTAGTAGTCCAAGGTGATAGTGTGGTTTGTAATGCATGTTGTTAGTATTTGGCTGTAGCGGTGATGTTAACATGAGGGTGGGTGGAGGAGTACTTTTTCACAGCCTGTCTGTTAACGTTGGGGTGACATTCAGCATACTTCTTTGCAGCCTGTTTGTGAACTTTGGGGTAACATGCAGCATATTTCCTCACAACCTGTCTGTGGACTAATGGGTTTGTTTTCACATATTTTGCAGCAGCTTCCTGTAGTTGTCTTTTTATAATGCAGTGTGTAAAGCGCGTTCTGTGTTTAATTCCTCTTCTCCCTGTAGCGGTTTCAGCAGAAAGGATATGTTTGCATGCGTTGTGGAGGGCGTTTGTGAACTTTGGGGTGACATGCAGCATATTTCCTCACAGCCTGTCTGTGGACTAATGGGTTTGTTTTTACATATTTTGCAGCAGCTTCCTGTAGTTGTCTTTTTATAATGCAGTGTGCAAAGTGCGTTCTGCATTTAATTCCTCTTCTCCCTGTAGCGGTTTCAGCAGAAGGGATAGGTTTGCATGCGTTGAGGAGGGCGTTTGTGAACTTTGGGGTGACATGCAGCATATTTCCTCACAGCCTGTCTGTGGTCTGATGGGTTTGTTTTCGCATATTTTGCAGCAGCTTCCTGTAGTTGTCTTTTTATAATGCAGTGTGTAAAGCGCGTTCTGTGTTTAATTCCTCTTCTCCCTGTAGCGGTTTCAGCAGAAGGGATAGGTTTGCATGCGTTGTGGAGGGCGTTTGTGAACTTTGCAGTGACATGCAGCATATTTCCTCATAGCCTGTCTGTGGACTGATGGGTTTGTTTTCAAATAGATTCACATGCATTGTGGAGGGCGGTGGTAGAGTGCAGTTGGTGAAGGACATGAAGCTGGTGGTGTTGAACTGTCATCCTTAGAATGTTCATGCAGTATGTCTGTGGACTGAGCGGTTGGTTTGCCCTTAGAATGTTCGTGCAGATGGCCAGAGATGAGCAGTTAAAACAGTAAATAGGTAATAAATCGAGTGAAAGTGAATATTTTGGGAAATCCTTTCTTAGTGAGCACCTGGAGTGCATAAGGAACAGGTGTGCCAAATTTCATGTATGTGGCTTCAGTGGTTTTTGAGTTCTGTTGATGAGTCAGTCAGTGAGTCAGTCAGTGGTATTTCGCGTTTATAGATATAGATTTCACAGCCTCAGTTTTGATTGATGTTTCTGTCCCAAACAGCAGGTGCCTTTTTAGCTCTTGCCAAACTAGGTAACATTCCCTGTGGCTATTCCTTTTTTTCCTGCTCTGGGATCCTGTTGCATAATTTCTGCCACTTCCCACTAGTCATCCAGCCTTCAACTGAAGCCAGTGCAGATTTAGATGCAGAACTGCTGCTAGTGTTATACCAAAATAATCAATATGGAAAAACAATATAATGCTTGTTTCTGTTGACTCCAGACAAGCCAGTCTCTTACATGCTGTTCTCCACTGGCACTTCCAAATTTCAGTATGCTTTGTGGAACATTTTGATTGCTGGTTTCTTTTGGGAATCTTTGAGGCAATGAGATGTGACCACTGGTAACCTACTTTTCCATTTCTTTTTGAGAAGTTAACTCACTTGTGATGCAACCAATGTCAAGGCCTACAGTATTCTTCACATTTTTCAAACTCACTTCCATCTGAGCCTGTATTTCAGTTTTTTTCAGTTTGTTTTTGTCATTTTCTGCATGTGCTCCTTTATCAAAATCCTGCAAATTATTACCCAAATCAACTGCTCCATGTTTGGGAATGAGGTTTTCAAGAGTTTTCTCTTGTTCTAATTCTAAAGTGGCTTGAATGAGATTTTTTCCCCCTCAAAAGCACCCTTAATCCAACTTGACAGAGCTTTTGTTGTCCCCTTTCTTAATGTTCCTCTAATTCTTTCTTTTCTAGTCAGGTCCAGTTTAAAGTTGCACCTGACCAGGCCGAGCCCGGCATTGAACAGGCTTCTTGATGCGGCAATTGCACGGCAACAGTGATTGGAGAGGAGGAGAGAGGGGCAGGGAGGAGGGCAAGCAGCCACAGGCCTGAATTAAATCATTTGGCAGGCTGGATGTGGCCTGCAGGCTGTACTTTGCAGACCCCTGATGTAAAGGTTATATAAAACTATGCTATGTAGGCCAACATAAGATATAAATATAAATACTAGTCTTCATATGCAGACTTTTAATGGGACACCATGAAACTCTCAATCCCCCTGGGCTCCCTTTGGGCCTCCTTTGGGCCTAAGGGCTTCAGTGTATTGCACCCGCTGACCCTCCTCTCTCATAGGGCCTGGCTTAAGGACACAAGTACTCAATACCCTGGAGGGAAACATTAGTCGATTCCCCACATGATACTCACGCGAAATATCAAGGTTTCAGCAAGAACTCCCCACTGCTTGAGCGACGAACAGGGATTCATCCCGTTTCTGGCGCTTGTTCTCCCCCTTATCCCGCATCCCGGCAGAACCTGCTTGCAAGTACAACTTTTCTCCTTAGCATGCTTTCGATCCAGTTTTGAGGGGAGGAACGGGGGTCCAATCTTTGTTTAAAATTCCCGCCATGGAACGTGATGCAAGTCTAGCAACCAATCAGCTCTCAGCAGGCGCTTAGTGACGCGCGCAAAGCCTCTTCTGGGTTTTGATTTTGCTGTTGGTCTCGGCGAGAGACGTTAGCATAGGATAATAAGAAACTGCTTAAATGATTAACTGTTCACCCTTCCAAACAAGCAAAAACCTGCTTATGCGCCTAAACTCCAGTGGCTTATCTACCTAGGGGACAAGGGTATCCCTTGTCCCCGTGTGCTACTCTTCTGATCATGTGGGAGGGTGCAAAATCGGCCCCCCACATGACCAGGAAGTCCTGTGCCTAGTAGTTTTCGCATGCCCTCAACCCCAGCGCATAAAAATGGCAAGGCAGCAGGACTTCCTGCTGCCTCTGAGTGCCCTCGACCCCACCCATGTCGCCATGGACATGGGCAAGGTCTAGGGTGCCCGACTCCCTCCCCCCCTCCTAGATGGGTTCCCAGCCAGCAATCCCTTCTGACCTCCCCTCAGGCAGGCCAGAAGAGACTGCTGTCCCCGGCCTCAGAGACCTGCTT
Organism: Sphaerodactylus townsendi; assembly: GCF_021028975.2. Classification (NCBI taxonomy): domain Eukaryota; kingdom Metazoa; phylum Chordata; class Lepidosauria; order Squamata; family Sphaerodactylidae; genus Sphaerodactylus; species Sphaerodactylus townsendi. The sequence continues at coordinate 129,117,892 of NC_059427.1, read as the reverse complement.
TTATAAGGATTGAGGCCAGGGGTGGGGCTTGGGGAGCAGGAAGTCCCACCCCTTCTTGCTCCCCAAGCTCCACCCCCAGCCCCAGTGCTTATAAAAGCAGGTCTCCGAGGCCAGGGACTGCAGTCTCTTCTGGCCTGCCCGGAGGGAAGGTCAGAAGGGATTGCTGACTGGGAGCCCAGCCAGCAGGGAGGAGTGGACAATGGGGAGTGGAGAGGGGGGGGAGGGAGGCAGGGAGGCAAGGAGAGGAGTTGTCAGGAGTCATCGGGCACCCTAGACCTTGCCCATGACCATGGCGACTTCATTGTCTTCGAGTGCCTTTGCCCCTGCCTGTGTGTCATCAACATGGGCAGGGTTGAGGGTACCCAGCAACAATAAGGGGCAAAGCCTGGGGCGGAGCCTGGGGGAGTCCAGAGACCATTTTGTCTCTGGGCGCCATTTACCCCCAGTATGCCTCTGCTAAACACTTAAACGTTCATCCTTGCAAACGAGCGAACTTCAGGTTGCAAGTAGCAGGAAAAAATTTCCCACCCCAAACAGGTCCCACCCCAACATGGCACGCCAGCCAATCAGGAGAGACCCGCAAAGGAGATCGAATGGTAGTGGGGATTGCTACATTTCTGGAATCCGAGATAGGCCTACATGTCTTCGCTGAATACATGCTGCAGTGGAGGGGTTGAAACCCCGATGAAAAGGTGTGGTTTCTTTACAAACTTGGTTTGATCTAGATAGAGTTTCCCTGTGGGGAATCGACCATTGAATACCCTTCCCAACTTATTCTGCACGTGGCTCCTATGTCTTATTCTTCTTTTGGCTGGCTGTTTGTCTTCTTCTGTCTCCACTGCTGATGTTCAAAAAAGAGGATGGGGGGGGAGACCCATTCTTACAGAGCCTTCACCCTCCTCCTTCCAACTCTGTCATAAAGAAAGCAACATCCTGCTATTTGGCAAATTGCTCTCCTTCTCCAGCCAGCGGATTCAGGAGCTGCCATATGCTTTGGAACCCATAAATGGCTAATGAGGGGCGGGGGGAGGAGTAGACAGTGAAACTAAAAATCACAGTACGAACACATTTTTGTAGTTCCCCACCACCACCAAAGGCCCAAAGGTGGCCTTTTCTGCCTTATGGAGCTTTTTGTACAAGAGTAAAGGTGTCCACTAAGTCATGTTATGAACAGCAATACATGAATTTGTTTTGTCTTCACAGACAGGGCAGTACAAATGTATTCTTTTTATAAATTTCATGCACAAGATATGAACACAACCTAAGCTTCACATGCAAGATACAGATACAACTGGGTGTCCAAAATTATCAGAAAAGGTAATATCATATGAGAGGCAGTCCAAAGAGCTGCCAGCTAGTTCTATCCTTTACCATTTTTCTTTCCACACTATCAACATGGCTAAACTATGGTCATGAGGCATTTTGTGGTGCCCAATAGTTTGTTGTGCCCAATAGGCCAACAGGAGAGAGTTCTAAATAGCTTTATTTGCAAAGAAAGGGGAGCCGTCCTTACTTGGGCAGACTCCACTGGCTCGTTACATATACTACATATTTATTCCCTTACCCCAATTCCGCCACACCCTTTCCATTCTCCCTCTGGCTAAGGATAATTGGAGTTACAACTTTCTGATCCACCTATTTACATGTTTTGGGTGCTGTGTGGTTTCCGGGCTGTATGGCCGTGTTCTAGCAGCATTTTCTCCTGACGTTTCGCCTGCATCTGTGGCTGGCATCACACAGCACCCAAGTGATTCCAGCCATGAAAGCCATGAAAGCCTTCGACAATATATTTACATGTTGCTCCTTAATATGTTGCCCCCTCCCATATTCTTCCTGTACATTAAAATACAGTTTGTCGTCAGAGCAGGAGAAGTTAATATGCATTCACCTATTAAGCATGCTCAGTACATACAATCAGATGCAAGCCTTGCCCATTAGCTCAGTTACTCAGTTCAACTAGTCTCAGCCGGTCTTATCTTGTCCAGCCAAAAACATCCTCCCTTATGACTCATTCCCTCATTCCTAGTAGAAAAATACTACCTCAATAACATCCTGCTGCAACTAGTTAAAAGCGGGGAATCTGCAAAACTTGTGGAAGAGAACCCTACCACCCTGCTCCCCACATTGCCCAGCCTGGCACAGGTCTAGGTCCTGACCCTGCACCCACATTTGAGCCCAGAAGTGGCAGTGCCTGGGAGCTCCTCTGAGGCTAAAGCAGCTTCAGGCATCCTCCACTGTGGTGGCCAGGCCTAGAGTAGCTCCAGGCATCTTCTGCCATGGCAGGCAGGCAGGCAGGCCCAGAGTAGCTCCCAGCATCCCTTGCTGTGGTGGCTGGACCTGGAGCAGCTCCTGGCATTCCCTGCAGATGGGCCTGGAGCCTTTTCTGGTACCGTATGCACTGTGGCTGGGTTTGAAAAGGCTCTCTGTGGTTGCTGCCAGGAACTCCATACAACTGTACAGTTGCATACGTGTGCCCTGTTTTGCTGGGGGTGGGGGATTTAAACCCCACTTTTTATGATTTCAGATTTTTCTGAAGGGCTTGGAAAGTAACTAATCTGTTGCTTATAAATTACTCTGTAAATTGCTTTGTGTCCCTTCTTTGAGGGGAAAAGTGGGAAGTGTTTTACACCAAAAAGTACGAAGTACCCAAACTCGGGCTCATATCAGACAGGATTTTTCTGATTCACTAATCAAATTCAATGAGCCAATGTTTAAATAGTGTTAGTTGGTTAGCAATTAGATTGGTTCACTAAAATGGAATAAGTCCGTAAAACGTGATCACAGGCCTTCCTCACCAATCATATATAGGTTATGTAACAAAATGTCACTTTGTTCAGTGAAACCATTTTGCACATGAGTTGCAAACAAGCTACAGATCAAAAATAACCCACAATATCTATATGCTAGGAAAATAGAGAGGCCCACTTCAAACATCCTGGGGCATTTTCCCACTTACCTTTGCTGCCCTTTGCTGCGCGCTACGTTCAGCACACGGCATCTCTGGCGTGCACCCAGGCGTCCCCACGGGGTCATCAAAAGGCGCCGTTTCGAGGAGCGCCAGGGATGCCACGCACTGAGGGGGCACGAGAGCGGCAGCGTTGGGGCAGCTGCGTTGTCGCCGCCCCTGTAGTGGGGAGTGCCGGAGGACCCCATGCTACTTGAGGAGAGTAGCGCGGGGCTTAAGGTAAGTGGGGAAAGGGCCCTGGTTTTCCTAAATAGCGTGATATCAGTTCTCTGTGTAACAAACAGATACTGGTCTATTTCACCTCAAGGTGGAAAATGGTTGTGTCTAAAACAGTTCATGGATGCATAAAATCTGTGAGGTATTCAATTTAATTTCAATACTCATATTTATGTATTAAAGTTTTAACTTCATCCGTATCTGCAAGGGCAGCGCGGTATCAATCTTGAACTACTTCTCTGATAGTTTTGTACCTCAGCCACACAACAGAATTTATGCAATTGGTTTCCAGAATAAGAGGGCCTCCTAGTGGCCACATACATTGCTTGCCCATCCTTTCTTTCAATTCTTTTTTTAACCATCAAATTACAGCTGACTGATGGTGACCCCATAGGGTTTTCAAGGCAAGAGACGGGGGAGGGGGGGTGTCTGCCATTACCAGCCTCCACATCACATCCCTGGTATCCCTTGGAGGTCTCCCATCCAAATACCAGGGAGGGCTGCCCCTGCTTAGCTTCTGAGGTCTGACAAAATGAGGCTACACTGGGGCTATCCAGGTCAGGGCATCTGATTCACCATACAGCCCAGTTAAATGCTACTGGTTCTTTTTGATCTCAAACTGTCTCTGGGGAGAGGTAAAACTGGGCCAGACTCACTTCACAGTTACACAGTATTATTTTACCCAGTAAACAAACACTGCCCTGATCTGGAGAGGCAAACCCAATCTTTTCAGATCTCAGAAACTAAGTAGGGTAATTCAGACTGAGTAATTCAGCAGAGCCAACAATATAAGAAATCACCTCATTCGGCCATGCAACTCAGATCAAAGTGACCCTTTTTTACAACATTATGCAGAGTCAGTCTTATTTCTGATTGATCTGGCATTACACAACGTTAATGACGAAGAGAAAGAAAATTCTGGAACCTGTACATCATCATTCCTTCAGACGGATGAAAGATTCCAAGTGTACCCACATCTTCATGGCCCCTTCTGCACATGCACTTTCAATCCACTTTCAATCCACTTTGCAGCTGGATTTTAATGTTACAGAACAGCAAAATTCACTTGCAAACAATTGTGAAAGTGGATTAGAAATTCATTATTCTGCATGTGTGGAAGGAGCCCATATCCTTCTCCTTCACAAAATACTCTTTCTATCGCCATCCCCTAGACCACTGGGATTGTTCTACATTTCTACATTTTAGTTTGTGTCTTGCTGCCAAACCTTGCCCTGGTTAAGTCGCCTGGTTAAGTCAAGCAGGGCTCACAGTGTCTCTTGAGTCAATGCAACAAGTATTCCAGGTAAGGATGACTGCACTACTAAATCCTTGAGGGCCTATCTGTATAGGTTTCTCCTCATTAAATAAAAACACAGTTGTTGAACTGTCCCTATTTGTAATAGGGGATGCAGATATCTGTCCATTACTACTGTAGGGACATCACATTTCCCCCAATAAGAAAAAGTGCCACAATTTTTATTGCTGAAAAAGTGCCACTATTGTTCCAGATGACATCTTCATTACCATTTTAAGTGCTGTACGGGAATGGAACCATTCAAATGCCCTACCTGATATTGTGATATTGTGGAACTGCTAGGGGTGTTGTTATTCCACTGCTAGAGATGAGTGGAACAGCAACACCCCATTACTGAAAGGAACATTTATTGAATTCTTTAAAACATTTTACTTAAAAATTTGTTTAACTCTTTAGAGCTCTTGCAGACATTGGGAGTACTCATGTAGCACAGTCTAGCAGAGGAGCACCCATCCTTCAAGAAAGTCACACCTCTGCAGTAAGGCCAGTCTCCCTATAACAAGATGGCTCCCTTCTATTACTTTGGGCTAGGATACTGTATCATTCACTGTAAAAATATAGAGAATACAAGTAGAGATGAAATTCTCCAGGTGGGGTCTGGGGCTCTACTGGAATAACTGTTCATCTCCAGACTACAGAGAACAATTCCCCTGGAGAAAATGAATGCTTGGAAGGGTGGACTCTGGGACATTCATCCCCACTGTGGTCTCTGTCACCCCCAGGTGCCACTCTCAAATCTCCAGAATTTTTCTAACTTGGCACTAGCAATCCAACCCCCTCCACACTCCTGCCAGTGGTGGGAGGGGACCTGGCAACCTGGGCGGGAGGGTTTTTATCCTCTGTAAAGGGGGTGAGAATTCTGAGCTGAGGACGTGCAAAGTGGGAATGGAAAAACAGTACGCATAGAGAAAAAACAGGATTACCCTTTGACCTTTGTAGACATAGAGCAGGGCTATGCTGCAGCCCAGTACACACCACTATCTGCTGCTAAGTGAGTGCCCCAAGCCGAGCAAATATGGATTCTCCTATCACTAGTGGCAATGGTGCTCGGTACTGCCAGCCATTTGTAGGTTAATTGTTTGACGGTCCATCTGCTGATGGCTCATTTAGCCACTAGCGTGAAAAAAACAACAGCTTGCTGAGAGAGAGCACACAGTGATAGAGGAGGAGGAGGAGGGGGGAATGGAGAAGAGAAGTGGCATTAGGCATTGGAGAATTAGTGCAGGCTGTCTAGCCATGTGTGCCTCTTACAGGATGCCTCCTGATGCTGGAGGACAAGGCAGCAAGGGAAAGGGCTCACCATTGCCAGACAAACCAGAGCTGTGTTCAACAGAGCTGCTTTTAGACAGGGTCACCTTCCCCATGGGCTCTGTCAAACTTTTTTTCTATAGGAAGCTTCTCTGCATTTACGGTCTTTTTCAAAAGGCTGCTTATATGTAGCCTGCACTGATTGCTCCCCTCTCCACCCTTCATCTGCAGGTGGTGGGAGCAGGGAGGAAATGGCTGGGGGAAAGTCCCATGGCTGAACTAGCTAAGACTTCCACATAACACTTAACTTTTAAGAATGACTGACACCACTGACTGACTGGGATCCATTGTTTAAAATGAAGAGCCACTTCAGGATGGAGAGATCAGAGAAGCAGCAGGAGAAGAACTACCTCAGCTTTTCCCTGCCTGTTGCAAAGCAACAGAATTTACAATTTAGAGACATTCCCTTACAGCCAAACTTGTTAGACAACTGAGAGTTGTTAGACAACTGAGAATTGGAGGATTTGCCCTAACATCACATGAGCTAATTCTAGAACAAGACCATTGTTAAAGATGTTTTAGTTAGAATCATAAAGTTGGATGGGACTCCCAAGATTATCTGGTCCCACTCCCTGCACAATGCAGGAAATTCACAAGTATCTTCCTCCCATACCCCCTGGGACCCCTGCTCCATTCCCAGAAGATAGTAAAAAACCTCCAGGATTCCTGGTCAATCTGGCTTGGGGGAAAATTGCTTCCTGACCTCAAAGTGGTGACCGGCATTTCCCTGGCCGCCTTAGAAAGGACCACAAAAGCTAAGCACTGATGCAACCCTTCCTGCCCTCCCTCTCATGATCTGCTCAAGGTCACAGAATCAGCACTGCTGTCAGATGGCCATCTAGCCTCTGCTTTAAAACCTCCAAAGAAGAGCCCACCACATCCCAAGGAAGCCTGTTCCACTGAGGAACCACTCTATCAGGAAATTCTTTCTAATGGTTAGTCAAAATCTCTTTTGATCTAATTTCAACTTGTTGGTTCTGGTCCAACCTTCTGGAGCAACAGAAAATAACTCCACCGCATCCTCTATATGACAGCCCTTCAAGCACTTGAAGATGGCTATTGTGTCACCTCTCAGTTGTCTCCTCTCCCAGTTACACATACGAAGCTCCTTCAACCTTCCCTCATAGGATTTGGTCTCCAGACCGCTCACCATTTTCGTTGCTCTCCTCTGGACACGTTACAGCTTGTCCACATCTTTCCTAAACACAATGCTCAAGGTGAGATCTAACCAGTGTAGAGAAAGCAATACCATCATTTCACATGATCTGGACACACAATCTGTTGATACATCCCGTCTTAGTAAGCCGCCATCTGGAGTTAAAACTTTTAATGATTATTATTGAACTGTTTTTAATGTATTTGTTATGTTTTATTGTGATTATTTCATTCTGTTATTGCTGCCCTAAGTCCTTTGGGGAAAAGCAGGGTAAAAATCTAAATAAAATAAAATAAAATCACATTTGTCTTTTTAGCTATGGATACACAACTGACTCAAATTCGGTGTATGGTCTACGAAGACCTATATGTTATTTTTGCAAATGCTAGGTCCAAAGACAAGTCTCCCCCATCCTACAATTATGCATTATGCATATCCTACAATCATGCAATCTTAAACAGTGTTGCACCATTCTAAGACTATACTTGCCAACCTCCAGGCAGGGGCTGGAGATCCCCTGGGATTACAATTTACAACTGATCTCCAGGTAGAAGAGATCAATTCACCTGGAGAAAATGGCTGCTTAGGAAGGTGGATTCTATGGCATTACACCACACTGAAGTCCCTCCCCTCCCCAAACCCCACCCTCCTCAAGCTCCACCCCCAAAATCTCCAGAGGTGGCAACCCTATCTACGCCCCTTGAAATCAGTGAGTTTAGAATGATCTGATTCTGTTCAGGGGTGCACTGCAGGTCTCTCACCTTCAACAGCTTTTCTCCTTCCAAGATTTCAAATACATATTTGCAGCTTGGAGGCTGAATTGGAGAAACCATACCCTCCTTTATTGCTGCTGTGTTCTAAGTTTCTCCCTTCCAGAATATGCTTTTCATTTTGAAAAATGAGGCCCAGATAAATCCATTTGTATGCAAAGTGCAGTCAGCCTCCCAGAAACCCTGTTCTGTACTTCCACCACCAGCTGATGCCTTCTAATGACATGAGGAAAGTAGTCTGCTTGCCATTCATTTTCTGGCAGGTTGATACTGGAAATTCACCAGAACACAGAGAAAGCCATCAGCTTCATAGCAGTGAATTGTATTGGTTAGCCATTGGGAGAAACATTTGACTGGCCACTGGGAGAAACTTCATTCTGTGAAGTTTGTTGAGACTTCCAGTGTCATCAACGAGATGAGCGGTGCACAATGAATACAAATGGAGGATCACTTTTTCTGTGGGCATTGCAGTTCTGCACTCGTTTCCCCCTCTCTATAGTTATGGACCATCTCTCTACTTTATAGGGACTGCCCATATCTATTTCATGCGGAACTCTTGCTTTGAACACCATCTTGGTGGACCTATAAATGATATTGGCATATGCCCCCTTCCAAACTTCTTTTGTTGAGATAACATGATTGTAATGTAGAGATACAGGCATTATGAGGCTACCTGTATGTTTCCCTCTGTGGAACAAATAGCATCTTGGGAGAGGGGACTGAAGTTGGGAAATGGCACGCAGGAAAAGGTTATCCCTTGTACAAGGCCCTAGCTTGAATCAACCCCATTGGATTCAGGATGGAAAACACCTTGTCACTGTGCAGCTATCCTTACTATACTAATTTTACTCTTAGTTCTTCCTGACTGGTACTCCCACCAGGGGCCTACCACCCAGGGTCTATATGGGGTCAGATGGCCCCAGGCTGAAACCATTTAGTCATGTGAGGGGCAGAAAATCGCTGCCCCCCCCCACACCCCCCCCCCCCCCCCCCCCCCCCAGTCCATACACTGACTTCAAGACCTGGTGCAAAAAAAGTTGTTCGGTCATGATGGAGGACCGGGGGTGGAAAACTCAAATTTTGCACCAGGCTACATTTTCCCGAGGTACGCCTCCCCCACAGAACCCTCTTGAGCTTGGAGGGGAAAGTGCCTGGAATTGGGGGAAGAAAGAATGGCAGTTATTTCATTGCTGGTGTTTTTCCAGTTCTCACACTCTGAGTGGCAGCTTCCTGTTTGCTTTTGGATGGTGAGTATAAAGCTATCCTGCTATCAGCCCATCAGATCACAGCAGAGTAGCTAATCTGTTTGCAGAAGACAATACCCTGCAAGGGCCCGTAGAGTGTATGTGCAAAGAGAAGCCAAGGAGGCAAAAAGAAGAAGCCAGCCAGTGATTCTGGTCTCTGCACCTCTGAGAGCTCAAAGCAAGGGATTAGGGAGAAGTTTAATCAGAGATACAAGGTTTGCTATGTCAATACCGAGGGAGGGGGCAGGGTTGAAAGTTAGCCGCCACAGGCTGATATGGAGTACCAGAAAGTAGACCTCATCTTATACCTTTTGAGTGAGACAGCACAGTTGAAAATTGTTATTTTTCACCCATGGAGATAATGCAGTGGTGGGATTCAGCAGGTTCGCACCACTTCAGCAGAACGGGTTGTTAAAATGGTGCTTGTAAACAACCAGTTGGTAAATTATTTGAATCCCACCGCTGGGATAATGTCACACGCTGCATGCATCATTCTCTCCCACCCCCACCCCCACCCCCACACAACCTCTATGCACTTTTTCTAAAATAAAAACTACACATACTTCAAGAGTGAATTCATTTTTTTTCCTACACAAATAAAATAGGGTGATCACAGTTCAGTACAGAATTAGGCACACTTTCATGATTTCAAGGGATTAAACTAACAATGCAAGCCTATGCAGAGTTATTCCAGTCTATGTCCATTGAAATCAAAGTGTTTAAGATGGAGTAACTCTGCACAGGATTGCACTGTGCATTAGACTGTATGATCCATACATGAACTGGCTGTAATAGTGACATAACACTTCAATTTCCCAAGGATGATAAAAACATACATATTTTGCAACCTGTTTTTCAGGTTACAATAGACAACTCCTTCAGAATTCTGTAACTTCATGAGTAAAATCAGCTATTGGTCTTTTTTTATTCACTTGCCAGAAAAGGCCACATATGCAAAGTAAATAAGCACCTTTAAAGCCCTGTATGGTTTGGGACCAGCACACCTACTCCCATGGGAACCTAACAATCAGCTTCTGAGACCCTGCTTTGGGTGCCCCCACCTTATGAGGTTAGATAGATGGCAAACTTAGGGAGGGCCTTCTTGGTCATGGCACCAAAATGATAAAACTCACAGATTGACACACACACACACTACACTCCTATGCTGGCATCCAATTGGGACACCAGCGCAGCCCCATGGCAGCACAGACTACCAAGTGTCGTTGCGACGGAGCTGCGGGTCAGGTGGCCACTAGCATATCTGCCTTCTCCACTAGGATAAGTGCCCTGGGAAGGCAAACACATCAGCACAAGGTCACACCGGTCCCCTAAGCCCTTTTGCCCCCCACCCCCAATGGGGCTGTAAGTATACATACCCCTGCTACTTCTATGCTCCAAGTCATCTCCCCCAAATTGCTTAGCTCGCTAGATCTAAGTAAAGTTGGCTCTGGTTAGTATTCGGATGGAAGACCTCTAAGGGAGTCTGGGGGTGGTAAGCAGAGGCAGGCAATGGCAAATGACCTCTGAACATCTCTTATCTTGAAAACCCTGTGGGGTTTCCATAAATTGCTGTGACTTGACAGCCAAAAAAATGAAAGAGTAAACATTTGGCATTTGTTCCAATATGGATGTTTCCACATTATGTGTAAGTAGTAGTAGTAGTAGTAGTAGTAGTAGTAGTAGTAGTAGTAGTAGTAGTAGTACATTTAACAGAACCTTGAATGTATGGCTAATATAATGATGTACCATGACCAGTCTGCTATCTGTGCTCAGCACAGTCTCATTCTGTTCCCCTCCCCCCCGCCACCACCACTCCTGATCTGTCTGCATCAGGTACTCACCTGCTGCTCCTCCCTCTAATCAATTGATTCACTCAGCCACCCTCTTTCTGTTCTGCCTCATCCTTGTTCAGGGCTGGCTTTCAGCGTTACAAATCTGGTGTACGGGAGAGGAGGAGATGCCCTGTTTGGCTGTCTGATCAGGGAGAATCAGCAAGGGCAGTGCGACTATACAGGACAGCCATCCCTGCTGAAGAATCATCAAGGTAAGATTCCAAAGTAAGACTGTGAATATCTTTCTGTCTGGACTGGACTGGACTGAATGTGATGCTCTCTGCAGACAGAGGCTGAGACAGACAGATGCTGAGACACATGCCATATACAGCAAACTGGAGGCATAAGTGTCACAGTGGCCCAGAAGAGAGATGGATGGGAAATTCTAGCTTACTAGGAAAGTGTGAAACAAGTAATTCAGTTTCACTATAAAGATGACTGGGCAGGCATAATCTCTCTTTATGGAGTTAGTAGTCTCCTATTCAAGATCAGATAATCTGTCAAAATACCTCCAAATACGTTGCCTTATCCTGTCCTTTTATTGCCAAATCCATCTGCCTTGTTCCTATCCCATCTGCCTTGTACCTAAACAAAGTTAAAAGAACATAAACTTGCTTAGGATGGCACCATAGGGGTCCCAGTGGAAAAAACCTGCTAACATGATGGGTCAATGGGTACTTGGAGCTGCTACAAGAAGTACCTCATTGATCCTTATTTCCATAGCATAGTTTTTGATCCCTTTACAGAAGAAAGAAGAATTTAAATGTTCAAGAATTTGTGATGGACATTTATTGTTCTAAATGGCGATTAGTTCTGAAATGAATTCTTAATTCCTCCCCGCACCCCCACCCCCACAAAAGCTGGCAGGTTCTAAGAAAAGATGAATACGACTGATCTGGCATTGACAGGCAAGATCAAGGACCAACATGGGGAAACAAAATCAACTTGTGTTGCTGGTAATGGCCTCGTCATCTACTATTGCATCCTGTTGTGCTTAGGACTGCCAGGTAAGAAAAACTTGGCAAACTATTTCCATCGTATTATCAGGGAGAAGTGTGGATGATACCCCAAAGAGGGAAAGGCTCATGGCTGAGGAGTGAAACAAAGGCCACAAGACCATCAGTATCATGAACTCCCAAGGTTCAGGGAGGGCAGAATGAGGACCAGATTTGGATGGGACATAGCAGGGGTGAGAGGGCTTAAAGATGTGCTCGTCTGAATGATCTGCAAGCAAACCAGATAAGAATCATGAGAAACCTGAAGAGCTGTTTCTGAAGGATTCAAAACTAAGAAGTCAGCTGTAACCTGCATGCTTTTATGGGGAAACAAAAAAGCAGAAAGGAAACAAATTTTATAAGATATTTTTTCCCAAGTAAGAGCTTGTTGATGAATTGCAAATTGGGATCAATTCATCTCTTGAATTATAAATTAGAAGCATTCCATAGCTCCTTAATTTGCAAAAAGCTGTGCAATGTTGCTTTGGAAGGTCTGAAATTCAGTGGTAGACAAAACAAGTGCTTGACCTGTGGATGTAATCCCTGGCGTCTCTAATGAAAGGACAGGTAACAGGTGGCTTGAAAGACCAGTCCCTGTGTGAGGCCCTGGAGAACTGCTGCCAGTCCCAACAGATAAGCCCGAGCAAGATGGACCAATGGTCTGACTCTCCTGAAAATAAGAACCATGAAAGCAAGGCCCTGTTGGATCAGACCTGCTGGTCCATCGTGTCCAGCATCCTATCTTACACAGTGGCCACCCAGTTACTATCGAGGGACAACAGTGGAGCACAGAGAACAATGCCTTCCCTTATGTTGCTTCCTGTCCCTGGTATTTAGAGGATTACTGCCTGTGAATGTGGAGGCTAGTAACCATTGACAGACCTGTCCTCCACGAATCAGTCTTTTAAAGTTGTTTACACTTGTTGTCATCACTACATAATCCTCTGGCAGCAAATTCCATATTTTAATCATTCGTTGTCTAAAGAATTATTTCCTGATAGCAACATGCATGCATTGCACTGGCAAGTAGAAAATGGGAAATTGCCAAATGTGAACTCAGTTTAGGAAAACAAAACATAAATACACTTGTGTAATAACCATTTTTGCAAACAGAGGTGTAGAAGATTCCATAGAAATCATGGGGTATCATATCACAAACGAACCATGGTTAGGGATCTTGTATCATTTAATTTTCTTATGCTGTAGACAGCAGGGATGTTCAGAGCAACAGAGCACAAATTGACACCAAAACCTCTCAATTTCTAAATGATAATCTCAACACGTCAGTTAATTATCCTAAAATTTGGGATTCTCTGTCAAGAAATAACTAACAACATTCCTCTCTTTTTTCCAGCGAATGGCTGAATCAATTAGAAATATTTACTGCAATGCTGAAGGGAAAGCTATACATATTTAAACATACAAATTAGAAGAGATAGACCTGGGAAAGGAAAGGGTGACTTTTGCTCTTTCTACTCATCCTGATGTCATTTTCAGCACTAGAGGGAGCCATGATCTCATAGAGATGCAGGAAACCCAGCTCCAGCGCTAGCAGGACAGTTTGGTAGATATGGCCTTATGACTGTGCAACGGGGAGGGGGGAAGAGTAGGTAAATGGTTCTTGGAAAGGTTTTGAACAAGGATCAGAGTGGCATGTAGGGCAGGGAGAAGGTTCAGAGCTGAATTAGATAACTCTAATTACTACAAGCATGCATGCTTCCTGACCTCAAAAGCTCAGTGACAATCTACTTTGCATCAGTCCTTGGTACCTCCCATTAAAAGGACTGATTAGTAAGTGATGTGAAATGCCTGAAACTCTGAAGGACCACTGCCAGTCAGAGCAGACAATAGTGATCTTGATATACCAATGGTCCAACCAGTGGTGAGATTCAAATAATTTAACAACTGGTTGTTTACAAGCACCATCTTAACAACCGGTTCTGCCGAAGTGGTGTGAACCTGCTGAATCCCACCACTGGGTCTGACTCAATATTAGGCAGATTCACATATGTTGTGGACCCCAGTTCAAATAGCTGCTGCGATGCCCACCAGGATGGTAAAAAGTTGAATTTCTTTTCAGTACTTGCAGGTAAAATAAAGCCAGTGATTTTAAGCTCACAAATAGAAGGTATTAATTGTTCCACATCCTGACCCGGATAGCATCAGGACATCTCAGAAGCTAAACAGAGTCAGCTCTGGCTAGACTTGGAAAGGAAGTCCAGGGTTGCTGTGCAAAGGAAACAGTGGCAAACTACATCTGTTCTCTCTTGCTGGTACAATGTTATATACATGCTGGCTATAAGAATCAGCAGGACTGAGAGACAGGTTGGCTATGCAGAAAGAACAGGTACAAAAGAAGGGGAAGTCAGTGTGGTATAGTAATTAGAATGGCTAGGGAGACCTGGGAGCTAGGGAGACCTGAGTTCCCGCCCCGACTCTGACATGAAAATCACTAATTGATCATGGGTTAGGTCCCCTTCCTCAGCTCAACCAACCTGGAAAGATTTTTGTGAGGATAAAATAGATGGAAACCCGAATTTCTTGGAGAAAGGGAAGGAGAATGAAGGAGACTAAAAGGAACTCACATCTATGGCAATATGATCTGTTGGGCTGCTCTACAGTGTTGTAGTTACTCCAGCATTGACGCCATCTGGATGCTGATAGGAAGTCAAGGCTGTGTATCTCTCCCCTGATGGCTTCCTGAAAGTTCCGATGGCAATCCATGGAGATACCCCTCCCCACCCAGTAGGATCAGAGTCAGGGTCCTCATCCAGGCGCGTTGATACAGTTCTTAGCGTGCTTCCTGACGGAAGCCCTTATCATGTACCAGGCCTCTGTAGTAGTAGCCTCACTCATACACCACCTCAAATGCACACACACATCAACAAAAGGTACAGTCAGATACTTACTAATAAATATGATCAGTTTCTTCAACTTTTTTCTCTGCAGCTGTTGACTTTTCTCATTATTCTGTTTGGAATCCCCACCTCTGCCACCACCTTTCAATTTTTTTTTCCAAATATGAAACGAAGAACTAAGCCAGCTTTAACCTGACCTGCTTTGCAGAAGGAAATTATTATTTATATCCTGTGTCTGATGTGATTTTTCTGCTAGCACATCTCATCTACATGGACTCATCATCATCTCACTCTGCTTTCTTCCTTGTTGCAGTTAACATTTTATCCGCCACTGCATTATCCCGCCTGGTCACTCAAACCCAGAAATCCTCCTACTGGTATCTTCTGGCTCTCACAGCTTCCGACATACTAACTCAGGTCTTCATTGTCTTTGCGGGCTTTATAGTGCAGGCTGCCATCTTAACTCGTGATGCTCCTGGAGCCTTTGCCCACATCTTCAATGTGCTGCAATTCACAGCCAATCATGCCTCCATCTGGGTGACTGTACTGCTGACCATAGATCGTTATGTAGCACTCTGCCACCCACTGCAATACAGAGCTGTCTCCTATCCTGAACGCACCCAGAAGGTAATAGGTGCTGTGTTTGCCATATCATTGGCCACAGGAATCCCCTTCTACTGGTGGCTTGATGTTTGGCATGATGCACCCACTTCCATGGACAAATTCCTCAAGTGGCTTCACTGCTTCATCGTCTACTTCATTCCTTGTGGCATTTTCCTGGTGACAAATTCCGTGATCATCTACAAGCTCAAGCACTCAGGCAGACCCATCCGACATCTCAGCAAAACCACAGCCATTCTGTTGGCCATTACAACGGTCTTCATTGTCCTCTGGGCTCCACGGACAATTGTCATGATCTACCACCTCTATGTGACTTCAGTCAATGAGGACTGGCGAGTGCACTTAGCCATCGATATAGCCAACATGGTAGCTATGCTGAACACCTCTTTCAACTTCTTTCTCTATTGCTTTGTCAGCAAGACCTTCCGGCACACTGTATGGGAGGTGCTGGTCTCCTATAGGCTTCCATGTATCCAATCACCGAGGAAGAATGGTCCATCTGATCTAGCCATGAAACCAGTGGGAGTCATGCATCATACTTCAGTCTAAGAAGATGGTCCTCCTACTGCATCCAGCTGTTACTGTGTACTGTGCTAAAGATCCCACAGTTCAAGCAAATCTCTGGCTGCTTGAACATATAGGTTTGGTATACTAGTATGGTCCTGAACTAGCGACATTAGGCAACATCTTTGTAGGGTCTGATGGGCATGCATATCTATGAATGTAGACCTGTTTGTGCACCTGTTGCCTTATAAATACATCGATATAGAAGGACCTCTTGGGGGAGAAAGTCTTTGGGTGCAGAAAGATGGACATTTACAAAATACAATGTTAACACACAGGGCAGGAATGCACACAGGAAGCAGTGTTATAGATAACCCTCCACAAAATAAGACAATGGAGAACTGGTCATCTGTAGTCTCTGATCACACAGTCAGTCACCGATGCCTTTCTCCCACAACCATTCAGAATACAGAAAAGTAGGGAGCATGCATATGAACACATACTCATGTATGTAAACACTAATTTTGCCATCCAGCTGGAGGCTAGTGGAAACTGGCTTTGTGTTCAGTGAGATGGGTCAGTTTCAAGTTCAACAAATGGTTGTGCAGGTAAACTGTTGTTCAAATCATTGCTCAGCCAGGGGACGCAAGAGGCATCTTGGGGCTAGTCACTGTCTCTCAGGCAAACCTTCCTCAAAGAGCGGGTGTGAGGATAAAATTGAACTTGAACATTTGCTGCCCTTATCTCCTTGGAAAAATGGTATAATGAAATAAACAATAACATTGCTCTTTACAGAAGTCAAATGGCTCTCTTCCGTTCGTTTATTTTATTTTTGCTAACCATGAGTGATTAGGTAAACATTGTTGTTAATAATGTACAAGGTGTGCCAGACATCAGAGATACTGACAAATCAGGGCTGGATCTAGGGGAGCGAGTGGGGGGGGCAGCTATCTCAAGTGACACTCAGCTGGGGGACAGCTTGTGTGCCTTGAAGTGGCTGTGGTGTGAAAAGCTGGGGTCCAATCTGTGTGAGGGCTGCCCAGTCTCCTCTCCCTTCTGGATGGCTCTGGTGCAGGGGTTCCCCCTTTGCCATCCCCCTTCCCAAGCCTGGGGTTTGCTTTGTGATGTGGGGGGGGGGAAGCAGGATGGGGCCAGGTGGTTCTCTGGACTTGGCACTAGCTCGCAGCCACCCTTAGGAGTTTACAAGTGGCAGCTGGAATTCCCCTCCTACAGTGCCACACGTGGTGTTGAGGATGGCGCGGCCAGGGAAGCCCCAGGAACTCAGGAGTCACCTGATCTGCTTCCTTCCTGGCCCTCCTGCTGCATGAACTTCCCTGGGCCAGGGCAGATAACGCCACACTAGTGGAAGAGCAACCATCTGTGGGAACAGAGGGAGGGAAGGAGGGAGGGGTCACCCTGGAACTAGGGAGATGCCAAGCAGTAGCGTCCTTTTTATAGCACCTGGCACAAACTTGATGCTCTCTTTGTAGTTGTTTTTCTTTTTAAAATGGTTTTAAGCAATTATTTTTGGCAGTTCGCATTTGGCATACTGCATGTTAAACAATTCCCTTCCACTCCTGCTCCCGCTCCCCAATTCAGATCATAACCAAATGTTGCCTGAAAGCAGGGGAGGGTCATGGCTGCATGGTAGAGCATCTGCTTGGCATGCACAAAGTTCCAGGTTCAATCCTCAGTTAAGGCTCAGGTCCTACTGATGGGAAAGAACTCTTCTTGAGACATTGAAGAGCTGAGTTAACAGTACTGACAAGGGTTCCCACAATCTGTGGAATGGAGCATGAAACCCAACCAACATTTGCACAGAAGAACGCATCCCTGACCTTCTTCTATTTATTTATTTATTTATTCATTCATTCACATTTATATTTAGACTCTAAAACCTTGCAGAGGAGGAACAGATTATTAGAAGGAAGAATGAAGGTCAAATAGGGCAGAAATAAGGGTGCTGAAGAGCATTCATGCTTTACGTCCAATATAGATAGATAATACATAGAATGTAAAAGTGTACTTATTCATTATCATCTAACATTTAAAAGAGTTGTTGATTATATAAATTTATTATCTTACAATATAATTGAGCAGTGTGTTCCGGATGATGAACCAGAAAAAGCAAAGGACGCTGGGAGATGTAGTCCAGAGTATGCCATTTCTCATGTACACATGGGGCTGATGGGGCTACAACTCCTAGACCAGTGATGGCGAACCTTTGGCACTCCAGATGTTATGGACTACAATTCCCATCAGCCCCTACCAGCATGGCAAATTGGCCATGCTGGTAGGGGCTGATGGGAATTGTAGTCCATAACATCTGGAGTGCCAAAGGTTCGCCACCATGGTCCTAGACTCTTTCTCACTCAGCTGGTAACACTTCTGAAAGCTCTGGGTCCTTGCAGGAATGTCCTATTCCTTGCCTGTGCCAACTCTCCTAACTGCACTGGTGACAGCTTATTGGAAGGACCTCTTGGGTCCTATACAGCTTATTATGTGTGGTGAAGGAGCAACACATCTGACTTCCATAGCTCAAGTTTACAATAAACATCCAGTTCATGATCAAATATTTCTGGGTTTTTTGCTTCTTACTATAGCTTTTAGCTCTTTCAACTTACTTAGCTCTTTCAACACAGCACATGCAAACATTCATGACAGACTGTGATACTGTATGTCTGTATGTCCATGTCTGTGCAGAAAAGTTCTGACTTGGGCCATTTTGGAGACTGTGAGAAAAGGAGAAACTGGCAGCATCAAGGTGCTGAAATGTGTATGCTGAGAAGTGGACGAGAACGGGTGACTGACTTAGGTCTTTCCAGATTGCTAGGGAAAACTACAATATTTTCCCATGATCACTTTACTCGCACTACCCTGATCCAGCACCAATAGCATTATACCCTGCATAATGAATGAGGATAAGTCTTGCTGTGCAGTTTGCATGCAAAGGCGATATAGGTACCACAGCACCAGAATAGGATGTCACATTATCTTCTAGGATTGCATTGAAAAAATGTCTTAAAGAAAAAGGTTCATGAAATGGCAAGCCACTGTTGCAGAGAAAGACGGTGGCCTTTCTTGTGTTCAACAGTAGCTTACAACAAAATCCTATGCTGTTAGAGTAAGTCACTGATATCAGTGAGTGTTGACTGAAGTAACTCTGCATACCATTGCACTGCTACGTTTTTAAAGGGCTACGTGGGTACTCTTGCCATTTAGCCCTGCAAAAGGAAAACTCCCAGCCACAAGAATGTTTAAAAGTAATAGCAATAAAAGCTTTTAAAAAATCATGGTGGGAGGAGTTATTGCTTGGGATCCAAGAATGCACAGACACTATCCAATGTGGGGCTATGGTAGGGTTGCCAAGTCTCCCCCCCCCCCCCATCCACTGGCAGGGGGAAGGGGGTAGAATTGCCAGCTCCAGGTTAGGAAACTCCTGGAGATTTGGTGATGGAGTCTAGGGGGGACAGAGACATCAGTGGGGTACAATGCCATAGAGTCCACTCTCCAAAAGCATGCATTTTCTCCAGAATAACTGGTTTCTGTTGGCTGGAGATGAGGTGTCATTCCAGGTCCCACCTGGAGGCTGGCATCCCAGGGTTGTGTATTCTTTACAGCATTTGATGCATTAAGAGAGAAAGATAATATTTCCCTAGTGACAAAATATCCACGTCTGGGTGCTGGGAAAGTGTGATTGGTTTGTCACAGAGATGCTTTTGTTGCCAATGCAGAAGTCAGCAAGTTTTCAAACTGTGCTACATTGACTGTGAAAGATGCAGATCCTCAGATTTCTATGAAACAAATTCAAACGGTAAATTTTGGGCCTGGGACTCAGCACTGCCCACAACTGAATGACAAGAGGCATCTATAGAACATGTGGGGAAATGGTGTTATAGGGCCAGCCTGAGCTTAGGAAAACTGGGAAAAAATTTTTCAAGAGAGCACTAACTTGCCCTATAAATGCCTGAGCCAAGGCAGTCCATTCCACACTTTGAAGGCTACTGCCACTCATCAAATGATCTCACCCTTTCCTTTCACTCCCATAATATTTGCTTTTGAGTGAGGCTTTTTTAAAATCACTGTCTTTCTCTGAAAAGCTCCTTTCACACCAGATTTCAGGGGGCTGTCAAATCTGGCTGCATCCCAAGAAACTCTAAGCACCACTGCTGGGAAAAAGGCTGGGCATGTCTCATTTAGCTAATGGATATATCCACCGGTTCTCCTGCATACATACATGCACAGAGGCAGTCTGTTTTAAATACTACATCTATACATGTCCACACACATAACATATTCATCTAAGTTCCTATATGCATACTAAAATCAGAAACACACATCTATAATTCCCCAAAAACTCCAGCTCTGCAACTTAAAGCTTCTTGTCTGATCTGTCAACTAGGCAAAGTGAAACGTCCCTCCACCTCTAATTCTCAGCGAGTCTGCGATGTACCACATTAAACTGCAGGTGGGGACTCATATCCACTTCCACAGAAAATAACCCCTACACATAAGAGAACTAGATGTTCCTTGTATGCTAGCTTTTTATGTGAAAGGAAGGATTTTTTTTTTACATGAAGGAGACCATAATTGTGGCTGTTTCTCTGCTAACCCGCCCAAGTTTCACATCTGCAGCAATGCTGGGTGTAGGATAGCAATTCTCAATCAATATTATACCGCAGGGATTCACCAACATTTTGAACATAAAAGCCCCTTCAGAATGTTGAGAGGGGGTGATGCTCATCACCCCCTCTCAACATTCCGAAGGGGCTTTTATGTTCAAAATGTTGGTGAATCCCTGCGGTATAATACCCCACTCAAAATGGCTGCCAAAGGAAGTACCGCCAAACAAAATGGCAGAGGCAGAGCCAAACTGTGAACATGCAGAATAATGCACTTTCAATCCACATTGACAATTGTTTGCAAGTGGATTTTTGTGCCACTTGTGATTCTCTGTGACAAGGATGTTTCCTCTGCTGGCATTGCTCTGAGTGACCTCTCAGTGATTTAAGTACATGAATCAACTCATCTTTGCCTGCTGATTTTGGCAACATGTTGCTTTCCCTTTTTTATTTTCAGTGAGGCATCTTCAAAACTATGGAGATTTGATACAGGCATTTTGAGTCTCCAAAACTTCAAAGATGCCTAACTGAAAAAAAATTAAAAAGGGGAAGTGACAAGTTGCCAAAATCAGCAGGCAAAGATGAGTTGATTCATGTACTTAAATCAGTAAGATGTCACCCAGTAGCGATGCCAGCAGAGGAAACATTCCTGGGCATGGAGAATCACAAGCGGCACAAAATGGGAGGTGCAACAAAACTTAACTGACAGCTTTAAAGTCGGGTGGCAGGCAGGAAAAAAGAACCGTTTTCGCCTGAAACATTTTATTTTCCACGTTATGTGGACAAAAAAAAAACATTTTAAACATTTCCCAGGCATTTTAAGTGCTTTGAGTGGAAAAAGCCAGGGCCAGCCAAAGCATGAAGGATTCAGCAGATGGAATTCGAGTGTTTTTTTAAAAAAACATACTGGTCTAAATCCTGTTTTCTACAAGTGGGAGAAGAAAGTCCTGTTTGTCAACTAAGGGCTGGCTGCCTATGAGAGTTGTAAAAACTGAATCATAACAGGGATTAAAATAAACAAATCCAAGCCTGCAATGAAAGATTGCAGACTTTTAAATGGGTCCCTTTAATACTGGTTTTATCTGCAGCAATTACCATTACCAAGTGTTGTTATTTAGCTCCACAGCTTGAAAAATTTCCACTGGCCATTTCCTCATATTAACCTTCTATTAATGGTTCAGAACAATTTTTGCTTGACCAGTTGGCAATCTTACTGCAACGGGATTTTTGTTTTTAAAGCATGACTGCAATTCAGTCACCTGATTGTCAAAGAATCCCAGACTCTTTGTTCAGTGTACTTGGGTCAAAAGATTCCCAGTTTGGAGCTGAAAAAAAAAATTGTGGTCCCACCCTGTCTATTTTTCTAAGCAGTGCATTCATGAACCTGTGGCTTTGACTGGGTGTGTGTTTTATTTTGAAAGTTCCCCTCAAGCAGTTCAGGGGGGAAAACACCTTGCATGTTACATGAAACTGTCAGTGCTTTTTCAAGGGGAAAAGATTAGGGCTTCTGTTTCAGAAGGTGTAGTATTTGAGGGGGAGACTTTTGCAGGAATCCGTCACCCTTTTAAAGTCATACTGGTTAAATGCTCTTCCATGGGTACTGCAAATCATCATCATGGCAGTTATCTTTTAAATTCATAAATGTTAATATTTATTAAATGTAATGCTATTTTAAACATTCTAGCTCACTTTTACTGGGGGATTCTCTTTTGCGTTGGTTGATTATGCCCCACTCCACCTGGCCTGTTCTACAAAATTAATGGGGACAGCCGCATTCTCTCTTTCACTTTTTTATGGAAAACATCTAAGTAGTAGCATAGGAGTGTCAGTCTCCAGGTAGGGCCTGGGGATCCCCTGGAATTACAGGTCGTCTCCAAACTGCAGAGATCAGCTCCACCAGAGAATGGTTGGTTTGGAAGGTAGATTCTTTGGCATTCTACTTTCCTGAGATCCCTGTCCTCCCCCAGGCTCCCCACCTCCTCAAATTTCTAGAAATTTCTTAACTTGGAACTGGCAATCCTACCCTCCAGTCCCATGCCAGTAGCCAGGGGGGATCTGGCAACCCTATGGTAGCACCAGAATTAAAGTTAGCACTGAGGCAGTTCTAGCATAATGGCATTATCAGCATGGTACACTGTGAATGATGGACAGCCTTGAAACACAGAAGAATCACTAAGGCCCTTTTTGCACAGCAAATGTAAATGGGTTGCAGCTATGATAAATTAATCCAGCATGACCCCAGGCCATTTGCATGACTGGCCATCCCATGGACAGTGAGCGAATTGGCCGAGGTGCGCGCTTTTGCATGAAGGTGCATCTTTAAAAATGTTTTACCTCCTACCGATGCTTAGCTACGCATGCATGCATGAGTGAACCCCACAGCCATGCTGTCTGATGCTATAACCTTTTGTGCCTGCGGGGCTATGCAGATGGGTGCCAGGAATTTTTTTTTTAATGGAATGCATAGTCGAAAAAAGCACCTCCCTGCCCAGCCGTTTGCTCAGAAGTGACTGCAACCTGGAATTTTTAAAAAAGACTCACGATTCTTTTTAAAAGAATAGTGCAATTCTTGAATAACCCATTTTTGGGGAAATAACATGGGGCAGACTCGCTTTAGGGGTGGGATCCGTGCAAAGTTCCCTCCCAAAATGAATTTTTTACCATTGTTATTCTGGGTTTATTGGTCCATGCGGAAAGGGCCCATGTCTTCAAAGATTCAAACTATTTATATATTTTTCCTTTACAAAAAGGGTGGTGGTGGTAAAATAATTCCAGCACAGGTTAGAGGACATGTATAATACAGACATATTTAAAAGATAAGCAGTTTTTTTTAATGGCAGGGTATTGAAGAAGTAACTTTGATCCCACTGACATGGTTTAATTTTATTTATAATACAGTGGAACCTCGGTTATCGTGGATATTGGTTTTCATCGATTTCAGTTTTCATTATTTGTTTTCGGCTGTTTTTTGTCTGTTTTCATTGGTTGCCTCAGATTTTGTTGGTGTGCCGATGAAATTCACGGTGACTTTTGTGCCAATTTGCTGTGTCGTTTGCATTTCTCCTGCTCCGACTGCGTAGCCTCGGTTTTTGTCGGTTTCGATTTTCGTCGGGTGTTTCCAAATGGATTACCGATGAAAACCGAGGTTCCACTGTATTTGAAATGCTAACACAAGTACTCCTTGTGTTAGTCATATCAGTAAACATGTAACACAAGTACTCCTTGTGTTAGTCATATCAGCAATCATGTCTACCAACACAGGGAAAATGATTTTTTTTTTTAGGTTTTAGAAAGATTTCAAAACAGTACAAATGTGGGAGAGGGACATTAAGTGTGTGGCTCAGGAATGTCTCAGGAGCAAGCCAAAACCCATAGTAAATACAGCAATGCAAATCACAAAGGACATGTGAAGGATGAGATGGAGAATTGCTATTGTACCATCAACATGTTACCATTCAATGTTGGGAAAATGCAGCTTCTTCATAATGAGTGTGATTACTGGAAATAAGAATTTTGGATCTCCCATAACAATGGAGTACTCACATGAAAGCACCTTCCTTGTGCAATGAAAGCAGTCGTCCTTGAAAAACTGAGTGAGGCTCAGATTTTTACGGATACAGTGATGGGTCACTGTAAGGAAACAGCCATGCTTCTGGGCCAGCAAGAGCGCAATCTTCCAGTAGGCATGTGATGTCACTCCAGGACTTACATTTCTCCTAGACGTCTTCAAAGGCAGCTCCCATGGTTCTGTGATTAAGTTTGAGGGCACTGTTTCTAGGAGACTTGCATCTCACATTGTTGCATAGAACTTAATCACTAGGTTTTAGTCGCAAAATGACAATGTATCCTCGACGTTACGTGTGAGTGTTGAAGTTAGAAATCAGTGAAACCAACAGTAAGATACGTCATTCACCAAGGGTAGTAACAAAAAAGTGAGGCACTAGTTCACTCGGAACACAGGAAAAGAAGAGAAGAGTTGTAACTTACTTTAGGGATACTTCAAGTTTAGGGTTAACTCCTGCTTGGGAAATACCTTGAGATTTGGCGGTGGAGCCTGTGGAGGGTAGACTTCAGTTGGGAAGGGAGTCCATTCTCCAAAGAGTCCATTCTCCAAAGCAGGCATTTTCTCCAAAGCAGGCATTTTATCCAGGGAAACTGATGTCTGGAGATCAGCTGTAATTCCAGGAGATCTCCAGGCTCCACCTGGAGGTTGGCAACCCTATCCTAATTACCTGTTTGATTATTTGGTTTCATTAGATATTACAGTAAAAATAAAAGTTGCATTATTGGACTATAGGGGCATGTGCCCCTGATAAATGTTTATGGTTGAGAAGATCCTTTGAGTTGTGCACTCTGCTCTGGGCAAGGGGAAGTGCAGAGGGGCTGAGAGATAGCTATCAAGTTTCATCAACGTGATGTGCTCATCCGTTGAGAGTGGGGTTTGCTTTGAGCATGGCTATCAAGCCCAGCAAGCAGAAGTGCCTGAGGGCAGATCAACACTAACAGAAAATCCTTTGTTCAAACACAGTAGATGAAGTCAAAGTGACACTTTGAGTGCAGGGATCAACAACAGCCCTGTCTTTGTCCTTGCTTGTGCAGTGAATCCAATCAGCCCTGAGTGACTCAATCACTCATGGAAGGGGAGCAACCCTATTAGCTCAGGTCTTCTTCTTACGGCAACATTGGGAGTAACCTTGGCTGCTGGATTCTACCAGTTAAGTGCCATCAAGCTGCTTCTAACATATGGTGAGCCTATGAACTAATGACCTCCAAAACATGCTATTAGTGACAGTCTGCTCAGGTCTTAAAAACTATGGGTCTTGCTGGATATTCCCTACTTTCAGGGAATTAGCTGGTTGCTGAAATCATTTCAACGACTCACAAATGAACTTGGAAGCTAATGGGGGAATGGGAACTTATTGATCAGCCTCACTGTGATGCTGCAAAATCACTTTTGTTGTGAACTACCCAGGGACTTTGGTGAGGGGCAGGAACCAAGTGCACAGATAAATTTTAATAAATTAAAAACCCACATGTGACATCTCTGTTTTGGAGTGCTCTAGAATACCTGAATCTCTAGAGTTTTGGTGGAATCCTAGAGCTTTGCTCCAACGTAATGATATCACTTTTGGATTCACACTAGAAGTGACATCATGGGGTCAGAATGGTGCTGATTCCCGCTGCCCCCCCACCTCTATGAGGCAGCAATAAAAACCAGAGGGAGTGCTCAGGGGGGTCTCTGGTCATACTAGTGTGGCCCAATGAAAACCAACATGTTTTGTTATTAACTGAACCAGCCTAGAGTTGCCAACTCTGGGCTGGGAAATTCCTGGAGATGTTGAGATGCAGCCTGGAGAAGGAAAGGAGGAATCTCAGCAGGGTATAGAGTGAACTCTCCAGGGAACTGATTTGTGTCATCTGGAGATCAGTTGTAATTCTGGAAGATCTCCAGCCCCCACCTAGAGGTTGGCAGACCTAATATTAGCCTAGCCAGGATGGAGGTGGCAACCAGCATGGTGTAATGGACTCTAATCTGGTGGACTGGGCTTGTTTTCCCTGCTCCTCCACATGAAGCTACTGGGTGACCTTGGACTAGTCACAGTTCTCTCAAAACTCTCTCAGCCCCACCTATTTCACAAAGTGCATGTTGCAGGGAGAGGGAGAGGAAGGAGTTTGTAAGTCGCTTTGAGACTCATTACAGGAGAGAAAAGTGAGGTATAAATCCAAACTCGTCTTTTTTTTTCTCCTCCTCCTTCTGAGTATACCTATTAAAGATTGCTCCCTAAAAATATGATCTCTGTGGGCTGAAGTGGCACAAACCAGAATTCTGTCACCTCATATTAGTTACTGACTCTTTGGACAGTTGTTAAGATTCCAAATGCCCCCCCACCCACCCACACATTCAGTCACATGTGCATACATACACACACAAACAGTACTTAACACAATGGTGCAGTGTTTCATTTCACCTTTCCTCAAAATCTTCTGCTTTCAATATTCAGTCACACACAAATTAATGGAGAAGATTCTCTGGCTTTCACTAAACATGCAGACTAGGTCACACAGTCAACTGCCCTTCTGCCTCCTGCAGTGGCTAAATATCACTGACAAAGCTGTTTGATGGCTGCTGCTAAAATTTCAGGAGCCAAGCAAGTGCACAGAACAAGGATATTACATTCTGCTTCCCCTATTCATGCCTGCAATGCAAAGTTTGACACACACACCCCTCAGAATCCACTGCCCCCTCCAATACTCCTTCTAATGCCGTCACTGATTCTCGTCACCGATTCTCATTCCTTGCTGGGCTTGAAAATACAGGAAGGATAAAACAAGGAGTGAACTGAGGAGGAGACTTCCTTTCAGATAAAGAATGAGTAGCTCTCATTTAGTTTTCAATCTGTACGAGGAGGACATGATTCATCCCCTCTTCTGTTCACTATGACCACAACTTCTTTGGACACAGCCCAGTGTCAAACAGGACAAAACCTGGTCAGCCGCACACTTGCCAATGAGAGGCAGGGATGCCAAGGTTGAGGGGGAGCATTTTTTTTCCCATTTGGGGTCAAAAAATCAAGGATCTTTCCTTGCCCTGGGTGTGTTTTTGTTTGGTTCTTTTAAAAAGCTGTTTCAGATAAACAGATGGCAAATGCTCCACTGTCCCTATTTGCTGAATTTGATCTTTGAAGATAAATCACTGGCCCTATTTTGTCCCCTTTGAGGGATATTTTATTAATGGGACCAGTCAGCATAGATAGATCAAAGTTCGGCTCCCTCCTGTTCACAGAAGTTTGATCTTTGAAAAGGTGGATGTATCTCTATTGCACATGTAATTAAAAGCATGTACATGAAACTCGAAGACACCATGCTGTACACAACCTGCCATTTTACAACTGGAGCATATCTTACCTTCTTATGTAATGAACTTTCAAGGATCCAGAAAGAACTGCAGAAATTATATTTATTTCCAGTATTTCTACCGTTCCTTCTTCCCCAGTAGGGACCCAAAAATTCTTCCATTGATCTTCTCTACTCCCATGTTATCCTTGTAACAACTCCGTTAAGGTTAGTTAGGGTGACAGAGACAGTATTTGGCTCGCAAGTTGCCCCACAAGTTTCCATGGCAAAGTGGGGAATTGAGCTTCATCTAGCATTAACCACTACACTATGACTCTTCCACATCTGCATGATAAGATACTGCCATGGAGAGAGTAAGATGGATGCTTTTTTTTGTTTCCATGACAATAACAGCTAAAGTTGAAGCAGTTTCAATTACTGAAAACACATGGAAATGGAACATAAGAACAAGCCAGCTGGATCAGACCAAAGTCCATCTAGTCCAGCTCTTTGCTACTCGCAGTGGCCCACCAGGTGCCTTTGGGAGCTCACATGTAGGATGTGAATGCAATGGCCTTCTGCGGCTGTTGCTCCCGAGCACCTGGTCTGTTAAGGCATTTGCAATCTCAGATCAAAGAGGATCAAGATTGGTAGCCATAAATCGATTTCTCCTCCATAAATCAACCAATATCCTTTTAAAGCTATCCAGGTTAGTGGCCATCACCACCTCCTGTGGCAGCATATTCCAAACACCAATCACACGTTGCGTGAAGAAGTGTCTCCTTTTATTAGTCCTAATTCTTCCCCCCAGCATTTTCAATGAATGCCCCCTGGTTCTAGTATTGTGAGAAAGAGAGAAAAATTTCTCTCTGTCAACATTTTCTACCCCATGCATAATTTTATAGACTTCAATCATATCCTCCCTTAGCCGCCTCCTCTCCAAACTAAAGAGTCCCAAACGCTGCAGCCTCTCCTCATAGGGAAGGTGCTCCAGTCCCTCAATCATCCTTGTTGCCCTTCTCTGCACTTTTTCTATCTCCTCAATATCCTTTTTGAGATGCGGCGACCAGAACTGGACATAAGTACTCCAAGTGCGGTCGCACCACTGCTTTATATAAGGGCATGATAATCTTTGTGAGTTTTATTATCAATTCCTTTCCTAATGATCCCCAGCATACAGTTTGCTCTCTTCACAGCTAGCATGCATTGGAGTTGACATTCCCATGGAACTATCAACTAAGACACCCAAATCCCTTTCCTGGTCTGTGACTGATAGCACTGACCCCTGTAGCGTGTATGTGAAGTTTGGATTTTTTGCCCCTGTGTGCATCACTTTACATTTTGCTACATTGAACTGCATTTGCCATTTCTGAGCCCCCTCACCTAATTTACCAAGGTCCGCTTGGAGCTCTTCGCCAGAATCCTTTGTGGCCTCACCACCTCTACATAATTTGGTATCATCTGCAAACTTGGCTACCACACTACCTGCACTTTCTACTTCCAGGTCATTTATGAATAGGTTAAAGAGCACTGGTCCCAAAACGGATCCTTGGGGGACACTCACTCCCTACATCTCTCCATTGTGAGAACTTCCCATTTTATACCCAATTTTTTTGTTTCCTGTTTCTCAACCAGTTTTTAATCCTATAGGAGGACTTCCTCTGCCCTATTCCTTCATTGCTGTTTTCAACAGCTCTTGTGAGGAACTCACAAGCCTTGGAAATCCAAGTATACAATGTCCACCGTTCACCCCTGTCCACATGCCTCCTGTTTACACCTCAAAGAACTCCTGGTAGTAAGTTTTGTAAGACAGACACTCTGCAAAAGCCATATGCTGACTCTTTCTCAGCAGGTCTTGCTTTTCTACATGTTTTATAATTTTATCTTTAATGATAGATTCTACTAATTTACCAGGAACAGATGTCAAACTGACTGGCCTGTAATTTCCCGGGTCCCCCCTAGATCCTTTCTTAAAGATTGGTGTGACATTGGCCATCTTCCAGTCTTCAGGGATGGAGCCTGATTCCAGGGATAGAGCTGTGGCTGTGCTGGTAGAGCATATGTGTAGCATGCAGAAGGTCCCAGGTAAACACCCCAACATCTCCATTTAAAATCCTAAGATAGTAAGTGATATTAAAGTCAGCAGGCTGAAATCCTGGAGCTGCTGCCAATCAAGCTAGACCCTGCTGATCCATTGATGGACCAATGGCCTGGG
Organism: Sphaerodactylus townsendi; assembly: GCF_021028975.2. Classification (NCBI taxonomy): domain Eukaryota; kingdom Metazoa; phylum Chordata; class Lepidosauria; order Squamata; family Sphaerodactylidae; genus Sphaerodactylus; species Sphaerodactylus townsendi. Next base: position 129,088,437 of record NC_059427.1, on the reverse strand, counting down.
CAGACGTTACTGGGCTGTTTTGCAGTATCCAAATCCCAGCTCTAGAGCATGCTAGCCACCAGTCTCCTGGATCCCAGCCCAGCCTTCTAACCCTAAATCATGCCAGCTCTCACTAGGGGGTCCACTGCCAAAAGAACGCCTCTTCCCAAATGCTGCAGGTCTCCAGCATTTTGTTTAGCATTGTAATGCTCCAACATGTGTAGAGGCTATGCAACCTCACAGGTGTGCCGGTAGGAGCTACACTTGATGATATTCGTATTTTTCTTTTATGTACACTGAGAGCATATGCACCGGAGACAAATTCCTTGTGTGTCCAATCACACTTGGCCAATAAAGATTCTATTCTATTCTATTCTATTCTATTGCTGCTGTCTTGTCCTTTAGTTCACCAACCTCCAGGTGGGTCCTGGAGATCTCCTAACATTATAACCTATCTCCAAATTGCAAAGTTCAAATCTTTGGAGAAGATGGCTGCTTTAGAGGGTGGACTGTACAGCATGATAATCCACAGAAGTCACTCCCCAAACCCACCCTCCTCAGGTTCTACCCCCCAAATCTTTAGGAATTTCCCAACCCTGAGTTGGCAATCCTAATTGCACTCCTTTCCTATCTATCCCAGACTGGAAAAAAATGTGATATCCAGAATGGTCACGGCCAGGTCACTTGCCATCCTGCTCCCTTTGGTTCTAGCCCCCACCATGAGATCGCAGGGTAGTGAAGAGGTAACAGCAAATGCCAGGGAAGAAACTAGCATGGGAGTAGAGCACTGGAGGAGCTTTGATAAGCAGCAAGTAGGAACAAAATGGACTCCAGGCATCTTGAAGGGCTGAGGAATAGGTATCAAGAAGGCAATGTCCGTAAGCTCCTCAGGAGAGCGGATAGAAGGCAATGATAGACAGCAGCAAGCAGTCATTAGGGAGCTTAGGCCCAGTCATGAACCAAACTGGCAGTAGTGGTTGGGGATTTTATTTATCTCTTATTTACAGCTTTCATTGTTCTCATCTCATCCATGAGACAGGGTAAGCTGAAAGTTTGTGACTGGCCCAAGGTAACTCGACAGACTTCCATGTGGGAATGTGGCTTTGAACCAGGGTGTCCCAGATCCTAATCTGATACTCTAACCACTACACCACGCTGCTGTGTAGTGCCTACTACACAACCCAATTCTCCTCCTTGCCTTGCTATGTATATGAGACATGAAGAGAAAATGTTTGTGTTTCAGTGTTGCACCAGGTTTCCTGTTTCTCTACGTCACGTGCGCATGAGAAAGTTACCTCCTTCTGCCCATTCCTGGTCTCTAGTCAACCTTCCATATATCCCCACTCCTCCACATTAAGACTGCTGAGTAACCTTGGGCCAGTCATAGTTTCCTCAGAACTCTCTCAGTCCCACCTCACAAGATGTCTGTTGTGTGTGTGATGGGTGTGTGTGTGTGTGTGTGATTGTATGCCACTTTGAAACTCCTTACAGTAGAAGTTGGTAAAAACCAACTTTTCTTCTACACCAAAACAATGGGTGCAGATTTTCTGAGACAGATCCACCTTTGGCTGCCTCCTGCCCTTTCTGCCTCACAGGTAAGCTTGAATGGGAGTGAGGGCTCTCATGGCAACCCTCCTCTCTTTTCCTGCCAGGCCCAGCTCTACACTCTGGCCACTTCCATTCATGCAGCCTGCCATGAGCTCTCGTGTCTGCTAAAACTACTCATACTTTGAGTGTCCTGATGTGAGCCTATTCTAGCTCTAAATCCCAGCTCCTTCATGCCAGCTACATTTATTGGTCCCTGGGTAATTATTTCACCCCGGATGATATGGCTCTATCCAAGTTTGCTTCCTTTTTCTGGCATGTGTCTCAGGAGAAACCAGGCCCTGCTGGATCTGCACCAGATTGCTTCTCACCCTACGGATCCTCAAACGTATGACTTCCTGGAGACTCACTTTCACAACCAAGAGGTGAAGCTGATCGAGAAGCTGGGGGATCATGTGACCAACCTGAATCACATTTGTGCCAGCGAGTAGAGCCTGGGCGAGTACCTCTTTGATCGCCTTACCTTGGGAAAGTCCAGGTCCCTTCAGAGTCCTCTGACCAGTCTATCCAGCCATGTTGTTCTGATTTAGGTGTTTGTATTTTAAAAAGCTGGCTGTTCAATGAATGAGGCATGCCTCTGTGCCCTGCACAACTTAGGGGGAGAGTATGTAACTGGCATTAAATAAAACTTGGCATAAAGCACAAAAAACCCAAACAAACAAAAAAATCCAATGGGTGCAAGATTTTACATGCTTTCTTCCTTGTCCACATATGGTATGAGTATGATTTGGATCATAGGTTCACCCATAGTTTACGCTCTTGGCTCTGCCTGCACTTAATTAGTTGGCTTCCTGCTTCTTTAGTGAGGAAATATCATAGCCTGAACCATGTTGTGTTCGGAAAGGGGCCTGGCATGTCTGGATGGACCAGCATATGAAATAGCTGGCACCTTAATAACACATTTACTGAAACATAAGCTTCTTTGGTAGAAGGGGCATTGCCAATGAATAGGTTAGCAGCAGAGCAGGACAATACTAAATGAATCACCAGTACAGGAAAAAGAAGCCCATTTCAGAAATTTCTGAAGCTCACGTGAATATTAATAATAATTGCATACTATCAAGTTGCAACTAATCATGGCAATGCCAGGCAGGGACAGGGGTTTTTCAAGGCAAGAGATAAATAGAGGTGATTTACTATTGCCTGTTCCTGTGTAGCAACCCTGGACATCCTTTCTGGTCTCCCAAACAAATACTAATCATAATCATGCCAACCCTGCTTAGCAGTCATGCTCTGACAAGATTAGATCAGTCAAAGCAATTCAAGGAGCCAGTATGATATGGTGGTTAAAAGCTGGTGGACCGAGTTTGATTCCCCACCTAGAATACTGTGTTCAGTTCTGGGTACCACAATTCAAGAAGGATATTGACAAGCTGGAATGGGTCCAAAGGAGGGCGACCAAAATGGTAAAAGGTCTGGAATCCATGCCCTACGAGGAGAGACTTAGGGAGCTGGGTATGTTTAGTTTGGCGAATAGGTTAAGGGGTGACATGATAGCCATATTTAAATATTTGAAAGGATGTCATGTTGAAGACAGAGCAAGCTTGTTTCTGCTGCTCCAGAGACTAGGACAAGAAATAATGGGTTCAAGGTGCAGGAAAAGAGATTCCATCTAAACATTAGGAGGAACTTCCTGACAGTTAGGGCTGTTCGACAGTGGAATACACTTCCTCCGAGTTAGTGGAATCTCCTTCTCTTGAGGTTTTTAAAAGCTGGATGGCCATTTGTCAGGGGTGCTTTGTCTATTCCTGCATGGCAGGGGGTTGGACTTGATGGACCTTGTAGTCTCTTCCAACTCTTATGATTCCTCCACATGAGAAGTGGATTCTTATGGTTTTTTCTCAGCTCCTACAAACGAAGCCTGCTGGCTGATCTTAGGCTAGTCACAGTTCTGTCTGAAATCTCTCGGCCCCACCTACCTCACATGGTGTCTGTTGTGGGGACAGGAAGGGAAGGAGTTCGTAAGCCACTTTGAGACTCCTTACAGTTGAGAAAAGTGGGGTATAAATTCAAACTCTTCTACTCCACAGTTAAACCAGTCTACCACTTATTCAGATGATTCTAAAAATTTTAAAATCTTCTACCAGCTTGATTATTCTCATCATCCACCCCAAGCACATCTCAAACAAAATAGTTACAGCATGCAAATCATAAACATAGGGATAAGTTTGTGAAGGTTGAGAAAAGGGACAGAAAGGTTGAATTAACATAGCTTGCTCTAGAGGCTCAATTCTTTCCTTTCACCCCGAGTTCACAATTGCTCAAAGAAAGCCAGCATCTACTGAAAAACTAATTATTAACTATGGTTTGCTGTTTGGCCTGTCAACCAGTTAAATATTTCTTGATGCATCAGTAATTATGGTAATATTTAGCCACAAACACAGCAGCTCCTGGCATGGGGTCCTCATGCAAACTCACACCTGAATGATCTGCACAAATCCTTTTGGGTCTGTCTAAGTGCTGAAGAGGTGGCCCCATACCGTTCAGTTGAGAGACAGTTGTCATCACCTGCTTATTTATTCTATAGGTTTTATACAATGCTGTAACCAGGTTGTTGCATTCCAGTCATCTCTCAGGTTCACTCCTGGAGTTTCCCCATTGTTCCTTTGTGGTGACTTACCGTATTTGAATAGAAGCACAATCTTTTGTAGACGGCCACATAACTGCTATACTCCAGATGTTAGGGACTACAATTCCCATCAGCCCCTGCCAGCATGGCCAATTGGTGCTATTCTTTCATTTCTTCTGGAGATAATCATGATATGTATTGAAAAGGAGGGAAGAACGATGAAGTATCCAGAACTAAACAGCATTCACCCCCAAAAAGAAAATTTCCAGCAGGAACTAGATTTAACTATCGATATAAGGGACCTTCCAAAAAGGCCTTTGCAAAAGTCAATCCTGAAGCTATGCAGAGTCTATTCATCCCACTCCAATCTTTATAAAGCAGAAGGAGAGAGAGAAATACCCAGCTCTTTACAAAAACTAGATACGTGCTGGAGTTACAATCCATTTCCTGGTTCTGCTACTGACAGTTATTTATTAAATATGCGAACTGCACAAAATTTCAGTGTATGATTGGAACAACTTTTAAGCCTTTTAAAATACAGAGAGTGTGCACACTTGGGTGCCTGTCCCTCTAGCAGCTCTGACTGGTTGAGGCTAAGATGGTTGCTGATTGCAAAGAAGCTGCTTGGGCCTACCTAAGATTCTTCAAACCTGACACAGACATTTAGCAGCTGAAGCTTTTCCTGGTATGGAAATATGATTAAGGAAGCTTCACAGGCTTCATTAGCAGCCTAATTTCAGGTGCTGCTAAAGGAACAAGAGCAAGGACTAAAGAATAAATGCTGCAGTAACTAATAAAGCTGGTTTCAATTATGTTCCTTGAGACACTGAGTGCAGCTGATATAGAAACTGGCTCTTTTATCTCGCCATCTAAGACCCACTAGCAAGTCCCCTCGCATAAAAAAAAGTTACTGAACAACAAGGACAAACCTCACAAACTATTTTTACTGCAGCTAAAGCAACCCAGAAACAAGGGCCTCAGGGGTTAGGTGGCTCAGACCAAAAGAAGATTAAGGCTAAACAGAGCTGAAAGATTTACACTTGTTTCCTTAAAAAAGAAATGTTCCTGCTGGAAGAAGACTGGCTCTACCACTTCCAGCCAAATTGTCCAGAAGTTAGGGGCAAAATGTTAGTTCAGAGAGGTCCACTCCCTGCCAATGCGTCAGGAAGCCAGCTATTTCCAAGAGACCCATCCACAGATCCAAGAGACCTAAGAGCCCAGCCACCAGAGTTACAGCTTCTGAAAGCATCCCATCCATCTCCGCTCCTCAGCCTGCCTCAAGGAGAAAGAGGTCGCTGAGATCCCACCAACCACAGACAGAGGCACTTCAGGTGCTAAATAATTAATGGGGTTTCTTTTTGCTCAGACTGCCATTTCCTGAGTAGCAGAAAAATGCTGCAAAAGGGAAAGGCTATCTGGTCAGGAGATGCACCAGCCGACCTTGGCATGACCTCCATTCACTATTTTTTGAAGCTCCGGCTTGACATCTCTTGAATAAGATCTTTTTATGAGGGGTAAAGGTCAATTCACGTCTACTGCACAAAAAGCATTAGGTGCAGCAAACTTTTGAGTGTTTCAATTAAAAATATATCTCTTAGCACTTTTCTGAGTCTTGTCTCACCCCCTTCATTACAGAAACTCCCCCCCCCTTCTTATGTAAATACACACACCCCTGCTTGATTTTTGAGAAATGAGGAACTGCATTTCTACTTCAGCCAACTTCCCGATGGGACTGCTAATCTCCAGGGGGAAGTCTGGAAAGCTCCTGGAATCACAAGTCACCTCCAGACTACAGAGATCTTTCTTCTGGAGAGAATGGCTGTTTTAGAGGGTACACTCCATAGGATTACTTCCTGCTGAGGTCTCTCCCTTCCTGTCCTCCCAGACTCCACTCCAAAGTCTCCAGGAATTTCTCAGCCTGTTGTTGGCAATGCTACATCTGAGAATAATTTTGTAATTGTCAATTATGTGTATCTATTTTGGAGTTCTTTGTTATCATGGAATGTTATTGCTGTGCCTTTTGAGTCGCAGGTAGAGCTGCTCACTGTGGGAATGGGGCCTAGAAAGGAGTGTGGGGGATAATGTCATACAGTATACACACACACACACCTGCCCAGAGCAGCCATTTTCTTTACAGAGACTGATCTCTTTAGTTTGGAGATCAGTTGTGATTCTGGGAGATATCCAGGCCCCACCTGAAGGATGACTGCACTATATGATGGTAGTTTTTTTAAAAGGATACATACATTTGCATTACTGAGGCAGGAAATGCAAAAAGGGTTTGTGTCATTTGTAAAAATGCCTCTGTGAGAGATCAACAAAACTGAGGCATTAAATGCCAGAAGATAAAGTGAAGTTTTATTTGAGGCATCCAGAGTCCAGAGACTCAAAATTATAGCAGCATCATTTATTTGTTTCTTTGTATAGCCTAAGAAGGGACTCCTTTCCACTGCAACCTGCGATACTGAAATTCCTTGCTGTAATCTTCACATCACTACAGACACCTATTAGTTTACTGGTTTCATTTTAGATCCAATATTTGTCCCCGTAGGGGTCCCAAAATGGCTTACATTGTTCTTCTACTTTAATCTAACAACAAATGTGAGATTAGATCAAGTGCTTGTGACTGGCTCAGTCACCCAAGAAGTTTGCATGGTAGAAAGGAATTTCAAACCTGGGTCATCTATGCCCTAGTACAGTGGTGGCGAACCTTTGGCACTCCAGATGTTATGGACTACAATTCCCATCAGCCCCTGCCAGCATGGCCAATTGGTGATGGGAACTGTAGCCCATAACATCTGGAGGGCCACGAGTTTGACACCTATGCGCAGCAGCCTAGTCCAACTCTCTACACCACTGAGCCACATTTTAAGGTTATCTATGGGAACTAAAGACTGAACTCCATTAGTTGGACAGACTTCCTCTCTTCTGCAGGAGCAGCATTCATAGTGCAGGTGAGTAGCCAAGGCAACTATCTGTAAACAAAAAACAAAGTAGGCAGCTGACCTTGACAAGTCAGAGAACAACAAACAAGAGAGACGGGAACAAGAACAATTGATGAAGTATAACGGGGCCATGAAGAATAAAAAGGTGCTGCATGCATGGACTCCACAGAGGAGAGAGGCTCCCAAGCTCAGGAGGCTCTAGACGGCAGCGTTTGTTGCAGCATGAAATGTCTGCAGCTATGACATGCCCAGCCTCATTCAGCTGAGTTTGGGACCAGTCATGATCTCCCAAGCTAACCCATTTCATAGGATAGTTGAGAACATAATGGAGGAGAGAACCGGGTCTGTTGCCTTAAGCACCTCTGAAAAAGAAAGGTGAGATCAAGGTTTGATCAACATTAATTTGTCACATTCCTATTCCAGCCCTCCAGCAAGAAATCCTCAATCACTTCCATCCTCAAAAGAGAGCAAAGGGAGAAAAAATGTCAGCAGCAACATTTAGGAAAAAAAGATTTTATTTGCCAGATAACTGGGCTATAAAGCCAGCTCTAGAAGAACACGCTTTCTTTAAATAACAATTGGATTAAAATATAACACTCACACACATTCCTCCTTACCTTCTTCTGCCATTCATTCACAGCCAGCGTACATAAGAAAAAAAACCCCTCACATAGCACTTCGTTAAGCATATATTGTTTTCGCCCACATGCTATACACACCAGCAAAGCACAGAAACTTCTCAAAACGGGTGGGTAGAAAACACAACTCAGTGCAAGCCTCTCTACGATTCACTATAGTTCAGAGGACTGTAAATTGGTCCTTGATATTTCTAAGCACTAAAAGACAGGACAGAGCTTTACAGCAGGATGTGGTCCTTCCTTCCCAATGAATAAAACCTGCCTGCCCAGAGAGCTTAAAATGAAGGGCCATTTACAAAAGGCACTGCAGACACCAGCCTCAGAGGCCAGAACAGGACTGATGAAAAAGCACTACTAGGACCTTCCCACTCCATTTCTGCTGCACTTGTCCTTGGCCCCACCTCCTGTCAGCCATGTCTGTTTCCTGTCTCATTCGTCTCTTCTCAATAATGAAGGCAAGCTGGGCAACTCCTTTGAAGAGAAAAGTGGGGAGGACATAAAGACTACGTTTAGCCCATAGCCCAACAACTGGCACATAGTGGTGAGCAGGGGAACGTAGGCTACCTTGAAGGCTAAGGAACCTCCTGAGATAAGCACAGGCCCATCTCACTGGGTCAGCATTCCATTTATCGGGTAGGCACCATGTCAGTGAGAACTGCTGCATAGAGGGACTTGACAATCCATAGAAAGACTATGGGCAACAGAGGGCTGTTGCTGGTCACTGAGCTCTCATCAGAGAACAAGGAAGAGGCCCTTTTCATGATAACAGCTACTAACAAGGCAAGTTTTATAGATGATTTAGCAAATATTGTAAGGGCTCGGTCAATTCCCAAGTTGCACAGAAAGAAGGATTTGCCACCTGAATCCTCACAGAACCTCTGCACAACCAGTAGGTCTTCCACACTCACATGCACACAGCATTAGTTGTTAACACCCAACACATTGAATAGATGGCCCTCAGGAAGCCATCAACATCACAGGGTCCTACATCATCCAGAGTTGCTGGGATGTTGCCTCCTAAAGAAAAACGAGCATCCTCTATTTCCCGCTCTGATATTGAGCAACACTCCAAGCATTGAGGAGTCATACGCTGCCTTAGTTGTGTCAAGATGACAGCAGGTGAGAAAACAAGGATTTTGGGAGCAGCATAGCACTGCACCCTCCAGGTCATGGGCCAAAGGCAGCAAAGCTTGCCACAGCTTAGGTCATGAATGCAAAATGTCCTGCTGCATATGTCAGTGTTTCTCCACAGCTTGACAATGACGGGCATCTGTATGAACTCCATCAGGAGAATTGCAATGCAACCCTTCTCAGTTGCAGGGCCTGGCAATAAGACGGAAAGAAGAGGCGCTCAATAATCCAACAAGAGGCTGAATTGCAACCAAAAAGTGGCCTTGTCAACACCAGCAAAGTCCTGCTTATATAGCATAAACACAAAGAATTTCTGGAGAAGGCTAGACACTTACAACAGGGTCAACCTGGTTCTCAAAGATGTGAAGTAAAAAAAATGGGGGGAGGGCCTCCCAAAGTGCTGGCTAGCTGCTTTGGAGAGGTGGCACTAAGAATAACCTGAATGACAGCTCCAAACAGAACAGAAGTCCCACTGTCCAGAATTAAATACAGCAGCACTGTGACCAAGATCTTCAATAGCAAGGGACCAAGCAGAGCACTTGGGATATACACAACAAAGGGAAAAAAACACATTGTCTCATCTTCCAGGATGAATCTAAAATAGTTCATTGAGGACTAGCCCCATCAGATGCTCCTTCAAGAAGGCAAAGTTAGCATGGTCTTCTCCTGGAACGGGGTCTTCCCAAACTCAAAATGTAGGCTGTTACCATCTACTCTTGATATATGGAGACGAGGCCTGAGGTACAGAGACAGAAATTAGGTCTTCAGGTTTCATTTAGTAAAAAGGTTTTTACTTAATCTCAAGTAACTACAAACTAACAATACGAGTGAGTGAGTGTGTGGGTGCCTGTCTAACTGGGAAGGACACAGAGAATACTTATTCCTGCAACTCTGTTCCCAGACTTGGGAGGGGATTTCAATCCTACAGGATGCTCCTATTTGGCATCAACAGCCCACATTACTTTTTTTCCCCCTGGATTTGAAGGTGTGCAAATCAGGCATAATTCTATGTATTCTGAAAACGCACCAGTCACTTCCCCACAGTCAGAACAGCGTTACCAAAATGAATCTTAGATTGCATGGGAATAAACATATGATGTATAAATAGGCTTTTTTAAAAAACAGAGACAACAGCTGCAATCCTAAGAACATTTTCCAAAGAGTCAGTCCTACTTAGTAAAATTAGTCTTACTTCCAAATAGACCTGCTTAGACTGTCCCCTCAATGTGCTATATTCCACAGGGACAGCTGTGTTAATCTCTTTGTTGTTTTGACAATGGACTAGTAAATGGGATTGCACTGGAGCAGAATCCAACTGTTGCCTGTCACCTACCACCCAACACCAGTGCTTGCAGCTACACTAGCCATTGCCTATATGCACCTGTCCATCCTTCTGTGTCACTGGCTGCTTGTTCTGTGAAAAGTAGGCATCCTCAGCACGCAGTGTGGAATTGGCACTGCCCATCACTTGGCTGTTGGCTGTGACACGAGGGAGGATAACATCATAGGTGCCTTCCATCTAGAAGTAAGGCAGAAAAAGAGGATAAACGGTCAGATCTAGGCAGTGGGTGAGTGTAGTGAACAGATGTTTGTCTTAAAAATCCAATCTATTTGACAGTTAGTGGAGAAGAGACAAGCATCTCATCTGCCAAGACTGCAGTCCTTGCTCACTTACCTTTTTTAATTACAACATTTACCACCTTTCACCATGGCTTATTTGGGAGTCAGATAGGATGGTAACTGATCAGAGTGGAGATATGTTGGTGTGGCCATCAGCAACAGAATGACAGGTCACCTCTCTCTAGAAATCATGGGAAACTCTACCAAAGCCTATAATACTAAGCAAGTTGTTAAAAGCATCAACAGACACTTGTCCGCAGACCTTAGTTAGCAAGTGGGAATATATAGGCTTTCTTATATTATCTACTAATGAAAAGAAACTTGTGAGTTTTATGTTACAGAGGTGGGTGGGCGAAAGAATAAGAAAGGAAACTAAGATGGGGGTGGGGTTGAGAAATGATATAAGAAGCCAAAGAAGGGACATTATCAGTTGATTAATCATTTTCTTCGGCACCCAAAGAGCACTAGTAAGGACTATTTGTTCCTTTTCACTCAGGGCCTTAGCAGCAGTTTTATGTGCACTGCAGAATAGTCCCAATCTACCAACAAGATATCAAGGTACCTCTAAATTCCCAGTGGTGCTACAGTTTGAAAATAGCAGAATTGCAGCAGCCATTACCTTAGTGCTCATTTAAAGCTCTCTCTTTCTCTCCCTCTGCCAGATTCCAAGCTGTTGGAGTACCTCCTGACGAGGCCATGTGACTAAAAATGGAATGTCTTGCTTAGGTCTTTGCAGTGGCATGTTAGAAACTGGTATCGGGGGCTTGCCCCAGGCACCACACACCCCCAGACTCTGGCCAACCCCACATGCTCCACTGTCGTGGCATCACTCAGAGGGACAGAGGCAAGGTAGTTGCATTTTAAGATGCAGCTAGCTTTCTTCCATCCCCGTAAGTGGCACTGTGGCCCCCAGTGTGTTGCCAGCCACGGTGCTGCTTGGAGGGATGGAGGCAAGCTCGCTGCATTTTAAAATGCCACTAGCTTTCCTCCGTTCCTCTGAGCAGTGCTGCTGCAGCTGGGGGAGTTTGGCACGGGGATGGGGGGGTGTTCAGCCAGAGGCTGGGCATAGAGGGGAGAGAGGGAAGGATGGGTGGCCAAAATGCATCCCCATGTGAACTAGGCGAATGGCATCTGGGTCATCTGCCCCCACTTTCTCCACTAGATAAGTCATTGGGTCTTTGAGTTACAGCCTCAATCTACTAACCAGTATATGTAACTTGTTGCTAAACTCAGTCACTATACCAGAGTACTGGAGAGTAGAAAAATCTTACACTGTTTTTTTTAATGGTTCAGAGCAGAAACCGAACATTACAGGTGAGTTAGCCTAACATCTGTCCCAGGGAAATTAGTAGAAACTTTAATCAAGGATAGAATTATTAGATTGGATTTTCAAAAGACTTTTGACCATGTACTCCACCAAGGATTTGTGAATTTGCTTAGCAGTCATGGGATAAGAGGCCAGATCCTTTAACGGATTAAAAACTGTTTAGATGAAAGGAAGCAGAACATACATGTCCAATGATATGTCAAGAAGAAGACGAAGCGAAGAGTTTGGATTTAAACCCCACCTTTCTCTTTTGTAAGGAGATTCAAGGTGGCATACAAGCTCCTTTCCCTTCCTGTCCCCACATCAGACACCTTGTGAGGTAGGTGGGGCTGAGAGAGTTCCGAAAAACTGTGACAAACCCAAGGTCACCCAGCAGGAATGTAGGAGTGCAGAACATATCTGCTTCACCGGATAAGCTTCCTTCAGGCTTGGCTCTCTCAAACAATAGACAAATCTGGAAACCTGTTTTCTGGACTGCATCACATGGTTTAATGCTCAGAAAGTAGCATACAGATGCTGGAGGAAAAGGAGGTTCTGAACCTGAAGTGGTACCCCCTAAAAAAAGGATAATCATCTCATTTGCTGTGCATTAGAATCAGGCCTCTTTCTGCCTAGAGAATGAGGGTAGCACTCAAAGACCTGAGCTAGTAGATTTCCACCCCAGGAGGCAGACACAAAAATACCTGCTACTTGTTATGAGCCTTAACTAAAAACAAATTTACACAATGTCTGGATTTGACACTTCAGGCAAGTCTTCACCTTATCAAGCAGCCCAAGCTTTCTCAAAAAGCTGCTAGGTAACGGAGAGTCAATTTCAAAAGTAACTCATGCTCACTACACAGGAAGCTGATCTACAGCCAAGAAGCTGGACTAGAAGGATAAGAAAAGCCAACAGAACTGCACACTCACTTACAGGCCCTTTGTGCATGATAGCCATCTCTGTGGGCTGGTACACACTTGTCAGTATCTGCCCATTGTATCCACTGTACGGTGATACAGGTTTTTTAGCTGAAAAACAGAAACCAGAGGACAGCATTTATGCATAAGACATTAGCTATTTTCACAGACATAGTAACCAGATACTTATGTAGTAATCAACCAGAGGACAACTTAACGGGGCAAATGGTGAATGTACTGTACAATCTAGCCATTACGTTAACACCTTGAAAATAACCTCTGACAAATAATTCTTTTTTGGCAGAATGCAGAGATCAGTTACTCTAAAACCTTTCCCTCTCGGGATGTTATCACTTGTACAGTAGTAAACATTGTCCTCAAAGTACAGCCACTTATCACTTACTGATTACCTTCTGTAATTAGAAGAGCACATGGAGCAGAGAACAACTACTAAAAAATATGCAGTTTGACACTGGGTTAACTTTTTAACCACAGCACATATAATTTATTGGGATGTAAAAAAAATATGGCACAAGATTTTCCCTGAAACTCTTCAGGAAAGCCTTTCAAGGTGCTCTGATTACTAGGATTGCCAATGGAGGATAGGAAAATTTCTGGAGATTTGGGGGTGGAGCATGGATAGGGCGGTGTTTAGGGAGGGAGCTCAGCAGAGATGTGAGGTCATACACAAGCACCCTTTAAAGCAGACAGTTTCTTCAGGGAAACTGATTTCTTTAGTCTGGAGTTGAAATTCCAGGAGATCTCCAGTCCCACACCTGGAGGTGGGCAGGCCTACTGAGGACCCTTCTCTTCCACATAGAGAGATGGTCACAGGATAGGAACATATTCCAAGATACAAAAAAATGTAAGGAATTCTTAACTGTATATATTTCTGTATAAAATTAATGGACGTATATCAGTTTTGTACTAATTAGGATTGCCAGGCCCTACGGAACTGGAACCGGCAAAAGGTTTGGGGGTCGGGGGGATGGGATCCACATAATGCTTTACTGCTGAGGACAACCTGCAAGTGATGTAGCAGCACACAGAAAGTGGCAGTCTTTTCCTCCTATCCTATTTCCACTCTAGAGAGCTGCCAGCAGGAGGCCTTCTACCATTGCAGGAGAACTGGCAGCTCTACTAATAACATAGGATCAAAACATAGTTTTGTGGTTTCAAATAACTAAGATTTGGGTATGGGTAGAAATAAAGCCAAGATGCTACATGTGTAGTTTTTTTCAGAGGTTAGTTTAAAGGCTCAACATCTCCTGCTACGAGATATCTGCTCCCAAGGCAGGAAATTTTAATAATGCATAAACCAAAGTTGAAATAAACATTTGGATGATATTGATATAACTCTGCTATTACTAGAATGTTAGGACCCCCCCACCCACCCCCCCACACACACATTGAACCTTCATCCTCCCACCCTATTTTCAGGTCTGCACATAGCTGTGCTTGGCAGAAAAATGGAGGAATAAGGCTGGAAGGGATCACTACAAAGAAGCACTCAAAAGTATTCAGGATAATCTTGTTGAGTTCTTTTAATAAAAACTCTGCTTTCTAACCCCTCTACCAGAACAAGAACCTGTGCGCTGCTGCGCTCTTTTCTCTGAGGCCTAAGCGAAGGAGGGAAGACATGCTCAAAAGAGTGGGTTTATCCTTCGATGTCCTTTCCTCATCCTAAAGTTCCTCAAGCAGTGAGGAAAATGGTCTGGTCTCCACATAAAGGACAGCTGGTGGGGTGACAGGGTTGGCTTCTCAAGATCAGTTAGTGGAATTGTTAAATTTAGACAGGGTTTGCCTAACCTCCAACTTACAAAATAAAAATGGTTAAGCTGTATGGGGAAAGGGTATTCCACATTTTATCCCCCTTTTTCAATGAAAATTTCATACCATCTTGTATCAGTTTGCACTTTCTTTTGTGCCTCTAGGGTTAACACTTAAAAAAATGAGGGTCACACCAGTTAAAGAAACTCACAAAACATGGCCCTACATATATTTACTATCTTAGAGATATTTTTTAAATCCTGCCTAAATTTGTATCTAGAATAACTGAATTATTCTCATATTTAACTTGGGTTGTAACATGCTTGTTTGTTTGTTTAAGGTTTTAGTTTGTGTGTGTTTGTTTTGAAAAACAGGCTCTTGTGGCTCTCATCATTAATGTGACACCTACAAATTAAGTGCATGAAACTTTTCCTACCATGAATACAGTTTGCAGGAAAAGCTTCACATTAAATGCCAAGCTGAAATAAGCACACCTTCAAAATACAACTGATTGCCATATAGAACTATCACACATATATTCAGAATTCATTTTGACTGAAAACGCACACATGTTCACATTAATCAATCACAAACATTATCCTTGGGTAAGTACTGCCAGGTTCCCTCTACTGTGTTTCATTTCACATGCCACTAGGAGAATTCTGTTCACAGAAAAGCTTTATGAGGAAAATGCAATTTCTCTGTCTTCCATGCTATTACTTTCTGCAGGAAACAAAGTGAAAAGCACTGACTAATCAATGTTCCAAAGCGCAAGGGCCATCAAAAGTCTGCTGGGGCTTTTGTTTTTTACATCAGCCATAAAACAAAGACTTGTTTATGAATAACTACTGACAAAGTAGAATTTAATGAGCACACTGTGCTGAGAGACTTCGCTAAACAAGGGAGTCCTCCAGGGTTTGTGGAACTGAAGAGGCAAAGCCTGTTGTCATAAAAGTCCTGGCAGACATTAAGTCACATATGTGGCGTTAACTTCCCATAAGGATCTGTGAGCCAGCCAAGATTCTTTATCACTTGTGAAATGGAATTCATCTTGTTTAGGGAAATGGGGAGGGGGGCACACAAGGAGGTGCCATCAGAAACCATGTGATGCCACTTCTGGGAGTGGGGATGACAGAAGTGATATTATATCTTTCTATGGATAGCTGGAAACTATAGCATTCCCAGAGATTCTTGCAAAGAACTGACATCACTTCCAGATTCTTCCCAAAAGTGACATCATACCATCTCCAGAAAGTGATTTTAAAACTTATGTTTCTTCCGCTGGTCATAGAAGCAGCAGCTGGAAACAATGGCCAGGAGAAAGGATTGATTATGGGAAACTGGCATCCCTATATTTTTGATAACTTCACTGTATTCCTCTGTCTTAAGAACACTTTCCTTGGAGTAAGCCCCAGTGAATAAACCCGATTCTGAATAGATCTTATCAACATGAATTGAATGTCTTTGTCTTTCTGAAGCAATCTAGCATGGATGCCCCTTGCTAGGATTGCCAACTGCTTAGAAAAAAAGTGTCCTTTCCCTTTAACAAGGGCTTATTCATCAGGTGATGTCATTTTTCTGCATACCATGAAAAGCCTCAACTGCACATTTCCTCCCCTTTAAACCTAGTTGAGGGGCTGAACAGGTTTTCTCCAGGCCTGTGATAACTCCAGTCTTTCCAAAGGTTGCTACATTAGCATTTATTAAAATAAAAAGAACAGTTTTGAGTTGTGGTGCCAGAAATAAAGGCAATGTCTCACATTCTAGTGGGAACCCCAAACTCTACAAGGAGGAGAAGATACCTGGTTTAATACAAAAGTATTCCTAGGTTCCAAACAAGAGAAGAATACACAGGGGAAACAGTCCCTATCAAAAAGTTAGAGTTGCCAGATAGGGCCTGGGAGCTTTCTGGAGATTTCACCTAGAATCTATACCAGTGGTGGCGAATCTATGGCACGGGTGCCAGAGGTGGCACTCAGAGCCCTCTCTGTGGGCACGCGTGCACAGAGTTCATCATGGGGGGCGGGGGGCGATTTTCGCACACACACACATCTAGGCTGGCCTGGGATAGGGTTAGGGCTGGGCGGGTCACGACGGAGGCGTGGCCGGGCATTCTGGGGGCAGGGCATTGCTGGGCGGAGCTGTGGCAAGGACGCAGCCGCTGCACCGGTCCTTGGGTGGGAAACGAATGCACGCAGGCGCAGGCTGCCACACACCTGCTAGACTGCTTCAAGTTCTGCACGCTACTGCTGAGGAGTGGAGGAGGGGCGTAACTAAGACAAAAATCACGTGGCAAAATCACCAATTAGTAACACACAAATAATTAGTAACACACCAATTAGTAACACACCAATAATTAGTAACCTACTCTCGGGAACCTGTGAGAACCTGCTGGATCCCACCTCTGGGCGCAACCCTCTCTCCCAAAAATTTTGTGGCTGGGTTCATCTCTCCCAGCAGCCATTTTGTGGCTGCAGCCATCACCCTGCGTCAGAGTTCCAAAGCCCCCCCCCCCGGTTCAAAAAAGGCTAGGGATCCCTGTCACACACTTTGCCTTCTGAAGCCATTATTTTCTTCAGAGAACTGATATCTGCAACCAAGGAATCAGTTGTAATTCTGACAGAACTCCAGACTGGCTGTTGTGGGTTTTCCTGGATATATGGCTGTGGTCTGGTAGCTTTGGCTCCTAACATTTTGCCTGTGTCTATGGCTGGCATCTTCAGAGGCATGTCAAGGTAAGATGTGTTTCTCTCTGTGGCTCATCTCAACATGACGTGCCTCTGAAGCTGCCAGCCATAGATGCAAGTCTAAGTAAATGGGTGAAAAAGAGAACAAGAAACAAAAATCAGAGAGAGTGAAGGAGGGCAAGCCTCAAAAAAGTTGAGTCAAGGAATAACTGTGAATGGCATGATTTGTAATTATTAACTAAGGACAGCTTTACCCAAACAGCTTGGGGCTTCCCCACCCCTTTTGGTAGTAATCTTCACTACAAAGAGGAGATAATAAAAGTCCTGTCCTAATCAAGGTGATTTGCTTCCTTGGAAACTCATTTAGGATTGTAGCCTGTGTTTATTTTTCTTCCTTGTTCAGCCGCATTGAAATGCAGCTTCAAAATACTTTTTCTTGGCATAACCCACACACAGTAGCTGGTTAACACATCAGTGTAACATCTCCCTAGGCCCATGGTGGCGAACCTTTGGCACTCCAGATGTTATGGACTACAATTCCCATCAGCCCCCTGCCAGCATGGCCAATTGGCAGGGGCTGATGGGGATTGTAGTCCATAACATCTGGAGTGCCAAAGGTTCGCCACCACTGCCCTAGGCTAACTAAACACGCACAGCAGCTTAGCACAGGAAGCGGTTCATATTAAACAATGTGCTGTGCAAATATTAAGTTACATGAATGAATTATTTTGCCTTACCGGCATCCCATGTAAATCAGGTCTAGGAGGCAAGCAGATTTGAAGCTTCCCGTCAGATGGAGAGCAATCTGCTACTTTTGATATGCAATGGAACTGAGAAAGCTTACAAAACTTCAAGGAAAGAGTGCAAGGATTTGTATGATGAAGCAGCATCAAATGAGTTCTCAAGGAACGTAGAGATTTGAAGGCCCAGCCCCATCAGGAGCAATTTTTGAAGGGCACTCTACCAGCAGCCACATGTCACTAAAATGTATCATTTTTACAGGCCATGTGAATCCTCAAAAAAGATTGCTACCTTTTGTGCCACCTGTATTCATGAACTGAAGCCTGACATGTAAAAGCAAATAATGCTTAAATGCACAATAGCAGATGTATTGTTGAAGGTTTTCATGGTCAGAATCAACTGGCTGTTGCGCGTTTTCCGGGTTGTGCAGCCATGGTCTGGTAGTTTTTGCTCCTAATGTTTTGCCCACATCTATGGCTAGGAGCTTCAGAGCCTGTCTTGGTGAGATGTGCAACAGAAAGAAACACATGTCATCATGACATGCCTCTGAAGATGCCAGTCATAGATGCAGGCAAAATGTTAGGAGCAAAAACTACCAGACCACAGCCACAAAGCGACCCCCCTACCCTTGCCACACCTTCCAACTGTCCCCCAACCCCAAACCTTACCTTTCAACCCGGGCTGGATGTTGGGGAAGGGAGCAGAAGGGCTTTGCCAGGCCCACAGAGAAGCTGGTACACGGGCTGAGCTGGCTGTTGGAGGAGGGAACCTTCTGGGAACCAGCTGGGGAAGAGCAGGAAGGGTTTTGCTGGGCCCATGGACCAGTTGTTTCACAGGCTGGACATTTGGAGAAGGTGGGAGCACTTTGCCAGGCCCGTGGAGGAACGGTTCCACTGGCCCGAATGGGCTGTTGGGGTTGGGGGTGGGCAGGAGAGCTTCTGGAAGCATCAGAGCAATGACTCCAAGGCACCGCTGATCTGCAGCCAGGAGGAAATAGAATGCCAGCCACCAATGGGGTTGTGGAGGATTTGTCATCACGACATTTGATTCCTTTACCCATTCATTGTTTAGGACTGAAGGACAAATCAGGGTTGATAATCAATATAGAATATATATGTGATTTGTTTAAAAAAACAGATATTGTGAACAATTTTTTAATTAAAAAAAGTATAGTGCATATTCCAGTGGAGAAAATTTTTAGAAAATCAATTATAAAAAATCCATTATTCCAGCTATTCTTAAGGGTCCGTCATCTCATTCAGACCACTGCTTCTGCTGACAGGAGTAGAAGTAATCTATCAGAGTATTTTTACAATGGTTAGATTCTTGTGATTTACTTGCAGTTTAATTCTTGTGGCAGGCCAAAGGAGGGGGAACCAAGTTCACTAAGTAACAGTTTAAGTATGTGATGGCACATGTTGCTGATTTTGAAAACGCAAGGAAAAGGAGATAAAGGTTTCTCCTCTGAATTTTGAAATAATTATCCTTTGACTCTACTGCTGGGCAGATTAAAATAAACCAAGGACATCAAGATTTCTGATTACTGTAACGTTTGCAGCCATTCAACTCAAATTCCTAAATGTATGTGGAAGCAGGGACATCATCCAAAAATTTCATAAACAATGCACTTAAGCATTTGTTTTTCTGTTCACTTAGCATATTTTGAGTCAGGCATCTTCTTTGCAAGGACTGCTTTTAAAACCTTGGTTTCAAACTATTCAGCTGCTCAGGTTTAGCAAAACATCTGCATGTGCAAAGTAAACACTGTCTCACAAAGTGCTCTGCTTTGTAGGTGTCAAACTCGTGGCCCTCCAGATGTTATGGACTACAGTTCCCATCATCCCCTGCCAGCATCAGCTGGCATGGGATGATGGGAACTGTAGTCCATAACATCTGGAGGGCCACGAGTTTGACACCTGTGGAAGCAGGTCCAATTCATTAACATCAATTAAGTGATGAAACCGATTGAAAGAAAGGCAAAAAGAAAAACCAATTCTGAAGTAGGGAGAAATGGAATCAGTCGTGAGACTGTGTCTTAAAGAAAAATAATAAGTCTGATGGTATCCAAACCAACCAGCTATTTGGGCAAGCGAGCAACAAATCCAACCTAGCACCCTCAGGCATTCCAGCGTACATATGGAACTTCCAAATCTACCACACCACTCATGCTTTGGTGACATTTTTACCACTCATCTGTCTACTCTAGTTGGAAAAGAAGTAGCAGCACAGCAAGGGACCCCAAAAAGTAGCAAGGCATGTCTGGATCTATTTCATAGCCAGGACCAGAATAATTTCTGCTTCTCTCCAAGTGTGCCTCTTGTGCATCCATCATGGAAAAAGGACTTGGACATGAATCAGGCAAACCCAACTTTCCTTGAAATCTCTTCTTTTTTAAAAAAATAATGAGTCCTGCAATTTTTACAGCCAAAGAAAAACACAGTGAACAATTTCAGCAAGCACAACACACACAAAAATCACACTTCATGAAGGACACTCTTTCACATCTATTGCCAATGGCTTTGCTGATGCTTACCTGAAGAAGGTTCATCCATTGAGAAAGCTTTGTTCTCCACAAACATGCTCTGGGATTTCTGCTCCTTGAGGATTGTTTCGTATCCCACTCCCCTGGTAGGGTAGACATCGTCCTCATAGACCTGCTCTGGCCCTGGCCTGATCAACTGAGAAATCTCAGGGATGATGTAACAGAAGACAAAGACACAGGCATTGGAGATGAGAGCAATGGCCAGTGTTGGGTCATTCCAAGATAAGCTGCCTTTCTGCTTGTTGCCATAAACATACATGACAATCCACACTACCCAGATGGCCATGGAAAGTGAAGTGGTAAGGAGGATGAAGACAGCATGTTTCCTCCAGTGCTTATAACGTCCACACAAGACAGGCCAAGTGGCAACAAAGCTAGTCACTTGCAAGAACATGACATAGATGAGTGCCATGACGAAATCAACATTGTCCACGAGGCAGGGATCCTTGGATGCACCACTGTTTCTCACTAGAGTGATAATGAGCCATTCAGCATTGATAATCACCTCAACCAAAACAAGAAGCAAAGCCACACCAAAGGTAATCCAACCCCGGGGACCGTGGTTCCGCCGAGCAAGAAAATTCAGGTTGAGGGAATGCGCTACCAGGCAAGAGAAGCAAATAGCAAAGAGGACACCAAAGAGGAAACGTCGTGAGGCACATGTCGAAAAATATTGCTTGACGATGAAGGTAAATGTCAGGCAAAACAGCCCAAAGGTGCCCACCAGAAAAAAAGCTTGAGTCCCTATTAAGCTTTTCTTCCTGTGGTCCTGGACAAAAGGTGAACTGGCCACCAAGATCACAGTGAGGACAAAGGTGATCACAACACCAAAACTAGCCACTGCCTCCAACACGATGCCCCAGGCTGCTGACAGGTCACAGAGGTTGTAGTAAATGGCTTGAAGGTCCTTGCCACATCCTGGTGGAGGGGTTTCTTGAGCCAAGCACACATTAATGGGAAGTGTTAAGAGCCAGAGGCATAGTAGCAGTATCCTGAGTGTAGGCGCCATTTTGGAAAGAAGGCTTCTTTGGCACTAAAAGAACTAAAAAGAAGGGAGGGGAGACAAAGTAAAAAACAATTAAAGGTATGTTGTGAACAGGCCTGGATGTAATCTATGTCTAAACAAAAGGGAATTTGTATCATATTGGTTTAATTTTTGCAATTAGTGTTGCCAGTTGGGAGAAGCATCCTGTTTTCTTAAAAGAGGTTTAACATGTAGAAACAAAAAGCTGAAGTTTTTAATGACATGGAGACAAATAACATTACCTGGCAAATAACATTCCATTCATTCTCTGTTAAAGGAACAGAATATTTTCCTCCAGGCCAACTAGCAGCTCTATTTGCAATATAAATAATTTACTAGTAACCTTGCAAATATTTGCTTATTTTGCACAAAATAAGTGTCTGCAGTTCACTGGGAGAGGCAAAGAACTATGCAGGACAATGAAGCTCTGTTACTTAGTCACCCCTGCCAATGCTGTTCACCTCTGCTCATTCTGAATCATCAGGCATTACCAACATAGATTTAAACTTACTTCCAGATTCAAAGAGGCTAGAAAATTATTTTCTAAGAGGAAAAAAAAGATAGTATCTGTACACTTTTATTTTGCTTATATATTTTACCCTGCTGTTCTGACCCAAAGCAGCTTACACAAAGCTCACATCCAGTTTAAACAAATAAACCCCAGACAGGCCGGGTCTTCTATAGTATTCTCCCCCTCCCCCATCATTAGCCCTAGGCCAGGGGAGGCCTACCTATGGCGCTCCAGATGTTCATGAACTACAATTGGCCATGCTGGCAGGGGCTGATGGGAATTGTAGTCCATGACATCTGCAGCACCATAGGTTGGGCAAGGAAACGAAGGATAAGGATACTTCGGTTGAAACAAGCTGCACTGAAAAACATTGAGCCAATTACCAAGCAGACCTACTTAGAATTGCTCCCCAATACTATTAACTGACAATACTTTCAGACAGCAGAGCAACATATTGGTAGTAGTAGATATTTAAGTGAAAGGTCACTTGGTACACACATCTTACGTGCTCTGTAGGTATAAGACATCAGAATTATCCCATTAGAAATCCCATGCCTGAGATGTGTAATGTACTTTTCACTAGTTTGGGTTTCCGCAGCCTTTGGGGGTGACTGTGAATTCTAAGTCAGCAGAAGTGTAGCCATCTTTATTTTCTCCAGGGTTCCTCTCTGGCTAAAAATGAACCTTTGTTCCCTGACAGTGTTTCTGCTGGCTTTGCTTTTTGAAAAAGATTAATTACTAAAGATGACAAAGAATCTGTCCTTGGATAAGGACAGATATAGAGTAAGGAGATATAGAGTAAGGAGATATAGAGTAGAAATTTGACTAACCCTCCTTGCAGCTTCAAAAAGCTAGACACAATTACTAAGCTGCATATATACCTCAATACTTGCTAACTGTGTGATATAAGTTTTTCTTCCCTAATAGGGCTGTGATGTCATGAAAACTATAAAAGTTCTGTGCATAATGAACTTAGAAGAACTTCCCTTGTCTTCAAATTGCTACTTAGGTTAAGTGAACTTCTCAACTTGCACTTTTCATAAAGGATTACCTTAATGGCTGTTTGGAGTACACCATTTGAACCTGCAGTAAATTTCTCAGTCACGACTTGGAGCAGTATTCTAATTCGATGTTAAGGCAGCTCCTTATACTTTCACGCAAAGATCCTGAGCAGATTATAGCATAGAAACAAACTCACAGCAACACTGAAACAAACATAACAAAGAATCTGGCAAAGTACCTTAATGAATAGCCTATCTGTTGTGGCGTAAGCTTTCGTGGTCCAGAGCCCACTTTTGCCAAATGAATGAAATGTTATCCTCAGTTGATGTTATTACCAAGTGAGGCCAAATGGCACACCAATGCAATGCAAGAGTGTACCACATTACGATGCAAATCACAAATGGAAACAAGACCAACTCAGAAAAGTAAAAGATTCAATCAGAGTATAGGAGTGACTTTCTCCCCAGAGGAGGGAACAAAGCCAGATGAATTGTTTATGAGAACCTAAAGACCTAGCTGTAATGATCTAGATGCTCCCAGCCTCAATGGAGACCAGTTTGATTGTATCTAATCTGCAAATTAATTCCAACACAAAAAAAGCATCATATTGACGTTTCTTTCTGAAACTTTTTTTTTAAATAATGGCGACTTTGGAGTCTGTTCAGAATGTCCAGGGGGGCACTGGTTTCTGAAGTGCTACTATTTTTAATTTCCTTATTTGTGTCCATTTGATCTTTCCCACGGACAGCCTGGTCTGTTCTATTTCCTGTGCATCAACAAATAGGAATGACATTAGTCCAGAATCCCCTCCGCACAAAATTAACTGGAATAAGGAAACTAAATTTAAAGCAGATTCACTATTACACAGTCCCTTTATGCTGTCCTTTAGGCATGCTCTATTATCATCTCCTTCACCTGCTGAATGTATTGGCAAGTTTGAAGTTCTGACCAGGAAATTAGTTGATGCTCTAGTAGCTCGATTCCAGCAGGTCCTTTACATGAACTCCTATCGTCACATTATTTTTCTGAAGAGTGGTAGGCTTATAAAAAAGCAATGCTAATAATATTCTGCACTAAACAGCAAGGTTTAAATAATCTTCCTGCTGAGTATTTTCTGCCAGCAGTATTATCAGGTGTGCCCTTCATGGCTATATAAACAAACCAATGAGAAATGGAAGCATCTCATACAGGCAGCCAGCTTCAAACGATACTAGAGGCTTTTGGCTTTGTTGCTAGGGGAATGAGTTCCTCTTACTACTATCATCTCTACCATTAACTTCAATATGGCATAGCTATTTTGTAAATTTTTTCAATAATGGAACTCTGATACTCTTAGGTTGAGCCCCTTGTCTAATGATATTCCTAGGTGGCCTCGCAGAGTGAGGAAATCACAACACTAATTGGTAATCTTAAAACTAATAAAGCTCCGTCCAGATGGGGTCCCGCAGAAATTTACAACCTTTTCCGACAGGGTCCCCTTAGTCAGCCTATTCACTAATGAATGACTCTGGCTCAGTGCCCACAATGGACACTTAAACTATCATTCCATTGTTTAAAAGGGTGATCGCACTTCCCCTCAAACTACAGACCAATCAGCCTGCTGTCTGTTTCAGGTAAATTGTGGCCAAATATTTACTTAACCATCTTTTGAATTGATTTCAACTAATAGACCAATCGAATAGAGCAGACTGGTTTTTAATGGCAGCATCTCACTGACCACTGTATGACGCTGGAAGCATCTTTTGTATCCAAATACCTCTGTAGAGGAAAATCCAATCTTTTTTTTGCAGCCTTTATTGACTTTTACAAGGCTTTTGACTCTATTAACAGATCGCTGCTATGGCTTTTTTAAACTGCAGAAGTCACTATTGATCCTAGGCTTCTCCTATTAATTAGATCTCTTTTACAGGAATCACCCTGCCAGATAAGGTGTACACCATCAGGTTCCTAACACCCAAAATACCAGTTTTCAGGGTAAAAAATGAAGGTGTGTATTAGCACCCATGCTATTTAATCTTTTTTACATGATCTTGCCCTCACATTGAATAGTTTCAACTTTCATTGCCCTATCTGGAACGGTGTGCCTCTGTCTATTCTCCTTATGCCGATGATGCAGTTTTATTATCAAGAACAAGATCTGGTCTCAGAAACCTGTTGACTAAGTGTGGTGAATACTGTTCAAACAACAGGTTGGTCATTAACCCAATCAAATCTAAAATTGTGGTCTTTCCAATGTTTTAGACCTTCAAGATGGTTCCTCCAAGTGTGCTGACATCGTATAAGTTGGGGAATTGTTCAAATACCTTTGGGATAATATTCCATCATAAGTCAACCTGGACCACACACAGAGATAACACCCTTAAAGCCTCGCAAAATTTATCCGCTGCAGTACTGAAGTTTTTTAACATCAATGGTGGTAGATTCCATACCAGCAGCTTGAAGGTGTTTAACGCCAAGGTGGCTCAGCACCTTTTGTATGGTATCCCCATCTGGATCCGGCATGTAAGTAACCAGAAATTGGAAAGCATCCAATCCAATTTCCTTTATAAGATCTTTGGCACTCCCCGCATTGTGTCCCTCCTATGGTGTTCTTTTTTGTTTGGAATCAGCAAACACAGTATTGTAGAAACAAGGGCATGGGTTGTAACTTTTAAGTTTTGGCTATGCCTTTTGTTTTGCACTGACCCCTCAACAGTTTGTCCCAGTTAGAAATGAGAGAGCTTCAGCTGAAATGTGGCTACATATTGAAAAGATCTTTTCCTTTGGGCTTCTGGGGAGGTCTCTACAATGCCTCACACCGAGATTTAATACCATCGCTAAAGTCTAGATTATTTGATCAAGAGTACTAATTTCTCCTGAGCAAAAGCACAAAGCTCTTGCTCTCCAATGTCTCTTTGGGATTATCCTCAGAAAATCCAGTTCTGCTTTATATCTGCAACAACTTATTAATTACAATAGCAGATGGGTCATGACCAGAGCAAGGTGTAACTCTTTCCACACAAAGCACATCTTCAAGGTCGACTCTGGTATCTATCAAGCATGAGCTGCCGCTGTCAATTCTGTCCCGATACAACTGTAACACTTTTCTCATATTCTAGTTCCATTGTTCAAAGTACAACAACATCAGAACCAATTTGAGAACTGTGTTACCAACAGGATTTATGCTCCTCTCTGATAAAACAAAAATGGCTAAGCTTCTAAATAGCTCTAGTGTGGAAATATCTGAAGCTGTTGCTATGTTTTTGCTCGGTGTACTGCAAGCTGAGCAATAATGATCTTTTTATTGTATTTGAAATTCTTGGCACTGGTTTTATGCCTAATAAAGGTTTTTGGATTTGGATTTGGATTTCTATGCAAATACCAGAAGGGTAGTGCTAGTACATGATTAGGGTCGCCAGCTCTAGGTTGGGAAATGCCTGGAGATTTTGTGGGTGGAGCCTGAGGACAGCAAAGTTTGGTGACGGGAGGGACTTCCCTCACCAAACGTCAATACAGTCCCGCCCTTCCAAAGTGGCTGTTTTCTCCAGGTGAACTTTGGCACCTAGAGATCAGTTGTAATAGTGAGAGACCTCCAGTCACTACCTGGAGATTGGCACCCTTACACATGATGGCCCATATCATATTAGATTCTCCGGACTATATTGCGAAGGAGAAGATGGACAAGGCCAGATAGGTATTGGGGGGGGTTGGTTGGTTTATACTGCCCCTCCCCTTCCGGGCTTGGGACAGCTGAGCAGAGGTTGTTTGTTTTCTTTTTTAAAGCACCCAGCAATTCAGCAGCTACAATGGATTGTGCAATGGGTACACACACTTGAGAACCATCCCCAATAATCCAATTGCAAACCCTCGGTTGGGAAATTACTGGAGACTTGGACCGGGTAGAGGTCTCAGGAAGGTATAATGCCATACAACCCACTCCCCAAAGTAGCCAGGGAATTGATCTCTGTAGTCTAGAGGCTAATTGGAATTCTTAGATATTGCCAGTGGCTTGAACCTACAAGCACATATTCATTTGAGAGCAACAACCAGGGGACCCATTAGGGCTGATTCACATCCTTACTATGTTTAAATTAAAATAAGCTGCTTTTCTACATTTAAAAAGTCCACAAAGTGACAAATAATAAAACCAGAGTGTAAAACAGAAATTAGAAAAATAGATGATTCCACAGGCCAATTTACCCCAATTCCCCCCCCCAAAAAAACCCCAGGAGTCAGCAAAATTAGCTTTCATTGGGGGAGGAGGGGACTGTCCCATGTCGTCAGAAGGCCAGCTGGACAGAGAGAGCAACAGGAGTGTGCTGGTTGGCAAGATGAACAATGGAACTTCTGCCATTCCTCAGCCTCACCCAGTCTCACTCCAGCTTATAGGGGAGGGAATCGTGAGGCGGTGGGAATACAGAGCATTGTAGAAATGGGGTTGCATTAGCAGTGCTGCATGATATCATGGGAGACAAAAAACTGAAATGACAGTGGAATAAATCAAGCTGAAAAGTCCTTGCAGAACCAACAGTGGACACTGCCAAACTGGTTGCAATGCAGGAGGAAGCAACAGATGATCTGACCCTGGCCATCACTGCTGATGAAGGATCCGAAGCGGTCCTCTGAGGCACCTGCACAGTTGCAGGTGTGTGAGTCTCCTTGCTTCTGGCTATCAGTTTGTCGCCAAGTTAGCAACCTGCTAAGAAAGTTCCCTGACAGTCAGGGGCCAGCCCATATGTGGTGTGCGCACCAGATTTCCACACATGCATATGTGCAGGAAAAGAGAATGATGTAATGCCAGCATGACATAGGACAGCCAGAGCAGTGGACTCTAATCTGGAGAACTGGCTTTGACTCCCCACTCCTGCGCATGAGCAGCAGACTCTTTATCTAGTGAGCTTGATTTGTTTCCCCACTCCTACACATGAAGCCTCCTGGGTGACCTTGGGCTAGTCACAGTTCTTCGGAATTCTCTCAGCTCCACCTATCTCATGAGGTGTCTGTTATGGAGAGAGGAACGGAAAGGAGTTTATAAGTTATCTTGAGTCTCCTTGCAGGAGAGAAAGGCGGAATATAAATCCAAACTCTTTTTCAACATAGTACTGGGTACCGAATTCATCTTTCCAAGAACTTAACTTTTCTTTTTCAAAAAAAGCAAGCCATCTTACCATTATAGTTTTAAAAAGGGGCTTGAAGATGTTAGTAGTCATTGCCTGAATATTTTGCAAAACAGAGCAGTTGTTGAATAATGGTTCCAAATAGTTGGGAGACTGGGCTCAAAATGCCTTGCATATTTCCTTGCTTTCCTCCATGACTCAGCAGCAGAATTATGCAAAAGGTTTATGCAAACACATTCAATTCACCTAAGTCGTACAGATCATAGAATTCAGCTTCCCTTGGTACAGAATTTGTTTTTAGTTCTGCATTTTTCTCTCATATTTATATTCACTTGTTTTTCTACTCTCCAGAAAGACTCAGAAAAGCCAACAATATATTAAACACAAAAGTGTGAAAGCAGGTCAGTTGGAAGGGGCCTCTTCCTCATTCTCTCTCGACCATAAGGGTTGGCTACAACTGGAGTCCAAGAAAGAAGAGGTCCAAAAAAGAAGAGGTAGTCACTCTCTTTCCCTTTGTCAGTGGCCACTGAGGGCATCCGAGAAAGGAATGGTTGTGTGGCAGTTGCTTTTTCTGAGGGCAACAACCCCCACTGGGGGCAATCCCCAGTTCGGAATGGCTATGCCTTGAAACAGTTTTGCTGGAGTTGGGCCAAAACAAAGATTCACTATTCAGCTGTACCCCTCCCCCATTAAAGGATTTCCCTGCCATGTTTCCATGAGAGGGCATCAACACACAGATTGCTGGCCTTCTCCTGGCGGCCACTCAATATTTCTTGGTTCCCAAGCTTAGAGAATTCCAGATGACTTCCTAAAAAGGGGAAATTTTTCACATGCCTTCCAAATCTGGGTTTTGTTTTGGTGGCTGGGAACACAGGCTAGTCTCCACTTCCGGGGACATTGTTATTCAGAGGGTGAGAACTATTTTTGCTTCATCCTCCCCTCTCGTTTCATGTATTTGAAAAGACGGCTCCCTGAGCGAGTTATTAATACTAGTGCTCACTTTTTGGGACATGCTCAGTCCTGGTTCCCTTTACACAAATCACCAGTGGGCTACTTCAAGCCCCAAACACAGAAGTCCATGAATTCTATTTTTGCAAGCATCATCCCCAATCCCAGATTGGCCCTCTATGCTTTTCAGTTATTGCAAAAACAAAACACCCTCCCCTCAAACCCTGGCAGACTCTACCAAAATATTTCAAGCATTCCTTCTGACCATTCACTTTGTTCTCTGAACCAAGAACCTCAGCCAGAAAGGCAACAGCTAAACCTCTTCCTGGCACCACATCTCCATACTATAGGAAGCTGTTGTTGGCATTTTCAGCTGTTGAAAGCACAGACTCTCTGAGAGCTAACCATTATGGCATATAGGGGTTACATTGTTATGGGTGACAAGCAAGAACAGTCTTGTTTATTTATATCGGATGTTTCTCCCAAAGCAGTGTACAACCTCCTCTCCTCCATTTTATCTCCACAACAACAAGCCTTTATTGGCATAAAATAAACATACAAAATCAGCATACAAAATTTGCCCATTATTGCTCACAATTATAGACACTGGTACTAAAATACTAAATACTAAAATATATACATGGTCCTTCTGTAACTATAGGACATTCCTTCAGCTAAGTTAACTCACTTAAACGTCATCGGATACTGACAGAAGCTAGAAAAATTACTGCTGGCTATATGTGGTCATAATACATAGACATTGGTTGGTATTCATCTAGACTTACGTCTATTATTGTTAGCAGAAATTTTGCTACATTCTCACACACTGTGGGATCCATGTTGTTCAAAAGCATAGGTATCTTAAGAGCATCAGTTAGATTGTTATACAGAAATGGGATAAGTGCAGATTGTGACATTCTGATTTTTGCAAACCTTACACAATGAAAGAGGGTATGATCGAGTGTCTCCACCTGACCCATATTGCATGGACATAGCCTCCTCTGTTTATCTCCACAACAAGAAATCCTATGAGGGAGGTTAAGCTCAGAGTGTGCAACTGCCCCAAGGTCACCCAGCCAGTTCCTATGGAAGTGTGGGGCTCCGAACCTGGATGTCCTAGACCCGAACCTGACACTCTAACCTCCATACCACATTGGCTCTTCAGAAGAGGGCAGTGACTAAGTGACCTTTACCTTTTTTTCAGCTCCTCAAATTTAATCCCATGCAAGCCAATTAGACACCTGTTCTCACCCCAAATTGACACAGATCATCATGGAGAAGATGTGTGTTTTGGTCACCAAACTCAGACAGGGTTTTTTTAATGGCATGGCTGTTACACTCTCCATCTTGAAGCCATTTTACCACTTTGCCAAAGCTAAATAGTTCTGGCTGGTGATGTGTAAATGAACAGAGTTTTAAGGGCATTTGAGTGCTGTCTGTGGGGTAAAAGTGCCAAACCTACTTGAACAGCTACTCACTATCAATGGCTTACTGGTGCTTTCATTTATTTGTCCGGTGACTGAAGGTCAGCTGTTACCCAAAATGGTGGGACGCAACGACCCTCTTTGGTTGGGGAAATAAGCTATAGAGGCACAAGGTCGCTTAGAGTCGCTTGAGGAGCATTGGGTAATTTGATCACTATATAGATAGATATAGATTGCCTATGTATATGGGCTTCAGTTCACCATAAGAAACCAGGAGAAAAATATTTTTTAAAGGATTTTATTGGGAAAATAACGAATGGAATAAAACAGAATTTCACTAACAATCATTCAATTACTGGGCTAAAAACACACACATACAAGGTTTCCTAGGATATAATTTAGAGTTAAAAGATAGATTTTGGATATAGAGAGAGAAGGGAGGGATATCAAAAGATTATATTTACCAGTCTTTTAGCGGATGTCCAGGAAACAGAGACCTAATGACTAGGCTCTGGATGATCAACACTAATGGAACAATATTACCGACCACCATGGTGGCGTGATAATATTGAACAACTGACTGGGGTCTGTGGCATGCTTTTATAGGGAAAAACATGTCTTGGGGCCAAGGAAATCCTTGAACAAAGGATTCTTCCTGCTGTTCTAAGGTGAGGTAATGGTTTTGAGTGTCAGACCATTTGACCTGATGGCTGACCCATTATCTTTGATGGGTTTTGCTGGCTGTTGGACAAGACAGGTAACGACCCTTAATGGGCGTTGCAACCTATATGGTCACTAGGAGATGAGTCACAGGGAGACTTGAGTAGATTAAGAGACAAAATACAAAAGAACTGGTTTCGCCCAGGTTGTGCTATTGTTCATAATCAAATGCTGTTTCCTGAGTATGGGCCAGGAATTAAGTTGTGGGTGAGTGTGTGTGTGTGGGGGGGGGAGTCCTTGGGGAATTCTTGCCCACAAGGTCAGACACAGTCCCAATATGGAGTTTCTGAAAACAGACTCCTTTCAGGGCATTGTTTTGCCAGGTCTGACAGGGCAGCATTCTGGGGAAAAGACCATTCTTCACCCTCTACACTGCTACAGGTCTTAGGTTGGCTACACAGTCCAGGTGTCTTGCTTCAGTAGATGCACTCCCAACTAAAATTATTTCCTGCAGTGTCAACTGGCTGGCGTTGTTATGGTGCCTACTTTAATCCTCACATTTCAGCCATTTAAACATTAAACGACAAAACTTAGAAACGCATTTGTGAGTACCTCAGCTTTTGACAAAAAGCATATGCAAAAAACATTATTTGGTCACGAAACCAAAAAAGACCTTAAGAGCTTTCATTTGCATCAAAGACCACACCCCAGAATTTTGTAGGTATGGGGATGCTCAGTGCAGTTCTGAGGATCAAGCCGACATCTATTTTCCTGTGTAGCACAGTGTAGAAGAAATGATAGCTGCTCTTCGCTCTGGAAGTCAGTGATTTGTGGTGCAACTTAATTCTGTTTTTGTTTTGCTTTTGCCAATCCTTTCAAGTAACTATAAAAAGCTACACTTCCGGGAGACATACAGATTTATTACCTTGCTTACTTTTCAAGGATACTAAGCCTATCACCTTTCTCAGAGGAGGAAAACACAAACTTTTGAGCCATCTAAGGCTTTATGACCAGTCCACATAATCACTAGCTGCACAAGGTGGCCTCCAAACCACTGGTCACACATGTACCTATTGCTGCACACAAGGTTTGGGTTTTGACACAGGTTGGGAGGTGACGTATCTCTAATCCTTCCAAAAGTGTACTCAAAACTGTATGCTGGATTGTTACAGGCTAGAAACCATCATATGCAAATTTTCCTGGTGCTTTTCCTACGGCCACCATATGCTCAATAATCCTGACATGGACCCACAGTCACAGAATTGGAACTACAGCTCCCTGCTGCCCACTTTGTATTTTCTCAGCATTATGATGGTCTCTTGAAAGGCAGCGAAACAAGAGAATTGAATCTAGATAGGAGCATTCCTACCAGCATGGGCTGGACTCACGCTTGACAGAGGCTGGGATGGAAGGGGTTCCTGAACATCTGGAGAGCCTGCAGGGTTCCCTACCTGAGCAGAATAGGGGAATTGCTTCAGAGCTCAGGAATCCAGCCTCTATCAGCCTTTCTACCAGCATGGCCAATTGGCCATGCTGACAGAGGCTGATGGAATTGTAGTTCCTGAACATCTGGAGAGCCGCAGGTTCCCTACCCCTGGGCTAGACCATCCTGACATGATGAAGGTGGGGACAATATTGCAGCATGAGCATTCCTTGCTCCTTTTCACCACTTCCTTGTGTGCGTTCTCTGTCTCAGTCCCTTGCACACCCTAAAGAAGGCGTAGGTTTCCCTTGATGCCATCTCTAGCAGAGCCCTGCTCTGCCCCCACATGCTGACAAACAATATTTAATCAAACATTATCTAACCAACCTCTTCAGCTGCAGCAGAGCCGTCTTAACCTATAGGCACCCTGCACAGTTGCATAGGGGCCCTATGCTAACCTATGTCTGTTGTGACTTACAATAAATAAATAAATACTATACTGTAAATGTTTGTTATTGGATAATGCATATTTAGCATGTGTTTTACAACAGATAATGAATAGCATTAATGTTAATTTTTATGATAACAAGTAGACATTGGCAGTCATCTCTGATTTAGTATCAGGGTCACTTCTGCAACCACACATGCATATATGTGTTCATATCTCAAGCACGGCTTTGCCCATGGGCCTATTGTGCTGTTAGGCCAGCCCTGAGCTACAGAAGTCCCAGAGGGAGTTATTATAGAGAAGAGGAATGAAGCTTATTTGTGTGGACATCAATGCTGACTCACTACTAGACTGTACATCAGGTTTCATCCTTTCCTTCCTCAGTTCAACCAGATCAACTGTTTATACCATGTTCTGGTTGAGCATTTGCTACTTCTTTCCTTCATGCCCAAAATCTCTGTGGAGCTGATCTAACAGGATATTTTTATGCTACCCTTTCTCTGAGGAACTGAGGACAAGGCACATGGATCTCCAACGTTCAATTTTATCCTCACAACAACCCTATGAAATAGGTTGTTTTGAAAGAGAGTAATGGTCTCAGAGCCACTCAATTAGATTCACAGCAGAGTGGGGATTTGAACCCAGATCTGCCCAACCCTATTCTAATCACAACCCCTTATTGGGTAACACCAACCCAATATTCAAATCTAACTCAGTGGTAAAGCTCATGCTTTGCACCCCAGAGATCCTAGGTTCAGCTTGAAGTATCTCCCATTTAAAACATCTCAGGTTGCAAGACTGGGGTGACCTCCTCTACTGGGAAGTCACTGCTAGTTAGAGCAGACAGTATTGAGCTTGAGGTACCAACACCCCAGATCAGCAAAAGGTAATTTCACAGATCTGTATTTTGCAATAGTTCCCAGTTAACACATCATGCAACATCAAGTGACTTGGTGAGACACAGCTTGAAGGGAGAAGAATAACATGCGATTGCGACAAGACAGTTGATATCTGGTTTCTGTGGAAGCTCATAAGGCAAAGTCCATTTTTAAATACACAATTTCTTTGTTCAGTGTCTCCATTAGTCGCTCATACTAAGCACCAGGCATTTGGGAGGTTCATATTTCACTGCATTTAAAGATAACAAGATAAGCACTTGGCACACATGCTTCATGCATATTTGGTGCTCACCTATCAAAAGGCCATGAACAAATTTCTACCACTACCATTGTATAATGGGTTAAGCAAGATGGACTAGGATCTGGAAGATCCAGTTTCACATTCCCGCTGTGCCATGAACATTGCAGAATGACTTTGGGCCAGTTAAACACAGATGTTCAGTTCAACCTAAAATGGAGGTGCACAAAACAAGGCATGCTACTGAAAGTTCCTCAGAGGAAGGGTTCTTCAGAGGAAAGGTGGGATTAAAAATGTACTAAAATGATAAATCAAAGGCAAGCCTCTGAAGGCAGCAAACAAGTTACAGAGCAGTCCACTCAGACTGGAAAGGCCCAAAGGTATTCTACATGATTCACTCTTCTTCAGGAAGTAGACAGAATTATCAAGGTAGCTAGAAGCAGTGACTGGATCTGTCTCAAGAGGCTTGCATGATCCCATAGCAGTCAGTGCAATGCGGGTGTAAGAGGAGTGAGTGTAAATGGCAACAGAAGGCGACTGCAAAGAACAACTATTTTTCTTGGCACATGAGAGAGGCCTTGATTGACTGGGGATGATTTAAGAGTTTGCTTTGGATACTGGCAATGCTAGGATCCACAACCCCTAAATGCTTTGCAGAGGAGGGTCAGTCCACTTGCATGCATGCTTACTAAAATGTAAACTCCACTTAATTCAGTGGCCCTTGTTCTCTAGAAAATATGTACGTATCATTTTCTTGTTCTTCACCATTGCCTGTTGTAAATAAATTAGTAACAAATAGGAACTGTACATCATACATACAGAATACAGAAACAAAATGCAAGGTTATAATCCAGAGATGTTCTAGAAGGGTCAAGTTCCCCTCCTAAACAGAGAGTTATCCCCACACACGGTGAGCTTGCTTATAACTACTGTGCCATAAAATACTTCTCAAATTAACACACAATCACTTCTAAAATTCTAGAATCTTCCCCAAAACCAGGTTTCAGGAACAAGATATTGAGATCCTTTGGCAGATTAATATCCGATGGGAGCTTCACACAGATTTCTTTAAAACTGGATCAGAAATGATGCAGACAGGCCAGAATTATCCAGACTATTCAAGGCGTGGGGGTTGGGTAAGTAGAAGAAGTAGCAATTTTATTGGGGGAGGATTACCCAGGGGCAAAAATGGAGTTTGGTGAGGTCGTCATCTGCATTCTGCAGGTTCCTTATCTCTCCGCCCTTAGCTAGGAAAGTTATTGCTCCCCTGGCTCAAAATTCCCACAGCAGCTGGCCTTTTCCTATTTGCACAGGTGGGGACAAAAGAGGAAACATTCCTTCTGGCTACTTTACAGCCCATCAGATCTTGCCACATATCTATATTCTAGTATCACCAGCGTGGCAAAGTGGGGAAACTCTACACAGAACCAACAACCCAACCCAGGTAGCCTGGTTCTTGTGCCCCCATTTGCTTTACTCACACACTTCACCCATCCAACAGTATTTTATTCCCGTCATCCTTCCTCCCAAAATTTTGAGGTAACCTACAAGAAGTTATCCCAGTCATCCTCACTGAAACCCCAGGAGATAGACTCAGTAAGTCTTTCTGGCCCCAGAACTCAACAGTGCCCCACTGGGCTGAGCTAACAATCTACTGTTTGTTTATTTACTTTAAACCTAGCCATTAGACGCCACTGAAGAAGTCCACAATTCAGCACACACCAGTTGCATTTCTAGTTATCAGGTCCTTTATCATTTGCTTAAAAATAAGAGAAAAAGAGAGGGAGAAAATGGCTAAAAAGAAAGAACAGCTCACATTTTGCCCTGCAAATTTCCAAACCCAAAAGCTCACCACAAGCAGCTTGACCTTTGAAAGAGTGACTGTGTATCCTCCTGCTTAAATAACACTCTTCAAAGATAGGCTGGAGAGAAAGAGAGGCTTCCCTTCTCCATTTTCACTGGGTTCTCCTTTTCTTAAAAAAAGATCCTCAGAATTATCCTGGCGAGTCTCAAATATGGATTTGATACAAATGCTTCCATTGGAAAGCTATGCCTAAAAACACGCAATCAAATTCAATAACGCAGGTACACGTGATAATTTAAACGTAACAGTTCGAGGGCTGACCTAAGAGTTCCTTCCAAGCCCATATATTGCAAGGAAGAAAGGAAAACTACAGCGGGGAAAAGAGCAAGGTGAAACCTTAAGAGAGGGCAGCAGTGGGGGGGGGGGGGGGGGCTGGTTTTTGCATTTGTAGGGGGCATCCACGTCAGCAACGGTGGAAGGTCTCAAACTTTGGGGGGGGGGGGGAATCTTTCATAGAGGAAGGACTGACCGACTCCCCCACTAGGGATCTCCCTGGACGACATGGCTGGAGCGAGAAAGCGGCGCTGGCTCTTACCTATTTGTGTGGAAATCACCCCTTCAGGAGCGCCAAGCCGCGCAGCGCAGCGCAGGATGCCCGGGACGCCCCAGGGGCTACGGTGCGGCCAGCCCTGGGAGACTTGCCGGGAGCCACAGCTGAAAGTTGAGGCGCGGGGTGGGGGGGCGCTCAGCGGCGGAGGTGCCGCTTGGCAGCAGAGGAGGAGGCGGCTCTTGCTGGGCGGGAGAGGCGCCTGCTGCTCCTGCTCCTGCTGCCGTCCGGGGAGCTACGAGTCTGACATCACGCTGCTGACATCAAGCCCATTCAGGACTCTTATCAGGCCTCCGCCCGGCCCCGCGAAGCCAGATTGCAGGCTAATAAATCAGCGCCGCCGCCCCCACCGCGCGCCCTCCAAGCTGCGCGTCTCCACCAGTCGCCGCGCTCGCCGTGCGCACGCCCGCCCGCCTTCAGCCGCCCAGCCTCGCTCGCTCGCTGCCCAGATTCTCCCGCGCCGCCTTTCTGGCGGACCTGGTTTGCTGGCCGGCACGCCCTCCTTTGCACCCACGCCTCTTCCCCGGTTGTCCTGCAGTCGGCCACAGGGCAGGTGTGCAACGATACCCGCGCAAACCGCTAGACCATAAAAGGAGATGTGCTCCTGGGTGCTCCGTGGTCACGGGCGGTTTCCTCGGTGATTCAGTCCTGGGAAGGATGGCAACCTCTGCTGCCAGGAACTTTTGCAAGTTGTGATTTCTTGTGCATTCTGGAGTGGGAGCTGGGATTCGACGTGGTCTGTTTTGAGCAGGAATTCAGCGTTGAGGTTCGTTGATATTCTGAGCCAAAGAGAAAGAGCTCCCGGTTGGCCGAGAAATCTCTCCCACTCCCACATCTCGATTGTTGTTACATGATAGGAGCAGTTGCCAAAGTACATTCACTCAGCAAGTCGACAGAAGTAACTCTGCGTTTTAGCCGAAGGATGAGATTAAGATTCCTTGACTTTGAAGCAAAAAATGGCATTCGTAGAATGAAGATTGACCTAGTAGTAATTCTGTCTTACAGGGTTGTTGTGAGGATAAAATGGAGAAGGGAACTAAATTAGCTGCTAGATGACCATTGGGTAGAAAGGTGGGGAAGAAATTAAGCAAGCAAATAAATAAACTTAAACATATTCCATTGATTAGTACTTTGATCATTTTAACAGAATGCTTTTTTAAAATATGCTTTCCAATTTTTTAATTCTGTTTTGACAACAGCCTGAGAAGGGAAAGCATGTGAGGAAATCATATGTACACTGTACATGGACCATCTATTCCTCACTGTAGCATGTACATGTATTATATAAGGAGGTTTTCATTGGTCCTACCAAACAGAAATTACACTGTTGTTCTGAGAACTTGAGAAAAATATCTGTCCTGCATAAAGTGTGCTACAGTTTTGTTTATAGTTGGCCCAAATTGACAATGAAAGACTTGACACTTGATGGAGTTGCTGTTATGGACCAAGACCACAGTAACAAAACCTAAGGTCTGCCCAAATTAAGTCAGATCTTAGGAGTGTGCTTTTCTCTTGGCCAATACTTAATCCAGGATAGGTCAACAACTCTCTACCACCCACTGCATAAAAGTAAAGACTATTATGGTATGCACTGTTATGCCTAAGTGGTGCGAAACACATTGGCATACCAAAGCAAATTAGAATAATCCCAGGACACAATCAGCACCGGAAAAGTATAAAATAGCAATCTTGTGGTACCTCACACATTCATTGCAGCATAAACTTTTGTGAACAAAAGCCCACTTTGTCAGAGGTTAACTACTGAGAGATACAGAGTGGTTATATATATATATATATAACTATTGAGCGATATAGATATATGAAAGTTTACACCACAATGAATGTGTGGCATCTTGATTGTGCCACAAGATACTTCAGTTCTTTATGTACAGCAAACTAATAACAACTATTCCTTTGGAACTGGAAAGCAGATCTTTTAGAGATACTGCAAAGGCAGGAGGAACTTGGGCTCACTCTGTAGATGGGGCCAACTGGGAAGTCTACATGGCCCAGGAGCAAGCCAAGCTCAGCATCTCTACCATACTGTGAGTCAGTATTGCAGGGGCTGCTCAGCTCAGGCCTGCTAGTCATGATGCTTGCTTCTAGCTGCCAGCGGCCATATAGGACAGTGGGCCACTGGTCTCTTTCCTAATACATTC
This sequence comes from Sphaerodactylus townsendi, assembly GCF_021028975.2. Taxonomy (NCBI): domain Eukaryota; kingdom Metazoa; phylum Chordata; class Lepidosauria; order Squamata; family Sphaerodactylidae; genus Sphaerodactylus; species Sphaerodactylus townsendi. The sequence continues at coordinate 129,049,743 of NC_059427.1, read as the reverse complement.
AGTGGCTAATCCTCCCCTACCTACATGAGAAATAAATGCTCAGACTCCTAGTTAAAGGTGCATTAGAATGTACTCTGTGAAGTCTTTAGGCAAGACCAAGATGTATTTAGAAAAACATATTAGAGAAGCCAAATAAGGAAAATGAAAGAAAAATGCATATTAACTAAGCACTGTTGCTTAATGCAGGGTCGGAATAAAAACAAAAACATAAGAACTGCCTCCCTTCAATCACAGCAAAAGACAATTTGATCTTGCTTTCTAACTGTGGTCTGTCAAACGCCTTGGCATGCTCCAAACACAATGCATGACAGTGATGGTCACTCACAATTTTTTGCCCCCAACTTACTACAAAAATCCTTACATGAGTGACTTCCCAGAGATTTCATGGCCATTTTACGCCAGGCAAACTGGAAGCAGCTCCTAGGTAGAGGAAATGCAAAGTTCTATTTTGTGCAAGGCAAAATGTTGAAGAAAAGGAAGTGGCTGCTGCAATTCAGTGGTAAAGCATCTGCCTCTCACGCTGAAGATCGCAAGTTCAATCCCTGGCATCGGTAACTGAAAGAATCTTAGCTAGTCAAAATATCTGGAGAGACTAACAAAGCAGTTTCATATATTCATCTATAAGTCCAGAGCATCTGCACTGCCTGTTTCTTCCAGATCAATGTGAAGCCCAAAACAACTCTAAGTCTCATTCTAGAGACCAAAGTAGGCATACAGGAACAAAATAAAAAATATGATCATTCAGGATTTCAGGATTTTTTTAACAGCACATGTGTCTCAATGAACAGGAAAAAGTTGGCATTACGTTATAAACTAGGTCCACTTCACATATCATAAGCACTGTTCAAAGTACGCACTGTGTAACTGAACATTACAACAACTTAAATAAGAATGTATTAGGCCCCTATTGAGACCCCCTGATCAAGACTGGAAAGACCCATTACACACTTACAACTGTAAATCTGGGCGTACCAAACATACAGAGAACAGTATAATCCATACACCAAATGTCTCTGTTGGTCTGCTATTGCCTTCCAATTGAAGTAGCAGCATTCTGAACTTTAGCTAGCACAAAAGGTCAGTCTACATCTGGGAACTGTTATAGAACTCTTGCAGAGCTCCAAAGCTCAATACAAATGGTAAGTAGTGGAGATTCCAGGACTGAACTGAAGCTTAATACGTTTTTCATGTGATAACTGAGTTTTGGAATTCTTGGTTCCAAATCTCAACAAATATACACAGACTGTACAAGAGCAAGAAGAAACAAAATGCCGCTGGCAGAAGAAGTGTATGTCAAGGCTGGATGTACGCACCAACACGATCTTGTGTAATTTTAGAATGATGCTCTTCTTTATTCTACCTAGCGTTTCACCACCAAGCATTCCAATTATTAGCTAAAATTATCAAACAATATTTCAGTTAGCACTGTATCTATGTTTTCTGTGAATTAACCTTCTATTCCACTATCATGTTTGTTAATATAGCGACTCTCTTGCTACGTGCTTTCTGCAAGACCCCAGAGATCGTGAAAATACAGATTCAGCTTACTTCAGTATTATGTATTTCTTCCCTTCCCAAGAGCATTTATGTAACAAACCTTTACCACCATTACCTCTTCGTAATGTAATTAAGTCTCTGTTTTAACCTACTTCCTGCACTTTGATACTGAAAGACTGCAATGCAGGCATAGCTGAGTGAACACTGGCAGAGTGACATCTACCCATCTATCTACCTTTTCCGAACATCCAGCATAAGGCAGAGTCGTGTGACATGAAAGCTTGCTTTCAGCATTTTAAAATATTAGTTAGCTCCATCAAGGGTACAGTTTCACTTGCTATGTGCCACCACCCTTTCTTGCTGAGCATGTTTCTTATCTAACAATACTCTTTTTAAAAAGTGTAACCAGAAGCCAATGAACTGGAAACTGGGAAAATGCCAAGCCAGCCAAGCTTAGGAGCAGAAGCACAAATGCAGGATTCTGCTAGAACAAGGAAGTGTTCTCAGGAGCTAGCAACCATGGGCCTGCATTTAATCACCATTTGTTGTAGGCAGAAATATCTCCTAGGGGTTCATAGGAGAAGGGTTGGTAAATAGATGTACCAGAGCAGGGATTTCCAAATAGTGGGTCACATGATTGTTTATGGGCTGATCAACATACCACTAACAGAGAATGTTAGAAAACAAAACTTATGTTCCGGTCACAGGTACAACTTAAAACCTTGGTTTAGTTCAACTAAATGTGGTTAATAAGACTGTCTAAACATGGACCATTTGCTTAATTATGGTAAATTTGGATCTACTAAAGCAAAATCTGAAACCATGGTTTGAAGTTGGTTTGTCAACCAATGTTAGTGGTGCAGTGGTTGATATAATCTGGAAAACCAGCTTTGATCCCTTACTCCTCTATTGGAGCCATGGACTGTAATCTGGTGAACCAGGTTTGTTTCTCCTCTTATACACATGAAGCCTGCTGGGTGACCTTGGGCTAGTCACAGTTCTCTTAGAACACACAAGGTGTCTGTTTTGGGGAGAAGGAGGGAATTTGTAAACCATTTTGAGACTCCGTATGGTTTAGAAAGCAGGGTATAAACCCAAACTCTTCTACTTCACTACACTTTCAAGCGATGCATAAATGCAGGCATCTTGGCTAGTTCTCTGGAAATGCTTTTGCACACTCTCCAGTTGAATAGATGCTCAGATCAGAGCAAAGGCAATGAAAAAACATTTCTTCAGAGAAACTAGGATTTGAGTGATCACTTTAAAGGCAAAAATTGCTTTACGAACAAATCATAGTTAAAATGAGCCATGTTTTTGTATTAGTTTTGAACTGACCAGAGTTTTTTATAATGATAAGAAGCAGTAACTCTGTTCCCACATTACAGTGAATGCACACGCATCCTGTATGTACATCTATTTGGAAGAAAGAGCCAATGTTCATATACTTTGCAGTTGAAAGCAGGCACCAGCACCTGGATAAATGTGAGGTTCGTATCACACATCAGCCAGATGTGCATTGGATATGACATGCAGATCACTCCGCAAACATATAAAGAAAAACCAAGTGTACACATATTCCACATGTGTTCACTGTAACCTGTGAAAAAGGCTTCTGGGATTTCTTATTCTAGGAGCTAATATGGCAACTAATCATTTTTGTCTGAACATACTAACCTTTCTGTCACTACGTAATTGCAGAGCACTGAAAAAATTATTTTGATGTTATTAGATATAACATTGTGTTGGGTGTGGACCTTCTTTTCATGGCGCTTTTGAAGACAGAAAACCCTGCCAGTAACTAAAAAGCAACAACCCCATATGTATGAGCATACAGGATCCAGTTCACTTTTTGCAGAGCAAGGAACATCCATGATCTTTGATCCAGATCAGAGATGAGCACTTATCTGGACCTCAGACATGTGTTAGTCCAGTTACGGCACCCGAGGGCTGGATCCAACCAGCCTTTTTGCTCCATCTTACCAGCGATCGTCCTTACTATAACCTCCCTCCCACATACCTTTCGTCCCTGCAGGTTGCATTATCTCCGGCATACGTTTTTTCAGTGTGTGTAGTCGAAAGGGACACTCGTCTCCCTTTTTCACCAGCAGAAAAACTGGTTAGTTCTGACCCCGAAGGCTGTGAATCTGAGTTTTTGTTTTGTGTTTTATGTAGCCCAATCATCTTGTAAAAGGTATCTAACCCACTAATCTAGGGACATGAACAGGGCAGTTAGCTGCAGATTACAACTATCTGTATTTTTTTGCAGACCCCAGAAATAAACTATGCCAGAGCTATCTATACAAAGACTTGAGCCCTTTCTCTACACAAACATACATCCGATGTACAATATTCTAACTGTCCCTGTGATTTAAAGTACCTTAACATGGTTAGTTCAGGCTAGTCTTACTTTTTCAGATCTTTTTCAGTGTCAGCCCTGATTAGCACTTGGATGGGAGACCACCAAAGAACACCTGAGTTGCCATGCAAAAGAAGGCAGAGGCAAATCACCTTTGTTAGCATATCTCCTTGAAAGTCCTATAGGACTGCATTAAGTCAGCTGTGACTTGATAGCACTACACACACACACACACACATATATCATGCAGTCTGGTGAGGTTTATTTATGTACCTAATTTATATTCCTCCTTGGTCCCCAGTGAGGATCTAAAGTGGCCTACATTGTTCTCTTATCTTCCATTTTATCTACCCAGCAATCCTGTGAGGTAGGTTGGGCAGTATGAGTGTGACTAGTCCAAGGTCACTCAGCAAGGTTCTATGACAGAACAGAGATCTGAATCTAGGTCCCACACCATACCCAGATCCCACACACTAACCACTACACCTATTCTTTCCCCAGTCCTATATAGAATTACAGTATTCAAAATTTTCTGGCAGGAAAATATGAGTGCCTGTAGCCTGGATATGTCCTTAAGACACCTTCTCACTTGGCGAATAAGTCAGGATGGATTAGAAATGCCCTTTGGATCAGCTAACCCAAATCCCTGATTCTCCTCTGTCGCCTGAACTTGAGAACCACTTTTGTGCCTTGTAGCCATCTGGAAACTGCTCTCAGCCACAGCTGAGAGGTTGCTATTTTGAGAGAAAGAGGCACCTAGAGGGGGGAGGATCCTTCTGAAATTTGAACTCAGCAGTGCCAGTTTCCTTCTCTGCGTTTCTACCTCCTGCAATGACAACGAAACAAAATTCAAATGGCTGCCACCCCACAGAAGAACTTTGCATGTGTAAGAATCTTTGTAGGCAAATCACTCCCTCGTGGTGTAAGGCATTGGCATTTTTTTTAACCCCCACAGCTGGAAGTTGTACCTTACTTCCCAGGAAGTATTCTCATCTTTAATAGTGCATTAGATTGCAAAATGGTTTTTGCTCACCTGCAGTTTGTGCAATGAATTTGATAGCGGAGCCAGGAGAGAATCCCGCTCCTGGACTATGTCTGAACTAAAACGATTGGAAGATTTATTCTGTTTTGTATTTATTAGGTAGAAACTGATTTGTATTAGGTAGAAGTAGGATTTGTAAGCTTCTCAGGATTTGGCGACATATGGAACCTCCTTAGCCCAAGGGCAGCGAGCCATCTCCGCCCCCACCTGCCATGGGCACATCCTATTTCACGTGTAAAAGGTTCCCTGATGCACGCTGACAAAGGAAGACTCTCAGTCAGCGCCTCGCCTCTGCCTAACTCGGGCCAGCAGGCAGATATGAAGAATCTCACATCACCCTCTGCTTCCTGACCCTCGACACCTGGGGAACCTTTTGTGTTTTCCCCGCCAGTGACACCGCGTCATGCAGCCTCTAAGCCCTGCTGGCGCTTAAACTCAAGAAGGAATGCTTATCCGGACTCTGATTGGTTCCTTTCTAATGTTGCAAAATGAATGATTGGTTGTTTTTTTAATTCTGTTAATGAATGGTGGTACCGGAGCTGTCTTGAGTCTCCCCGAGCTCCCGATGGGGAGAAAGGGTTTTAAGATGTTGTAAGGCTGCTAGGGCAGCTGCAGTGTTTGTCGCGAAGGAGGTGCTGACACTTGAGGTCAGCATCTCAATAAATCACTTTTATTTATCCAAGCCTTATGTCGGGTCTTGCTTGGTTCCTGGGCGCTGCCCGAGGCGGGATACCTCTGAAGCGAGTGTTATCCTGGAGCAAGCGGTAGCATGTTGGGGGAGCTCGCTGGGATTCCCTGAACCGACGGGAGAACCTATATAGCTCTCGAGGAACCGAATTCGACAGGCGGAGTGAAGTCTCGAAGAAGAGCGGCAGCTGTTTGAGAGTCGAGGACCTCGCTTGCTCCGGAGGGTTGTGGGATGTCCTCTGCAGGACAGGTGAGACAGATCTTCAAAAGGGGAAGGGACGCAGATCCCAGCAGAGAGAGAGAGAGAAAAGGGAGGGGGATTTAGGTATAGCCACAAGAAGGAACGGAGGGCCTCGGCATTAAGGCTTGGTCCAAAAGGGACAAGAAAGAACCCAGGCCAGGTTTAAAACCCAATGTGTGTCCCAGGGCTCCAGGAATCAGGAAATGGCTTTTGTCCAGGAAGGACTGGAACGAAGCCCAAGTCAGAGAGCAGTGCTTTGAATGAGTAGAGTTGTGCTCAGTTTTGCAAGGCAGAAATGGGAGTCTGTGGATCTAAGAATGGAGGTTCCCAGTCTCTGCCTGACCTACCCCACTGGCTTGTGTCTTGTATAATTGGGATGGAAGCCTCGGACGCAAGCCCAGCCCTGTGTCAAGGCGAAGAAGTTTGAGTCTTGGTGCAGGGGAGAATGGAGTCAATTATAATTTGTCAGCTGGTTCTTGGGTGGCAACAGGTTCCTTTCTAGTTGGCCCCATCCTCCAGAATCTTTATCAGGCTTTGGGGTGTACCGGATCGAAGAAGCGGGCCAAAAAACATTAGATAGAACTTTTATGGAAATATATAGAAATCCTACAAAATTATTCCTGCATTCAGGGAGCTAAGATTATCCTAGTTGGGTGGAACCAGGAGTCCACGGAGAGTCCATAGCTCTCAGGAGCCACCCCCCTGGGATTCTGCCCTCCCCCAGACACAATTTGCTGGATTTCCCTGTTCCATAAGCATGGCCTCAATTCAGCTCAGGCTGGCCATAGTAACAGGGATTCGATTAGTTTTCTGGTCAGCCCGCCTGCCCTTCCTCCAGGCCGGGAGATGGGACCCCTTCCCCGGTCCCAGCTTAGCGATGTGCACCTAGGTACTTCCCTCACCTTTCCCCCCAGAGGGGACTACACCCTCCCTCCCCAGCAAGGGAAGGGAACCCTCGAAAGCTTCCTCTTCCTTTGACCCCCAGAGAAAGCACACACTTAACTCAGATGCTAGAGGATGTGGGCCTCACGGGTAAAGAACATGCAGTTCGCCCTTAGGGAGTTCCCCAACGCTGTAAGCATTAACCCCTACAGTTGAGTGCTTCCCCTCGATGGAATCAGTAGAGACTTCGCCTCCCGGTCTACACCCTGTCTACCAGCTTCGGAGGAATGGCTGCCACTGCCCGCCTAGGGTGCCGCCTCTCCCAACCGGCCTTCAGGTCAGAATTGGAGCCCAATGCCCAGGTAGTGCCGGGCGGCATGTATCCCATCCGCACTCGAATGGTATTCCCAAATCAAGTGAACCCCGGCCCCTGTAATGCCTTCATCGCCCCTTTACTGCTCCAGATTTGTATAATTGGAAAGAGAGGTCCCTTCCAGATACACAACTGATCCCTTTGGCTATGACCCAGCTGGTAGGAGTCTATCTTAGCTACTCACTTGCCCACTTATGCTGATATCCAGCAGTTGCTGAGACTTCTTCTTCTGACTGGGGAGGAAAGGGCCCTAGTTATGCAAGCAGCTAAGATAGAAGCCACCCGAGTACGTAGATGATCAATAGAAGGTGCAAACCCCGCCACGCTGGACCAGGTGTTTCCGATGTAGACCCAGGATGGAATGTTAACTTAGAGGCAGACCGAGACAAGTTAGGGGAACTACCGCTTTTATTATCAGGATTCGAGAATGGCCCCGCGTTTCATCACGCCATGATCTGTCGAAGGCTCCACCAGTTAGTTCAGAACAAAGGATGAGTCACTCCGCCGCTTTTATGGAACGATCCGCTCCTGAAAGTGCCTAAATGGACACGGGTAGATCCCCCACAGATCTGGTCTACGCCGCCCCTGCTCAATAGTGTGTTTATTGGAGGAAGCCCCTAGATATCAGGAAGAAGTTAGGAACAGGATCCCTGACAATACCACCCTTAAGGACCCAGCAGATCTCCTTAAGACTGCCAATACCGTAATTTTGAGAGGGAGGAGAGTTATGCTGGATGCGGGAGACGAGGCAAAAGAGAACCGCCAATCACGCTAATTGAGTGGGAGCCTTGCAGGCAGCTGTGAGGCACTAATCCGGGACCACTGGGGTCGAGCCACATTATGGGAGTCATGTACTCCAAGACCTACTCCCATCACTGCCCGGGATGGCGCCAGCCCCTAGATCAGATTCAAAAAATCTCTGCAGGAGGTTGTAGGAGCACTAGAGAGCCACTGTGGGTGGAATCGGGATTTTGGCAGTAGCCTGGAGTTACCAGGGACTCTCCCGCAGTCCACCACCAGCCTCGCCAGAATTTCTTTAGATAGAACCAATGTAGCTATTGCCACCAGCTAGCCACTACATTGGCGCATGAAATTGTGCTGCTAGGGTTGGCATCGGAGGATCGCCAAGCCCTCGCAAGAGCGCAGGGAAACGCTGCCAGCAGGCTTCTGCACCCTGGTTCTCGGCCGCACTCAATCTCCTACTTTGAATCCCAGCTGCAATACTCCCCAAACCCCTCGGCTGGGATAGCCAGGGTCCCCCCTCTTCAGGCGTGGAAGCCCCCCCGTTTGGATCGGAATTATCGAACCTGGAGACCGGAGGCTGCAAGGCAGGCTCTGGGATCTTTGGGCTTGAAACAAGTCATGCCAGTCTCCCCTGCCGGGTTGAGAGGACTCCCACACGCTTGAATGCTCCCCTACCAAGAAGCTTTCTCCAGCAACGGGTGGATAGGTTGGAAGTCTCGCCGCTGGGCACAGCTTTTCACCTAGCCCGCTGCTGGCGGTGCCCACCAGCCCGCTTTCCAAAGCCCCTGTCCCCGACCTCCCAAGTGCCCCCGCCGTGGTTGCTGAGGGTCCTCCAGCCCACCCCTGTGGTCCCCGAGGCTACCCAGGCTTAGTCGCTCTCTCATGCATCCGGTGCCTCCCCGCCGCTTGTCTGGGAGACTTCCTCCCGCGGCTGACGCCAGCCCACAGGCCAAAGCTGCCAGCCCTCTTTCTGGCGCGCCAGAGCATATGCAAAAGCTTGCTCTCCTCTGCTCGCTTCTCCCTTCTGTTCCCCCAGAGGACCCGGGTTCACCCTAGTAGACCTGCTCAATGGACTCGGTGCCTGTGTCAGAGTCGTGGCGGAGCCTTTGCTGCCCATTTACTGGAAAGGGATTGTTCTGTGGTGGCCCCCGTATTTCGCTTCCCCTATCTCCCTCCCACCGTTGATTTCTGTATCTCGGTGGGGCCTCTCTATCCCCATGCTGCTGAATCTGGGATACGGGCCTCCTTATTCTGTTCTGAATTCCCTAACGCCCCGCTCCCAAGCACGGGTGAGGAGAGTGCTTGGCGTGGAGTGGGGGGCAAGTGGCAAGATGCAGTTTGTTCCCCGCCATTTTGCCTCGGACTCGCTTCCATTGCCGCCCTGTGACAATCAAGCATTCCTTCCTTTAACATATGGAGGATTGCCCGACCTCGCCCTGTTGGAGCTGGGCGCACCTGCTCTGAAGTTAACGCCTCCATTTCGCTTTCTCGGATTCTGCCAGGCTGCTCATTGGTTTTGGATTCGAAATGGAGAGGGGGGTTGGCTTTTGCTGGTCCCGCTTTTGCTACTCCCTGTTCTGGAGTCCGTCCCCTGCAGGCTGTGGATCCGTTACGTCTGGTAGACACCCAAAATATTATTCATGTCTCTCACCGCGGCTCCCCCCGTCCGTGTTTGCTTGAAACCAGATGCCTACCCAGTCGCGGCAAAGCAATGTTCCGCGGGTAGCAAAGCGCCGCGTGGCTTGTGGCCTCACCCGATCACCTTGCCCTGGCGTTTGGGACTTTTAATGGAGTGTTCTCCCTTTTCGCACCCCTGCTCTTTTGGAGTGCGAAGCTTTACCTGTTGCTCCTTGCCTGCTTGATGCATGTAGGACTGTGGCCTCTGAGCACGCAGGTGGAATTCTTTGCCTGGTTTGGCCTCAGTCCCGCCCTCCTCCCGGGCTGCCTCTGAATGGCCCTGTTCCCCGGGCAAGCTGTTGTGAGGCATCTCCGTTTCCATGCTTAAGGTCACGGAGGCCTCAGAACTTCCTGTCCTTTTGCCCCCGAGTCCCATTTTGGCGCTCTACGGAGAGCTGCGGCCGGGAGTGGCGGATTGCTCAGTCTCCCTTTTGGGTTATGCTCCCTTTTCTGACTTTGCATACCTCCCCGCCTCCGCTCTCTGTATGAGTCCTTCCCTACTGCTCAACCCGGGAAATGGACCGCAGCTTTAGACATTGCTGTTCTCAATCGCCTCGTGGTCGCGATTCTCCTGCATCGGACCTCCCGATTGGTGGGATTCCCATGTGTGATGGAATGTTGCCTCTGCTGCTCAGGCCCCTCCTGCCCCTGTTCTGGAGGCACGTTCCGAGCTCCCGAAATTTTGTCAGCCCAACGGCCCTTCTTTTCTCTCCCCTCATGGATTTGGAATCAGCCGCTTGACTTCTCCTGGCTACGCGGGTGCCTGTGGGTGGTTTTGCTGTCTGCCTTGTTTCTGTCTCCTCTGGGCGTCTCTTCCCTTCACTGCTCCTTTCTATCCTTCCACTTTTTGGGGTGTTTCTCATGGTATGTGGGTTCGGGTTTGCCCGGCCCTTGCGTTGTCTCTGAGATATTGCCTCCAGAGGGGGGGTAAGAGAATCCAGACCACATTTGAAATGGATGCACATTCCCGATCCAACCAGCCAATTCTTTTTTCCTGCCTTTAATAGATGTTACAGCCCTTTCTCAGGAGCATGTGCAGAGTTTCAGTTTCGAGCCTCAGCTAAACCTTTTAGACAAGGGACCAGTGGCTGTGAGTCCCTGATAGGAAGAGATCTCAAGGCTGACACGCGTGTTTGGATTTGTCGAATCCGGTACCTCAGCCTCCAGCTTCCAAAAAAATAGAGCCTCCCTTTGTTAGACGAAAGTTAGGCTCAACAAAGATCTAAACAAGGAGTTCTGCATATCCACACCGCGCTTAGGAATATTTTCAGTAACAGCTGCCACTGAAAGCCGCCTCATCGGGGACGGAGGTCGGTTTCAGGCCCACGGGACCAAAGGGGGGCCGGAGCCCACTTATTATGTTACTTCTACTGCTTACTTGGGTGTATGCTTTTTTGTTTGCGACATTTGAAGAGCTCACCAGCACTAGACCCATTTTGTCACCCGGTGCTCCAGGTTTCTCGCTTTATTTTTTGGCTATTATATTTTTGGACAGAGTCTTACAGACCCTGTTTCAAACCGACCTTCCCTGCAGTGAAAGCATTGCTTGTGGAACGGAGGTGCTCAAGAGATGGTTGGTGTGATCTATCATTATGGCCCCTACTTATTGTGGCATATAGGAGTCTCCTGTTGCGATTCCTAACGTCCCCTTCTGTTAAAATCCATCCCTCTGTGTAGGGTTGCTCCCTCTGGGTTTTGATTCTGTCCTCTGCCAGCCCAGGTTGGTAGGTATGTCCAGACACCGTGGAACCTACTCACGCTATGTAGCTGAAGCTGCCTCACTATACGTCGGCTTGCCCTTTTGCCTTTAACTTGCCTCGCCTGACACCTCGCCTCCCTTCTTGGGTCAGCTTCGCCGCTTTTACCCTTACTGAGATATGAACGTAAATTCAGCGTTTCTGCCTGAAATTGATTCATCAAATGTTTAGTATTTTCCTATGTGAAGACCATTTAGCAAAGTTACATACCGGGGAGAGAGGGGTCTCCAGGCACTTTACATTCCTTGTAAGATCCGTGGGACTTTTGGTGGTCTCGCTTTATTGAACCTGACTCTGGAGTTCGACGCAATAGTTCTGGAACAAGCCCGGGTTTCTAACTCGCGCCCATGCTCCGGGCTGTGCTGGGATGTCTTCGCCGAAGGTCAGCGACCTGGGATCGATGCTGCTGAAAGCCTCTGGTGATGAGGAGTTTGGCGAAGATGCCATTGACCTACTTCATTGCTAAGATGTGAAGAGCGGTTGCCATGCCTGTTGATTTGCCATACTGGGCGTTGTGAAGTACCAAAGGGGGAGCTGCCTCCGGCTGACGCTTAGACCTTTCATTCATCATTCTCCGCGGTGCAGTGATCCCGCGACCCTCGAAATGGCCTCTACAGGAACACTGGAGGACTCTCTACAGAACGTAAAGTCCGGACTCCCTGGATGGAAGCGCATGCAGTAGCGCTTTGGGCCTCGGCGCCGGAGCCAACTGTCTCCTGTGCTTGAGAATCCGTTGTGTTCAAAGCGGACCCTCGTTTCTACTACTGATCCTCATATCAAGATTTCCATCCTGGGGCCCGACGCTTGCCTTCCTTCGTGTCACCACAAGCAACTCCAGTTTCAAGGCCTCTCCGCTGCTCGGAATAACTTGCCTCCGCCTGCTAATTCGGAACGTTTTAAGAAGTGCCTGGACTACCCCTTTGTTTCTTCTTTAGTTGGGTTTACGTGTATGATTTCCCTGATTTATAGGTGTACTTTGATGCTCTGTTTTGTATGTGTATGATGTACGATTTCTTAGAAGAGTCCCGACATTCCCGCTGTTCAAGAGGGACCTCTTTATGCTCCTCGGCGTCTCTGGATTACCCGGTAAGCTTCCAGGGCCCCTCCCCGTGATTCTCCGGCGTACAATTGTTCAAGCATCCTTGCGGCGATGGCCATGGCATTAGAAAGCCCAGAAAGGGGGAATGATATGCAGACCAGGAGAGAATCCCCGCTCCTGGACTATGCGCGTCCGAACTAAAAGCGATTGGAAGATTTTATCCTTGTTTTGTATTTATTAGGTAGTGTCTCGATTTGTATTAGGTAGAAGTAGGATTTGTAAGTTTCCTTGTATTTGGCATTGTATGGAACCTCCCTAGCCTACAGCTTGTGCCATCTCCCCTACCTGGGCACATCCTATTCACGTGTAAAGGTTCACTGATACGCACGCTGACAAAGGAAGACCTCAGTCAAGCTACCGCAAAGCTCTGCCTAACTCTGGCCAGTAAGCAGGCAGATATGGAAGATCTCGCCATCACCCTCTGCTTCCTGACCCTACACACCTTGGGGGGAACCTTTTGTGTTTTCCCCGCCAGTGGATCACGTCGCCACGCCTCAGCCTCTACTCTGTTGCAAACTCAAGAAGGGAATGCTTATCGACTCTGATTGGTTCCTGCATGTTATTTTGCAAATGAATGATTGGTTGTTTTAATTCTGTTAATGAATGGTGGTGGGCTGTCTTGGAGTCTCCCGAGCTCCCGATGGGGAGAAAGGGTTTTTAAGATGTTGTAAGGCTGCTAGGCAGCCAGAAAGTGTTTATCGCGGAAGGGAGGTGCTGACACTTAGGTCAGCATCTCAATAAATCACTTTTATTTATCCAAGCCTTGTCGGGTCTTGCTTGGGTTCCTGGGCGCTGCCGAGAGTGGGATACCTCTGGAACGGAAAGTGTTATCCTGAGCAGCGCGGTAACAAATTCTCTGAAACAACCTACTTGAACTTTAAATAAAAAAGCATTTGGGAGGAACCCTCCCTCCCTCCCACCCCACCCACCCCCATCCCCGACACTGATTTAACCTGGGAAGGGAAGAATGCTTTATGTTAGAAAAATACATGAAAACACAGCAGAACTAAATCCTTTCTATATGATTACATACAAAAAACCGTGCCACCTTCTTTTTTTCACAAAGTAAGCAACCTAACAGATAAGGATATGGGTCATCTCCTTTCCAAAAGATGAGGATGCAGTGATACTGAATTAGGGAGCACCACTGATGAAAATGAACGGGTGCCTTCTCCGAAATCAACAATGCTTTTTTTTCAGGTGCTCAAAGTAGTGCTTAACAACATACATTATTTCAGAAGCTCCTCATGGGGGGAAGCTCTTCCTCTGCTTCCCCTTTCCTCTCCATTGGGATCTCCCAGGGGCTGTCCTGGGCTATCCTCCATTCACACATGAACGATCTTAGAAAATTCCAGAGCTGATACCACACTCCACCTTTCTATCTCTGAATTTTCGACTGTCACCAAATCCTGTACTTGTGATGGCCTGTTTGATATTCCAATTTGGATGTTTCATCATCACCTCAAACTAAGAATGTCAAAGGTTGAACTTCTGATCTTCCTACACACACTCAAATACACACCTTACTCCCAGGCAACATCATCAGTGGCCTGTAAAACAAGTCTTGGCTTATTTTTGACTCTTCTCTCTTTTAGTGCCCATATTCAGCCTGTTGCCAGGCCATGTTGCCTTACCTTTTCCAACACTGCAAATATGAAGTCCTGTTCATCTCTGCCCTTAGCTTCTGCCTTGAAGTTGGAACTGCCACCTTATATTATGCCATCTCTGATTCTCTTCTAATTCTTTTTCCAATACTGTCTTTTCACCTTTGGCACAATCCCCTTTCCCAAAGGAAGTGAAACCTAAGCACATAATTAGAGAATGCATATATTCTCTATTGGTCCCCAATCTCCATTTATTTCTTTATTTAAAATATTTATACCTCACCTAGTTTTCTTGAATTCAAGGTGGCTATTTGCAAGGAAACAAAACACAAAACAATTCAGCAGTTTAAAGCATACACACAGAGAGAGTAAAGCATAACTCCCCTTTGACAGATTTTAGATTGTTAACTCCTCGGGGCAGGAATCTATTTTCTTGTATCCTGGGAAGAGTCATGCACTTTGATGCCACTATACATAACTCATATAGTCCATACTACTATTGGTCAGGCAAAGAAGATAAAGGACGTTGCTTTTCTTAAGGCTGCTCGTGGAACTCGTTACTGAGAACAGATCTGATACCATAGCTCATGCACTTAACCAGTATTGTACAGCTTTCATATGCTAAAAAGGTTAAAGTTCAAGATTGTTTCTGTCAAGCTGTCTCTATGTCCAAGCTCCTGCTTGGGCACACTGTTGATGCAACAACCACCTTATGAAACTAATTAAGACTGCCTAGTTCTGTTATCACCCAAGCAGATAAGTTGAACCATCAGGCCCAGATGCCAGTAGGCTGTTGCTTTCAGAAATTCCTACCACAAGGAAACCGGTTAAGACTGTTCTGAGTCTGTGGTCAGCACTTCCCAACCCACACTAGCTGCATCTGATGAATTCTGCCCCCTTAACATGCTTTTAAGAAGTGGTCTATGAAACACTTCAAGCACCAGAAGACCTATTGAAATATGGTCACTACACATCTAGGATATGTCACCACCTTCTAAAAAAATGGATATCCACTCAGTTGAAAAACAACAAGCTCAGAGCCAGAAGGATAAATTATACGGTCTCCATCTACCAGGGACAGTCAATATTACCCGGTACTCATTCATGATTTTAAAAAAATTATCTGTATTTTCAAGATACCTTCTGGAAACATTATTATTCTTAAAGTTTCATCTCCTTTTCTGCTTTTCTAGCAATGAAATCCTTGAGTTAAAACCAATCTGTGCGCATTTACGCATGAAGGAGTTGGAAGCAGAGAAAATCACTCTAGGGTATGTCTGTGTAAACACCTGAACATAAAAGCCCCAGAGTGCTTGCCATTTCACATGCAAAAGTTGGGCAGGTTTGGTAAGAACATAAGAAGAGCCTGCTGGATCAGACCAATGATCCTTCTAGTCCAGAATCTTATCTCACACAGTGGCCAACCATACTTTGGAGGGCCAGCAAACAAGCATAGAGATTGAGACCTTCCCCTGATGTTGCCCCCTAGCACTGGTATCTAGAGGTTTATTATCTCTGCATGTTGAGATTTCCTTTAGTCACCATGGCCACGGACAGACCTTTCCTCCATTACAGCGGTTCTCAACCTGTGGGTTGCGACCCCTTTGGGCAGGGGTCCCCAAACTACGGCCCGGGGGCCAAATGTGGCCCCCTGAAGGCATTTATCTGGCCCGCCAGGCATGGCGGCGATGGCTCCATTCATGTGCAGTGCGGGCTCGAGGGAGAGGAGGAACCGGCCCCAACGGCTGTTGATTGCAATTACATGATGGCACCCCCAAATCTCCATGAATTTTCTGACCCAGAGTTGGAAACCTTACACGTGGCAACTCCTGCTCCGCCCTTCCCTCTCGGCTACTCCATGTGTTGCTCTCAGGCTTTCTGTTCCGCCTCACTCCTATTGGCATCAGCCAGGCTGGCGAATCGCTCGCTGGCTGCTAGGGAGGAAGAACCCAGGAAGATGCCTAATCCTGGGTTAGATGGAATGCTTCATTGGGATAGTTCTGCTTTTTTTTACAGGGGAAGGTATTCCACAGCCTCCCCAACAATATTTGGAGCCCACCCTGTACTTGACATACTTTGGTCACTGTTCTAAAAATAGACCATGACAGAAAGGCTGAAAGGTGAAATCAAACATTTTACAATGATTTGTGCATAGGAATTTGTTCATAGTTTTTTTAGTCCGGCCCTCCCAACAGTCTGAGGGACAGTGAACTGGCCCCCTGTTTAAAAAGTTTGGGGACCCCTGCCTTTGGGGGTTGAACGACCCTTTCACAGGGGTCACTTAAGACTCTCTGCATCAGTGTTCTCGATCTGTAAAATGGATAAATGTTAGGGTGGGGGGTCACCACAACATGAGGAACTGTATTAAAGGGTCACGGCATTAGGAAGCTTAAGAACCACTGCTCCATTAGTTCCCTTTTACAGCCACCTATGCCTATGTTCATCAATATATTCTCTGGCAGTGAATTCCACATTTTAATCATTGTGTAAAGAAGTATTTCCCTTTGTCCTGAATTTACTACTGATCAACTTCACTGTATGGCCTTAAAAGTTCTAGTATTTTGAGAGAGGGAGAAGAAGTTATCTCAGTCTCTATCCCATGCATAATATAATAAACTTCTGTCACATTTCCCTTTAGTTATCTCTTTTATAAACAGGAAAGACCCAGACTTTTCAGCCTTTGTATTGTTGAAGGCTTTCATGGCCAGAATTTACTGGCTGTTGTGGGTTTTTCAGGTTATGTGGCCATGGTCTGGTAGTTTTTGCTCCTAACATTTCACCAGCATCAATGGCTGACATCTTCAGAGGCATGTCATGGCATTTCTCTCCATGGCACAGTGTGGAATGACTGTGCCGTGGGGAATATGTTTTATCCACCTCACAGGTGGGAGTGGGATGGTGAGGAACATTTGCATGCATCTGGGTGGAGTTCATTTGCAATTGTATTTGAATGTCTCTGGTTTTTTGGTTTGGGCATTTTCTAGTACTGGTAGTCAGGTTCTGTTGGTTTTCAGACTCTTTTCCTTTTTGTTGGAATTGTCCTGGTGTTTGTGGATCTGCCATAGTAGCTGTTGGAGTTGTCAAGAATTTATGTTTCTTCAAATAAGATCCTATGCTTGGCTTGGTTTAGATCATATTCAGCTACTCCTGATTTCTTGGGTCGGATTAGTTGGCAGTGCCTTTCATATTCTTTAATTCTTATGAAAATGCAGCATTTTGTAGTCTCTTATGTATACTTGTCCACAACTGCATGGTGTGCAATAGACCCCTGTGAAGGCAAAGGGATCTTTCTTGTCCTTTGTTGATTCTGGCATTTGTTGTATTTTTCCAGTAGGTCTGAAAACTGGGAAGGTTAAGTTTTTCCATCAATTTTCGCATAAGATTAGTTATTCTCTTTATGTACGGTATAAATACCTTTCCGGAGGGGGGGGGGGGCGCTGTTTTTCCACAGTCCTGCATTTTTCTGACACTTTTATAGCTCTTCTGATTTCTGTTGTGGAGCAGCCATTTGTTTACAGAGCCCAGCCTAGGTGATTCACTTCATCATTGAGAAAGTGAGGTTTGCAGATCTGTCTTGCACAGTCTACAAGAGTTTTGATTGTGCTCCTTTTTTGTTGCGGGTAGTGGAGTTTTTGTGTAGATAATAGTCTGTATGGATTGGGTTTCTATAGACTCCAGTCACCCAATTGTTTTGAGGGTGACAATGATATACGAAATTGCAGTTTTCCTTCTTTTTCCATGGTGAATTGAATGTTTGGGTGGATAGTCCAGAAATTTATGGTAGTCCAGAAATTTCATCAACTCTTCCTTGTCATGCAAATTGTAGAGTGTCATGCAAATTGTAAAAGTGTCAATAACAAATCAGAACCATATTGTGGGTTTTTGGAGTGCCATTTCTGGGGCTTGTTTTTCAAAGTGATTCATGTAAAATGAAGCTATAACTGGGCTGAAAGGGCTATCTTGCCTGGTGCAGGTATTTGACTGGCCTGTAATTACCTGGTTCCCCTCTGCCAGCCATAGATGAAGATGAAACATTAAGAGCTAAAACTACCAGACCACAGCCACACAGTCCAGAAAATCCAGTTGATTCCGGCCATTAAAGCTTTCAACCGTACAATCACTGTAACATTTGCAACTGTCCAGTCTTCAGGTACAGTGGTTGAAATTAGCGACAGTTGATCTACTAATCTGTATATGTAACCTATCAAACGTTTTAGTTCTCTAAGAGGTTGTGGGTATATGCCATCATGACCTTGTGGTTTTCTAATTTCCCCAGTAAATATAGAATAACATCTCATCACCTCAATTTAACTCAGTTCTCCAGATTCTTGTCTTGAAAACAGTGACTGTAGTCTAGGTATGTGTACCAGACTTTCCAGTGAACCAGGTGCAAAGAATTCACCTGCCATCTCTCCATCTTCCTTTAACATCTTGGTCATTCAAAGGCCCAGATGCCTCCCTGACTGGTTTCCTGCTCTAGGTATAACTAATGACGCTTATGGGTTACCCTGATGCTTTTAGCAATCCCCTCCTCACATTCTTTTTTTCCCTTGCATAATTATTAATTTATACTTCTTTTGCCAGAGTCTTTTCTGTTCACTTCACTGAGACATTCATTGTTCTGCACTTGTGACAGATTACTGGGGTGGCCTTCCATTAATGCATCTTTAACACCCCACCCCCCAAAAAACCCTCTTTGCTTTCTCACAGTGCAGGACAGATTACTGCAAAGTAATTGAATACAGCATACAGATGGCAAAGAAAACATTCCAGCAATGTGTAAGGGGGGAGGGGTGCAAACGGTGCTGTCATCAAGCCTCTAGGCAAGGTGAGGATGGGGTGTGACAGATATGCAAGAATGTTGCTGCTGGCCTTTATGAAACACTGGAGGGTATGAAAAAGAGCCTGCTACCCTACCTTTCCTCAATGGATTCTTGCCCCCAAGTTGGCCCACTTCGCACAGTGAGCTAAAGCTTTGCTGAGGGAGTATTTCCATCAGCTTGGCAGCAGGCAGCTGCTGCTACTATGGGAAAAATTTGTCCTTGAGCAACAACAACAAAGCCGCCTGACCCTGAGCTGCCATTCCTGCCAGCAATAAATGCTGACCCATCACAGAAGGCAACCAGGACACTTGCTGTTTCCTTGAGATTATTTCTTTCCACAGCTCAGGTTTGTTTTCTGAAAGACTGGCCCTGGCTTGCACAGCACATGTAGCATGTTGGCACTGACCTGTAACTTCTGGGGAAATTCCACAAATAATCATTACGGGCCTGCTACAGAGCTGGCCACCAAGAAGGGCAGCAGGAGGCCTTCTCCTCCTGCTGGGCCTTCAGAATGACACATGAGCAGCCGGCACCAAATAGCTCCCCAGGTAGGATCCTGAACAGGACGTATGAATACGCCAAGTTGTCTTGGGCTAAAACATGTGATACATAACCACGTGGGACTTTGCCTTGACTTCTGCTTCAGCCAATGAAGCCACTGAGGCAAATATTTGAAGAGGTTTCCCCAGTTGGGGACAAAAACAGCAGTAGAGAGGGGTGGAGATGATATTTACTGGTGCAGTGGGCTACAGGGCTTAGGTGGAATAGCTCCTTTCCTTTGGCACCACCAAACAAAACTGTAGCATCCGCACTGTGAAGATTTTGAATCCGTAAAAAAAAAAGTATCTGCAAACTGCATAAAATGTAAGCATACCTTTACAGCGGATCATAGTATTGCTTAGGGCTGCCAGGTTCCCCGGGCCCCTTTAAATAAACACAGTACATCAAATACAACTAACTCTGCAAATGTGCACAAGCGCTCCTTGAGCCATGTAAATCTGTTCTCACTGCAGTGTATGTCATTTTGCTGGATGAAATAATGTCTCTGTTATTAGCCTTGCCTTCGTTACTATTGGAAGTCTACAGTTGTGATACATCATACACAATGACCTTAACATATATTCTTGATTTTATGGGACTATTTTGCCGTTAGGGATTGCCAAACTTTGTTTTCCAGCAGGGCTCATTTGCCTTTAACATTTAACATCTGCCAGACAAGCAGAAATTCAGCAGATAGAGCTTTTCTCATCATTACATCATCAACATGGAGGAAGGGAGAGTCCTGTGGATTTCTGCTTACCACACAGCCAGTAAAGACATATGATTTTTGCCAAAGTATATTGGCAACCTGTGCACAGAGTAATATTTCCCTTTTCCCCACCTTCTTAATAAAATATCACACAAAGTTTTACTCAGTACTCATAATTATTGGTTATATATTCCTATTCTCCTTCCGAAAATCTCAAAGAAACACATTGCCTCACAACAGCCCTGCAAAATAAACAGCTACTTGCTGAAGGCCACTCAGTACCCAGCCAAGTATAGAATTTAAAAGCATCAACAAATGGACAGATAAGATGAGACACACATTAAAAGGTGTGAACGGAACACACCACCGAAGGGAAATAATTCAGGGAAAGGGGAAGTGTTGGTGGGTGCCATGGAACTCCCCCCGGCACTATGTTGTGGACCCCTGCTGTAAAGAAAGGAAGTAGACTTTTTCTAATAGCGGAGTCACTTATGGAGAGGGGGGCAGGGAACACGCAGATGACAGAGCATGAGGACAGTTTAATAGGAGGTGAGGTTTAATAGGAAGTGAGGTCCATTCAAAGTTAGCAGGAATGCTTGCTGAGAGTTACTCCCTGTTCAGGTAGTAATTCCCTCAGTGCCCCACCACCATCACACAGACCCAGTACAAATGTTGTATGAAAACAAATCACATGACTTGGTCTTAGCATGACTGATAATTCCTTCTGTCAATGGACCATACTTGTCTTCCTTACATCCCTTTTCATTCAAGGAGCTCCAAGAAGTCCTCAACCACCATTGTATCCTTGCAACAACACTGTCAGGTAACTTAGGCTCAGAGATAACCATGGTCCCAAGATCACATTTCCTGTTCCCCTCAATAAAGTGGCCACTGAGTTGATAGCAGCAACAGCAGCGTGTCCTCCCTTTCTCTATGGCCCTTTCAGTAGTTCTAGCTGTTAATTCAGCCAATTCAGCCATAAATTCAGCCATTTTTACTTTGATGGCTAGGAAACCAAGCTCTGGGCAAGGTGGTGTCCACATCAAAACAGCATGGTGCCATAACTCTGTCTGTTTACTGAGACCAAAGAGCCACAGACCCATATAACAGCAAGAAGCCAATTTTATTTCCTAATAAATCTTCTTCTAGGACAAGCATTTCCTTTTTTAAAAAAGCCACATGCAATGGGAAGGCCAGATTATTATAACCATTAATGTCTGGTCATTCACATGAGGAAGTCTGAGTTATTTCCCCTCTCTCTACTGGCTTCCCAGCCATCCTCATTACTGGAACATTTCACAAGTTTTATCATCCTCAAGCCTTGAATGAAAATATAGTCATGTATGATTCATTTTTTTTACTACTATCCATCCATCCCCTTCAGTCCAGTATTATTCAGTAAAGGGCCTGATTGGTCCTGATGCTGCAGTCAGGTGACAAGACTATAACACATGAACAAATCACCTGGAGGTTCTTCTTGAGTTTTGTTTCCCTTACAGCCAGTATGGCATTGTAAAACAGCATCAGTGTGAAAGAAAGAAGGCTTAAATCCCTGTGTTCCACAATTGGAGGGGGGAGAAGAGGTGCACAGAAACATGGTTTAATGGAGAATTAACAGTAAAAGCTTGGTCTGGTTTGGAGGATTATTCAACCCGATTACAATAAGATCCTTAAAGGGAGGAATTAGGCTTGAAAAGTGGGACAGACAATCCTGTGCAAGTAGAGCCAACAAGTATTTGCTTTGGGGGGAAAGAGGCTTTGTGCAAATTCAAAGCAGGTTTCAGGTCCTGAAGAAGGGCCCCCACCTCATTGAGCTTAAAGTGCATAATTTAGACAGTCCGTAGGATTACTTGGCATAGAATTTGAGTTACCTTAGTACAAGAAAGTGGGGAGGGGGTGTTTAAGGCAGAGTATATTTAGCTTTAACGTCTCTGTCAAGTCTGCATTTGATGAATGAGGCTCCCAGGTATAATGGCTTATGACACATTACACTTACTTAAAATACCTCAGGATTATGGGGGGGGGGGAGAGATGAACAGAATCCATTGGTACAGCCACTTCCATGTTACAAAACAAGCGTGCTATCACTAGACTAATATTGCAATGCCCTTGTATAGATCTATGATATGGCTGCACTCAGGGCCAGAGCGAGGGGGAACTGCGCCCAGGGCACGTGTGCGCCCTGTGCCCCTGCCATGCCCTCCGGAACGCCCCCTCCACCGGCGCACGCCCAGTACACCACGCACACACACACCCCGTCCCCTGGGCGCTACGCCACTGGCTGCACTTGAAAGGCTGTGTACATTTGTGGTCATCCTGTCCTAAGAAATATACTGCAGAGCTGGAAAAAGTGCAGAATTGGACAACCTGAAAGGGTCTGGACCACCTATCCTATGAGGAAAGATTAAGGAGTCTGGGGCTTTCCATTTTAGAAAACTGATGACCAAGAGGGGACATAAAATTATGATTGAGGTGGGAGAAGTGAATAAAGAGAACCTTTGCTCTCTCTCCTCCATAATATGTGAACTTGAGGGCAACAAAAGAAGTTGATGGGCAATTAGACAGACAAAAGGAAATTCTTCTTTACTCAGCAAACACTTAAATTGTGGAATTGAATGCTAGTA
Source organism: Sphaerodactylus townsendi (assembly GCF_021028975.2). Lineage (NCBI taxonomy): Eukaryota > Metazoa > Chordata > Lepidosauria > Squamata > Sphaerodactylidae > Sphaerodactylus > Sphaerodactylus townsendi. The sequence goes on along the minus strand of NC_059427.1, from coordinate 129,027,088 downwards.
GACATAATGATAGCCACAAGCATAGATGGCTTTGAACGGTGGGGATGGGTTGATAGATTCATGGAGGAGAGGTCAATCAATGGCTACTAGCCATGGTGACTAAAGAGAATCCCTAAATCCAGAGGAAGTAAAGCTCTGAACTCCAGGGCTAAGGAATAATATCAGTGGAAGGCCCTGGCCTCTATTTCTTGTTTGCTGGCATTCCAGGGAAATTGGTTGGCCACTATGTAAAGATGCTGAACTAGATGGACTCCTGGTGTGGTACAGCAGGACTTTGCGTAAGTGTATTGAAATCCTACTAACCAGACATGCAAATGTCACAGCATAACCCTTGGTAGTCCACATGACTCACTTAAAAAGCTAGAACCTCATTTAAGCAATCCTGCTTAGTAAGGTTTGTTGCTCCAGAAAGCAGTCTGGCTCTGATTCTTCTATCATACAGGTAAACCATCGAGATGCTACAATAGCCAGTCAAGAACACGATAGGCAGAGGCCTGATTAAACAGTCACACTTCCATGCTGTCCTCCCCTTTGGCAGAGGCCTGTTTGCTCTTTCTTGCAGCCCCCCCCCCCCCACATTCATTCTACTCTGATACTTTTTGCAAACACTCTAGCAGATCAACCTGCCATTAACCAGCTATCGTTTGCAACAATAAGCACACCGATCAAAAGTGATGAGAAGGTATTGGAAACCGTCTACTTGAACATGTAAGAGTTCACAAGCAGCACCAATGTTACTGCAAACCATTCCCATGAAAGAACTCCAGCTATGCGCTGTTGGCCTTCTTGACATCCCCATGGAAATGCATTTCACATGCCAAATGTCTATTTCCTCTAACCCAAAGTAGCTGCCCATAGTAGGATTGTAAGACCCACTGATTTTAGCAGGAGAGATTTTAGTTCCCATAGAACATTCCCATAGAAATCAAGGGGCTTAGCTTCAGCGAGTTAACTTTATCTGGATTGTGCCTATTGTTACCTGGCCCGGGTCTCTAGAACATAAGTTCCTAGAGCTCATATCACCCTGGATGTCATGCTGAATAATCAGAGATGTGTGGGATTATATACTGGTGAAGGAAATGGATTCCACACACAGAGAAACATTTTCTTTCCAGTTGGCCTACAAAAGTGGCAAAAAAGTCCCATAAAATGTTTACAAAATTAGTGGTCTTAGCCCTGCTACTGAAAATAGGGCTCAGAGATAAATCCTGTACAAAATATGTCCTGCCTCAGGAGCTCTGCGATCAGTTACTATCATACCTATTTTACAGATGGGAAACCACAGCAGGATTAAGTATGGTGATGGAGAATGACCATTTTATGTGAGATGCTTCTTCAAGCTTTTGTGAATGGGTGTTTGCTGAGGCCCACACTGGGTTAGGAGTGCTTCAACAGCATTGCCATCCTTTTAGTGCAGGGATACTGTCATGCCCCTAGAGACACCCTCACTATTTTCTTTATTTAAGCCTCAGTTGTACCCTTAGTTAGAATGGGCTTAGTTGCTTTTTGTACAGTATTCTATGGGAGGGAACTTTAGGCGCTTTCCACATGGGCAATGTGGGCGGAGGTACACCAGCATAGTCCATGCCAGTGCACCACCACCACCACCACCACCACCACCCCCCATCCCCGGGGCCGTTCACATGAACAGCGCTGCTGGCCCAGCAGTTGGTGGCGCAGCATTTGCACAAGCCGTACTGCTCCTGCTTTGTGGTAGCCAGAGGGACATGCCTCCATGGCCATAGCGACGCCTCTGGGGTCGGAGGCCAGGAGGCATGTCCCCTGGCCTCCAAAAAGTGATAGGAGCCAGCAGGAGGTAAAAGGGGACCGGGAGCAGCGCGGGGAAAATTATTGTCTACTACGACTGGCAGTGACTCTCCAGAGCCTCAGGCAGAGTTCTTTCACATCACCTACTACCTGGTCCTTTCAACTGGAAATACCGGGGGTTGAATCTGGGACCTTCTAACATGCCAAGCAGCAGTGCCACAGAGTTACATTCCCTAACCATCCAGACCTCCACACTGATTTTCTGAGGCAAAAGAGCAGTTGACATGGATGATAGACCTGTTTGTGGATTACCGGTATATCACCTCAGACTGAACATGGGTGTTCATGACTGAATGGCATATATTCACCTCTACCCTGAACATTGAAAATCAGCATGTCCAGAGGAAAGCTGGAGTACAACTTTTCTTCATTTGATATTTCTATATGCAGGGATGTGTAGAAGAGCATTCAGCCCCTAAGCTACTACCTGTTTATTCTTTCATTGGCTGTTTGTGAAAACTAGGCCTAAATTACCTATTCATTAAGAGGTGATTTCTCCAGGGAAAATTGTCCTTCTCAACAAACAGCTTCCCAAACATACTTAACAACTTTACTACTGCAATACCCATTCTCCTCAGCATTGTACTGAACAGCAGGCATAATTCAAATATCACTTATGTTTGAAAGTTTGATTGGGCAGTTCTACCTGCCTGGCAATTGGGTATTGTACCATGGAAAAATTGTTTTTCCACGCCACTTGTCAGTTAAATTAAAATTAATTATAGAATTAATTATAAAACTGTTCTTTACTCCAAAAACAACCTAATCTCAATGGATCTGTGAGTGTGAATCTATATATAGTGTGTGTGTCATAGCTCTGCCTTTCTAGTTATTGAAGCACCGTTTCAGTTTTCCCTTCCCACCCCTCAATTCATTTGTCCAGTTCTGCTGCTGCTGCTGGAGCCTTGATTGGCCAAACGTTGCTGAATGGATTGTCGAAGGCTTTCACGGCCAGATTCAACTGGTTCTGGTGGGTTTTCCAGGCTGTGTGGCCGTGGTCTGGTGGATTTTGTTCCTAACGTTTTGCCTGGATCTGTGGCTGGAATCTTCAGAGGTGTATCTCTGTGATACACCTCTGAAGATGCCAGCCACAGATCCCCAGTAAAACATTAGGAACAAAATTCATCCTGAACTCTGACTTTACACAGCTTCACCAAATTCGAATGATGAAATGGAAGACCATAGGAAACTTCACAATCATGATTTCTGCCCCCAAGCATTCATTACCCAACTCCATCCTTACCCTTGGGAGAAACTGATAGATCATGCCATGTAATTTTAAAAAACAAACTTTAAGCACTTTGCCCTCAACAGTTCACAATGAATGAGCTTAATCATCTCCTGTGCAGAAACTCTGCAGTTTAGTTACTGGCAGTTCCAAAAAGCCAGAGGCTAATATATTTCAATTACATTCCGCCTTGGAGGCCGCCTCTATAGGAATTGGTTCTGTGCCTCTCAAAACAAAATGAAATTACTTCATCATAACCTCCCAAGTCTGGTCCTCAGCTTTTGACATCTAGAACCATTTCATATGTAAACAGTTTCTGTCTCTCTGTGGGTCTTTTTGGCAACCTCACAGGTTCACTGTTAAAGCCTCTGAAATTTACCAAAGAATCCTAATCCACCATTGAGAAACTGCTTTAACTAGAGACTGATTCGCAAACATTTTAGTCACACATTCCGCTATTGTAATGAATCTATACTGTGAATTACTCTTATGCCTGGATAAGTGGGACGACTTGCCAAGGGAACGCATCCTATATAGACTTTTCTTTTTCTTTTGCAGAACCTTGCTTGTCTCAAAGCAGGGTCTGTTGCAACAGGTGGATTTACTTTATCAAGAAAAGATGCTGAGCACCACTGAATGAAATACATAGTGTAGTTACTGGGGCTTATTTCCAGGTACGTAAGCCTAAAACAGATGTGTAGTTCCAAGAGGGGGGAGGTGGTGGTGCGCAATGCACCAGGCGTGCGCCCCTGTGGGGGTGGGGGGTGGGGGGGCATTCCGGGGTGGGATGAGGGCAAAGGACGCACCGGTGTACCAGGCGCTTTCCCCCCTTGCTACGCCTCTGGCCTAAGACTTATAGTACAATCTTAAGCATACATACTTGGAAACTTTTCCTGGAACTCAATGGGGCTTGCTTCCAAGTAAACTCAGGGAGGTGTGGGCAGCTCAAGTCACCTAAAGTGCATCCAATATTTAGATGAGCAAGAACCTACTTGCAGGAAACATTTGCTTCTGGAAAAAGTATCATGCATTGCATTTGCAAACCAAACATTGAGTGATTTTAGCAGAGGGGCAAACACAGAGACTCAATATGTCAGACACTCCCAGCTGGGCCAGGCATCTGTTCTTCTCTCTCCTGTAAAATGAGTGAGCAAACAGTGACAGCAGCCATCTGCCAGGGAAGAGTGGGAAATATCTGCTCCAAACTCTGGGGAAGGACTCCCAGGCTCATCTCAGAAGACGGCTCAGAGGGCAGCCACCTGCTTCATCTTGCACATTCACAAAATTCAGGAGCACAAGGAGGCTGGGGTGCCTCCTCTCTTGAGGGTCACAAAGAGTGGCAATGAAGAATATTTGGCAACCAGATGCCTAAAATAAATCATATGCATTCATTATAGTGCATTATGCTACAGCATCCTGGAAAAGGGGACACTTCAGACAATCCCAGTAGCTGGTCAGCTAAGAAGCTGCAGTTGCTAATTTGCAATTTGCTCAGAGCTGCCAATCAGTTTGGCCATATCAACCATGCAGGAAAAAGGAAAGAGCTGGCTGCATTGTCCAGGGGTAGGGGTGGGAGGAGAATGAGAAGATTGCCTGAATCAGCAAACCTATACTGTTATTACAGGGACGTAGGTAAGGGGTTTAACCCCCCCCCCCGCATTGCATGTCTGGTGGGGGTGGGCGCTCCTGTGCACCCACACAGGCACAGCCTGCATCACACGCTTGCAAGCTGCAAGCCAACTGGAGCCTGGGAAAGAAAGTCTCGCTTCTCGCAAAGCAGGTCTTGCAAGAGGAGAGACTTTCTTTCCCGGGCTCTGGCTGGCTTGCAAGCTGGAGGCAGAGTTTGGGGAGGTAGGGCCACACCCCTAGGGGTGGGTGGGGCAGGACCCTGAGCCCTGCCACCCAAACCCACCTCATAAAAATTCTATAAGTAAATCCCTGTGTTATTCCCATGGACTCAGACCGGACTAACTCTGCATAGGATTGCACTGAGAATCAGTGCATACTTAGGGACAAGAACCACCAATGGTAGAGGTTCCTAAAATACAAACACAGCATAATTGAAGCATTGATGGCTCCAAAGGGTTGCCAGCTTGTTGCCTGCCCTTTGACAGTGGGATTGTTGGAGGAAGAAGGAGAAGGAGGAGTTTGGATTTATATCCCCCTTTCTCTCCTGTAGGAGACTCAAAGGGGCTGACAATCTCCTTGCCCTTCCCTTCTCACAACAAACTCCCTGTGAGGTGGGTGGGGCTGAGAGAGCTCCGAAAAGCTGTGACTAGCCCAAGGTCACCCAGCTGGCGTGTGTGGGAGTGCACAGGCTAATCTGAATTCCCCAGATAAGCCTCCACAGCTCAAGCGGCAGAGCGGGGAATCAAACCCAGTTCCTCCAGATTAGAATGCACCTGCTCTTAACCACTACACCACTGCTGCTCCAGGGGATAATGTTTATCTTTACACCAGTGGTGGGATCCAAAAATTTTAGTAACAGGTTCCCATGGTGGTGGGATTCAAACAGTGGCATAGTGCCAATGGGGCTGGGCGGGGCACGACGGAAGCGTGGCCAGGCATTCTGGGTGTGGGGCATTAATAATTTCTCTGTTACTGTAAAAAAACTCTTGCTGTAAAAAAAAGTTCCTAATTTCCAGCTGGTATCTTTCTGTCCATAATTTAAACTCATTATAGCAAGTCCTATCGTCTACTACCAACAGAAACAACTACTTCTCCTCTAATTGACTGCCTGTCAAATACTTAATACTTTCAAATACCTAATTTTGTTTCTAGAAATCAAAAGAAGGATACTTTCCTTAAACAAGGAACTTTACCATATTTCTAAAACATGTTTTTAAAACAGCCCAGCAGGGAGAATTATCCCGTTTTCTACCTTCGCTAACCAGCCACATAGGAAACAACAGGACTTTATGATTTTTGGACCTAATGGAATTTTAACGGAAAAGCAGACCCAATTAGTAACCCCCTCTCGGCACACTCAAATAATTAGTAACCCACTCTCAGGAACTGGTGAGAACCTGCTGGATCCCACCTCTGCTTTAATTTAATTATTTGAATCCTACCACTGCTCTGGGGCACAGTGCAGACAGTTGACCTGCCCTGAAGATAATAATGAAAAGTTTTACTGCTTTTTTCTGAGAACTATTATAGTATAAGAGCAAACCAGCCTCCTTTGTGCGAGATGCCCCCAACCCGTCAACTCCCACCATCCAATATATGCATGGAGATGACACCACTAGGCAAAGCAAAAGCAGGGCCCAAACATAGTTTTCAATGATACTCTGCATTTAGAAGGAAAGGAGTGGCAAGCATCTACTCGACTGTCCAGAGAAGAAAGAAAATGATGATATATATGTTCCGGAGCTGCTGGGGAGGGACTGGACGTCATTGGCTCAAACCACTGAGCTGGGGTTTAATTAAAAACAATTTGAGCTTGTACTGTGAGTGTACTGTCCTGAATTAAGAGGACTAATAAATATAGTCTGCTTCCGGGACATACAGTTTGCCTCTTCTTCTAAGATCACTGAATTCCCATTACACAACAGCAGCAGCTGCAGAATGCAGCTCTCTGTATTTTGACATCATTGCTTGTGTAAAGAGCATGCAAAGATTCCAGATGTTACTCAGAACCTTCAGTTTATTATCTTCAGGGCAGGTCAACTGTCTGCACTGTGCCCCAAAGCAGTGGTAGGATTCAAATAATTTAACAACCGGTTCCGGTCGTGGGATTCAAATAATTTAACAAATGTTTGTTTACAAGCACCGTTTCAACAACTGGTTCTGCCGAAGTGGTGTGAACCTGCTGAATCCCACCACTGCCCCAGAGTCATCCCCCCACCACCACCAGTGCCTAATAGATGCCCCCTTTGCTGGGAGATGGGGTTTTACCCCACTTAGAAGCTCTGGCTTGCAAAACACGCTGGCAACAAAAATCCCAGAGCATCAAGCTACAACTGTTCTGTGGCACAGAAGGGAGTGGGAGGACCCTAATGGGAGGCAGGGCTTTCCCTCAAAAGATAGCCCTCCTCTGTAATGAATCAGGTAGTTTGGTTATGTGCCGGGCTGGGCTGCCTCCATAAAAGAGGGCTCAGACAGCCAAGGAGAAGTTGGGTGGCTGCATTTGCCTCAGGAGGAGGACAGTAGAGGGCACCGTACATAAATCAACCCAGCCCATCTGCCAAGTCCTTCCCACACTGAGGCATTCAACTTCCTTTGGCATCCATTCTGGTACCTTACAAAGCAAAAATAATTTTACAGTTGCAGTTACTACAGATCTTGAATGACGATCCATCAGCTACATTCCAATGCATATCTACTCTAACTAAGTCTCACTAAAGTCATTTGGACTTATTTCCAAGTCAGTATACGCAACAGCACAATGCAGCGTATGTATAATTATCCACAGGTGCTCATCTAGATTAGCATGACTGAATGGAAGGTACATGTCCAACTTTTCAAGCAACCTGGTATCAACAGCCTCAGGAACCTTTAGAATAAACTGAGAAGTTGAGTGGGACAATCACTTACAGGGGTTGGGAATTAAAAAAAAGCAATAACAGAAGGAGAGAAGGGGGAGACATGCCAAGATCCAGCACTAGCTGAAAAGATTTCAATCTAGGAATGTTCCTCAAGATCTATCACAACTTTTATGCCAGTCTCTGAGCAAATGAAGGGCTGCGGAATGTGCCTTTTTCCTCACCTGGAATAAATAGCTTGCATATAAGTACTTTTAGAACTTAAGATTGGTGATCTGCTTGTACAGTCATTAGAGGAAACTAGTGGACTACTCAAAATGATAGGGAAATGTAGCTGAAACCAGTCATGGATATGGATTACAGAACATGATTCTAGAGAACATGCCAACAACCCAAACAAGACCAATATTGACCATGTGGCATATAAGAACATAAGAAAGAGCCTGCTGGATCAGACCAGAGTCCATCTAGTCCAGCACTCTGCTACTCGCAGTGGCCCACCAGGTGCCTTTGGGAGCTCACGTGCAGGATGTGAAAGCAATGGCCTTCTGCTGTTGCTTCTCCCGAGCACCTAGTCTGCTAAGGCATTTACAATCTCAGATCAAAGAGGATCAAGATTGGTAGCCATAGATTGACTTCTCCTCCATAAATCTGTCCAAGCCCTTTTTAAAGTTATCCAGGTTAGTGGCCATCACCACCTCCTGTGGCAGCATATTCCAAACACCAATCACACGTTGCGTGAAGAAGTGTTTCCTTATATTAGTCCTTATTCTTCCCCCCAGCATTTTCAATGTATACCCCCTGGTTCTAGTATTGTGAGAAAGAGAGAAAAAATTTCTGTCAACATTTTCTACCCCATGCATAATTTTATAGACTTCAATCCTATCCCCCCTCAGACGTCTCCTCTCCAAACTAAAGAGTCCCAAACGCTGCAACCTCTCCTCATAAGGAAGGTGCTCTAGTCCCTCAATCATCCTTGCTGCCCTTCTCTGAACGTTTTCTATATCTTTGATATCCTTTTTCAGATGTGGCAGCCAGAACTGAACATAGTACTCTAAGTGCGGTCACACCACTGCTTTATATAAGGGCATGACAATCTTTGTAGTTTTATTATCAATTCCTTTCCTAATGATCCCCAGGATAGAGTTTGCCTTTTTCACAGCTGCCATGCATTGAGTTGACATTCCCATGGAACTATCAACTAAGACGCCCAAATCCCTTTCCAGGTCTGTGACTGATAGCACTGACCCCTGTAGCGTGTATGTGAAGTTTGGATTTTTTGCCCCTATGTGCATCACTTTACATTTTGCTACATTGAACTGCATTTGCCATTTCTTAGCCCACTCAGCTAATTTATCAAGGTTCGCTTGGAGCTCTTAGCAATCCTATGAAGGCCATGTGGAGCACTAAATGCTCAACTAGCCATTATGGTTAAATTCTGCATAAGGGTTGCTCAGAAAATGCAAACTTGTAAGGACACTAATTATGACCAAGTAATGCACCAAGGTCTGCATCTCCTGCATCCTAGCTGGATGTGACCACTCAGTCTCTACAAAAGACGGCCATGTCTCCCTTGCCCAGAGAGTTCAATTTGACACCTTGAAGGAAAGAAACAAAGAGCATTTGCTAAGCAAGTATCTCTGGCAGTTGTATGCACATCCTGCCACCTACTGTTGGGTCTGTGCTACACAGTTCAAGACATCATATTTAATTCTGAACACAGGTCCGTATGTGGATCATTACATCTGTAACTTAGGGCCATGTACAAAAAAAGGAGATCTTTCTACAAACATTGGGGGGCGCTACCGGGTTTGCAGAAAAAATTTCAAATAAGAAAATAAGAGGCAAGAGAACTTTAAAGTCTCTTTAAAACCTAGCCCCATGGTGGCGAACCTTTGGCACTCCAGATGTTATGGACTACAATTCCCATCAGCCCCTGCCAGCATAACCAATTGGTCATGCTGGCAGGGGCTGATGGGAATTGTAATCCACGCCTCTAGTGCCGCCACCACTATTCTTACCAGAAAAAACCAGCGCTATTTTGAGGCTGTAGCATAGTAACATAAACAGAGTGGTTAGCTGCAGCCAAATGTGAAGAGGGAGGATATGCTGTCACTGTGGCCGGAGCCAACGGACAAGAAATTGAGTGCATGAAGTGATTTGGATGGACAGAGTGGGAAAGAAGGGAAGGATGGCTGGAGGAGGAGATGACCAAAGCAGCAGGGATGGAAGGAGGTGGCAGTAGTTGGGAGAGCGGAAAGGGTTGAGTTGCTAGCAGGTGAGCAAGCAAAGAAACAAAGAGGTGTCATAGGTGAATGAAGCAGAAAGAATAGAAAAAACAGGCAGTGGTGGTGGGGGGGGGAGGCCAGCTGCCAGGCAGTCATACCAAAATAAGCTGAGTGAGGCAGCAGTGGAGGTAGCAAGAGAGACAGAGGCACAAGAGAAAAAGTCGAATCGGAGGAAGGAACAAACACTAGGAGGAGTTGGCTGGAGAGTAAGAAAGTCAGGGGGCAGAAAGTGAAAGGAGGAAGCAGGGACCAGAAGAGAGTAGCATTTACTCCTCCTTGCACATTCCTTGCACATTTCTATTCTCCTAGGTTCCTTTGAGCATCACATCATAACAAAACAGCATTGGATAGTGGCTAGAGTTTCAGACTACAGAGATCCAGGTTCATATTCCCCCTCTGCCATGGAAGCTTGGTGGGCGACCTTGCGCCAGACAGGAACTCTCAGCCAAAACTATCTCACAAGCTTGCTATGAAGATAAAATACAGGAGAGAAGAGTAATGCAAGGTGCTTTGGATCCCCATGGGGCAGAAAGGCAGGGTGAAAACAAAAAAATAAAAATGTTATTAATGTCTCAAGGTTAACATAAAAAGATAGCTCCTGCACACATACACCTTGCCATCAGTATGGTGCTACAATATCCATAGTGTTTTTAAATCCTGCTCTTTGTCAAAGAAATTCAGGACCACATACATAGTTCCAGGTTGGCAAGACTTGCCTTGTCTCAACCTGTGAGGTTGAGCCTCCTCGAGGACTGGGGAGCCCCCTTCTGTGGTCTCACTGCACTTGATGCTACCTGTACCACAGAGCCTCCAAGGGAAGTTCACTGCAGGATCCAAGAGCCACCCCCACATCACCAGAGTTTTTCCAGGCTTTAAAAACTGATAATTTAATAAAAGTGTAGCAAGATGTGTATCATGTTCTCCAGTACCCCCATTTTAATTTTTAAAAGTGTGTGTCTTGCCCCTTTTGTTGGGAAATATAAGGGGAAAGGCATATCTCTGCAATTAAAGGGACATTTTTAAATGAAAGCTGGTAATTCAGGCAACTCATTTTGCTTTAACAATATAAGAATACTAAATTGCCAATTAAGAAGAAGAAGAAGAAGAAGAGTTTGGATTTATATCCCCCCTTTCTCTCCTGTAGGAGACTCAAAGGGGCTGACAATCTCCTTGCCCTTCCCCCCTCACAACAAACACCCTGTGAGGTAGGTGGGGCTGAGAGAGCTCTGGAAAGCTGTGACTAGCCCAAGGTCACCCAGCTGGCATGTGTGGGAGTGCACAGGCTAATCTGAATTCCCCAGATAAGCCTCCACAACTCAAGTGGCAGAGCTGGGAATCAAACCCGGTTCCTCCAGATCAGAGTACACCTACTCTTAGCCACTACACCACTGCTGCTCCTGACTGGCTACGCAGGGGCAGGCACCAGAAAAATGGCTGCCATGAAGGTGGGAAAATCTGAACTTTCCCACCTACATGCAGACTTTTCCAAAACGTTTCAAACAAGCAAGTTTGGGAAAGATGTCCTGAGAAAACCCCAGGTGATGCATAACACGTGATGCTGTGGGGAAGCAGGAAAAATCCCACTTCCCATCACCATCAAAGATGGGACAATTAACCTGTGTGTGAAATGGTCTCTATATTCAAGGCTTGAAGAAAGGATTTGCAAAGCAAGAATGCTGACTTTCCACTCTGCCTTTAGCACTATCAAGTGAAGGCGCCTTCTGATGTTGGTATCCTGGGAGTCTCCCACCAAACACCAGTGTTGGGTAGGTTCAAAAGGAACATCTGACCTGTAGTTGCTCTTTAGCAAAATGTTTCCCTTCTCTTCAGCAGTTGCAAGAACAAGACAGGAGAAACAGCTTCTGAAAGGAAAATATTTATTCTTGAAGACACACACTTTCTGCCCCCAACCCATGTAGCAGGCTGAGTGAGACTCAAGAGTGTCTTTAAAGGGACCAGGAACAAACCTGATAAAACTGGATCAAGCTTGTAGAAGACAAGAGCAGCCAGGTCATTCATCCATTTTTTTTCTCTTGAATCTGGTCCAGAGTTCTATGTAGTAGGAATCAATTCCTTTCAAACTAAGTTAACTCTTTTCTCACCCTTTACCCTTTTTTTTTAGGATAAACTAAACCAGTGTTTCTCACCTATAACCGGATAAAACAATTTCACGTTTAACAAAAGAAGAATTTCCTAATAATCTTGCAATGACTGCAAAACGCCTCATAGAACACTGAAGCGAAATAAAGGCAGTGTAAGAAATCGTGCTCGTTCTTGTGCCTCAGACCTTCTCTACAGAAAACAATTATAGTGCAATCCTCAGGGTGGGCTTGCTGTTTCAATGCGGAACACACAAAAAGCTGCTTTCTGCACAGTTCGTTCTCTGGAAATAATTCTTCAGAATGCAATTTATTCTTCCCAAAATGACAGCTACTAAAGGCAGGCTGGGAGAAAAAAAACCCGTACTACCCATTTGTCCACAACAGGTCAAATTGGCCAGAAACTGGGCTGACACTCATTCGAAAAGGAACCATTTCAAGCAGATAGCTACAGTGGTTGCCAGTAGATATTCGTGCACACAAAAAGTTCTGTGTTTTCTGTGATGCTGGAACCGTTACCTCAGACTGGCTTCCTTAGTTTCTTGAAAGCAAGATGGCTCTGGGCTGACTGCTTACGTTTCTTTAGGTCCCGGTAGGCTTGGACAACCCTGTCTCTCTCCTCCTGCACAATTCTCTGGCGAGCGAGAGATGCATGGACGACTTTATGAGCAGATGTTGATGTACCAGAGCCCAAGAGAGGCATTAACAGAAGCTGCTTCTGGCCAAGCTGGAACATGAAAGAGATTGCTTGAAGCTGGAGTGATGGGAAGTGGAAAAGGCAGTGACTAAACGCAGAGCGTGAGCTCGCTTCAGGTGTCCAATACTCCCCACCACCACATCTAGGTACAATTCACTTGGCATATTAGGGTTAATACTGCTTACCAATCTCCCTAAAATGCCACAGCTGACTTATGATGACCTGGTAGGGTTTTCAAGGCACGAGACATTCAAAGGTGGTTTACTACTGCCTCTGAGTAGAAACCCTGGACTTCCTTGGTGGCCTCCCATCTGAATACTAGCCAGGGCAGACCTTGCTTAGCTTCCAAGATCTGACTAGATCAGACTAGTCTGGGCTATCCAGATTAAATTTAAATCTTCTGGTCTGGACAACTGGGACAAGTCACTGGCAAAGCTAGGAGAGAGACATAAATTCTCATGCAGCAAAACGAATTACCTTCTCTTTGGCGACAGCCTTTCTGGGCTTTGCTGTAAGTGTCGGGGGCTGCAGAGCAACTTCTCCAAACTCTATTGAGTCTGAAAGCCATAGAAAGTGAGTTAAAACTACAGATAAAGCTGTTTATAGGGAGGGTTCCAAAATACATGTAACCTTCTTCTTTTATCTGTCTACAATCCAACAGAACCCTGTATATAATCCAACAGGGCCTCTTTTTATCACTTGATAAGGCCACGAGGCATGGGATGAATGTGTTTCCATCCTGGATGCGAACCACACTTCTAGGTGGGAAGGGAAGGAGGGCAGGGTTCTAAAACAAATCCACCCTTTGCACATCACGTTAAGATGCTGTGACAAATGCAGCTGCTAAACCCCAGTCCAAATGCCCCAGCACAGAACTCAGAGCAATTCAAGTACACAGCATTTTTCTTTACCTTTTAACACCATAGTATTCACTTTTGAAAAAGCTGAAGCCACAACTCACCTTCCTCCATTGGACAGGTACAAGTCAAGATTTGCAGGAGGGCTACAATAAAGTGACTGCATTCCATTTTTCTAATCCTACGTGAGATAAATGATGTGCAAAAAGCACCTCCTTGTTTCTACGCAAAAGAACACGGTCTCAAAAGGAGCTGCCCTTTCTCGTTAAGCAGAAGGGAATCTAAAGACACTAAGGCCCCTTCCGCACACGCAGAATAATGCATTTTCAAACTTTCACAACTGTTTGCAAGTGGATTTTGCTATTCCGCACAGCTTCAAAGAGCACTGAAAGACGTTTGAAAGTGCATTATTCTGCATGGGCGGAAAGGGCCTAAGAATCTACTAATCGTTTTCTAAGCACTGTCTATTGCAATCGTAAACAATTATTGAGATTCACATCAATCTCATTATCCCCAAATCACTACAGCAACAGCCTTCCCCTTGGCACAAAATCCTGATTATCCTGGTACTTTGGCTGCCCAGAATCTGAAAGAACTGTATTTGGTACTTATAAACAGCCCACAGGGGAAAAAATCTTGTAAGCAATATCTAAGATGGTTTTAAGATTTTTTTTTTTAAAGCAACATAGACATCGACATCTAAAGGCCAATGTTCCACACTGCTTAAGAACAGCAAAGGTGGCTCAGTATGTACAAATCCCAACTGCCAGGTGAAATGCCTGCTTACCACTGAGTAAGTCCTTCTCCAGCACTGCTATTTTCCTCTCTTCCTTTTGTTTTTGGATTTTATCCCGTTTCTTTTGCTGAAATCTAAAGAACAAGATGTGTTAAAAAGGAATGTGAGAAGGCCTTAGCAGATTAATGCTGCAATCCCGTTTGGGAGAAACTGCCATTGAACTGACTGAGAATTATGGCCAAGTAAACACACTGCCACAGATACAGTCAGAACAACTGATGAACCAAAAAGATGTTGTGGCACACATAAATAGAACAAACCTGGTGTCTCAGGGAAGCATGTCAGAGAGTCTAGAAACCAAGAATAGAATATCGGCAAGAAAAATACAAAATGGTAACAATTATTTGGCCTTGTGTGGATTATAAGACCTCTAACCCATTATCAATAGACAATTTGTTTCAGTGCAGTTGCAGAAGCATCTGAAAATGGCAAGAACGTCCAGCTTCACAGAAGTGAAGATATGATTCAAGGATAGGAGTATTGGTTGAGGGCCAAAAGATATTATTACCTATGAGAAACTTGTAATTACTATTTTTAAACAGACTTTATTTAGAATGAATGATTTAACAGTTTGTATGTGTTTTAAGAAGACATTTCAAGTACACAAAGATAACCTTACCTTAAAGATGGGGTTTGAAGTTATAAAGAATTAGCCAAGAATGTAGCTACCTCAAATGAAATGAGCGGACGGATAGCCTATTGCATTAGAAGAGATGATTCTAAAATCCTAAAAATATGAGAAGTTGTATTGATTGAGTACTTCTCTCAGAAGGGGCTCCTTGTTTGTGACCTGCTTACTTTTGGTAAGAAACCTTTATGGACGTATGTAAGTGTACTCCTTCAATTATCTAGGTAACATGATGGATGGTATGTTACTTTGTTCATTTAGTCTATATTAAGAACACAATAATTATACTTTAATAAAATGAGCTTAGAATGGAAACAGAGATTCCCTAACAGTATTTACTTGCTTACTACACCCAGAATGAACTTACAGCATTACTGCTGTCTACCTCTGGCTAGGAGTTAAATGATCTGATGTTGGAAAACTAACTAGATGCCTAGGGTTTCTTAAGTGTATGCTTGTACCTGAATCAGACCTGACCAGAATCATTTGGAGCAACATGTACATGACTGCAAGTATGAATTCCAGACAGGTAGAAAAAGTTTAATTGCCATCAACATGTCAATGCATCACTTATTTTGTCCAATGGAAAACTCACAAGAGCAAATACATAATACATAAAGATTCTCATAGTTAAGGCCTTTTCTTTGCTTGTTAGTGCTTGCTAAACTTAGTGAATCTATAAGTTCAAAGCCACAAAGATTAGGAAAAAAGTTATGTTTATTCTTTCAAAGAAAAGATGCATAAACTTTAATAAACAATTCACAATCTAACAAAGTCATTAAAACAAATAGAAACAAATTATGTTAGAATAAAACAAAGGACAAAACATATTTCAATAAAGTCTTCATCAGGGGACAATTAATCACAAAAGCTACTGCAAAACAAATGTTAAAAGCATTTGTTTTTCCTCTACTACTGGGTCAAAGGAACTGTCCAGACAAAGCTTTGGGTTCAATAATAATGTTCTCACTATTATTGTCTTTATTATTATTGTATTATAAGTCCGCTGCTGTAAATTAACAAACTTACTCTTTTTTCTTTTGGGACTTTTCTTGGATTGGCTCTTCTTTCTCAGGCTCGCGTTGCAGCTGATTTTGAGTAAGGAACAGCACACGTTCAGTTTCTTGGTTCATACGCCTCATGTAGGAAGATTCTGATTCCCCCTTGCACCTCCTGAATCTTGGCACAGGTATGTCACCCTCTGAGCTAGGCTTCTGTTTGGTTCCTGAGACAAGCACGCAACACTAAAATTACATTGTGCACAATAACATTTAGACAGGAGACTCATCGTCCTCTCTCCCAGTGTAACTCTGTTTAGGATTACACTATGAGAAGTGCACAGTTGCAAGAATGTAGTCAAACATACGAACATGCTTACTAGGAATACCCATACACTTGAAATCATCCTGGAAAAAAACAAGGTCAATTCTATTCCTTCCAAAACACATACCATATATACTCGTGTATAAGTCGACCTGCATATAAGTCGAGGCACCTAATTTTACCACAAAAAACTGGGAAAACTAATTTGACTACTTTATATAAATTAGAGATTGGGAGAATGCAGCATCAATTGAGGCATCCAGTAGGTTAAATGTTTTTGAATATTTATTTCAAAAGAAGAACAGTAAACTGGCTCTGTAAATTGGAAAAAGAGGGTCAACAAGAACAATATCATTATCAACAATAGCTTTAAAAGTGCAGGCACCTTAGCTCAACCAGCAACCAAGCTAAAACACAAGAGTTAAAATCCTTCAAAACTGGACTCCTCATCATCATCTGTATGTCCAAATGTAACCCAATTTAGATTTTAAGAGGGATATTATCAAGAATGAAAAAATCTACTTCATTAGCTTCCATTGTAAACAATGGGGGGATGAGGCATCCCTTTGAGGGTCAATAATAACTTTGGATCCCCTGACCCCAAACTTCCAACAAACCTGGCTGGTATCATACTTGAGACTCTCCTCTTGATGAGAGCCAATGAGTTTGGTGAAGTTTGGTTCAGAAAGGAATCCCGAAGTTATGGACCCTCAAAAGGAAATAGCCCCATCTACTAATAATAGCCCCAGTAGAAACAATGGGGAATGGGGCATCTCGTTAGAGATCCCATAACTTTGGGACCCCCTGAACCAAACTTTACCAAACTTGGCTGTTATCATCAGGAGAGTCTTCCACAGGGTACTCTGAAATTTTTAATTGCCTCTAGCATAAAACTTCGCCCCTGCCAGCCAGCAAAGTAAAACACACAAAAATTTTAATGACCTCAAGATATAAATTTGAGGGGAGCTTTTTCAGCATTAAAAATGTGCTGAAAAATTCGACTTATACATGAGTATATACGGTAACTGGAATTTAGACAACTAATGTAACAGATGTATGTCTACATAAATAAATGGAATTAAGTTAAAAAGGCAATGAGTAACATACCAGAAACAATACTATACACCGCCTCATACCTGCTTTCTTTTTCTTCCTTTTCTTGGGGTTCTTCATTTCCTCACGGCTCTTCATGATCTCCCGCAGACGATAGGGAATTTCTTGCTCATTCAGACATTTGGGTTTTGAGTTGATTTTCTTCTTCTTTTGGCTAATAAAGAGAGGTAGACAGACAAACAGAGATCTTGGCAAAAACTCTACAGAACTGTCTCCTAATATCTTTTCTGGTACAGTATTATAAACATGCCCTGAGCCCATACTACACAAAGGACCAGCTGCACAATACAAGTTACCTTCATGATTTCCCAGCTTGCTCCACACTAGAATTCTAAGGTTTAAAACCATACATATGAGACATTTGCCAAGAAAAAACACCCATGGTTATTCTTAATCATTTATGCAGGTATTCCCATGTATGACAGAGTGCACTGTAGGGAATCTTGGGCTCAGCGACAGTTGCAGACACTGTGCTATCCAATACACCACTACTGGTAGGATAACACAAATAAGTCTCTGCAGTTCTTGTCCATAGACTTCCCACACCACCAAAACAAATGTAGGTCATGAACTTTTATAGCAGTAAGCCTTCTATCTTAGGAGCAACAGATGATAGAAAATGCAATTGACTTTCTTAAAGACAAAACATAGCACTCCTGTCTACACGGAAAGGGATAAATTAAGTATTTTGTTTTTTAGTGCCATTTACTTCACACAGTTCATTGCATGTACATTTGTCAATTTGAAATGCATTTCTTCACAGTTCCTGAACACCCAGAATCTGCATGACAAACAAAAATTCAGAAGGTGAAGCTTTTCCCAGCATGAAGGGGTAATAACAGAGAAAACTGCAAGTGTTCAATTTCTACGTGATTTGGCGGAAGGGTAGGGGGAGTGGGTCACAACTATTTACAGTATAGGATGGTGCATTAATCTTATACTTTTAATCATTGCAAGGATACTTTAAGTAAAACCTGACAAAGATCCCTTATCATAGCTGGATCAAAGGGGTGGGGTAATAATGCATGAAATAAGAGTTAGAATTTGCCTAAGAATATAAGAGCAGCACTGCTGGATCAGACCAGTGGTTTATCAAGCCCAGAGTCCCATGCAGCCAACTACTATAAGCAAACCTCCCCAATATTTCTCCTAACTGTTGCCATGTAGAGGCAAACTATTCAGAGGCATACTATTTTTAGCTAGAAGTTCATTCAGCCATACTGCCTAATACATTATTCAAAGAATCCATCACAGCCAATGTGAAGTTTAATGAGTTAACTTTGTAGTGCGAAAAAAGTGTTTGGTTGTGCTGGTTTTACAGTGCCTCATCCTCATGGGATGCTCCCGAGTTCTTAATAGGAAAAGAGATGAACGATTCAAAGGAGTGGCAGTGGCACAGTAATGCAAATTGTGACCTAAGTAGTACTAGGGGAAATTCACATATACCAGGCTGCACCTTAAATTTAGTGGGTGAATATAGGCAATGATTACTCCTCTCCGCCTCGTACAAGGATGATTGTAACAATGATCACCTTTACAAGGTTGCTGTAAGATCACTCGGTCCTTATAACAACCCTGCATCGTATGCTAATTACACGATAATAAAGAGATGCTTGCGAAATTCTCCAAACACGTAAACTTAAACTTTGTGAATGCCTTATTATTACTATTATTAACGCTGTAGTTACTGACCTATTACTATCCATTATTCCATTCCTCGCGAAGGAAGAAGCTACACCTCCAGTCCCAGAAAAAGACTTCACCTTTTGCTTCCCCATGTTGCTTCCTTAGACGGGAACTATCCACGTGTGCCTACCCTATACTTCCCGACTACCTTGAAGCGCGGCTCCTATTGGTTCACGTTCTTTTGTGCCCGCCTATACGATCCGTCCCTTAGTTTGCATTGGGCGTCTCGTCAAAGACTGACCAGGAACCTCGCTTCCATTGGCTCACTTGCTGGTCCTCGGCCTATTGGATTATGGCAGTAGGAGCGGCTTCGACCATTGGACGAGAGAAGTATCAATTCCGGTATAAGGGCGGGGTGTATAATAGTTGTCAAGCCACTTCGGCGTCGGCTATGTTGTTGTTGTGTGCCGTACGGCGCAGTCGAGGGCTATGGGAGCCTGTAATTGCCGGGCATGGAAAGGTGAGGGGAGGGGGTTGCAGGAAACCGGGGTGGGGGGTGGGGGGGAGACCGAGGAGGTTCCGGGCCAGAGGTCAACAAAAGGTAGCTAACGAGTTTTTCCAGCCTAATGGCAGCTGTGTTTACCTGGAACGCATTTCTTGGTCCACACGTGCAGGGGACTGTTAGAGGTCAACTTTTGGGGTTCTCCCCCATATTATGTTTGAAATCTGTTTTGCTCTTGTTACTACCTGATCCATTAATATTGCAACAGTTTTCCTCTACAGGCTACAGAAAGATTTGGGGCTTTTTTTTTTTTTGTCATGCCTTAAGCATCCTCCCCCTGCAGCTTAACATTCACCTTGTTGAAAAGTCCCTGGGAATTTCAAACCTTGCCCTTAGTACATTGAGATAGCTTAATAACTGATTACACTGCTGGTAGTTTTGGATTTTTCCTATTTTCTGTGTTTCATAAAGCAACCTGCCATTACAAAGCAAGCATAACATGTATCAAGGTTAACATATTTCTTCTTGCACTCCTGGTTTTCTGTTTGTGGTTATGAGGACTGAAATGTCATGAGTGCAGTCTGAAGCAAGGCAGACCATTTTAATCTCCGATGGTTCCCAGGCTTATTAGAATCAAAATCCATTTACTGAGCCATTTGGTGAAATCCTGATTGTTGCCTTTTTGTGTGTAAGAGTGATAATAATTAGATATAGTGTATAGAAAGGGAAAAGGAAAAAAGGTTTGATGTGATTTTTAAAACACTTGTAACTTGAAGTGGAATTTCTGAATTTATAATTATCAAGTTTGGTAGAATAGTACTCCAGGACCAATATGGCATGCCAAATCCTGGGCTGAGTTTATTGGAAAGAGGAGGGGCGGGGGGAATATAGGAAGAGATGATCAGTTCTGGTTTAATTATATCTTTTTATTCCTGTTAGGAGTGCATGTATCTGGTCAGACATATCCAGGAGTTCAGTATCTCAAGGCCCTGGCTCCTTCACAGATCCTATCATAAGTGTATGATCAATATGTGGAGGCTCCCTACAGTGTTGACAGACTGTGAAAAACATCATGTACATGCCCATGGAACTGGTTCTCAAAATGCTGCCCCTCTAAACAGCAAGGAGTCTAACTCTGAGGAGTCAGCAGGGTCTTCAAAGGAGGAAGAACCACTTTTTGCCACACCCCCAACACTGCTGCCTCCCACTAACTGTTGCATGAGTGGATGCCCCAACTGTGTGTGGATTGCATATACAGAAGAGCTGCTGAAATATTACCAGGATGGTGGAGAACAGGCACTAGCAGCTGTGGAGAAGCATATACAGGATGAGAACATAAAGATGCTTTTAAAAATGGAAATAAAATTCCGCATGAAGAAAAACTGAAATTCTTTAGCTGGTGAAGCTACCTGTGAGAACCAGGGTCCCAAGACATATCAAATTTTGAAGACATCCTAAGTATTTATAGTCCTTTCTGAATAAGGCCACTTAAGACTAATTTTATTATGTGGGTCCTAGGTTCTTAAGCCCAATATTCCTGTTAAGTTTTTGTGCTTGAAATGGTGTGATTCTTGCATTACATTACTTTATGGAATTATGTACAGTATTCTGGCACTCATGTATGTTTCACTTGAGGCTAAGCTAGACAATATTGATCTTAGTTATGGCATGCTTAAACTGAACCTAGCTGCCCTACGAAGACAATACTGTCAGACTTTCCAGTGAAGATCAGTCACACCTTCTCTATATTGCCCTGCAACACTAAAGTGTTCTTAAAGTATCAAGCAACCTACTTTCCCTGCACTATATATTTACATAGTTACTTTCTTGCTTTATCTTCTTTGACTCAAGGCAGCACTAGGCATTAAGATTCTGGTCCAATAGTTGTGTGGTGTTATCGAATGTTCAGTATTATGAACAACTTGCAGGGGAGGGGAATCCCTGTCCTCCGCTCCTCTGCCCACTTGCTTGCTTGGTTTCCCCGTTTGCATCCTGCTGTCTCTGTTTCCATTCTCCCTCTTTCCTATTTCCCTTCCCCACTGAATCAGCATCCATTTCCTACCTTCCCTTTTTTGCACTACTACTTCCCCCTTTCTTGATCCCTTCTGTTTCAACTGTTGTTTCTATTTGCCACCATGTATTGCCAAACAGGGCAATATGTTAGCCTAAACTAAATGGTGTGGCTAAAGGTATTTTGATCCCAAGTGCAATTTTGAACATCTGCAGCAGCTCCAAATGCTGCCCATACTCATTTTTTCCCTACAATGTCAGACTGTGCCCAAGCATCTCATATTGCTTTTTTGGATTTAAAAAAAACCTCCTTAATTTTTGTTTACATTTTTATATTTTTCTGCACATCTGGGTTTTGTTTTGCTTAGTAGTAAACATATACCAAGGCCTGGGTTCTTAGTGAGTCTGTCCATAGCTAATATTTAATAAAACACACACAAGTAATATTTTAAGGCTGCAATGCCTATACCTATTTACTTGTGAATAAATTCCATAGAACTCAATGGGATTAGCTTCAGAGTGAAGAAGCAGAGAACAGTGCTGTAGCAGGCCAGGTGAGTTGTTCATTTCACCGATTATCTTGTCTCTTGAAGCGCAGAAGAATCACTTTCTGCCGTGAACCCTTGACCTCCTCTGTTATACCATGGCCATTTATGCATGCACTACTTACCCTGCAGCATTTGCTTTGCAGTTGGGTTTTCCTGTATGTTTTTGTTTACACATGGAGTTTCCTCTTGTGAAATGTCCTTAGCCAAGCCACCAGTTTGCCTACTCACTTAAGCACTTTGTTCTTTTCATGCAACGCCTCCGTTTGGGAGCACTTGTTTCGCCACCTTTTCCCTCTTCCACCTTTTCCCCTTCCTTTACCAATTTCATGTTAATTTCACAGAGTCTATTGCTCCAGTGATAGATCTTCAGCATTTAATTCTTTTTAAAAAACCTTTTTGAAATGGTGGACCTGGGAAACTGCTGTTGTGGGAGCAGGGTAAGGTGGAGAGGAACAAGAAAACCCAAAGAAAGCTTAACACACAATGATCTCCTTTGCTTTCCCTGCAAAGGGAGACAAAAAGTTGCACTTTACAGCTTTTGGAAACTGTGGGGATGTTCTAATGTGAGAGTGTGGTGAGTTCTAAAGAGGGAAAAATATGTGTAGAACTGAGAATCAACCCAAAGGGAATTTACGATCAATGCGAAGGAGACCACAAATATGTAAATGGCCCATGATTCATATGCATACCTAGTACATGAAATCTTGTCATCTGAATGTCTACGCTAGTACACATTGGCAGTTCTGTTCTCCATAAATTTTCATATAGTGGCTTAAAGTATGTAGTATTTTTGCAGCGTAACATGAGCAAAAAAAGCAGGTCCTTGCCATGAGAAGTTTACAAATTAAGTCCACCTATTTTTGAATCCATGTATTGTGTTTTTCAACCTGAATATTGTTGAAATAAAACAGATAACTTATTTAGAACACTCTATCCATGTTTTTCAAAACAATTTAGTGTTTTTACTGTGTTAGGGGAAAGTTAGAGAAGGGAGAAAAAATATCAGGGCATTTTGAGAGTGGCTTGGTTTTCTTTGATGAGAAATTCTGTTTACATTTAGTGGTTATACTTAGAACAACAAAGTGGAAAACAGAATCTTGATTGTAAGAGTGTATGTGTGTATACAGACTTACACACATATTGTGAATTTTGAGTATTTAAAACACTTCACAAATGTTCATTCATTAATCCTTATAACAACCCCTCAAGGTAAGTCACGCATGAGCCACGGACAGCAATAATGTCCATTATTCCCTAAGGGAAAAGATAAATGGGCTATTCTTGGTAGACGATGTTGAGGTGAGAGAAAAACAATATTGTGTGCATGATTTCATGTCTACTTCAACTGTGTATTCAGTTGCAATTCCTTTGGTTTTTTTCCCGCAGAAATGGAGGGCTTCCACTATAGTTAGAAAGATCCAGTATGCGAAGCACATGTCCCACGTGGCAGGGACATTTCCCCAAAGTCATACATGACCTTAAAGAGTAACATCAGCACTTTGAAGTTGCCCTAGAACAGGGGTGGCCAACCTATGGTGCTCCAGATGTTCATGGACTACAATTCCCATCAGCCGCTGCCAGCATTACACCTAAGTCCCTTGGTGCTGCTAGCCTAAAAATTGCGCCCCATGCAGGCCAAAAACGGAAAAAACACTGAAAATAGAAAAAAACCAAGAAACGAACCTGCACTTTTGGCGCCCACCATAAGGCTCTGCCCACTTTGCCCAATGGGAGTTACGCCACTGAAATGCACAGATTGCCAATGCCTCCTTTGATTCTTATTCTTGGCCTGTGGTAACAATTGACTAATACAGGATACCAAAGTGATAGGCATTTCCTGAATATGTAATACCCTCCCCACCAAATCAAGAAACTGAATATGTGATCCCCCCCCCCGCCCACAAATCAAGAAACTCTCCCACTCTATTAGTGAGATTCTTCTGGTTAATTTAATGTGCTCAGTTATTCTTTACACTTTGCCACTTGCCCCTCTGATTGCAGTACAAAGGTTTTCCTGCACAATTTGAATAAAAAATAAAAAAATGGGAAAGATTAGAAGATACAGTCTTTTGGGTTGCAGTTCCCCTGGAAACACACAATGGTGTGGTGCCCAATATTTCTTAACCAAATATCAAGCCAACAGAAGAGAGTTTTAAGTAACTTTATTTGCAAAGAAAGGGGAGCCGTCCCCACAAGGGCAGACTCTGCCAAAAGCATATCCACAGCATGTTTATTCCCTTCTTCCAAATTCGCCACCTCCTCTCTGTTCCCCCATTGGCTAAGGGTACTTAAAGTCACAACTTTCCAGTCCTGCTATTTACATGTTACTCCTTAATATGTGGCCCCCTCTCATATTCTTTTTGTATGTTCATTATAATACAGTTTGTCGTCAGAGCAGGAGAAGCTAATATGCATTAGCCTATTAAGCATGCTCAATACATACAATCTGATACAAGCCTTGCCCTTCATCCTAGTCATCCAGCTGTATTATCTTTGTCCTGCCACAAGCATCCCTCCCCTTATGACTCATCTCCTCATTCCTAGTAGAAAACACATTTTTCATTTATCACAACAGCTGTTTTTATTCCAAGCAAGTTGTAGATACTGTCAACTACATGGCAACAATGCCTTACAAATAGGAGATAAATTTAGAACAGGAAGCCAATCTATTGACTGGTATGATAAGAATATAAAGCTGAAAAGGTGAAGAGAGCAGAATTCATTCCTATATAATGCATCATTAATAAAAAGCAAAACCCTGTAATAGGGTTAAAAAAACAAAACAAAATCAGGGGCTAGGAATGGATCCAATCTGTTTCTCTGAGCCCCAGCAGGGAACTTCTCATCCCCAAAGGGCTTAGCTTCCATTAGTTAAAGACCAACACTCAGCTACAATAATTCAGTCAGAGGAGAATAAGCACAAGTCAATGGTGAAGCATTTGTTTACTCTGGATGGAGCCCTTCAGTGTTTGCCCTACACTAGTCTCTACTCCCTTTTTACTAGGTCCAAGTACCCTGTGTTCTTGCCAGAATCCACATGATGCCATGGTCTCAGTTTGTTCTGCCACATTCTGGCTTACTTGTTCTCTAAAACTTGTTCTCTAAAGTGTGTTCATAGTATATTACAAGGGGTGTTTGGTGCTTCCTTTTAGAGCGTTTGTGTGCTTGTCCTCACGGAAATGAGAAGCAAGGTGTTTTAAAGCTTGCAGTCTACCAAGAATGAATGGTTTGATTTAAGCATTCCCTTTTTCCTATGAGCCTCTCCTTGGCTTCTTGCTCCTTTACTGCAACACAAGAGTGCTTCATAGAGCATGATGGCATCTTGTTGCTACAGAACTTACATTTTAAATGCAAAATGCTGTAAAAGGATATATCTGAAGTTGTGTCTTTAAAACTCTAAGAACATTTGCTGTACCAAGTGAGATGTACCCAAAATATTTGGGAAAGGGAAGCTTTGAGATTGTGATGAATGAATGCTGTTTATCAGGTTACAATGACATGCAAATCGCACTCGAGTTAAGATAATCAGATGCTATCTATGTATAACAGGCATTTTTTTTACAAAACAGGCAATGTCACAAGCAGTTAACTAATAAAAGATAACTGTGAGTCTATTTTGTTTTATTGCCCTCAGAAGGTCATGAGTAAAATTGCCTTTATCTGTGCTGACAGGAGGCCAAATATGTTCTGTCCATGAAGCTCTAATACAGAGTCCTAGCAACTGTAATGTCCGCCAGGAGCTTAGTGGCTAGTAATAAGCTTCCTACTTCAATCACAATGAGAAACACAAAATAGGAGCTGATTGCTCCAGCATGATTATCAAGCCATCTGCTCAGCTGGGGAACACAACCTCCAAGATATATGATGCTCTGAGCCACAAACTCCTCCAGGCCCAGGGTACCAAAGCCACACTGGGAATTTAGGATGGTGCCATTTTCCAGGGGATCCAGGCAGCAGGAAGATGGAACGCCACAGGCTTGTACACCTGGAGAGCTGCAGTTAAAATACCTGTAAGTTAACAAACAGGAAATGTCACTCTACTTGCCAGTCCAACATGGAGTGGTACTATCCCACTGCCAAGGTTCTCATAATATCCACTTGCTTTTCTGCACCTATGTATAGAAGACAGCCAGACAAAGATAGATACCATGTCATCTGGCCTCCCGTGGGCACAAGGGGGGGAGGGGGGTAGCCAGACACCATCCACATTTTTAAATGGATTCTGTTTTTATGTAATTAGTATTTAAAGTGCAGAAATTTTTAATCGTATGTTTTTAACCTTGTTGTGAACCGCCCTGAGCCTCTCCAAAGGGGAGAGCGGTATATAAAATTAACAATTTTTTAAAAAGTAGTTAAGAGCAGGATGAAGGCCAATGGAGTCTGTGAAGAGAAAACCCCACATCCAGCACCTGGGCTTGCATGCAATTAAGACTATAATCTATTCTTCACTGGGTCTATATGGGATGGATAGCATGGCTCACTTAGAGAATACTTTTTAGTATTTCGTATTTAGTAAGCCTGCAGCAAGTCCTGAACCTGGAGCTTAGTGCATGAAGTTTCTGTTTGTGTACACCCACATTCAGTTCTAGCCAAAAGAGGAACTACAGGGAAACTACTACTGGTAGCCAAACAACAGGCCAAGGCAGGTAATGTAGTATTCTGTGACTTCTATAAAAGCTTCCAGGTCAAGCTTGCTTGCTGTTCAGAACAACAAGGAGTTCTTCCTCCTGTCCTGACAGACCCAATGACTAGGGTTGTCAACCTCCAGGTAATGGCTGGAGATCTCCCACTATTACAGCTGATCTCCAGGCTATAGAGATCAGTTCATCTGGAGAAGGTGGCCACTTTGGAAGGTGGACTTTATAGCATTACACCCCATTGAAGACCCTCCCATCATCAAACCTGGCCCTCCTCAGGCTCCACCACCAAACTCTCCAGGTATGTCCCAATCTGGAGCTGGCAACCCTACCAGTGATCTTGAAGGTAGGCTGTGGGCTTGGCTAGACTGGGGAAAATCGAGTCCCCGCTGTAGTAATGCACTGCTGACCCAGCAGCACACCGTGAGTAGAAGCGTTGGGGCGCCAAGCGGACCCTCGCAAGCCTTCACAATGCTTTAATTCCGCACCCCTCTCCTCATCATCCTATGGCGAGTCGCGGGTGGTGAACTGCCTGGCTCCAATCACCGGGCGCAGGGACAGTAGAGTGCCCCAGGTGAGGATTAGGCTCCAGACGCCATGCAGCTCCTCTCCGCTGCGTAGCCAGGTGGGCTTCATGCATCACATGATGATCTCCGACCTCCCGCCCTCCCGGCGCTCTCCCGGAACTCCCCCCGTTCCTCCCTCCTAGCCTCGATAGAATAACAATAAAGGTGCCAGGGAACCAGCACGCGGGGGGCTTCGCTTTAGGAACCGCCCCGGACCTCCGGGCTCCCGGCTGCTGGCGCATCTCCACCAGATGTTATCTCAGCGTCTCGTCTCGTTCTTCACGGGTGACCACGTGGAGTCGACCCTACAAGCCCCTGGTGCCAAAACCGGGGAATCACGAACCTCCACCCCCTGCTCGTCACACGCCTGGGGAAGGGCGGCGATACAGGTCCGCTGGTCGGGCGCATCCAGGGACCACGTTTGTTGCATCGCCTTGTCCTCTGAATCGGGCGCAGATCCAGAAGAACCGCGCGTCCTAGGACACTCTCACCGTCAGTCCGGTCGAACGCCGGTGAGTATGGGGACTTGCAAAAGCAGGGCTTATGACAAGCACGCGTTAGCCGAACTGAAAGCTGTTAGCGAAATGCGGCAGGAGTCCCCGTAGTTAGAGAAGGGAGCTGCATGGGAGGTGGTTGAGGAGATTGAAGCTCAGTGTCCATGGTACCCAGAGGGGGGGGACGGTGAATCTTAAGGACTGGGAAAACTCCGAGGCGACTCTTCGCTGGGAGCCTGTAGCGCTCCGTCTGATACGGCTGCTACTGGCGTGGAGAATGTTTGTCAGCCATCAGCCTGCAAGACTCTATGGCTCCCTTTGCTGTAGGCCGCCCTCCTTCGATCTTTCACCTTCCAATTTCAACCTCGAGATTTTTCTCTATCCACTAAATTGGGCGCCTGTCCTCCTTCACCGCCCCCCTTGCTCCTTCACCCATTTCAAACTCTCCAGCGGCTCAACGCCCCTCCCTGTCTCCGCCTTCATTTTCCTCGAAGCCACTGCATCCTCCTCCGGCTTCAAGCATATAATGCGTAATGGCCTTGGAGTTTCAAAAAACTCCTCACGCCAGAGAACGTATGTAGCCACGCGATCTGCAGAAGAAAGAAAACCCTGACGGAGGAAGGCGATACCGAGATTCTTGCATTGTGTTCCCGTCCATTTCCACAGATACTGAGGGGAGGGTGGCGTATCATTCAGGCGGAGTTGTGGTACCGCCCTTTAAACTATAACATCACTCACTGGAGCTCCGCCAAGAAAGCTGATGCGAGAGGCAGTAAAGGAATCACTAGCTCCACGTGATTGAGGAGAGGGGCATGCTGGAGAGCAATCGGCGAGGAATCACCTAATAATAGTTCGGGCTGACTGGAGAAACCACCTTTCGTGACATGCTCCTGAGCCCAGCACAATTTGTGATCTGGGAAGCGAGTTCCGCCAGCAATGCATCAGCGCAGGAGCCGCCTCGGCGGCGCTCTACACAGCAGCTCAGCTTTACACGGTTTTGATGCTTTTAAGCCGCCCAACCCCAACGATCAGATTTGTTCCTGCCTGAGGCCACTTATACGGTGCGCCTCTGGAGGTGCGCTCTCTTATAAGGCATTTTATCCAAAGTCCCCAATGCCGGCCCAGCCAGCCCAGAGTTTCTCCTCCATCCGGCAAAACCCTCAAGGAGCCCTATGCGGAGTTTTGTGAACTAGCGAAACCAGGAAGCAGCTCAGAGAGGCAGGTAGGATGGCGAAGAGGCCCAAAGCGAAGCTCCTCATAAGGTCGCAGTCGCCAAGAGAATGCCTCACCGCAGTGCCGTGAACGGGCAATCCGCGGGCCTGGGCAAAAATCCTGAACTGGCGGTATGCTTAAGGCTTGCCAGGACGGTCCCGGATCCTCCGCCACCAAGCTAGGGCTCTCCTGCCGCGCTCACTCTCCACGTGGGAGGCAGCCTCCAGGGATGACTCCTCGCTTTAACTGCGGCAGACCGGACACTTCGAAGGGAGTGTAGGCAGCCAGTGGGGAGGCCTCTACAACCCCGATGGGAGGGAGGGTCCTCCCCCAGGAGGAGAAGGCCACCTAAAACCCGGTGCCGCTGTTGCCAAGAAAGGCTTCCACTGAGAGAAGCTGACTGCCCGTGGGAAACTCCCGCCTCGGGCGTCTCCCCAGCCCAGGACCAAGGAGAGAATACTAGAAGCAGACCCAAACACCAAGGCCCCCTGCCAAAACCACACCCTCTGCGTGGCATTCTGGCTGCGCATGCACTCCAGCTTCCATCTCCTTTTAAGTTCCCCACGAGGTTCTTGTCGCCCCAGCCCAGTATGATTTCCAGGCCATCCCCTCTTTACCGGGACTATTGGGCTTAGTGCTGCCAAGTTAGCCTCTGCCGCTGAACAGGGACTGTTCGCATGCGTCCCGAGTGATCGACTCCACGCACCAAGAGGACCCATCCATCTCCAAGTCTGGACAAACATCCCACAGGAGTTGCCTGCCGAGACCAGCTGGCGCTCAGTTGATTCTCTTACTTATCGCGCCATGCCGCTGCAAGCGTTTACCCAATAAGGCGCTACAAGCCCCAGCAGCAACATGAGCTTGGCCACCTTACACTCCACCGTCGCCAGCGGTGGAAGCCGTTTACTCAGGGGAGCCTTCCCGCCATACGCTGGAGTCAGCTTTCGCCATAGAAGGATGATAAGTTCAAGGAGACCTGGTGGACACCGGCGCTGATATTGCCGTCTATCAGAGCAGCGGAAAAGGGCCTTCGACCAGTGGCCCGACCGAGGCTTAACCACATCAGGGGTGGGGGGGGGATTAAGAACCCAGCGAGGCCAGAGCATCCGCCCATCCACGATTAATGCGCCCAGAGACTCGAGCGGCAGCTCACAGTCCAGCTTCCCATCATTTTAGGTATCCATGTCAATCTCTGGGAAGGGACCTCATGAGTCAGGTTAAAAGCGGCTTCTGGTCTGGGATGGGTAAAAGCCATCACAGATCATTGATCCCAATGCGTGCCTTCGAAAATTACATTTCTAATTTCGTGAAGAAAACCAGTTTCCCTCTCCTCCTCTCCCTCTCTCTTCTGTTTTTTTCACCAGTAGAGGCGGGAGGCCAATTGGCTGACTGGCCCTCCCTGGATTAAAAATCTGGGCCTCGTCCTGATACCGCAGCACTGTCAGGACAGGCCACAGTTTAAAAGGGCTGCCGCCATTATGCCTCTAATACCCAAAACCCGTTGGGTTATGGCTGCCAAGCATACAACGCTTTATCGGTATTTACCACTTGCGTTAAAGCGCCAGGCTCAGCCGGCCGACCCTTAAGGGCTGATACCGGTCTCAAGGGCAGCAATTCCCAAAGACTCAATTAGATCAAAAAATTTTAGCACCATCCAGCTTCCTCGGCAAGTAGCCACCAAGGTCACACGGTAAGTACGCTCCCTTGCAAAGAACCCCCCCTCTTTTTTCCTTTGTGGTATGCGAGGAATCTGCCTTCTAATCAGCCTCTGATTGCTTCATTCCCCGGATACACCCATCCCCTAAAGGCGCTTCCAAAGCCCCCTTTGTATTGCTGATTAAGCATGCATACCCTGTCCCCCCCAGGACCCGCTCTGTTCCCTCCCCCCCTGCGGTGCTCGGACCCTCAGCCTTGGCGCACCCTGATGGCGCCTCTGAAGTAATTCCCACCAGGGTGCAGCCTACCTCCTGCCCTCCTGTCAAACAACTAAAGAAAGAGGAGTAGGCGCCCCCAGGAGGATGCATTAAAAGCAACCTTCTGGGCTGCAAAACAAAGCCTTTATTATATTAAATTCTAAACTCAAAACTCGATCCCGGATCTCCCCGCCATCCGGCTCTAGAACCCCAGACCTGGCGGGACCCGGCCCCCCCCCATAACCTGGGAAGGGTGTGTTTCAGTCCCACTCTTCCTACAGGTCCCTGTGGACTCGGGATTAACCATGACAGGCCAACCCATGGAATGGCATGGGAAGAGACTCCAACCCCATCCGGAGATGGAACACATCTCTCTAAAGGATCCATGGCCAGTCGGTTCAGCATATGAGCGCGGTCGCCAGCGTAGGAGCCAGATGACCTGGGGAGGCGCTTTCATAGGCGACCACCAGCCAAGCCCTAGAGCTGCTGGGCGCTGCAGGAACACCCGAGAGACACCGAGAACCTCTGTGCAGCTCTCGCTGCGATCATCACCGCTCCCAACTCGGCTGACTCACCATCCTTTACCTGCTCTTGCTGCCTCCTGCCGCATGGCGATCGGCCACCTGGCCGAAGCTTTCACTCAGACCAACATCTGGGAGCAGTTTGCTGCGGCATGCCAGCGTCTTCATCTTTCTGCCTGGTTGGTACTCTAGAGTCGGAGCCTGCTGGCTTCCTGCCTGCTCCCCGTCTATAAACGTACCGGAGGAACTTCCTACGGAGTCTGGGCTAAGCCCCTTCATAGATACCTCATCCATCAGATACTCTATGACGCTACCGACTGGGGACCCGTCGTCCAAACCCTCCGGCTGAAGCTCTCTCCCTTGGCCTCACCAAGACTGTCGCTAACCACGACCTATCACTTGCGCCTCGCATCACCGGGCGCAATAGGCAAACGGGAACCGACCGGGCCCGATACGTCGGCTGCTCGGCCAATTGGAACTGCGGTACACACATGGAGGACGATTCCCCGGTGTTGGAAAACATCCTGCTCCCCAGGGGCTGGTTCTGGAACCTGCGGGGAGAGAATCGTTTAATTACATTCCGCGCCGACTCCCTGCCCGGAACTCTTTGTTGCCTCAGTCGGGCCTCACCGTAGGTTCTGCCCCAGGCTCCACCGGGGAGCTCCGAGACGCCACGGGCCGCAGCTCAGCTCTGCCTTCCTTCGACCCCTCCTGTCCCCGGAGCGGCCCAGCGGTCGCCCTCTCGAAGCGGAGTTAGGTCTCACGCGCTTCCCTGAGTGGGAGTCCCCGGTTCGCTTACTTGAATGTCACTAAGACTAATGGCCGGCTGGCCTGCGCCTAAGTCCATCAACTCTGCCTCCATCGCCTGGATGCCCTGGCCTCCGAGCAGCAGGAACTTCGTCAAAGCGACCCTAGACAACACCGTGCCGCTATTGATTAATACTTCTATTGTTATTACATCACACCAAGGTTGTAGGGAATGTGCATAATATGTGTTGTTTTAATCTTTCTGATAATTCCCGGTGGATTCATATGAGAGAATCGTGAGCTGCAAGAAGTTGTATCTAATCCTGAAGTATGGCCGTTTTACCCCATTGGTGGTCAGCCACTCTGGAACTGGCTGCCGGGGAGGATGGATTGAGTGCTGTTGTACAGCTCTGCATTGGTTTAATTGTGGTGCCTCGTTATAGGATCTTGTTTACGTTCAATGTGTGTCCTAATATTGCCTATAGCATTGTGTAAGAAGCCCTGAATTTCCCTTACTCCGCAGAACCAAGTTCTAATGTTACGCAGCAGTATTCAGTCAGCTTGACCCAGGCAGGCGGAGAGGAGACAAAGCGTCCCTTTAAATTGCCTCGCGCTTTAGCATTTCGGGTCCGCACTACAAAATGTAAAAAAAAGGAGGAGATGTAGTAATGCACTGCTGACCAAGAAGCACCGTAGTAGAAACGTTGGAACGCATAGCGGACCTCAAACGGCTTCTGAGTCGCCACCGCACTCTTACCTCATCCTCTAAGTGAGTCCACGGGTGCGTGGAACTGTTCTGCTCAAACAAATGCGGAAGCAGGGACAATGCGGAGTCTTGCCCCCAGGTGAGGATTAGAGCTCAGGCAGCTGCGGCTCCTCTCCGCCGTTAGGCAGGTGAGATCGCATCACATGATGATCTCCCGACCTCCCGCCTCCAGCTCTGCGGAACTCCTCCCTCGCCTTCCTCCCTCCCACCAGCCCGATAGAATAACAATAAAAGGTGCCAGGAACCAGCTGCGGGAGACTACAAAGCTAGGAACACGGACCTCCGAGGGCTCCAGCTGCTGGCGATCTCCACCAGATGTTATCTCCGCGTCTCGTCTCGTTCTTACGGTGACCACGTGGGTCGACTACACCCGCGAACAGTCAACTTCCATGGTTAAACATGACCATACCAGAAAATACATACACATCTGTCCAGAGGGGACATACACGTACAAGTCCTACTGTACATAAAATTTTAAGCATGGTTATTCCTACCAGTGGGGGAAAGATGAGAATACAATAATTATGAGAAATCCACTAAGACTTCTCGTAAGGGAATATGAAAATACCTCAGAGTATGCCATTATAAGGAACTGAAATTATTCAGGAGATCAGATGCTATAAATGTTTTGCTCCAGCAGTGAGACTTCTTTACAGACTTTGGCCCCAACCCAGAGAAAATGAATCATGCTCAAATGAAAGACAAATAATATGTTCCATTATTTCAATACAGAATGTCAGAGTAACTGTATCAGAGCCTCTCTTGTTATGATTTTGGTAGTTAATGAAATCAAGTAGACTTTAATACTTGAAAACACCAAGTCTAAAAACAGAGAAAGCAACATCAGCAAAGAATAGAAGTAGAGGGCCTTTATCAACTGCATCATAAGCAGCCAGGCAGATTAGAAATTCAAGGAGGCTAATAGGATTGTTTTGTAGGAAAGATTTCAATCCAGAATGGTAGGATTTTAAAAAGTACCCTCTGTAGCAATTGTATCACAGGGAATGAAGATTTATTTATACAGTGTTATCTAGATAAGTGGCATTTTATAGAATAGAATAAGAAGAAAAGAGAGAGAAGAGAGAGGTCTCTGCCATGAGGATCTTGTTTACAATCTAAATGTCAGTAGTGTGAAAGGTCAGGTGCAAGGGGCAAAGAAAACTAACAATCCTCCCCTGTGCCTATTTATTTGGAAGTCTATATATATATTGCGGCTTGCTTCCTAGTGAGAGTGGAACTATATATCACAATACATGATTTGAGTCTTCCAGCACCAGTTGTTATCAGAGAACAAGATGAGTAATGATGATTTGTAGCAGAGAAGTAGTGGGTAGAACAGACATAACAAACTCTTCCTTTATCTGCCATTTCTGACACTTTCAGCTTCTTTCCCTGCTTATTTTCTCTCAGCCAGGCTCAGAGATCAGTCACTGGTTGCTCTGTTACCTTCCCCAGGAAAGGTAGATTAGTCAGTGAATGGTAGTCAGACAACTTCTTTTTATCTAAGGAGGGTTTCTTTAGCAAAGTTCTAATACCTATAGTTAACTAAGAAATCCTAAGTCCTTGTTCAACCCTGGGGAGTGGAAATTGTGTTAAACCTCTTGATAAATTCTAATTTCAGTTTTTTAGAAGGGAGAGAAAGTTAGGCCCCTTCCGCACGGGCCGGAAGGAATTAGGTCAATAACTCCACGCTTGACCCGGCGATGCTAGGACTATCCGCATGGATGGTCCCAGGAACTGGCTGGAGACGGCGCAGAGCTGCCGTCGGGCCAGAGCTGACTCACCAGTCCAGCGGTTGACCCTCGACGCATCGCCGAGGCCAGGGACCGCCCCTTCCTCTTGTGAGCCGGCTCCGGGAATTACGCAGGGCAAAGGGCGCGGTCTCCAGGACTTCCGGCGACGTCTCGTGAGGGGCCGTTGTAGTTTCATGATGAAGTCGCCCGGGGGGGTGAGGTCATGCGAGAGGCTGCTGCTCGTTCGACACCGCGGCAAAGCGGCTCCAAGCCGGCGTTTCCAAAAAAACCATGCTGGGGAAGCTTGGTTTGGGAAACGCGGCGGCCAGCGGCACCGTCCCGGGCCTAATGTCGCGAAGATCGGCGGCCTGGGGATGGCGTTTTTGCCGTCCCCAGGCCGCCATATTCTGCCCGTGCGGAAAGGGCCTTAGTGAAGAGTTATATATTTGGTAAACTGGACAAAATATTGCTAGAGGGAAGTTTTTGTTCTGACAAAATTTCTATTAAAACAGAGCAGAAAGAACAACAAATAGGTTTGTACTCACAAATTTGCTTTCCAATCTTGGTAAGACTCCACACCACAGCACTGCAGACCTGCCTGAATTTCATTCATTATGAACTGGAGATCTGCATCATCCTGGTACCGTAGCACTGCCACCATGAGGGAATCTTTCAAGGAGGCCTTGATTTGATGTCTTAGAGAAAAGAGTATGATTGCACCCAAGACTTCCACAATCACAAATACGATGATTCCTCCATTGAAAAGTTTCAAGAGTCGAGTGTTTTCGAAAAGTGCCCCCAAACATCCCAGCAGAGAGATTGTGCTAGCTACTAGACCCGCTAATACAAAAAAGAGCATTGGGTCACTATCCAAATAGGTTATCCGCTCACTTGCCAGGGACTCCTTGTGAAAAAGACCCCAGATCCCTATTGCCAAAAAGAGCAGCCCTCCCACAAAGAAAACCATGTTCCAAAAGAAGATCAAGTATTTCACACAGCTGCTTACAGAGTCCAGAGAGTGATAAGAAGGCTGAAGAACATGCCGTGGTATCACCTTCTTCTTAGGCCAGCCAGTTTCTTCTACTCTGGTGGGATTTGGTGACAAGCTCTGTTCATTAGATGAATAAAATATATCCACTTTGTTTGTCTGATCAGCAGAGGAGAGAAGTAAAGAGTGCAAACAATCAGAGATGTGGGGACAAAGAGTATAGTAAGTATTATTTCACCCTATGCTGTACTGTTAAAAACCCTTGACACATACATAGGGCGGAGAGAGTTAGATAAGGCAAGGGAAAGATTGTTTTAAATTTCACTTTAGGGATGTTCCCCTTCTGCTGTGGCTACAATGGCAACAAAGACTTCTTTCTCCCTGACTCCATCTCATCC
The DNA here is from genome assembly GCF_021028975.2 of Sphaerodactylus townsendi. Classification (NCBI taxonomy): domain Eukaryota; kingdom Metazoa; phylum Chordata; class Lepidosauria; order Squamata; family Sphaerodactylidae; genus Sphaerodactylus; species Sphaerodactylus townsendi. The sequence continues at coordinate 128,991,087 of NC_059427.1, read as the reverse complement.
AAGAGGAGGCAGAAGCAAGAAGTGTACAAGTGGAAGTGACAAGAGATCTTCTAATCCATGATTTTTAAAAAAGCAACTCTCCTCATTAAAGATGACAACAACTGGCAAATGAAGGAAAACTGTCTTCGGTCTTAGTACTCTAAATGTGTGGTATGTGTAAACATGATATTGTTTCTTGCATGTGAAATGTCAGTAAAGAACCAATTCAATGACCAAATTTATAATGCCTCACCCTTTTTTTTTTAAAGAATTTTCATGATTTTCTGTCTTCACATCACTCCTAAGCATAGTACTTGGAAAAAAGCTCCAGTGAACTCAGGTTTAATTTCAAGTATAGATGTTATAAATATAGATGTTATGGAATATTCTTACTGGCCATGGTCAGTGAAGGTGGAGCAGGATAGAAAGAATCCTCTAATTCAGGACCACAACTGCTTCTACACACATGCACATAACTTTAGAAAGTTTATTCATCCTCATGCAGAGACAGATAATGAACTCCACCCCACAATAAAGCAACAGCATATCCAAAGAAGAAAGGCACAAGGTCTGAAAAGGTGAGGGCAAATCAGAAAGGCGGCACATACTGAAAATCCTGACTTTTACCTTAGGTAACAAAGTACTGGTTTCATCTCCCATCTCTCTGCCCTGGAAAGGCAGCCTTCGCAGGAGAGGCCGGAAAAACGTTATAAGTTTCATGTTTCCCAAGCTGTCGTGTGATTAAACTTGAAAGCCTTCTGTACTTATCCTGGTTAGTCAAGCAAGAAAGCTGTACTGCACAGAGAAGTAGAGCTCCAGTCATGCTTGGATCATGTGAGAAATCACATTTTCTGGCTTAAAGATGCTGGATCTGTCTTGGTTGCCTTGGCCGTAACCAGTAGATAGAGGCTACATGATCACGTTATACAACTGAATATATTCTGTAGCTCTATAAGTAATTAAGAAGTCTCCCATCTGCCTTAGCGCAAGTACTCACCATTTGGGTTGAAATATAGCCATGCTATTAAAAGAAGAGCCTCACTAAGTACCAGAAAGGGCTTTTGTAATGTATGGAACATGTAGCCAGTGTGGTAAAGTGGATAAAGTGAATAAAGTGTTGGACTAAAACCTAGGAAATTCAGGTTTGAATTTCCACTGTGCCGTTGAAACTTGCTGAGTGACCTTGGGCCAGCCACACACTCGCAGCCTTAACCCTGGCAAGAATTTGAATGGGAGTCCTCCAAGGAATACCAAGGACAAGACACAGAGGCAGGCAATGGCAAACCACCTCTGAACATCTCTTGCCTTGAAAACCCCATGGGGCCAGCTGAGATTTTACAGCAAAACAAGCAAATAGAACTTCCAATTTGTAGTCTAATGATCAATGGCTTGATTTGGAACTTCAGGGTAAATGCCATGAACATGCTGCATAGCTGTAAGCAAGTTATTATTGCTCAATTTAAGTTTTCTTACAGGACTATGATGAGGACAAGTGTTGTTCAAAACATTCCTTATGACAGAAGTTCTACATTCATGATAATGCAGCTGTTAACTGATTATTGGAACTGATCAACAAGGAAATATACTGCCTCTACAAAGCAAGGCAATCTTCCATTCTGCATGTAGGACCGGACAATCCAGGAGTTTCTGAAGCAATGAACACAGAGCACCCTCCTGATTGGCTAGCATCATTCTGGCATGTTATGAGTCAGCTATGGCTTCTTGGATATTTACCAAAATAATTCAAAAAGCATCTGCAAACATGTCAAAGAACATAAGTCAAAACCTTCCAGGAACAGTATATCCAGGAACCACTTAAACAAATCTAGAATTCAGAAGCTATGACCTTAACATATTTACTTGGAAGTAAATGCTATTGATTCCAAGAAGACTTACTCTCTAGTGCAGTGGTTCTCAACCTGGGGGTCAGGACCCCTTGGGGGTCCAACGACCATTTCACAGGGGTCGCCTAAGACTCTCTGCATCAGTGTTCTCCATCTGTAAAATGGATAAATGTTAGGGTTGGGGGTCACCACAACATGAGGAACTGTATTAAAGGGTCACAGCATTAGGAAGGTTGAGAACCACTGCTCTAGTGGATTTGTTTAAAATGACAGAAGCCCCAAAGATGGAGAATAAACTGCACTAATAACCAGAAAAATGCAAAAGCCAAAATTCCATTAGATGCAGTAATGATTTAATAAACATTTTTAAAATACATTTCATGATCTTCAACAAGGGAATTTGTTGAACAGTTGGACATGAAACATTTCCTTCTGATGAGTTATGTACTCTTCTATGAGTTATTCTCTTCTATGTAGAGAAGCTGCATCTCCTGAACTGATTGTCTGAAAAAATACTGCATGTTGAAAAAAATGCAAAATAAAAAATGGAAAGTTATCAATTAAATCACAACTCCATATTTTGTTTTGCATTTTGCATTTTTTTTTAGGATTATAATGCAAGTGTAATTTAAGAAAGAACATATCAAGTGTTAAAATTCATCAGAAGGCACACCAGTTTTTATGGCTGAATTCAGAAGTCATAGTGGCAATCCAGGAATGTTAGACAGGCTACGACTTTCCCTCACTCTTCCTCATCTCCTCTTGAAGCTTCTCCTTGTAGCTTTTTACAAGTTGGTGACGTCCATGTTTTCTTCTGTGGTGGCACCTACACTGTGAAATGGGTGTACTGGCTTTGTGAGCAAGGCCGCCATGCTATTGAATTGTAGGAAGTTATACAAGGCATATGCAAAGCATTTTTGAAGGACATTTGGTTAATGTTTTTATACAGACCTTAAATGTTTATTGATTATGTGTTGTTTTTTGCTGGAGAGTGAGTCACCTTGAGTCCTGTTTTAGAAGACAGGCAAGTATAAATGCTATAAATAAAAATAGAACATGTCCCTTCTAAAGCATGTTGTAGGATTGCATCAAAATGGCTGGAATTCCATGTAGCAGAGTCATCGCTACAAAAAACCCTTACTAAAGTGCATCTTGAAAAGTAAAACTTTAGGGAAAGGTGTGAATTCGGAAACTATCCTGTCTAGACCACTTATACATTCATCTTGTGAAAACGCAAATAGAATTAAAATATTTTAACTGCCATTTCTGGCAAAAGTGTCTCTCTGTTTAAGCAATGCGCAGGCGAAACTTGCTGTTTCTGTAGTTTGTACTTTAGAACAAGTACAAATGTCTATGGGAAAGAAATTTGTTTTTGTTCTGTAAAATTAACCAGCTTGTCGTTTCCTTTGTAGTGGAAAAATCCCTCTTCCACCAGATTTCCCACAGTCAACGTGCAGGATAATGAGAAGAACCACTCTCTCCACCGACAGCAGAGAGCTCTGGGCCAAAGGAGGCGGGGCCGGCGTCGGACTGTTTCTCCCCGGAACCTCGTTGGTTGCGCCCGCGTTACCAGGCGGGATCAGTGACGCGGCGGCATTGGCGGCGCACGCGCGCGCGAGGGGGCGGGCAGGAGGCGGCGCCGCTGGAGCCGGGGCAGGAAGCGAGTCGGGAGCGGCCGCGAGGACATGGCGGAGACCATTGTAAGTTGGGGTGGAGGGGGGAGCACGCAGGGGGCCCGCGGTCGTGAGGCCCGTGTGGGAAGAGAAGGTCTCCTCCATCCCTATGGGGAAGGATGTGGGGGTCTAAGCTGCGCCCCTTACCCTTGAGAGTCTGCGGTCCCCCTTGGTCTTCACCTTCCCCACAATTCTCGCCTTGTTGCTGCCACCTTTGCCCTCTCTCTCCCCCAGCCCAATGCAGGAGACGCTTGTCTCCTTTCCCCTAGGAAGCAGGTGATATTTTTAACTCCTTGGAGGGTCGCGGATTGTAAACTCCGCACCCCCCCTCCCCTTTCTACCATGTATCGAGTAGGATTTGACAGGCGAGGCTGTTTGTGTCTCTCCCTATATCGCTTTCCTTCCCTACTTTCATCAGTGTGAGGAGTGTTGCCTTTGCCCCAAAGACAGAGGACGTAGCGTGCATCTCAGACTTGTTAAATAGTCATTCCCCCCAAGGAACACTGGGAATTGTAGTTCGCGAAAGAACCGAGGCGGTTTTAACAGATAATTCCGCACCCTCGCCAGACTACAGTTCCCAGAATCAGCACCAGCTTTGTCTCCCACCTACCTCCCATTCAGTCTAGTCATTATTTTATCTCCAGGCTCGGTGTCATCATAGTAGTCTTTGCAACGCTTTAGGATGGTTGTTGGGACATTTGGCTACCTGCTCACAAGCCATTATGCGTAGAATAAGGAAAGTGTGGAAGAAGAGAGACCAGAGCTGTAAACTGTTTTCAGAATTATAGTGGTGTTGTATATAGTAAGACTCGTTGTAATGCACTGTATTGTTAAATCAGTGCTTTATCATGGATATCCCATAGGAAGGTCGCACTCTTGGCAACATCTAATACTATTTCTACAGTTGCACGGTTTTTTATAGTCACGGTCATTCCTTCATTCCTCCAGCTCTTACTAAAGTTGGCTTACAGCTGCTTTATGGAGTCCCAATATGGATTCAGGCAGTGAATTACTCCTTGAATTCCCTTCAATCCAAATTCTTCCATAAAATAGCAGGACCCAATTGTGTGCCCTTTGTTTGGTTTATGTGCAAGTGTCCAGATAAGTTAAGCATAAGAATGTACTAGGACATAACTTACTATAGAAAAATCATACAAGTTCTCTTGACTTAGCCCCAGTCTGAAAAGCAGAAGACTGATTCACCTAAATGGACAAGAAAAACTTAAGCATTAGTTCTATGCACACTGGATCTTACTTGAAAGCCAACATCCATAGGAGTGTCTGTGAGAGAATGAGTAAATGCTAGAGCAAAAGCTTTCTATTAAGTGGCTTATGTGAGCAACTGTTCACACTTTTTCCCTGCACCCAGTTTTCAGAAGTGGGAAATTCTTCCTTGCCCTTCAAAAATGTGAGAAAATTAAGCTAAATGGCTTTTATGGACTATGGAAGAAATTAGGATTTTGGTGATTTGAGGCATTTGTGAGAGAACAGCTTCAACTCAGTGTCATATGGGAGGTGTTTTTAAAGGTGTATCTGAACACAACTTATATCTGAAGGCTAAACTACATTAACTGAGAATGCATCCTACAGTAAAGCAGTGTTGTACAGTTTTCTGTATTGAGTGTGTATGTTTATTTAAAATGCTTTTATCCTATTTTTCCTATAAAATGTCCCAGTGGCTAGCTACAGTCAGTATGATTATAATAAAATAACATTAACTATCTTTTAAAAAGGCAACCACTAACCTGAAATACTTATTATTGAACTGTTGGATCATTAATTCTCCAAAGTCTCCCCATTCTGTTTTCTTGATCCTATGCAGAGTTGAGGACGTGGATGACTGCATAGGAATGGACAACATACATTCTGACAGTATTCATGTTAGCATCCAAGTCTTGAGTACTGTTGTTAACAAATAGATGGTGGCGGTCTTTGTGACAATATTGACTAGCTATGTCTCAGGTGACACACTGATAACAGCTCTGGTGACTATCCTGATAAAAGTGGGATGACATTCTTAGGACACAGTTTTGGCAGACTTTCAGAGCCTTCAGTTTTAGAATCAAGGTTGTGGTGTACCTTTCAAAATAATTCTGTTTTTGATAGAGTTTGATCTACAATTTTGATCAGGGTTGAACAAAAGTTAAGTAGTGCTATTTACCCTGCGTAAAGGTAAAATATCTAAGGCCCCTTCCGCACACGCAAAATAATGCGGTTTCAAACCACTTTCACAACTGTTTGCAAGTGGATTTTGCTATTCCGCACAGCTTCAAAGAGCCCTGAAAGCAGTTTGAAAGTGCATTATTCTGCATGTGTGGAATGAGCCTAACTGATGTTCTGGCAATTACATGCCTCTTTTGATAAAGATAACTATTTTAATTGCAAGTTTATCCATCTGGGTCAAAATTGTTTTCTGCATTGGAATAGACATTTCAAGAAATACTGATAAATTTTTGGAGAAACACTCTTGTTTAGCTTCTCCTCTCAAAACTGTAAGGAAACGGCTGTTCAGCAAACAGGATGACTTCACAATTTGCGAAGGTTGCAAACATGTCACTATTGCATAGGCAAAATTCTGACTTTCAGCTGATACCTAACTGGGCAGCCATCCAGGATGATGATGTGTTTGTGCTTTGGGGGCATCTGCTGAGGCAGCAACTGTCTTTTCATCCACATCTGGAAGTTACACTGTTCATTTTATCAATGTAACAGACACTATTGAAAGAAAAAGTAGCTCATCTTTTAAAAGTCTCCTTGTCTACTTCTGTGTTTGAAGCTATGATGGAGTTAATGGGGAGAGTGAATTATAGATCCAGTTTAAAGGTGATCCTCATAGATCTATAAAACACCTTGAGCAAAGGCTTAGACTAGATGGCCTATATGGCCCCTCCCAGTTCTATGATTCTTTTTTGCTGAAATTCAAGGATCTGTGCTTAAACTTAATGATATGACTTGGATCTAGGATTAGTTGTTCTGCTGCCTCTCCAAGGTGGATCACTGCAAGTAGTTGCAAGTATCCTGGGGCATTGCAAGAATGATTTGTAATAGTTGCTGCTCTTGTTTCTTAACCACATGCAACCAGCCATCAAAAACTGAGAAAGGGTGTTGTCAAGACATTATTTCAAATAAGCCGTACTGTAAATCTGGGCTACATTGTGTTAATTTAATACATCAATTGAGTTCACTCTTCAGTTCTTGATAGTGCAGCTATCCTTGGATTTCTCAAAAGGATATACTGGTAATTCCCTTTTTAGCTTCTGCAAATGTACATTCCATCAGCCATAACTCTTACATAGCACTGAGTTTGTCACCACTAATTATGCAACTTCTCTTGTGAACAGTTACATGCTTATATTTTCAGTATCACTTTACAATATGAAAAATACTATACAATCTTCATCTTAAGCTAAACAAAGAAAACTGACATATTTGTTCTTAAAGTGGAATTGTACATTTGACACAGTACTATGGTATGTAAAAATGGTAGCAGAGAGGCCACATTAAACCTTAGTCCGTTTGTTAACACAGAGCATCACAGCAAGGAGAGAAATAACTTTCAAGTTAGTCCTTTTGGATACATTGGCAGTGAAGTGTTACTGTGTGTCAAGTCTGGTATGTGTTTATACATAATTTTAGCATTTTCTGCTTATTTCTCTTTTTATCTGGCTGCTGTGTATGTTGTAGTAGCCTCTTTTAAAGGGTTAGACAGTTTTATGCACAAACTAATGATTCAAGACCAGCTTCATCTTTTTTAGGATTATCCTAAGCTTGCGTTTTCCAGAGCAAATGCCTTGCTCTTCTTCAAAATTTGCTCCATAGTTATATGTCCCTCAAGGTTAATGTGATTCACGTTACTAGAGGTTGTTGTCAAAATGAAGAGATGGTGACAATTAATGATGCAGCCTGATAAATTTTTTAATGAAGGGCACTAAATCTGATGTCTGACTAATTTTCCTGATGAGCTTGCATGGAATAATTCCTGCTGGTTTTGACTGTTTGAAAAGGTTTCTTGTGGAATAAAGTACTGTGCACCTTTAAGATAAAGCAAAGCTGGTAAGTTTACCTGACACTTAACTCCATTTCCTCCTTCTTTTCCCTGTCAATTATTCTGGAACACAGAGTAACTTCAGTAATAATAAAATTAATTTTGAGTCATGTGCTGGTTTGGTTTCAAAGCCTAATCTTCATTTTTTTTCAGCCTACATGTTTGCCTCAAAAACCAAAACTTGAGCTAAGTTGGTTCTGTTGTTTGTCCCTGTTTTTGCTTCTTGACAGATAATCCGTGTCCAGTCGCCGGAGGGAGTAAAACGTATCACAGCCACAAAGCGGGAAACTGTTGCAACTTTTCTGAAAAAGGTATTCCGGTTTGGTATGCATGCTTGCTTCAGAGTTCTTCTGGGGCAGTAGCAAAGGTGCCTGTCCTGTCAGAACATAGCTAGTCTATAGACTGCTTGGTAGGATTTGCTGTGATGATCATTTAATACAATTAGAAGGGAGTGGGGATAGCTGATTAGCTGTACAATTTGGCATTGAGCAGGATGCTAATCTCTTCAAAATTAAACCGTAGCTTCCTTTTGTCTTAAACCTGGAATTGACATCATCACCCAAGCCTCACCTAACCCAGCCTGACATGTTGCAGATGGTGTTCTGCTTGTCAGGGAAGAACTTTCTATAGGAGAAGGCCAGACCAGCTGGTTCAGTATACCTGAAAGCCACAAGTTGCACCTGGAGTGTCGTGATATCTCCATTTTGATTGCCGCTGGTTGATAGACGAGTGGGATTCACACTGAGTGGGGGGCGCAGTGCAGAAGTACATTTGTAGTGCAAGGTCGCTTTTCTTCCCTCTCTCCTGGGCTTGTGAGAAGCAATATAGCTGTCCTTGCCTCAGGCCATATCTGAGTCCTAAAGGGATAGTGCAGGATAGAAATCCAAATCGAAAATAAATCTAGGAGGAACTAATTGCTATTGGGCAAGCGTTATTTAGAGTTGGGCTATCTAGTGTTCAATAGAAGCCATATTATTTGACTCTTTTTCTACTAAATGTACCAAGATGACGTAAAACATAAAATAACAAAAAACAGCTGAAATTAATATCCATTATGAGCCTCATTCTCAGGCTAGCCTGATCCCATTGCATCTCAGCAGCTAAGCAGGGTTGATCCTGGCAAGTATTTGGATAGGAGACCCCCAAGGAATACCAGGGTTGTGGCATGGAGGCAGGCAAGCCACCTCTGAATGTCTCTTGCCTTGAAAACCCCACCAGGAGTCGCCATAAGTTACCTGCCATTTAATGGCAAAAAGAGCCTCATAAAAACAAACAAAGGTTAAGAAGAAATCAATCCTCCAATATATGCCAATGGCTTCAGGGAAGAGAAAGAGGAAACGCAATGATTAAAAACCCCACCAATAGATTGTATCAAAACACAGGGAAGTCCTTCCAGTAGATCAAGATTTTCACTTGCCAGCAATAACTTCCTTGGGTCAGAGTCCATAAAGAAATTGAGAAACTTCATATGCAGCCACACAACCCCTGATGATTCCTCTGTAACTTGTGTGTATTTTGGATATCACTAAGAACAGTTTAAAGCTTTTTTTAGTCCAATACATTTTTCTACCCGCCTGCTATATCCTGCAATATCCCCAAGGGTCCCACTTGTTGCACCCCATGCAAGAATAATGCACTTTCGAGTTCGCACTTTCCACGAAATTGGTTTTTACCCAAAGTGGATTTTTTACTTCAATTCTGCACAGCCAAAGAATACAGCTTCAAAAAGTGATTACATTCAAGAAGGGTACATTATTCTGCATGTGCAGAAGAGGCCTTAGTCATGTTTAGCAGATGCAGAGGTAAAGCTGCCACTTCTGCTTACTCATGGTTAAACACCTGAGAGCAGATTGTGGGACTGTATGCTCTTTCCTATCCTTGCCTTTCCAGAATGTAGTCTGTTCCCCCTTGGTCTAACCATGTTAACTCGGAAACAGTGATAGCTACTAGTGGGTTTAACAGTAGTTTCTGCTTAATTTGAAAAAGGCACCCATGCAAGATCTCATTTGTTTAGACATAGTGTTCTATGGATCATACACTTCAGATCCCCTGCTAAAACATGTTTGCATAATTCATGATTACATCTAGATAAAACATCCACAGCAGAAGTGTTGTAGTGCCTTTGTATGTTTATCCCTGCAGCGTACATTCCAGATGTTTTCATCCCTCATTCTTCTTTCTTCAGGTTGCAAAAGAATTTGGCTTCAGAAATAATGGGTTTTCTGTGTACATCAATAGAAATAGGACGGGTGAGATCACAGCCTCTCCCAACAAGTCCCTCAATGTACTTAAAATCAAGTAAGTGCTTAAAGAAGACAAGCCACTGTTCGATTCAGCAGGTTCTGGTGCTGCTGGTCTTCTGCCTCACATTTTCTCATCCATGTCTGATAATTGAACAGAAATGTCCATTGTTTGATGTTCCTTATATGATGTTAACTTTCCCATTTTTGCTTAAGGCTGCCTATGATTCGTACTCTGTTGAAAATAGCGACTATTGTTTAATACTCTTTGTTGGAATATAGACAATAAATTTTCAGTGCTTATTGCTCACAAAAAAATCCTTTCTTTCCCATCTAACGTGAATGAGCAAAACTTGTAAGTTAAGCTTACCATTGCATAGCTAATAGAAGTGCCAGGCTCTTGAAATGTTGTTGTTTGCACAAATTGCAAAAGGCTGGAGCTAGTCAGCAGAACAAACTTCTGCGTCAGCGAGCTTAGCATGAAAAACATTCAAGAGCAGCTTTCCCTGGTGATACTACCCTGCTTCTCACTCCCCACTGTTGTCAAGCCACTTTCAAAAAGGGTAGGGCTGCTAATATAAGTAAATAACATTTAATGTCGTTAATGCTGTCATTTACTTATGGCATGTTCTTGAATTCTACATCTTATTTTTTAATTTTTTAAAATTTGTAGCTTGCCCTTCCCAATAGGGCTCAGGGCGGCAAACATCAATGGAATCGATAAAATACTACAATAAAACAATAAAATCAACATTATAAACAGCCATACCAAAAACTTAAAACAACAGAGCAATAAATACACAGATGATGATAAAACCCATAAAAAGACACCCATGGGAGGTCATGATGTTCCGGTCAGGCCGGCTGACAAGATACAAAAGCCTGGCGGAAGAACTCAGTCTGACAGGCCCTGCGGAACTCACCGATGTCCCGATATTTGTTGTAATGTTATGTTATGGTCTCTGGTTACAACACTAAATTCAATTCTAATCAGACTACTAATATAGGAAGATTTCTGGCTAGCCCTTTAAGCTCCGTATGCAGTCGTTCAGCTTGTTTTCTGCATCATTCTTTACCTTTAAAAAATCCAGCCTTGATAAAAAAAAGGTCTCTCTTTGCTTTTCCTGTTGCACAGAGGCAAACACCCCTCCCCCCCTCCAAATCCTTTAGGTTCTTCGATCATTTCAGGGCAGGCAGTTATTTCCTTTGTTGTTCTTATGGTTGGAAAGGTTAACCCCCTGAGGGGTGTAGGTTGGTCATCACCTCCTTTTTGAATCTGCCTTCCATTTTATGGCTCGACTCAGAGCAGACTGATACTTATAGAGGAGGAGAAGATAATATATAAAGTTCAGAATCTTATTGCCCTTTTCTTGGCATCTGTGTTCTTCCTCTCTTGACTGGGAAGTGGAGGGTAGGCAGCATTTCAATGACAGTGCCATACTGGTTCATCCTGGGAATGGATTTGTCACAGAGAAATGCTTCTTGAAGAATCAATCAGGGTCGATTGCTTTGATGTAGAAAGAAATGACTCCCAACAACCAAATATTGTGTTTGCATTTCTGAAATAATGTACAATGATAATGCTGTACTTATCTGGTGAACCAGATGTGTTTCCGCACTCCTGCATTCCTGCTGGGTGACCTTGAGCTAGTCACAGTTCTTTGGAACTCTCTCAGCCCCACCTACCCCCACATGGTGTCTGTTGTGGGGAGAGAAAGGGAAAGGAGCTTGTAAGCCACCTTGACTCTCCTTACAGGAGAGAAAGGTGGGATATAAATCCAAACTCCTCTTCTTCTAGAGTGTCTATGGTCCATCTAAGCATTTTGAGGTTGTGATATTTCAGAATTAAAGTAGCATGCATTCTGTAATAGTTCTTCTGTCACATCTTTTGTCTCGTAGACATGGAGATATGCTGTTTCTCTTTCCTTCAAGCCCTGCTGGTTCTTCCTCTGAGAACATGGATACCTCAGTGTCTCAAGGAACACGCCACATAAATGTTCCCCAAGTTGTAGAAGATGACATTGACCAGTACCTAATGAAACAAGATGGGAAGATTTACAGGAACAGAGACCAGCAACTGTAAATACCTTTGCATTTAGCTCTCTGGACTTTATGGAACAGGAGCTCTCAAATTTTCTTTTATTTTCTTTTTAACATGGGCGGGGGTGTAGTTTGTGCCTATTCCCACACACTGTTGTTATCCAAATGTACCAGGTAACCGTGCTTCATTAGGTAGCGCTCTTTTCCGTGATCCAGGGGGGAATGAATCATGTGACTGGTGTGAGACTAGGTGGATATGCTGCACTCTTCAAAGTTGCTTGGTGGGAACAGGACCTAGCCTGTGTTCATCCCAAACTGTAACATAGCACAGAGATGATGGAACCACAAAGTCTGTAAAACACAGTGGAATCCTAAGCAGAGTTACTGTAGCCTGAACACATCAACTTCAGTGAATGTAGTCTGAGATAATTGTGCATAGGATTACAGTGACAGTAACCTTCTGAAATTCTCACAGAAGAAAGCAGTTTCTGAAGGGTTCGCAATTCTGCCTTGGTTCTAACCCTTGGCTCGTTCCTCAAAACAGTATACTTCTTGATGCTTGTCTTGTCTTTCATGTCCCTTGCTCTTTTGGTCCTCAGGTGGAAGAGCAGCAGTGGCGTAGTGGTTAAGAGCAGGGGTACTCTAATTTGGAGGAACTGGGTTTGATTCCCCGCTCTGCCGCCTAAGCTGTGGAGGCTTATCTTGGGAATTCAGATTAGCCTGTGCACTCCCACACACGCCAGCTGGGTGACCTTGGGCTAGTTACAGCTTTTCGGAGCTCTGAACCCCACCTACCTCACAGGATGTTTGTGGCGGGGGGGAGGGAAAGGAGTTTGTAAGCCCCCTTGAGTCTCCTACAGGAGAGAAAGGTGGGATATAAATCCAATTCTTCTTCTTCTTGGTATTGGCACGGTCATAATTCTGGCTCCCCGTATTCCTGTCAACTGTTGCATGCTTGCAGTTTAGTAGATTGCATTCTTGTTTCCAAGGTGGATTCCGCATGGGCCAAAAACAGCGGTGTGAAAATGGTGTAAACCCTTTTACACCACTTTAAACCATTTTACACCGTTTTCACACCACTGTTTTTGGCCCATGCGGAATCCGCCTAAGAGGTAAAGGCAAGTCCTGGGACTGGAAAAATTAAATACTGCTGCTCTGGAAATAACACACATAAGTAATGATGGCAACTTCTGTGTTCCAAAGCTCTTTTTAATCGGTCCTTCAGTTAGATATAAGGGTTGGCAGTTAATATAGTGGAAGCTTTACTTGCCCCTAGTGACAGCCAGAGAGGTGTAGTAGTTAAGAGCAGCAGACTCAAATCTAGAGAACCAGGTTTGATTCCCTACTCCTTCCCATGAGGCCGACCCAATTATTTCAGAACTCTTTCCATCTACACAGAGGCAAACAATAGCAAACCACCTCTGAGCATCTCTTGCCTTGATAACTTGATGACATACACACAGACACAACCACACAGAGTACATATAGTTTCCTAACCAGTTTCAATGACATTCTTGCCAGCATGTGTGCTTCAGAAACTCCTAATCTTAATCTTAACCTCAGGAGAGCCTAAAGTTTGGTGATGGACAGATTTTACTTCCAATACATGGCTTTAAAATAATATTGGTGGGACTCCTTTAATCCAAATGGAACTTCTGTTGCCAGTTACTGTTATCCAAAAGGTGTTTGTATTTTGGGGTACAATAAGATGGCTGGGCTCGCTGGAAGTGAAGAGCTAAAACAAAATGGATTGAAGAGAGTCTACTAGTGTGAATAGTTTATTCCTAAAAACAATGAAATGTTTATCAAAGGCTGCATGGAAATGAAATCTTGTACAGGAAGCAGCAGTTTTGGATTCTCTGATTGGTTTTTGTATTGCTGGTTTTTGTGCCACTACGTATCCTTTTGTGAACTGAAATGGCTGCATATCTTGCAGGGACATCACAAGATATAGTATTTATTGGTTACATTGAGTTTCCAGTGCAGGATTGCTCTAAATATATATTTCCTTTATGAAAGGCTTAAAGAACTTTCAAAGGGACAAATCTCATTGGTACAGGGAAAGTGTCATCAAATTTGGCATGTGTCAATTAAAGGGGCATGATAACTTTCTGATGCTCATTTTAACTATCAGTTTTGAGAGTGCAACTACTAGAAACATTTAATAATTCCATCATGCTCCTTTATAAGGCTTTTCCATATGTGTAAAAAAACTGCTTTGGTGGAGAAGATCAGAAAGCAGAAGCTTTTGGCTACTGAAGTTTCATCTAGATTTTTCAAAAAAGATCTTCGCTGATAAAAAGCTGTCCTTATTAAAGTCATCCAAAACAAAACTCATTACTGCTTTGTTGGGAGCAATGTGTACATTTTGGTGTATATATCCCCATTGAGTTCCTAGGTATTTTGTTATTGAAGAGTAGAATGACACACAAGTGTTTCAGATGGAAGGGAGGAATCAACAGTGGGTCAAAACAAAGAGAGGGGGTGGTTATGTAACAGGGTAGAAATTGAGCTTTCTGTATCTTTGCCCATCTACTGTAACATGTGAAGTGAAGCCAGGAAAGGAATGCCAAGCAGATGTTTAGTACTGCACCTTCACCATACTAAATAACATGTTCTTTATTATCTTTAAGCAATTGGTAGGAGAGAAGTGTGGCTCAGACCTTTTCTTCAGGGTAGCTCCCCTCTTTATGCATTGCAAAGCATCGTGGTGTCTTAATTCAGCAGTATTTGTAATGAAGGTTTCAAATATCTGTAGGGATGTTAGGTGGAAAGTGTAGGCTTTACTCATACATATGTTAGTGTCTGATCACAGCGCTTTTTAAAAATCTGATTTGCTGGTACTTTTCCGATAGGTTGTTTTCCTTGTTACTTCTGTTCATGACAAATTCCTGAACTCTGTAAAACTCTGTAAATTTAAGGAAGTACTAATTTTTGTTTCTCTTGGCACAGATGTCGGCATGGCCCATTGGGTAAATGTGTGCACTGTGTACCATTAGAGGTAAAGAATTAAACAAAAGGCTGCTACATTAGTTAGCAGTTGTGAGAATGCTGCTGAAACATGAATGTGTCCTGTCTGTGCTGACAATGGCTAAAAAGGCTAAATATGGCGTTTATGGACATCTGTCTGGACTGTCAGGCTTCTGACATCTGTTTTCCCTGCAGTAATGGATTTAAAAGCTCATGCAAAGCAGTCTATGTGTATTTTCTACCACCCACTTTCATTGTGGCTCTTCCTCCCCTTTAGAACTTCATCTAAGAACCACTCTTATGTGTTTTTATATTTTTGAGCTTTTTTAATATAATGATTTTGTGCAGCAAGGATCCTCTGAAAGGCCTTTTCAGTTTTTTTAGTCTGTGCCAGAGTTTTCCCATTATGTTTAATCAGCTAGCCTTCTGCTCTGCCATCTTTTTTTTTTAAGACTATTATAATACCCATGAGGCAGGTTGGATTTCTGAAGCCATTTTGAGCATGTCTAGAAATGCCATCCTGCGCAAAAAGCAGAAAAGCCTCTCCATTACTCTTAAAGTAGTAACTGCTGTGGAAAAGAGCACAGAGATTCCTAATTGTTTCCACATTGAATGCCAGCAGAGTTCACATGAAAACATCCATTTATTCAGTGATCAATGTATTATCAAGCAGGTGTCTGACCTGGTTTTCCTTTGTGTCTGTGGGTTTTTGGCAGCCTTTTGATGAAGATTATTTAAACCATCTGGAACCTCCTGTGAAGCATATGTCTTTCCATGCCTACATCAGGAAACTGACCGGAGGTGCAGACAAGTATGAAAGTTGTTCAGTTTCTTGGGGGAATCTTTTTACATTTGATGGAACAAAATGTGGAAAAACCAGAGGCTTATTTATAACACGAAAACAAACGGTAGCGAGCTTACAAACCAATTTGGCAGATGGGTGGGAAGAGTGAAAACTTCGTAGTTACCTTCTTCACTTAATTGGCAGGTCTTAACCTCCCGCCTTCTCTCATACCAGTGTCTCAAGACTGCTGTATAGAAGCATTGGAAAAGAAAGTGGCATTTATTTAAGGGAAGGATTTGTCATCTCATCAATATTTCAAAACTTAAGGCCTCTTCTTTAACACTCCAGCTGGGACGCTTAACCCATTGCTCGTGTATCTAATCTGGAGGAACTGGATTTGATTCCCCGCTCTGCCGCCTGAGCTGTGGAGGTTTATCTGGGGAATTCAGATTAGCCTGTACACTCCCACACACGCCAGCTGGGTGACCTTGGGCTAGTCACAGTTCTTCTGAGCTCTCTCAGCCCCACCCACCTCACAGGGTGTTTGTTGTGAGGGTGGAAGGGCAAGGAGATTGTAAGCCCCTTTGAGACTCCTGCAGGAGAGAAAGAGGGGATATGAATCCAAACTCTTCTTCTTCTTCCCTTCCATTGCATTAGAAGTTCACAGAACATTATGTCATACATGAAGATAACCTTTTTATTAGTGTTCTCCTTAGCTTGGAAGCTTAACTCTTCCCCTTCATTGCATTTCATTTTATTTATTGGACTTGTACCCCACTCTCCCCTGTAGGGCTCAGAGCGGCTAACAACCAACAAAACAGAATAACAGACCAATTAATGTGAACAGCAAACAGCAAATATGAACAATAAATAAATATGAACAGCAACAACCTCCAAACCATAGTCCCAGTTATCAATCATCAAACATCACTGAACGTAGCATATCAACAATATTAACATTTCTTAACAAAACAACAAATAGCAAAAACGTATTAGCACATAGCACAAAATAAGATAACAGCTTGACATCAGAACAACAAAATATCAGCAATCGTATAGGAACAGGCATGAGATAACAGCAAAACATAACACCGCAACATAATACAACATCTCAATATTAAACTATCTAAACAGCAAAAATCGACAGGCACAATATCCTCATTACATAATAACATCAGAAGCACAGAAGCAAACATGACATAATGCTGTTTCATTGCATTAGAAGCTCACACAACACTATGCCATACACGAAGACAACCTTTTTATTAGTGCTCTTCCATTGTAAGGGCTTTGACCTGTAAAAAAAAAAGATGAAAGTCAGCCACTTTCAAATGACCATGTCATTGATTTTTTTTTCCTCATCAACATCAGCGGCAGCTCCTATGTTGTTGAGTCCAACAGAATTGTTACTGCGTGTCTGATATTTTTGTTAACCCCAGCATTTACAAAGGACATAGGCAGGTTACCCTCAGAAATCGCCGCCAGCCTTGCCCCCAGTTTTTTACTCTGATTTGACGTCTGCAGTATACTACAGTAGAAGAATTTGCTTTGCTTTAAAAAAGAAAGAAAGAAAGAAATGTCTATGCATTTAGAATATGACATGATCTTTTTCATTTGTGTTAGGGGGAAGTTTGTTGCCCTTGAAAACATTAGCTGCAAGATTAAATCTGGGTGTGAGGGACATCCCCCGTGGCCAGAAGGGATCTGTACAAAGTGCCAGCCCAGTGCCATCACGCTCAACAGGCAGGTGAGATCAACATCAGCCACTCGTTCTTGTCTTTTTGGAAGCAAGTGGCCAGCTTGGATTTGGCAGGATTTTTTTCTCGAGCAGTTCCTTAGTAAACAACTGGTTAACTTTTGCACAGGGAGCCTGAAGTGCATTCTTTCAACAATTTCCTTGTATACGAGAGGAGATCTGTTTGGGGCACAAGCTACAGATATCAATTTTCATATATTTGTGAGCCACCTGCTCAAGTTTCTGTAACACACTGGGTTGGGGGAGTGTAACTGGGATGAGGACCAAATCAGCAATTGATGAAGGGGGGGGGGGTGTTTCCTGGGTTTGTAGTCTTCCTGCAAGGCATGCTGGGTTTGTAATGTAAGAAATGTTGTGGCTTGAGAAAGAGCAAAATAGGCAGAGAAAAGGGAAAACTGGTTCCTTCCTATTCTTTTATCTTTTGAGGAGTTTCTAACTCTTATGCATGCTTACCTGGAAAGTCTGCAGAGGGAGAAAAGGCATATGGATGTGGGATAGAATGACTTTTAGAAGGAAAGTAGCTGAGGTTCGTACGTGACTATATTTAAGCTTCATTGAGGTTTATCTTGATAAACTGTGGTTTTTTTCATGTGGCAGAAATACAGGCATGTGGATAACATCATGTTTGAGAACCATACAATCGCAGATCGTTTCTTAGACTTCTGGAGAAAAACAGGAAACCAGCATTTTGGATACCTGTATGGGAGGTACACAGAACATAAAGACATCCCTCTAGGTATTCGAGCTGAGGTTGCTGCCATCTATGAACCGCCTCAGGTAATGGCTTCTGTGCTCCGGAAAGCTGTCCTTTTTTTTTTAGTTGCAAGTTGAATGTTCTTTAGCACTCGCAGATCTTGAAATAAAAATTGTTTTCACCATACTCTTACACTGAATTGCTGCTGAGACAATGAAGCCGTACCATGAACAGTGTGTGTGTGTCGGTTTGCAAGTGGAGAGGCATGTCAGAAACTATTATAGCATGATATATATGCAGGTATATACCACTGAATTTAGGGAGCTTTTGCTCTCAGTGTGTGATTCTCTATTAGATTATGACTTTTAACTGTTTCATGCTATAAGAAGGACAGAGGGTGACTTTCAGCTGTTCCCCCTCTCTTGTCACTGATGCTATTCTATCTGGTCATCATTGTTTATAGCTGTTTGTTTTCCCTGGTGGCAGCTTCACTCAAGTGAGCCAGCGACAGTGCAGATGCCTTCTTTGCTAAGTCAACTGACTGAGCTGTTGTGATTGGGGACTGGATTGGCTGAAAATGGATGGGGGGCAAGATGGTGGCAGCTCCAGCCTCACTTAAGCTGAGATAACCTGGGATTCATTCCTAAGTAGATATTGGAAATTTACATGCAGGAACTTCAGAAACCAAAACAGTGATTTTAGGTCTATGGTCAGTCATGGTCATACTGCAACTCTTAAGAACATAAGAAAGAGCCTGCTGGATCAGACCAGAGTCCATTTATGAGACCTTATATATATATATTTTTATGTCTCATTGTACACTGCCCAGAGCCCTTCGGGGGTTGGGCGGTCTATTAAGCCAAATAAAATAATACTAAAAAAATAATAAGAACGTAAGAAAGAGCCTGCTGGATCAGACTAGAGTCCATCTAGACCAGAGGTGGTGAACCTTTGGCACTCCAGATGTTATGGACTACAATTCCCATCAGCCCCTGCCAGCATAGCCAATTGGCCATGCTGGCAGGGAATGATATGATCCATAACCTCCTGGAATACTCGCTATCATGGATCTAGGCAACAGAATTTATAAGAAGGAGCCTGCTGGATCCTAAGAACATAAGAAGGAGCCTGCTGGATCAGGCCAGAGTCCATCTAGTCCAGCACTCTGCTACTCGCAGTGGCCCACCAGGTGCCTTTGGGAGCTCACATGCAGAATGTGAAAGCAACGGCCTGCTGCTGCTGCTGATCCCGAGCACCTGATCTGCTAAGGCATTTGCAATCTCAGATCAAAGAGGATTGAGATTGGTAGCCATAGATCGACTTATCCTCCATAAATCTGCCCAAGCCCTTTTTAAAGCTATCCAGGTTAGTGGCCATCACCACCTCCTGTAGCAGCGTATTCCAGACACCAATCACATGTTGCGTGGATAAATGTTTCCTTTTATTAGTCCTAATTCTTCTTCCCAGCATTTTCAGTGTATGCTCCCTGGTTCTAGTATTGTGAGAAAGAGAGAAAAATTTCTCTCTGTCAACATTTTCTACCCCATGCATAATTTTGTAGACTTCAATCATATCCCCCCTCAGCCACCTCCTCTCCAAACTAAAGAGTCCCAAAAGCTGCAGCCTCTCCTCATAAGGAAGGTTCTCCAATCCCTCAATCATCCTTGTTGCCCTTCTCTGCACATTTTCTATCTCTTCGATATCCTTTTTGAGATGTGGCGACCAGAACTGGACACAGTACTCCAAGTACTCCAAGTGCGGTCGCACCACTGCTTTATATAAGGGCATGACAATCTTTGCAGTTTTATTATCAATTAATTAGTCCAGCACTCTGCTAATCGCAGCGACTCACTAGATGCCTTTGGGAGCTCACATGCAGGATGTGAAAGCAATGGCCTGCTGCTGCTGCTGCTGCTGCTGCTGCTGCTGCTGCTGCTGCCGCCTCCGCCACCGAACTCCTGGTCTGCTAAGGCATTTGCAATCTCAGAACAAGGAGGATCAAGATTGGTAGCCATAGATCTGCGCCTATACACTCATAATTAGTCCAGCACTCTGCTAATCGCAGCGACTCACTAGATGCCTTTGGGAGCTCACATGCAGGATGTGAAAGCAATGGCCTGCTGCTGCTGCTGCTGCCGCTGCCGCTGCTGCTGCTGCTGCCACCGAGCACCTGGTCTGCTAAGGCATTTGCAATCTCAGATCAAGGAGGTTCAAGACTGGTAGCCATAGATCTACTTCTCCTCCATAAATCTGTCCAAGCCCCTTTTAAAGCTATCCAGGTTAGTGGTCATCACCACCTCCTGTGGCAGCATATTCCAAACACCAATCACGCGTATCACATCTTGATATTGGTCACACTTGGTCATATTTAATTTGAACAATTTCCCTCTCCCATATGCTTTTGAACTGTGATATTTTGCTACAGATAACTAATATGAACCATGACAATTTCAAATAATGTTAAGGCATTGCAAAAAATGATGAGCAAGAACACATGAGTGACTTGTGTTCATTTTGTGCATGCTAACTTGCAATGTAGTTGTATATTTCACCATGAGGGAGATTGCCACTTGTTTGCAATATGTATGCCCTTATAAATGCCGATATATATGCCCTTACAGCCTTTAAGGGTTATAAATGCTCTCAAAGAACAAATTTTTATATAGTCTCTCTAATGGCTGCTACTGCCTGAAGCTTTAAACTTGCTGAATCCTGGGAATGATGTGGACGTGGAGAATTCATTTCATATCTTTGCTGCTTATGTATTGCTGCTAGCTAATATTGGGATTAATAAATGACCCCCAGAACTGTACTCAAAAGTGGGAATTTATTTAGGCCATTTCTTTGCATGCATGTGTCATACTATGCAAGAGAATGATTTCGAGTTAAAGCAGTTTTTTTTTTATTTGACCACCCTTAACTCCCAGAGATACTGGAAATAGATTGCTGTTTCCTAAAAATTAATGGAAGCTTCCTAGGAATTTAATGAGGGGAAAATGAGGTCAGATTGAGGAATAAATAGTTTTAACTAGTTCTCCAGCTGCCTTGGCAGACTTGACCCCTTTTGCTTTCCAAGTTTCCTTTGAGGCCAGTCTCCCTGCCTTTCAGCAGCCTCAGCGCACCTCTGCCCCTGAAATGGGGAGATAGCAGGCTTTAATGAAGAGTGCCAGAAAGCATTCTTGCTGGGGGGCGGGGGGGAGAAGGGAGACTCCAGACAATGGCTTCTGCAGCAGAGGCCTGGTTCAATTGTCGTGTGGCCTAGAACTAGTTACCAGAGGACTTTTGGTAGGAAGCAGGAAGACAAATAGTTTTACCGTAACTAACGAAGCTTCCTGTTGCAGGGTACTGCAGTGGCGTAGTGGTTAAGAGCAGGTGCACTCTAATCTGGAGGAACTGGTTTTGATTCCCCGCTCTGCCGCCTGAGCTGTGGAGGCTTTATCTGGAGAATTCAGATTAGCCTGTGCACTCCAACACATGCCAGCGGGGTGACAGTGGGCTAGTCACAGCTCTACGGAGCTCACAGCCCCACCTACCTCACAGGGTGTTTGTTGTGAGGGGGGAAGGGAAAATCCAAAGGAGATTGTAAGCCCCTTTGAGTCTCCTACAGGAGAGAAGGGGGGGGGGTATAAATCCAACTCTTCTTCTGCTGCTGCTGCTACTGGGAACAATCCCTGGTGTCATGAGGGAAGCGTGCGTGTGCAACCCTTGCAGTTTTGGAGGTGGTGGGTTGCGTGGCTTACACAAATCATTGCATCTCTGAACTTTCCCACTTTCTCTGACATTGGGAGAAAACTGACCTTCCAGGCTTATTGTAAAAGTTCCTGACACAAAGTATGTGAAGTGAACAGTTGGAACACACTGTATACATGCTGAGAGACTGTTAAGCAAAGCAAACAGCTACCACGCTGTGTGGAAGCCAACCCAAGTTTGCCACCAAAGATATGCCCAGACATCCCTAGCTGCTTCTAATGTATATCTGTTTGATGCATACAACTTCAAAACTTGTTTGTCCCATTTCTCTGGGTAAGCTTCTCCTGAAGTATGCTATACACAAAAAACTGTACTACTTATTAATGAGAATTGACCGGCATTCTTTAAAAAGATGCAAGATCACTTTAAGTCACTAGATGGCACCAGTCACTAAGGCCTCTTGTCCCACAATAAAAACTGAGTGTCATAGTTGAAATGAATGTTCAGAAAAATTATAAGGCTAAATTTCACAACAATTACAGTAATGGAAAGTAGGATTTTATGCAGGTTAAGATAAACTGAAATAGTACAGTCTATGTTCTCTTGTAGTTCAGACTAGTTAATTCCTTCTTTTGTTGTGGATGAATCGATTCCCTCTAATGAGCATTATACCTAGCCCAGAGTTCAACAAGTCCCAGGTGCACAAGTCAGCACAGTGGTTTAAAAAATTGGTGGTTCCTTCATTGTGGCCCCTTAGTTTTTTGGGGGGAGGGGTTAACAACAGGGTCATCCCTTTGACCCTTAGCTTGGTTGCCACTCATAGCTCTTGTTCATTCCGTCCTCATGGCATTTCTTGAGGAGACTCAACTACTTTCTGTTCCTAAATCAATGACGGTAGACAAGACCTTTCCCATTACAGCTAAGGAGAGAAGCGGACAAGAGATGCTGGGAGCAGTGGCAGTCAAGCAAGAGACAAACCCTGTGGTTTTGATTCTGCATGACATGTATGTTGATAGAAGGGGTTTCCATCTGTAGGATGGGGTTCCTTGCTTCTTCAAGGGAAATAGGGAACATCAGGAATCAGGTGGAGGAAGTTGGATGTCTGCAGGGGAAAGGGGGAATTGGCAGAAATTGCCCTTTCTTTCCATTTGCAAATATCCTCAACAAGAATATGCATTTTTGTCTCTTAGTTCAGCTGAATGCAAAGGATGATTTGGCTAGCTTTGGAAAGGCCCAACCTTTCCTGATTTGCAGGGAGGGCACTGGAAATCTTCATGGCATGAAAAAGGCATAATTGCATTATTGCATTAATGAGGCATATTGCATTAATGAGTCATAAATCATGGTAGCTGAAGCCTGAGAGTGATTTAACAGCCCTTTGTACAATTTTTTAACCTAACCTCCAGGTTTTATTTTACAGTTCCTCAGAAAATTGATGGTTTTGTATTTGGGTTAGAAGTTGACTTTTTGTCATAGTATTAATAAAATTACAGGAAAAGGTTTTGTGGCAGCTGGACTTAGAAAAAGTGGTCCTTGAAATACAGAACCCCAAAGCTGAAAAATGGATCTGGCTTCTCAATTATTTGGGTGGTTCCTTCTCCAAAGTATATAGCCTACGAGGAGAGACTTAGAGAGCTGAGTATGTTTTGTTTGGTGAAGGTTAAGAGGTGACATGATAGCCATGTTTAGATATTTGAAGGGATGTCATGTTGGTGAGGAAGAAAGCTTGTTTTCTGCTGCTCCAGAGACTAGCACCAAAAGTAATGGGTTCAAGGTGAAGGAAAAGAGATTCCACCTAAACATCAGGAAAAACTTCCTGACAGTAAGGGCAGTTCAACAGTGGAATGCACTCCCTCGGAGTGTGGTGGAGTCTCCTTCTTTGGAGGTTTTTAAAGACAGGCTGGATGGCCATCTGTCAGGAGTGCTCTGATTATGTGTTCCTGTATTGCAGAGGGTTGGACTTGATGGCCCTTGAAGTTTCTTCTAACTCTGATTCAATGAATAAGTGCCAAGGCCTAATCTCCCCTAACTGAGTAGTATTTGGTTATATCGTCTGCATCATAAAGGTCATGGGGGGCGGGGAGGGAATCAGACACTTGGATGAATGATTGCAGCTGCAATGAGGGCCAGGTATGATTGCCAATCTCAAGGTGGTGGCTGGAGATCTGTTGGAATTACAGTTGATCAGGTAACACAGATCAGATGGCCTGGGGAAAATGACCACTTTGGAAGGTGGACTCTGTGGCTGTGTACCCCATTGAAGTCCCTCCCCAAACCCCATCCTTCTCAGACTCCACACCCAAATCCCCAGGTTTTTCCCTGCCCACAGCTGGCAACTCTGGACCCAGGGGAGAGGGGCTGGGCTACTTAATCCCAAGCAGCACTCCTGCAAGGAGGATGCACCGGAGAAGAGGCTCATGGCTTTGGGAATGACCCAGAGACAAGCAGCCAGCCCTAGCGGGAGAGTTGAAGGATGGGGTGAGCTTAAAGCCCCCTCCTCTCTCATTCTGGGACCAAAGGGAGCAGATAGGACTTTTGGCAGCCAAGCTTAACAGAGTACACAGGAGTGTGTGTCCGATCATGATCCAACCATTAAATCCAGCACCCCGCCTGCTTTTCTTTACATCATCTTTACTGGTGACTATCCTTGCTACTGATTTTATTTTTGGTTTATCTGGTCCTTAAAACCTCAGATTATACTGCATTTTTTGCGCTTGGAGATTCAGTGATGGGAGGGTGATGGGTAAAGGTACTAAATTGTAGTCCATTCGTTTTTTCAAAGCACGTAATGGTGTGTGAGATTGTGCTCCTTCTTCATTTGTCTCTGGTTCTCTGGTGTCCCTTTCTGTCTTAAATTCCAGCCTTGGCTTCCTGCGGCCTTTACAGTGTTGATGGGCAGCTCCTGCTGACAGACATGGGAGAGTGATTTTAGTAGGTTTTGCCTGATATGTTTAGCCCCCAGTTAGTTGCTGCCTGCTTTATATATAATGTATGTATGTCAGGCCGCTTGAAACGCACAGGCAAAAATTTTTCATTACAGCACACACTGGGAATCGGCTCAGTGGTGCTATTCATGACTTTCTGTTAAGTTGCAAAGTAAACTTACATCAGCCCTCTTAAACCTTCTGCACAGCAGGAAGTTAAGTGTTGAGACTTTTGCTCTTTTGCCAGTTCCAGTGTGTGTTGATATTGTACCACGATGTGGTGCACAGAGAGGGCCACGCAGCAGTGGACAGAGAGGCGTGTTCTCGCCTGGTTTCTTTGCTGTGAGGTGATTTATTGGACCTGCTTTGAAGCTTGTTCTGAAAATAAACTGGTAATGTTTAAAGCTGCCCTTCAGCTTTGGAACTGGCCAAGTGGATTTTATTTATCCTAACACCTTATTCCTGAATCCTTAAGATCCTTTGACAGTTACCTGTGATCTACTGCATTGGGCGGTGAGGGTGGGGCAACAGCTTTGCTGACCCCTAAGAAGCTGCCTCACTGCCACCCAAGCAACGATTGGGTGCTCCCCCAGTGATTGGGCCCCACAGATCATGGTCTTCCATCAGCTGCGCAACAGCATGTGTTCCTCCCCCGTCCAGGGGACGCATCATCATTGAGGTCAGTGGGCAAGTGAACCCCCATAGCACAGGTGAAACACACTTGGTGA
Source organism: Sphaerodactylus townsendi (assembly GCF_021028975.2). NCBI lineage: Eukaryota > Metazoa > Chordata > Lepidosauria > Squamata > Sphaerodactylidae > Sphaerodactylus > Sphaerodactylus townsendi. Next base: position 128,965,720 of record NC_059427.1, on the reverse strand, counting down.
ACAAGGGTTGCTGTGGAAGTAGAGAGTGCTGGCTGCTGATGGGCACACTGTCTGCCCTGGGTGGTAGGTGAGCGGATTCTGCCCAGGAAGACAGGCAGCAACCACTCCCCACCTTGACTATAACTCACCTGGCATCACTGACTGCGGCTCCCTGCCACCTGCTTATTTGCCATCTTAGACAGTTGCTAGCAGACTCTTCTTTCTTTTTGGATGGCTGTTGGCATCATTCCCCATTCCCTGCGTCTGCTAGCTGCTTGCATGGAGAGGGTGGTGAGAGTCTGGCTGTTGGCAGTGGGGGCTGGAAGGCCTAAGTGTTGTCGCTTGCCCTCCTGCTCCAAGTGGTAAAAGGGAGAAGGATCAAAATCAGTGGCTCCAAGGTGTGGAGGCTCCCTGCCAAATTGATGGAAGGTGTGTGGAGGCCCCCCATTTAAAGTGTGTGTAAAATACTAAATCAGGTATCCCTAAATACCTGGAGTTTGCTTTCTTTAATTCCTCAATTAAGAATGTGGGATAGTAAATTACAGACAAGAGGACTATAGGTTACAGGACCACTTTGTTAAACTTGATGATTAACTTGCCACGTATTCGAGCTCTCATATGAAAACATTCCTGGGTTCCCTGTATAGGTCCACCCTGACTCCAATTTCCAGGGTCAAATACATGCCTCATTTTTTCCTTGTGCGAGAAGATTAAACTACCCGGGCAAAATATGTATTTCTAGAAAGTAGTGGATTGGGTGCACTTAATTCCACCTCATTGTTTGGTTCACAGTAAATATTACTTGTAGTAGTAATAAATCACCTTATTCTTGTGTTGTGCATGCTAACGTAGCGACAGTCAATGGGGTGAAGCATCAGGCTAAACCCGATATCTTTGATTTTGTTTGTTGTTACAGGGCTTAAAATGAGATGTTCTGTTTTTATCAGGAAGCTAAATAGTCTTTGAACTAGCTCATTGTAATGTATTTCTCTTTTCAGATTGGTACACAGAACAGTCTCGAGCTTCTAGAAGACGCTAAAGCAGATATTGTGGATGAAATTGCTGCCAAGCTTGGCTTGCGAAAGGTAGCAGAAAACATTTGGATAGATATATTTTGGAGAATCTTATGTGTTGGGCTAGAGGGAATCTTTTTGGTGCAATTGTTCTTCAACAGTGAACATCAGATTAACATTTGAGATCTTCAGTTTAATCCATTGATTGTCTGATCGTTTCTGATTGCATTGCTTTGTCTGTAATCTCCCTTAAGTTTCTGTGTAAAATATGGACTATAAATGAAATAGATAAATTGCAAATAAATTACAAATGTATTTTGTCCATAATACTAAGAGCCTATCAGTCGGCCCATCTTTGTGAATTTGATCAGTCTCCTTCTTAGTTGTTTAGTGCAAGAGTAAGTGAAACAGGAACTTGGAGAGCTTTAGTTCATACTTCAGCTATAGCTGTGCTTTTCTGACACAGTTGGTAAAGCGCACTAAGGACTTGACTTTTTTTGTCTGTAACTATTATCCATTTATAATTATGCAGGTCATGGTGTCATGCATACTAATGTAGCTACAGAGAATGCAGTGGTGGTGAACCTATGGCATTCCAGATGTTCATGAACTACAATTCCCATCAGCCCCTGCCAGCATGGCCAATTGGGAATTGTAGTCCATGAACATCTGGAATGCCATAGGTTTGCCACCATGGGATAGGGAATGTTAATTCTAGTTCCTTTGACTTCATGGCTTTCAGAGTCATACTTTATTGCTTGTTTGAAGGCGTTTGTATTCACAATATAAAGTGATTTACTAGATGGATTTTCATTTCCTCTTAAAATAGAATATTTTCCTTTAGAGCTGGTACAGAAAGAATATTCACTCGAATTTTTGTAGGGATCTTTATGTATATTTTGGTACCTTCAAAAAATAGATCAGTTCTGTTGGAAGCCAGTTCTCTTTTTGGTTCTAGTTTTGCTAAGGTTATTTATCTCTACACAGTAACCACCGGGCATTTCACATTTGCCAAGCACATCTGATTTAGCATTTCTGGGACAAGTAGTGAATGTTGGAAAGATGAGCTGCAAATAGGTATTTGAATACAGTGGAACCTCTGTTTTCGTCAGTAATCCGTCCAGGAAACCTTGGCAAAATCCGAAACCGACGAAAACCGAGGCATCTACTGGCAAGCAATGGAGATGCATGGGTCGCCAGTTTTTGTCGTAAAATTAGTGCGCGCGCCCTGACGAAAACCGATGAAAACCGAAGCAAGCGACGAAAACAAGACAAAAATTTTGCGAAAAGAATCGACAAAAACCGAAACCGATGAAAACTGACGACAACGAAAACCGAGGTTCCACTGTACCTAGTTACATTTCAGAAAGTCTTGGGAGAATTATTTCAGCAATATCAAGTAGGATTGGGAAAGGGTGAGATTTGTGCGGGGGGGAAATGTTCCATTTAGATTAACTAGCTCAGAGCTGTTTTGTAAACTGATTCTGCAGTATGCATGCTTGAAGAGCAAGCTTCTTTTTGCAGGTAAGGGACGGGGGGGCGGGGGGCGGGGGGCAGGGAGCCCTGCAGTCTCCAGATTTTTCCAGGAAGAGGCATAAAACCGCAGGTCTTTCCAGTTGGCGCTGCAAATGTATAAATTGTATTCAAATGAGCTGTGTGCATCTGGGAGAGCAATTTCCTTCAGGCTGCCGTTGAATAGGCTGTCTCAAAGAGATTCAGCTAGCCAAGAACATTCTGTACTGGTGGTTGGAAGGGTATCTTTTTTTCAAAAAAGGTAAAGCAAAACTGTGAAAGAAATCTCTCTCTTTAAGGTTGGCTGGATATTTACAGATCTGGTCTCTGAGGATACACGAAAGGGGACTGTCCGATACAGTCGGAACAAGGTGAGAAGCAAACAACTTTGCTTTTCAGTTTATCTGATATTTATATATCGTCATACGTGCTGATTTTGCCAAACAAAATCTTTCTAGAAAGAAGTGTGTGAAGTTAAGCCATGCTGTTGAGGGTGGGTTTTGTTTTCGTAACCAGAATATGAGTCTATGGGGAATTTAGCTGGACTGTGAATTGCTTATGACAGTGCCAGAGTTTTTGTGCGAGAGGAATGTGAAGTGGTTTGAAATTCGTCTAGACACTTAAATACGTAGCGAAGTGATTAACATCATTACATTTACATTTAATTAAATTCAATCATAGACCAGCAAACAGACGAAAATACAAACACAGCAATAATTTTAATGCAGGCGAAACATCAGGAGAGAATGCTGCTAGAACACGGCCATACAGCCCGGAAACCACACAGCACCCCAGTGATTCCGGCTGTGAAAGCCTTCGACAATACATAGTTACCAAGCAATTTCACATGATGCCAGCGATCAAATTCTCTTCTTAGATAGAACTTCCTTAATGTTGTGTGGGGTTTTTTAAAGCATCCAGCAGAGTTTCGTACGTATAGCTTCTTTCAGTTGAAGCCTAGTCTTCCATAGTCCCAGAAAGCAGCTAATCATTCTGCATATAGTTACTGTATACACTCGTGTATAAGCCGACCCGTGTATAAGCCACCTATATTTACTACCAAAACCTGGGGAAACTTATTGACTCGCGTATAAGCCGAGGGTGGAAAATGTAGCAGCTTAGTTTAGTTTATTGGATTTGGATACTCCCCCCCCCCCCCCCCCAAAGGGCTCAAGGCATTGAACAACAGACTGGGGCTGCTGGCTTGGGATCCTCTCTTGTATGGAGGTCTCTCAGCTGGCTGGGGAAGAAGGGAAGATCTCCCCTCTTCCCCAGCCAACTGGGCAGCCTCCGTGACTTGCGTATAAGCCAAGGGGGGCATTTTTCAGCCCGGAAAATGGGCTGAAGAACTCGGCTTATGCGTGAGTATATATGGTAGTTTCCAACCAACACATAGCAGCATCTCACTGCGTTTTGTTCTGCCTTTGGGAGGATATTCCAATTAGCTTTTCCCTGGTTTTGGCCTCTCTCTTTTTAATTTCCCCCCCACTAAATATGATAATATAATAACCCACTAAATATGATAATAAAAGGAAAATATTTAGAAAAAGAAAAAGAAAAATCACATGGCTCTGCAATAATCAGTATACTGTAGGAAAACTTCTAGTTAGATAAACAATTTGTAATCCTTCAGTAGATTACAAATCATGCCACAGATCCAGTAAAAAAAGAAACGTAATAATAATAAGAAACTTACAAACAGCCCAAAAGTAAATTAAATACCCAAAGAAAATGAAAGTAGGAAACGGGAAGAAGGGCGTGAGAAGGTGGAGAGGCTGCTTTTTATCCTCGATTTTATCCAAGCTAGTGGATCAAAAAGGAACCCAAACTGATTCACTTGTTGAATTAAAGGTCCCCAGAGTTCCTGGGGAGGCCAGAGTCAGACCCTGTCTGCTGTTGTGCCAATGATGGCCCCTTTCAGTAGTGTGTGTCAGAGAGCTCCAAGAAGCTCCATCTGCTTCAGGGGCCATCTTTCCAGAACTCTCTTTTTTGGTCTCATTTATACTTGTTACTCTTTCTCAAGTTTTACTATGAACTCCAACTAACCCCTATTCTGTTGCCAAAAATGAATCGTAGTAGTAGAAGAAGAGTTTGGATTTATACCCCACCTTTTCTTTCCTGTAAGGAGACTCAAGGTGGCTTCCAAACTCCTTGCCCTTCCTCTCCCACCTTGTGAGGTAGGTGGGGCTGAGAGAGTTCTGAATGAACGGTGACTAGCCCAAGGTCACCCAGCGGGAATGTCTGGTTCACCAGAGAAGAATCTGCCATTCATGTGGAGGAGAGGAGAGTCAAATCTGGTTCTCTAGATTACAGTCCACCTGGTCTTAACCACTACACTTACACTTACACCTTCAGGACCGCATTACCCCTTATGTCCCAGTTCGTCCTCTCCGTTCGGCAGAGGCCAACTTACTGGAGATCCCTGGCCCCTCAATGATGCGGCTGGCCTCCACCCGGCCCAGGGCCTTCACGGCTCTGGCCCCTGCCTGGTGGAACACTCTCCCTCCAGCTGTCTGGGCCCTGCGGGACCTTGGTGATTTCCGCAGGGCCTGTAAGACTGAGTTGTTCCACCAGGCCTTTGAAGAGACCAGCCGCTGAGTGTGCCCCCCCCCCTTACTTTCTGGGTCTTCAATGTCATCAGGACCCACTACCTCCCCCCCCCCTTCTCCTTTTTAGGAGGGTTAAGTTTAAGTTTTAGTTTAAGTAAGGTTTCGTGAGACGCCTTTTTCTGGGAACAATTACTGTTTTAAGTGTATTTTTGGAATTATATTCATGCTGATTTTATATATACTATTTTATGTTGTACTACCCAAAGCCCTTCGGGGATGGGGCGGTATATTAAATAAAATAAATAAATAAATAAAAATAGTATAGAATGGTTCCTTCCTTCACCTTTTCTCCTGTGAGAGATGCTGCCTAAACTTTCAACAAGCATTAAAGCAAAAGTGCTGTCTATGTGATTGCCAAGCATTGACTTGTATTCTGCCAGTGAAATATCCAACAGTGAAATGAATCTTTTCTGGGAAAGTCATTGATTAGTTTTTCCTCAACCTCCTTTCTGCTACCTTCCATTCTTAACATCTGCCCAGTAAGAGTCAGTGGTGAGCATGCAGCCCCCACATTATATATAACATTTAAGACTCTTATTTCTCAGCTAGATTTTTGCTGGCTTCCAGGCAGTCAAAACTTTCATAAAATTTAAAATGAAGTAGGTTTGGAAACCATGGTTTAGAGGTAACCTTGGTTACCACGAAGCACTTTCAGTAGTTATGGCTTTGGAGATCAGCCACCAAATAAAGATGCTTGAATGTATTTCTCTAAGTTTTCCCAGTATCCTAGGAATTGCTTGCTGAAACTAAAACTATGCAAAACACAGGTGTTCAACTTCTAAATAAAGGCCTTGAGACCTCTTAAACAGCTTATAAATAAAAGCCTTCAGACCCCTTGAATTATTGTTACCCCTATTTTGTAAGGTGATAGACACTCAGCTGGCTGCAAATAGGGTTTTAATGTATATAGATGAAGCCTATGACTCTAGATTTTGATGGTTTCCCAACACGTTATGAATTGTGAAGTTACTTTCTTAAAATGAAGTCTCAATGGGTGGTACTGGCTCCTATAATACAGCCCAGTGCAAAGAATCCATCATTTTACCTTCCATTTTTATTCTCTCCCTCCCCCACAACTTTTTTTTTAGGATGCCTATTTCCTCAGCGCAGAAGAGTGCATCACAGCTGGGCATTTTCAGAACCAGCAACCAAATATATGCCGCCTGTCTCCGGATGGTCACTTTGGATCCAAGTTTGTAACTGTTGTGGCAACAGGTAAAAAAAAATACAGTCTGTTTCTCAGTTGCCTGAAGTACATAGAAATAAAGCAGTCAAATTTTCCAGGTTTTTTTCAGATCAGCCAGGTAAAATAGGCTCTCTTTTGCTTTATTTATTTACATTATTTGTAGTCTGCCTTTCTCACAGGGACTCAAGGTGGATTACACAGAGTGAGTCAGTACAGTCAACCAGATGGGATACTTTCTGTTCTGATTCCTGCTTTATACCTTTTTGAATGTACCAAAAGCATCATAGCACACTAAAATCTGTGCCTCATTTCAGACATCATGTTCTCAGTTCTTCAAACCATGGTTAGGAATTTTAAAAATGTGCCATGGGTTGGATGCCTCTACTTCCATTTCTCCTTCCTAATCTTTGTAACCGTAGCCTGCTATACTAGAAGAATTATGTAAATTATCTGTTAACCAGAAAGTGCCTCCATACAATATTTGAAATTTTAATTTGAAGTGGGTTTGCAAACCATAGTTGAGAGGTACACCTGGTTTCCACAAATCACTGGTTGCCTCAGCTGAATGTTCTAGCAAATTGTGGTTGTGCATGCCAGATAAGGAAGGAAGACACCACATATGAAAGGAGAATGTGGGGTATGTGAATGCAGGGCCCAGTCCCTTTTATATGAACAATGAATTGAAGGATATCTATTATGATTTATTTATCTACTTCAATTTATATTGCATTCTTCCATCACAAAGTGAGACTCGAAGCAGCTAACAGCAATTAATAAAATACCTTTTGGTTTGCAATAAAAATACAATAAATACAATAACAATTTTAAAAACGCTGCAAATTAATACAATAAAATAAATTAGTCTATAAAAGCAGTGGTTTAAAAAGCTCTGAAACTTTAACAGCCTCTGTCTTGAACTACTTACAGTCTAGTTTTACTAGATGAAAGTGCTGAGTGATTGCATGTTTGCTGTTAGTGGTTGTTAATGATAATTGATGATCACAAGCTACAAAGGTTGACAATCAGGTTAGCAGCTAGAGCAAATTTTTAGCCTGAATAAAGGCAAAATGCCACCATTAATATAGTTAAGGAAAAAATGTAGCAGTAAACAAACTGAGCAACCCTCTCTAATAAGTGAGAATCCAGTTGGATTCTACGATCTGTCAGTGACAGGCACTAGAAGTTGTAGAAATTTCTTGTGTTCCCTTATCCTGTGCAATTTTTCCCACCCCTTGGAAAGTTCACTCTTAGGGTTGTGGGGCCCATTTGGTCTAAGAACCATATAGTTCAGGTGGCTGCAACGGAGAGGGGTGAATGGAATGTAGTTATCCTCTCTTTTGTCAGTAGACCTCTGCTAATGGTAGAAACAAGGTGATTTCACCCCTTTCTGCTTCCCTCTGCTGCAGCCTCCCTTGCTCTCTTTTCTCCCTCTGTGTTCCCCTGGTTTTATGGTTTGGAAATTGGGTAGTGCCTTGTGGGAAGTTTTAACGGCTTTTTGCCATGTAATGAAGACCTTAAATATTCTCACAAGGCTTGTTTTCCTCATGTATCCAATTCACAGGGCCTTTCCATTTGGGGAAATGCTAGTAACTAAGAGAAAAAAATTACTCAACTTCTTGGCAACTGGTATGCTATGGTTCATTAGTCATTGCATCACCCACATTTTGCCTTCTAAAAATGTGTAATGAATTGGCGCAAGAAATATCTCGAAGGATCAAGTGAATACATCCTCTTATTTGTAGTTTGGGAAACCAACAAATATTTTCTTCCCCCCCACCCCCGGAGGGTTTCTATGACTGAGAGTGTCTAGAAGTTTCAGTAGAATTTTGTGACACATGGTGAGCAGATGGGTTCATAAATACTTGCTGCAGAAGCAGACCTTACTCTGAAACTTCATTCCTCAAAAGCGTATTTGTCTAGTTTAGGGGTCTATTAGAACAAGGAATAAAATATGAATATGTAGCATTTTCTATAAAATATGTATTTGTCGATGTTTTATGGCTTTCTTACCTTGGGAACATCAGGATACAGATATGTTCTTGAAGGTTTTAAAATATATAATACCATTTTCTGTAAACCACTTGAATGAATGGTATCATTCTACAGTTTCCTCCTAAATACTTCAAGTTAGTCCGAAAGATATGACCATTCAACTGACAGAGGAGACTGTGGTTACATTGAATTAGTGTGTGTCAGTGGTGGGATTCAGATAATTTAACAACCGGTTCCGGTGGTGGGATTCAAATAATTTAACAACTGGTTGTTTACAAGCACCATTTTAACAACCGGTTCTACCAAAGTGGTGCGAACCTGCTGAATCCCACCACTGGTGTGCGTGCAAAATTTTGTGTTCTTTTGCAGAGTTGTATGTGACTGAGAACGGAAGCTCCTTTTTTTGGAACATCTGTTACAGATAACCCCTTCTCCCCCCTGGTTAAATCAGGGCCAAACATTTTGACTCCATGGTGTCTGTAAAATAAATGCATGTACATGATTTGTAGTATTAAATTTTCATATATGTATCTCATCAACTCCAGCAAATGCCATCCTCCTCATTTGCATATGCTCAGTTTTCTTTGACATTGTGTCTCTTGTCTAATGTGTAACTGGCTGATGTTTAAATTGCTCAAATTGAAAGCACTGTGATTCTGTCACCCATGCAAAGAACCAGCTGCAGGTAGTCACTCATAATTTGTGTCATGCTTGTCCCTGTCTGTCCATTGCTGACAGGGATGCTATATATTTGCTCGTAGCTGACCTTCTTGCTACACTAGCCTAAATGTGTTTGGAATAGTAAACATGGTCCCCCTGCTTGGTCCCATGAGGTAAATGCAGGATGAACATTACATGGATGTTTGGGTTTGAAATTGGCTTTTGGGGATTGGGAGACCATCTTTCTCTATGTTGAGCTTTGAGAAAATATCTGAAGAGTATTGTAACATAAAGGCAAAGGTAGAACTTGGCTTAGCCTGTGTCGGGGGTGACACAGAGCTTGTGGCCTCCATGCGCTTTGCGGAATTATGAGTTTCTCAGCTTCCAGTTAGAGATTTTGCATAGTTGCAGAGAGTGTTTTGATAGACATCAGTTAGCCTTCTTATTTATATTGTTTGCTATGTGTGTGTTGCTGCAAAACTATTGGTAAGCTTAGCTTAGGTTGGATCCTGCGATCCATCAATGAAAAGTGCCGATGGTCACATATCTTTCCTGCATCTCCAGTATCCCTCAGTTACTGCAGCCTCCCAACCCACGTGACTAATAAACTGTGCAGTCCTGCAACCCTGGAATTATATTTCCTCAAGTTGGAAAGGGCTTCTGGAAGGGAGGGAAACATGAGAGATATCTGTGATCCTTGTGGCACCCCCTCCTTGGATTTAAAAAAAACACACACACACAATTCAGGTTGTTAACCAAAGTTTGCAAATTCCTGAATGTGGATGAGATTTTTAAAGTAGTATTCAGTGGCATTCTTAGGCAAGACGAGGACAGTTGAAATGTAGCTGAGCTCAGCCTTACCATAAAGATACATAATTTTGTTTTTAAAAAGTACAGTCTGTGCCAGCACTTTGTATGCCAACACTTTGTCTACCTACTGAAATGCTCCTCTTATTAGGCTGTTCCAAGGATTTTTTAAAATGGCTTGTAGTAGACCGCAATATAAAAATCACAAAAGGAGCAGTTTGATAGCTGCTGCTTGTTGCTGCGTGAATAGAGAGACCCAGTCAGCCATTATAAAACCATGTAAGGGAAAAAATACATCTGGCCAGTTCATTATATCCAGAGATGACAATTTATGGTTGCTGTTTGGAGCAGCCTACAAGTTCTGTACATCTGCCTTTTCCCTCTTTAGTAGCTGAAAGATAATTTATTTTTCAGGTGGTCCTGACAACCAAGTCCACTTTGAGGGCTACCAGGTATCCAATCAGTGCATGGCCCTGGTGCGTGATGAGTGCCTGCTGCCATGCCGTGATGCTCCAGAACTTGGCTATGCAAAAGAATCCAGCAGTGAGCAATATGTTCCTGATGTGTTTTATAAGGCAAGTATTGATAACCTCCATTTGTATTTCTGTGTGGCCCTTGCCTCTCTCTGAAAATAACAGTAATATGAAGATTCTTTCCCACTCTGCTGCTTCTCTTTGGGAATGAGATGTCTGTTGCAGTCTGTGGGGGTAGCCTCTACCCAGTTCTTAAGAACAGATGGTTTCTTCTGCCCTGGAGGAAAATGTAATTTTGGGGAGCTCCAGAGTAGGTTTCCCATGACAACTCACCTCTTTCTGATCTTTGCACAGGCAGCAATCTTTCTGGCCACTCCCCTCCTCTGGCGTGCTTTGGAAAGTATCTGTGTGGCTTAACAATGCACAAGAGTAAGATGTCATTATCGCGCCACATCCTGTGCTGGAGCAGTTGGCTTGAATTTACAGTGGTTCACTTCTCAGCTGAACAGTCTAATTCCGGAGTGTCATTTAAGCTTGGATTCCCAACTGATACACAGGCAGCACAATCCAGATTGAGTGGGGGGGAGGGCTGCGGCAGTCAGGGGCAGTGTGGTGAAGGCAGAGCCATGCCACCTCCGAAAGGGCCTTTGGGTGGTGTGGAAAGGAGGGAAATTTAAAAACCCTCCTGCTGCCCAAATCGCCCCATAGCTGAAACAGGCTTATTCTGCACTTTCATGTCTGTGGGCTTGGAGGGCGGCATTCCCAGACTGGAACCGTGGTGGAAGCCGACTAAAGTCAGCTCCACCCCCAAGGACGCCCTGGTGCCCCCCCCCCCACTGGCATCTACTTGGATGCCAGCATTAACTCAATGGCAGAGCCCATTTCTGGGTTTGCCCACCATGGAGCTGAAGGGTTATGATTCGTTAGCTCTTTCCACCACGATTAATGGGTGACCCTTATGCTGGTGGACGCCTCTGGTGCGACACAGCCCGCAGAGCCCATTTCTGGGTTTGCCCACCATGGAGCTGAAGGGTGCCAGTTCGTTCGCTCTTTCCACCGGTGTGGGTGACCCTTATGCTGGTGGAGGGGGCAGATGCATCAACACAGCCCTCTGCTGCTCCCAAATGATGTTTGAGCCTTAAATCTTCTTAGTCCCACTGGCATCTACTTGGATGCCAGCATTAACTCAATGGCAGAGCCCATTTCTGGGTTTGCCCACCATGGAGCTGAAGGGTGCCAGTTCGTTCGCTCTTTTCCAACGTGTAAGGACCTTATGCTGGGTGGAGGGGCAGATGCATCAACACAGCCCTCTGCTGCTCCTAAAATGATGTTTGTGAGCCTTTAAATCTTTCTTAAGCTCCCAATCTTGGTAGTTGGGCCTTAAGTCTTCTGCAGTTTTTGCAGCATCTTTCTTGAGTCTTTGAGGAATCCTCTGAGCACCTCAAGGTTAGGGGGTGGGGTAATCAAAGGATCATGGTAAAAAAAAGCCCTGTGACTGAAGAACAGCTGGAATGTGAATTCTTTTGTATAAAACCTAGCAACAGTAGTGTGTGTGAAAACAATGTGTTCATCTGTTATTGCATAAGCTCCATGCCTCAGTTATTGCATAAGTTCCACTTCCCCTTTTTCCAGAGTGCTCCCATCGTTCTTCAGGCTTTCCACAGCAACAGTGCGAGATCTGCGGTGTGCTGCTTTGTGCCTTCTGGCTAGTCTTCTAAATTAGTGATACTACTTCTGTTTGGCTGCGGCTGCCACCCTTCAGTTTACTTTTACTCCCTAGATATTGTTTGGTGTTTCTTCTGCCCAATTATGTTTAGGTGAAGTGTTCACTGAAGCAAAATGATGCAGCAATAAAAGCTGCAGGATTCTGACAGCCAGTGAGAATCGCTTTTGTTGTATGGAATATACTTCTAAAGCTGCCTGGTGAGCAGTGTCAATAGCTACAGAATATAAAGCAACAAAATGGAAAACAAGGATTAAGTCAGCTCCTTGGGGGGCGGTAAAGTGAAGAGAGCAAAATATGCAAGGAAAGGCATCACTGTAGCCAAATTCCAGTGTGGAGCCTGACTCCTTTTGCTATCAGCATTTTTCTCGTTGTTGAAATCTTTCAGGCCACACTGAAAATTGGAGGTAGTTTTTCCTCAGTGTTCAACTTTTTTTCGCGTCCTAAACCAGAAGATTTTGAAATGGGGAAAATGAAGTTTAATTTTTCCACATATCTACATCTTTTCCACAAATGATTTCGAGGCAGCTTACAAGTAAAATATGTAACACGAAGTTATAGCAGCCGTTCAGATTCAAATAATGTTGTCACCATGGCAGTAATAACTCCCAAAGGCATGCACAAGACCTGGCCAACAAAACATCTGCAGCGGGGTCAAACTAATTTTCCCCCGATTTGGTTTCTCTTGAGCTCCGATGGGCTATCAGTCCACCCTCAGTTTTTTGCTCCTTTCAAAACAAAGCCACAGCACCAAATTAGTTTCCTTTCCCCCCCCCCCCCCCCCCTCCTTGCTGCTGAGGCGGATCTTACAGCCCAGCTGGGGCAATCTCTCTCCAGGTTCTGATGTCACTTCCAAGCCTAGGATATCATTCGTTTCTTGATGGTCTTGGCTGCTTCAAGAGCAGGCTGGTCTTGTGCATTACTCATGCTTGGGAAGGGGGAATTGGAAGTAGTGCAGTCCCTGTGCTGTTCACATGTCATTGCTGGGGAGTTTTTTCAGGCTAATATTTGTTTTCAAAACAACACTTCGTGCCTGTCTTTCAACAGAGAGCACGAGGCATAGGTGATACAAGTTTATTTACCCGCCATAACTGGCATTTTCCATTGTCAGCTTACCTTGTCTTTGGGGAGCTCATGTCCCTTATCTACAGCTGAGGTGGCTAACTTCCAGAATGGGAGTCGGCAGATGTTTCAACTGGCAGTCTTGTTTGAGTGTACTTGTGTGGGATGCAACCATCCCTAGTCTATGCAGTAATACCTAGAAGCAGGGGCGTAATGCCCATTGGGCAAGGTGGGCAGCTGCCCACGGCACCACCTTGTGGGGGGCATCAAAATGCAGGGTTCATTTTTGGGTATTTTTAGTGGTTTTCTATTTTTGGCCTGCAGGGGGTGCAGTTTTTAGGCTAGCAGCACCAAAATTTCAGCATATCATCAGGAGACTGTCCTTATGCTACCCCCCAAGTTTGATGAGGTTTGGTTCAGAGAGTCCAAAGGTATGGACTCCCAAAGGGGGTGCCCCCATCCCCCATTGTTTCCAATGAGAGCTAATAGGAGATGGGGGCTACAGTTTTGAGGGTCCATAACTTTGGCCCCCCTGAACCAAACTGCACCAAATCTGGGGGTATCATTAGGGAGGTCTCCTGATGAGACCATGAAAGTTTTGAGACTGTGCCTTCAGAAATGTGCCCCCTTCCCCCAGCCTGCAATCCCCATTGACAGCAATGCAGAAAACTCAATGCAGAACAAAGATTCTTGGGCAAATTTCTGGGATGTTCCTGCAGGGATGCATTTTTGGACATATCAGCACCAAAATTTCAGGATATCATGTAGAGGCTGTCCTGATGGGATCCCCCAAGTTTGGTGCAGTTTGATTCAGGGGGTCCAAAGTTATGGACCCTCAAAAGGGTAGCCCCCATCTCCTTAGCAAAGAATGAAGGATGGGGCACCCCATTTGAGGGTCCATAACTTTGGACCCGCTAAACCAAACTGCACCAAAATTGGGGGGTCCCATCATGACAGTTTCCAGATGATACCCTGAAATTTTGGTGCCAATACATCAAAGAATGCACCCCCTGCAGGAACATCCCAGAAATTTGTCCAAGAATCTTTGTTTTGCTCCATTTTTGGGTATAAGAATGCTTCCTAACTTAGGTAGTCAGTATTATCCAGTGAAGCTGATGGACAGTAGAATCAAGATGTTCTTTTCATAACAGGTGATTGAAATCTGGAATTTTCTGTCAGGGGATGTAGTGAAGGCCACAACCATAGACAACTTTAAAATAAGATTAGATCATAGCGGATAGGTCCATCAGTGACTACTTGCCATGGCGACTAAAGGAAACCTCCACTTTCAGAGGCATCAATCATCTGAATTTCAGTGCCAGGAGGCAATGTCAGGTAACAACTTTGGCCTCTATACTCTGTTTGCCCTCCATAGTATCTGATTGGCTGCTGTGTGAGACTGGATGCTGGACTAGATGGATCACTGGTTGGATCCAGTGGTTGGGTTTTTGTTATTTTCTCCTGAACGATTGCCTCATAGTCTGGTGATCTGGCCTTTTAGGCTGCTGTTTTTGCTACTGTCTCTGGCTTTACATACTGTTTTGATTATATCATAAGTGAAAGGAGTAAATCTCGTACTTGCTGTATGCTTCTAAAGAGTTTTTTGTGGTGAATTGCAAGTGGGGTGTATTATGGGACTGTGGTATTTGACTGTTCTCCTTTGCTTCTTTATGTTTCTGATTTTACATGCAGCTAAAAGCTGTGGAATGCAACAGAGACAGATGGCTTGATAGCTCCAGTAGTTTCTTTCCCATGCATACCACCACCTCCCGTCATGCTGTGTACCAAGTCTTTGGTCCCTGTGGAGAATCACTGCTGTTATCCACGTTTTCATTTCTCTGAACAGTTTTGAGGCTCATTATGAATAAGCAGCAAATCACACTAGTGATTTTCCTAGGTGTAATTTCAGTCTGGTTCAGATCTTTTTGTAACTCATTACCTACATTTGTGCTGTTTGTCAGTCATGGTCTTTTTTGGCACATTTAGTCATCCTGTGCATGTCAGGCTTACTCTATTCCTCCCTTTGCTTTTGTGACATTATAAAGACAGTGGCAGGTTTAGTCAAGGCTGCTCTTATGAGCAATTTGTAACTCAGAAAATACGAAAGACCTGGCTTTAGACACTGGTTATGAAATCTAAGTTAGTGTTTTAGATAGGTGAAGCTCTAGCCACTCAGTGTGCCTTCTGAACAGTTGCAGAACTGGGGGAAGAGAATACATTACTTTGATTAGATGATTTATTGGAGCAAAGGTTTTCACAGTTTGATCTCCCAAAATTTAATAGCCCTTTTTTTGGCAACTTATTTTGGCTATTATAAACTGGAATAACTTCTCTAGTATAAGGAAGAATATGCATTGGAATGGTTTGGAAGGAAGTTATATGTTGCTAAGCGCTTGGATGAAAGGGCTTTTAGAAATCTTGGTAATAACCCAAGAAGTCAGTGTTTGTGCAATATGGAGTACACTTATCTCTGAAGGTTAGCAGCAATTTCAGTACAACAGAAGCCGTGTGGTCTTGCTGGGTAGGAGAACAGATGCTGTTTAAGCTCCTGCAGTCAGAGAGAAGGTGATGCATGTAAAATCAGAGAGGCTTGAAGCAGCATCTATACAAAAGCCTGTTCACTGCATAAGGTATGTGGTCCCTAGTATGGTATTTCTTTTTCTGTCAGAAAACAATTTCATAAATTTGTCTGAATTAGTACTGCTGTGCAAACAGAAGCCCAGCATTGAGAGCAGGGCCTCTGAGCTGTGAGAAATTGCTGACTGCAGTTACTGGCTGCCCAGTCTCAGTGAGTGAAGATGTGCTTGTATATATATAAATATATATATATTTAAAAATACCTTTTGTCTCCTGAGCCACGTTTCTGTGGTGTGCATCAGCGTATGCTGGTGGGACGGGGCCAGAGGGTGTTGTACCCATGGCAGCCTGTTCCTGACATTGCTGGTTCCCATGAGAACTAGCATGACTCATCCGTGTCTTAAATATCACAAAAACAGGAAAACCATCAGTGCCAGATTTGCCCCAGCTTCCTGTAGCCAGGCATTTTGCCTAAGGCCTCTGGCCCGGCGAGTCTTTTATGTCTTTACCACTCTCTTTATGTTGGCCTTTTAAAGACCAAGTCAGCACTGGCAGCAAGGCTGCAATCTCCACCTGGATGCTCGATTCATGGCTGCCTGGATGATTATCCTAAGATGAAGAAGAGCATCCAGAACCAAACTGTTCTGCTTAAATAGTTCTTTTCCCAGCAGATAGTTGCACAGGGAAGTACTTCTTGTCTGTTCACTTTTCCTGGTTGGAGGTGCCTGCTGGCGACTGTGATACCACAGCGTTCAGATCAGTGTCATGCCATTGATACTCAACTCTAAGCAAACTTTAAGACATCCCTCCTCTTTTCAGAAATCTCGTAGATGCAGGGTTGCACTCTAGGAGATCTTTTCTTCTCCGTTCAGCCAGCTGTTGCTAATTCTGTCTCTTTTAAACTTGGAATGTGTCTTGACCTGATTGGGCCTTGTGTTCAAATATAGCCCCTTGTAAGACTAGAAATGTTAGAAAAGAAAGAAAAATCCTGCGACAGGTACATCGTCCATGAATCTGAGCTGTCCCTTCTAAGAGCATATTTATTTATTTAATCTGCGCACATGTTTCCCACCTGTCGCCAAAACCTCTTGCAAAAGCTGCGGTTCCGCAGTGAGATGAAACCATCAAAAGTGCACAAGTATTTGAACTTTCTAAATAGTTGCTCTGGGCATAAATTTGTAATTCATGCTTGTGGCGAGCAGCTCTGCATTTTTGCCTTTCAGGGTGTTACAAACACCTCCTCTTCTTCCTGAAGCCGCATGCAGCTAGTCTGCCAAGTCTGACTTTCCATTATCTCGCTGTCATATTATTGGGCACCCCTGTGAGCTCCAGGCTGCAGCGTGCTCTTGAAGTTGGTTGCTGCACGGCAGGACTCCAGCTCTTGGCTTATTTCATGGACGTCTCAACATTCCATCAAATGTAGCACACCAGAAAATAATCCAAAGGGGGAATTTGAATTTTATGGGTCCTTTGAAGCATTCAAAAAGTGGCTGAGGTTTAGTGCTTTTGCAGGACTCTGTTCCCTTGTTGACTTTAGAAAAATACCTGTGATCTGAGCACTGATGCAGAATGTCATCTTCTTTCAGTGAGTTATTCTTTTATTGATGTTCTAATGTCCAGGAAATTGCTTGGGGATGGTAAAAGATTAAAGACTTTCTTGATGACACTTGTGTTACAAATGGACCTTTGCCCTTTGCCTAGGAGGATAGCTGGGTAAGGTTTTTGCATTTGGCTTATTGCTTCAGCATCCTTTGGTACTCTGGCTTGAAGAACTACCAGTTGCTCAGTGTTCATTTCAGCACCAGGTCTCGTATACATAGTTCTAGTCTGTGAAGTTAAATCCAGCGGCAATTCATTTGCAGGGCACAATTGGTATTGCTGATATCCTTGTCTTCTAATTCATGGCATTGTGGAATTAAAGAGTTTTTAATATATAGTAGATATTTTATTTTCCACATTTCTAGGCTGTCCTCCCCAATATTGGGGGCACAGCGTTGGTTCACAGATGTGTAGTTAGTTATTTTCATAAAACCTTCTGTGAAACTTCTCAGGAGCTTTTTTCAATGTCCATTTTTCCTTTGATTATGAAACACTTTCTGCTTTCCAGCCAATCTTCTTTGGATGCAAAAACATTTTTAATTGTTTTTGCCATCTCTTTTCTCCCCTCCCCCTTCTCTTTCCTGACCCCAGTAAATTCTTTGCTGTTCCAGCTTCCCTGTATTTTTTTTATAAGGAACATTGAACATGTCTTCATACTTATTGCTGGTTAGGCATCTAGAATGGGGTTGTTTAGTTTGAGTGCATGTGTGTGAGAGAAAAAAAACTGTTTTAAGTGTAGGAAGAGAAATATAAACTGATGGTAAGGCAAACAAAATGAAGTTTTCAGGAATCAACATACTGCTTAAACACTTTTAAATATGTCAGGAGAGTGAAAGTAGCTAGGGGGCAGATTCAGCCATTAAATGACAAACAAGAAAGAAGGTCTTTGTTATGAAAGACACGAAGTGGTTATCCATCCACGTAAAATCCATTATTTTCTGGGAGGGCATCTGAAGAACGGAGGTGCCAAAATTAAATTCTAGGGCTAATTGACAGAACTAACAAATCACTGAGTGCAGAAAGCATCGACCTGAGAGTTTCAAAATGTGAAATTTGCTGCTCTCCTAACAGTAATTTGTAACTTTTGTTAGTAAAATTAGTCTACCTATCAGAAGTAGTAGCAAAGAGCAGTAGCCTATGACACCCCCATCCAAACTGTGGTTAAGGATTGTTGGGGAGGAGGCTTTGCTAGATGACACTATCACCAGCATGTCCTGCTTGTCATCTTTTGGAGGTGTTTGATTTTTGTAGGTAGAATTCTGGGCAAGATGAGGCCTGTTCTTATCGAGCAGGTGTCCCTGCTTCCTGGAGCAAGATTGCTTTTTGTCTTTAGCTGGTATGGGACAATAGTGTGGCTAGGGTAGACTGAAGGGGAAAAAGCTGGGAAGAGTGAACCATGTATTTTTTGAACTCTGAGCCCTGTGTAGGAAGAGTGGGGCAAAATCAGTGGTGGAATTCAAATAGTTTAACAACCGGTTTCAGTGGTGGGATTCAAATAATTTAACAACTGGTTGTTTACAAGTGCCATTTTAACAACTGGTTCTGCCGAAGTGGTGCGAACCTGCTGAATCCCACCATTGGGTAAAATGTATTAAATAGCTGTAAGTGCTTTCAATGTCAGTTTGTTCTCTGAATCTTAAATTTCAGGGCTATTTCTACCATTTGCAAGTGGATTCCTGTGCTGGTTCATCTTGGATATTCAGAGACCTTGCTTTACTGGGAGGATAGTCTTCATTTGCAGGAGTCTAGTGTTGTCATACACCCCTTTTTCAAATAGGCAGCAGCCACATCTTAGCGAACTTTCTGACTGTCAGGGCTGTTTGACGGTGGAATTCACTGCCTCTGAAAGTGGTGGAGTCTCCTTCTTTGGAGGTTTTTAAACAGAGGCTGGATGAACATATGTCAGGAGTTCTTTGATTGTGTGTTCCTTCATGGCAGGGGGTTGGACTTGATGGTCCTTGTGGTCTCTTCCAACTCTATGATTCTATATATTGAAAATAATACGTGGTTCTGCCAATAAATAATCAGAAGTAGCTGTGTGATCAGAAGAATCCAGAGAGCAGACTCTTTAAGCATCAGATTTCAAGTTTTGACTGCTTTTATTCAGTTTACCACACACTCTTTTATCTAAATGGAGGCAACAGACTCATGTGCCTGTGTCAAACTAGAGAAGGCATCTCTACCCACCAACCCTAGTTCCATCCTTCTTAGGCTTGCTGGGGTGAACGAGATGTTTTTCTTGCAAAAAGTTGTGAATAGTAAACACTGTCTCTGTTTAGAAGTAAAAAAGGGAAGATATGATTATATGACAGGTGCTCCCATATAGTGAAATTAGCTCTCCTTTAAAATAAGGACATGTTGGAATATATATTCCAACCAGACTTCATTTGTGTTGCACCTTTATGTCTCAGATTAAATTTGTGCATGGGGGTGTATTAAATTTTCAGCTGGGGGTGTATTAAGCTTGTGTTAATGAGAGATTACTTGTAGAACTTCATTACTAGCACATGTGATCCTCTTTTGGTGTTGGGGGGAAGGAGATCCATCAGTAGCACTGTGAAGTAGCCAGGTTAAGTTGTTGCTGGGTGCAAGAGTGTAATGCTATAAATTCACCATAACGAGAGACTGTAGCAGTTGAAAGAGAAAGATGAACCAAACAGTGGTCAAGAACAACTCAGTGCAAGCTTTTTGCCTACATGACTTGCACAAAAGTTTTTGTTTTCCAATGTGGGGGGGAGAAGGAAATGGAACGCAAACTGAGAGGGATCACAGGTGCTGTTTGGATTGCATTGGTTCCTTGTGCAACTGCGTGCAGCAGACCAGACCAAAAACTTAGGCTGTTTCCACACGGGCAGAATACAGCGTCCCAGGGACGCTAAAAACAGCGTCCCTGGGCAGGGGTTCGCACGACCGCCGCCACCACATCGCAGCAGCGGCAGCCTTGCAATCCCCAAGCGGGGCGAAGCCACTGTTTCCGAACCTCGCTCCCTGAGCGAGGTATTTCGGAAACAGCGGCTTCCAAACGCTGCCGTGCGAATGGCAGCAGCTGGAAGGCACCATTTCCTCCCCCTTTCCCAAACGCCTACCTTGTCTCCTGGCTTCCGGCTTGTCACAGAGGCCAGGGGACACGCCCCCCTGGCCTGCGACTCCAGAGCCGTCGCTCCAGGCTGCAGGGGCGTGTCCTCTGGCTTCTGCAACGAGCTGAAAGCCAGGAGACAAGGTAGGCGTTTGGCGACGGTGCAGCCTGTGCGAAGGCTGCGTTGCCGCCCTCCCAGGACCACATCCTTAATGTGAACGGTCCGGGGTGTGTGTGTGTGTGCGTGCGTGTGTGTGCGTGCGTGCGTGCGTGCGTGCGTCGGTATTGTTTATGCCAATGCACCCCCGCACCGTTGTGGTGCGGAAAGGGCCTTAGTTTGAAGGAAAGTTAAAAATACGCTGGCCTGGGGAATAAATGGCAGTTTTGCTCGTTTGACTCTCTTACATGCTGTTGCTTCCTGTTGGACCGTTTTGTTCACAGCAACTTTTTAAAAATGCAGTATATGGGCCCAATATGAATTCAGCGAACTTGAATAACCAAAGGCTTTGACAGTGTCTTATTCAGACGTGGCCATTGTGCTGTGGTGGATGAATCATTTACTGATTGGGAGTCACAAGGGCTTCCACCTTCATGTCAGACTGTGTTTTAAAGAACATACTAATTGTATGGCCAATGAATGCTGGTTTAATGTGGTTCAGCATGTCTCTCTGCCGCATGAGTATTCCTGCAGCCTTCAAATAGACGTCGATTTTAACTTTCTTCTTTTCTCTTTAGAGAGCTGCCTCTGCAAGCCAGATGGCATTCCATGCTGTAAAAATTTTAAGCTACAATAACAAGCCACACAGGATCACTGCCCTAATGGCAATGAAAGAGCTTGCATTCTACCAGCTTAGTATTTGCTAAGGCCTATAGGCACGTATTTGCCTAAAAACATATTTCATTGGAGGTCAAAGCATCATAGGTGAATACCTCTTTTGAGGGAAAGGGTTACAGATGCTTCTTGCAGTGAGAAGAGGAAAGTTTCTGTTTGATAGTTACAACGTTATTGAGTCTCTTCCATAATTTAGTCACTTCTTTAAAAAGCATTTAACATGCAACTTCTTAGAGGGCAACTTTAAAGTGAACTAGTGCTGGGGGAAAATTCTGCATATTCGAATTGAATTAGATATACAGGCTAATTATATATACAGTGCTGCAAGTTCCTTTTTTTGCTGAAGTATGTTTATGAGTTTGTTTCATTGGATTTGATTTTGATTTTGCTGTCTTTTTATTACTAAGGATGTTCCGGAACATCATCTGTTTTTACTGCAGCTATCTTGATTCCATAGTGCATAGTCAGAAGCATGGCAAGCATATCTAAAAGGCAGACAACAGTCCTGAAGTAGACAGCTTATCTAGACCCATTTCTACCTGGACCCAGGTCTGGATTTAGATGCAAAAGGCTTTGGTCTCTCTTGAATGTCTTCAGTAGAACAGTGATGGGGGAATATAACTTTTGTGATTCTTTGGACGTTTTGGTGGAATCCAATACCACTTACTATGGTTGTCTCCTGGAGAGTTGCCTGCATTTGTTGCAGAGGTATTATTGTGCTGTCTGATAGTTCCACTCTATGGCCCTTTCTGCAGGGGCCAAATGAAGCGTCCCAGGGACAGCAAAACCGCCATCCCTGGGAGAGTGTTCGCATGGCCGACGTTGCTGCATCGCAGCAGCGCCGTCCTGCTTTTCCGCGGGCAGTGTGAAGCTGTCCCTGACAATGAGTGAGGTTTTCAAAATATTGAGTGAACCTCACTCAATGAGTGAGGTTTTCAAAATATTGCGTCTTCCCGGCGGGTCGGTGCAAACCGCACCACACCGCAGGGAAGCCACCACTTTCCCTGTCGTTCCCACTCGCCTGCCTCTCCAGCGTCGCTTTGGAGGACTGCAGGGACCTGCCCACACTGTCCTCTGACCTCCAGGGGTCGGAGGGCAGCGTGGGCGGGTCCCTGCAGCTCTCCAAAGCGACGCTGGGGAGGCAGGTGAGTGGGGGAGGATGACCGAGAGGGGGAGGGAGCAGTCCCCACACCTCCACCAGCATAAGCGCTGCCGTCGCCGTGCAGAAAGGGCCTATCTGACTGGCCTGTGCTTGAAGTTGATACTGAAGGACTGCTCTTAGACCTACTACGGGGTCCTGCTGTGACCTGTCTTGTGTCCCTTGTTTAACTAATCTGCATGAAAATTCTGAAAGAGATAGCCTCAGGATTTGGAGTGAGCTGGCATCAATATATAAATGACACCCAGTTGTTCTTCCCCCCAATAGCTGAATTAGGCAAGTCTGTGGAAGTTCTGAATGAATGCCTGGGAAGGATGCATGAGGCCAGTAAACAAAATATTAGTCCAGAAGGTAGGGAGGGACCTAGGGGTGTGCACTGTTTTTCAGGATTTTTCAGATTCGGGTTTATGGACCTAAAAAAAAGGCAAATATTTATGGGTGGGTGTTTTTTTTGTTTGTTTTTTAGCTCCATTAAAGGCTATGGGAAATTTGGGGTGGGGAGGCTTGAGGGGATGTTTTTCAAAGTAGAGATACCACGTTTGCATCATAGCTGCAGATGACTGTCCTTGGAAGAATCACCAAGTTTGGTGTAGTTTAAGTCAATTTTATGGGTCCCCCAAAGGGGTTTTCCGTTGTTTCCACTGGAAAACTTCTGAAAAATGGACACCATTGGTCCAAAATTCAGCTATTATCACCTCCTAGAATAGATGCAGGGATCCCGATCTGTACAGCAAGATCTGCATTGATTGCCTGTTTCTTTCCAGACTCAGTTCAGAGTTCTTACCGTTTCAGGACCTGATGGCTTGGGACCAGAGTATGTCAAAGATTGCCCTCACTCATACAGTCTAGCTCGTCTTCCTCCCAAGCCCTGTTCTTTGTTAACCCATCCAGGCAGGTCGTGACAAGTGACCAAGTTGGTGTTCTGTTCTAGGCCTGGCTGTTTCTAGACTGAGAACTGCCTTGTGAACATTGTTTTATGTTCCTTGCTAAAATTGTGAATTAAGCTGATGAACATTGACTCTTTTACTTTTTTGTCCATAGTGTATTAACATTGATCATTTTAATTCTATTTTCATAATCTTATTGTTGTTTTGTTTGTACCTTGTTAGAAGCCTTGAGCAGGTCTCTCATGAGGTGCCACATAAACTTTCTAAATAAATTCTTTTCTGCTATACCATCACTGATCAGCATAGGCTGAAATTTTGTGGGGGACTATGAAATTAGCTGCCCTGTATAAATACTTCTGATTTTTCTTTTCCCACCCTCCATAAGAGCATTTAATGCCAGTGAAAAGAGACTGGCTTCCAAAGAGAATTTAAAGGCAAAACGACCTTTAAATCAAATTATAAACGATAAAATGTTTTTTAAAAAAGAAGGCACCAACCGTACATGAGAGACAAATTTGAGATCTGAACCTGCATCTTTTAGAATTTTAGCCATGCAGTGCAAACCGTCTCCTTGGAGAGCTGATTGGCAGTGCTAATCAGATGTCCGTCTTTGCCTTATACAACTTGCAATGCAGAGAGTGATCTGTATGTGCATTCTCCCTCCCCCTCTCCAGGCAGTAAATCAAACACATAGATTGACAGCAGCGTCCGAGTACTTGTCCTTGGGATCTGCCTCATAGCCACACATGCTTTTGAAAGCTTAGCGAATGTAAACTTTTATGTAAGGCCTCTGATTAAAAATTACGAATGTATAATTTATGTAGGTCTGAGTGAATGATTTATATGCTGGTAAGTGGTGATTTAGGTGGAAAATACAGCCCCCCACTTGTAGAATCTTTAATGAAAAGTGTCTGTTCTTATGAATTTATTTCTGAAGCAATGTTTGAGCTTGGCATGTTTGACGTAAATCAGGTCTAATTGTCACTTTGTGATTAATGAACATATGCTGGCCATTTTTCCCCCTAACTTGCATTCAGTTCATCAGACAAAGTGAAACTAGTTGAGGCTTTGGCAGGTTCTGGGCCTTTCCTAGAAAAGATGGCTGGATTGCTTTGTGTTTTCTCTTTTTGATGGTGCCAATAGCTGGAGAAAGTTAGGTCTGATTGGAGACTTAGATCTCCAAGTCCAACATGGCAAAGTATCAATGTGACTGTGTGTGTTACAGAGATGTTCTGATATAAAAACAGCACACTTGTGTTGGATGTTGTGTTCTCCTTGCTACATCATCTCTAGCCTTGGGCTTGTTGCTGAATTTCTCTGGACAAGTGATAGTGGCCCAGCACCCATGTGAGGCTCTTCAAAGTGCCATTCCCCTATGTGGCACCCACCCTATGCCTTAGGAAAGTTCCTTTGCCAGGCCTTTAGTTGCTTCAGATGCAAATAATTGCTCTTTTTTTTGTAATCTGCAAGTATTAAGGAAGAAAGAAAATTCCGATGGATCTGGAATGTTAGCAGAAGTACATCTTGCCATCTTTTGATCAGAGGTCAATCTAGAGGTGGCAGAGGCATCTATGTATGGTTTTAAAAGAGAATGAGGCATGTATTTGAAGGGAGCACCACACTCCTATGCTTTTTTCTCAGCCCAGCTCACTTTCAGTGTTGTTGCTGAGCTACACAGGCACATCTGAAACAATGGGAGGTGAAGAGAACGGTGGGTGTTTTTTCAGCTTCTCACCCACATACCGCTTTCTATTTTAAGATTCATCTCACTGTGAGCAGGACATGTGAGGAAAAACTACATTTATCTACTCTGTTTCTAGTTTGACCTGTTGAATAGCATGTAGTAGTTTCAGGTAGCAACTAGAACATTGGGGAGGAGGAAATAAATTCCCAGAGGAATATAGAAAGTATGTGATTGAGAGTACAGTCAGTTGTAATGCATGATGTAGAAAGTGTCCTTAAAGATCACTTCATGCATGTGAACCAGTAGCTTTTTCTTTTTCATCTCCCTCACAAAGTGATCCTTTACTTATTTGGGAGGCTGCAGGAATGGGATGCGGCTGTGGCTCAGTGGCAAAGGAACCAGCTTTGCATGCAAAAGATCCGGGTTCAGTGCTTGGCATGTTCGGTCAAGAGGGTCAGGTAGCAGAAGATGTGAGGCTCAGGGGAGCTGCTGCTAGTAAGAGTAAAAAATTCTGAGCTTGATGGTCTAACTGTATATAAGGCTCCATCAAGTATTCAGTGGCTGCTGCAGTTGTGAAAATAGTGGCAGAATTATACAGCCATGTTAATGCTTACATAGAAAGTACCCTTAACCAGTAAGGGCCTGTAAGATGGAGCAGGGCCTGTAAGACAGAGATGTTCCATCAGGTCTTCAGTTGAGGCTGTTCTGTGAGTTAATGATCCATTTGATTTAGCTGGCCTCCCACACCCAATTATATCTGGTGCCATGATACCACCTGGAACATCACACAAGCTTTCCATCTTGCGTATTGCCCCTCCCCCCCTTTCCTCTCCCCATCCCTTTGTCCCTCTCCCCTTCCCCCTTGGGAAACTGAATACCATAGGGGATGGAGAGTGTTTTTAGGTTTGGGACTTCAGTCTCCATCTATATTAGATTAAAATTTATGGATGTTGATTGTTGCATGGTTTTAACTTTTGTATTGGTTGTTTCCCTGCTCCAAGTTTGACTGTGGTCAGGGCCGGGGGAGAGAGCGGGGTATAAATTCAATAGAAAGAGAGAGAGCGCTTCATTTGCATGTGTGAGAATATCTCTAAGAGACACTGCTATATCATCCCACTTGGTAACATCTAAGGCCAGCCTTCCCTGCCCTGCCCTGCCCTGGCTAGCTCAGTCTCGTTAGATTTCGGAAGCTGAGCAGGGTCAGCTGTAGTCAGTATTTGGCTGGGAGACCACCAAGGAATATTGAGGCTGCTATAAAGAGGCAGGCAATGACAAAGCACCTGTGAACGTCTCTTGCCTTGAAAACCCTGCAGTGCCACAGAAAGTGAACTGTGGCAAAAAAAGAGTGCCAGCCAGCATCAAGCAAGTGACTATGCTAGATGGACCAACTGTATGGTATATGAGAGTCAAGTTAAATAGCTCCTGGTTTGTTTGGATCTTTTTTGGAGGGGGGTTGTTGTTTTGTTGATGGTAAAATATCTACTTAGTTATAATGGAGAAAAGTATTTCATACCGCTGTGCAACATTTTTTTTCTACAGAAGCATTGCCTGCCGGAGTGACTTCTGTGTTGTGTCATCCATTTTTTTTAATTAAAAAAATAAAATCCATGTGCTGCACTGATGTGTATTAAATTTTTGGAGCAAGAGAGAATTCTTGGAATATTTCAATATTTAAAGCATAACACATATTTTTAAGTGTACCTGAGTGTGCCCCTCTTGTTTAAGAGCACAACTGCTGTGCTGGATCAGGTCCCGGTGCACCCAGGACACCATATTCTTTCAGAGAATCCTAGTTCTTGCATCCCACAGGTACCTTGCTGGTTCACATCCACCAGAAACCTTGTCAGTGGTTTCATCCATAGACTGAGCACAATCTGCCTTCTGTGCACTCTGATCTCCTGTTCCTTAGTGACTGTGCATTAATCATTCTGTCTAACCAGTGGGTTGCTGTTTTTTTCAGGATATAGACAAGTTTGGCAACGAGATCACTCAGCTAGCCCGTCCACTCCCGGTCGAGTATCTAATAATTGATGTAAGTATCTACTATGCTTGTCCTTTTCTTTTGCAGAGGAAAATATAAATGGAGCAATATTTATCCCACATCTGAAACTGGAATTTTCACCTTATTCCTAACTGTGCCCCCTCTCCTCTGTTAGCAAGCAACTTATGACTTGTTGTTTGCAGCTTTTCCTTTGGGGTAGGGTAGTACGAACCTGAGGGGAAGCATTTAGCCTTCTTGTTAGGCACTGCTTGTAGCATCTCGCACAGCTTTTATGAAATGACGTTTATCCGTTAGATGAGTAGAAACTGTCACCCCCTGCAGAGATTCTGGCGATTACATCACCAGGAGCTTGTTAGTAAGTGTCTACTGTGCCTTTCAGAGGAGTGATTAAGCAGCCTGCTTGTTATAGTGGCTGAGCCAGACAGGGCTTGAAAGCCTATAGCATCTCCACTGCCATTAGCAGAGTCTACGGCGTGGGTGAAATAGCTCATCTGCAGTGCAACGGCAGGCTCTCTTCCACAGGGAAATGGGATCCCTTCTGCTATGAAGTAAGGATGAAGTATGGTACCTCCATATCAACAATCTTGCCTCTGTTAATGAAAACATAGTAAATATAAACACATCTGTCAAAGTTAGCTTTAAAACAGTGAAAGGAGCAGAGCATTTTGCAGGATGGAAGAGTATAATAGAGGTGAGCGTACCATCTGAAGATCAAATGGAGAAAGTAGCTACACTCAGTCTAAAATAACTGAATCCAAAGAGATCTTGTGCAGGAGCCTGGAGTGTGGGCTGCAGACTTGTTCTTTCTCCTTATCCATGTATTCACATAAATTGCAGGCATTGTTGCGGCTGAAGGCATTTTAATGTCTGATTCACGCAGTGAATTTTGCCTTTTGCAGTGATGGTGGCCATTGTGTTCAGCCTGCCGATGTTCTATTTCAGTTGACAGCCCTGAAACATATTTATTACCCAAGCAGCAGAGGCATCTGTTTTTGGACTACCTGGGGTATAATTAAGATGAAAACAGATTGACAGAGCGTGCACTTAGGAGGAATTGAGAAAGAGATTAAAAACTGAATTTCTGAAGCCTTTCTTTGCAGTGTTTCACCTTTTTAATTATTCTATTATAATGCACTATTTCTGCACCTTTGGTGTCCGTTACAAGTTGTGCCAGTCCTTGATTGAAAAGCCCTTTGTTAGCAAGCTCGATAGAATCACAATTGGGATATGACAGTATTTCTGCATGAAATGCAACAGCCTGTAATATCAGCCTGCCTTGAGCGACTTGTGTGGGATCAGCAAGCATGGTGTTCTTCCCATTGAACGAGAGTAGGAATACAAAAAGCACAGCTGTCTTCCTTCAGCAGAGCACTGTCTAGAACAATTGGCCATGCTGACAGGGGCTGATGGGAATTGTAGTTCCTGAACATCTGGAGAGCCGCAGGTTCCCTACCCCTGGTCTAGAAGGATAGCTGTGTGTCTGATTTTCAGTATATAGTAATGCTTTTTTGAGTCTGGAGGGTCACTTTTTCTGGGAGGAAAGGGTGGGAGCTTGAACCTGTAATGGATTCGGCCCCAGGGATTGCAGCAGCATCTGCCTAAAGGAGGACTGCTCTTGACCATCCTGTGCAAGTCTGTATGGTCCTGAGTAACCCTTGCTGTTTGAAATAGAATTCCCTGTTACATTCCCCTCTTTTAGCCATGCTTGTTGAAGTGTCGCTTTGGGGAAAGGGATGAGGATCAAATATGTGTAAATGAGAGTAAATTGGAGAACTCTTGAGAAGCATCGCTTCTTCCGCTCCCCTTGACCTTCCCTGCTGGGTCCCTAGCTCTCACCTGTGGAAGACACTCTATTAAAGTCTACATCTGCCGTACACCTGGCCTTGGTTTCTTGCACTTCATGGGTTGTGCTTTGAATAGTCCTTTTTCTTCTTTTTTTAAGATTACTACCACGTTCCCTAAGGATCCAGTTTATACATTTTCTATTTCTCAAAATCCATTCCCTATTGAGAATCGTGATGTACTGGGAGAAACGCAGGTAAGAGGTTGAAGGGAGAGGATCAACAACCCTACATAATGAAACTTCTTTTCTTTTCTTAATTAATTAATAGAACATACCGGTATCTCCCCTTCTCAATTATATAGGGAATTGTACCAAAAAAGGGATAAACAGTTGAAAAGCTAAGGCTCATTCCGCACATGCAGAATAATGCACTTTCAAACTGCTTTCCATGCTCTTTGAAGCTGTGCAGAATGGCAAAATCCACTTGCAAACAGTTGTGAAAGTGGTTTGAAAACGAATTATTTTGCGTATGCGGAAGGGGCCTAAGTGACTGATGTAACTTCTTTTCTTGCATTGTTGAAGGCTTTCATGGCCGGACTCAACTGATTGTAGTGGGTTTTCCGGGCTGTGTGGTCATAGTCTGGTAGATCTTGTTCCTAACGTTCCGCCTGCATCTGTGGCTGGCATCTTCAGAGTTTTATCACAGAGAGAAGTGTGTTACTTCTTTATATAAGAAGTATATAAGAAGAATATAACTTATTTTGAGTTTGTTTTCTCGCCACCTTTGTTGGTAGGGAGGGGTTCAGTGGAGAGAAGCTGCTCTTAATCATCATTCAAATGCACCAAAAGGAAGAACTGTTGTAAATACCCTCATTTGAATTTGAATGCAAGTCGTAGGAATTGTGTGTGTGTGTGAAGGTCCTAGTAATATCCCTTCCCCATGTACACACATTTATACACATCTGTTTGTTTCTTCAGTTCACATCCGTGTACCACTGCTAAAACAAGAAGATGCTTACGATATGACTGTAGTAGACTTGGAGACTTGTGGGGGTGCAGAGTGTGTAGGAAGAAAGCCAAGTCTAGCTTGCCTTTTGAGTTTGCCGTTACTGCTTGGATCTGAGCTCCAGCTCCCTGTGCCTGTGGAGTTGTTGATGAGCTACTTGTTTTAGCAACAATTTATCCCTAGCTCTGCTTTTCACTCCAGTTACCCTGGCAACTCTTGCAAGCGTGGAAAGTAACTAGAGATACAGTCTGTACTCAAGATGTCCTTAAACTTCAGGTCAGGAACTGTGCAAGTGATAAGTGGTCGCTCTGTCCATAACTGCTCTTATGACCTCTCCTGGAGCATCTGTTTTTGGCCAGATATTTAAAAGTTTGAGATGCTGAGCTAGATGCCCACAAAAGCAAACCTTCTGCAGACTCTTCAGTTTTTTTGTGCTTTCCTTTTGCTGATTGCTGTCAAACCTAAAGAGTGTGGCTTGTTTACAAAAAGGAAATGCAGGCTTGGTTTGGTTTATTAGATTTATATGCTGCCCTCCTGAAGGGCTCAGGGCGGTGAACAACAGCTGCAAAGTGACAATATCAATAATCGTAGCATTAAATAACAATAATCAAAACATAACATCAATAACATAGAATCAATAAACATAACATTATGACATATTCTAAGCAACAATGAGCGTTGCCTTTTAAACACAGCATTATGACAACAAAAGCATCAGTAATCATAACATAACATTAGTAATCATGGTCATAACATAACATAATAGAGGCATCAGTAAATGCAAGTCTGCCCTGGTTGAGCTGAGACTGCAGTAGAAGAGGGGGGAAGTCATTGTGCTTTCCCCTCCATATTCTGCAAGCTTGGCCTGGGCTGATATTGGCAGCTGGCAAAAGTCAGAAGACACTAGTCATTTGTTCTTACTTTGTACTAAGAATTCTGATGCTGTTTTTCATATCTTTTCAATATCTCCCCCCCCTTCCCCTTGGAGAGTAGAGCTCTCCTGCTCACGGCTCTCTGTGGTGGCTTTGTGGCCACATAAACCATGGAATAGCAGGAAAGGCGTTGAATACTTTTTCTGAGAAATTAATTGACAGTGACCTGGGGTCATCTGATGTATATCTGCTTGTTCTTTGTATAGTGTGGCAAAGTTTGCTGGGCTAATGTGAGTGTCACAAATCTTGTTAGAGATCATAAGAATATGGAGCAGTAAGAAAACAGTTTGGCTAGTGATTGTTTTAGATTACCCTTTGTTTATGATTTTCAGATTAAGCACCTTTTATATGGACTGATATCAAAATTATGACTCAGCCCAGGCCAAGCTTGCAGAATATGGAGGTGAAAGCACAATGACTTTCCCCCTCTTCTACTGCAGTCTCAGCTCAACCAGGGCAGACTTGCATTTACTGATGCCTCTATTATGTTATGTTATGACCATGATTACTAATGTTATGTTATGATTATACACACCTTGTAAAGTAATGTTGTGTTGCCAAAGATAATATGACAGTTTTTATGCTCTCCTTTTAGAGAAAGAAAACTCATGTACATTTAATTGAAAACTGGAACAATTTTACATGTTGTTAAATGTTGTTATTAACATTCATATTAAATTGTATTATTAATCATTGTATTCAATGTGTGGAACTGACTTTGGGTAAATGTCCCATTTAGTTTTATTTCATCCAGTCCAAAGGAGAATGTCTTCAAGATCATATCACCTTGATACTTTACTACATATGCTTCTGAATATATGGTAGAGATGGAATTCCCAGTAGATAATACTTCTTATTTTTGGTTATGACCCTGCATTCAGGCAGGCAATCTTAAGATAGATTTTGGATTGGAAAGAATATATCATTCCTAAATTTCTTAAAGTTCCTATTTTTGGGGTACTGCTTTTTTGGAAAATAATGTTGATCCTTTAGAAAAATGGTTTATGTATAGCTGCTCACTGGCAATCTAAGTCCATTTTGTCTATCTCTGATCGGCTAATGCATGTTTGGAAGGATAGCCAAATATTTGAAATTAGCCAGTTGATAGTAGTTTATGTGATTGTGGGACTTTTGTATAAATTTATAGGAAAAATTCTTCTGTTAAAATTCTTACAGTGGTAAACTTTATGACAGAATTTGCCTGGTTTGCTTTATTTAAATAAAATAATAATAGTTAGCAATTTATCCTGTTTACAATCTTTACAGGACTTTCACAGTCTGGCTACATATTTATCCCAGAACACCTCATCTGTGTTCCTTGACATAATCTCCGATTTCCATCTGCTCCTCTTCTTGGTCACCAACGAAGTCATGCCTTTAAGGGTATGTATATGCAAAGAAAGCTATTCTGGAGGCTGTTAGGAGAACTTGCAAGAAGGGCTTTGTACAGAAAGGTGCCGAATTGTTCTCCGGTCTCCAACCAGAGCATCCTGCCTGCTTGGTGGGGTGGCTATTTGTGTTTCAGTCCATACCTAATTTCAGTTTGTTTGACAAAAGCCCTGCCTCAGACATCAGAGGTTGCCTTGCTTTTGAAGTTCTTCAATCTTCAAGATTGATAGTGGAGATGCTCAATGGGGTTGAGGTTTGGCAGGCACAGCTTTTGCATAGTTTGGAGCAGTGAGTGTAGCGTTTGCATCAGGATGTTCTCAAAGTAGCTGGAGCCACCTTGAGTGCTGCCTCAACAACTGGAAATGTTTTAAACTCCTCTGAATCAGAAATTGGTGTAATAAATGACTGCGGTATCAGTCACCCAGCCTTACTAAGGCTTCTTGTATTTGCATCGTCGCCCATGCTCCCACCCATTTTTATAGGCCTGGCAGCTAGAGTCTGGCTGCACACGAGGCTCTGATTATAACATCAGTATTTTTCCCAGTTTAAAAAAAGCAAGCAAAAGAAGCTCAGGCCATATGTTTTCCAGAAGCTTGCAAAAAATGGAACACACCAAGCATGTGCTGAACAGCTGGGCGGCTAGTGGACAACTGGAGATCAGGGCCAATCAAATTAGCTATTTATTGCCCTGTTGCTTATTTTGGCTTACCATTTCTCTCTCTCTCTCTCTCCCCTCCCCCAGTTTAAGTTTGTGTGTGGGCAAGGGAGAGAGTAGAGTAAAAGAACAGGTTATGAAACTAAGAGAAAGGTCATGCATTTCCCATTTTTATGTCTTATATCTTCTGAGGGTAAAAGATGGGTGGTCACATGCATGTATATACCCCAGATCTGTGGGATAGAGTAGACCAGGGGTGTCAAACGTGTGGCCAGGGAGCTGGAGCTGGCCCCTTAACAGAGCTTATCAGCCCTGTGAGCCAGCTGAGGCAGCCCCCCTTTGTTCTTGATCTGGATTGGCAAGCCAACTGTGGGCTGGCTAGTCAAGGCATCTACCTCATCCTGTTCCTGATCTGGCCTGGCAAGTCCTTTGTGGTCTAACCAGTCTAAGCACCCTCCCCACTCCCAATCTGTCCTGGCGAGCCACCCTCCTGTGCCAATCTGGGCTGGTGAACCTGCAGGCAGCCACCCCTCCCAGTGCCAGCTACCTCACCTAGTGCCATTCTGGACTGGTGAGCCCACTGTGGACTTGCCAGCCAAGATGACCCTCCAGCTATGGTCGCCATCCCACCCCTAATGCAGTCTCACCAGGTGAGGCAGCCACACACATTCTCCCCCATGCTGATCTAGGCTGGTGAGGCTGCTGGGGGCTCACCCATTGAGGCACACACACACACCCCCCAGTGCTGACCATCACTGTCAGTGCTGATGTGGGCTGGTGAGCCTGCTGTGGGCTTCACAGCCAAGGTAACCACATTCCCCCCCCCCCCCACCAGCCCTGGCCCGACCAAGTCACATTTATGTCATATCCGGCCCTTGTAACAAATGCATTCGGGGGCCCAGGAGTAAACTGTCTGCAGGTTTCCATTCAGTAGAACTAACCTCTAGCACCCTCTGCTGTTTGGAGTACAAGTTGCTGCCTTTGGCAAAGTCATTTTTTTTTGTATCTTGGCTATTTTGCCCCTTCTTTGTGGGAAATAAAAATTACAAATAAGTGAATAGTAACCATTACAGACAAGTGAATGAGCTGGGAGGGTACAATTGCAGCTTCCTAGCTGCTGCCAGCTATTCACTCCTGTCCACAGTTATCGTGCTTGTTTTGACTATTTGAAGAAATACATGCTACCCATCCTCTAGAGCCAGCGAGGTGTTGTGGTTAAGAGCAGGTGGATTGTAATCTGGAGAACCGGGTTTGATTCCCCACTCCTCCACCTGAGTGGCAGAGGCTTATCTGGTGAACCAGATGTGTTTCCACACTCCTGCATTCCTGTTGGGTGACCTTGGGCTCAATGGGCTCAGAACTCTCTCAGCCCCACCTACATCACATGGTGTCTGTTATGGGGAGGGGAAGGAAAAGGAGCTTGTAGGCCACCTTGAGTCTCCTGAAAGGTGGGATATAAATCCAAACTCTTCTTCTTCTACACAGACATAAATACTGATGATGTTCATGGGGCTGGGCTCTGGCCATCTGTCCTTTGAGGCAGCTGGGTGGAGAGTCGTTCATGCAGCCATCATAGCACTTCACATTATTTCACTGTTGGAAACAGTAGGTGGATACAACTCACTGTTGTCTTGTTTTGTTGGGTTACTGACTCTTTTAGCAAGCAGGGAGATGGAATGCACTTCATGGACATATAACATGATGCTGAATTTGAGAGTGGAAACTGAAGTGCAGGGCATTTCCATCTTGGTTTTAAAAACAGAATGGGACAGTGTGGGGTATAGAGCAGAGCCAGGTGAAAAGGCTGGGAACTGTTATTACCAACTCAGTATGTAGCAGAACAGCTTTGGAACAAAGGGATTTTTCCAGAGTGCGGCCCGCTGCCTCTCACATCATAAACAGATCACACCATAATTAATATTATCTTCTTTCAGGATAGCATCAGCTTGTTACTGGAAGCAGTAAGGACCCGGAATGAGGAGCTGGCACAGACTTGGAAAAAATCGGAGCAGTGGGCCACCATTGAACAGCTTTGCAGTATGTCTTGTGTTTGCACCCTTTTTTGACACTGAAATTTAACCATTTTGCTGCAGAAAGGCTAGAGAGCTTTAATTTTTTCATATGAGGTAGCCCAGTGTTGGAGATGGATTCTAACCTCCTTTGATGACTTGGAATAGATTATGTGGGGGAAAACTAGTATACTTTTCTACTACAAAAGAGGGCTTTTAGCACCTTGACATCTGATGTAACAGATGTTTTTGTGGGCTGGAAGCAGGCGGGGGGGGCGGGGGGGGGCTGACCTTGCTGTAGTCAGCTCTTTAGCCCATGACAGCTTATGAGACCATAACACTGTTAAGCTTTAAGGTGACACAAGATTCCTTTTCTTTTGGCTGTAACATACTAACATATGCAATGGACATTTTCCTCAGAACAGATTTTTAAAAAAAATTCTGAAGCACTCTTGTTGCGTTGATTCAAGTAGGTCTAAATGGGCTGATCTAGAGCAGACAATCAAGTGAAGATACTCCATGAATGATAATAGTGACTACATTTGGGGGGATTCACACAGCTGTGCAGAGACTTTGCAAAGGAAGGAGATTTTCCCTGATAGGTGGAGAAGGCCCTGAAGTCCCTGATAGGTGGGGAAGGCCCTACAGAGACATTCTGCAGTGATCCCGCATGAGAATCCCCTGCTTGTCGAATCTGCTGTTGTCTTTTTAACCTTCTCCTCTCTGCTTTGTGTGATTTTTTGCAGGCACTGTTGGCGTTCAGCTGCCAGGACTCCAAGAATATGGCGCCATGGGTAGCTCGACACATGCCGCAACCTCTTCCATGTGGGCCTGCCAGCACTGCACCTTCATGAACCAGCCAGGCACAGATCATTGTGAGATGTGCAGCCTCCCACGCAGCTAAGCCTCGTCTGGCTTGGCATTCAGGGCGGCCATTACAGACCAACTGGCAGAGAAATACAGAGGCAAACCCCTAGCCAGGCAGGATTGTACTTCCTCCTGGGATGTTGCGCGGTGAGGGGCGAGGCAGGGGGGATCTGACCCTTACCACAGGCACACAGTGCCATTCAAAGGGTTGTCGCTTGCCGTTGGAACTGGATGTCTTGGTGGGGGAACATAACATAGCCCCTCTACCTGTGCTGCTGCCTTGTCTTTTCTTTGCTCTCAGTATTGTAGAAAGCCAGAGGCCGTGTTCCCCCTTGAGCTGCATTCGCACGAATGGCTCACCAGCTCTGCAGGCGCATGGCAGCGAGGGGTCGCGACCCCCTCCCCCTGTTAGCTTGCATGCCACAAGCTTTTCCCAGCCTTAAGCCAGTGAGCGAGGCTAGGCAACAGTGTTGT
Organism: Sphaerodactylus townsendi; assembly: GCF_021028975.2. Lineage (NCBI taxonomy): Eukaryota > Metazoa > Chordata > Lepidosauria > Squamata > Sphaerodactylidae > Sphaerodactylus > Sphaerodactylus townsendi. Next base: position 128,929,773 of record NC_059427.1, on the reverse strand, counting down.
AAGGGACGGCTTGGTCTCCCAGGGCTAGCTTGCCTAACATCGCTCTCTTAACATGCTTTGCGTTCAGCCTCAGAGTCGCTGGGTCACTGGTGCCTGATTCATTTCAGCCTGCCCTCTTAATTAGAGCTTCCGAATTTAGTGGTGGCAGAACATATAGCAGCTCAGAGCTCTAATCTAAGCCCCAAAGCACCTTGGCACCAGAGAACGGAGGAAACGGCCTTCTCAGCTTGGTCATGGTCTCTCTGCTTGCCTGCCGACCCGGTTCTCGTCCAGCTCCTACCACGATGACAGCAAGTGAAATAGATCAGCCAACAGCTGTTCCTCCCTCAGAGGGTCATTCCTTGCCAAATCTGGCATTGGGGCCAGTTGGCTTCCTGCTCAGGAAGTAGACATCATCTTGGCAATAATATCCTGGCTGTGTCAGAGTTGGGCAGGCAACAGTTCACAAGCAGTGATCTTTGTGCATCCCTTTGCATTTAAAACTGTTCCTTGGTCCTTATAGCTGTGAGCAGGAAAACTTGCAAGTTCCTTCCTCATGCCTGCTGTTGACTTGAATAGCGTCCCAGCAGGACAAAGTTTAAATTGGGCATCTGTTGGCATCTTGGAAGGAGCTCTGTCCACTCCACATTACATTCTCAGGAAGCTGAGGTTCTCTTTGTCTCAAGAGCACTAGTCTGCCAGCTGTTTCCATAACCACATCAACAGAGCCCTCCAATTCCCCATTTCCTCTGTGCACAAACTTTCCCTGTTCCCAGTTGTGCACAGGAAGGTTTTCCCTGATCCAGAATTCTCAGCATTCCTGCCAATACTATTATCTGTTAGGGGCACTGTTCAGTTCTGTCTGCAGCAATATTTTCTGCACAACTGGCCTGTTATCACTCGGCCACATCCATCCACTTCATCACAGGGAAACAAGGCATTTGTTCTATCAGTTGGATGGAGAGCCTTTCAGTCTTGGCGAGTTTTATCTTTTCAGGTTCTCAGCGCAGCAAAAAGGAAAAAAAAATGTGCCTCTACCCCAGCTACCTGTTTTCATTATGGGCTTGCAGACCTGGCTCACAGACCGCTGCCATAACTCACGCGGCCTCTGCCTTCCGTGGTGGAAGTATTTGGGGCTTTGTCCTTCAAGGGTTTCAATCAAGTGATTGGTCATCTGGCCTCTTTCTAATGCTGACAGGGTATGTGACTCTTTCTCCTTTCCTGGGTTTGCGTTTGATTAGATTTCCTGAGCTCACTGAGCCGTAGCTGCTCTTGCTATTCTCTTCGTTCTATGGGTTGCAGAGGTATATGTTTGGTTTGGACCGGAGTTAACGGAATAACAGCCCTGCAAATTAAAAAAAAAAACAAACCTCTATTAAAAGCATTTGAAATGGAAGCCTCCTGCTCTTTTTTATTATTATTTCCCCTGTGTCATCCATATTGAACTTGCAGGTCCTTTGGGTATCCCCAACTGAGTTTTGCATCTCCTTAAAACTAAGAGCACTGCATTTGGTGGGGTTCTCCTGAGTCACCTTCTGCACCTGAAACCCCAGTACATACTCTTTACATTCTTGTTGTATCGTGTTACCAGGTGCAGAATGGGAGCAAACTGTGTGATCCCCTGCTCCACAGCAGCATCTTTAGCTCAAGATGAAGTTTTGCCCAGAGAAAGAACTGGTAATCTCAAAACAGGGTTTGATATCCCATTTCCCAACTGAGGGAAACAGGCTTTACTCAGGCCATGGCTGTGTGTGAGAAGCTGCTATAGTTGAACTGTTTGGGACTCTTTAGTTTGGAGAGGAGACGTCTGAGGGGGGATATGATTGAAGTCTATAAAATTATGCATGGGGTTGAAAATGTTGACGGAGAGAAATTTTTCTCTTTCTCACAATACTAAAATCGGGGCATACACTGAAAATGCTGGTGAGAAGAATTAGGACTAATAAAAGGAAACATTTCTGGTGTTTGGAGTATGCTGCCACAGGAGGTGGTGATGGCCACTAACCTGGATAGTTTTTAAAAGGGCTTGGACAGATTTATGGAGGAGAAGTTGCTCTATGGCTACCAATCTTGATCCTCCTTGATCTGAGATTGCAAATGCCTTAGCAGACCGGGTACTCGGGAACAGCAGCAGTAGCAGAAGGCCATTGCTTTCACAACCTGCATGTGAGCTCCCAAAGGCACCTGGTGGGCCACTGCGAGTAGCAGAGTTCTGGACAAGATGGACTCTGGCCTGATGCAGCAGTCTCTTATGTTCTTATGTTATGTTCTTATGTTGCTGGGGAGCTCACTGTAGTAGTATCCTGCCGCTTGGTGCTTTTATGGAAGAGTGACCCCTTACAAGGTTTCTTTGCAAGCCAAGATAGTCTTGGATTTAACTGCCTGTGCAGCAAAGTGGAAATAAAACATTATGAAGTGTAATAGGAATTGCTTGTTAATATAAAACTCACATTCATCAGTGTTGCAGCTTATGACACATTAGGTATCCAGAGGATATGTGAATTTGGCTATTGTACTTTCTATCCTGCTCTATCCCATTTGCTTGGTCTCAAGACATTTCCAGCCACCAGCAAGACGGGAAAGAATGCCTCCTACCAGTGGCCACTTGGGGTTTGAAACAGAAAATCCAGGTGTTGCTCTCCTCTTCCTCTACGTTCCTGCTAATTGTGCCAAATGGGGTAATTCTGATAACAGAAGGTGGACCAGTCATTCATATCGGGTTTCATATATAACTACCTTTATGCTAATGCTGAATGTGGGACAGGAAAGATTTTTTGTTGTTCTCTCTTGCATCCCTCATATTTCAGCCATATGTTTTTCAGGGTTCAATCTGCGAACTGTAAAATAGATCAAGACAGCTTTTCAAAGGAAACATTGAAGTAATCTGTTCTACATCAATTTATTTGGCTCTGTAGCATTGACAAGCAAGGAGGAATACTGTTTCCTCACATAATCTGTTTATATGTACCACGTAATCAAGTCATGGCCCTTTTCTTGGCCAGTTTCACTTCTTGTTACAGCCGGGAAAGAATTACATATTAGCATGCCATTTTAAAGCAAATCTCCCCGTGCACATAAAACTGGCATGCACAGGAGATGGGTTCAGTGTAGCTTTCTGACATAAATTTTATACCTGGTGGGAGTTTCTCCCCATTGGTGACCATGTGCAACTGGTAGTGGGTAACCTGAAATGGTACAGGCCAGGAAAGCATCACAACTTTGGCTGAACGATTTAAAATAATATTTGCACAGTTGTGAAAGCTGGCTGACTAAATTGTGTTTCCTAAACCGCGTAGGATGGCATGTGCACACTTTGGGACCCTTTCAGTTTGGGTACTTCGATCAAAAGCAAACTGTCGCTTGACACTTCTTGTATTTCAATTTAAAAATAATGGCGTCTTGCCACTGTGCCTTCTGGTGATGGTGATTTTCAGATATAAAGAGCCGTATGACAAAGGGACGAAACAATGTGATCTAGTTTTATAATCTGCCATACATACATGCATATGTGCTATCACGCCACAACCGACTTAAAGCAAGGCGCTTTCAAGGGAAGTGGAGGGTAGAGGTGTTTCGTCATTGCCTCCCTCTGCAGGGTCTTCCTTGGTGGTCCCTCATCGAAGTGCTAGTCCTGTTGTAGCTTCCGAGATCTGATGACATTAGGCTATGTCATGCTGCCTTCCTTCTTGCCATCTGCACAAGCCTGCAAAATAGGCAGACTGTGATTTTGCAGTATAATTTGAGAGTAGAAATGACAAGGAACAAAATAGACTGAAGAAGTTTAGGCTTAAAACTGCTGGTTGCGAGCCGGATTAGTGGTTATTTTAAATCAAGTGCATAAATGTATTAATTGTTTATTAAAGCATTTATACTGTGCTTTTTCTCCAGGGTCCAGGCAGCTTGTGATAATAGTTAAAATACATTTCCAGTTAAAACCAAAATGAAATAACAAAGCCCAGATCTTTTTCCCCCCTCTTAAATGATACCTGCCAATTCGACCCCCCCCCCCCAGTCCTGGCAAATAAGCAAGCCTTGCAGCAGCTCCTGAGGGCTTCCTTCACCTCTTCATGGAGTCCATTCCATGGGTGCCATGTTGGAAAAGACCCAGACTCCAGTTGTTGCCGAGTGGGTGATGAGATAGCCAACTAATGGCTTCCTAAAGACCACAGCTGGTGCACTGACACTGATAAATTTAGCTTCTCTGTGAATTGTGCTGTTCAGGGAATAGCTAAAAACTCCTTAAAACTGCACCAGTAATTAAGTGGAGTTTGATGCAGCTTGTTATGGCTTTGGAAACCACACTAAGATGATGCTGAAGTGGAGAGAATTCCATAAGCAGACACCTTGAAGGTTCCTATGAAACTTTGGCGCCCTTACAACATGGAGGTTTTCATACCAAGTCCTTATGTGTGTGAGAGATGATTTCCTAGCTGTGTGGACTGTCTTTGAGGGAAATCTTACATCAACCTTTTTATCTGTAAAATCCATTGCCAAGCCCAGTCAGGGATGTGGTTTACCGGTATTCAGAACTTACTTTCTTGGACAACGTATTACAAGATCCTTAATTAAAAGTTTTATAAAGCTTGAGCTTAGATAGGCAAAACTGGTGAGGTCGGCAAGGCCTAGCTATTGTGGAACTGCCACTTGGCCAGGAATGAAATGGCATGAAGAACAGATTACGCAATTCCTTCCTCTGAGGGAAACCGGCAACCCAGTATTGGCCATTAGGATCTAAAATATGCAGCTTCAGAGAAAATAGATTTTGGGAGTGGAGTGGAACTTGGGATAAAGATGGCATTGGATAGTTACTTCTTGGTCTTTTGGCTAAGATCAAGTATAGCAGAACAGTAAAGTATTGGTAGATCGTGTCCATTCGCATGCCACAAAATCAAAACCAAGCCACTCCTCTGTCTGCCCCATGCGTGCCTTTGAAAGCCCCAGCAAGTTACAAACCAATATATATTTTCTTTTAAATTCATATTTCATGTTTGCTGCTATTTGCCTATTTTTGGAACTTAGTCTGAGATTAAAACTTTTACTGTGCTTAAAAGTCTTGCCCAGTTTCTCTACCATTGATTTAGCACTGGTGGGCAAAGGCTGCAAGGAAGAGTCCGGCTAGTATGTGGGTCTTGTACCAATCATATTGATCCTGCTAGTCCTTGGCCTGCCACTTGAATGACCAAGGGTTGGCAAAAAGAAATTTTGCACATCAAACCAACTTGTAGGTCTTGAGGAAACCCTTTATGTGGAAACTGGGGTGGGGTTCCGCATCTCCACAAGGCAAGCATCCCAGGAAAATCAGAGCTTCTTCTCCCCTACTAAATCTCCTCTCCAAAGGAAAACACTTTCCCCCTTTAGCCTTAAAATAACAATGACTTCGGGGTGGGGGGGGGTGTGATTCTGCCCCAAGTTATGCAAGTTGGATTGGATTGCAAAGCTCTTTTGTGAGCCAAAGGGAAGAGGACCCTTTTCTTCGCCCAAGTGCCTGCAACCTGAAGAGTTATTCTGCCTTGCTGTCCTGCAGACATCCTTTTTTTAAAAAGGGGGGGTGGGTTTGTTTTCCCTAAAGAGCCATACAAGTCACAGTTTGGAGACCTCTCTGCAGGCCAAACGGATCTGTTTGCAATTAGAAGGCTGCTGTGTGGTTTGGCCGAATTCCAGAGCAGCATGTTATAAGGTGCAGAAGAGAAGCCAATCCTGGCCAGAGAGGGGAGAAAAGCCGACTTGAAAGAACTGATCCATCTTGCCTCCCCAGGATTTCTACTCAGCAGGTAGGAAAACAATGTTTTGGGCTTCATTCTTTTGAATAACCCCTCTTTTTTGCAGTCTCCAAATGATGTTCTAAAAAACTGTTGACATTTGAATAGGCTTGGGTGCAGAAGAACTCATTTCCAAAGTTCTGCAATGTTTGTGAGGTCCTGTTTGTTATACAGGTTTTGCAGGGATTCCATTGACAAATTTGCACTTCCTTTTTTTTAAAAAATGGATCATCTTGAAGTGTGTCTTCTGTGTGTTATTGGAGCCCCTAGGTTCTTGTTTCTCCTGTAGTTCTGAGGTGATGTTGATTTCCACAGATCCATCCCACTTACAGCAGTGCTTTCTCCTGGTTCAAGGAACCTTCCCCTGACAAAGACTTTTCTGGCAGTCCTACTTCAGTGGAAAGTCTCCTTGACATGGGAGGAATGGATCTGCAAGATCCAACCTGATGTCTGTAAGATGGAGAACTCACAAAGCTTGGATCAGGGATGTGCACAGGTCCCTGAGTCATGAGATCGTGGAGGCAAATGTAGAATTAGCTCTGTTTATCCCCTCATCGGTACCATTAGTATGAGATTATAGGCAAGAATAGAGCTGACTGCTGCACAGAGACGAATGTCTCCTACCGTGAGGAATGACAGTTCTGTTTCATACGTTCAAAAATGATGGTGGGTCACTCTTAACTTCAAAAGCATGGTACAAATGGGCCACATTCTGGTTGAAGTACCCGGTGCAAGCAGAATTAAGGATGCACAAGTGATTTCAGTGTATATTTTGAAGCTGGGGTTGATCTTTCAGCTGCAGACTAACAAAGGCAGATACCCATAAGCTTAGACCAGCCTGGTTTTGGCACATCTGGGCTGTACATCTGGCTGGTCTCCTTTTGTTTGTTGAGCTGTAATTGCCAGTTTATAGATACAAGAATTGATATGTTCTATGTTTCCTGCCTTTGTAGCTGTGAATGCTTCACGGGCTGGGTCAAATGCAAACCACCCCATCAAAATGTTAATACCTTTATGTGGGTAAATTCTGAATATTTGTATCAATGGAGACGAGGAGGTAATCTGAAGGGAATCTTGTATTAATGTACAGGATCCAGGTTCCCTCGCAAGTAGTTCAGACCACTGTACCAAACAGCATAACAGGCAAAGACTTGCTCGGATTTGTCCCATGGATAAACACTTCAGAATGAAATACTGCAAGAGCTACGGCTGGGATTGCACAACCCCTCTTTCTCTAGAGAGTTCCCCCCCCTCCCCCTTGTCTAATTCCATTGTGATATGAAGTTGATATCCTTCAGCTTCTCAGTTGAAGGAGTGCTGTTTGGAGCTGCCAAGGGATGGGGGGGGGGGGGGTTGAGGCGCAAGAAACTGCCCTTTCTGCTATGCTGTGGGAAGAGTACAGGGGGAGGGGGAAACTCATAAATGGCTTTCTTATCATCCCACAAAGGCACCATGAGGCAGATTCTTTCCCTGTTGTTTTTCGTGGCACTCAGCTGTTCTGTCAAGCCAAAGCGGCAGCAGACAACCTCTGAATGGGACTACAGATCTGAAGGTAATGTGCCACTTGTTTGTACGTCCCCCTAGGAAGCAATTTAGGCAACTCAGGACGTTTTTTTATTGGGTTGGCGGGAGAGATAAAACAGAATGCTTGGTGGCTGCTGGGCAAGTTAGATCATTTTGTTCAGATCTCGATACCTTAGCTAAGTGTCCGAGATTCACGGAGTTCACTGCTAGAGCAGTGTTTTGCATGCAGAAGGTCACAAATTCAACCCCTGGAGTTTCCAGTTAAAAGATTTAGGTAGTAGGCGATTTGAAAAACTTCAACCTGAGAGCCCTAGCAAGCCACTACTAGACATAGGAGACAATACTGACAGCTGCATGTGTATTGAGTCCCATACTTATTCTGCATCATCTGGTAGTCAAAAGGGTAAGTTTAGCTTTCACATTAAGTCAGTGGCTACTTTTCACAAGAACTGGTGACATCTGGCACCCCATCGGCACACTTCTAAAATAATAAGTTCACACTTCCTTATAACTGTAGAACAAGAAGTTATCTACCACCAAATTTATTCATCCTCAGGGCTTGAAATGAGAAGCTGTTTAAGTGATGAGCTCCGTCCAAGGCCAGATAAACTTTTTTATAACTTTTAATAATCTTTTTAATAGATTTCAACTCAAAATATTCATCCTCATGACGTGTAACCAGGTTTCCACAATATATTTTTAGGAGGCCAGGTGCATCCTGTTTTGAGGAGATAACCTAGAAAGAAATGCTCAAAATATAGGAGATCTGAACTCTCCATTGCCCATACTTTTGCAACACCCAGTTTTGCCTTTAAAAATATGGTTCCATTATTAGATTTTCCCAGTATGTATGTGTTTGGCATTACATCATAATTTTGTTCTTGTAAACTTTTTGCCCATCTTAAATCCTTCTAAGACGGGCCACAAATCTTTAGCATATACTTTATAGGCCTAGTTTATTTTGATTTCATATGTTTTACGGTGGATTTCATAAATGTGCCCTTTGCTTGACAAATTATTATAATTACAATTATTGTCTAATATAAATGGTGGGAAAATACCCAAGTCCAGAAATGAGTCTGTAGGGAAGGGGCTGTATTCTTTGATGTTACGACTTGATTTTATATCCTATTTTATCTAGCTAACAAAGTCAACATGAAAGGATGTGCCAATCTTACTGTTGTCCTGGACAACTGGAAGTTTGCTATCACGACTCAAATCAAGAATCTCCTTCTCTATGATCACCAGACTGTGTTACCTGACTATGGAAGGTGAGTTAGGGGTTAGCGGACTTCTGGTGTGATTGAAGGTAGCTGTGTTAGTCTGTTGCAGTAAAAACAGAAAGGAATCTTATGGCACCTTCAAGATAACAACTTTTGTGGTTTTAAATTCCACTTCATCAGAGGCAGGTAAATTATGTCTTGATCAGTGTGTCAGTGGTTCTCAACCTTCCTAATGCCACGACCCTTTAATACAGTTCCTCATGTTGTGGTGACTCCCAACCATAAAATTATTTGTGTCTCGGTTCCTAAGACCATCGGAAATATGTGTTTTCTAATGGTCCTAGGCGACCCCTGTGAAAGGGTTGTTCGACCCCCCAAAGGGGTCGCGACCCATAGGTTGAGAACTGCTGGTGTATGTGCACTGTGCCTAAAGCTCCATTTTCAGTGAACAATCAAGAATCTAATTTTTAGTAGCCTTTCTGCAAGTACTGGGGTCCCAACAGGACATCTACTGATAACTGGGAAGATGTTGGCTTCAGCTGTGAGGCTTCTCCCTGATATAGTAGTGGTTGTAATAAAGGTTATATTCTTTGCTTCTAGGCATTATCTGAGGTGCAAGCCTGCTATAGAGTCTTTTGTATACCTCCAACTCATCATTCTCTCTCTCTTACTCTTTAGGATCAAACCCCTTTCTGATGCCCTTGATGACCTGTACAAAGAATTCAATGCCCTCAAAGAACGTCTTGGAGAACTGACTACACGTTTTGAAGGAGTGGAGTCTTTTGTGGATGAGATTAATAAAGGACAGGGGAAGACTCCCGCAAAGACTCCCATCAGAGTCATCCAACCAGAGACTGTGCCCTTGCCAGCCAAACGACGGAGAATCCTGATCCGGGATGGGAAGAAGCTCAGAGAGCCTCTGACAGATGGCAACTAAGCAATAGGAGTACTCTCAGTTGGTTCAAGTGCACTGCAGAACTTCTAGAAGTTCAACCAAGCAGTTTTTCCCTCTAGAAGACGACTCTGCCAAAGACCTAGATAGGAGCTATCTATCCCTTTGCCCTAATCATTGTTTACCATGAAAATAAATCTCACAAAGTTGCAAAGCTGCTTTCAGGATGAAGTCAGATAGGTTTTGAGGATTGTGGAATTTGGCAGCATAGTTCCATTGAGAAGGAGGCATTAAGAGGTTAGTTAGTCTTAAGAAGTTAGTCTTAAGAGGGCCTGTTCCTTAAAATACTCCTCTTTAGCTTGAGATGTCTGGAGAAATTTGCTGCCAGAGGTGCAATTGTGTACAGTCTTGGCACAACGATCAATAAATTGACTCTGGATATGAAATCAGAAGCCTTTATTAGGTTGGCAACAAGGGCTCAAACTGCAGGAAGCCAGATCTGGGGATCTTGGCTCCTGCAAACACATTTATTCCCTTATTTTCCCCCTCAGCCCCCCCCCCCCCCCAATCTTCCCACTGTTTAATAGGACAACAAGGTGTGAATAGCTTTGTTATGGAGTACTGAGTGTCTCAAGGTCAAGCAATAGTCTTCTGAGTGGAGCCTCCGCGCCTTCCTCCCCACTTCCAGAGGTCCCAGGCGAGGTTGCCTACTTAGCTATGTTACCAAGCACAGAGATTTAGAACAAAGGGTGCATTAAAATATGATAGATAGGTATATAAAAAGATGTTCCCCTGACCAGGTGTGACTTTGAGGCCTGAGTGGTTTGATGCCAGGGAAGGCAGGTGCCATGCCTGACAAATTGTAAGGTCCAGCCAGTACTCTGCATCTCTTAGTAATCAGGTGGATTACAATCTTGTTCTTTGCCAAATTCCAGTTTCTCTGAACATTCCAAGAAGGAAATATTTCTGTCACACTTGCACAAATTATACTGGCTACACTATCTGGGTAATGTAGATATTGCACTTAAGCACTGATGGGAAAAAAACATCTAAGCTGCATCGAAATCTGTTTGTTTTTGACAATCCACATGTCTCCACTGCAGAAAGCAGAAATATGTAGATTCTCAACATGTTGATTCTGTGCTAATACATCTCTTCGATGTCATGGTGGAGAGCAATGTTAAAATTATTAAAACATTCCAGCCGTAAAGGAGGTAAAAGGTAATGCAACTGAAGCAAGCCCATCCAAGAGAGGAGAATCACCACTGCCCTTTTTGCAGTCTACCAAGCCAGCAGGGCAGACTAGGCCAGTAGCTGAGTGGCAACAGAATTGACTACAGAGAGACTGCAGAATCAAAGCAGCTAACAGTGAAAGTAGAATCAGAATTGATTTCCTCAGTCTTCTCAAGCTTTCTGTGATGCTTAAGCAACCAAGATTCTGCTTTGTTTGGGTACAAGCTTCTTAGAACGACAAATACAAACAGCTACATTTCAGCCCTAAAGAATCTAAATTCTACCTTGAATGAAAACCCAAGTCTTCCTGTATGAGGTCCCACACGCTGAGTGGTACTTTTGGCTTTCTTGCCTGCAATGTGGGGATGAATTTGCCCTGCATTCAAAATACATTTTTTAAAAATCCACCTCCACCCAATATTAAGAGACCTTCACTCTTTCCATGCTTGCTATACGAGCTGAGGCCATTTCAGGGAAAAGGGCTAAGTTGAGCCAAAGGGCCACTAAGCCAAGTATCACAGATGAGCTCCAGCCAAATTATGAGTAACTGAGTTTATATAATACTTCCCATCCTCTGGGAGTTAATGGCCACTCCTCTTTCCTGAAAATCTGTACAGCTGCATGTAAATCTTGGCGACTGGCCCCTCTCATAAGAGCAAAACACGAGCATTTTGATGAAGGGAAAGCAGGAGTTTTTCCTTCAGCCTGGAAGACTTTAAGTTGTTTCCAAGTACAAAAGTTATTGATGTGTGTGAGGTACTCTCTGTAAACCTGGCGAGCGCCCTCAAGCCCTGGAAAGGACTGCAAAACCCTGAGCTGGCTGCAGTTAGAGTGAATAGCTGTGCTGTTTAAGACCAGTTACCATGGATTGCAGTCTAACCAGGCTATTGCCCAAAGCTGAGGTGTCAATCTGGAGTAGCAGTGGGTGGAGGAAGTAACCACAAAAAATTAGTCTGATCAGTACTTTTAGAACATGTTACCTTGTGATGATTCTGCAAGACACTGATGTGTGCATGTTCAACTTCTGAAGCACCTTCAGAGGAACTTGAAACCCTGAAGTCCCAGGACTAATCTGTAAGAATTTTAGCTCTTCCTAACATCAGCATGAGTTTATTAGGGTACAAAGTGTACTTAGGACTTCAAAGGGGTCTTCAAGGGGAGAAATGAATGTCCTCCAACCCCAACTAGTTATTCATCACTTCTAGTTTTTTAATGGCCAGTTTCCTGCCTGCAACACAAGTTCATTTTTTTCACAGTACAGCAGGATTTGGTGAATCAAGTATCACATTCCGCATGTTTCGGCTTTTGACAACTCTCAAGAAGGCCTTTCTTTGTGGAGAGCTAGTTTTGATGACTACTCAAACTCAGCTGCTGCATACAAAATACATATGAGCAAATTGCCTTTAACTGCAGTCACAAGAATTTTTTGGCAATATAGGATGACAGCACTCGGTGCTGGTGTCCCCTTAGTCATAACCAGGTGAAAAAGGTCTTTTGCTATCTTTTAAGTGGTACAAAAAATAAAAACAGGTCAACATGCTGTTCTAAGCTAGCAGCAGTCACCTTGGCAGTTTTGCTGCTGATCTTTACTACAGGAACCACAACGTGTTTTCACCAATGTAATGCACTAAAGCAAGCATTGATTCAAGTGTGTTCTAACTGGCCAGTGGATCCAAAACTTTATAAAATGATCAACGCTTTTGTGAACTTGAGGAACTTTCTCTCCTTTCCCTTGCTGGAGCATGGCTGTTTGCTCAGCTCCTCCCAATGTGAGTCCTGCGCTGAAGACACTGAGGTTACTCAGGTGGTGAGCATAGATCTCTACCTACCTCACCCAATTAGAACTGTAAGAGATATGCAACAATTTATGTACTGAACATGACCAGGTATGGAGTTCTGAAGGCAAGTTAGATGAAGGGGATTGCCAAACTCTAGTTCCAGCAAGGTTTCTGTGCCTTTGAAAGCTACACTGATAGACCACGAAGTCACAGATACAGCTCCCCCATGAACGGCATCACTGTGCTGATCAAACTATTGTCAAGCAGCTTGCAGTGGTGATGGACCCAGGCCAGAATTGGACAAGTGGTCAGCACACAGAACTGCAACTATATGTGTATTGGTCACTGCAGCTGTGGGCCAGCCTTGCAGTGTGAATTGGTTCCACTCTTGCATTTGCCTCTCCTGGAAGAATAACTGCAAACAACCAAAATAAACACAAGGACCTTAATATCTGTGTGTGTGTCGTCACAGCTGACTTATGAAGACCCCATAGGATTTTCAAGGCAAGAGATGTTCAGAGGTGATTTGCCATTGCTTCCTTTTGGATGGGGTGAGAGTTCTGAGAGAGCTAGCCCAAGGTCACCCAGTAGGCTTCATGTAGAGGAGTGGTGAATTGAACCAAGTTCTCCAGGTCAGAGTTCACTTATCTCTTTTTTTTTGTATAGATACATTTATTTTCTAGACATGAACACACAAAAAATAACAACAAACAAATACTTTCACATCTCACCACAGCAGTACAAAGCATAATAATAAAACACTGAAAAAAGAAAAACAAAAGAACGGAAAGCAAGAAAATATCCAAATAACAACTTCCCACTGCCTCAGTATTGAATTTTAATCCATTCTAGGTTCATGCATCTAATTAAAACATCAGTTACGCTCTATAGCACTCTAATAGCTCTATAGCACTCTATAGATCTATAGCACTCTATTTCAGTCTGCTGTTCTAAGTCTCAAATCCTGAGATTATTTCTCTTCTATCATATTTTCTCCAAAGGAAGTCTGTAAACGGTTTCCAGTTTTCTACAAATTTCTCTATGTTACTGTCTTTCATTAAAATTGTTACCTTTGCTATTTTTTAGTACTCTGTGACCTTCTGTATCCAATCTTCCTTGGCTCGTATTTTTTCCTTTCTCCATTTTGGGGTATACATTGTCCTTGCAGAAGTACAAATATACATGAAAAGCAGTCTATATTGATTTGGGATATTGTCTCCATTTAATCTCAGTATAAAAACTTCAGGTTTTTTCTTCACTGTTATTTTTTCATAATTTCCTGCATTTCTATTGTACTACATTATGACTACCAGTTATCTTCCCTGTAGTTTACAAAGGAAAACAGACTTTCATAAGTTCAGTTTCAAGGTGTATGTTTGCATTACATTCAGATTTCATTTTTAAACCAAGCTATTTTTAACAGCCCCTTCTCATACTTAATAGCAATTAAAATTTGATTTAAATATTTGAAATTAGCTGTCATTTGAAGGGGGGAAAAAGCCTCCTCATGAATTAATTATGCAGGTTTACCCGGAACTAAATAGCTGTGTTTTTCATAGGACTTAATTCTAAATATGCATGCTGATGAGTTTTGGCTTTTTCTTTCAGACATTATTTTCGCTCATCAGACCAACCCTCCCCTTAAAAATACCAATTTACAAATTCAAGAACTGTGTACATTAAGATCTGAACAATATTTTAACTGTACAGTTGGAGAATATGAATATTTTGAATTATTCCTTTTGGTCAAACACTGTTACTGAGATGAAAAAGAGCTGCTGTGAAGGGAATAGTGAGAACTATAGGTGGGTGGGGGAAGCTAGCGACTGGAGACTGCAATGACAGGCGATGATCTGAGTGGAGAAACCAACCAGCTCCCCCACCTGCTGCTTTCTTTCTCGTCCTCTGATTAGACCAGATACAGATAATACGTGGCTTGGGGGTTTTTCCGTCTCACCCTCTCCCTTTTTATCCTTTTATCTTTCAGCTCGCAGGGTAGCTCTGACCTACTGTTGGCAATGATGCCATCTGCTGGTTCTTGCTTTTTTTACACAACAAAGAAGGCCTGCCTTTTATAAGCCACCTGTCTGCATGTCATAGCCCGTCGCTGCTTGTACTCTGTGTGGTGTTAGTGGTGGAAAATGTTGTCAAGTCATAGCTGACTTGTGGCAACCGTGAAGATTTTCAAGGCAAGAGATGTTCAGAGGTGGTTTGCCATGGCCTGCCTCTTTATAGTGACTCTGGACTTGCTCGGTAGTCCGCCATCCAAATACTAACCGCAGTTCCACCTTGCTCAGCTCCTTAGATCTGGTGACATGAGAGAATGGGCCATCCAAGTGAAGGCTGCACCGTGCTTACAATATAATTAAAACAGAGGATGCTTTCCTATAACCACTAAATGGATGTCAGGGTGTATAAAAGCCTAAAGATTTAACTAAAACGTCTGTCGAGTCCAGCACCTTCTTTCCAAGAAAGACCAACCAGATGTCTCGAGACGAGAGGCAGATTACACGGGCAACATTGCGGCTTGTCTCCACCAAACGATAAATTGCCTGTAGCTATGGAAGTTCCATATCTTCACAGCTTCCTGTGCTCGTAATACTCTTCCAGCCGCCTTTATTTACTTAAATGTATATCCCGCCCTATCCCCTTGGGTCCAGGTTCCAAGAGAAATGACTCTATAGTTACATAACCCTCCAAAGCATTCGGGCCATCCTCTCATTCTCCACCCTGAACGTGCACATTTCCCATCCACTGCAACAGCACAGTCGCCCAACCAAGCTGCCTTTTACAGGTCTGGAGTAATCTATAGTGGCCGGCGGAAGCACCCCGAGTTCTTCCCTGGACCTCATAACGGGGTCCTTCCCCCCACCCCCATCCCGAAGTCCTTCTAGCGTGCAAAGACCTCTATCCTCCCCCCGCAGCAATATGTCAGAAACCGCTGCACACTCCTCCCCGCCTTCTCCACTCCGTTTTACGACGTGTCGTAAACCCACGTCCGCCCAGCCCGCTTCTTCTGCCGCGCGTAGACCTCATCTGCGAGAGCGAGGGAGCCGTAAAGCGGGGAGGAAGCGCCGCCCGCTCCGTTAATTAGCGACGCCGCGAGGCAGAAAAGGCGTGGTCAGAACTGTAGTCCCGCCCCTTTGTGGTGAGGAGGGAGTTGGCAGCTGAGTTCCCCATGCTGCCGCCTTACGGACTTTCTCTTCCTGCCCCGAGGGGAGTCGCCTTCCTTTTCTGGGGCGGGGGCACATGGGGGGGCGGTGCCTTTCCCTCCCTCCTCTTTGTTGCCCTTTTTAGTGCCGTCCTTCCTGGGAACGGGCAGCCCACGTCGGTGTGGGGTAGAATCGCACAGGTGGGGGCGCTGAGAAGGCTGCTCTGTGTGAGGGGAGGGGCGTTTATGGAGGGAGGGGGGAGGGTCCCTGCGTTCTTTTTGCAACCCTTTCGCTCTTTTCTCACGCTAGTGGGGAGACAGTCGCCCCAGGGCGGACCCGCACCACCTCCCCCCCTCCCACACACAGCCCATGTCTGCATCTCTGTTTGGTTTCCTTTCCAGATTGGCACCAGGGATCATGGCACAAGTGGGGCACAGGGTGGATTACCTGGCAGGATTCTGCTGCCCGGTGGGGGGGCTGGCAGCTGGGAAGCCGAGGGTGCTGTGCCACGAGAACCAGATCTACCTCTCCAATGGCACGGAGTATGTCTACATCTATGATCAAGAAGGGCGGCTAATGAAGGTAAGTGGTACATGGCTGCCCCAGCCGGGTCTAGGTTGGTCCAGCTGACGTCTTGTCGTTCGCAGGGGAATTGTGGAGGCCCTGGAAAGTAGGTCAGATGCTGTGAGCTGCTTCTGGGATCTTCACAGTGGCATCCAAGGAGAAAGGCTGGGCAGATGGTCCAAGACCCTTAGTAGTCTGATTTCCCCTTTAACAGCACATACATATGAATCCATATTTGTGCACTGTGTCAGTTCATTTGTGCTTTTGTGCTTTTACTTGCTAAACCTAGTTTCTCATCACCAGCTATGATGAAAAATCCACCTTACAAGCATCCCAATTGTGAGTACAGTATTATGCATCCTAGAGTGGTTAGGGGGTAACTGCGCTTCAGCATGTGCTTAGTCTCTCCTAGTAACTCAGATTCCCAGCTGTCGCTATGGCAGATTTTATAGCTGTGTCCTTCCAGAGTGAGGGGCTGTTAACGGCTCCTAGCTGCTTTTGTGCATGTACAGGAGACCGTGTACTGTATTTCTGTACACCTGTCACTAGCAGCAGTCCTAAAAGGCTTTGTTTTCAGTACAGTATTTTGAAATTGAAAAATCTGCATACGTGTATAAATTGTCATGGAACAAATGGAACTCTGACCTCCCATCCCCCATGTACTAAGGGGGGAAGGGGGGAAGATACACATTGCATAGAGGATCATTAGAAAAAGCCCCATGCCTGCAGACACCTTATATTGTGTAAAGGGAAAGGGAGCCGGCACACAAAGCACTCTACTGCTGATAAAATAGGACTTTAGCATATCACTAAGTGCGGCACATTGGAATGTGGATCAGCTCATTAATTCTATGATTAATGGGTTGTTGGCGGGGGAGGGGGGTAACATTGCAAGCTTTCCAGTGGCACAGAGATCCTGTATCAGGGCTTGCATAAGTGGTTATAGAGTGATGGGTTCTGTGTGATTTGTGTTGCCTTTTCATCTTCCTTCCCATAAGCCCACTTGTATGTACCATGGCTGTGGCATTGGAGTATCATAGGTGGCCCCCTCCCTCTATTTTCTGGGGTGATAATGCTGGGCTCAGTTCTGCAGGAATGCTTGTGTGCTCTATGTTGGCAACTTCAACCCAGCACACAACCTGTGATTTTGGTATAGCTTGTTTCATGAAAAGCCAGCAGGGAATGCTGACAAATGTGTGAGACCTGAGATTAGCCATCTAACAGTGTGATGGAGAATTACTCCAGTCTAAACCTATTGATCTTATTGAGCTTTGGTTGGAATAAATCTGCATGCAATTACACTGTAAATCTTTAAGCAGGTGCTCTAATGACTTCTCAATGCACCCTTTTATAGCAGAGTAGTTATCTTACCTGTGCTTTCTAATCCACTTAGATGCGGCATCTAATTTTTAACATCTTATTTGTGAGTTTTTTTGACATCTCACTTCTGACACTTTTGACAAATCTTTTAAAATGTGTGTTTTTCTGTTCCCTGTTCCCTGAAGAAGAATTGAAATTCTTTTTCCTGACTGAAGCTAAATGTTGGTGGCTTTTGTATGACTGCCATTTTTCCTGCATTGTTTGCTAGGCTCATGACAAACCTTAGCACTGTGTTATAAATGTATCTTTAATTTATTCCCTTGATTGTTTCTAAGGAACCCATTATGGTAATATCTGGCTCAACCTCCTACACTTTTACCTCATCCAGAGAAGTAGGTCACAAATGGGTTAACACTTTGAATTGCTGCAGACAGCCATGTGGGCTATTGCTTGTTCCCTCAGTGATGAAATGAAACCCCATCTTGAGTAAAATATGTCATTTGTTCATCAGCACAGAATGACAGCAGAGGCACTGGTTAAGAGCTTTTAAAATGAATTTTGTCTCATATCTAAAAATCTCTACTTATTGTGAGACATGCTTTTCTAACAGACCTTTACTGAAATACCCTATAACAGAAGTTGTACATCCTCAGATAATGAAGAGGAAAAAAACTAGATCAATAGGTTTTATGACCATGGCAAACATTTAAATCAGAATATGTACAGACATTGTAGATTTTGACTGCACACCACTGAATATAGTAGCTGACTGAGGGATGCTTTGTCTGGCCAGACCTAATGTGGGCAGGAGAGAAGACGGGGGTGGGGGGGTGGGGGTAACAGATGCTCATTTGGAACTCATTTCTTTCTACTCCATGTGACTGTAGTATTCAGGGGGAGCTATTCCCAAGATATTATATCCTTTATTTTTATGTTAAACCAAATTGCATATTATCTTGGTAATTGGCATTGCCAGCTTTGTCCTGGCCCTGTTCTTGTGCCTTTTAACAATAGCCTGACTTACAGAAATAGGGCAGGTGAAGTTTTATCCTGTTCCATTATCTGTGAAGCAGGTGACGCTTCATCTGTTCCATTTCTACATGTCAGGCTGCTGTTGAAGGCACAGGAGCAGAGCCGTCCTATGGATGATCCCTGTGTATAGGACAGGAGCATATATGTATGAAAGCCAAACATATCCTATCCTATTGGCATCTTTCCCAGAGAGGTCACTTTAAGGAAAATGATGACAGGCCCTGTTCACTCCGTTAATAACCAGCCCTGGGTATGTGTTCATATACTTGGCCTTCATGAAGTATAGTTGTGTAGATGAGGGGATAGTGTTTCAGAGGTAATTCACAATTCCCCTATTTAATTCTACCCCTCAAGGTTCTACTGAAGAGGGCCTTCTCTCCCTTCCCAGTCCTCTTCACTGTGCTTGTTTTCTTCCTAGGCTGTCTACAGGTTTCCTGATCAAGTCTGGCATGTGGAACTCCTGCCTGTCCACCAGCAGCTTTATATCCTGTGTGCCGGAGTGGGCATTTACTGTGTGTCCTTGGACTACCAAAGCAGGTGAGAGCTGGCTGGGCCAGTATCTGGCTGGATTGAAGTTTTGACCAGACTGTTTGCCAGCTGATAACCTGCCATGAAATTCAATTAGTAGTTTGGGTTGGACAGCTCCAAACTAGGGGGCATCTCCCTACTACCACCACTCGCCATCTCTGCCACCCCTCCAGAGATCCCAAGTTATTTATGCCTTCATTGCCAGTGATTAGTTTCTTACCTGCTAGCCCAGGGGTAGGGAACCTGCGGCTCTCCAGATGTTCAGGAACTACAATTCCCATCAGCCTCTGTCAGCATGGCCAATTGGCCATGCTGGTAGGGGCTGATGAGAATTGTAGTTCCTGAACATCTGGAGAGCCGCAGGTTCCCTACCCCTGTGCTAGCCAGTGGTGGATCCAGTTCTCTGGAATGTCATCCTTGAGGAGATCTGACAGGACACCTCAATAATTGCTTTCAAGCAGCAACTGAACACTTTTCAAGGAAAGGTGGTAGTTTGTTGGCAGAGTCCACACTTTGCATGCAGGAGGTAGCAGGTGCTAGGAAAGTCGTTTTCTGGCAGTGGCCCTCTAGGCTGTCAAAATGGACCATTCTGAGTTTCATGGACTAGTGTCTGGCTCTGTATAAAGCAGTTTCCTATGAGAATAGAACTACATGTGGGGAGGGGGGGTTTGCGTAGCAGTGGAGCAAAAGCTTTGTATGTAAAAGTTCCAAAATCTAGGCAGATAGAATCTGAAGTCCTCACATGTTGGCAAACATCTTTGCCAAAGGCCTCAAAAAAGCTGCTGCCATCCAGAGTAAACAATATTGAACAAGATGGACCTGTGATTTCTCACAGGAGACCACTTCATATGCTTCTGCCAATTCACTGATGACTGTAGACTGGTTGTAGGAACATTGCATTTAATTCCACAGGATGCGTAATGTTATTTGACAAAGATTCGTATGTGTTCTTGCTGGCCTACATTTTGATTTTGTATTTCGATGTTCTGGGCAGAAGCAGAGCTACCTGGGGCCAGGGTGCGCACGTTGCACCGGGCGCATGCCTGGGGGACGGAAAGTCCCCCCACGGCGCCCCCCTCCCGCCCCCCTGCAGTCCCCCCCACAATTACCTTTGTGAAACAGTGCAGGCTGGAGAAGCGACCTGTTCCCTTCAGGCTGAAAACGGCCTGGTGGGAACTACACTTCCCAGGAGACCTTGCGAGTCTCAGGGTCTCCTGGGAAGTGTAGTTCCCACCAGGCCGTTTTCAGCCTGAAGGGAACAGGCTGCTTCTCCAGCCTGCACTAAGGTAAGGGGGGGCAGGGCGGAAAACACAGAGTGCATACCGGGCGCACTCTGGGCCAGCTACATCTCTGGTTCTGGGGCAGGGGTAGGCACCCTCTTCAGCCCGAGTGCTCAAATTATGCAACATTATAGTTAGCTGGACATGCTAGGAACAAGCCAAGTCCTAGCAACAACGCTAGCATCTTAGCACTGCTAGCCTTGGACTCCACTCATGGCTCTGCAAGTCTGGGAGATGACGATGAGTCTTTGTCAATGCCTGCTGTCTTCTCCTGCACCGTTGGCGCCAGGTGTGCTGCTCACTTTTTGAATGCTTAGGTGGAAACATTGTACTTGGCTGCCAAGCAAAATGGTCTGATGTGCCACTGTTGGCACATGTAAGGTTTCCTACGAGTGTTCTAGTTTAAGTTGCTTTAAAAACCACTAAATTTGAATAAAGTTTAAACAGCAGTGAATTTTATGTGTTTGTTTATGATATTTATACCCCATTTCATACTAATGTCTCTAAGCAACTTACAGTGTTAAACGACAATAAAAACATAAATAAAATATAATAGAACAGCAATTAAAATCACATCAAA
This sequence comes from Sphaerodactylus townsendi, assembly GCF_021028975.2. Classification (NCBI taxonomy): domain Eukaryota; kingdom Metazoa; phylum Chordata; class Lepidosauria; order Squamata; family Sphaerodactylidae; genus Sphaerodactylus; species Sphaerodactylus townsendi. The sequence continues at coordinate 128,908,929 of NC_059427.1, read as the reverse complement.
ATAACTGCCCCCCACCCCAAAGACCAGCAGCTGTAGAGAGGGTTTTTAGGGAGACTAACCAAATGCCTGCATGAAGAAGATCTTCACATGCACCTAAACCCATAAAAGGCTGGTGTCTAATCTCCAAGGGGAGACTATTCCGGAGCCTGCAGGCAATCACGAGAAAAAGCCCTTCCATGTGCCCCTGCATCTCAGTGGGTGGAGGTGACATCAGGAGTGCCTTCCCCTGTGATCTCAGTGTCTAGGCAGGTACATACAGGCACAGGAGCTCCTTCAGGTAAGCAGGGCCCAAGCCATTTAGGGCTTTATATGTCAACATCTTGAATTGGGCCTGGGAGCAAATCGGGAGCCAGTGCAATTCTTTAAGGACTGGTGTGACAACCGGGCAAAAATTGCCCAAAACCATAGGGCCCCTTCAAAAGGGATAGATCACTGCCGCTTTCAGAAGTGCTGGCACTATTCCCTCCATCAAGGAGGCATTTACTTCTTCCTGAATCTTCTGGTTTAGCCCACCCCCACCCCCAGTTGCCCTTTATCAGCTGGGATGGACAAGGATCCAGGGGACTAGTAGTAGGCTATATCACTGCAAGCAACTTGTCCACATCCTTGGACCTTGAGAAATGAAACTGGTCCAATAATCCAGACACCTCCACAGGATTCTGTTCAATCCCATGCAGGACTGGGTGACTTTATCTTGAAAGTGCGCAGCAAAATCATCACAGCAGATACCAGGAACACCCTGGCCACAGTCCTCTGAGTGGAGGACAGCAAGCCATTAACCACTCTAAAAACTCTGCAGGATGGCTACTTGCAGATGCGGTGAGGATGGAGAAATATATCTTGGCAGCTGCCACTTGGTGACCCTGATAATGGGCCCTAACTGGTGTCTAGTCAGATCTGCACGATTATTTCCTCCACCTGCGCTCCTGCTCCATTGCCCTCTGATCCCCAGTATACAATGGACCCTCAGGAATGATCACTTCAACGGCCCTCCTGATCTCACCATGCCAAAGGTGAGATTAACAATTTCATAAATTGTTATGCAGGGACTTGGTGCAGTGCAGTTATCTGATACCGTGTTTCCCCGAATATAAGACAGTGTCTTATATTAATTTTTTGCTCCCAAAGATGCGCTATGTCTTATTTTCAGGGGATGTCTTATTTTTCTGTGTTCTGTTTGTCGGGCATGCTTCCAAACAAAAACTTTGCTACGTCTTACTTTCAGGGGATGCCTTATATTTTGCACCTCAGCAAAACCTCTACTACGTCTTATTTTCCGGGGATGTCTTATATTCGGGGAAACAGGGTAGCTCCTCAGAATGGAGGGGTAGGGGTAGGGTTTCCCTTTAAGGACTACCCTCCTATGGTATTCCAGAAGCCCTTCTGCCCATTGTTGACTGAATTTGCCTTTTATTCCTGTACATTGAGATTGGGCCTTATTGATTTCCAAAGAAGGAGCAGAAAACCTAGTGGTGGAGGGAAGGTGCAGGAGAGTATATTGGCATGACAGAAATTATATCCACCAAGTATTTTCTGCTGTGAATTACCAATGGGGTTCTTTCCCCTGTCACCTGACATAGCAGGAGGGACTATGTGCTGGCAAAGTGGGCTATAGATCTGCATATCAGGCGATATTAGGTATTGCCTAATAATTGCCTATGTTGCAGCAAGGAGAGAAACTGCCTTTCTGGGGTGCAGGATAATCAGCTTGCTCAAGGCTTGCAGATCATTTCCTGCCAAAACTGAGTAGGGAGCTCATGTTGCAGAGTGGTGAGCTGCAGTACTGCAGTCAAAGCTTTGCTCACGATCTGAATTATAACCTTGTGGAAATCAGATTCCGGGCAGCCAACTCAAAGTTGACTCAGCTTTTTGAATTCGGTAAAATAAGTACCCAGCTTGCTAGGGAGTAAAGTGTAGACAACTGGGGAAGGCAATGGCAAACCATCCTATAAGCATAGACTTTCTAGTTAATGTCATGATGTGGCATCACCTCATGGGTCAGTGATCACCTGGTGCTTGAACTACCTTTACTTTTCACCTACACTGAGTAAGAATTGCATCACGTCTGTCAGGCAGGGAAGTTTTAGAAACGGGAAAAGCGTTTCAGTTTTCCATATGGATATAGGTTATGTGGCCAGAGGAGCTAGTAATTTAAAAAATGTAGATTAATAGGTTTTGTGGGTGTAATTGCAAGGCTGAGTGTGTAGCACTGATCTTTTATTCTCTTGAAGACCACCAGCAATGCACTCGGCAGACTTTGCCCCTCTGTCACTGCTGTCTGGTTTCTAAGCCTTTAAAGTGATGCTCTGGAGTTTATAGGGCACCAAAAGGGTTAAGTCACTGGGTCCTCCCTCCAGAGTCTCCTTCTGCATTATCCAGCTCACTGCTCTTGAATTCAGCTCCATGAAGCAGATGCTAAACACTCATTTTTTTTACTCCCCCTCCACCACACTTTCCCCTCTGGCTCTATTGAAAGCTTTTCCTTGTTTGCTTTGAAGGTTAGTGAAGCAGACAGATGGAGAGGAAAATGACTGCTTCTCCACCGTCCTCCCCATGGGGTCCAGTGCCTGCACTTTCCCCGATGCCACGCTTTGCACCTTCACACTGCTCAACGATGTCCTCGTCACCCTCTCCCAAGTACAAGGGAAGTGGTGCATGAATCTCCACAAGCTCCCAAGCCCTGAGGACCAGGAGAACTTGCCACGTCAACCAATCAGCCATGTGGACATCACCACCTGCACAAGCAATGATGGGGACGTGTCCCTAGCTCACTTTCTTCCGGTGCTGTGTTGCGCATCTTCTCCTGGCACCAGTGGCTCCAAAGAGGGCCTTCGCCACTCAGGGGGATTCATTCTGGAGGAGCCCCTCTTCAGCCTCCTCTTTGGCGTTGATGCTGCCATGCTGGATTCACCCATGATCCTCTGTGGCTTCCCAGATGGACAGTTGTGTTCTGTGCCTCTGAAGTCCCTGAGTTCTCCTGACAACCGCCACTGTGAAGATTCACCCATCAAGATCCTTCATCATTTGGAAGAGCCAGTTGTCTTCATTGGAGCCTTGAGGACAGAGCGAAAGTCCCCAGATGCCGAAGAGCTGCCTGCCTTTGGGGATTTAGGATGTGACTGTGTAGTGGCTCTTGGACACTATGGGAAAATGGTGGCCATCAAGGCAGCACAGGGGAAAGAAGTCAAGGTCCCAGAGCTCCGAGAATATTACCTGCAGGGGCCTGTCCTGTGTGCAGCATGCAGCGGAGGAAGCCGCATGTATTACAGCACTCACTCTGACATTTATGCTGTTGACTTGGACAATAACATCCCAGATACTGAGAAGTTGGAGGACGCCCCTGGGACCCTTCCATCTGCACTGTCTCCTGCCAGCTTGAGTATCTGCAGCGTGGTGGCCCTTTCCTTATCATCTCGAGAGTCAGAAGGTACTAGAGTATGTTGGGAAACGACTCAGTGGTTAGAGGTGACAGGGATAGTTTTGTTATGCAATGGTTCTCAGAAATGCTTCTTGTAAGATGTGAGGAAAAGTTGACCAATAGTAAGGGGCAAAAAATGTGGCTAGGATGGATCTTTATATCTACAGGCTGTGGGTGGTAGCCCTACCTCTACAGTTTCTTCTATCAAACCTACACCAAGCTGTTCTAAAACCATGCTTTTGTTATATACTAGGTCAAAAACTGGAGGCCCTCAAGCCAAATCTGGACCGTGGGCCATGACACGGAATCTTTTGGTTATATACTGAGTCTACAGAGTGCCAGTCTACAGAGAGAAAAAGAGTTCAAGAAAGAGTAGGCATTTTGGCCATGGACTTTTTGGCAGACTCTGTGGGTTTAGGGAGGTCGGTCAGCTTCCCAAATTACCCCATTCTCAGAAGGTCCCTCCAGCAGATCTTAAGTTGGTTGAAAGGTAGCATACATTCTCTGAAATAAAATAAATAGTTGCTGACCAGAGATGTAGACTTTCCTTGCTGATCATTGCTAGATGACATGTTCTGTACATGGCACTGGGGAAGCTACAGCCAGCAAAGTCCCAAGTCCTCCCTGGGCTATAGGTTTTGGCCACGGGACAGATGCGTGTGAGCTCAGAGCAGTACACCCATACTTTGACCAATCATTTCCCTTGCTACTAATCCCCTCTTTTCCTTGTTAGGACTCAAGTTTTGCATTATCTTTAGTTTCTGAGGTTCCTCTTTATCAGGCTTGCCAAGTCAGAAGTTGAATAAGGTGGGATGTTTGGTTTTTTTGTAGTGTGAAGGGGAGCAACCAGTGACCTATTGTACTCTGCAAGTTCACTGTTTGCCTTCTTGATGATCTCTGTAGAAAAAATGTAGCTGTTTTGGTAGAAACTGGGCCCATTCTGCACTAGTTCGGGGGGGGGGGGGGGCGTTCAGCACCCTATGCAGAGTATGACTTCGGGCAAGCTTGGATCAACTCTAGACATTAGGAATAAAAGAACATTTGAAAGGCAGTTCAAGAGCTCTGCCCCTTTTCAACACAATAGCTGTGAAATACCAGGGCCCACAGACAGCAGTTCAGATTCTCTGTCTCTTGTCTTATTTTCTTGGACAGGGCTTTTGCATTGCATTTATTCACCACACAAGAGAGATTAATATCTGGCATGCAAGAAACAGTCTTATTTTACAGGAAGGTTCGATGAAGGCTCAGTGACTCCCATTTGTGCATCCTTGTGTTTAGGTGGAAGGAAAGAGTGGACTGCCAGGATGGGGGGAAGAAGCAGGTGCTGTAGGCATTGAAGGACTCAGAAAAAAATGATTTGCCCTGATGCTTCCCAAAGGCAGGGTAGCGCTGTTGCCTTGTTGTCCAAGCGAGATGTAGGGGGGCTAGGGCTGGTCCTTACACTTTCCTTGGTTCCAAATGAACCAAGCTCAGGGACTCAACATTTGGAGGTCCACAACGTTCTCAACGTTTGGCGTCCACAAAACTGAAAACTGCCTTTGCTCATTTCCACCAAAGAATTCACCTGTAAAGGGGAAAGACCCCCTGCGTTCTGAAGGAAATGGCAGCAACAAGACAGGGGCTACAAGCCATGGTGGGATCCAGCAGGTTCGCACCACTTCAGCAGAACTGGTTGTTAAAATGGTGCTTGTAAACAACCGGTTGTTAAATTATTTGAATCCCACCACTGGCTAAAAGCCATGGAAAAGAGGTGTCTCTTCGTGCAACCTGCCAAAGCCCTGCATCTGTGCTCATTGTAGGCCTTTCCTGGAGGAACTTTTAGCAGACTCTTTCTCTTTTAAACCTCTTTGTAGAACAGTGAGAACGAGGATCTTGAATCTGGAGCATTTCAGGCAGTTAAATTCTGTATCCTGAGTGCTGTCATTACGACACCCCACGCCCTGGCTAGTTCTTTGGCCTCTACACTGAATAGCCTGATGACAAGGGCTTTGCAGATGAGGAGGAAAGCGTAGAGTACATGCTTTGCACGCAGGCACCCGCAGGCACCCTGTGCATCTCTGGTTAAAATGCAGCTGTTTGTTGGGCAAGAGCGTCTTCCTGGGCCTCTGGAAAGCCTTAGCTAGAGCTGATTTGACACAATGTAAAGCAGCTCCTTACCTTCCTTCACACGCTCAGTAAGATCGTGCAATGGGAGCTATGGAGCTGAATGGAAAATAAAATCAAGCTGGCCAGCAGAAGTGCCCTCCAAGTGGAGCAGAAATGCTCACCTTTGCACACCTTCCACTGGGTGCTGAAGAACTCTTATTGGAAATGGGTTTTCCAGCCCAACACTTTGACTGCTTGATATTTTTTCAGCATTGCTCCCCACTGTGACCTTCTGTGGAGAAGAAGCAACAGGAAGTCACATCTCCATGCATACGTTCCTGGAGAAGGGGGCACAGTGTGCCAATTGGCAAGGAGCTGGTAGCTGGTTTTGTAATGAGACGACTGGTTCAGCAGCGGGGAGCCTTCTCTTTGCTTCCTTCTCCACAGGATCCCTGGGATTGCTGTGCATCCTCCCCCCACTCCCAATGAGTGTTCTCTCCCAGTGCCATCCATTTATATATGCCCCCTGCATGTGCTCATAGTCCTGCTCACGGATTCATAGTAGGTGGTAGAGGATATGGCTTCTGAAATTGCTTGCTTATGGGAGAATTGCCCCTGTGAACTTATACAGACTTCTGAACCTTCAACGACGACTAATCCTCATGATTCCACTGCAGGTCTTTCCGCATTCTAATGGCTTCTCTTTGCAATATCTGGTGCAAGATTTAACCCCAGCAATTTTCAGACTGTCCCATCCCTTTACTGCTAAGTTTTCCTACCTGGGTTGCCTGGGCCTCCTTATGTGGCTTTGGAATAAGTCTTTCCGACAGCCGTCTCCCACATGGGAAGACGCGGTCCTCCTGCACAGAAGCCGGATTTTTCAGATGAGAATGTTTCCAGAAAATAAGTTTGTGTCATCCAGACTACTTGTGCAGAGGCGTATGGGGGCCAAATGACTCCTGGAGACTAAACATCCTCTGGGAGGGCCCCTCTTTGCCTCCCACCACTTACCTGAACTGGTGGCAGTGGCAGCTGCTCAGTCTCCAGCCAGCCGGAGGCCAAGCAGCTTGCTCACAAGTCGGGCTCTAGGAAGCGACGGGACGGCGGATGGAGCACTCCATCCACCACCGTGCCACTTCCTGAAGCTGACTCGCAAGTAAGGGAGTGGGGTGGGGTGCCGGCTGTGGGCGCATGCCTTTGGTCACATGGGGGAGCCCTCCTGTGCCCCCCACGTGACTGAAAGGCATGCGCCCGGGGACATGGATATCCCCATGCCCCTAGGTCAGTACACCTCTGCGCTTATGCTATGTAAACAGATGCACCATATTTAAAGATGAGGCATACATTGGCTATGCAGGTCCCAGTGAATAAAAGGGAAGCTCCAGACCTCTTTGGGTAAGTCAGTCCTATTGGCTGGGATGTCCTTTACAGCCTGAGACTGAAAAGTGTCTCCCACCCATGGTGGAAAAGCTGTATCAACCTGTCATCTGAGTCTTAACCAGGATAACATTTCCATGGCTCCAGTTCATACTTCCTGTTACCTCATGTTCAGTGATTAGCCATATCTGGCTGCAAGCATTTGTATGGCTTACCTTTAAGTATTCCAAGGGGTTCTACTGCCCCTTTTGAAGAGGAATGCATATCCTTGCTCTTGAATTTCTGGTACCCTTTGATAGAGTAGTGTTCTTTCTGTTTCTCAGTCTGTAGAGAAGTTCTTATAAACAAAGTGAAGCAGAGGAGAAATCTGAGGTATCCTCACATGATTTCACTGTATGGTCTTAGGTGTATGGAAATTAATGTGCATGGGAGTAAACACCGTCAAAGCGAGATTCTTGTTCCTAAGTATATCATTCAAAAGTTCCTTGCTCTGTTCATGTCATTGAAGAGAGTAGGAGGGAGGGAGGGAGGGAGGGAGGGAGAAAAGCGCAAATCCTGTCAGGATGGTTCCTGGCCTCTCTCTGTTTCATGTGTTCCTGCATGCCTTCTCCTCAGGTGAGTCTGAGCTTCTGGCTTTGTCTGCTAAGGGCCGACTGATGACCTGTGGCTTGTGCAGCCCAGACGATATGCAGCCTGTCAACATGAATCCTGATAAAGCTGGACGGAGGATCAAAGAGCTGCTCTCTGGGATAGGCCACGTCTCTGAAAGGTCAGATCAACCCTCCCTTTGCCCATTTTCGTCTCCCCCAACCCGCCCCCTGCAGTGTAGGAAACCACAATCATTTTGTAATGCTGGATTTTTCTGTGTGGCTTACTGGGCTTTGGACATCTGGCAATATCTAATGAGAGCAGACATCTCTCCACTGTAAGCCAGAGTAAGTTTGAAGGGATGTCTACTTGCTCTTAAGTGCTTGTTTGGCAATTATGAGAAAAGTACACGTCTTTAGATGTTGGGGGAAGGGGTTAAGTTTATGTGGTTCTTACTCTGATATTTGTTTGGTTCTTGCTGCCAGCTTCTGTTTGGGAGCTACTTTAAGGGAGACATGCAGATAATCCCTAGCTAGTTTAGCGTCTATTGATTTGGAATCATCTTGGCCACTCTAGCAATACAAGCAGTTAAGTCATCTGTGGTATTAAGTAGAAATTCTACTTAATGTCCGTATTCAGGCCAGAAATGAGGTATCTGGAGGTTTTGTCCTGCCCCGTATTATGATACTGGGATTCCAGTTTATCTAATTTTGTATTGAACAGATTTTAATGATCCCCTTAACAGTAAGTAATCTGCTAGTGCCAATTTTGTTTCCTCTCCTGGGTCCTGCAGAGTGTCATCACTGAAAAAGGTTGTGGATCAGAAGAACCGAGCTTTGACAACCCTGAATCAGGTGATGAATGTGAGTGCAGCTCTGCTGTCCAGCCAGAATGGTCAAAAGCCAATCACTTGCACTATTACAGCCAACTGGAACCGCCTGCTGGTTCAGGATACGTTGACAGTCTCCTGCATATTAGAGAACTCAAGCGAGTGCAGCCTGGAGCGAGGCTGGACCCTCTGCATTCAGCTCTTCACCAGCTCCTGCGACTGTGAGGAAGGCTCCTCAGATTCTGCCACCACTTATACCTTCCCTATAGATCAACTCCTTCCTGGGAACAATACAGAGGTGACTCTGCCCTTAGGCCCTGCTGAAGGCTCCAAGCTGGAACTGCCTTTCACCGTCTCTTGTTCTCTCTATTATGGCCTGCGGGAGATCCTGGGCACTGTCTCAGAGTCTACCGAGCTGCTTGATGACCTGTTTTCTGATGATTCTCCAGGCCTTTCCCCAGACCGAGAAGGTGTCTGCCTGCCTTTGAGGGAGGTAACTATTGACATCCTGCATTGCCTTCGCTTTGATGGTGGCAGCAGAGGATCTGAAGCTACCCCACCTGCAGCTGCCATCTCCCTCCCTGCAGATCCACTTGATACTTTCCTGAAACTGTCCCGGGTGCAGTCTGACCTCGAGAGCATGGAAGGCAGTGAAGAGCTTGTTCCAAGTTCTCTGGGAGAAGATTACTTGGCTCCATCAGTGGCTTCTATCAAGGTGTCCTCTGAGTTGCTGAGAACTGCCCTGAAAGACACTTGCAAAGGTGTGTGATTTCTTTGAGCACTATTAAACTGTTTGCATTCTCCCCTCCATCTTCTCATCAACTCTCTGTATTGAAGGTTTCCAGATGTTGTTTGCATGCATTGGAAGAAGCAATTCTTTTGTTTACAATCACGTGCTGTTGGGGATGTGCCTAGATCAGGGGTCTGCAACCTGCGTCTCTCCAGATGTTCATGGATTACAATTCCCATCAGCCCTTCCAGCATGGCCAATTGGCATGCCAATTGGCCATGCTGGCAGGGGCTGATGGGATTTGTAGTCCATGAACATCTCAAGAGCCGCAGGTTGCAGACCCCTGGCCTAGATGCTTAACTATGGCTGATTCCGCATGGGCTAGAAACAGCCGTGTGAAAATGGTGAAAAACAGTATAAACCCTTTTACACCGTTTTAAACCCTTTTACACCATTTTCACACCGTTTTCACACTGCTGTTTTTGGCCCATGCAGAATCAGCCTATGACAACTCTGGGGAATTCAATCTAAGCCATGTGGCCAGTGGCCTTTGTGTGTATGATCATGTTTATACCTTACCCCACAGAAGGTTTATGCATGGTGGCCAGGTAGTATACAGGATCAGATCAGACCTGCTTAGCTTCAGCAGAGCTATGTTGTGTGCCTTCAGGCCATTCTGTTTCCTGTTAAATGTCTCCTGCCATACAAGGAAATGAAGCTGGTCCAGGGAAGTTTTTCTGTCAACTTTCTCCAGGGCATATCCCCAAAGACAAGGTGCTTCAAACTACTTTTGATTTAAAGGTCATGATAATTTTCCTCCAGAGACACTTGTGAGTTTGTGCTCACACCTTCATTCTCTTGAATAGTGCTGCAGGATCCTGGGTGGATCCTTTAAAAACTCTTTTCTAAACATATTGTCCAGTACAGTACAGCACATCTTTGCTTTTCCTTTGGATTAAAGTTCCATTACCCTGAACTCCAGGAAATCAGTGGCTTGGAGTCATGCTCATCTTGAGTTCTCCTCGGGGATATGTGTTTTTCAGGGGGGGGGGGAGCAACAATTCATGAGTGGAAATTCATTTCCTTGCTGTAGCTGGATGACTTCTCTGCATGGGAGCTGCAGATATTCTGGATCCATAAGTCTCCATGGGTGAGCATCAATCTGCTCTCCACCTATACAGGGAGGGGTCTATGCAGGTGAACCTGCAACTGGGCATGGTCTACACATGCAGGAGAGCGAGGGGGTAACGAGATGGTATTCCCCCCCTTCTTCAAAGCCTGAAGTAATACTACTCAAACACCTCATTCTTCTGCATGTCTAGCCCAGATCTAGACCCATGCAGTGACCTAAATGGAACCTCCACACTTGAAGACAGTCTACCTGTGAATGCCAGTTTGTGGGGACAGAAGGCAGTAGTTGAGGGAGGCTTTGGGTTCCATGCCATACTTGTGGGCCTCTGGCTGGCTACCGTGAGGGTCTGCTGCTGGAGCTGATGAACCATGTGTCTGGTCAGTCAAGACTTTTCTTGTGTTCTTAATGGCATGTGTTCTTCTGATTGTGTCACTCAGGACCATTGCTGTGCTGTGCTACACTGCGCTGGTTGCTAGAAGAGAATGCTGAGGCGGCTGTGCTCCGGAGCGAGGATGCGGCAGCAGTGCAGGGGCGGGCCCCCGATGGAGGAGAGGTGCAGCTGAACATCCGAGAGGCAAGGCATTAGTTAACCATGGGGACAAGTTGTGTGGAGTGAACCGAACCTGCAAGAAGATCCGTGGGAAGGTGGCTCTGAGAGGCTGCCTGCTTTTGGTTAAGTTATAACCCGGGAATGATTTAAAAGAGCTCAGGGCTGCGTAGCAACCCCTATCCTAGCTGCGATTTTGCCTTGAGTTTACTGGATTCTTTGAATGATTTCAGGCTCTTCCTGCTCTCTCAAGAGTAATGCTGCGACTTGTCTCATACTTTAGATGCTGAACAGAGTTTTGTCTTTGTTTGCTGGATGTTACAGAAGAGGACAGGAGAAGTGACCCTAGAATATCCTGGTCACCCTGCAATTGATTAAAAACCCTTCCTTCTCACAGAACTTGGGCACGCTTTGGGGCATGATTGGTAGTTGTGCTCCAATGCACGTAAAGAGATCTGCATGCACAGGACATGCCCCGTTCTTTTGTAGGAATTGAAGAATGGCTGTTGTGCATGTGGAACAATTCCTGACCTGCAGAAAAGAGTGGGAGCAATGTGTAGAGTTTCACATATGCATTGAAGTCCCTACATGCACACCAGAGCCGTTAGGTTTACAGCGATCAGGTTTTAAGTAATGCTGCCCTCCTTGAGTATTGTTACATCAGAGGGAATTCCTTGCTGGAGGCAAACTTCCTAGTTCCTAGCTCCACTGTGGAGCTGACTGAAGGCTAGGAACTAGGGAGTTTGCCTCCAGCCAAGGAATTCCATCTAATGTCACAAAACTCAAGGAGGGCAGCATTACTTAAAACTTGCTCGTGGCATACTCTAACTTATTGACCAAGGACTTACAAGTGTAGCCAAAGAAGCCTTTACTACGTTAGACAACTGACAGATCTGTCTCTCAAGATGGCCCCTGCCCTGGGGAAAGTGCCCCTAAAACATACTGTATGTGAGAATCCTTCCAGCTGCTTCTCCAACCTTGTTCTAGCAAAGGGCCACTACCCTCTTCACCCATGATTATGTAGCTAAACCCAAGGTTGCTACGACTACAGGACTGGATTTAAAATACAGCTTCAAACATCTGGTTTCTTTGCTCATCTGCCTTGTCACATTTCTGCTAATTCTTCCATGCAAGAGGGAGGGTTGGTCACATTGGAGTTTTTAAGCTCCGGCTGCTGCCCCTCGTTCCTACTTAATCCTCTTGGAGGAGCATGCGGCTGATGTTAATTGCTAGCCGCTGCTCCTGCCATGGCTGGTTAACCTTCATGCAGGGGGAAGGCGGGGGAAAGGGCTGGCCATGTCTGGGTTCTTCTGGCTTTGCGCAGGAGAGCATTAATAACGCAACATGATTAGCTTCCTTGCTAATTCTGCTCCAGCTAAACCTCCCCAGATGAAGGGCTTTGGCGTGCATTTTGCTGGAGAGTGGACAATAGGCCACCTTGTTGCAGCACAGGACAAAAGCCATTGTCCCAGTATTCATGCTGGCCTTGGAATGCCAGTTCAGATTGAAGTAAAAGGTATTTGATGCATCTCGGCATAATTCTGGTCATCTTGTTTAAGGCAGAGTATCTCTGCTGGTACTAATGAAAGGTTCTTGGTGTCTTCATATGGGATCTGATAAGGATCTAGATGAGCCTGGGATGAGAAGGAGCTTTAGAGACTGGAGGAGAGTGATAGCAGAACTCAGTAACATGCGCAGGAAGAGTTTTTGCTTCTGTTCAGGGTCCAGTTGCCATTCTGAGGGTTCCCCCTGGGCTTGCTGACTGGAAAAGATTTCTCCTTCATTTGTAGCACATGGTTTGGCTTACTTTCTTGAGCTTTCTTCAGTGTACAAAGCTGTGTTGCAGCAGTGACTCTTGCATGGGCTGTCCTGTTCACTCCTGTCCTCTGCTCGTGGCATATCCGAATCTGGGTTGTACAGCCCTAACTAATGTAGCATTAACCAGGGGGTGCAGGGTGAATGTTGATTAGTGCACAGACAGTCCTGAGTGGCTTAGTACTGGGTGATTCTGAAAAAGGGTATCAAACAATGGCCTGTTTATTCCACAGGTGACTGTAAGTGACCTGAGCCCAGCAGGTCCCATCCAGGCTGTGGAGATCATAATCCAGAGCTCGCTGCTAGCAAACATGTGCCAGTTGCACCATGCTGTGGTCAGGCGTATTCAGGTACATCCTATTCCTGGGAGGCAGGGGAGAGAGAATGCTGAATGTATTGTTGGTCCTGCTGATTCTTCTGCTATTGGAAAAGTGTCTTAAATATTTGAAGGTTTGGGGTGCAATCCAGTGTGAAGTGGTGCAATCTCTCCCTGTTCATCTTGGCCAAGCCATCAGGGGCTGATGGGAATTGTAGTCCATGAACGTCTGAAGTGCCAGAGTTGGACAGTTTCTGCTGTAAGGGATTTTAGGATTCCAAACACCTGCTCTGTTGAGGTTGAAGTGAGGAATTTGAAACTTCTTGAACCTATTAAGAAGATTGCCCTTCAACAACCTCTCCTGCCCTTGGCATGAAACTTTGGCCAAATCACTTGTAGTTTGGGGGCTGGCTTTAATCAGTTTGCAGATGATTTGCCCTGCCCACATCCCAGTGCAGAGGTGGTGACACTAAAGAAGGAAGCAGTCCCAGTAGACAAGAGCCCCCCTCCCCCCCACAGTCCCACCACTGTACTCTTCCTCCTTCCTTGTATTTGCTTTGCTGGCTCCCTTTCCTTCCTCCCTTCATTGGTCTCGGTCTGTCCGTGGGATGTTTGTGTGAATTCGGCCGGGCAGAAGGAAGGAAGGCGATGAAGCAGACTTGAAGGATTTGTTTTCGCAGCTCTCTTGCTTTCTTCCCCTCCACATGTTCACTTCATGGAGAAAGAGATAGAAGAGGAGCCAGTCCAGATTACTCCTGTTGCTATGGTTGTTGCCCTCCCATCCTACTACCCGTTTTCTGTTCTGTTTTTTATTTTTGTAATGATAGGATTTGTGCTAAAACGATTGAATAAGTTACGGCTACAACGCACGACTCATCCAGCGTGTATTGCCTGGGCTAGGAAGTGGGAGAAGCACTTGGTGTTTCCCTATGGGGAATGAAGTGGACATCTACTTAAGCCTTCAAGAGCCAATGCTCATAAAGAAAAAAGCAAGTTCCATAAGCATACGTAAACATATTATGGTTTATTACAGGACAACAATCTGGGTTGTCTGAATACAGGCTGCTTTACTACCCTGTTTTGCCTCCCCCACCCCGCCCCGCCCCGCCCCGCCCCACCCCCTACCCCCCAACAACGCATCCATTTAGATTTCCCCCATTTAGATTTCTGCTTGGAAAAAAAGAGAGAATTGGACTCTCATGCTGCCCCCTCTTAACGCATCATGCTGGCAGGGGATGATGGGAACTGTAGTTCATAACATCTGGAGGGCCACGAGTTTGACACCTGTGCCGGATTAGCGCAAAGCAGACTTGGAATGATAATGTGGATGAAGATTTTAGTGTGGCTGGGGGAGGGGGGGTTGCTGAATACTTGTTGGTGTTCCTAAATGTATGGCAGATGGTGCTCTGGTTGTGGGCATCCATTTGATCAGGTGGAGCGTGTATATTACTCCCATTCTGTAGTCACTTCACTGGCTGCCCATCAATTGCAATTTAAAGTATTGGCTAACACATACAAAGCCCTTCATGGCTTTGGACCCGTATATCTGCAAGACCATCTCTTTCACTATGCTCTGCCATGACCGCTCTGCTTATATCTGAACAGGACTTTCTGCAGGTACTAACCTTCAAATTGGCAAAATCAACCACTGCTTGTACTTGTGCCTTCTCCATTGTGGTCATTATCTTTCGAAACAACCTACTTGAGGAGGTCAGGAAGGCTTCCACTGTCCAGGCTCTCTGCAGACTATGAAGAAGTGAATTATTCAAGAGGGCTTTTCTATGTGGGCAGTAGGATAGCACAGTACAAAATGATTCGCAGAGTTACTTGGGCAAATTATTATGGACTGGTGGTCTACATTATTGTCTATAGTTAGCTGTGAATTTTGCATCATTTCATGTGTCATGTTAACACTTATACTTGGCTTATCTTAGTGTAATCAGGGGCGTTTGGGGGATGATGATGATGATGATGATGATGATGATGATGATGATGATGATGATGATGATGATGATGATGATGATGATGATGATGATGATGATGATGATGATGATGATGATGATGATGATGATGATGATGATGATGATGATGATGATGATGATGATGATGATGATGATTGTTTTCAGGCTCTGGTTTTGGAGCAGGCGGCTCAGGACTCCTCTTCTCCAGATGTTCGTATGCAGTACCTCCACCAGATCCAAGCCAACCATGAGGTAAGCAGCTGTTTGGAGTTATGTGGCATTGGGACAGATGCTTGCCACACCTTTGTCTTTGGATCAATGCAGACAGACTGCTGCAGGGAAGGCCCAGCCTTCTGTATTTGGACTGAGCCCAGGAAAGCCTATTCGTGCATGAGTATCATTTGGCTTTTCCAGCCTTTCAGGGTTCAGCTGCCTCAGGCCCTGCTGCACCCTCTAAATGCAGGGATTAGAGCTGACCAGGTATATGACGGGAAATTGATTTATGGCTCGCTCTGGCCCCTTCCGCACAAGTAGAATAATGCACTTTTAGTCCACTTTCACAATGGTTTGAAAGTGGGTTTTGCTATTCCGCACAGCTGCAAAATGCATTGAAAGTGCATTATTCCGCATGTTTTGGAAGGGGCCTCTGTAACGACAGGCCAAAGATGGTTGTTGCTGTGTTGGTTCTGCCCAATTGCCTGTGTTCCTTCTTTGTACATTTTCCATAACCCTGTTACAAACCCATTCTCTCACTCCTTTGATGAACCCATGCCTTCCAAGTAGATATTCATAATACATTCCAGATTATTTGGGGACTGGATAGGCAAACCTTGCTACTGCGGTTTACACCCAGGGCTGGGTGTAATGGTTAAGAACAGCAGACTCTAATTTGGACAGCTGTGTTCGATTTCTCTCTCTCCCCCCCCCCCTCTCCACATGAAGCCTACTGGATGACCTTGGACCCGTCACTGTTTCCTTAGAACTCTCTCAGCCCATTCTGAGGAAGGCAATGGCAAACCACCTTTTAATGGCTCTAGCCTTGAAAACCATTGCCACAAGTCATCTGTGGCTTGACCACATGCATGCTGGGTGTCAATCTGCTTATCTCCTCCCCTCCACTTCCCCCACCCCTCCACTCACTGGTACAGTGCCAAAGAAAGCTTCACTCCATGCCTGGAATAAATTGTGCAAATACGTCTGTGTTTTCATGGTTAGTTCTGATTAGGATTTCCCCACGATTGAGAACTTTTTGGCAAGAATTAGGCGGCATAGGTGTTAAACTTGCGCCCCTCCAGATGTTATGACTACAATTCCCATCATCCCCTGCCAGCATGGGAACTGTAGTCCATAACATCTGGAGGGCCGTGAGTTTGACACCTGTGCGGTAGAGGGTGGAAGGGGTATGTGATCTAGGAAGTGGCTGAATAGGGTCCTAAGGGAAAGAGGCCTGCAAGCAATGAGGAGGGAGCGCTGCACTCATTCACAGGTCGCCCCGCACCACCAGCTGTTCTAGTCTCACCATCCCCCTTTGGCAGCTAACCCACAGCTCGTCTTCTCCTTTCTAGACACTGTTGAAGGAGGCGCAGTCTCTCCGTGACCGTCTGTGCTTGGGGACTGATTCGGATGCAGCGGTGGAAAAGCTCCTGCATGTTTACCAGCAGCTGCGCAACCCCAGCCTGGTCATCCTGTGAATGCTGAGCTGTGATTACGCATTTCGGCACACCTTCAACGGCTCCACGATCCTCTCTGCCTAGTGCCGTTGGGATGACGGAGGCAGATAGCTGTACACCTTGGGAATTGACTTAGAGACTGGAGGGGTGGGCTTCCCTCTGGCTGAGCCCTGCGTCTGATTGGTTGTTCTGCTTGCTGCTGGAGATCAAAGTCTCAGGGGCTTAGCCCATTTAATTTATTCTCCCCCCCCCCCCCCCAACCCGCATTTAATGTGATTGTTTCTTTTTCCCAGGGCTTTGAATTCCTGCCCATCTCTGGCAGATCTGATGGGTGCCCCTTGGCAGTCTCGCACACAGGCAGGGCGTCTAAGCCAGGCTGCCTGTGTGTCGTGTGTGTGTTTGTGTATGTGCATATATGCAGATGGCCAACGAGGTGCTGTAGTGGGTGTGGGTGGCGTGTTGTGGACCACACGTGATGTTGCTAGTTCAGCTGCTTTCGCTTTCCGTGGTGGTTGCTTTGCTGTGGCAGGCAGAAGTTTGGTGAGGTGCTGTCTGTTTGTGGGGAGAGACGGGGAGAAGTTTTGCTGGTGAATACTCCGCCCCCAAAAAAACCCCACACAAAAACAACAAAAAAGGGCTATGCCTTTAGCTGTGTCATACTTTTGGGGAACACTGTGGAAAAAAAAATACAGGATGTCACATGCGTGAGTAAATCCAGGATGAAAGCTTTTAATATATGGTGCCCCTTCTTTTTCTAATGGGGTGTTTTGCTCCTTTTTCCAGTATTTGTCCTTTCTATAAACAACTTGCTTGTCTTATTTCCACGGCGAAGACTCTTCCAGGGTTCTTTGTGTTTTGGTATTGCTTTTGCGGTGAGGAGGGTACGTGGGTGGGTGTTTTTTAATCCTTCTCAAAAAGGCTATGTGTCTAATGAGCACTTGTAAAGCTGTCATCTGCCATGATGAGCCTCCCTTTGCCCGTCAGCCTGATTGCATCTGCTCCTCCCTTCCATCTGCTGGCAGGTACTGGGAAGCTGGGGGCCCAGCCCCAGCCCCCCTGCTGAGCTAATGTGGTGTCTGCTTTAAAAGCTCCCCTCCTGATGAATAATTGAAAAGCCATTGGACGAGCTCACTAGCCGGCACTAAAGGCCACTAGGAAATGCTCCAACACTCCGGGGTGAAAGACGCACATGCATTCCTGCAGCCCTGGAATAATTGATGTCTTGTTTGCCCTCCGACCTGCTGTAGGATCTTCACCTTGAGCCTCCGAGGCTCTTCCCAAGCAAAGGGGGCTTCTCCCTCCCTCCCGCTGGTCTCCGTTGAGCCACTCAGTCAGTCTGAAAATCGGGAGCACGAGGTGGAAAGGGAAGCAGTCATGAAAGTAAAGGATTGTGACAGTTTCTCTTTTGCCCACCGTCGAGCTGCCTCTTGCCTCCAATGCAGCATCCCATAAGTGATGAATGCCCCTCTGGCTGAGCTGGCTTGGGGGATGCCCCTACGATTATTTGCATCTCCAAAGCTCGAGCTTACAGTTTCCCTGTCTGCTGTCCCTTCCAGGGCTGATGCTTTAAACATTTCAGCATCTGTAACTCCTATCAGCCTCACCATTCGTCACATACGGGGAACTGGCCTACAACGGAGGTGTGGCCGAAGTAAGCCTTTATGGCCTTACTGGTGCTCATGAGCACCAAACCAGTGCAGAGATGATTCTGCCACTGGCAGTTCACTCTGTCCTTCCTGCTCCTAATCAATATAAGTACAGGGAGGGGGAAGCTGTCCTTGGCGCAGGGCTGCTGGCATTGCTCTCCTTTGCCTCTTATGAGTTAATGTCCCCAGTCCGTGCTCTGCAGGTAGAGTCAGCTGGTTAGGAGGTGAAGATCTAAGCCCCACATTTGGAGGGGAGGGGCAAGCGGGGAGCAAAGTGTGTGTGTGGGGGGGTGGCTGTGGTTTCCCTCCCGTACCCATTTGGAAAGGTTACAGTTTAGGCAGCTGCCGGTACTTCTGTCGGTTGGGATTTGCCACTCGAGCGGTTCCGCTTGCCTCCCGCCCCTCCTGCTCAGTGAGTCTTGAATGGAGGAATTGACAGATCTGGGTCTTTGGGTCTTTTCAGCCACCCTGCAGGGCTAACCTAATTGGATTCCAGCCAACCGCCAGTCAGAGCACAGCGCAGGCAGGAGCTGAAGCCCTGCACGCTCGGTGATTGGCAGCGGCTCCTCCAGGAGCGAGGACTGCTTTTGACTCCGCTTTGCTCAGAGAAGCAGCTTTTGGGCTGCTGGGGAGAGGAGCTCTTTCCTGAGCTGGAGAGGGAAGGCTTAATGAAGCAGGCAACAGCAGAAATAACCTCACCCCCTTGTTCCTGCCGGCTTGTTTGCCCATGAGAGGTTGCTAACTCACACGGTCAGTTGCTGTGCATTACTGAACTTGTGGTGAAAGCCTGGGACTGGAACCCAGAACAGGTGGCTCTTCACTCCCTGAGCTAGAAGTGGGACCTCTGGTGTCCCGGGTAATGTACCAGATCGTGTAACTTCTCCCTAAACTGCCAGAGCCCAACTGATCCCTCGTTACCGAATATTTCAAGATAGCATAATAAGGGTGAAAACCCAGTCAAGCCAAAGGCAGAATGTTGTCCTTCCTGGTTTTTCTCACTGGGAAGCGTGCCCTGACAGGGTGATCAGAAGATGATGATGCAAGTGAAGCACTGGCCTATCAGAGGGAATCCGTGGGGATGGCTGCGTTGCCCAGCGGTTGTCAGCAGAGGTCATCCTGCTACTGAGATACTTCTTGCCAGCGTGCTCAGAACTGGTTCCCAGTAGCCTGCGATGAGCTGCACGTTATGTAAAGTGCTGTCAAGTCGTAGCTGACTTCAGGCAACCTCTCCCCTGTGGTTTTCAAGGGATGAGCTACTACCTGCTCTGCCACTTTGTATTTGGTGCAAGGTAAAGTCTGTGGAACCTCCATCCAAGAGAAAGTTGGAACTCCTTCAGCCTTTCTCTACTAGTCCCCTCTTATCCTGCCCCACATGCTGCACCAGTTTCTAAATGGTGCTTCAACCCTTCTTCCTTCAATGGCAGGCCCCTCCTCCCGTCCACCTCCTGTTGTCAGCAGGTTGTAACCTTTTAAACTGCAGAAGCCCAATTGTGTCCCACCCCCTCAATGTTGGATCTGCTCGTCAAGCCTCCATACAGGACCACATGACTGTTTTTGAAAGTGTTGAACATGGCATGCAAAACTCTTTACTGACCACAGTTTACATACACTTCTCCGTTTTCTCACCTCCTTCCAACTTTGTTGTGGTTTTAGTTCAAACAAGTTTTTCATGGTTTTGTGGTGCTTCAAAAACTTGTCTGAACAGTGATGCCAATGGGACAGACAGATGCACACGTGATAATGCAGTCATGGTTCTGTTTCACACTATTCTCATAGTTCACAGGCCCTCTCCTTCAACCATAGCCTCTGCAGACTTTCCGCCCAATTGCGTGTTTGCTTGGAAGTTGGTTCCAGTATGCATATTTACACTGCCACCTTTTTCTGTGTGTAAAATTAGTTTCTGAAAAGCTATGATAAAGCAGGCAGTGCCAGCAATAAAGTTCAGTTTTAGTGTGTTGCTTAATTTATTCCCCATCTTTTCCCCCAACTGAAACCCAAAACTGCTAACATCATTCTCCTCTGCATATTTTATCCTTGCAAGATACCTGTGAAGTGTGTTGGGCTGAGTGTGTAACTGGCCCAGGGTCACCCAGCAAGGTTCCATAACCGGGGTGGGGGTGGGGTGGGGGGTCGGATCGGTCTCCTAGATCCTGATCAGACACTCCACTCATTACACCACCTTGATGCAGTTCGGGCAGCTTTCCCTTGTACTTGCAGTTATAGTGGCCCAGTGTAGCTTACCGAAGACAGGACTGTGACCAGCGCTATTGTGATCACATCACACACTTGTGTCACTGTTGGGATAATACATGCTGCTGCCAAGTGCCAATGCCATTATAACCAGTGGTGGGATTCAAATAATTTAACAACTGGTTGTTTACAAGCACCATTTTAACAACCGGTTCTGTCAAAGTGGTGCGAACCGGCTGAATCTCAGCACTGCTTATAACCAAAGTCCTCTTGAGAGTTAAGTTTTTTTGTGATCATCTAAGTGTCTGTTTCTAAAGTAGCTTGAAAATGCGGTTGCACAGCCACCACTGAGAGCAGAGTTTCCATTCCCCGTGAAACCCACAACGCCAGAAAATTTGCACTGGACCCTAATCAGCTTCATGTCTCTTGTGAATTCAATTCTGTGATTATAAAAGCAAACCGCCTACTCTCTATGTCAGCAGCTATGTAAAGCAGCCTACTTTCAAGTCCACCGTTTCTGTCAGAATAAAACAGCCCAAGTGTCTCGTTTGTTCTGGCTGCAACAGATGGAGAGGATTACCTCTTGGGAATTATCACTCCTGCATCTTGAAGCAGAGCTGGGAAGTTGCATCTGACCATTAAAACCGCTACGCTGTGATAGTCCTGGCTTTGATACCCCATCCTGCGTTTTGACCCTCATGGCAGCTTAACTTGATCTGCAATGCAGAATGTAAAATCTACACGGTGTATGCAAATTGCCGTCACGTCGCAGCCGATTTAGAGTCCAAAAAGCGGTTTGCAATAAACCGCAGCATGTGACGGCGCTTGAAAGAGTAGCAAATTTTCTGCGGCATCTTCTGCGGACTGGAGCTCCCTTCATCAACTTCACGGGGAGAGGAGTTTGCGGAAGTCTTTCGGAGTGGGTGCCACGATGCTTTGCGGTGTTTACGGGGCCGCTTGAGTCTGGGGAGTTTTTTCATGCAGCGGATGATGAACCCGGCTCCGGGAGGTGTTTCTTGCCGTTGGGCAGCGCGCATTTCTTCCGGCAAGATTTAGGGCGCGCTTTGCCCGCGAGGTCTGCGGTTTCCTCTGCTGCACGTTGAAATGCAATTTCAAACGTCACCCTTTTAGCAACCGGAATGGTTTTCGGGAGAGGAGGGCCGAGTGGCGCCCTTTAGTAGCTCCTGTGCTGCAAGCAGAGCCTGCGTCTTGTCGTTCATGTGCAGCGGAGACGTCTGCGGCTGCAAGAGCGCCAGCAATTCCTCCCCCTCCCCTGCCCCAGTTCCGAGCAGCTGGTCCGCCTTGAATCTTCGCGACACAGAAGAGGGCGCCGGCATTTCTCCTGCGTGGGCGGCTCAGAAGACAAGTGCCTCCTCATCTGATCCCTGTTTATTTGGGAGTAGGTCCCTTCCGAGTCCAGCAGGGCTGACATCCGGGTGCTTGGGCATTCGACTGAAGCTCTTGCGTGCCTTAGGCAAGACGAGTCTGCCTGACATTTGCACATTTCGCTACGGGGCTGAACTGGGCAGGGATGATTGTTCTAAACGACTTGGTTCAATTTGCTTCTGATGATTCAGGCTCTGTCAGTGCTATCCCCATTGTGTCCTTATATGGCCTTGTCCAAGCTGGTTCCATGAACCTTTTCTCTAGGGAACTCCCTGGAGCCATCAGAGGGGGGAGAACCCAACCCACTCTCTCTCCCTATAACGCTGAAATCCCTACACACAAACACACACCGTAAATGCAGGCGCCTGTGGGGTATGATGGTTAATTACAGTTCCTCGCTATTGTTTCCTCCCTCCCCGTGAAGGTATAAAAATGTCATGTATTTGCAAGTGGCCGTTTGGGGGGGTGGGGGTGGGGGGGGTGGGGGTGGGGGTGGGGGGAAGAATGCACTGTAATGGCAAGGTGCATAATATTTGAATTATAGTCTAATCCTGCTCTGTCGCAATCACCTTAGGAAGGAAATGCATCCTTTGGGTTGGTCATTCACCCTTCTGAGCCTGCTTCCACCCCCAAATCTTGGGGAAAGGGTCACTACGAGGGAAGGGGGATGTCGGACCAGAGGTGGGACTCAAATAACAACCGGTTCCAGTGGTGGGATTTAAATAATTTAACAACTGTTTTGTTTACAAGCACCATTTTAACAACCAGTTCTGCCAACGTGGTACGAACTTGCTGAATCCCACCACTGTGTCGGACCCCTCTCCTGATTCTGTTCCCCGTCCCACATGATTACATGGCGCTGAGGCACCTTTGCAGCTGAAGACTGTGCTAGACATGCTTATGACCTTTCCTTCCCATCTCGGAGTGGGAAGATCCCTGTCTGTGAAAGCACAGAAGGTCCCAGTAGTTCTGTTCCCTTTGCAGATGTCACAGCCAGCCCAATTCACTCTCCTGTGCTGGCTTGTGATAGCCAAGACGTCTTAATGTTTAGAACTGGTCAGCTGAAGCTCTTGATGGCTTAGAGGTAAAAAACATCCCATTAAGCCTCTACTAAACAGACAGGGTATCTTTTTTTTCAGGAAATTGGCAATACCTTTCTACTGTACTTCTACTTTTGGCAATACCTTTCTACTGTACTTCAGTTCAAGTGTCTCTTCCACCACCACCACACCCCATCCCATCCCCCTTTTATCTTGTGGGACTCCTGTTGGCAAGGAGGTTGCAGCCATATGCTAATGTACTGGGAAACTTGGTAGAAATTACTTCTGAATAAACATGCCTAGGATGATGTCTATACTTCTCTGGGTGTGCCACCCATTCACACATTAACACAGCAGTAGATACATATCTGTTGCATGGTTGCAGCAGCATGACTCATGGCTGAGGGTGGTGGCGGCTCAAGAAGGGAGTAATACAGACTTCCTAGACTGCAAAAGGCTGGGGAGAGAGTTCATTGGGAAACATGAGTCTCTGTCCCAGGAAACTAAAGGTATTTTCATGCAGGAAGCACCGATTGCATATGTGGAGACTGGGACATCACTGTGTCATTGTACAGGTTTAAACAGGAATCTTGTGACACCACATACACACACACACACACATAGAGAGAGAGTGCACCATCACGTCACAGCTGACTTGTAGAAGTGTCATGCAGTTTTCAAGACGAGATGTTTAGAGATGGTTTACTATTGCCTGCTTCTGAATAGCCACCCTGGGCTTCCTTGGGGATCTCCCATCTAAATACTAACCAGGACTGACCCTGCTTAGCTTCTGAACTCTGATGAGATCAGGCTATCCAGGTCTCCCTACCTTATTAACTAATTTTTATTCTAGCATTTTATTTATCTAGGAATTTATATCCAGCTTTTCTCCCCAGTGAAGACCCAAAGTGGGTTACAACATCATTCTGTCCTCCATTTTATCCTCACAACAACAACCCTGTGGGGTAGGTTAGGCTGAAAGAGAGGGGCCTGTTCAACGTCACCAAGCGTGGTCCTGAGGCAGAGTGGGAACTGGAACTGAGCTCTCTCAGATCGTAGTCCAGTGCCCTGATCACCCCACCGTGCACACTTGAGCTCACAAAACGCTTGTGTAAAATACAGGCTTGTTCTGGAATAAAAATATGTTGTTCTTTAAGGTGCCTCCGGCTTCGTTTTGTTGCAACAGAGGGACATTATTTATGTGGTACATTTTTATTCCTCCTTTCTTGCAAGGAACTCGGGATTCTTCTCTCAAGAATTATGACACCAGTTCTTACTCTTCAAGGTTAATGATTCTGTGAGATGGTCAGGCAACGGAGCTATTGAACAGCAAGTGCACTGCTATAGGAAAAATCTGGGGTCTTGGATTGATCCTGGATCCCTAGAGCTCTCTGCGAGAGGTCTTCCATGACACCTGCTGCCTTAGTTTTCAAACTCAGTTGGTGGGGATTGAACCAGGGATTTCTGTATGCCAAGATGCTGTCCCGCTGTGCCACAGCCGCTCCCGTGAATGATGCTTTCAATTAGGTTTGGCCTTTGGGCATCTAAAATGTTATGAGTCATGGTAGCTTTGATAAATCATGCTTTTGTGGTCTGATGTAGAGAGCTTGGGGCCCCACACCACTTCCCATGGCGGCTATGAGCCAAGCATGCTAGGAATCCCTTAATTGCAGTCTGTTGGAGAACTGGCCCTCATCTGAGAACGCAACCAGTTAAAGCAGGAAGCGATGAAATGACTAACTCTCCCTAACATCTCCTTTCTGGTATTTTGTACTTCTTCCCAAGAGGGGAGTGATGGGAAGATCGTTTGTTATGCAATAAATGCACAGCTGTTGAGGAGGAGGAGCCAAGCTGTTCTTCAGCACCAGAGTCTAACTTAGAGAAGCTGAATCTTTGTGGCCCTGAAAATGAGGAATGTGGTTGGGCAGGTGCTGCAAACATCTCTGTATTCATGTGCTGCCTAGCGCCTCACTAGGGATGAGTGATGCAACTTACCTCCCCCACCACTACCACGTTTGGGTGCCACAATTCAAATTAAAACAGAATTTGGAACCGATTGGGGAGTTCTGCCTCTGGAGAGCTACTCTGCAGGGGCTTATTGAAATAAATCCACGTCTAGAATGCTGCTGCATTGTTGTTCAGCAGTCTTTCACCTTGGTCAGATTGCTGCAGATTTAGTTTTGGTTTCCACGTGACACTGCCGTGCTCCCTCTGGCTTTTTCCCAGCTCCAATTAGATTTTCTCCCCAACTCTGTTTTGGAATGATCTGTCCTGGAAGATCATGCCAAAAGTGGCCTTGGGTAAGTGAAGCAGAAGGGACAAATTTCCACAAATCTCCACCAGTTTCTGGCACTATACCATGCTGGCCTCAGCCTGCCAATGAGCTTTTTGCCAGTTTTTAATGATTGGCAGGAGTGACCTTACTGTATTGTTGAAACACTC
The DNA here is from genome assembly GCF_021028975.2 of Sphaerodactylus townsendi. Taxonomy (NCBI): domain Eukaryota; kingdom Metazoa; phylum Chordata; class Lepidosauria; order Squamata; family Sphaerodactylidae; genus Sphaerodactylus; species Sphaerodactylus townsendi. The sequence continues at coordinate 128,883,757 of NC_059427.1, read as the reverse complement.
CAGTGAGAGACCAACTACTGATTATAAAAGGCATAACCTACCCTCTCACTCCCCCTGCTAGCAGTGTATCTGTGATTGGGGCAAGGATGCTGGGTGAGAGGAGAAGAACTGAGTGAGAGGAGAAGAACTCCATGTAGGATTGCCAGGAGGCCTGAAGAAGAAGAGAAGAGTTTGGATTTATACCCCCGTTTCTCTCCTGTAAGGGGACTCAAGGTGGCTAACAAGCTCCTTTCCCTTCCTCTTCCCACAACAGACATCTTGTGGCCTACGGCACATCCCCAGGCCTCCAGCAACCTGCTTATAAAAGACCAGGGGCAGGGCAGTAGAATGGCCACATCCCCATGGGGCCACATCCCCTGCAGGGCCACACACCCCACCTACCAGGTCAGGAAACATGGCACCCATTCCCCGGCTTGCACAAAGTAACTCTGTGCATGACCTTGACCCTTTCACAAGACTAGTCCTACCTCTCAACTATATTTTCAAGTTATGGTGAGCATATTTCAACCGCACACCCATGAGCCTTTGCTAAATATGCAAATTAGTAATTAGTAATTTGCATATTTAGCAAAGGCTCATGGGTATGTGGTTGAAATATGCTTGAAAAGATAGCTGAAAGGCAGGACTAGGCCTGCTAAACCACATACCCACGAACCTTTGCTAATGGCTCATGAGTGTGTGGTTGAAATATGCTCATCATAATTTGAAAAGATAGTTGAGAGGCTGGGCTAGGCCTGCAAAAAGGCCAGGTTTTCAGTGAACAGAACTAATTTGTGCACACTGGGGCACAAGTTTCCTGACCCAGTAGGTGGGGGTGTATGGCCCTGCGGCCCCATGGGGGTATGGCTGCCCCATCCCTGCCCTCTGAAAGCATGTTGCTGGAGGCCTGTAAGTGCTTTCTCGCTGGGTTCTTGTAGACCAGTAGCTGGGCTTCAGGGAGGGGTGGGGCTTGCGGGTAGGCCATGCCCCTGAGCTCCACTCCTGGGGGGGGGGGGAGGTGCTGGGAGACCTAGTTGTCTCCAGGTGCCATTTGTCCTTTGTGTGCCTCTACCTTGTGAGGTAGGTGGGGCTGAGAAAGTTCTAAAGAATTGTGACTACTAGCCCAAAGTTGCCCAGCAGGAATGCAGGAGTGGGGAAACCAACATCTGGTTCACCAGATAAGCCTCTGTCACTCAGGTGGAGGAGTGGGGAATCAAACCTGGTTCTCCAGATTAGAATCCATCCGCTCTTAACCACTACACCGCACTAGCAATACCTAGCAGAAAATGTCCTGTCCCTTTAATTCAGGCTTAATATGTGGAAATGGGCAACTGATGCTTTTCAGGGTATGGCAATAAATAACTTCACCTGGTAAATAGCCACCCTATAAGCCTCTGGTAAAATGAAAGGACATGTTTGGTGTTTTCTTCTTCAGGCAGGGGGCAACCCTGTGTCGGTGCAGAAACATCACTGCTGCAGTGAAGGCCTTTGTACTTGCAGCAGCTGTTAGAGCAGAACAGGTAGTTGCTCCTGTGTGGAACTAACATCACACACCCTCCCTGCACTGGTTGTTACTGGGGCATAAGAAAATGCCTCAGCTGCTGCCACTGATTAATAATATAATTGGCTTACATCATCAGTATAAAACTCCACCCAGACCTAGTAAGAACCAGGTGCTGTTTGACAACTGCTACCTAGCAGGAAAACCCTCCTATGTTACACTGTGCCAGCAAATGGATCTTGCGTGCACAAAGGCGTGTTCAATGCTAATAGTGCAAACAGCAATTGTGTGCTTATGGAAGAACAGTTTGGATTTATACCACCCCCCCTTTCTGTCCTGCAAGGAGACTCAAGGTGGCTTACAAGCTCCTTTCCCTTCCTCTTCCCACAACAGACACCTTGTGATGTAGATGGGACTGAGAAAGTTCCCAAGAACTGTGACTAACCCAAGGTCACCTAGCAGGAATGAGGAGTACAGAAACACATCTGGCTCACCAGATAAGCCTCTGCCACTCAGGTGGAGGAGTGGGGAATCAAACCCGGTTCTCCAAATTAGAATCCACCGGCTCTTAACCACTACACCACACGGGCAGTGGTGATTCAGATGTGTGCATGCATGTTTCCTCCAGGAGGGTTTACTCATATCTGTTTTTAAAAAATCTTTATAGCTGGAGAAGGCAATTGTTCCAGCTTAATTGCTCCCCAAAACAAGTGCTATCTATGACGATTGTGTGAGGGCAAAAAGGAGGGCAGGGGAGGGGAGAGTCACATTTGGTCCAATATCCTGGGAGCAAGATGAGCATGATGGGGCTGCCAGCGTCTCAACAGCTTGTTTTGCACTTGGTTGGTGGCCATGTGGTTCCAGCAGCCAATGATAGGCATAATCCCTGCCAGGTGCCTGTTCTCATGCTTCTGGCCCCAGCAATGATGCCATGGTGGCTTGAGCAGAGAGCTGGCCTTCCATACCAAATGAAATGGACTGGTGAGCTGCTCTTCAGCACATGGGCCCAGAAGCATTACCTACCCCTGCTGCAGAAGTTGAAGAGATTCAGACCATTCAAATACAGTTTGTGCAGAAACACTCATGAAGCCCTCGGGTGGAAATAATCCTAGCCAGGTTACCCATCCCTCCACCCACATCAGCGATTGTCTCTGGTGGTTATGTGCTTCTCCCCCATCCGACATGGATACGACACCTTCCTCTTTGGGAAGAGCAGTGGAAAATCTGCTTGCCTCCCATCCTTTTGATGGGGATGGCACGTTATGTTAGTGTGGCTAGTATTATAATCTGAGGAGTCCAGTCCAAGAGAGGAGAGATTTTTAGAAATGGGCTAATCAGGGAGAGAGGGGGTGGGAGAGTGAGGTTGGATAACAATTTCACACAGGGGCTGAGGTAATCTGGTGTCTCCCTCCCTTCCTCTGTCTTTCTTCCCCTTCATCTGGTGGCTCTCAACATTCTGCCCCTTCTGGAGCATTTTCAGTCCTCCTGGGTCCTTTCTTGAGGGGCGATATGCATCCTTTTATTTTGGTTAATGTTTAAAAGCCCTGTTTTTTGCACACCTGTGGAATTTCTCAAGTACACAGAGATCTCTACCTTGTCTATAACCTGGTTAACGTGACTCACAGCAGACAGGCAATTCTATCAGATGCAGTTTGTGTAAAATGTGCAGGCTACTCTGTGCGCTTGCAAAAAACATCAACAGGTTTTTTCCCCAGCAAAATTTCACAGCTTTTACTTGTTCAGTCTTACCAATCTCAAGCTGAGCATTGTCTCCCGTGAACATTGGAAAGCGAACTCATCAGCGGACGGAATCGAGGGAAAGCACATATACAGAAAGGAGCTCATGTTGACTTCCATATGCAGCTGTTGGAACAGGAAAGTTCACTGAAACAACTTCCTTCCTCTTCAGTTTATTTGTGGAAGGGATGTAGACTGTAGTGAAGATGCTTTTAGCGAAGTGGTAGAATGGAGGCTGATCTGGGGGCCAAGCAGACTCGGGTCTTGTGAAAATTAAGGGTATGAAGTCTGGGGAATCGTGACTTTTAGTCCTAGAGAACCCCGTGCCATGGGCTCCCAACGCCCTTCTCAACCTTCCAGTGAAGGCCTCTACTATTTCACCTCTGCCCTCTTCATGTCCTTCCAGGTGAATCCACAGCTCATCACCTCCCACTCCTGCATTCCCTCTAAGCCAGTGGTTCTCAACCTTCCTAATGCCACGACCCCTTAATACAGTTCCTCATGTTGTGGTGACCCCCAACCCTAATATCCATTTTACAGATGGAGAACACTGATGTAGAGTCTTAGGCGACCCCTGTCAAAGGGTCGTTCGACCCCCAAAGGAGTCCTGATCCTCAGGTTGAGAACCACTGCTCTAAGCAGCACTTTGTCTCTTTTCCTGCCAAGTCTTTCCTGTCTGCACTGGCTTCCAAAGGGCACCTGGCCTCTGCCTCTGCATGTGGACTTCATTCTCTAGCAGAAGGAGGGGCAAGAGAAGGAGCAGCACAGCTGGGCCAAAACAACAACAACAGCCCTGAATTTCTTCACCAGTTTTTTTTTTTTGGGGGGTGGGGGGGAGGCAATGCAAGTACCACTTTTGGGCAATGCATGGAAAATACATCTAAGATGAGCGATATGGGCAGAGCAGAAATAGGGGAGCACGCATGTGCATGCACACACACATACAAATTCGGCTCTAAGTTCTTCCGCTGGGTTGGGTTAGGAACTGGGCTGTATAATTCTGGCTTTTTTGTGCCCTTAGCGAAGCTGGGAGCCCTTGAGGCCAGGCCACAGCATCTACAAAGGGTAAGCTGCATTCCCAAGTTTGCCGTAGCCTCTGTTGGGTTCAGCATCCTGCCCTGCCTTTTCTGTCTGAGGTGCAGAACAGGTGATGCAAGTATCACAGCACATGATCTGGAGCTTTGGCGGTGTGTCATGGGAGAAGGGTTGGAACACACACTATTTCATAAGGGAGAAAGAGAGAGAAGCTGGTCACGGACATAGTGGGTCATAGCTGGCTTTAAAATGGGACCTCTACCATTTTAATCCTGACTGGTACACTGTAGTTTCTCCCTCCTGGGAGTCTTACTAGATTGCTGTTTCTAAACCTAGATAGATAAGACAACAGGGAATACAGCAAGAGGTTGCCCCCCCACCCCCTTCCCCATTGTAGCAAAGTCCTTTTCCAAGGAATATTATAATGCCACTGGAGTCCAGGTGGGAGCACTATGCTGCCTGTGATCTCCCCACCTCTGAGTCCACTCTGAGCTGGCTTGGCCATGGTGGGTCCTAGAGCATCTAAAGTGCTACATGGCAGACGATGTGGGGGCTCAGTACTCCCAAAGTGTAGCACGGTGCAAGGTCTCTGCATCAGCACGCAGGGTCCCCGCTTGGTCGCCTCGAAGGTATTTGCCGTTCTTCCCTTTAATGGCCACGCGGCTGCTCTCACGGAACTCAAAGAAGAAGTCTTCCGACCTCTCGCCATCACTGCACACCGTGCCGTTGCTGGCCACGTACCAGAACTTGCCAGTTAGGCCTAGAAGCACCAAAGAGACCCATGAATTCTCATGAAAACTTCAATTTCTCTTTTCATGCCTCCCTTTTCATGCCTCAGGCACGAAAGTAGAACTAGTTTGGTAGTTCCTTCTTTGGTAGAAATCCAAGAAAGATAGAAATAATAGCTGAACACACTTTCAGCCTTACTAATTCTGAGAAGGTGATGTATGTTAGGATGAGAATAGGCAGGTTGTAATGGAACCTTCCACTGCAAACCACAAACCATAAAGAAATGTTGAACTGGCTCTAGTTCAGTTCTCTTTCCTCAAACAAAAGCCAGGCTCATCCACCCACCAACTGAATCCAGACTTTAGCACAGAACTAGTGAGCCTCAGAGAGCACACAGCTCTGCAGGGTGCAAATAAGATAAACCACACAAGGCAAAAAAAATGCAACAAAATGCCAGGGGTTTTACCCAATGGAGAAGTTTTCCAAATCTAAATATGGGCATTCCTGAAGTTCTGTTCTCACTTGCAAATTGCACTTTGTCAGCTACTTAAAATTGAATGAAGACAGTTCCAGGAGACAAGCCAGGTGGTTTGCGTAGTTTTCACCGCTCCTGGCACAAGCCACAATAAAAGATTGTGAGCCAACAGGCAGGGTTTTCACAGAATTTCAAATGTTGTAGAGCACGTAAAACATGATAAAAGCTTTAAAAGTATTAGGTGATGTTGGTGTGGTTGGTATTGTGAGAGGCTTCACACAAACAGGGCTTGTCACATGGACCTTTCTTCACATTGCGCAGGGAGGATATTTTGATCCTCCAGTAGTAACCTCCTGGTGGTCCCTGGCCCCAAGGACATTCGGTTGGCCTCAACAAAAGCCAGGGCTTTTCCTGCCCTGGCTCCAGTGTGGCAGACAATGCTGTCAGCTGACACCAGGGCCCCATGGGACCTTAACCAGTTCTGCAGGGCCTGTACGGCAGAAATGTTCCACCAGGCCTTTGTTTGAGGCCTACAAGTCCGCTTATTCCAATTTATAGGCCAGCCTCCCTTACCCTCCCTTACCTTACACATCTCTATTTGCGCCATCCCTTACCCTCTCCTCTCCCCCTCCTGATAACTAGGAAACGATTCATGTCAGGATAGGGGGCAAAATGAACTTTGAGGCTGGCTTCTGTCAAATAATTGCACCATCAACAATGTTAGACTTTTAATGTTAAATCTGTTTTTATGCTGTTGGTACGTTTAAGTTTACTGTAAGCCGCCCTGAGCCCGGTTTTGACCAGGACTGGGCAGGGTAAAAATGTAACAAAATAAAATAAATGTGATTGTATGTGGCAATTTGCATATGTAATTAGGCCTCGGTGCAATCCAATCTGAGATTTCAACTAGATGGAGTGGCGGAGGCTCTGCTTATTTCAATTTAAGCATGCCTGAGTGTCATATATGAAGTAGCATGGAGGGTCTCTCTTTAAGAGCAGTAAGGGAAATGAACAGCCCCCTCCTTATCTCTTCACCATCTGTCATTCCAGCTATGTTTATGCCAGATAGGTTAATATCTAGTATCAGGATTTTTCTGAAGGAAACATATAGATCAGGAGTGGCTGTGGCTCAGTGGCAGAGCATCTAATTTGTATGTAAGAGAGGTCTCACATTTAGTCCTGGCATCTCCAGTTAAATGGATCAGGTAATGTGAAAGTCCTGCCGACCCACAACTCTGGAAGGCTATCTCCAGCCAAAATAAACAGTGCATACTTTAACAGACCTATGGTCTGATGGGTTCAACTGGGACAGCCTGTAGGGGAAATAAAGTACTAGCAGGGGAAGTTTCAGGTGTTTGTGTTTAAAAATCAGACCCTCACCCAACTCTCTGCCTTCTGGGTCATTCAGGGAGTCTGGAGTGCAAACAAATATATCTGTCACTTAAAAATCTAGCATGGGCCTTTCCAAAACAAAATCTAGGCCACTGGGAAGGTATGCACAAAAGGCTGAATCTGACTGCGGGAACAGTAAGCTACTGCAAGTTAGTTGAGAAAGAGAAGGATGTCGTCGTGTAAAAACTGCACAGGGGAGGGATCAGGGCTACTGTTGTGATGGTCTGAGGTATGTACCACTGGAGAAAGCTACATCTGAGCTGTAAGGAGTTTGGAGAGACCACACGATTGTGTTTCCAGCTGGAATGTTGGTGTAAACCTATCATCCGTCCAGCATGTAGACCAAAATGACTTCACTGAAGGAAGAATGTTAGCAAACCCACCCCCAATTCCTCTGTGCCTAGCTAGCTTGCTACCTTTGATCTGGTATGCACCATCATTGAAGATGATTTGGAAGACATCGTAGGTGGAGCGGTTGGCATCCAACAAGTTGGAATTGCGATGGTAGCACACAAAGCCATGATCCCCATGAAGAACCAGGATAGGACGGTTGATCAGCTTGAGAACAAATTCCTCATCCTCCCCTGTGGTCAGATAACAAACACAAAAACACACAAAATGTATACTTACTATCTTAGTTTTACTTATTACCTGTCCTACTTTGGAGGGAACATTCAGAGGGCTGGGCTGCTAGTAGCTCACACCTGAGATCTCAACCTAGGGATGCCAGCCTCCAGGTAGGACCTGGAAATCCCTCAAAATTACAGCTCATCTTCAGATTACAGAACTCGATTCCCCTGGAGTAAATGGATGCTTCCGGGGGTGGACTCTATGAAATTGTGCCCCAGTGAGGTTCCTGTCCTTCTCAGGCTCCATCCCCCCAAACCTCCAGCAGCTCCCCAATCTTGAGGTGGTAACTCTACCTCTCAATCCCCCAACAGCAACTGGGGAGGGGGCGGTCTGGCAACCACATCTCAACTGTATACTTTACTCTCCAAGATGCAGACGTGATCTTGGACTCCATAGCTCCTCCTGAATATCTCCCCATTTCCCTCCCATCCTGGTCCAAGCCATAGCTCTCCATAGTATCCTTCTGCAATCATCAAACCCAGCTTTACAAATCAAATGGACCTAGCTTTCTTTTACTGGGAACATTTGTGGCTAGATTGAAATGTTATCATATTTTGCAACCGGCTTAACTGATAAACTTTTAGATGAGAAACTGTGGCCTCCCTAGTGGATGGCCATCTGATGTTCACCCAGTCACCATCTCTAAAATTTAGAGTAGTGAATTTCTCCCCACTCGCTTGCGTACTATACATTTCTTCCATTCCCCACACTGTCTGCCCTTCTTTCTTTCCATGCAGCCTCATGATAGCTCCTCTAGATCCACCCCAGCCACATACAGTCTTTCCTCCTGACTCAGTTTCTCATTTCTGATACCCCAACCTATGCTGTGACGAAGTTGCTAGTTTTTGCCCCAGTACCATAAAATACAACTGCTTAGGTTTCCCTCCTGATTGTCTAGCAAGCATAGCCGTGTCCTTCCTAATTTTTGCAGCCATCATTTTGAATAAGAATAGCAGTAGCAAAAAAAAAGAAAAAAGGATTAGCCTTCCATTGCTGTATCAAGCTTTATCACAATATGAAGCTTTATCACAATATTTAGTCTATCAAGGTCTGGAATTAAGGCACTAGGAATGTTTATCCCAGTATCCAACAGTAAAACTCACCAACTGTGTCAGTGACCGCAGCTATTTGTCCATTTCTCTTGGTGCAGATATATTTTCCATTGCCAGCTTTGAGGGCTACACGCCGACCGCGCCACTCAATATCAAACATAGTGTTTGCTGATCTGGGGCCCAAGGCAGAGAGGAGAGCACATATCAGGTAGAAATATTAGCAAAGAAGAGATGTTCATTCAAGCCCACACCTAAACATGTAGTGATGATGGGGCCTAAATTGTAGGTCAACCTGTAATAGCAACAAACCTCTAACTGTTAAGAACAACATGCTTCAAGTCACCTAACATTAGCTTAATCTGAGTTGCGTTTTAAGTGCCAGGTACTCCGGCTCTAGATTTTACAGTGGCAACACATTGATGTTCCATACCAAACAGGAGGGGTTATATCTGTCCAAAGGAGCCTTGTGCAACTAAACAATTTTTCACTTCACAAACATAAAATCCACAATCTCATTCATGGCTGTAATAATATTCCATCTGGTGAGATGAAAAGGTAATTGAGAGGCCCGTAAATGGAGAAGTGGAAATAGGTGGTCCTGAATTCCTTCACAAACAGTGAATCTCAGAAGAACTCAGGTTTTTCTAGTTAACGATAAGAAGTGTGGGAGAAAGGAGAACGCAGGCTCTGCAGCTGAGCAAGCGACCGTTTGGGGTGGTGTAACCAAGAGGGTGCTGATGCAATTTTGGGGCTTGACATGCTCCAGATCATTGGCAGTACGATTGATGATGTTATTCATTGGGAAGTCAAAGCACTCTCTATATGCTCAGTGGCACACATTCATTCACACAGGCATGTTGCAGCAGGCAGCCTTGCTACAAATGGTGAAAAATGGCACAATTTTTGTGATAATCTGAGTGTCTATTTCTAGAGTAGCTTGAAAATCCTTCTCAAGGCTCAATGTACTACTCTCTCCCTCTAAAATAAATCCCCGTTCCTCTGTGATAAATATTTGTTCAGTATTAACTATCACCTTTTGGTTCATGCTTTCCTGGGTTAGAGAATCCTTAAAAATGTAAAGGTCCCTGTGCAAATACTGGGTCATTACTGATCCATGGTGTGTGATGTTTATTAGACAGACTGTGTTCCTTAAGTGCTCTGGAACTTCCTTCCCACAACAAAATCAGCTTTCAAAAAAGTATTTCCACTAAACTGAGGTCCCCTTGCTTTTTCTCCCAATTGCATTAACAGCTGTGTCACCATGAGAGAATATTTAAAAGGCCCAACTGTATTGAGGGGTGGGGTAGACTTGCTCATGACATCTGCAGTGAGTATATTGATTTGACATAAGATGCTGTCATGTGGTTGGAAGAGAGTCCAATAAAATATATCATAGAGTCCGAATGCTTGAGAAATTATAATACTGTCCTAAAATAAAATCTGATATTTGTAAACTGCCCCTCGTATATTGCAAGGACCCTGATTTCTTTCACATTTACATATCTCACACTTATGACTATTTTGGTTGTTGTTGGTGACTGCAGTACGGTTGGCAACAAAACCCGCAGTATCTGGCAAATGACATGTGGGCAAGGAGTTCTTTGTGCCAGCTTACCTCAGGATCCACAGCTCATCAGACATTGCACAGACATTTTACACAAGAGGGCTTTCTGTGTGAGACTGCCAAATTACCCTTCGTGGGATATCCTAGTGGCTGAATGCTCAGGAGAGAGGAATGGTCATGCACTCTAAATCCAAGATAATTTCCCAGAGATTCCTGGGGTTCTAGAGGTTTGATCAGAACATACACAAGATGCTCGTTGTGATCCTTAGCAGCAGCTTGCTTGGCATCCCAGGGTGACTTGAAACCCTGGAAAGTTGCAGCTATGCCTCCTGCAACCACCTAATAGGTTTGCCTGGGAAGGTAGCTTTCTCACCATGGCTGATTTGCCCACTATGTGCAGTCATAGTGGGATACCTGTTCTAAGGTTCAATCTCAGATTGGGTGGCATATCAGCTAGATCCAACAGGCTGGTTTGGCCCTCCACATGTCCAAGAGTGCATCCTAGACTGGATCCCAAAATCATCTGCAACACACAAAGATTCCTCTGCCAGTGTCAGTGTGGAAAAATTATGTTCATGCTAGAAAGCTTGAAAACACTGCTCTAAATCAGAAGTGCAGCTGTGTCTGGGGCTTTGCAGATAACCCTTTACCAGAAGAAGAAGGAGAAGGAGAAGTTGGATTTATATCCCCCCTTTCTCTCCTAAAGGAAACTCAAAGGGGCTTACAAACTCCTTTCCTTTCCCCACTCACAACAAACACCCTGTGAGGTAGGTGGGGCTGAGAGAGCTCCGAAGAACTGTGACTAGCCCAAGGTCACCCAGTTGGCGTGTGTTGGAGTGTAACTTGCCACAGAAATGGAGGACAGTTTCCTTCTCTATGTCCCTGAGCACCAACTACAGTCATGGCAGCCATCTGTTGGCCATCCCTCCACTCAGGGTGGCTTGCCAGGGATTGGCCAGAGCCTGGGCCTTTTCCATTGAGGTTCTGGCTTTGTGGCATGGTCTCCCTAAAGACATAAGGGGCCCCCTCCTTGGAGATCTTCAGGAGGCACTGCAAGGCCTGGCTATTTGCCAGGCATTTTGAGGGAGTCTGAATTGGCAGCTATCTTCCAAAGTAGGGTGGAAGGAGAGGATCTAGAGTTTATTTTAATTTTGTTTTTAAACTGAAAATGTTTTTAGCTATTATTAATAAGTCACCTTAAATTAATATGCAAGGGCCTCTTAGAAGTAATGACAGTTGTGCAGGAGTCTCCTAAAAGCCTGACAACATGTTGACAGGCATTTTCCATTTGACTGTGACCCTTGATCTTGTTTGAGGAATGACTGAACGGTAAGGATCTATATGACTGGCCCCATGTGGTGCAGGGCCTTTCAATGTTACGGTGGCACCATGAGATGAACCCACAGAAAAAGTGGTTTCTGCCGCTGTCATATATAAAGGCTCCTTCTAGAAACCCCCTTCCTGTTAAAACTTAAAAAGCATCTTATTCTGCCTCACTTGCTAATCAGTGTCTAAAAGGTCATCTGAATCTATTCTGATTATGGTGGGGATATTTTTTGTGTGTGTGCACTGTAGTGCGGTTGCCAACAAGCTAGGAGGAAAATGTCCTGTCCATTTAATAGAGGCAATCAAACAAATATTAAAGGGGCAGCTAGAGGCACCAGTTTAAAAATCAGCAGCTCTGTTATGTAGGCAGAGTGTGAAATGTTGCCATGCACCCGTGATGACCAGAAGTGACTAGAAGTGATGCTAGGAATGTTTCTTTAAAAAGGGACAGTAACAGCAAGAGGGTGGGAAACCAGGGTTGATGATCAGATGAAAATCTGGAAGCTTTTGATCCAGGTCTGCAAAGCCAGCATTGAAGCCTATCCACATAGTCAAGGGAGGCTGCAATCAGTGGTGGGATCCAAACATTTTAATAACAGGTTCCGATGGTGGTGGGATTCAAACAGTGGCGCCGTCGCACACACGCACCTCCAGTCCCTAATGGGCAGGGAGGTTGCTTTAGTAACCCCTTCTCGGCACTCAGAAAAAATTAGTAACCACTTCTAGAGAAGTGGCGAGAACTGGTTGGATCCCACCTCTGGCTGCAATCCTTAAAGAAGTTTCTTTGAAGTAGACCCCATGGAATAAAATGGAACCAAATGATGAAGATGATCCTCTGAAGATGCCAGCCACAGATCCAGGCGAAACGTCAGGAGAGAATGCTGCTAGAACACGGCCATACAGCCCGGAAACCACACAGCACCCAAAATGGAACCAACTTCTGAGCAGACAAACTGAAGCATGCTTCTTCTGCCTACTGGGGCTTTTGTTGTGCAGACAATTGAGAGGACTGTCACTGGGAACAAGGTCTTGCTTAACTGTACCGAAAAGGAGCGAGGAAACTTCCTGGTAATTTCTAGCAGATTATGCTAGCTAATATAAGAAGATATAAACTGTCTGCTTTGCTGGTGAAAGCAGTGGTGAACAGATTGGGGCATATGTTTGGCAGCCTTCCTGAATGAAGTTGAACCAGTTAAGTGTGGTAAAAATCAAATGACACAAAAGCTAATTTCCTCTCCATTACACAGGATGGCAAACCCAAATCATGCTTCCTGAAAATAGCTCAAATGGGTTTTTAATGTTCTCAAGAAAAGGAAATCTCAGGGTTTCTTTGCCTACTAATGTAGTGGTTTTTCACCAGCAACGAGTTCACCTGGAACTGGACATATAATCTCATGTTGCCATTTGTTGTTAGCCCTTATGATTACATTGAAATAAACATGAGCAATTGTGAACAGTGTCTATTAACAAGCAGGGAGGGGGGATTGGGGGAAGAGGCAGCTGCTGGGCAGAGCTTCCATTGGTGTCGCACAGTTGCCTCTTTTTCTCTTAGTAGCCCTTAAACAACTCTCCCCTTCTGGTTAGTCTTTATCTATCCTAAATCCCTTCCCTTGACCTGTTCCTTTCAGTCATGTTATTATTCCACATTTAGAATTTATAGCGATAATTGCAAAATAGCAATAAAACCCACTGTGTGAAAAAATATAAAGGGCTCTAAAAAACTAATCCTCCCAGGATAAGAGATGTGGACAGCATATCTACTGGAAATGCCACCTGGTGCAAACACTGAAATTGCACCCTCCAAACACCCCAGCTCTGCCAAGGAGGGGCAGCAGTGTTTTGGATCCCGGCTTTGTAAAGCGGGGAGGAGTCAGCAGGTTGCCTGTAAAGATGAAGAGAGCAATCCCCATCTTCATAGCGCCCCCTTTTGCAAAGCTGGATCCTGGCTTCACAAAGGGGAGGGGAGCCAGCAGATTACCTGAGAAGATGGGGAGCCCATTGTGTGAAACAATACAATGGACTCTAGCAAGTGGGGACTCAAGAGGACATTACTCCCACCTTTTTTCTTCTGTTCTCCCCATTCTTCTCTGCCTCTCACTCTCTATTCTGCCACCCCTTCTCTTAGTCTTCGCCATTTTTGCCCTGTTATCCCAACTCTCTTTCTGCCCCTCCCACCCCTGCTCTCTCTGTCTGCTCACTTATTTCAGCCCACACTTTCTGTCTCCCTACCCCAACTCTCTATTCTCTATCTTTCTGCCACCCTACCCCAGCTTTCATTCTCTCTTTCTGACCATCTACTCTAGCTGTCTCTTTCACTTTCTGCTTCTCTCTGGCATTCATTCTCTTTGTGCTTCTTCTCCCTCTTTCTCTCTTCCCCTCCCTCAGACCAATTCTTGGTAGCTTCCCTGGAGTGCTCTTGGTGGGTGTGGTGAGGGCTCTTCCCCCACAGCTCCACTGTCACCACCTCACCTCGAGCCACTGCAGGTGAGGCAAGACCTTCCCCTCCCCCAAACAACCTGGGGTGGGGTGACCTGTTTAGTCCTGGCCACTAGTACTGGGCTTGCTGCTGAATTACTCAAAAGTTGTCTCAGACAGGGAATAGGACAGCCCTGTGAGGACCCAGAGCCTTAAGAAGTGTTACTGGCTGAGTGAGGAGGAGTCTGGCCTACATTTCCCAGAGTCCTTTGCTTTTTCTGGTTCGTTGCCAGGAACACACTGCTCGTTTATATAGTAAGACTTGCATAATGACAGATACTGCAATGAGAACAAACTGTTCATATGTTTACCATTTACTGGAAACACAGAATTTGGATTTCTTGGCCTATGATATTGGCTTTAGCCACAGCCATCTTGAAATGCATCCCCCCCCATACTAACTTTTTGCACTGGGAAGTAAGACAGATTTTGCCTTATACACACGCAATTTCAACTGTTTGTGCTGCTCATCCCTCAACCTTCCCCAGTTATATAGACACTATACAACTCCAGCTGTTTTTTGATTTTGAACAAAACTCTTTTATAGAGTGAAGGTTGGGGAGAGAATCTAGACAAAATGAGAGGAAGGGAATCACTTAGTCATATATAATTGTTGCTGTAGGAGCTGGTGTTACAGCACAGTAGGGAAAAAACCCCTCCCTTGCAACCAGCACACTTTCAGCTGAAATTCACCAGCCATAGTAGGAACATCGTAGAAATAAAGTTTTGCTGCTCTTCCAAAAAAGTCAATTCCAAAAGTAGCACTGTCCTGAGCATGCCTCAGTTATGGTTAGTGTCTTGTAGTAAGACTGTTATATCTTGGATTGATTGTGATCTGAAAATTCCCATATGGAATGTACTAAATCCACCCTCTCCCTTCCCTGATGCCCTGTGCTGACTCTTACAGCTGTTTTCTCTATGTTCAGGCTCTCCTTTGGCCATGATTTTTAGTGAAAGCTTAGTCTGACTTCCAAGAACCTGAATATTTTAAGGCCCTGCAAGGGAAACAAGCATGCAGTCCAACTCACACTTCTGTGGCCATGGCTTGAATCCCACCATGTGACACCAGAGTCCAGTAGTTGCCTGTGTGGGAATGGAAGATGCATTTCTTCGTTTCTTTGTCAATCTGCATCTGGAAGGTCTCGTGGTGTGTCTCTTCATCCTGATTGGCTGAGATGTTGACACCTAGAAGAGAGGACATTCTTATCTGAGATGCTGATTGACAGATGATGCATCGTTAGCACCTTCACAAAACCCCATGACAGGAGGAATTGGCTCAGATCCACTGGAAGGAAGGATATGTGTGTGATTTTTGTAATTTTGCAATTAGTTCTGGGTGTGTGACATGCAGGATTTGCCTAATTTTCCACTTGATGATAGATTCCATTGTTGGGCAAATGGGCTCCCAAAACATAAACTAGCAGGTCTGGATTAAGGTTGATCTCTCTCTCTGTTTCTCAACCGCACACTCAACTGATTACTCTGCCACCTACTGGATCCTATTCTGACCTCTTTGGTTGCGTGTGGAAAACTGTATCTCCTTGACGACTCATCAGCACACTGGCAGAGGTCGCTGGGGCAAAGAACTGGAACTTCCAGGAAACAGCTTCAGTTGCCTGGGACCAAATGTACTATCAGTGCGCATGCAGGTGAGACAACATTTTGAGACAACAAATACTGGACATACACTGTGTCAAATCATCTTGCTTGACTGGCATTTAAATCAGTCCTTATCTTAGCACAGAACTCTCAAGCAAGTCTTGTGGTTCAGACCTGCCCTGAACAGTTCGCCTAGTTTTCCTGGAGTGTACACATAACTGAAATGATGCCTTCTCCTTATTGCTTGTCAGTGTTACCTTGAGGGAGCAAGAGGCAAGGTACCAAATGAAGTACTATGTCACTTGATCATAATTCCACAATTGATTCATGTGTGTTGGCATACTGGTATATATTTTAACCTCTCTCATATCTTTCCTGTCAGCTTGTAATCCTTATCATAGAAATGCATACGAGAGGCAAACTGATTCAGTACATAAGGTTGCAGACAAAAGGCACAGGCTATTTTGGGAAGAAATCAGTCTTCTAAGACAACATGCCTGAAGCTTGGGTAACAAGACTTTCGGCCTGTTGGGAGAACCAGTGCAGTATAAGGGGGGAAAGCCAGAGTGGTTGGTGTCAGACAAGGATCTCAGAAACCCAGGGGAGAATCTCTGTCACGTAAACTTTCTAGGTGACCCTGAGCCAATCATGCGCACTCAATCTAATCTACCTCTCAGACCTGTGGTGAAGATAAAAGCCATAAGAGGAGAATAATGTAAGCCTCTCTGGGTCTCCACCAGGGAAGAAGGCTGGATATAAAAAAAATTAAAGAAATACATTTGAGTTTCGAACTAGGCCTGGGAGTTCATATCTGTACTCAGCTATGTGACCTTTGCCCTGATCCCGCTTCTTTAACCCATCCTAAGATAAAATGGAGGAGGAAAGAGGCACATATGCTTCCCTCAGTTCTTTGGAGGAAGTTCTTTGACTTTAAAAACGTAATGTGTTTATTGAGTGCTATTTGACTGTTCTACTACGCACAATGTTCCTTAGGTTCTCCAGAAAAAAACTAAAATAAAAATATTCAGCTGAATCCAGCAATCCACTTGTGCAAAAACTGTGGATCCTCCGTGCTCCCACCTCTGCCAGAAGTACTGTCCAGCTCTAGGAAAGTGAATTACTGGGTTTGCAGGGCCCATGTAAAGTAATCCCACTGACCTATAATGCCATAATTCTGCATAGGGCCCCCAATACCCATGATCAACTTTTCCAGGGGTCAGAGAGTACTATGTGAGTGTGGGGGGGTCAGGGAAGACCGGGACCTGTACGTTCTGCTGATGAATCACTGATTACAGCTTATTGTGCTAAGAATTATATTGAATGATGTGACTTCTATGAATTACAGATATTAAGCAAATTTGCCTATCTGGCTGCATAACTGGTTCTGCAAGATTTACTATTCTGCACTCTATTCTGTTTCTCCTGGCCCTGAGGTAGGGGCAAGTAGGTCTGCAGGGCACTGAAACCCCCACTCTAGCTTCTGACATTTCGTCATCCCTCGCCCACAAGTTTATACACATATCACAACCCAGAAAGCATAGGAGAGGGGAATTAAATTAACATTGTAATTCTCAGGAAACTAAACTGTGTACCCAGCAGAGGCTGCGCTACTTGTGGGGGACTGCAGCCCTCGGCTAGTTTCCACTTTCTTATATATTTTCTGCTTCTAAAGTTCCCATGATCTGTCTTTATTGTCTGTTTAACTTATTACAAATCTTCCCCTGCTTCCCGTTCACATTTTGCCTCAGATGTTGAATCCTGGCTCACCCCTTTGTTTCCTCATTGGTTCCTTCTCTTATTAGTTCTCTTTACTTTTTATAGATCTTTCTTTGGATTTCTCTACTCACCACTTTTGTTCCCTTCTTGAATCCTTCCATATTTTTAAAAACTGCTTTTATTTTTCTCTCCCTATCCCAAGTGCTTTGCTTGGGCATATGGAGGTATAAAAGGGAGCAACCTGGAAGGTAATTTTGAGAGGGGAGACAATTGGCCAAAAAAAGGTTAAACACTTGATTCCTCCACACCTGCCTCCAGTGACTGTTTTTCATTTTAAAAGAATTCCCTGGCCCTTCCTCACATTAAACCATAATTTAAAAAGATATTAATACCCTTCTTTTCTCTCCATCTTACAATGCCATTTCCCCCTCCTCTATTTTACCTTCACAACAGCAACCCATGAGGTGAGTTATGTTGACACCGAGCAATTGCCCCAAGATCACTCAGCAAGTTCCATAGCAGTGGGAATCCAAACTCAGGCAGGAAACATTTATTTGTTTACTTAAAAAATTCTCTACTGCAATTCCACACAGTTCAGGGTCCCAAAGGCAGAAAACATTAAAATATTTAAAAGCATTTACAAAACAAAACAAATAAAACATAAACACAAAACACACAAAATTTATACTTACTATCTGACTTTTACTTATTACTTGTCCTTCTTTGGAGGGAATATTCAGAGGGCTGGACTGCTAGTAGCTCACACCTGAGATCTCAACCTATGGATGCCAGCCTGGAAATCCCTCAAAATTACACCTCATCTTCAGGTTACAGAGCTCGATTCCCCTGGAGTAAATGGATGCTTTGTGGGGTGGACTCTATGGAATTGTGCCCAAGTGAGGTTCCTGTCCTTCCCAGGCCCCACCTCCCAAACCTCCAGCAGCTGCCCCGTTTTGAGGCAGCAACTCTACTTCTCAATCCCCCAATAGCAACTGGGGAGGGGGCGGTCAGTCTGGCAACCACATCTCAACTGTATACTTTACTCTCCAAGATGCAGACATAATCTTGGACTCCATAGTTCCTCCTGAATATCTCCCCATTTCCCTCCCTTCCTGGTCCAAGCCATAGCTCTCCATAGTATCCTTCTGCAATCATCAAACACAACTTTATCAATCAAATGGACCTAACTTGGATAGTTTTCTTTTATTGGGAACCTTTGTGGCTAGATTCAAATGATATCATTGAAATATTATCATATTTTGTAATCAGCTGATAAACTGAATAAGTCTATAGCACTTGTAGTCTTCCTGGAGTCCCAGTGGGAAAGGCAGACTATAAGGGAAAATAATAAATGAACAAATATCCTGCAAGTGAATGTGTTGTTTTTTTCCGCCCTAATGACATATATGTCCTTGGAGACAAAACTAGCATATCTCTGGAATCTGTTCCCTGAAGCCATGGCTGGCCTTTTTACTCTGAAGGGATTTGCCTCTGTGGGTGAGTTAGATTTTGTCCATTCATCCGATCAGTCTTAACTGCTTTAAAGAACATTGCAGAGTGGACCCCTTCAGGCAAATTAATTAGATTTCCATCCCCAATGCATGTGACCCTGCCCTGGATAACCCAGGGTAGCCTGATCTTGTCAGATCTCAGATGTTAAGCAGGGCTGGCCCTGGTCAGTATTTGGATGGGAGACCACCAAGGAATACCAAGGTCACTCCACAGGGGCAGGCAACAGGAAACCACCTCTGAATGTCTCTTGCCTTGAAACCCTAAAGGGCAACTTGACAACAAGGGGAGGGGGGGAGACGCTGCTCAAAAGACCACATGAGTTGGTGGGGGGGAATATATGTGAATCCACATAAGTGTCTTTGAACAGTTTACAGACTAAAAAAGAATTGATTCAGCCTCCAAAATGAAGGGGATGTGACTTCCCCTGCCAGCCACCTAAAATTATACCCACATCAAACTCCCCCAACACCCAGGGCCCACTCTTGTAGGACTGATCTATGGGCATCCCCTTCTCTTACTGCTGAGTTAACAGCAAATCCCCAAACAATTGTGTTAATTGGCCAGATTAATCTGACTGCTGTTGTTTCCATCTGGCTGACACACAAGCCCCCTATTAATAACTTGCCAGCCAACGTCAACAGCTCCTAAGTGGTTTGGAAGAGGCAGCTCTGCTCTGGTTACTGCTTGTTGCCAACGTATTTGGCGCTCTTGCCAAATATGTTGATGTCGCTGCCATCCTGCATTCCCCATGGGTATGAACTGGACGTGGCATGAATTTGGGGGGAAGGTAGTGAGGCATATTTATGTGCCTTGGGCCAGGTGGGCAGAGGCGGCACCAGTGTGTGACTACATGATAATCCTAGTGAAAGATGCTGGCATCCTAGCTTGTGGATAGCGTTCAGCTAGCCCTTTCTCTGAGTATCGTTTTGCTCCTTGTTCATGCTGCCATCACTATATATCAGTTAATGCTGGACTTTAAACAGACGAAGCTGCCTTATACGGAGTTATACCGTTAGTGTATCTAGCTGATTATCTGACTGGAAGCAGCTCAGTTTTCCAGGCAGGAAAAAGGTCTTTCACCAACACCTGCTAAAAGAGATCATTTAACTGGGTATGCTGGTGTTTGAACCTGAGATATGCTGAGGAAATAACCAGCACTCTGCAACTGAGCCACAGCTTGCCTTTTCCAATGGCTGAATGGAGCTAAGTGCTATTGGCAAAGCAAGCACAACAGGATTAGAGAGAAGGAAACTACAGGGTGGGATTAACGGGCTGCAGAGAGGATTACTGTCAAGCCAATCCAGGGTTCTTTTGGATACTTTCATGTTGTCCCAAGTTTCGGAGCAGGTATGGACATTACTGCAGCCAGTTAACTACAAGGGATCTGCTTGCATGAGCAAAGTCTTGTCTGCAGTGTGGTAACATAGAGGATAGCAGACACTACTTCTCTGACTTCTTCTTCTTTATCCGTTTAGTTGTGTCCGACTCTTGGATACTCTGTAAACCAGTCCCCTCCATGCTTCCCTGTTTGCCACAACGTCTTTCAATTGGTTGATGTTCATGCCCATGTCCCTCTTAATGGTTCCAACCAACGTGTCATTGGCCTACCCCGTTTCTGTTTACCACTGTCCATTCCGAGTAGCATCTCTTTTTCCAGTGAATTTGCCCTCATCACAAGTAGGTCAGCTTCTGTCTAGTGATCTTGCTCTCCAGGGACATCTCTGGGTTAATACGCTCCAGGACAGCTTTGTCGGTGACTCTAGCTGTCCATGGGGTTTGTAAAAGTCTTCTCCAACACCACAGCAAAAAGACATCTACTTTTCTTTTACCTGTTTTTGACAGTGTCCATGTCTCACAACCATATGTCATGATTGGGAATACGATGGCTATTATCAGTCTTTTCCTAGTCACTGAAGTAGCTGCTGCAATCTTCCCTGTGTCACAACTTCAGATGCTAATTGATAGACAGAAAAACTACGGTAACCAGATACTTTTCAAAAAATATAAGACCAGAACTGCACTTGTGTTGGGATTCATCTACCTGACTCAATCAACTCTAATCACTTCAAAACTAGGGCATGGGGCTGTCTGATTGTGACGAATGGGCAAGCGAGCAGTGATGAACCCTCCCACTGCCCAAGGTTTACTTCTTTGCAGTTTGTCCTCTGACATCTCATCTTTATTTCTCAGACAGGCTCTCCTAACCCAGCAGGAAGAAATGTATTTGGAGGAGGGAGAGCTCAGTACTGCTCATTCTCACGCCTAAAAATTGGATCCTGATCCACTGTTGTATATGAGGTTTGGATCAGGGTTTAAGGGCAAATATACTCAGAGCCACAGGTATTAATTTTTAAGTACAAGAGGATACGAATGCATAAATGAAACAGACCAACAAAGCACTAACAGAGCCTTTGAAACTCATAGGGCTTTTACCTCTAGTGCTACACTGTCCCTGATTCAGAGCCAGGAACAATCCCCTGCTCATGCACTAGCACAGTGATTCCCAACCAGGGTTCTGTGGTACCCTGGGGTACCATGAGCACGTCCCAGGGGTACCATGACAATGCTACCGCCTGCCCCCCGCCACCAGAATCAAATGTTTAAATGTTTAAACAACATTGAAAAACGGCATTGTTTTATTTGCCTAAATTCGGTGTGGATTGGGGAGGGTAGATTTAAAGGGAGCTCTCCCTTTAAATCCCGCCAATCCATGCCGAATTTAGGCAAACAAACAACACGGCTGTCAACGCTGCTTTCCCTCCCCTCCCCTCCCCTGCTTGCCACTCCCCCCACCTACAAGCCAAAAACAGAAAAAACCCTTAAAAATGCAAAAATCAAATGAACCTCAAGGGTACTCTGAGATATGAAGAGCGAGGTCAAGGGTACCACAACGTCAAAAAGGTTGGGAAACACTGCACTAGCACCATTGGAACAGCCATCCACCTGGCATCCCTCTTTCCTCCTTTGCATGCATGCATCTTAAGAAGCAAACCAAAGAATACATTGGAAGATCCATGAATGGCTTTTGAGCACATTTCAGAATTGTTAAATAGCAGCTATGGGGGAGGGAGGGGGCTCTGAACATGGGGTTTCAGAGGAGTTTCACTTTATCCCAGGTCATTTCCTGAGCTCAAGTATCACCTTCCTCTGATCTGTATTTGCTCAACTGGGCAAAATACGTTGTATATTTTGCTTGCCCATTTCCCACAGCAAACAGCAGCACCTAGGAGCCATTTCAGGTTCAGAAAAGGACAGAGGAGGAAGAGTTGAGTTCTCTTCCTGTCCCCCCTACCCATTCAGCTGCCCTGATCCAAATGGGCCCCTCCATGTTTGCTGCTCAAAGTGCATGGAAAATCTAATCACAGTTCTTCTGGCTTCTTGTTTGATTTGGTGATTATGATAACAGCACAATACTCCATCCCTGAGGAATCAATGAGGGCTAGCCATTAAGTGAGGCTACCTATTTTGTTGTTGTTTTTCTCTTTTGGGATGAGGACAGCATTGGTGTAGCAGTTAAGAGCAGGTGGATTCTAAACTGGAGAACCGGGTTTGATTCCCCACTCCTCCACCTTAGTGGCGGAGGCTTATCTGGTGGACCAGATGGGTTTTCGCATGCATACATTCCTGCTGGGTGACCTTGGACTAGTCACAGTTCTTTGAAACACTCTCAGCCCCACCTACCTCACAAGGTGTCTGTTGTGGGGAGAGGAAGGAAAAGGAGATTGTAAGCCCCCTTGAGTCTCCTTACAGGAGAGAAAGGTGGGGGTATAAATCCAAACTCTTCTTCTTTTGCAGTGAAATCTTTTTTTAAAAAAACTTTTCAAGGAAAGTAACCTTGCATGGCAGGCATAGGTGGTAATGAATGCAGACCAGCAGACTGCACAGACACCAAAGTTCCAAAAGCTCATGAAATGGCAAGGGCTACGTTGCCCTCGTCATGACATCACAGACTATATCCAATAGGTTCTTATTAGAAGAGCTGTGCTGAATCAGATCAATCATCCTGCTCTATTATATATACCCTTATCCCACAACTCCTCTGAGATGATCAGAGTGGTGTACACAATCCCCACTTCCATTTACCCTCACAACAACCCTGGAGGTAGGTAAGGCTGAGAGAGTATGACGGACCCAGGGTCACCTGGAGAGCTTCATAGCTGAGTGGAACTTTGAAACCAGATTTCCCCAGTCGCAATCCAACACGCTAGCCATGGCATTAAACTGTGTTGCACACTGTGCATACCAGATGTTTCTGGGAAATCTACAAGTGGAGTACGAAAGCCTTCCCTGTTTGGTCCTTTTCCAATTGCTGTTTGGAGAACATGAAGGTTCCATTTATGCCTCTGAACATGAAGGTTCCATTTATGTACCAAGGCTGATAGGCGTTAATAACATTGTTTCCAACACACATTTAAAAATCAGCAATGCATATGCCAACTAAAAGAAGGATCACTTTTTCACAGACTAGAGACTGGATTTTAATGGTGGAAAAATACAATACCACCACAAATACTATCCTGTATGTTCAGTGCCGTCAAGTTGCTTCCAACTTATGGGGACCCTATGTATTAATAACCTCCAAACTGTCTTATCTTTGACAGCCTTGCTCAGGTCTTCCAAACTGTGGGCCATGGCTTCCTCCTTTGAGTCAATGTTGGGTCTTCCTTTTTTCCTGCTGCATTCAACTTTTCCTAGCGTTATTGTCTTTTCCACTGACTCTTGTCTTAAAATGTGATCAAAATGTGATAGCCTCAGTTTGCTCAATTTATCTTCTAGGGAGAGTTCAGGCTACCAAGGGGGAGACAACTGGATCTCATGCACTAAATCAGGCGCTCTTTGTGCTATAAACAGGTTGTCTGGGGAGGCCCACAGACCCACTAACAGACAAAGATGCACATGTGCTATTATAGGACAAACGCACATGGAAGTAACCACTATATGTGTGACAGTTGTTGCTGTTTATAATTTAAGAAATAAAGAATGTGACTAGAGTGGGAAATCCTGCCCCCTCCCGCACCTTTTCTTCCAGCCCTGCTCTGATGCTAGCAAAAATCCTGAATGGGGGTTGGGCAGAGGCGTAGCTCCAAGGGGATGGGGGCGCGATGCACCAGGCGTGCGCCCCTGTGGGGGTGTGGTGAGGGCGTTCCGGGGCGGGGTGGAGGATGCACCAGTGCACCAGGCGCTTTCCCCCCTTGCTACGCCTCTGGGAGTGGGGAGTGGGAGTTTCACGCACTGGAGCACTGCCTATTGCTGGGAAGGTGGCAGGTATATCATTTACCATAACCTGCACATCTTCAGTCTGTCCTAGAGGCAAAGTTGAGCAAGCATCATGTTTTCCCATTAGCTAACGGGTGCAGCACCATGGAAAACAGAATATTTATTTATTTATATATGCCAATGTTCTGCTCACAGGCTCAGTAAACAAATAGTGCTTCCCCCAGCCAGTGAACGAGAAATGGGATTGATGTTAGCATCACTTGGAAAAGCAGACCTATTGGCACACTCCTTTTGGGAGCTAAGATGCATGTGCAATATTGCTGACTAGACACTTTCTCCTCCTCAGCGACAGCCATTCTAAACTAGAGACAGCCAAGTTCCAGAATAACAGAAATTTCCTTAGTTTACTAAGGCAGATAAAATGAGACCTTTTGCTCCTTTGCATTTCTGTTTTCTCATGTCCCACACCAGATATGGGAGCTAAACATAATTACCTGCTAATTGCTACAGATTTTGATTCAAATGTGGCCAACCATTAAAGCCTATATTCTGATTTTAGAATTGTGGTTTTACTTTAGGCACAGAATTCCGAGTCTTCATTGCATTAGCAAGATTGGTCAAGAGCCTGCTCTCATAGAATGTGAATGACATGGGGATATGAAAAGAGCCCCAATTAAAGGATCGGTTTTTTCCCCAGGAGGGAGACAGAAGGGGCTTAAATCAGTCTTATTTGGTTTGAGACAACACAGATATTTTTCACCATCTAATTAGACCCTTTTACAGTACAATGCTAAACAGAGTTACAGCCATCTAGAAGAAGAGTCTGGATTTATATCCTGCTTTCCTCAACCATAAGGGGTCTCAAAGTGGCTTACAAACTCATTCCCTTCCTCTCCCCACAACAGACACCTTGTGAGGCAGGTGGGGCTGAGAGAGTTCTGAGAGAACTGTGACTAGCCCAAGGTCACCCAGCAGGCTTCACGTGTTAGGAGCGGCAAAACAAACCTGGTCCCCCAGATTAGACTTCTCTGCTCATGAGGAGGAGTGGGGAATCAAACCTGGGCCTCCAGATTAGAGTCTTAACCACTATGCTACTCCATGCTTAGGAGAATGTAAGTGTTTAGACTTGCACTGTAAATCTTTTTTTTTTCCAATTTCAGCTAAGTAGACTTGGTTTTTAGATTCATTCTCAGTTCTAGGCAATGGACAATTTATATTTGCATACATTTTAATGAATAGAAATTGGCCTTTTTCTTGTAAGAACCAAAAACTCCATTACAGGCTAAGAAAACAATTACTCTAATTACTGTGAAATAAGTGTTCATGCCATATTACAGTCATGAAATCCAGATAAGCAACTTAGGGCAGGAGTTCAAGATCATTTAACGTGGATTAGTTGCCCACTAAATCAGGTCCGCCACCCTCCTGAACACCCCAGTCAAAGAGTTAAATTAAATAATGGTTGACTTTTTCTACTCTCTTATAGGTTTGTAATTCTGAACTATATTATGGTTTAAGCAAGGTTGCCACTCTGAACCCTGAGCCTTTACCAACACACTGCCATCAAGTGCAGTTTCCTTTGTCTCAGGAAACAATTTATTTGTTGGGTGACTGTGAAAGCACTGGATCGTGGCCAGTAAACCCAGGCTGCAACCTTAGGGCAGAAGCAGACAACAGTGATTGCTTTAGATTCATGTGCCTTTCTTACTACCCTGCTCCTATGGTGCTAATATCAGCTAGACGCAAGTAAAGCTTTCCTTGATAAGGAAAAACAATGAGGACAGTTTCACATGTTAAATTAAATACTGTTATTGGAGAAGAGCCTGTTTACCTGGAATGATAAGGCACACTCTTATGTAGGAGTCTACATAAGAGATGGCAGCCCATGTTGCTCTAAAGGGTTGCTACGAGCATCATCCTTTTGCTAATGTAGTTTTGCTACCAAGGTGCTTTGTTTTCATAAGGGCCAAACTCTGGGAATTCTACCATTGCCAAAAGGGCCTCTCTTCCTTTCATAGGACAAGAAAACAGGCGCATTTTCAGAAGAACTTGCTTCTTGTGGAAAAAGTTGGGGGGGGGGGAGGAAATGCCTTCGAAAAAAGAACTGCAAAACTCAAAATGGATCAGAAACAGAACCACACTGCTACAGCACCTTTGGACCTATTCCTCTTTTCCTTGAGGCATTAGTCTATAGTTTTTGGACAGAACTGATTGAAATGTGCTCCATGAAGACTGATTGTTGGAAACAGTCTGAAAGTGAGGAGCCATTCTGTTGGACTTGGTAGGATGTGGGAAGTCTCCCATGCTATTTAATTAAGGACTGACTCAGAAATGATTAGGGATGGTAATAGGAACAGGCAGCCAGAGATGGCAACCTCAGCAAGGAATGTGAACTGCACTTGAAATAATGTTGGGCAGATTATATTGAAACAGGGCCTTATCATGTCCCCTGCTGGTAGAATCAAAGCAGATCCCCAGTAAGGAAAAATGACTGACACTTTGTTGTCTATGGGCTCAAATCCAGTATTCCTTTTATATATATACATTATATATATATATATTTCTTTGATATTTTATTTGTTAACATGTTGACAGCAAATCATCTACTAGATTTAATGATGTAGGCAATTGGAGACTTTTTGGAATTTACAGGAAAATTCTTGTTTTTTTAAATGATGAGCATCCAATAATTATATTGGCATATAATAGATAATAAACTCTCTTACAAACAGGTTGTTGTGAGTTTTCTGGGCTGTGTGGCCATGCTGTGGTAGATCTTATTCCTAACTTTCCACCTGCATCTGTGGCTGGCAATTCCAGAGGTGTATCATAGAGAGAAGTCTGTTATACACTGTGTCCAGACTTCTCTTATAACAGACTTCTCTCTGTGATACACCTCTGAAGATGCCAGCCACAGATGCAGGCGAAACGTTAGGAGCAAGATCTACCAGCCCATGGCCACACAGGCTGGAAAACTCACAACAACCAGTTGAATCCAGCCATGAAAGCCCTCAACAATCTCTTACAAACAGTTTGAGCTACATAAAACAATATATTAAAAGAAAACAGTGGTCAATTTAATCTCACACTTATACTATTTTTATACAGCCATTGGGGCAGGACAAAGGAAACAACAGAGCCATCAAGAAATGTCTACTATTGTAAATATTTGCCTAACATTTTGCTTAAAATCTATGACAGCAGTTAGAGGGGACTCAGGGCTAATTGAGCAGTATCTCTAAAAACAGTAGAGTTGGATTGTGAGGCTTTTGTGGAACAGGTAAAAAAAAAGTTGAGTTACCCTTGTATTTTAACATTAAAATTCCTTGAAAAATTACATCATGTTTTACAGTTTACATCCAGTATTCCTGATGGGGTCACTTCTTCCTAAAGAATTTGCAGGGGGGAAAAACCCCTGAGCAACGAAGAATGTCAAATTGTTGAATACAGGAAAGAAACCAGTCAAGCGTAGTGATAAAGAATAAAGGTGACTCCCATCATGGCTTTGCACGAAGGGAAAAGGGACAAGAACTACATTTCCCTTTATCCAACAGTGATAAGAGCAATACTGATGTCCACCTATGGAGGGTGCAGTAGTCAACCTGGAAAGAACGGAAGAGCTGTTGCTGCACTGTGGCTGATCAGAAATGGATTACCAAATGGAACAAGACATTTTTTTATATACTGAAGGAAGACAGTTTTTCGATGATATGATCCAAGGGCCATTGCCTAATGGTTCAGAAGAATCTTTAAATATCATGAGCACATCCTCTGGACAGATGCCATTGAAATCGATGGGAATTACGTGGGAGCACTCATAAAAAATCCCATGCCTCTTCAGTAGGATCAGTGTAGAAACATGTCGCTGTGGATTGTCTCCAGTTGTGTTTCATTGGTGGAGGGGCACAGTTTTCCAGTGTGATGTGGTGTAATGTGGTGTGGTATATGCTGGGAAACAGCAGCTAGTTAGTTAAAATGTGGGAGGTCTTTCGTGCTAACCCCCCTCCCCCCCCCGATTGGTGGCATATCACTGGCAGACACCATAACAAGTCTTAGGCCCCTTCCGCACACGCAAAATAATGCATTTTCAAACCACTTTCACAACTGTTTGCAAGTGGATTTTGCCATTCCACACAGCTTTAAAGAGCACTGAAAGCAGTTTGAAAGTGCATTATTCTGCATGTGCGGAATGAGCCTCAGTGTAGACTAAGGTCGTGGGTTTCACTGCATTCTGTGCCCCATTCTTGAGGTATGAAGGAGTCCACAACTGTCCCTGTTTCTTAATCATGAATTGGCCTACTGCTTCTGTGGTGGTCTGGAGCTCAACAGTGGCTCTCAGGCGTGGACTAGGGAGGTACTCTCGAGGAGGACACATAGCCCTACAGACAGCAAGAAATCTGAACCACTGTTCCATTACACACACACAGCCAATAGGCTCCTCTCCTCTCTCCCCGCCCCCGCAGTACCTGAATATGTAATGAATGCTGGGTAAACTCAAACACTGCAGAGGCATGCAGAATGTGGAAAATTTGGAAACAGAAGAGCTGCCCAAGTGCAAAGAGGAGGGACCTGCTGGCCTGGGGATTAGTGTCCATCTCTTGGAATCAGGAGAATGAACATCTGCTACAGTCTCTTTCTAAGACTATCACCCGCTGTCTGTGTAAATTGGGGCAAGAGTCCTGTCCTTATCTCTCCTGTCCTCGAAGGGCTGAGATACTCAGACACGGAGTTGATGGGAACGAAAGGGAAGCTACGTTACATACCCTACAAACTAAATTTCTCTCTATTCCCCTCAGCAAACAGACATGACTACCAAGATGGCAATGGCTGGGAAGGCTTTTGAACGTCAAAGGTAGACAAATCTCACAGAAGCACCAGGAAACTGAAGATAATGCCCCCTCCCCATCATCATCACTCCATTAATATGCATACAGTTACTCACAGTTAGGTAGGAGTTTCTGTTTTACAAGACAGGTAAACAGTGGGACATTGGCTTTTTAATCACTGAGACAAGAGGGGTGAGGAGCCTGTCCCCAGCTGCGCATAGTCCCAAAAAGCAAAAAGGTCATGGATTTACCTTGCCGGATGGAGACGTATCTGCCATTGGAGGCAATGAAAACTACTTGTGGGTGACTCTCTTCCAGGTCAAAGAGTTCATCTTTGCCTGGCTTGGAGCTCCTGCCAGATTTGAGAGTGCCAGTAGGACCCATGGGAGCAAGGTATTTCCCATCACAATCCTTGAAGGCCAGCTTGCCTGCCTTGAACTCCAGTGTATAGCCAGCATGAAGGTCAGGCTCCTTTACCAGGGTACCGTCATTACGCAAGTAGCGATTGTCGCAGGTTCGCAGGCAATACTTCTTGTTCTGGAAAGTGAGTGTGATGAGGGAGTCCACACCCCAGGGAATGTTGCTGTCAGTGGAGATCTCGTCCTCTTGGGCGCTGAGATGGGCATATCTTCTCCTGCTGACACTCAAAAGATTAGCTTGAGGGTGGATGGCCAAGTGGACCGTCCAGAGCTCTGTTTCAGTGATGGTTTGGGCAAAGCAGGACAATTTATCTTCAGAACCACCGAAGAAACGCTTGTGTGGTTCTGACTGGAGCGCCCAGCGACCATCTGACTGAGTGATACTAATAAAACGCTCGTCGCTTCCCGGCTTCTCAGCTTCACATGAGACCTTGCCATCCTTGTCAGCAGATAAGTACCTACCTAGGTGACTCTTCAAGAAGACCACAGAGCTGTCTCCATCTTGCTCCAAGGTCCATATTTGCTTCCTTTTCAGGCTGGATGCAGAGGCATTGACCTTGTAGCCAAAGCTCTCTGCCGTTAGGTATCGATTGTCACAGTTGATTAAGCCAAACTGGATCTTCAGGACCTGGTGGATCCCATTCGTTGGCATCTTCCGTTGGGAGAGCAAATATCCCTAAGGATCTGGGTGAAAGTTGAGTTTTTCCCCCAGTCCTTTCTAAGGTACAAAAATGTGTGTGTACATATGTACACCCTCACGACCGGGAGAAATGGATTAATGCAAAATGAACCTTACACCTCAGTCAAAGCCACAGTGACGTGCAGCTGCCCCAGTTCCCAGTCTCTCAATGCCGGCTCTTCCTTCATTTAATCTGCAGCCCATAAAGCCAATCTCCTTCGGTTGTGTCTTCCCCCCTGCTGGCAGCACTGTTGCCTGCTGTACAACTCACACTGATCTCTTCCTCCTCCTCCTCCTCCTCCTCTTCTCTGACATGGCGGGAGTGGGGAGAAAGCTCAGAAAATGCACGCTGCTTAGGCTCCGCAGCCTTGCTTAATTAGCACAGCTAGGATTACAAAGCTCTCAATGAGCTGCCAGCTTCCTGTAACCAATAGTGGGGCTTCTGCATAAGCTACAAAGAGAAGGGGGTTGACAGACAACACAATGGTCTTTTGAAGAGGTCTATTCTTCCCGGTTAGCTCGCCTCTCCGTGGTTGTAGCGCTCTATACTGTATCTATATCTCTTGTGCCTTTGCCAGTCTCAATTCCTCTCATGCTTGACAGATCCTCCCTGCCAAGGTTGAAAATTTGCCTGGCAACCCAAACTGCCACCTCCCA
Source organism: Sphaerodactylus townsendi (assembly GCF_021028975.2). Lineage (NCBI taxonomy): Eukaryota > Metazoa > Chordata > Lepidosauria > Squamata > Sphaerodactylidae > Sphaerodactylus > Sphaerodactylus townsendi. Next base: position 128,853,237 of record NC_059427.1, on the reverse strand, counting down.
CTGCTGACTACCCTGGATGGTGGAGTTATTCCCCTTTTTGCACTTCGGTAAAGCTACATGGCTCTCTGATTCCGTGCGTAGGTCACCTCCGAGCCACATGCTTTTCCAGTCCAGCCTCTAATCTCCTTAACAATTAGCCAGGCATTTCTATTAGTGTAAACCTTTGATCCTTCTTTGGCCCCTTTGCCTCCATCTGTCCTGTAGCCCCAAATCCACAGTTCTATTAAAGGATAATTGAATGGATCCTGGCAGCCAATGAACAGCACAGCCAAGAATCGAACCAGGAAAGGCAGGCAGCCAGGAAAATGGAGCCAGGTCTGTTCCACTGAGGGTATGTTGAGGGAATGAATGAAGATTAAACACAGCCATCTAAACTCTGCTAAAGCAAAAATTGTTGAACAATTGTTGAACAACAATTTGGAGGCCATGTTGAATACTTTAGGTCTCTTGTTTCATCATTGATAGTAGCGAGGCCTCTTTCCCTCTCCTGCCAAGACTTTGAGATTGACATGTAAGATGCCTCTTTGGGCAACACTTAGTCAGAAAAAGGCTGACATACAGAAAGGCTCCATTGATGAAGCCACACTGACAATCAACAAAAACTGGGCCATGGAAAACATGGTAGTGGATGATGAAGACCAAATTGTGATCTGTCAAGCAGGAATAAGATTTAAAATTGCTATAAGCACCATCAGTCCTTTTCATTAGTGTGTCTAGGAGCAACTAACAGTGGTGTGCCATTGGTCTCCTCAAGCCTTCTCTCCTCTTGGTTTCTTGTTTGGGTCCACATCTTTAATCCCTTTACTAAGTACTTCTTTCAGAGAAACCAATTGCGAAGTAACTCATTTATCCCTCCACAACATTAAACATCTGATTCTCATTCAGATCAGTTTACCATTGAACAATTTCATATTTTGTCAAAGGCTTTCATGGCTGGAATCACCAGGGCCTGGAAACCACACAACACCCTAATTTCATATTTTATTTTTCATTTTAATATTTGTAATTATAGAATAACATTGAGCAATAGGCTACACAAAGGTCTCAAGGAATACACTCGAAAGGAACTGCAGACAATCATAACTTTCTGATCATCATGATCTAAGTTGTCTTGAGCTACACCTGAACAGAACTGACTATTTTGTCATATAGTAAACCTATCCCACCCCAAGGAGCACACACTATTCTTCCATCTCCATTTTATCCCAAGCCAACTGCATGAAGTAAGAACATAAGAAAAGCCACGCTGAATCAGGCAAGGCCTATCAAGTCCAGCAGTCTGTTCACACAGTAGTTTGGGCTAAGGGTAGGATTGCCAACTCCAGGTTAGGAAATTTCTGAAGATTCAAAGGTGGAGTTGGGGATCTCAGTAGAGTATAGTGCCATACAGTCCACCCTCCAAAGCACCCATTTTCTCCATGGAACTGATCTGTGTCATCTGGGGACCAGTTGTAATTCTGGGAGATCTCCAGGTCAGTCGCGGAGCTACAAGGGGACGGGAGGGTGCATCGTGCACATGCCTGGGGGTGCAGAAAATCACCCCCAGGTCCCCCCTTCCCACACTTACCTTAGTTCCTTTCCTTTTTCAGGCTGCAAAAGGCCTGTTTGCAGTAAAAACGGCCTGAGGAACTACAGTTCCCAGGAGACCTTGGGGCTCACAAAGTCTCCTGGGAAGTATAGTTCCCATCAGGCTGTTTTTACTGTGTTTTTACTTTTGCAGCCTGAAAAAGTTCTGAAAAAGGAAAGGAACTAAGAAAGGTGTGGGAAGGGGGGATGCCGCGGGGGGGGGGGGGCACGGGAGGGGAATGGGGCACGGAAAATTAGAATGCACACCGGGCGCAGTTTGGCCCAGCTACGCCTCTGCTCCATGTCCCAGCTAGAGGTTGGTTACCCTAGTTGAGGGGAGAGTTTCTAATTCCACCATCAAGGCTCACTTCAGACTCAGCCATGGTAGCAATCTGGATATAACAGGCAGCAAGTGGTGGGGGGGAGGACATTGTCTGCAGTGCTCATCTCCTTCCAAGTTGCCAGGTCTCACCTTAGCATGTGGGACATTCACTTTGCATTTAGTCCTTGCCAGGCCCCTTCTCTTTCTCTCCCTTATTAAGAAAATGGAGTGGGAGGGGCAAGATAAAAAAGAGAGAGAGGGAAAGGAGGGCACTTAGCCCCACCTCCCTCACTTCATCTCCTGCCACTCACTGGGAGGAGATGAGCCCTGAGCCTTCATTACCATCTTACCCTGTCCCTTGTCCTTTCACCTAGCCTTGTAACCAGGCCTGTAGTCAGGGTGTGCAAAAGGGGGATGAGTCCCATCAATCATTTGTCAAGCCCATCCAATTAGCACTGGGGTTGGTATGAAACCCATCACAAGCCTTTCAAATGTAAATTCTCCATGTTAAAAAGGAAGGAGCTGAGGTAACAAGGTGTGAATCCTATCCTAAATCTTCCAAATGTGAATTCTCTGTGCAATCAGCTAGAACAGAATTAGCAGGACTGAAGAGCCCTAATTAAAAAAAACCTTGGTGGGGAAGGTGACATGGGATGTCTGAAAGTTTTTGCATTTTTCTAACTTTTGTAATCTAAGATCTACTGCACTGCTTATTAGATCCCTCATGCAATTCAATTATGTTGTTTTATACATGAATCCACCTTAAATCTCAAGTACAAAATTGGTAAATAAAGAATAAAACACAAATAAATAATAATAATAATAAATTATAATGGGCGGACCACCTCTATAGTCATTCCCCCAGCTACCCACCGAATGAAAATTTTCGGGCTATGGCTTGCTTGCAACCCACCTATAAGAGAATTACAATCCATTTAAGTTTGGGGACCAACTCACATTTGGAGATGTATGGGTGTATGGAATTTACCAAGAGCAAGGGAAAGCTACCAGAGGGCAAGGTTCACCAAAGGAGGTCCTTATTCAGGCCTTGGATAAGACTGGATGTCCAGGTTGGTCTACATACACGGAATCATAGTTTGTGTCACAACCAAGTCAGAGGAACTGTGAAAGTACATGTTAAAAAACCATAATGTGTAGTTTTACCCTCAGATATGAACACCGAATGGGGTTGCTACATCCAGATCCAGAGGGCATAGGTACATTATAAACATATCAATTTTTTTTACGTTAGCAAAGAACAGACAAGTAGACAACGGAGTAACAAATATCAGCACTTTTTCTTTACACACACTACACAAAACAAACATCAAGCAAAGAAACACAGCCTGTCCCTTTTTTGTACCACTTTAATAGTCTTGACTTTCATCAAAAAATTCCTGGAATTGTATTTTCTTGTGGGTTTTTTGTTAGGGAGCCTTAGGTCTGTGTCACTGACCTACAGTTCTGTGATTGTTTGGGAGAGGGAATGAACATTAAACTATTTTTAGTCTGTTCTACTGATACGCCCACGCTGTAGCTGAAGCTTCAAGGTAAATTCTTCTCAAAAGAAGCTAAGCAGCACACTCCAGATTGAAAGGAAACCCGGGATAGCACCATGATAATGAATCGCCTCAGTAGACATCCAAAGCTGGAGCGTGACTGGAGAGAATCGCTAATGTGATGGAAAATATACATACTTATATGTACAATTGGAATGCATGTAATAAGGAAGGAGATGGAAAGGGGGGAAATGTAACAACTGGGTAGGTCCTTGTCAGATGCAGCAAAAACAGCACATTCTGCCCCAAAGCTAAAACAGACCATTTGTACTGCTGTTGGGTGGAACTAAAGGCCTGCTTACTAGCAGAAGGGCAGCTGGATGGATTATTTGATCACCTGAGAAGGTGGAGCTATGGCTGACTGCCTCTTTCTCCTAGAGTTTCCAGAGCTGGCTCCTCAGATTTGGAAGAAATGGAAAGGCAGAATTCAAGCACTATTTAAAAAGCCATGGCCTTCAGTTTGCAAGACCAGAGGCTATTAAGGATAAGATGTTTTGGAGGTCATTATTAATTCATTAGGTCACCATAACTTGGACGTGGCTTGATGGCATATAATTCACACATTTAAAAGGAGACTTTTTATTTGAATTGTAAAAAGTTGATAAGGTTAGGAGTGTGCCTGAGGACTGGGTGTCAGGTGTCGAGGTTTTGTAATGTCTAATTTTAAGAACGGTAAAAATTGATCTCCTGATGAAGATATCAGAACAGGTTCTTATCCGGAAAGCTCACCTTCTTTGGATACTGTGTTATGATAAATTCTGAATGAGACTTTTTACAGGCCAAAATAAAAAGGCTTGTAAGCCGTTAGAAGTCACACTTTTTTTTTGAACTACCATTTGTAAACTCTGCTCAAGACCTTCTCTATTCAAAATAAACACATACAAATAGCTGGATCAAACAATTGTCAACTTCTTTTTCAGCACAGCTTTAATTTGTAGTTGCTTTAAAACTTACATGGTGCTTTCCTTGTCTGTTGGTTGTACATTTAAAAGGAGCCACTGAGAAAGGTAGTCTTCACTTCCTCATAACTTTTTCATAACTACATCTGTGATTTCTTTCATAAAAGCCTTTCATTGCTTCTGGTCAGTCTACAAAACTGCATCATTATTGTTCTTAGCGTAATCAAGGGTAATCAGTACCATTTACTGAGGATCTGACGTTCTGCATCAAGAGTCAGTGGCAGAATTTCCTGTGACCCCAACGAGAATTTATTGCAGAATCTTTATTTCGAAGCATATTTGGCATTATTCAGCATTATTACCTACTACCCGCTTTACAGTGGAGCAAGCATTACCTACTGGCTGGTTTTTTCATGTGTCCAAGGGAGGGCAATCTATGCTTGTTTTCACAGGTTCTCTATCGCACATATGTGCATTAATTTTTTATGTAATGTAATCTTTAGGTTCTCATATATGTGGATATAAAAAAGGTGAACCATTACAGAAAAGTTTTGAATATGGCATCTGCACACTTTGCCCGATCACTGATAGTTTTCTATGGCAGAAAATGGTGGGGGAGTAATGGCGGTGTGCAAACAGCAAAAGGACAACCCGAACCACCTTTTGCTGAACTCTTCAGGTTTATTTATTATTATTTATTACATGTATACCCCGCTTTTTTCTGGAAGACTCAATCGTTCCTCTCCTGATGTGCTGTAAACACAAGCATTGAGACCGACGACTTTTTCCCACTGTAGTCTTAAATAATTGATTGCTTATGTATGAAACTAGGAGGGCTGGAGACGTCCCAGTCTGTTGAACAGTGAGAAGGAATAGGGACAATGGGAGACAATGCAAGGGCAAATCGGGTGTTTGGAGGAACTGACTAGTGTTGTTATGTTTGCATCGAGATATTGATATATTGAAATGAGAAATTTAAAATTAAAAAAGATCTAAAGATATACAGCAGGGGGGAGGTCATGGGAAATAAAAATGATCGAGCAGGACAAGAAGCAGGAAGAAGTTGGCAACAGGGAGGGGGTGACGGGGCAGGCATGCAAAGCAGTGGGAGGGGTAAAGCTAGGCATATTGGCTGTGGGCAGAGGGAAGAATTCCAGGGCAAAGTACGCTCAGTGGCAAATCTGTCCTGCTCTAGAGGTGAAGAAAATTAAAATCGTGCTACAAGTGGTCTCGTTTACCATGGAGAGAATGGAAAGTGAAAGTGGGGCTTGAGGAAATACATCTGTACAAGTAATCTTGCTGCCCCATCGCGCAGCAGACACTTTGTGCCTAATCGGTCAGTCTGATACAGTGAGTGGAACATTGGACTAGGATTCAAGAGTTCCTGGGCTCAAATTCCTATGCGGCCACAAAGCTTGCTGGGTGACCTTGGGCCAGTCACATTTTCTCTGCCTAACTCAGGGGTAGGGAACCTGCGGCTCTCCAGATGTTCAGGAACTACAATTCCCATCAGCCCCTACCAGCATGGCCAATTGGCCATGCTGACAGAGGCTGATGGGAATTGTAGTTCCTGAACATCTGGAGAGCCGCAGGTTCCCTACCCCTGGCCTAACTGATCTCACAGTGGCAATGGGAGGATGAAACAAAAACAGGCAATCATGTATGTAACCCAGAGTTCCTTGGAGAAGGACCAGAATAAAAATGTACTAGTGTCCTATTTAACTGAAAAACTACAAATTGTTCCAAATGTGCCAGCAAGAGAGGGCCATTTTAAATTTGCAGACAAGTTCCAATTATGTACAGCAATTTTTTTTTAAAAAAAACCTATTTTGTAACCTTTTAAAAAGGAAACTACCTTATATTTAGGATCTTCCTCTTTTTGAGTAAATACAGGTAGATACACCAACTATTTCATCCTGATCTCTGTCTAAAAATAGAAATAGTTCTTCATTCCAGAAGGGCCCACATCTAACCTAGAATTGCCAGATCCTGGTTGGGAAATTCCTGGAAATTTGAGGGTGAGGTCTGGGGAAAGGGGACTGGTGGATTGAGGAGGGGGTTTTCTGGGTATGAAGCTATGGAGTGAGGTGGAAGAGTTTGGATGTATATCCCCCCTTTCTCCCCTGTAGGAGACTCAAAGGGGCTTACAATCTCCTTGCCCTTCCCTCCTCACAACAAACACCCTGTGAGGTGAGTGAGGCTGAGAGAGCTCCGAGAAGCTGTGACTAGCCCAAGGTCACCCAGCTGGCGTGTGTGGGAGTGTACAGGCTAAACTGAATTCCCCAGATAAGCCTCCACAGCTCAGGCGACAGAGCGGGGAATCAAACCCGGTTCCTCCAGATTAGATACACGAGCTCTTAACCTCCTACGCCATTGCTGCTCTACCTTCCAAGGCAGCCATTTTATCCAGGGGAATTGATCTCTGTAGTCAGTTGCAATTGCAGGATCAGTTGCAATTGCAGGAAATCAACAAGCTATACCTGGAAGTTGTCAACCTGAATTCTAAAAAGTTTGCTGAAGTCCAGCATCAAGTTTGGTTTACAATTCTTTTAGCATGTTTATGTTTGAGCATCTCCCAGTCCAGGCCTATTCCACATACTGATTACCCAGCCTTCTCCCCAGCCCCCTTCAGACTTGTAAAAAGTGAGCATTGTCTTTGTTAACAAACAGGAAGTTTCCAAGGGACATGTGAACCTAATCTTCACAGAAGACATTTCCCAATGGTAGCTTGGAAGCCTTTTGTTTCAACCATTGTGGCTTCCTCAGTTACTGCTTGAAGGAAACCACAGTTATTTTTGCCAGCAGCGCCTGTTTCCGTCCCTTTAATAGGATTTCTCCCTCCCATCCGACAATATGTAACTGTGCCTGCCTTTGTGAAAGGTGAATAGAAAAATAATGAAAATGGAAAACGAATTTTTCCCCACTACAAATATATTGACCCCTTACTTTGGAAGAGGCAGGAAATTGATAGGATTGGAATTGTTTTCTGAATGGATGAAAGTATGTGTAAATCTTCTTGGCTGTGTACAGTAGATCCATCAAAGGCTTTTTGCCCTGACATATAGCCTATTGCAAACCAGCTTGAAGCCTGATTCTTGAGTCTACATTCAGTGCATAAGAACAGGTAGCCTTGCCTAGTTCTTAAGCCTTGCTTTCCTTCACTCCTTCGTTTGTACCTGTGTTTCAGTCATTGGTGGGGGGTTTTCTGGATCAATGCTGGCCTGTCCTCCACCAGCACCTGTAACCTGTACAGCTGGACTACCTGTTCAGCGACAGATCTTGCTTTGCTACTAATTGCAGTCTTGATTCTGTATTCTGAACAAATTCAACAGCTGCTGGCCTTGCCTCAATTTCCTTTTTTTTGGTACCTCAACTCAGGAATGGACCTTTCAGCTACTAATCCCCATTCTTCTCAAGCCACACAACGCTACTGTTCCTGGAATTCCTAGATGCTGTTCCTAGATGCTGCCTTTAAAAATGAACAGCTGTATGAAATGAACAGAGGCTGAAGACAGTAATGCAGCAGCCCTTTTTACATATACCATTGGTAGTGATCTTCTCATTGCATATACCATAAGATTGAACTCCAACATGGTATCCTCCAGTGGGCTTCCTGGTCTGATTTATTTCTTCAACAAAGTATCTCGTCCCCCAACGAAGAACAAATCCTGGCTTTCCTCCATCTTATTGGAGCAGAATGTGCTTTGAAAGAACTCAGGAAGACTTAACTTGTGTCTTCAGGGAACAGCCATTCGAAAACGATTACCTCCATCATAGGAAACTCAGCTTGCAACATCCCAACATTTTATGACTGGCCCCAGCATTCCATGGCAGCCATTTTGTGACAGTGGGCAACCATTTTACTGAGGTCCCATTCCCTGTTTCAGAATTCCAAATGTGCCCTCAGGACCAACAAGATTGGGAACTCCAGCTGCAAGGCATGCAAACATAAGTTGTTTGATTTGCTTATTATATTTATATCTTGCTTTTCAGACAGTTCTCCTAAAATGGCTCAAGAAACAAAGGCCCTGCTCACAGCCTTACAAAATAAAAAGGGAAAGACATACAAGAGAAATGAAGGGGAGTAGAAGAGGAAAATGAGTTTGACCGTGTCAATGTCAGTTGGGGATTGGGCTGGCCTTCCTGCACTGAGGTTCTTGTTAAGAAGGAGGTGGTACAATTAGCCTGTAGTCCTCTGGTGTGTTTTTTTCCTCAGTGCATTTTTATCCTACCATTCCACCAAGGAAGTCAGGGTAGCATACACGGACCTCACCCCTTCACTTATCCTCACAGCAGCCCTGTGAGGTAGGTCAAACTGAGAGAAAATGACTGAAAAGTTTCAGGCAAGCATGGATTTAACTCCAGGTCTCCTCAGTCTCAGTCCACAACTTTAGCTACGACACTGTGCTGACTTTCCTGCTTTTGTAGTCCCATAGCAGATAGCAGATAGAACACAGTTCTTCTGGTAGGGAAGGGGGAAGAAAGTGTTTCAAATGCTCTCCGCTTCTCCAGGAGGTGAGAAGTTTCAGCAACAGTTGGGTGTGTGGTTCCCTTTGGGAAAAGGAACATTTGGAGAATTTTGGTGTATTTGTAGTAGTCACTTGATTTACCAATGTACAAATGGAGGCAGAGAGGTTCTCACACAAAGAAGCAGATCTGCTAGCCCACAGCAGATCTCCCGAGACCCAGAGAAACATCCTGCAACGCCAAGACAACCTGCCAGCTCACAGCATTCCCTCTGCCGGTTTCCAAACAGAAAAGGTTTGACATCTGATTTATGCCTATCACAATAAGTCTGCAGCATCTCCCAGTTCTCATCTTCTGAAAATTACAAACTGCAAATAGGCTTTGGGCTTTTCTGTTATGACTAACCTAATCCCTCTACCTTTTCATGTGTGTCATTATCATCCAACCTTATGGAGAGTTTTGGGAAACTTAGAGCCTTGTACTCATTATTTTGTGACATTTTGATTGGTTCTAATAAACAGGTAGTACATTATTTTTTGTTTGGGGGATTCTTCCCCTCCCCAAAGACAGCTAGCTACCGACAATTTTATCAAGCCTACTTGTTTATTTACATAGATATTTATTTCATGTCCTCTCACCAAGGCACTTAATAGGGCGATAAGAGGAATATCCCTTAACAATTAGAGCTCATTGAAGAAAGATCAGCTGACCATTCTGAACCATTAACCTAACAAAGGAATGGTCAGTCAACTTGCTGTGGCTGCTGGCTCTCTGGCAGATGGCTAGGCCTCAGGCCAATGGCTAAACACCATCTGTCCTTGACATTATTTGGGGGGTGGGGGGAGGCTGTGAGGAAGTCTAGAGGGGAGGCCCTTACAGAGGGAATACCAATACTAGAAGCCTCCGAGCCAAAAGACTGAGTGCTTGGTGATTAATGATGATTTAGATACAATGGGCATTTCAGAAAGTTGATGGAATGGGGGAAATCAATGGGATAGTTATTTCTGTATATAAACTCTATAGACAAGATAAGGTTGAATTATTTGGAGCAGGGTTGATCTGTATAGCTAAGAGAGCATAGAGTTACATAAGCTAGAAAGCATCAGGGGAATACACTTCCCCACAGAATTGCTTTGGTGAAGTTATTAGGCCCTATGGATTACTTAAAAGTGGGCACGTACTATTACCTAATTGATCAAAACCATGAGGCAGATATCAAGATGGAGAAGGAAAATAAGGGAGGTGACTAAAGTGGAAAATGCTATCTTAATTCAATTATCCACGCATTAACTGGGCAAATGGTTATTCAAGTCATGCTATACAAATGAGGTTTCTAGACCTCATAAATGGCTGTGCATTGGAGCAACCAGGTCACAGAGCCAACTAGAGGTGTTGTGACTCTGAACTTGGTTCTAGGTAGGGCTCACGCCTGGTACAAGATGGGAATGTTGTTGCACTAATTGGAGATAGTCACCGCAATGCTAAAGTTCAGCATCCCTGTCAATTGAAAGTTGCCCCAAAGTCTAAAACAATCAATTTGTTTTCAAAGGAGAGAACATCACAAAAATGAGGAGTACAATTTCAGTGCAAATATGAGGTGACTATTCAGAAATAAGTTAAAGGAAGAATAAGTGAAATCCCTTCAGGATACCTGGAAATTATTTAAAACAGCACTAATTTAAGCTAGAACACATATCTCAAGTTCAGCTAGAACACATACGGCAAGTTAGGAAAGGCAGTACCAAGCAAAAAAGGACGCCTACATAGTCAACAATTCAAGTCAAGGAAGTCATAAAGAAAAAATGCTCCCTTTGAAAAGTAGAAGTGAGGTAAACAGAAAGAAGCATAGGTTCTGGAAAAGCAAATGTAAATTGACAATAAAGTTGGCCAAAATAATTTGGGCAACAGATCTAAGAGGATCTCTTTAAACTGGGTGAGTGGCAGTAGAGGAAAGGAAAATTGTATAAATTGCTTGGATCCCCACTGGGGAGAAAGGTGCACTATAAATTACATAAATAAAATGTGGTAAATCAAGTTCAGTGTTAATCAATTAAGGTGATGCACTGGAACAAAAAAAATCATAACATTAAGTAACTGAAGGGGTTTGAACTGACTGATATTGAGATTGAAAGGGATTTTGGGGTTGTAACAGACAGCTTGATGAAAATGTAAATTCAGTGTAGCATCAGTTTTAAAAGGCAAACACCATTCTTTGGATTTTCAGGAAACAGATTTAAAATAAAACAGCCAATATTTTAATATCCTGGTTTAGCTCTATAGTGAGGCCCCATTTCGAATATTGTGTACAGTTCTGGTCATCACATTGGAAAAAAGCTATTGCTAATCTGTAAAATGATTAAGTGGTTAGAGAGCCTTTCCTATTAAGAAAAGCGAAATAATCTGGGAGTTAAGACATTTGGGGTCATTACAGAGATTTATAAAACTATGCATTGAGGCAGGGGGAACCAGGATAGAGAGAACCTGTTCTTTTTTCCATAATACTGCAATTCAGAAGAAGCCAATGAAGTTGTTGGGCATTAGGTTCAAGAGAGTGAAAAGGAATGGTTTAGATCAATGAGTAAACTGTGGAATTTGCTGCCAGTAGATAGTGATGGCCATGAACATAGGTGTCGAAGAAAGATTAATGGAGAAATGACCATCAATGGTGACTAAAGGGAACATCCATAAGCAGAGGCAGCAAACTTCTGAATACCAGTGATAGAAGGGCAGCATCATGGGAAGGCCTTGGCCTCTATGCCCTATTTGTTAGCCCTCCGAGATAACTAATTTGGCTATCATGCAAAACAGTATGCTGAGTTAGATGGGTCACTCACTGGTCTGATTCAGCAGGGTGTCTTTTATAGTCTTATGCGTGTGTTGCTTAGCAAACCCTTTTTGTGGCCTAGTACCATTGGTGGACATATTTGGAAAGCTGGTATATATACCAAGACTGTGATGCATGTGTGTATTCTGTGCTAGTCAGCTGTGAAATTCTGAAATAGATGTCTCTTAACAAAGAGCCATGTGGTGGTATCTTGAAAGGTGCTAAGCCAGCAAAATGTATTGCAGCTGTTAGCTTGTGATTCATGCTAAACTTTTCAAGCCCCAAGACACTAAAGCTGGTGCAGGTGAAATTGCTTCCACGTACTTCTGGTTTTGCACATTTGAGGGTTAGTTTACTAGTACAAAAAGAATTCAAGCAGTCCCTGAACTGAAAACTTCCACTGTTATTTTGTTCCCAAGAGGTCAGTAAATAATTATAAGGTTGGGCTTGTGATCTGATGTTTCCTGTGTAGGCCCATCTCCCAAGGTGGGCACTCAGGAAGACCTAGGCTCTGATTTCTCCCTGAAGGGGCAGTTCAAGTTTCATTGGTACCAAGAGGCAGGCATTGTTGCTGAAAATAGGTCCCGAGGATTGGTTGCCTAATAATTTTTTCATGCTCGAGAGCATTCTCTTTCTCCACAGGCTCCACTTACAGTCGCCTGAGACTGGCTGATCTCCTCCCTGAAGGCAGGTGTAGGTTACCTGGACAGCACAGCTATGGTGTAGTATAACAGCCTCCTGTAACACTTAATGTACCTAAGTGAGCACTGTAATAGATACATGACACATGGATTATTTTTCCAGGGATGGAGCAAGGACAGGCTGGGCTAGGTGTAACTTTTATAGCGACAGTGTGATCAAGAGGTTAATGGTCCTAGGGAAGTAAAGGAACTGTAATCTTGGAACAGTTCTCTGTCAATGGATTGTTATGCTGTCTTGTGCATTAAATGCTTTATGGGCCACAGAAAGGGATCAAAAAATCTTAATAGGAAGCAGGACAGCACACTGTGGTCATTTATGCTTTCTTTGTACTCTGAAACCTCTATTGCACTTTTAAAAAGCCCACAGCTTTATATTCTGATCCTCTGCAAAAGGTTTATGTTGATTCAAAAGAAGTGTTTGTTCACAAAGCCAGTGCAATTGTCAAGATCCCCAAACGTTGTTACTAATGCAATTCTCACACAGTCAGGCTGGCAAACTGACACATGCTGTCAGTATTAATGCTGACCTAAATATTTGCTTTGTTGTTTCTGTTCTATCCACTGGCTCATCTCCTAAGTTATAGTGGAACTAAGATGCCTCTACAAGCCTCCCCATGTAACATAATGATGAATCAGTCACGTCATGCTTAACCTGAAGCCTTGTATTTTAGAAGCATCCCTGTCAAACACTGAAAAATATTTGACAGGGATTTGCAAGTGCTCAATGGAACTTTTGTAAAATGTTTGTATGTGCTTGCCTATTCATGGGTACCTACGTGTGCACTCATCTCCTGCCCCAACCCACCAGAGAGCAGTGAGTGACTGTGTAAGAGGTTAGGTTTCTACTGGGATCTATTATATCCAGCAAATAACCCTTCCCAGTTTTCTCCAGCATGACTTCCTACTAAGGCTAACTGAAATTAAGAAAGTTACAGTTTCTAACATGTTCAGCAATCCAATCCATTCTGAGCAGGCTCCCCCATCCAGCTGCTTGTGTGATAATGAATAACACCAGATACTTACCTTTAAAGCCCTAAATGGTCTGAGACCACCATATCTAAAGGATCACCTCTCCCATCATGGCCTCCTGTGTGTCATGCTTGTGGGCTTTTGGTGGGGCCTGGCCCTCCAGTCACCCATTTGAGTGTGGCAAGGTTAAAGGCCCCCCGACTGGTTGAAATGCTTTGTCTGAGGAGACTTGGGCCCTGAAGTAGCTGTGTGCATTCTGCAGGGAGTGTAAGACAGAATTACTCGACCAAGCATTCCACTAACATAATTTTGGTAGACTCTACTATCCAAGCTGCTGATTTTTTTTTATATCCAAGGAGTCAGTTTGTTGTGTGCTGAGTTTTTAATTGGATTTTATTGAGTCTGTGGTTTTATTGTTATTGTATTGCTGCATTGTTAGTCTCCCCAAACACCATTCTGAGGGAGGGGCAGGATAAAAATCTAATAAAATAAATGAATAAAATATTGACATGTGTAATATTGCTTGTTTTAAATTGTGAAGAAGTTATTGTTGCAAGCACAGGGGGTGCTTGATGAGAGAAAACAAATGTGAGCAGAGTAAGTTCAATCTTCTACAACTCTTTAAGCTTAACTTACAATAAAAATTCAGGAGTAGTAGGTTAAACATACTAGTTCAGTCAGGATATGTTCTAATGTGTGGTCTATTGTATATTAATGCTTTTCACAGAAATCATACCATTGGTTTTAATCACTTAGCAGTAGCTAATACATACAAATCATACAATAGTTTTGTGGCCATCATTAGCAAGTCCAATTTTTGAACATGTTATTTATAAGAATCACAGGATGACTGATATCATTTAAGGAAAATATGATAATACTGTTTTGAGTCCAAATCCATTAACGAACTTGGTTATTTTTAAAACAATGAGATGTTCAAAGTACAAATAAATAACGTAAATAAAATCACATATTTTATGTCAGTAACCATTACGGCTGTCCTGCAAGGTAGACCAGTGCAATTTTCCTCATATTACAGATTGAGAGGGCTGATGCTGAGAAAATAGCATCTCACTATTAACTGCAGCGAAGAAAGCTGAATCTCCCACTACTCCGAGTTCTTAACCTAAACTATCGTGTGCTGTTATTTTTGTCGTATATGAAGCCATTCTTAAGAGACAGTCCTATATATTTAACAGTCCATCTGTACATTTAATCCCTTATGATCTTCCATTATTTCTACCATAGTTCATTTACCATAAACTCACATTGTGAATTGGCATTAGATTATTCCCTTTACACACTGCTCTGCCTTTTGGTCCTGTTCTGCTTGTTTCTACCCTTCCAGAGCTAGTCTAGAGTCATTTACATCCCATCTACTGAGATGGAACAAGCACCTATATCTGCCTCCTCTCTTCAGCTTGTGGGAAGGTCAGATCAGGCTGTGACATGTACCTCAGTGAGGACGGCTTCTATGATGGACTGGACTGAGCATTGTCAGTCCCTGGACCCACCTTGTGGATTGGACAGAAACTGCAGCACCTCCAGGCAAGGAGAAAATTGCTGCCAAAGTGCCTCAGATGCTCACCAATAGCTGCGGAGAGAATGAATTCTCAGGCAACAGGAGACAATGATGATGTAACTAATAATACATACAGCACATTTCATATGAAAAGAATGATCTAATTACTTTTAACAACAATTCTGAGAATTGGGTAATTATTATCCCTGTCATGCTGTTCTGGGTTTACCAGCTGATCATTGTGAGTGGGCTTCGTCTAAAGCAATGCACCTGGTAGAAGCAAGGTCCCATGGCAAAAGCACAGTAATGTGCAACTGAGTAGTTCCCTCTGACTGAGCAGGTATGTGACTCACATCTTCTATGTCTGAAGTCAATGTTCTAAACAATGGCATGTGAATGTTCCCCACAGACCATGCATTTTCTTATTCTGATATTGGTAGTCCCTTATGCGTGGATAGGAGGAAATCAAATTGCTGAAAACGAAACCCTGGTGTTAGGCCATGGATAATATCAGTATTTCTGTGGACACAAGGATTTCCTCCCACAAACCATACTTTTCTTACCCCCTTCATGGCAGTCTGAAATGTGATCCTGATATCTTGTTCCTAGGGGATGCCCAGGAGCAGGATTTTAAGCGGCATTTTGGGCAGCTGCAGGAAAGAAGAGGTAAAGAAGTTGCACTCTGCAGGCAGAAATCCTTGTACATGCAGCAGTGCTAGTCTGGATCCAAGTCAAAAATTCCACAATAAGCTCTTTTTTACATGTACTTTTTTTTGCCATGAAGCTTCAACAAAAATGTAGTACTGGAGAAATCATGAGTTTGGGACCATATAAGTAATATAATTCAAATAAGCTTTCTGAAGAACTATTGTTAAGGGTTTGGAGTTCCTAAGCAAGAAACTGTCGCTGGGCCCTGTCTCGTCCTTGCTTTATGTCCCCACGGGAGATGGAAGTACAGGATAGGGTGTGCACTGATGCATGTGCTACCAGACTGTGGTCATCATTTTCTCTCTTTTAATCTTGTTGAATTGTTGTACTGTCTGAGAACCACCACCCCCACCACCCCCATCTTAAATGACGGTGCAATCCATTCTGCAACATGCTGTTGTTTGGGTGTGCGCCAAAACCAGACTGGGTCTTGGCAAGTGCTGAGGTGCTTTCACTGGCCATGGCTTTCCAAGCTGGAAAAGCTGAGGTGTTCAGCTCCCAGCATGAATTAGGTTTACCTCTGGAGTACTAGGAACTCAGCTATCAGAGTGAACAAACAGCCAAAAGCTAGAGGTCTGCAATGCAGTGGAAGTCCTGAACAGAAGTACAGTTTTAAAACTCCATAGAACTTCATAGAAGGGTGCTTAGGATTTCCCTGCTGGTGTTGTCAAGTGGATAGCATGAAGGGGGAAGTAAATTGGTAGATCTAAGTTTTAAGACTTTTCCAATATTCCTTTGGTGGTCTTTTTCCAGAACCAGATCTACGGATTTCTGCAGGGGTGTAAGGAGGCAGCCCTGGGCAAACTGTAGCCCTGGGCAAAACCTGAGTTGGATGCCCCCCCCCCATGGGCGGCCACTCCACCACGACCAAAAATTGTTTTGCACCAGGACATTGGTGCCTGCAGGGGGTGCATTTTTAGACATATCAGCACCACAATTTCAGCATATCATCAGGAGACTGTCCTTATGCTACTCCCCAAGTTTGGTAAGGTTTGGTTCAAGGAGTCCAAAGTTATGGACTCCCAAAGGGGGTGCCCCATAAGAACATAAGAACATAAGAACTAGCCTGCTGGATCAGACCAGAGTCCATCTAGTCCAGCATTCTGCTACTCGCAGTGGCCCACCAGGTGCCTTTGGGAGCTCACATGCAGGATGTGAAAGCAATGGCCTTCTGCTGCTGCTGCTCCTGAGCACCTGGTCTGCTAAGGCATTAACAATCTGGAGATCAAGGAGGATCAAGATTGGTAGCCATGGAGTGACTTCCTCCTCCATGAATCTGACCGAAGCCCTTTTAAAGCTATCCAGGTTAGTAGCCATCGGCACCTCCTGTGGCAGCATATTGCCAACACCAATCACACGTTAGCATTGAAGAGGTGACTCCTTTATTAGTCCTTCCAATTCTTCCCCCCCCCAGCATTTTCTGGCAATGGAATGCCCCTGGTTCTAGTATTGTGAGAAAGAGAGAAAATTTCTCTCTGTCAGCATTTTCTACCCCATGCATAATTTTATAGACTTCCAATCCCATATCCCCCCCTCAGGCCGTCTCCTCTCCAAACTAAAGGAGTCCCAAGCGCTGCAGCCTCTCCTCATAAAGGAAGGTGCTCCAACTTGTATCCAATCATCCTCAAGTTGCCCTTCTCTGCACTTCTTTTTTTTCTATCTCTTCGATATCCCCTTTTTAAGATGTGGCGACCAGGGGCAGACATACAGTACTCAAGAATGCGGTCGCGACCACGTGCTTTATATAAGGTACAGCATGACAATCTTTTGCAGTTTTATTCTGAATTCCTTTCCACAATTATCCCCAGCATAGAGTTTGCCTTTTTTCACCGCTTTACCATGCATTGGGTTGACATTCCCATGGAACTATCAACTAAGGCCTTAAATCCCTTTCCTGGTCTGTGACTGATAGCACTGACCCTGCTGTGGCGTGTATGTGAAGTTTGGATTTTTTTTGCCCCTACGTGCATCACTTTACATTCGCTACATTGAACTGCATTTGGCCATTCTTAGCCCACTCGACCTAATTTATCAAGGTCCGCTTTGGGCCTCTTTTCGCAATCGCTTTTTGTGGTTTCTTACCACCCCTACATAGTGGGTATCATCTGCAAACTTGGCCACCACACTACCCACCCCTACTTCCAGGTCATTTTTATGAATAGGTTAAAGAGCACTGGTCCCAAAACGGATCCTTGGGGGACACCACTCCCTACATCTCTCCATTGTGAGAACTTCCCATTTATACCCACCCTTGTTTCCCTGTTCCTCAACCAGTTTTTTTAATCCATAGGGACTTCCCCTCTTATTCCTTCATTGCTGAGTTTTCTCCAACAGTCTCTGGTGAGGGAACTTTGTCAAAGCCTTTGGAAATCAAGTAGACAATGTCCACTGGATTCCCCCTTATCCACATGTCTGTTTACACCCTCAAAGAGACTCTAGTAAGTTTGTAAGACTGGGACTTACCTCTACAAAGCCATGCTGACTCTTCCTCAGCAGGTCTTGCTTTCCTACCTGTTTAATAATTTTATCTTTAATGATAGATTCTACTAATTTACCAGGAACAGATGTCAAACTGACTGGCCTGTAATTTCAGGTCCCCTCAGACCCTTTCTTAAAAGATTGGTGTGACATTGGCCATCTTCCAGTCTTCAGGGGATGGGAGCCTGATTTCAGGGACCAGTTGCATATTAATGTGGAGAACATCCCAGCAATTTCATGCTTGAGCTCTTTAAGAACTCTTGGATGAATGCAATCTGGGCCAGAGTTTGAGTAGCATTTTAGTTTATCAATGGCTGTGGGAACTTCTTCCCTTGTCTACCACTAGCTTCTCAAGCTAGTTCTCAGTTCACCTCCTAAGAAGCTTGGTTCAGGTGCAGGAATTTTCCTCACCTCCCCTCTTGGGTGAAGACAGATGCAAAGAATTCATTCAGCTTCTCTGCAATCTCCCTGTCACCTTTTAGCACACCTTTTGTTCCTTCATGCGCTCTAGCGGACCTACCGCTTCCCTAGCTGGCTTCCCTGCTTTTGATGTACTTGAAGAACTGTTTATTTTGCTAGTCTTGATGTTGTTACTTGTGTCGTTCCCTCATAATCCTTTTTTTGCCTCCCCTTACAGCTAACTCTGCTTCTCTTTGCCACCATTTGTGTTCTCTCTGGTATTCTTTCATCGAAGTTAAGTTGGACTTCCATTTTCTGAAAGGCATCTTTTTTTTTCCTAATAATTACCTCAACCTCCCTCCTTTGTGCCAACCATGGGTGGCTTTCTTTTGGACTGGGCTGCCTTTCTAACCCTCTTGGAACCCACATTCCAGCTGAGTTTCTTTTAAGACTGTGTGTTTTAAATAACCTCCAAGCACCTTGGACATTTTGACTCTCTTGATTTTCCCTTCTCAACTTCCCAAGCACTATCCCCCCTCATCTTTGAGAAATTTCCCTTTCTGGAAGGCAAGCAATGTAACTTCGGTTCAGTAGTTGTCACTTGTTCGCATGCAGAGATACTCTGAATCTGACAGCATTGTGGTGCGCTGTTCCCTATCGGCTCCAACAACACTGACTTCCCAAGCTTTACTCAGGTCCTGGGTCCCACATAGAATTAGATCTGGGATCACATCTCCCTGTGGTTGGGTTCTACAACCATCTGCCTCTAAGCCACAGTCATTTCTAGCATATCCAGGAATGTTCTCTCCCTTACTATGGCCACAGACATGCATTTTTTCCAGTTTATGTGGGGATAGTTAAAATGCGCCCATTACCACGACATTTTTGCTTTTGTTGGCCTCTCTAATTTCTTTTTCCATCTCAGAATCCTCTTGTGCCCTTTGGTCAGGGGACGACATAATATATTCCTAATGTTAAACTTTGCTTCACCCCTGGTATTGATATCCACAGTGCTTCTGTAGAGGAATCAGCTCCCCCTGCATTGTCTATTTTATGTGACACTATGCTCTCTTTGATGTAGAGGGCCACCCCACCCCCAATACGCCCTGTCCTATCCTTCCTGTAGAGCCTGTAACCTGGGATAACAGCATCCCACTGGTTCTCCTCATTCCACCATTGTTTCCAATGGGAGCTAATAGGAGATGGGGGCTACAGTTTTGAGGGTCCATAACTTTGGCCCCCCTGAACCAAACTGCACCAAACTTAGGGGGTGCCATTATCTCCAGATGATACCCTGAAATTTTGGTGCCGATACATCCAAAAATGCACCCCCTGCAGGAACATTCTAGAAATGTGCCCAAGAATCTTTGTTCTGCATTGAGTTTTCTGCATTGCTGTCAATGGGGGTTGCAGGCTGTGGGGGGGGCACATTTCTGAAGGCACAGTCTCAAAACTTTCGGAGTCTCATCAGGAGACTTCCCTAATGATACCCCCCAAGTTTGGTGCAGTTTGGTTCATTTTCATTTTCATTTTAACCTTTAATGGCATACAAATTAGGTGCAGTTTGGTTCAGGGGGGCCAAAGTTAGGGACCCTCAAAACTGTAGCCCCCATCTCCTATTAGCTCCCATTGGAAACAATGGGGGATAGGGGCATCCCCTTTGGGAGTCCATAACTTTGGACTCCCTGAACCAAACCTCACCAATCTTGGGGGGTAGCATAAGAACAGTCTCCTGATGATACGCCGAAAATCTGGTGCCGCTAGCCTAAAAACTGCGCCCCCTGCAGGCCGAAAATGGAAAACCACTAAAATACCCAAAAACGAACCCAGCATTTTGATGCCCCTCCACAAGGTGATGCCCTGGGCAGCTGCCCACCTTGCCCAATGGGCATTACGCCAGTGGATTTCTGATAAAAAGGATGTTCCCAAAATTTCAGAAGACAGTTACTTCATCAAATACAATGCATAGCAGTCCTATTTGTATAATTATTTCATAGCTCATTTCTAAAAACTGCAAGGGCCATCAACAGTTACTAGAACTGGTTGTTGTGAGTTTTCCACGGCCACACAGCCCAGAAAGCCTACAACAACCAGTTGAATCCAGCCGTGAAAGCCTTCAACAGTTCCTATAACTGTTTTTAAAATCACTTCTGGGGTAACTTTGGTGAAGAAAGCAGGTATATGGGGGCATTGTTTAGCAAAAGCCTTTAATCCTCATGAATAAACAGAAAAACGTGAGGAGAACCCACTACTACCTCACTGTGGAGTGAAGAGCCCCAAAGAAAATACTCTTATGTATAATGGCCCAGTGCTGTTAAAATGTGTTACATCTTCCAGGAGAGGAACAGAGGCTATTTGAAAGCAGCAGCCTGATGGTAAGCTGGACAGGAACCCAGCCAGGCTGAAGATGAAGTCAACATGAGCCCCTCGGGGGAGGGCGGTATATAAGTGGAACAAACAAACAAACAAACAAACAAACAAACAAACAAACAAACATGTGTGTCTGCTCACTCTACCCAGTGATTTCTACATTTAGCTGTTCTGTATATATTCGGGGAGAATATGAAAATATACACAATCTGGAGTCCAAAATTAATGTTCTCAGAATAAACCCACAGAACTCAGGATCCTTCAAGTATTTTTAGTTTTCATTGTGGCTCACAGGCAGGCAGTTGAAGGGGAAGAACCGGTTGGGAGTGAGTGACTTCCTGTGGAAAAATGGCTGGTAGGGAAAGGGTTAAGTACCCACCCACCCCACCCCCCCGCGCGCGCCACTCGACAAAAAGGCATAAGCCACAAAGTGTTGCAAGCCTAAATGGCTACTTTTCTAAACTGTTTAATATATAAAAGGGCTTCTTTATTGTTCATCTGGCCTAAAGCATTCAAAAGCAAACTACTGTAATTTCTTTCTTGGGCCATTTCTGCACAGTTCTTTATGGCTCTGGGAACGGCACGCCGCTCCCAGGGAGCCATTCGTTATATGGCGCGCTGCTGCTAAGCAGCAGCGGCCAACCTGGCTGTTCTCCCCAGGGCTGCCAGGCCGCCTGTCTGCGAAAACGGGGCAACAGCGTTGTTCTTCCCGGTGGAGCTGCGCTTGAACAGCACCGCCAGGAACATTTCTTCTTCGCCTGACTCACCGCTACAGGCGCCTGTTGCCGTGAAGCCGCTGGTCCCCGACCCCTGGAGGTCGGAGGGCAGCGTGCATGGGCTTCGGTCGCGCCAGCAGGCCGCACGCATGGGGACATGGTGAGTCGGACAGGAAGGGGTAGAGGCGCTCCATGCGGAGCCTCTGCCGCCCGGCCAGCCTCTCCTGATAGCACGCCAAGTAAGCGCAGGAACAGTTCTTCGCTTCCACCGGCAGAATTCTTGCCGGCGTGGAGGCGCATCGACGGCCGTGCGGAAACGGCCTTGGAGTTTTTAAAAATAGCTCTAAAATACTAAGAGCAGTAATGCTAAATGTGTGCTTTGTGGGGTATTTGGAGTTTTATGGGAGGAGCAGAAGGGCCGTCTGCACTTGAAGATGAGGATATAGTTGAATTGGAAGGCATTTTCCCCCTTTCTTCAGCCCACTGAAATACAAACTTCTGAAAAAATCTCTTTATTGACTTTGATATATACCCTGAGGCAAAGATATAATTAAGTAGAATATGAACTTCTGCTTAACATCATCAAACCTTATTGCTAATGGACAAATTATAATATTTTGTACCCTGTAGGCTAAAGCGCAACTTTTTTTTTTTTTACCATTCTCTGTGCTAAAATGAAACGTGGCATTTGTGGTCTTCATAATATCTGTATGATTTGGACCAGTAGTAAAATCACCCTGGGATCTGGGCAGGGGCGTAGGGCTCACGGGGACATCTGGGGACACTTGACCTGGGCACGTGACTCCGTGGGGGGCGCAAAATTGTCCCCCACACTTCCTGCCTGGCCTGCTGCTGCCTGTGTGCCTCAGCATGCCTGGGAGGACCTGCTGCCAAAGCAGGCCTTCTGGTGGGCATGCTTAGGCTGCCTGGAGGGGCGGGGAGGAGAGGGAGAACTAGAGGGGGCAGGCGGATACTTTACACAGGCACCCACGAGGACCCAACAGACAGTGAGAAGAGAAGGGAAAGGCTGCAGTAAACGGAGCCTTTTCCTGAAGCGACACCTGCCTGCACCGAGGGACAACAAACAAAGATAAGCAGAGCAGGCTGGCCGGCCAAGTGCCTGGTGGGTGGCCTTCTTTGGTTGGGATCCATGCAGGGGGGATCCACTGTTTGGGGGGAGGGGGTAGCCTGGACGCCAGTCTCCCCTGTCCCCGGCTGCTCTGGGGGGTGTTTGGCTGCCCGATGGGCAGCAGTAGCTTCTGCAACCTCTTTCCCGTCATGGCAGAGCTGGGGAACTCTCAGCTCTGCCATGGAGGGAAGGAGGGCTGCAGAAGCCACAGCTGCCCGTCGGGTGAGCCAAACACACCCCGGAGCAGATGGGGGCAGGGCAGGTGCAGGGCAGCCTTCTTTGGCATGAAAAGCTGGAAGAATTAGGAGAGCAGCTATACAGCAAGGAGATAAAAGAAAGTTAAATGGACATTTGAAAAACAGATGGTTAGATTGAAAAAAAGATTTGTTGTGGCAGAGGACTCACATATTCAGAAATAGCCAATATCAATTTTAAGGGAAAATAATGAAGGGCTTTTCTGAATATTCAAACTCTGTAGCGAGAAGCTGCATTACTGATTTTTCCACTTCAAGGTGCTGGATTTCCCCCCTTATTTTTTAAATAAGTTAATTATAGTTTAAGACTCACAAAACAATTACCACCATTGTAAACAGTTTATAGGACATAAAAACCAATAAGAGTTACCTTTACCTTAGTATATTCCTTGGTCTGATATGTAATAAACCAGTTCCGGTTATTTTTGTAATTTACATTCTTGATGGCCTTGTTTAGCAGCAAAATTAATACATACAAAATGTTCAAAGGATACGGAAATCCTGATATGGGAGATATGGGTATATGAGATTATGGGACCTGATAATGATAAAACAACTTCATATATTTGTATAATTATCATGAGGTCTCTTACTATCAGTTCTCATAATCTCATATACCACTCCCGTTTCAGGATTTCTGTATTCGTACAACATTTTGAGTATATTCAGTTTGCTGCTAAAGTCATGTGAAATTCCTTTTGTTTTTGGTTTTTTTGACGCAGTCCTTTTTAAACAGGTCAGCAAAACATTTTAGGCTCTGAAGGCACACTACACTTGTTAACAACGCTCCCACAGAGAGAGAGAGAGAGAGAGAGAGAGAGAGAGAGGGAGAGAGAGAGGGAGGGAGAGGGAGAGAGAGAGAGGGAGAGAGAGAGAGAGGGAGAGAGAGAGGGAGGGAGAGGGAGGGAGAGGGAGAGAGAGGGAGAGAGGGAGGGAGGGAGGGAGAGAGAGGGAGAGAGAGGGAGAGAGAGGGAGAGAGAGAGAGGGAGAGTTATTTATATATTCGGTTTATATATTGATATTTTAGTGCTGTTTAAAAAAAGAAAAAGAAATCACTCGTCTTCAAGGTAAGGGGGAAGAGGTCATTGTCATGGCTGTCATTGTTCTGTGCCTCTAAAATTAAAAAAAATTTTAAAGAAAAAAGTCCAGCAGCTAGAAGTTGAGAAATCAGTAGCAAAGCTTTTCATGACAAATATAAAAATTGCTACCTGCAGACCAAAGTGATGTTAAAAGCACTGTTATACAGGCTGTAGCCTTAAATTTCTAAAATATTTAACCTGCTTTAATTTCAGCCTCTATATGATTGTATGTAAACATGCAGAGAATTAAACCTGGGGAGTTGTCAATGCAATCCTAAACCATGTTACTCCTCGATTTTAGTGGATTTAGAAAAAGTGTAACTTGTTTAGGATTGCACTACATAACTCCTCTGGATTCACTGTAATAAATTTATTGCTATTGGTGATCACAAAAAACTGATCATAGAAACTCTCCCGCTCTCTAGAAATTAACAAGAGATGTGGCATTACAGAATCCATGGGAGATATGGGAGCCAGTTTAGTATGGTTGTTAGAATGAGGCCTTATCCTCACTAGTGGTTTACATCGTTTCATGCTGTCAAATGCCTAATTATTATTCTTTTTTGCACATGTTTTCTCTGTTTGGTTTTCAGAACATTTTCATTTTTTTCTCTGATCAGTTTAAATTTCCCCCCATCTGTTTCAGAACTGGCTTTCAGTCCCTGGTGTATCTATGAGGGGCAGGGAGGATTATTTGACCCAAATGCCTGGGTCACATGGGGGTGCATTTGGTTGGTATGCCACTGCTTTCAGTGCACAAGCAAAATTCCCCCCAACATTTTTTTTACTCTGCTCCTCCAAATGGCCAGTCCTTGTCTCTGCCCATTTTTGGTTTTACTCTGTGAGGGGAGCAAGAGTGACACACAACATTAACTCAGGTTCCCCCCTTTCCTCTCTACTCTCTTTTCCCCCCTTCTATCTCAAGTATTTTTTGCATAGCACAAATATAACGTCTTGTGGATGTTATAAAAAGCATTCTGGGGAGGAACTTTGCGCAAAAATCACTAAATTAACGATCTCCCCGCCCCCCCAAGATGGGGTCGTTTCCTGCTTGCTGTGTGGAGAGCAGTCAAGCAGGAAACACATTTTTTCCTGCCCAGTAATTTTAAACCTCTTACTTTCTCTTTTGCTGCTCACGCCCGCTATTTCACGCTGTTGCAGAGATTCTTTGTCCCGCTGGCCATTTGGCGAAGGTTTCCCAGGGAGGTTTCCTCTGCTAGCAGTTCATCCATGTGTGATTTCATTGTGAAAAGTACATGAATGAAGTTTGTTTTGCCTGGTTATCCTGTGCATGTTTCATTTTTTCTTTTTCGTTTTGAGGGAGCTATCTGCAAAGCTACAACATCACAATATGCGATTCTCATATTGTGACACATGAGACAGCTCCCTCAAAACAAAACATAAAAGGGGGGATGCCAAAACTATGGAGGGGGGAAGGAGAGGTGTGCAATGATTTCCCAGAAAGCATTTCCAAGCCACATGATTCGACCACCAAGAAACTCTCTGGTAAATTGTACACACAGAAAAGACCTTATACTAGTATCTGGCAAACCCAGGTTCAAATTCCCTCTCTGCTATGGGAACTTGCTGAATGACTTTGGGCCAGTTGAATACTCTCAGCCTAATGTACCTTTCAGACTTGTGAGGATAAAATGGAGGAGAGAATGATGTAAACCACTTAAGGTCCCCCCTGGGGAGAAAGGTAGGGTATAAATGTAGTAAATAACTATTACATCATTGCTTCTGGGTTGTATTCATTAATAATTATGATAGACCTTCACTCTGTATGTACAGTAGAGTGTAGATCCACTATCATGAGGTCATAAGGAATCAAGGCTAAAGCTGCCAGTCATGTTGCAGATACGTCAATCTAACAGGGTCAGCCTTGCCATGAAACTGGTGACCTAGATCAGCAGCTTCAGAAGAGGTGCTATTTCTCTGTTTCCAGCCTTGCTCTGTGTCATTAAAAACACAAGTGATGGTGTGTGTGTGTGTGTGTGTGTGTGTGTGTGTGTGTGTGTGTGTGTGTGTGTGTGTGTGTGTGTGTGTGTGTGTGTGTGTGTGTGTGTGATTTTGACCTTTCAGTGTGGATACAAAGAAAAAAAACATGGACTGGATTGGGTTGCCTCTCCCTTGGGAGGAGTGGGAAGGGCTTCCTTGTCCGTCACCCTCAGATAATGGTTGTATTGTTGCATCACAATGGAATGCCAGAACAGCACAACAACACACACAAAAACTAAAAAAAATGCTTAATCAGGGAAGGGCACAAGGGCACAGGCAGAGCCATCCACTGGAGATAGCCACATGCAGCAGTTCCATCCACACATTCTGTGAAGCATAAGTAATCGAAGAGCAGATTTCCCCCTATATCTTTAAAACAGTGCAGCAATGAAGGTGCCAGTAGACTGTTCACAGCACACATTGTTCGTATTGCAGCTAACACCAGGATATGGTTTGAAGGCACCTGATACAGAAGCTAAGCATCAGTCAGGGTCTGGTCAGAGCCTGAATAGGAGACTCTCTGCAGCTGACACGAGTTCTCAGAAGAAAGACTATAATGGATAAATAAATGGCCTGTACTTATATTGACTGAAAGGCAGAGATCAGATGAAAAAAGGCTCCAGTCTACATTAGCATCTGTCAAAAAATGATAGTAGACATGATCTAATTGTTTTTAATTCTGTGGCACTATTCAGTTTAAATGTTGTATTACAGTTCTTACCTCATTAACTTTTAGCACAAACTGGCTGCGCCCAAGAGAACTTGTGGAGAAACTAGGCTTTTGCATTTGTCTGTGATTCTTTTTCTCTGATTTCAAAGGGAGGGGCTACTGAACGACTTTTCCTCACATCGTTTTCCTGCAAATATAATCACAACAAATTGATTAGAGCCCTGCTTTTTTGGGGTGGGGGTGGGTGGGTGGAGATTGTATGGATACTTGTATTCTTTTTCCAGCACAGATTAAAGCATTTTGAATGTGGTAATTTTTGGTGGGAAAGTGGTATAAAGGGAAAGTGTTAAATAACCTCTTCTCCAATAGACTGCAGCTCAGATATGGAATTCAGTTTTAAAAATTAATGGGGGAAATAATCATGGAACTGCACATTAATGGACTGAATCCAGCTAACCACCATTACAATGTGTATAGATTCTAACTGCATCCCCCCCCGCCCCCCACAACTGTGGCTTTTGACCCCTGGAAAGATGATTCCTAGAGTCACAAAACCAAAGTGGATAAAAGGCCATGTGGGTCAGAGGCTGTGATGAGGATGGGGTGAAATCATCTTTCCTCCCTGTTCCACAAACAATGTTTCACAAGTGTGTATGAGAGAAGCAGGGCAATTCCACTTCCTTACTGCAGTCCCCCAACCCATGTGTTTTGTTTTGCCCCCACAAAAGTTGCACAATAACAGGAATCATCTTTCTGAGGGTCAAAAAGGACTGCCTGAGGAAATCTGCATCTGCCAGCACCTTCTGCTGACGGGTGATTAGATAAAACCCAATGTGCAGTTCTTCCACCCGCCCCACCCCGCCTGCTGCCACCGAGCTTCATGGCTGATCAGGGATTTACGTCAGAATCTGGACTTAAACTGGTCAGTTGCACTGCACTGATTCTCAGTAAGGGCTGATTCTCCGATTATACTTTTTGTGCCTGTATGTATATCCCTGTGGGAAACAAAGAAATGTATTTTAAATTTTTGGGAGGGAAAAGCCAGTGTGATTAGGGCTACAGTTCTCACAAACAGAAGGCATATGACTGAATATTTCCGCATGAAAACAAATCCTAAAAAAAACTGAGAAGACTAATCTAGAACCATTGCCTGCAATATGTTTGCTTTCTATAAGTAGTGATTTTTTTCCTCTGTATAAAGGAACAAGTACCTCTGTATAAAGCAGGGGTCCCCAAACTACGGCCCGGGGGCCAAATGTGGCCCCCTGAAGGCATTTATCCAGCCCGCCAGGCATGGCGGCGATGGCTCCATTCATGTGCAGTGGGGGCTCGAGGGAGAGGAGGAACCAGCTCCAACAGCTGTTGATTGCAGTTACATGATGGCACCCCCAAATCTCCATGAATTTTCTGACCCAGAGTTGGAAACCTTACATGTGGCAACGCCTGCTCCGCCCTTTCCTCTCAGCTACTCCATGTGTTGCTCTCAGGCTTTCTGTTCCCCCTCACACCCATTGGCATCAGCCAGGCTGGCGGGCTTAATGGCTGCGCTGGCTGTCTAGGAGGAAAGAACTCCAGGAAGATACCTGATCCTGGGGTTTAAGGATGGAATGTTTCATTGGGAAAGTTCTGCTTTTTTTTTTTAACAGGGGAAGGTATTCCACAGCCTCCCCAACAATATTTGGAGCCCACCCTGTACTTGACATACTTTGGTCACTGTTCTAAAAACAGAACATGACAGAAAGGCTGAAAGGTGAAATCAAACATTTTACAATCATTTGTGCATAGGAATTGGTTCATAGTTTTTTTTAGTCCGGCCCTCCAGCAGTCTGAGGAACAGTGAACTGCCCCCCTGTTTAAAAAGTTTGGGGACCCCTGGTATAAAGGAACAAGTAGGTTATACTGTCTTCTCAATTGGCTAAGCAGTAGTGGATATGGTGTTGTACATGGGCTAGGGAAATTCAAATCCATACTCAGCCATGAAGCTTACTAACTGTGCCATCTTAAGCAGAGTTATAAGTTCATTGAAATCAGTGGGCTTAGGAAGGTATAGCTGCTTTTTTTGGCACAGTCCTTTTTAAATAGGTCAGCACAGGTCAGTTTTAATTCGGGGGGGGGGGGGACACTGGGTCCCACGTATCAAAACATGAGAAGCATAAATGGCTTCATGTTTCTTCCAGGGAAGGCATTTGAAAATCTGGAAAAGCCAAACCTCCTGCTAGAAGCCAAGAACAGACTCCCAGGAGCTTGAGTAGTTAGTCCTAAGCAGGACTGCCAAATGCTATTTATTTTAAGAAAACATCTTAATTCCCTCTAGTTCCATACAACATAATGGCCCCTTTTTATTTCAAAAACACAATGCTATCAGCTGCCCCCATGCTACACACTAATGTGCTGATCAGTTATTCTATATTTCCCATAAAAATCCAATAATGCCCAATCCATGGGCAAGATCCTATTTTTTTTACTCAGAAATAAATTCAATATGTATTTCATTTCAGCCCAATTAGTTACTCCCTATGGCATTCCTGAATCCATAGTCAATTATCAGATCCTAGGGAACAAGGACTTAATTGCTGCTTTTCACTTTGCAGTCTGTGAAGTATTATTTAATTTTTTATAATTGTAATTTCTTAATAGTGCTGTAATTAGCATAAAAAGTAAAATAAAAAATGAGAGTGGCTTTGGCTGCAAAGGAAAAGCAGTAATTATTCCCACCCCACCCAATCCTCCCTGATAATTAAACACTGATTCATCATGGGTGCTATGGCCTACTTCTGGAAGAGAACAGGAAATAATTAAGTAAGCTGAAATCAGAAGAAGGAAAATGTAAAGAGACAGTAATGCTTTGCCTGTCCACTGGATAACCTAAAGCCACAATTAGGCTTCATGCTTCTCAAAATTGCTACGAAGTATGTAAAAAGAATTGGAAGACAAAAGGGAAAATGTGGTAGCCACCAATGGATCCCTGTTAAAATGGAGGTAGTTTCAGACTAAATTACATATTTGGAAGATACCCATATATGAATATGTACAGACTCCCCCCTCCCCCAACACATTTTCCCCAAAGGGAGATTAACTTCCTCTTATGTTCAGAGTGCAAATGATAGACTAATCAACCAGCTGAGCACCAGTTCAGTTGATTGTCATACCCCTCCCAGCCAAGAAATGTTCATCTTTCAAATCATCACATGAACCATTTACTAAACACATATTCATCTACTCCCCACCTACCAGCACAATCAGTTTTAAAATAGTTGGAAACTGCTGAGTTTTTATGGCTCCAGGGAGGCGGTCTTGCCATATTACCTTCCAGTTCCTTCCAGCCAATCAGCACTGTGCATAGACAGTTTTGCTGCAAGCACCCAGAACAAGTTTTCCCTGAGTTCTGTCTGGGAGAAACAAGATTGGTATGTTTGAGCAAAACACAAGGAGTGGCCTTCCATGACAAGTTCATCACTGCTCAGCTTCTATAATCTGCATCTATCCTATTTGTCAGTCAATGCAATGCCCTAAAAGCCCATTCTTTTTAAAGGATATTCCAAAATAACATTGGTGTATTAGGGCAGTCCTTCTCCAGTGTTACTGGTCACGCCCCAACCTAGTGGGCAGTGCATGCATCACCTAAGTCTGAATGCATTCTATGGGTTTAAATCAGAAATAGACCTTGCAGGGCAAATTAATTTAAAACAAAATTCCTGAACTGAAAACCCTCCACCCTACAGACAATACAAGAAAGATTTAGACAGTCAAATATATACACAGCGGCTTGCAACAAAATAGTTTCTCTGAGTTCAATGGGTTCAGCAGTTTCTTGCTTGCAAAAATTTAACGGCAAGCCAAATCCAGTTTCTTCATTACATCAAAAAGCTGGATTCTTCCAGTACTTTCTTCTTTGAGAAAGAACTCCGTTACACCAAATCAGGCAACACAGAAACCAGGCAACAATCTGCAGCTTGGCAGATACAGCTCTGAAATTACAGTAAAATCACAACGCAGCAATAAATGTAACCCCCCCTTTACTAATTAAGCTTGTACATACATAACTTTCCAGCTGCTTTCCACAAAATGGTAAGCCAGAAAAATCTTTACCAGCTCCGCAGGAAAACACTGAGCCTCACTGCTACCCTCTATTCATGGACTCCATCTCTGTTTAGGGGTCTGCAACCTGCGGCTCTCCATATGTTCATGGACTACAATTCCCATCAGCCCCTGCCAGCATGGCCAATTGGCCATGCTGCCAGAGGCTGATGAGATTTGTAGTCCATGAACATCTGAAGAGCCGCAGGTTGCAGACCCCTTAGCTAAACCACTACTTCCAGGGGTTATATTTGCTGCACAGAAGGGAAATACATTACTGCTATTTGGAAACATAGGTTTGAATATAACTAAGTGATAGTATTGGCCTGTGTAGAATGCTGCACTTTCAGATTTAGATTTCATTTTATTATTGTTTTGTAAGGAAAGTTGCAGATACTTTAAAAAACAGCACTGATCGGCAGTGTCTCTGGGATGTTAGGTTGCCAGCAGGATAGAGGGGCAAGTGTCCTGTGCCTTTAACAGAGATTTAATTAGTACAAGTTGGCAGCTGAAGCTTTTCATGGCATGAAGTTAAACAACATCAGCTAACAATTGCTTGCAGATCAAACTTATGTTAAAAGGACCAGTTTAAAAACTGACAACCTTATGAATGGAAATTTATGGTAAGTTCTATCTTTAGAGCTCCAGGTGGAAGTTCGCCAAATAGATCAAACAGCTAGGGAGTGGTAAGGGAGTGTTGTGAGGAACAACAGAACTCAAATATCACCTGGGATACAATGTAAGATAAAGCTGCAAGATAAATGCTTTATCCTCATGTAGACAAATGCAAGTATACCCTGGTGCTACAGGGGTTAAAAAAACTGACTATTAAAAATGCAAAGGCCCAAATTAAAAAATACCCAGTGCATCTTGTCTGTTTTAACTCCTCCAGGAAAAAACACTGAGGGAATGGCAGAAACAGATAATTCTCCAGCAATGAAAAACCTTATGGACAAAAGATATAAAATTAACAGCCAGTCAAACATTGAGAGAGAACTGGTATGAGATGTTTCAATGGTGTATTACTCCAAAGTATATTGAAAAGATGGACAAGAACTATAAGGAAAATGTTGGGAACGTAAAGAAGTGAATAGCATTCTTTATCATATGTGGTGGATGCGCAAAATGAAAAAAAAGGAAAGAAATGTCAACATCCAGAAAATTGTAAACATTAAATATACTGTGTAAATTAAGAGTAAGTTACCAGGCATCTTTCCAAAAATATTCCAAAAATCATGAAAGAATATATTTGCTATATATCTGGATATATAGCAGTAGCCAACTCACATTTGCAGCAAAATGGAAAGCTGAAGAATGACCATGCCAGAGGACTGGGAAAGCAAAATAATTGAATATGTAGTAATGGTAAAATTAACAAACTATGTGAGGGGCAGCCTAATTCAGAGCCCCCAGTGGTGGGATACAGCACTATTGTGCTGCCGTCCTGCCGCCTCCAAAAGGACTTCTTGATAGTGTGGGGGGAGGGGGGGCACATTCACAAAAAGCTTCCCTGCTGTTAAAAAGCCCTCCCTTGGCACTGGCATTCTGGCAGGCAAAGGCTAGGTGGAAGCCAACTAATGTCAGTTCCACAGCTGGCCACACTTTTGGAATGCCCCAACCACACTGGTAAAGGCAATGGAGGTTTGGCTTCCATGGAGGTTTGTGGTGGCTGCCCGCCAGAGGATTTGCCTCTCTGCTAGGGTAAGTGCCCTGGGAAGGGCAAATCTGCCAGCATGGTCCCGTACCACCTCCATAGATGGATTTTCCCCTGCTTTGGATTGGACCATAAGAGACCAACTAAAGAATTTCCAAATAAACAGAAAGCATACTTACCAGACCACGGCCACACAGCCCGGAAAACCCACCAGAACCAGAAAGCATACTACTCATATTATTCTTTAAAAATGGGGAGCAGGCTGTTGAACGGATATATGTGAATTATCAATGATTCCCTCGATATACTGTGTTGAAAATATGTTAAAAGTGGGAAAACATTTAAATATATCATACGACATTAACATGTGAGCTCAATTTTCAATATTCAGGAAATATGTTTTAAAATTTAGAACAGTAATTACCATTGCAAACTTTTTTATGTAATCTATTTTATCATAAGTGACTTTATAAAACTGTCTAACATCAATATGGACTTTATGAAGTATTGTATAGGATATTTTATGATTTATGCTAAGATTTATTATTGTAAGATTTATTATTACAATAATCACTAGTTAATGCTTATTATATCACTATTTATTGTTCATAATTGTTGCTGTCATCATTTTTAATTGTTTATTGTTTGAAGATTATGAGAAAAGAATTCCTCTGCTACCTCTGAGACAGTAGTCATTTGCCAGTTCCACACCTTCAAAGTAACTGCCCTCGGCTGGAGGCCTTCCCATTGGCTACTGGATGTGGACAAAGTCTGGATTGGGTCCTACTTGTACTTGTGGCAATTCTCTGTTGTGTGAGTGGACTTTCAGTAAAATAGGAAACAGCCACACCAGGCCAAGACATTGGCGAACACACATAGCCACAGCTATCACTGCCACTCTGTGCATGGAAAGCCCACCAAAAGTGGTATGATTTCATGCCACAAAACTAGCAACCCAGAAGAAGAAGCGTTTGGATTTATATCCCACCTTTCCAGAGGCGTAGCTAGGCCAGAGTGCACCCGGTGCACACTCTGGCTTTTTTGCCCCCCACCCTCCCGCGGCCCCCTGTGGCACTTCATTCCACTTACTTTTAGGAAAGGAGCAAGCCGAAGAAGCCTGCCTGCGTTGCCTGGGCCTGGTGGGAACTACATTTCCCAGGAGCCCCTGGGAAATGTAGTTCCCACAAGGCCCAGGCAATGCAGGCAGGCTTCTTCTCTGGGATGTTCCATTCCTAAAAGTAAGGGGGGGTGCGCAGGGGGGGGTGCAGCGCTGCGGGGATTTTTCCGCCCCCCATGTGACCAGAATCGGTGTGCCCAGTGCGTTGCGCACCCCCCGTCCCCTGGTGGCTTCACCACTGAACCTTTCTTTCCTATAAGGAGACTCAAGGTAGCTTACAAGCTCCTTTTCCTTCCTCTCCCCACAACAGACACCTTGTGAGATAGGTGAGGCTGAGAGAGTTCCGAAGAAATGTAACTAGTCCAAGGTCACCCAGCAGGAATGTAGGAGTGTGGATATATCTGGTTTACCAGATAAGGAGGAGGAGGAGTGGAGAATCAAATCCAATTCTCCACATTAGAATCCACCTGCTCTTAGCCACTACACCACACTGGCAAACATATGAAATTAATTGAAAGAAAGATAAGCAACTTAAACTACCAAACAGCATCATTTCACCAGACTAGCACTGCAAAATTTTTGAAAATAAATAAAACTACTGGGGGGAGGGGGAAGACCTCACAAAACGAGGCTCCAAAAATGGAGATTGGCTGGCCAGTGGCCACCGACCTATTCAAATGGAGCCCCACAAAATTGGTTTGGGAAAAACAGATCTGAGTCTGGGTGGGTGAGATCCTAGGCCAGTGGTGGCGAACCTATGGCATGGGTGCCAGAGGTGGCACTCAGAGCCCTTTCTGTGGGCACGCACAAACAGGGTCACCCCCTCCCCCCACGCACATCTAGGCTGGCCTGGACCGCTGGGCTCGATTATTAGCATTAAACCTAAGACCTAGTTTTGGGGAAGCAGGGTAGGTAACCCTGTTAAGCGCTGTTAAACCCCATTGATTTTCATGCGAAGAACTAAGGCGTGATCCTTTATCTGGGAGTAAACTTGGTTGCTGGCAATGGGGCTTGCTTCTGAGTAAACCCTCCTAGGGTCGTGATTCACCAGTTGGAAGAGTTGCATGGTTGCTTCAAAGCAAAGCCACCGACTACCACCAAGCTTACTCCTCGGTAACGCACGCCTTGGAGCCAACCGTTTTTTCTAAACTAAAACCTCAGCATTCAGGTTAAATTGCTGTGTTGGCACTTTGCGATAAATAAGTGGGTTTTGGGTTGCAATTTGGGCACTCAGTCTCGAAAAGGTTCGCTGTCCTAGGCCCTATCAGAGTGCCCTTTTGAGAAAAAGGGAAAGTGCTTCCAAGATGCAATTTAGGCAGGCTCAAAGGGGAAGCAAGACCCAACTGGCTTTTGGCAGGGAAAGCACTCGGGTGGCTTGGGCTCCTACAACTTTCCCAGCTCAGGTCCATGGAAAGTGGAGCACCTCAGTTTCTTCAAGGGTGCAGCTTTGAATGGGTTTAATGCATCATGAAGCTACCCATGATAGGCAGTGGTGTGGGAAAGGCAGGACGGCACTTGGTAGAAAAGCAAGAAAGATGGCAGGCAGAAAAAGAGAGCTTAGGGATTCTTCTTCCTCTCTCTTTTGGGGTAGCTAGTGTCTAGCTCATTCATTAGTACCAGTGGGTAGATCTGTCCTGCTCCCTGCTCAGCTGGGCAGTCTGGATTTCAGATCAGGATTTAAACTAACATACTTCAGCTTGCTCCATTTATGAATCGGATCCATTTTCCCACCTCCAAGATCAAAAGCTGCATTTCTTGGCTCAAGGTCTGGGTGCAGCAACTCCAAATTGGTAAAACAATTTAAACTACTGGGGGAGCCTTCCAAAACTTCCCAAAATGGAGGTTGCACAGCAATGAAGGGGGTGAAGGAGGTGGGCGGCTGTATGGGTGGAACTACGGTGTGAGTAGGAGAAGACGCCAAGGGTGGAGGGGAAAAAAAACAAGGAAATAATTCCCTTCAGGATTTTCTTCACCTTCAGAGTGAAAGGGGGAAAAGTCATGTTGTCTGAGCATATACAAAATGCAGGGAACAATGCGACTGAAAGCGGGGCGGGTGCTGAAGATGCAGAAATGTGTACATTAAAACCCCCCCAACAAGAACGGATGCTGAAAGTGAAGGAAAAGACATTTTTTTCAGTTGTTTATTGTTATATAAAATTAAAAACTGTTTTAAAAGAAGCTGTCACTTCAATTTCTTTCCAGATTATTTCTTGTACCACATGTGCCCCGAAGTGAGGATCTTGAGTATCACACAGGGGTTTTGCTGTGTAAGGAACGCATGTGAAAAAATGTGGCTGTAAGAGGAGCAGAGAGGAGTATTTCCTCTTTTGTACCATGCAGAAAGATAGAATCAGCCATGCCCATAAAGATTTCCCCATGCTAACTTGAAATCTTGGTGATTAACAGGATCTCCAAGGCAAAAACCCACAAACACTTCCTCCCTTTTCTGATGAAGCAGGTGAGGAAACTGAATTAAAAACCCCTAGTTTGTGGCAAGAAGCTACAAGATCGAGTGTTTTTTTTGTAGAAGAGGAGATCTGCAAAAAGAACAGCGAACCTTCTGTTAGTAACCACCAGACAGCCACCAAGATAAGGGGATTTTCAGTGGTTGCCTCTTCTCTCTAGAATCAACTCACTAGGGAAGTTCATGCCCTGTGGAATCATTCAGCATTCTATAGGGCATGGAAGGCTGCTTTGTATCGTGCTGACTTTGGCTAATGTTACACACTGGGGAGCTGGCCAGTTGTTTTAATTCTCTAAGCAATTTATAAAGTTGATTCTAATTTTTTTATTGTTCTATTTATTGCTTTTATCTGCATTTTATTTGCATTCATTCATTTTAAATGTTGTATTTTAAAATGTTGTAAGCTGCCTTACTCCCTTATGGGGAGAGGGTGCAGAGCATAAATTAAATAAATAAATAAATAAACTCAGGTGGTTTAACTACCGTATATACTCGTGTATAAGTCGACCCACATATAAGTCGAGGCACCTAATTTTACCACAAAAAGCTGGGAAAACTTATTGACTCGCGTATAAGTCGAGGGTGAAAAAATGCAGCAGCTGCTGGTAAATTTCAAAAATAAAAATAGATACCAATAAAATTACATCAATTGAGGCATCAGTAGGTTAAATGTTTTTGAATATTTATTTCAAAGAAAAACAGTAAACTGGCTCTACAGAGGTGGAAAAGAGAAGGATCAACAAAGAACAATATCGTATCAACAATAACTTTAAAAGTACAAAAACCTTAGCTCAATCAGCAACCAAGCTAAAACACAAGAGTTAAAATCCTTCAAAACTGGATTCCTCATCATCATCTGTATGTCCAATATGTAACTTTCGACTTAGATTTTTTAAGAGGGATATTATCAGAAATGGAAAATCTACTATTAGCTTCCATTGTAAACAATGGGGGGATGGGGCACCCTTTTGGGGATCAATAACTTTGGATCCCCTGACCCAAACTTCACCAAACCTGGCTGGTACCATAAAGAGACTTTCCTGATGAGACCAGCCAGGTTTAGTGAAGTTTGGTTCAGAAAAGAATCCCAAAGTTATGGACCTCAAAAGATAGCCCCATCCTACTAATAACTCCCTATTGAAAACAATGGGGAATGGGGGCTGTGCACCTCCTTTGAGGGGGTCCATAACTTTGGACCCCCCCTGAACCAAACTTTACCAAACTTGGCTGGTATCATCAGGAGTGTCTTCTGAGGGTACTCTGAAATTTTGGTGTCACTAGCATAAAACTGCGCCCCCTGCTGGCCGGCAAAGTAAAAACACACAAAAAATTTTAATGACCCGCATATAAGTCGAGGGGAGCTTTTTCAGCATTAAAAATGTGCTGAAAAATTCGACTTATACATGAGTATATATGGTATATTAGACCTAACTTGGATAAAATCCTTTTTTGATACAGCAGGCTTGCAAAATAAGGTTCATAGCCATCCATCCTATGTTGAATACATCCAATGACATCCAATCAAACCATGTGCAGTTAATAATATAAGCATGCAAAGCAGCCCAGACTACAGATTTCCTCTTGGTTATTACTGGCTAAGGTAGTTCAGCTATTTTTGAATTGTTAGAAGTTTGGCTATTCGTGCTGTCATGAAATGATATTTCCTCAGAGTACTTCTGATTTAATCTAAGCAAGTCTATCCCTTTAATAAATTTTCATGGCTTCCTAGTTTGGGTTATCAGACATAAAGATAAGGACAGTTACATGGTTGGTAGAATATGCATCAAAAAGGGAGAGGAGTCTTGGTAGTACCCTGAGAGAACAGCTGTCTCCTCAAGGGAACTGGCACTGCTGGCAGAATGGGAGCTGAAACAAACATCTCTGCTTTTTGCTCCCAAATTCAAGGACAGGGTGGTTATATAATCAAGTGACCTCGGGATGACTAGTGGGAGGGGATTCTTCCTTTCCAGCTAGGAAGCAAGTATTAGCACCAAGTAAGATGAATATTAGAGAACCAACATTCAGTGGGTAATTTGGGAGACTGACTTGGTCCAAATTTTCAGCCCCTTTCCTAGTGCTGAAAAACACTAGTAGTGAGGCATCCTGGAAAGAAGCTGTTGTGAAGGATTACAAAAAAGTGAAGTTCAGCATCCTGGTGTTTAATCTATAACTTGATAAGATTTTAGGGCCTTGTGCGTGCAATGTTAGAACTGGAAATTCCGTTTGTGCCAATACCAAGAGCCATAAACAGATATTGGGGAAAGTTAGTAAGATCTGCAAACTCTGTTAATCAATACAATTATCAGCAGAAACTTTTCTTGATTTATCAGTAGCAGGCAATTTTAATTGATAAGGATAAACTTTAATCAGCAGGACTGAGAATGAAGGACTATTTTTGGAGCCTATTTTGGTTCTGATGTGTTTCTGTGAGAAAAAATGGGGGGGAATCATTATGACCTTTTCTTATTAAAAATATATCTTTTGATTATTAAATTGTAATTTATTCATCCATTTCAAAAGGTCACTAATACTGAGTTTTTGGAAACATACAGACTTATTTAAATATAATTGGTTAACGAATCTCTTAAAAGACACGATTACAATAATTTAATCAGTTGACTGCATTTAAAATAACTTCTTGAACTATTTACAAGGGACTGTGAACCTCTAGCTAATTCTCTGGTGAATAACATAAGTTTATAATGGGACCAGATAAAGACTGTAGGCTTAATATTTCAAGGGAGTAAGTGATTGAATCCAGTGATAATTCAGAGTAAATGTGTTTAGACATCCCTCAGCAATAGAAATGCTTCTGACGGGCATGTATTATCTCACCCTGTTGTGGTGCTTGGTGCTTGCTTGAGCAGAAAATAAAGACGTGGTCAGGAAGCCAACAGTGGTAGATTCTGGGAAAAGTTTTATGAAGGCATGTGTTGGGGAATGCCTGCCTGAGGAAATTCTTCTTGACCTCTCTTCCCTGTCTCATCAATGAGTCCCTGCCTTCTTTAGCATACAGAATGTTACACAACAGGGTGTTCAATCTTGGATCACGAAGCTAGTCAGAGGAACATCCCCTTTTCTCCTTCACCTTTGCCTGAGGGTAATAGTATGCATTATCCAACTGGTCCTACCATGGCCTTATATAGAAATATCCAAGGGCCAATTATCTGAAGAGCAAACTCAGCAAAAAAAGCTACAAAACTGACTGGAGGTGGAGGGTGTTAAGAGTATGTTTGCTTATGGTTTAATCACAGTGTTATTCACTGAGTACACTTACAGACAGCTAGCCTTTGCTGAATCTATTCTTCCCTGCAAGTCTAACTTTTGTTTGCATGGTCCAAACAATTAGAAACAGTTGATACAAACTTTTTTCTTGTCTGTTAAAGACAGACAATTATGCTCCAAAGGTCTCCCTCATAATTTCCTTCACAGTATGCTACACCCAAAATTTTCTTGCCTCAATCTCTAGGGTCTTTCAATGCTCCAAGGTCTCCACAGACCATGTTATTTGTTTACAACAAAGTTTGCAGTTACTAGATAATGCACAAATATTGCATAGGATGCAGATAACATTCATCATATTGGATATCCATTTTAGGAAAATGAGCTAGTATTTCTTCTCCTACCTTCCTTCTTTCATTTGGGCTTGTTATTGGGATTGTAATTGTCTGAGTTATAGGTTCATTTTCTTTACATTACTGCAGGTCAACATTCCAAAGATACCCTGCATGGAAATGTTATAATGCAGGGGTCTTCAAGCTTTTTGAGACTGTGGGTACCTTTGGAATTCTGACACAATGTGATGGGCAGTTACAAAATGGCTGCCACAGCTTACCTATAGTCACACAGTGAAGTGCCGTGGTGGCAGCTGCTGCCAAAGTCAATGTTTTTGAATATCTGCACAGTCAATCAAATCTCCAATGCCAGTCAGAAGTCTTTCTGGGCAAAAGCCCCACCCACTTTCTAAAACCACTTGGCTGGTGCCATGGCAGCCACCGGCACCACACATTGGGGACCCTAATTGTAATGTTTAAAATGATGCATGGGTTGATTACTGCTTTTGCAGCCCACTTCTGCCCATTAGTGCTTACTCATCTTTATTTCCTTTTTCGATAAAGGATGGAGTGGGGGGAGGAAGGGGGATTCTCCTAAAGTACAGGAACTGAAAGAAAGATCTGGGTACTGTAGGGTTTCAGCCAAACGAAGACTTGGATCCAGAACCTGTTTCCAATGCCATGTGGCTCAGCCCTGGTTCAATAGGGCTTACCCCACCCCCCGGGGAATTATGCACACATCTGCAGCCATGGAATTCTTATTAGGCACTGTATTTATTACTACCTAATAAATACAGATTAAAAGCTCAGAGTGCTTTTTAAGTAGGTCAGGGTATACATCCTATAAATAAATGCTGCTTACCCAGGGGTTAGCATTTATTTTGTCATGTGGTTACTTCCCTCCCTGGTTGCACAGCTGTAGCCATGATGGCTATCTGTCTGGTGTATTTTACCCAGTCCTTCCTCCAAGGTGCTGAGTTAGCATCCAGGGTTCTCCCGTCCCCATTTTATCCTCACAACAACCTTGTGAAGCAGGTAACTGTGTGACTGGTCTAAGGTTACCCAGCAAGTTTCATGGCTGTGAGGATCCAGATCTCCCAGATTCTACTATAACCACTATATAGCATCGCCCTCACTACGGAGATGTCCTGGGGGTGGAGGGAGGACGTGATGGGGGGGGGAGCAGCTCCATAGCGCTTCCAGTGTTTTGTTCCATCAAGAAAATAATGCCGCCTTTCCCTCCACCCTTTCCTTCCTATCATTTTGATCAGCGATCTGCGCACGACAGTCCAAAGTTCACCGGCAGCCCCGATCTCCGCCTCCCTGCTGTTTTTGCAGGAAGGAAGCCTCCATCCCAGGTGCAGCATTCCCAGAACGCCAGCGCGGTGCGCAGAAATCTCCAAATATAGGCATGCGAAGAGCCTGTGGTTTCCCCTCCCAGTTCTCCGTGTCACCTGAACTGCTTGGCACCACCTGGCTCCTGCAGGCAATCACACACCCACGAGGTTTCGGTTTGCGGCTGGCACCGCTCCCTTCCCCGTCACGCTCTGTCGGAATGACACGGGCAGGCTGGAGGGGTGGGCTGCAGCCGGGGCTCACGGGGAAAGGAGGGGCGGGGGCGATGCTTCCTTTCGCAATAGGGGACATTCTGTATCTAGAATTATTATTTTGCCCTCAATGGACGATGTGGCCGCTGCTGGGCTTCAGCTGAGCCGGGGCTTGGACCCGTGCCTCTTGTCCAGCCCTGCGTTAGATTAGGAGATAGTTCCCTTGAGCATGTGCCAATGGCTAGGCTGATTAAAAGACTTCCGGTGTAGAAGCAGCACGGCTCCCAGGCCCAGTGAAGTGCCTTTTGGACCAGGGGCCGGTTCTCCGCCGACACCTCTCATTTGGAGGGAGGAGAGTCCAAAAGGTCCGAAGGGGAGGGGGGAACACTGGAGGACGTCAGCGCTGTGAGCTACGTCAGTGTTCAGATACCAGGGTGGTTCAAGGGCGCGGGGATGGTGTGCTTTGGAATGAAGAAACTGCCTTTGAAATAAAGAACTTCCTTTCCAGAAAGGGACGTCCTGAGAATCAGCTGCGCCTCGCCCTGGCATGAGTCATGTGCAAAACCCTGGCAAGTTGCCCCATCATCGCCAGCATGTCTGATCGACTCGCGAGAGCCGGCGTTGCTCTTCGCCTGCAGATCCCTTCATTAAACGCCCTAATCCGACTCGTGGCTGCGGCTGCAGTGTGCGACGTGTCACAAGCACACACCGATGGCCCGGTTGGGCTTCGCTAGGCTGCATGGGATGAGGCCACAGCGTTCATTTTTCGGTCCTAATTGTTGGATGATTGCACCCACCCTGCACTTTTTTTGCAACTTCCATAGGCCGGCCGGCCTTCTCTCTGCAAGCATCATTGTCTGGCTTGCAGCAAGTCTGCTGAGCACTGCGATGAGACACTCGTTCAGTGGGCGATGATACTGGCAACTGTGCCGTATTCAGCCA
The DNA here is from genome assembly GCF_021028975.2 of Sphaerodactylus townsendi. NCBI lineage: Eukaryota > Metazoa > Chordata > Lepidosauria > Squamata > Sphaerodactylidae > Sphaerodactylus > Sphaerodactylus townsendi. The sequence goes on along the minus strand of NC_059427.1, from coordinate 128,811,249 downwards.
TAGAGCCAGCTCTCCCGGCCATTGTTTGCAGGCCTTGAGGCTGGAGCGGACCTTGGCTGCTGCTGCCACCGCCTTGTGTGGTCCCGTTCGTACCGAGCCGGTGGTCAGGCCTCGAGGCAAGCAGACTGCGGCCAGTATGTATCTAGGTTTGGGGCGCGGTGCCTCTGCACTGGCAAGAGCGCGAGGCTGTTGCTCTGTGCAGCTGTGACCAGCACGTTTCGGGAGACTCGGCAGCAGCCTGTCTCATGAGAGCAGCCTTGGCTTCTGCGCAGGAAACACGCCCTCCCCTTCAGCACAAAGGAATCTGGAAGGAATGCAAATGACTCCAAGGAAAGAGACCATTGCAGCACTGAGGCTTCCAGGAAAGTACTAGGGATTCCTATCGTCGGCATTTCAGGCCCCTCCTCCAACCCCCTCCCCCCTCTTGCAGGAATATGCTTAGTTTGTTAATCGGAAGAGCTAGAGGGCAAGGACTCAGTGTTTTCTAGCAGGCTGGTTTTTCCTGCACCATTAAAGATTAGGAGCAGTCAAAGGGTCCTATGTTGTTGCAAGTGTGTTTCTTCTCCAGTAAATTAGAAGCCCTAAATTGTGCGTTGATTCTTGGATATATAAAACCAAGGGGAGATCCATCCAAATAACAGTTAGTTTGTACATTTTTAAAAAGCATTTTTGCAGAACGGTGAGATGAAGTATTTCTAAATATATATGTATTCTGACCCCAATTAGAAAATGGAGGTCATCTGATTTTGGGATTAAGGACCGTTGAGACTAATGCAGTTGCTTTTGAGTAATACTGTTTAGGATCGCTCCCTCTATCAGATTTAGATTGTCAATTTAGACAGGCAGAAACAGATTTTTTTTTAAAAAAAGCACACCACCTCCAGGTGCTATCTGAGTACCTGAGCTTGCTCAGTTCTACATTGTGGTCTAGTCTAGAATTTTGTGTCTTTTGAGCTACAAGAAGTTCCTCTTTTTAACTGAAATACAACCAAAAATGTGACCATGTCATGTATTTTCCCCCTATTGCTAAATAACTTTAAAGGGAAATGTACAACCAAAATTTGGGGAACTGGGATTAAAAGAGACTACAAGATCAGGCCTTCTTGTAAGAATTGGGGCCTTTCTTTTAAAGCCTCTAAACACGCACTTTCTAGGAGAACTTTAGAAGAAGAAAAAATCCGTACCTTAAATTATTCAAACACTAGCAGGATGGACAGCAGCTGTCAACTAATAGGGATGAGAAAAAGGGAGATAAAGTGGGCCTCTCCAATTCAACTGCATTCCCAGAAATGTTCAAACCTCATTTGGTGATTGCTACTTTTTAGGGTTCTAGATTACCTCCGAGAAAGATACTTAAGACCTAAAAATGATTGTGTCTACTGCTGTGGAACCAAGCTAATTTATGAAGGATTAGCAATTACATGGTGTCCATCAATGTGCGTTTGTGAAAAGAATTGTTAATTTTACTTGGCATCTATAAAGGTGAGCGCAAAACCGGAAGTTAATATTTCCCCAAATTAACAATGTTGTCCTAAGCAGAGGTACACATAAGTCTGTTTAAGTCAAAAGGCTTAGAAGAGTGTTATTTTCCTTAGACTTAACCTGTAAATTACCCAAAATAAAATATTGTGACTTTATAAATGTGTTTTATGAATGGAATAATCATTATTCCCTCATTATGATTTTATGCTTCTGATTTCCGTTTATTCAGTGCTTGTTACTCACTGAGGGTTTCTGATATCAACTGTCACTAGAGTTGGCAGACAGCTTCCCAATTTAGGAAACACAGCTAGGTTGTGTTTCTGTGGGAAGGAACTTACTCACCTGCATGTAGGTGAGGTTTAGTTATTTTTCTAGGTGTGTACACTGAACAGGGATGGGCAGAGACCAGCAGTTTTACTTGTGTTCCATGACAGTGTTATATTACCACTGTAAGCAACACTGTGGGCCAAGAAAATAATTCATAGGATTGGTTTTCTTTTTCTTCCCAGTCTCTCTTGCAGCAGCTAAGCAGTCTGGTTGAAAAAGTATATAATGAATGTGTTTTCCCTAATTGCATGATAAGTATGTTTTCCCCCAAACATGGGGACCTGTGCAATGGAGGTGTACGTATGGCCCATTCTTAATGCTCTGTAAGAGGGAATTCAACAGGACTATCATTCAAATGCAGTGAAGTATGCTAATACCCTGCAGAACTGAAATGAGACTTTTCAGCCATTGGCGTAGTTACACTTTTCACACAATTGACAAAATGTCAAGTAGGTTTCCCCACTGTTGATATTTATCACTGTTAAAAAAAACCACCTTTGGGCCTTATGGCCCATGTGAACTCCTTTTTATTTATGAAATGACTTATTCCAGTTATATCTCATGGTGCACCTTGGATCTGTCTATCCTCAGTTTGTTAGAAGCATATAGCATACCACATTTAGAGATAAAAGGACATCTGTGATGCACTGCAGGGCCCACATTTCCATAGTAAATTATTAGCCACCTCTGCATTCTGAATCATGTAGATTCCATGAAACCTGAGATGCAAATCCAAACAGGTTGTAAATCTTTAAATCCTTCTGAGCCCTGCAGATGTGTTTGAACATTTACTATGGGCCAAGTCATCTGTCATTTATGACCTCTTGTTTTACATACATCCCAAAGCCACAAGCCCTGATGACCTTGGGCAAAATACTTCTTCCAGGACCATTATCCAGAGTGAAATGTGTTCCAAAAACCTGTTTTTTTGCATTGGAAGATGTGTGCTAATATTTTTTTACACTTTCTCTTATAAAGCTCCACGTTTTTATCTTCTACACTTAAGTGGGCATTTGTTAGTTATTGGAACAGCAGTATCACAAGAGGGACTGTTATTCTCCACCTGTGTCTCTCTGAAATTCTGAAACCATCCCTGAATATCAGGGGGTTAAGTATTGATGCTTTTCAGTATGAAAGGCACTGCAGGAATGCAACAATTCCACACCCTCTTTTAAAACAAGTAGATTGCTAAAGTGCGGTGACAATACTGTACACAGGGTGGCACAGATAACAATATGGTGGCATTATTAATCTAAGAGAAGTATTGTATGGCCTAACTAGAAAATGTGATGGATGCTGCAAATCACAGGTATCACTCATGTCCTAGATGTCTTTTGCAAACTACTGCAGGCAACCCTGGCTGCACGATAGAAGTGGACAGTAGTGGACACTCCATATTTCTCCCATACTTTTAGCTTTATAATTATGCCTTGCCAGGGACACCATCACTGATGTGTGGAAAGCACTGTGGCCTTCCAGTGGTAAGAAGTGTTACATACATTTGTCGGTCTATAATACTATAGTGCTGGTAAATGAAGTACCCTAAGATGAAACTATTCTATGACCGCCGCCGCCCCCCCGCCCCCCCCCATTAGGTGTCCGCATTGGTTGCAACAGTATACGAGCCTCAAGATACAGAAATGACTGCATTAGAGAGTATCCCACTAACTGCAGCTAGAATACGGGCGGAAGGAGACCCATTGGGGCCACTGGCTACAGAAGTGGGGCCCGTAGAGATCTCTGCCAGACCTCACGGGGCACAGTCAAGTTGCCCCCCCCGCCCCGCTTCCTAATGCAGATTCCGGGGTTCAAACGAAAGGCGGTGCCAACGTTCTTTCGTCTGCTCCACGTGGCCCGGCCAGCGCCAGCCAATAGGGATTCGTGTTTCTGAAAGATCTCCATATATGGCGATCTTCTCGGCCGGTGAGGCGGGGGCCCGAGCCCCCTGGGTATAAAACGGGCGGGGCTGGCGTTGGGTCGGTCTCACTCAGCCGGCGGCAGCGGATCTAGCGGGGTCGGATCGCTCCTTCTTCCTAGCGCTAAAAGCTCTTCCTCACCGGTGAGTTGGGCGGCTGGGCGGTTTTGCATTGGATGGGCCTTTTATGACTCTCCTTTCCTTATCGTAACAAGAATTTTCGTAACTTTTTCCTCAGTGATTTGAGGTAATTTTTTTCGTTGGGTTTGTTGCTTTTAAAATGTGGGCCCCCGTTTTTATTTATCTTAAACTTTTTCCTACTGTTTTAACGGTGGAAACATTTTATACCAAATAGCCTTCTCAGCCCGCTTCGTTGGACTGGTCTTGACTCGCGCAAACGTCCGCGCGCTTCTAACTGCTCTTTGAATGGGGTGAACGGGAGGGGGTGGGGCTATTGCCCGTATTAGGGCATTTGAAAAATGATTGGCTGGTCTCTGTAGTTGTCGTAATGGGGCGGGAAAACATGATCTTTTCCTTTATTTCAAGAATAAGCGCGGGGGGGGGGAGATAACTTGGCTGCGGTTTTTTTGGGGGGGGGGGAAATGGGTGTGATCCATTTTCCCGGCGGATGGGGGGGGGGTATGGGTACGATCCATTAACAGCGAACCCTTGTTGTAGACAACTGCCATGATAGAGGTTGGCTGCCTAGTGGAGTGGCCGTGTTTGAGTAGGCGAGGCAACCTAAGGCAGTCTGAAAGGTTAGGTGGTGTTTAGCCCTCCAGAAGGTATTTCAGCATACCGGTGAAAATGGGGGGGGCGCATCTAAGGATGTCATAGGAGATGTTCCTGATAGCTATTGGTTGTTAAGTGATTACAATCACAGTTCCTGGAGCATTTGAGTAGCGAAAGACTGTAGTTTGTGGTAGGAGGCATTTGGTTTTGACCCAGCAAACTGCCAGAGTTTTTCAGTGCAGCAACGTAGGTGAAACAGGCATAAGTGGTTCAGTGTAGAAGGGCTGTCTATTGTCTGTCGAGTCCTGGCCAGCAGACCTGAGGTTGAGGGATTGCCAATGAATCTGTTGGGATGCTGTACATAATGACTGTTAAGGTTAAGAAAAGACTAAAGCTAAAATGTTGCCAAGTGGGTGGGGCCCCTAGACTGAGGGTGGCAGAAGTCCAGGGCAGCCTCTAGTGGCCAAAACATGTATTGTCTACTGTTGAACGTTAAAGCTGAATTTCCTTGGTAACAAGTGGTAGTACATTGTGAAATGTCATTTAAATGTTTTGTTCAAACAGATTTGCAAAATGGAAGAAGAAATTGCAGCACTTGTCATTGACAATGGCTCTGGTATGTGCAAAGCGGGATTTGCTGGAGATGATGCTCCTCGTGCTGTGTTCCCCTCAATTGTTGGGCGCCCCCGCCACCAGGTTAGTAGCAAAGCAATAATTTTTTGTGCAAAACACTTATCATTTGATACTTGCTTTGTTTTTGTAATAAGCCCAATGGTTTTGTGTTCTTTTCCTAGGGTGTCATGGTTGGCATGGGCCAGAAAGATAGCTATGTGGGGGATGAGGCTCAAAGCAAGAGAGGTATCTTGACTCTGAAGTACCCTATTGAACATGGCATTGTTACCAACTGGGATGACATGGAAAAAATCTGGCATCACACTTTCTACAATGAACTTCGTGTTGCTCCTGAGGAACACCCTGTGCTGCTCACAGAAGCCCCCCTGAATCCCAAGGCCAACAGAGAAAAGATGACACAGGTATAATGTTGTTCTGCAGAAGTTGTACTTGCTGCTTTCACCCATTTCATAACCATTTTTTCTTTAAGTTACAATTTCTTTTTTCTCATTGTTTTTAGGGTTCTGTACTGTCCTGGCATTTCCTTCCTTGAAGTCTCAGGTTTCTGTTTTCTGCCTGTTTTTCTTTGGCTTTCCCACATCAAAATATCTTGCATGATTGCATGTGTGTGTTGTATGAATGAGAATTATCACCTTTTTAAGTGGCATATTTTTTTCTTTTTTAGATTATGTTTGAGACATTCAACACTCCAGCCATGTATGTGGCTATCCAAGCAGTGTTGTCCCTGTATGCCTCTGGCCGTACCACTGGTATTGTAATGGACTCTGGAGATGGTGTCACACACACTGTGCCCATCTATGAGGGCTATGCTCTTCCTCATGCCATCCTGCGACTGGATTTGGCTGGCCGTGATCTCACAGACTACCTCATGAAGATTTTGACAGAAAGAGGCTACAGCTTCACCACCACAGCCGAAAGGGAAATTGTACGAGACATAAAGGAGAAGTTGTGCTATGTTGCCTTGGACTTCGAGCAGGAAATGGCTACTGCTGCTTCTTCCTCCTCCCTGGAGAAGAGCTATGAATTGCCTGATGGTCAGGTGATCACCATTGGAAATGAAAGATTCAGGTGTCCAGAGGCCTTGTTCCAGCCATCTTTCCTAGGTGATTAGTGGTTGCAGAATCAGTAGTATGAGTGAAACGTGAAATCAGAATAAATATATTGAATAGATGTGTCTGTTGTAAGCAAGGCATACTATGCAACATATAATTATTGGACTTTTACTTTAATTTTTAGGGATGGAATCCTGTGGCATTCATGAGACCACTTTCAATTCTATCATGAAGTGTGATGTAGATATCAGGAAGGACCTGTATGCCAACACAGTATTGTCTGGTGGTACCACAATGTATCCTGGAATTGCAGACAGAATGCAGAAGGAGATCACAGCTTTGGCTCCTAGCACAATGAAGATAAAGGTGAGGATAGTTGTTGTTGTTGAATACTGTTGACCTCTAAGAAGATGGCCTGGTTTTACCAAACATTTTTCAACTTTGTTTTTCCAGATCATTGCCCCACCTGAGCGTAAATATTCTGTCTGGATTGGTGGCTCTATCCTTGCATCTCTGTCAACCTTCCAGCAGATGTGGATCAGCAAGCAAGAATATGATGAATCTGGCCCCTCTATTGTCCACCGTAAATGCTTCTAAATGGACTATTGGCAAGCGCATAGCGTTTGCTGCATGAGTTTTTTTCACCAGTATAAATTTGCCTGGGCAAATTGTATACACCTCATGCTAGCCTCATGAAACTGGAATAAGCCTTCTCTTCAACATTGTCATTGGGAAGTCTGTCTCTGATAATCCTATGAGGATGTCTACATGTTGCTGATATGACCCTGTACTCAAGTTAATTGTTCCCTTTGTACATAGAAGTATAGTATACCCTGTATACATCTGGCCTAAGACTTGGTACAGGTGGCACTCATACATTACAAAGGTTTAACTTGTGTCCCACTACTAGGGGCAGTGGTCTTGGCATGACTAGCAGTGTAACAGTGGAATTTGAGGCTAGATCTGTACAGGGTAACAAAAGGTCAGACTTCCACCACACAAAGCGCTAAGAATTCCAGATCACTGTTGTTGAGGCTGGCAAGAGTTTTGTGAAAGGATGGCCGTTTTTGTCTTGCCACTGTTCCTAGCAGGGTTGGTAACATTTCATCCAAGCCTTATGAACCTGTTTTTTCTTTCCTTGCCCACTTGTATTCCAGCAAGATATCACAGGGCAAAATTGCTCTAACTTGAGTTGTTCCAATGTTTGCATTGACACCTGTAAATTTAATCATCAGGTTTAATTTATGTAAGATTTTTGTACGTTGCCTTAATGTTGTCACATGACAGTAGAAAACCAAAATTTGTAAGTCATCCTGAAGTTGAGAATTGTAATGCCCAACACTTCATTGTGAAAGGAAAATAAAAGCGCTGCAGTAAATGAATCAGGACTGAAGTTGCTTGACTAATGGGCCAATAATAATTGGTATGTATTCAGTTGCATATTATTGGAGTACTTCATCAGATCTTCATTAGTAAATAGGGATATTCTAACTGCTGTCTTGGCCATTTAAAATTACAAAAGTGGTCTTCAGGGCATTCACAGGTAGAGAGGTCTGGCTTGTGCTGTTCATAAACTGACAATATTGAAATTTTACAAGGGTTTTTTTAAAAGAAATTTGTCAGCTTTTTTCCTATTTGTAACCCAGCATTCCCATTGTAGGCTCAAGGTGGCTTCCCACATAAAATAATGCAGTACATACAATATTTTATAACCTATAGCAAGGTAACCATTTAACCTGAGAGCGTTAAAGTCAACAAGTTAAAGAAAACTTTTCACCTCATTTCATACAATGTAAGGAGAAAACCAACAAAATGGTGGAATATTGATGGAATATTGCTGCTGTCACAACCATAAATCTGGTGGAACAGCTCTGTCTTAACAGCCCCTGGAAAATGGTTCCACAGGACGAAGTCTCATCTACTGGACCATTCCATCAGGCTGGGGCTGGGCAGAAAACATCTTGACTCGGGGTGAGGACAGTCTTTGGCCAGGGATTGTCAGTACGTTATTAGCCAAGTAGAACGCTTTTGGCTCACAACCCAAGCTTTTAACGCTTTGTGCAATTAACTGCTCAGCCAGAAAACTTCAAAACTCTCAGTATAAGATTTTGGTCACTGAAAGATTAATCATTGGTAGCAAAATAAGTTTGTGGGTGGGTTACAGATTGATTTCAGGTTTATTACTGCACTCATTTCCTTAGTTACTTCTAAACATCCTGATCAGTGTGAAGTCATTTCAGTACAGAGCTATCCTTACTGCTACCCTTAGTTGCTAGTAAGCAGGTGGATAGTCCTTTCTCCATTGGAAAGGCAGTCCTATGGCTTGTATGAATTGTGTAAGCTTTTCTCATGAGCCTTCCAAGTTAGTTCTGGGAAACTTTGAAGGGCTGTGTAGGGAGCTGGACAGAACTGCTATGTTTTGAGGCAGTGAATCACGTTCCAAAGAGTTGCTTTTCCTGCTTTAGGGAACACCTGTAGCAATGCATGCCCCAATGCTGGTTGGTGTGTTGACCTGAGCAGGGAGGCTTTTGTTGCCTTTCCCCCCCTCTTGTTTCATGTACCTGCTTTAGAAGCTGACCGGCCTTCCCACCCAAGTGCCTGAATTCAACATGCAACCTGTTTGAAATTCAAAAGCTTGTTCACGTCTTTCATACCAAGTAAAACATGCCATGGTTCAATTGAAGACTCTGGGATTAACATTGGTAGTGTTAAGACAATTATTAGTATGAAGGGTTGGGAGCTGGGCAAAATCTTGGCAGGGTGTTAACTCAGTTTAGGTTTAAAAGGGGTTTTCAGGTAAAGTCAAGTGAAATCAATTTGTGTTAGGGTTAGGAAATTACAGCAGTTAGCCTGCTCTAACCTACATGTTCTGTCTAACTGGAGTAGTGTTGCCACTTCCTTGCAGCGCTGCTCAGGTAAATACTATTGAGCACACTTTCACATTCTGGGAGCCAGATCTAGCAATGCTAGCAAGTTCTTATGTGAGCATCTGTTAGAACCTTGATGTGCTATTAGGTTTTTGGAAAGCGCCTCTTCAGATATTTGAAGGCAGCCCTCCTATGCAGGAAAGCTTCAGTGCAATAGATAAACAATTCTCAAAAGGCTTTGGTGGGGATGGGGGGATGATTAGTATGTTTAAATATCTCTGTTGATGGAACAGTTTGCTTCCAAATGGGGTGCCAGCTCTCTTCTGGCATGGGTTTATTATTTCTGTATGACTGTCCACCCCAATATTTGACTTAAGAATCTCAGGACTTGAGTTTGGTAAGAGCTGTAAAGCAAAAATTCTGCCTTTGCATGGCAAGCCCTATGAACACACTTCTATCAAAGGTTTTTCATTTATCAAACTGAACTCATATGCTTGGTGGGATAGCAACGTATCCAGTGCCATCTGCAATGAGTACCCTAATCCTGAACTCAAAAAGTACACTAAAACTTGAATGACATGGTGATGGAAAACCGCTTACTTACTCAGGAATGTTAGAGCAACTAGCAGCAGAATGGAGGGGATGAGAAAGTATCTTGGCTATCAGATTATGAATTTGCTGTTCATGCATAATTTGTAGAAATTCACATTTATGCTTGGTGTTTCACATTTTTAATTCCGGTTACCCTTACAACAGCCTGATTTGTAGATCAGTAGTACTATGTGATACCCCCAAATCCATTGTTTCTCAGAATTCAAGGACTACCTGCACAGGTTCATTGGTGGGAGGTTGAACTGGGGCACACAACCAGTGTGGTGTAGTGGTTAAGGTATTGGTGTAGGATCTAGGAAACAGACTTGCTATACTGTGGAAACTTTCTGGGTGACCTGAGGCCAGTCTTGACACTCTCTACCTCCATCCTGATGTTTGGATGGGAAACCTCCAAGGAATACCAGGCCTGTGTCGGAAAGGCAAAGCAACAGCCATCTTTTGCCTTTAGGAACTCAGTGATACAAAGTGGTCACAATGGTTGCAGCTGGTAAAAGCCTTTCCCGCCCCTTCCAGCACTTGCATATCTGAGTTTTCAGTGTTAACTGTTTCTAGCCCTTCCCAGCTGTGAGGACCAAAAACTTGTATTCTTTAAATTCAACTGAAAAGCTCATATGCTTTGAGGGATAACAATATATCCAGTGCCATCTGCAATGAGTATCCTAATCCATTTTGTCTCATTGAACCAATTTACTGCTTGTTTAATTATCCATATTCTGATTTTTAATTCCATTATTCACATTTGGTGGATCTGACTGGCTTGAAGATGGTGTCCATTAGTCCGTTCTTTCATTCTCTGTTAGACTAGATTATGATTACTCACCATCTCTCACCTGTGAAGTTTGGGTTTTTGTTTTTACTCAAGCAGTTCCTGGTGCAATGGCGGTCTGAGATAGTTGAGAGGAGACATTACTGAGCTGGGTAAATCCATAAAGAAAATGAGGTTTTCTGCTCTTTTGTTGTAAGAGCACACATGCCAAAAATGGCTGTGCATGCAACCCATGGCTATTTCTGAAATTGTAGGAGGGCGGCAAGAGTGCTTCAGCCTGCTGTGCTGTGGGCATGATCATAATCGAGCCTTTGTGGCATTTGTGTGCAAAACAGCAGCACTAGCCTTGTCAGCTGCAAGGACACTTGTCACATGTAGTCTGCAGCCCCTTCACAATATAGACAAGAGACTTGAAGGTCATGGTCTGAAATCCACCTGCTCACAACCAGTGTGTTGATAAAGTGGGGTACAATTTCTATTTCAAATTCAATTTGAATTGAACACAGGTTGAGCAACCAGCACCATTTTGATTGATTTAAAGAGACCAGGAGCTCCTGCACCATATTTTAGGATTGCTGAGAGCTAGTGTGGTGTAGTGGTTAAGAGTTATGAACTCTAATCTGGAGAACAAAGTTTGATTCTCCACTCCTCCACATAAGCAACAAACAGACTTATCTGATAACTAGATTTGTTTCCCTGCTCCTACACATGAAGCCTGCTGGGTGACCTTGGGCTAGTCACAGTTCTTATGAATTCTCTCAGTCTCACCTACCTATTGTAGGGAAAGGAGTTTATAAGTTGCCTTGAGTCTCCTTGCAGGAGAGAAAGGTGGGGTATAAATCCAAACTCTTCCTCTTATATGACCCAATGTGGTGAGTGACTCTACGGTGGTAATCTGGTATGTTCAAATTGCTTTGTGTAATTATGAGTACTGATGACTTCAATTGTCCTGTAGAATATTGTCCACTGATGAAAGCTTATCAGTTTTGAAGTACTTTGGATGTAAGTGCTGACTGCCTTGAGCAGAATGAATAAGCAAGTCACCACTCAGTTCCTCAGTCAAGTGACAGCCATGCATCTATGGACTGCCCCAATAGTAAAAAGTAACTTTCTTGTACTTTCATATATATATTTACCAATGGCTGGGCAAAAGGCAGATGTACAGATTATGGGAAAATTAATGGGAAATTTTTGGTGGAGTATCTAGCAACAGCTGACTACTGGGATTCTTCAAACAGTTCCAAACTAGGGCTTTGATCTGATCCAGAAAGCAGAACAATACTTTTTAAACAAGAGGGAATAGTTAGAATTATTAAGTATTTTTGTCATGTTTTAATAGATAGAAGATTCCAAGTATGTATTCATGGATTCAAATTTAAACTTGGGAATTCTAGCATTTAAAAAAGGACCAACCCATCCATTTTTGACACTGGCACTGAAATAATTTCTCAGGATCCATTATCATTTATGATCACCAGATGTTTTGTTTGGCTAAATAGTTACCATAATGCATGCAGACTATTGTTCTATCAACCAGAATAAACTCGATCAGTTAGGAGTCAGCAAGAGATCCAGTTTTATGCAAGGTTGCCCAGTACTTTAGCACTTGGAATATTGATCATTTTCAAATCTTGTGTGGCAAAGTGGAAGTGCTGGCTTGGACACGCATGCCGCGCCCAAGTCCTCATGCAACTTAGGTGGGTCACAGACAAACAGCCATATTGCCGGAATTCTGCCCCACTAAAGCTTCAGGAAAGACTGGGAGAGACTTCTGCCTGAGTACAGAACTGTTGGAGCTGGGGACAAACAGACCTTTCAACAGGCCAGGATAGAGTGGGATTTAATAGCCTCGTTCCACTGATGCTTAATTCATGACATCTGGCTGCCAAATCCCCTGGGACCAGGGTCCCTTTATCCCCAAACAAAGAAGTCTAAGGGTGTGGAATGCAGGCAGGGGGAGGGGGAGCCTTGAATCAACGGGCAGGCAGAACACAGCATTAGCCGCAAGCAGCGCACCCTCTGCTAATCGCATTTCTCAGCCGTTTACAGTGCACAGGTTAGCATACCAACTTCCCCCATTGTGCCTTCTGTTCCCAACCATCCCTGCTAGGCTTTTTCCTGCTTTCCTTTTGCATGAAGGAGGGCCATAACGGAATATACTCAGATGACCTGGTCAAGAGGCAGGCTATCTGAAGAATGAACTGGCCTGGGATTGACAGGGCCTCACAAGTAGGGTGGCCAATTTTTAAACTTGCCCCTCTAGCTGTCCCCTTAATGTCATGCCACAATTATCAGGTGATGTAATCTGTGAAAAGCTTCAGCTGCCCATTTCTATCCATTAAAGCTTTATTTAAGGGACAGGACACCGCGAGCTTAGTTACAATGGGCTACCTCCTTTGTCACTCAAGACTCTCCCTTCCCACAAACAAGGAATACAGCTTAGTCTTGACTCAAAATACTTTTAGGGGGATGGAAGGGGCTTATGATTAGGGGGTTTGTGTATCACTGATCCTTATCACGATGCCCGCATCTACTGTCATGTCTTCTCATTTCTCTGAAATGTATGATGCAGAGAATCTGACTCAGGTTTCCACCCCTTTTTACTCCTCCTTGGGGTTTGGCTCCTTTTTATGAGAACTGCCCGGAAAACCTCCCTGCTCTTCAACACAGTGAAGAAGGAGTGCACTGGTACAGACATCCTCTTTAAAAATGAGTATATGTTACACATAGATGCATTGGGAAACCACAGCTGGTCTTGACTCTGCAACATGTTTACTCATAGTGGGAAACTGATGTGTCAAATAATTATTGAACATGCATAGTGTAGTGGTTAGAATGTTGGACTAGGATTGCAGAGATCAGGATCCAAGTTTCTAATTGCCATGAGACTTGCTGGGTGCCCTTGGGCCCCAGGGTTGTTGTGAGGATACGATGGGGAAAGGAGAACCATGTCTGGCAACTTCGCCTCCTTGAAAAAATATGGGATAAAATAAAATTCACTAGATTGTATCTATATTGTTATTATCTACGAATTTTTTACCCCACGTTATGCAAAGGTGTCTAGTTGGCTCACAATAAAATCAGAACAATAAACATTGCAATTAGTACAAAAATGAATTACAATAAAACATATCATAAAATTAAACCCAGCATCAACTCCCTCATCCCACCCCCAGACTCAATGGCATGAGGGGGAGGGGGGAATGGTGCCCGTGGAAAAATGGTGTTTGGGCACTGTCCCCACCCCCCTACTTATAGTTCAGCTGGCTGGTCTTTGCAACCAGCTGAACTCTAGGCTGCTCTGGGCTGCCCCCTCACATGACCCTGCCCCCCTGTCCCCCTGCCCCCCCCCAATTGCCTTAGTTCAGCAGGCTGCTCCAGGCTTCTACCAGGGCAGGGAAAAGAGGAGGGTATGGGGGACGATTTTATGCCTTCCACATGACTCCCTGCCCTGTGGCAGCTACACCACTCCCCATATCAGCAACTGGGGAGGGGCTTCCAGGGAGGCTAACCAAATGCCTGGGTGAAGAGGAAAGTCTTCGCCATGTGCCTAACCCTATAAAGGGTAGATGTCTGGTGAATCTCTGAGGGTAGACTGTTCCAAAGCTTGGGGGCAATCATGGAGAAATCCCTCGAATGCACCCCCACACCTTGGCAGGACAGGTATCATTAAGAGTGCCTCCAGCTGTGACCTCAGTGCTTGAGAAGGTACATGCAGACAGTACGCCAATTCCTCCATTCCTGGAGAAGAGGTCTCAAAATGGGTGGACAGAATAGTAGCATTTTCTATAAATACATATTCAGTATTATCTAGATTGTAAACCTTGGTCAGGATCAACAGCAACTATGCCACTATTCCATGTGATTTTGGCTTGTGTTTCTTGAATTATCTCTCCTCATGTAAACCACTTTAGAAAAGGAAGAGACTTTCAAAACGTTTGTGATATAGCTTGGTACAATCTCGCGTTCAAAGGGGAGAAGTAAAATCCCTCAGGACGTGTTCTGATCCTAAAGCAGCACTTTGGATTCCAGTCAGTGCTCATTATATATAAACCAAAGCCCACAGCTAGGGTAAATAACAGCTTTGTCACTCCAAGCCTACAGCGAATCATGAAGGTTTTTATCCAGATTAAAACGCTAGCATTTGCAAGTCAAGCAATTCCAGAACCTTCTTGTTCTAAGTTCTCTTGCTATTCCAGAACCTTCTTGCTCTAAGTTCTTGTCCCAGCTGTGCATCATCTAGGTGTAGAAAGGTTTTGCCCTGACCCATAAGATGAGCTACCAACTGCAAATTTATCCTTGCAGCAAATTTCCATACCATATTTTTTTATTATGAAAACTGAGGGGGAAAAGGCAAGTAGGTACACTGTTAAAGCTGTGGCTATTTTAAGGCAATTGAGTTGGGCCAAATTAAAAGCATTCTGCCTCCTGGTACTGGAACATTCTCCTCATGAGTTAGTCTCTTGGGAGCATTTGAGAACAGTGCCTCCCTGTGGCTGTTCTACATTAGCTTCTTCTGAGGAGATTTAAAGAATGTCTGTAGGACCTTGGGTGTGCCTTTCACATGTCTTAGGGCAACTCTCCGAAGGAGGCTGAAAGAACCCAAGCCATGCGAAGCCGCAGTGCAAGGCTGAAAGAGCCGCATGCGACTCTGGAGCCGCAGGTTGCAGATCCCTGGTCTATACCACTTTTCTGCATGCCAGAAGGAAACAAGTTGTTTGGTTTGGGTGGGAGTTGGTTTGGGTGGGAGATGATGATGATCTATACCAGTGATGGCGAACCTTTTTGAGACCGAGCGCCCAAACTGCAACCCAAAACCCACTTATTTCTCGCAAAGTGCCGACGCGACAGTTTAACCTGAACACTGAGGTTTTAGTTTAGAAAAAACGTTTGGCTCCAAGGTGCGTATTATTCGGGAGTAGCTTGGTGGTAGTCAGTGGCTTTGCTTTGAAGCAACCGTGCAACTCTTCTGATGGGTGAATCACGACTCTAGGAGGGTTTACTCAGAAGAAAGCCTCATGGCCAGCAACCAAGCTTACTCCCAAGTAAAGGATCGTGCTTTAGTTCTTCGCATGAAAATCAGTGGGGTTTAACAGCACTTAACAGGGTTACCTACACTTTACAGGGTTACCGACCCAAAACTTAGGTTTAATGCTAATAATTTTTTAATTAATGATTTTGATTAATGGTTCAACAACTTTTGTTGTTCAATTTTTATTCATGGTATGAAATTGCTGCTTAAATTTTAATTTGTTAACAGGTTAAGTTTTATGTAATTGCTGTTTGAAGAACAGCCGTGTTGTGAGCCGCCTCGAGCCCTTCGGGGATGAGGCGGCCTATAGGTCAAATAATAAATAAAATAAATAAATAAATTGAGGCTAGTGGACCACACCAGCCTAGATGTGTGTGTGTGGGGGCACTCTGTTTGCGGGTGCCCACAGAGAAGGCTCTGAGTGCCACCTCTGGCACCCGTGCCATAGGTTCGCCACCACTGATCTATACAGTTTCCAGAAAGTTATTAATGTGTTGTCTATGTAGTTATTTTTTTTGGGGGGGGGTCTATATGTAACAATGTGTGTATGTAAGAGAGCAGAGAGAGCATGTAGGACTATTTAAAGTGATATCAGCTAGTCAGTCCTTTTTCTTGTCTAATGACAATTGTGAAAGTTCAGTGTGAAGTATGTGAACTGTTTTAATGCCATTGGTGAGCCCTAGGACATGAGGTTGAATTGTAGAGTGGGGCTCTTTCTTACCTGTGTGCCATTTGCCCATAGTTAAATCATGATGCACACATTTGAGGCATTCTGCTCAGAAGGCAACTGTGATTCCCCCAGCTTGCTTGAGACCAGCATCTCTTTTGAGAAACCTCTCCAGAAGTTCCTCTGTTCCTTTCCCAGTGGTGTCTCTTAGCATCTCAGGAGGATTGTACTTTTATTGTGGATTGCCCTGGGAAGAAAAACGGAAGCTGTGTACCTTGTGGAGTGGACAGACTTTACTCTTCCATCTTGCATAATATCCCTTTTTCCAGAATAGATTTGTGCGGAACACCCACCCAACTAATGGAAATCCACCCGCAACTAATGGGAAAACGATTCACAAAAATTACTGGTGGATGTAATGAATTGAATTCCCCACTACCCGCCTTGCAAAACTTGGCATTGTTTCATGTTTTAAATGTTGGAACCAAAGTTCTCTCCTCCTTTGTACAATAATGTGAGACCTTGACATTTTCAGAAGTCAGAAGGATCACAAGTGTAAACCCTGGAGTTTCTGATCTCTGCCTGCCTCCTTCATGTTTAAAAGCCAGCAAGGCAGGCATGAGTGAGAGGTTAGACTGTGCATGTTCTCCTAGCAGTCTTGAGCTGAGACACAGTGGACTTCTAAAAGCACCTGACTAGGGGTAATTCTGATAAAGAAGCCTAGTATTTTCTCCTCATCCTGTCTTCCAGGAAGTCCTCCCCCTGCAAAGGTTGGTCCACATTGCTTAACCCAGTAGCTTAATTCTTTCCTTTTTATTGGCACACTTCTAAGTTAAGCACTTCTAGCTCAGTCTCAGTGTTGCTCAGCTAAAAGCTGATATTCAACACGATACATATTATATACCCTTTACTGGAACCAATAAAATACCACAGTCAGCCAGCAAACATTCAAGATGGTGTTATTTGGCTTCTTGTAACCAGACCTCAGTTTAGCAACAGGTTTTAATGGATTGTACGGGCAGGTACCCCAGATGGCTCAGGTGTGTGGCAGGTAATTTTGACTGGGAGCCATTTTGCAGTTAGTTCTAGCTCTGTGGTGGCGAACCTTTGGCACTCCAGCTGTTATGGACTACAATTCCCATCAGACCCTGCCTTCATGGCCATTTGGCCATGCTGGCAGGGTCTGATGGGAATTGTAGTCCATAACAGCTGGAGTGCCAAAGGTTCGCCACCACTGTAGCTAGTGCATCGCACACTTCAAATATGACATGCGCCCAACCCTGGTGTAGGGAAAAGACAGGTGAGCAGACTGTAGGTTGCAAACTTTTAAACTGGGTTCTCTGACTGTCCTTTTAAAATCAGTTTGGTCATCACAATAAACAGGTGATGTTATTTAGCTCCATGGTATGAAAAGTTTCAGCTGCCCATTTCTTCACATTAAACCTTTACTAAAAAGGCAGCACTCTTTTCCTGCCCAGTTGGCAATGTTAGGTTAGATGCAAATGATGATGCAGCTTCTGTTCATTTAAGAGCTGTTCAGAGGTGGGTAATTTGGCAGCTGCAGCAGAGATTACAACAGAAAGCTAAGTCATAGGAGCCCCAAAAACGCTTGAATCAAAGGTATCTAATTAATGCCTTGTGAGCAAAATTTCTCATTAACAGCATATTAGATGTGAATTTGATCATTCTTCACTTAGTGTCAACTTTGTCAAGTTTCTGTTGTGCAGATTTGCTTTGAGATTGGCGGTCCACCACCATCTTTGCATGCAAACTCCCTTACAATACACACTATGGTCCTAAGAACAGGCCTCACTTTGGATCTTGCAGTTTTCATATGGAGCCAAGTTACTCCACTTCTAGAAATATTGGTCTGGAACTACCACCTAAAAAACAAGAACCAGACAGCTGCTGTAGGCCAGACAGCTGCTGTAGAAGACACAAGCCTGATCTTTCCCAAGGTCATTTTTGTTTGTATGTTTGAATGGGGAGGAGATAACATTTCTACCTATCCTTCTGCAATAGGGTAATATAGGCAGCTGTCCCAGCTGGTTGACTTTGACCTAAGAAGGCTTGTGTGTGGGAGAAAATTGAGATCCATCCATTGGATGGAAAGGATGGAAAGGACTGGAGCATGTGAACTAGCCTGAGGAATTGCCCCAGTGTCTCTGGGGTACTGGTTAGAAGCTAGAGTACTTGTGTTATGGGCTCATCCTGTTGAAGCAAGACCTGTGGAAACGTGAGAGAATGCATACAGCCTGCAGTTTAGCTGGATGGTGTACCATGTGATAGCCAAGATGGCAATGCTTGTCTCTTAAACTGGCAAGCTCTTAATTGGCTGCGGTTCTTATCACCTACTGCCTTTGCCAGTTTTGGATCTGGCCAATATCATGTTTTACAACTGGGGCACTGCTTGTCCTACTGCCTTTGCCAGTTTTGGATCTGGCCAATATCATGTTTTACAACTGGGGCACTGCTTGTTTCCTTGAAACCAGACCATGTGACTCCCTGTATATTTTGTTTTCGCTTTTAATTGATGGGCTCAAACAGGACTTCCCTCCACAAGGCTCTCTCTCCCTTCGCCTAAGGAGGCTCACTGAGAGTTTAAAACGTTTGAGAATCCCCAGTCTAGTGAGATGATGGCATGATGGATTGAATCAAAGGAAAGGGCGGCAAGCTAGTCACAAAGGTATGATACATTGGGTTGTGGGGCAAAGACCTGGGGAGCCTTAAGTTACCTGTTTGCAGAAACCCCAGGAGAAGCTTATGCAGGCACATCCCAAATGACAGTCCCGACTTCTGTGACACCCACTCAGTCACTGATACTTTACATGTTGCATCCTCAGGGCTCAGCCTCAATCAAGCAGAAACATTGGTTTGGCAGCCATATACTGCTGCTGAAAATATAGGGGAGGGGGGGCAAGCAAGAACATAGAGTTTCAAAATAAAAAAAGCATTGCAATTGAACTAGCTCAGTTAAGTACACTAAGGTTTAGCAAGCTCTCCAGAGCACATCCAGAGTTCCTTGCAATAACGAGATGCTGGAGGAGTCCTTAATCCTTTCCCAGCCTCCTGTGGGTTCCCAGTTTCCACTGAAGACAAGGGAAAATCCCAAATGTCCAGATAATTTTGGTCAATGGCATTGGGCCTAAGCCATCCTTCTCTCTTGACAAGATGATTTCACCAACCCCAAGCAAAGCCTCATCTCTGATGTCACAGGCTACTGTTGCCAGTCATAAACTTATGAAATATAGTTCCACCTCCACAAATACCTAGCAAAGGCTCTGAACTTCTATGACAAATAAGTGGTCTGGCCAGAACCAAATTGTCCTTTGTATAAAAAGAATTAAGTCTGGCAGGATGATCCAATGTGGAATAAAACTGCATGAATTATTCAAATGTAAGCCCAATGCGTCCAAGATCCCAAACCCTCAAGGTGGTGCTCTTGAGCTCTAGTACAGCACAGTTCTAGGGTTATTGTCAGAGTCCATCTGCCAAACATACCAGGACTGAATTCGCACTTAGATCCTCACCTGCTCTTCCCACATACTTCTTGCTGGTCACTTTGTGCAGGGGGGAAGGGTCGGTGGGTGGTCTGGATGAAAGTGTGCCTCTCATTGGAAGGGGAATCTCTGTCACCAATGGAGGGGAACAAGCAGTCAGGAATCACATAGACCTCAGTTAGCCCTATGTCCACTAGCTGGTCCAGTGGACCAGGTGGCACAGTGGCCCTGATGCCATATGTGTTCCCATATCCATGCACATTCAGCTGTGCCCAACATCCTGGCTTGTCCCCCAGCTCAAGGGTCCTCTGACACTTTCTCTGTGAAGCCCACAGGCAGCTAATGCTGGATGACCCAGTTGTAGATCATGGCACAGACGGCGAAGAGCTCGGGGACAGCAGGGAGATGTACGGCCCTATAGTTACCCACATTGTGAAGGCAGCAGAACCACATCTTCAGCAGAATGAATGCCCACACTATGAGTGTGCATGTCTGGCATTGGACTTGCTAGTTGGTGGCATGGTTTGGCAGCTCATACCTGGCATTAGCAGGTATCTCCAGTCATCTGCCATGGGACCCAGGCAGCACTGCCTAGACCGCCCCCCCTCCCCAAGGTTGCTGGCTCAGGCACTATACCTTTTCCTCCTGCCAGTAGTCAACAAGTGATTGAGGCTGGATGCTGAGAGTATCAGGGCATCACACACACTGGCTAGGAACTTGGTTGAAATGTCTGTCAAGATGCCCTGGTGGTTGAGGGTTACCTGGATGTTCAGGCTGCAGAAGTGATGCTGATTGTGGTAAACCTCCAACTTCTACTGTGTGTGAGATAAGGGCACTGTATGTGCAGTCAACAGCCCCCACAAAAATTGTGGAGCCCACAAATGAGGCAAATCCAGCCTGGTTGGGTGCCAGCTGAGTCTTCTCCATAGGGAAGTGCACACATTCCTGCAAGTGAGCCAGCATAGCATTCAGGAAGCTGTGTATGTACTGGCTTGTTGAGGAGTGGGAAACCTCCAGCACCATGACCCCGTGGAAGGATGCCCTTGGTTGGGCACACTCTCCTGTTCATTTCCTCATGTGCTCTTTTGATCTGCTTGGGATTGGTATCAAAGTTGACCCATTGCCAACTCTATCTGCAATTCTGTTATGGTCTGGCAGAGCCCTGTCCTTTACAGGGGTGCATGGTGTGCTGTAGACAGGGCACCCTGGTTCACGGCCCCTCCCCTCCCCACTCCTTGGCTATGATGTCCCCATTCCTGCTGACCTGTGATTGATTCTGCCTCCCTCAGGGCTGTGACACCTCATGACCGGTTCAGGCCTCAACCGTGTGGTTGCATGACTGTAGCCTGTGCAGTCCTGCTTCTCAGTCTTTTGTCGGCTTCCTGGTCTCTTTAGAGATGGACTGGCAGTCACAGGGGCATTGGCATTTAGATCCACTTCTACCTGGGCAGCTCTCAGGACTGAGCCACCTGGGGAGTGGTATTTGAACCTGAATATCCCAGGTCCTAGTCCAATACTCTAACCACTATGCCACATTGACTTCCTAAGGGATAGGTTTACTCAGCCAAATGTGGCCTTGATCATCAGAGTGTGAGATCATCACATGGGTGACTTAAGATCACTTCAGCAGATTTCATTGCTCCCAGTCACAACTGGCCACATCTTGAAATATCCTATCCCTGATGCCGTCTCATGCCCCACCAGCAGGTTCTGCTGGCATTGAGCTGCGTGGGTTATTTAGGGTTGCCAACTGCTTGCAGAAAAAAATGTCCTGCCCTTTGATGGGGGTGTTATTTACCAAGTGGTGTTATTTAGTTCCAAAAACTTCAGCTGTGCTGCATTTCTACACATGACTCCTCTGTTAAAAGGACACTCCTGTCCCTACTTCTGAGTTCCATGGAGGAAGGGCAGGATAAGAATGTGCTAAATAAAATAGTAAAAAAAAACACAAAACTTCACACAACCAGATTTTATAGTGTGCTGAAAATATATTAATATGTTTCATTTTTGTTCTGTCCTAATTACCAAATTGCTCAGTGACTAGGTAACTTTTTGTTATTTTTTGTGTGTGGGGGGTGGGTGGGTTCTTTTTTCTTTTTATAGGTCCTTTGCAGTTCTCTGACTGGAAATTAGCTGTTTAATCATTTAATATGACACAGCTTATGTAAAACGACTCTACCACTCCTGAATCAATTGTGAGCAGACAGAAATAGATCCACCAAACTATACTCTTTCTCACCAAAAGATGACAGGAGATTTGTGAATTAATCTGCCATTTCCTGAACCTTCTTTAGTCTGGAATACTCCACTTGGGTTCTAGTGCCTCAGGGACAGAACTAAATAAGCAGTAGGACCCAAGTGGAGCATTCTAGAACAAAGAAAGTCCAGGAAAAGGTGGATTAATTCACAAATCTCCTGTCATCTTTTGGTGAGAAAGAGTATATATTGCTGGATTTGTCTCTGATCACAGCTGTTCAGTCTCTCCTATATGACGAATGGAAGGGTAATGAGTCTTAATGATTGCAGATACTCCCTTAATGAGTCTTGAAGATTGGGAAATGGTTTAGTTCAAGCAGTCATCCGGTTTGGAAATTCTGAACTAGTTGAAGTAGGCAGGGAGGCTTCTGTCTTTCTATGTCGGAAAACGAGCGCAACTGAGATACCAGAAGAGACAGAAACAGAGAGCTGTGCTGTCATTTGGCTGAAACACCTTGGGGCTAAGGTTACCAACAGACCTCGAGAAGAATGTGTTGTTTCTTTAATAGAAAAAGAAAAGTTTTAATACCCCACTTCTTTTCTCTCAGGATGAATCTTACAGCAGCTTACAATCACTTTCAATTCCTCCTTGACAATGGACAACTTGTGAGGTAGGTGGGACTGAGAGAGACCTGAAAGAACTGTGAGTGCCTCAAGGTCGCTCAGCAGGCTTCATGGGGAGGAGTGCGGAAACACATCTGGTTCACCAGATAAGCCTCTGCCACTCAGGTAGAGGAGTGGGGAATCAAACCAGGTTCTCCAGATTAGACTCTGCCTCTCTTAATCACTACACCATGCTGGCTCAACAGGTGGAATAGGTGGAAATGGGCAGCTGAAACTTTTCATGACATGGCGGGAAATAACATCATTAATCCTCTCTGAAAAGACAGACTATATTTTCTCCATGTAGTTATGTGTGTGTGTGTTAAGTGCCGTCAAGTGGCTTTTGACTCATGGTGACCCTAAGAATCAATGAATTAATTGTTTGTAAACCTGGTTTTAATTGTTTTCATTAATTAATTAATTGTTTTTAAAACCTGGTTTTAGCATTTATATTTCGTGTTCTGTTTTTATATGTTTTATTATACATTGATTGCACCTCGAGCCCTCTGAGGAATTGGCGGAATATAAGTGCAAAAATAAATAAATAAATGTCCTCCAGAATATCCTGTTGTTAATAACCCTGCTCAGATCTTGCAAACTGAGGGTCGTGGTTTCCTTTATGGAGTCAATTCATCTCATGTTGGGTCTTCCTTTTTTCCTGTTGCTTTCAACTTTTCCTAGTATTATTATCTTTTACAGAGCCTCTTATCTTCTCAGGAGCAGCAGTGGCGTAGGAGGTTAAGAGCTCGTGTATCTAATCTGGAGGAACTGGGTTTGATTCCCAGCTCTGCTGCCTGAGCTGTGGAGGCTTATCTGGGGAATCCAGATTAGCCTGTGTACTCCCACACATGCCAGCTGGGTGACCTTGGGCTAGTCACAGCTTCTCTGAGCTCTCTCAGCCCCACCTACCTCACAGGGTGTTTGTTGTGAGGGGGGAAGGGCAAGGAGATTGTAAGCCCCCTTTGAGTCTCCTGCAGGAGAGAAAGGGGGGATATAAATCCAAACTCTTCTTCTTCATTATGTGACCAAAGTACGACAGTTTCAGTTTAGTCATTTTCGCTTATAGGGACAGTTCAGACTTGATTTGATCTATTACCTCATTTATTTGATTTTTTTTCATGGTCCGTGGTATCTGAAATACTTTCTTAGGGACCTAGGGTTTTGACACCTTTACTCTATCATGCTGGTTCTATCCAGCATGATAGAGTAAAGGTGTCAAATCCCTAGGTCCCTATCTAGCCACTAGCTCTCTAGTAAAAACCCCCTCTGTAGGTTGAGGCAGGAAACAGCGTAACAAAGTCCTTCACTTCCAACACCAACAACATATTTCAAACAAATCTAAGGAACACTATGGCATGAATTAACTTGATCTTAATTGCCAACAACACATACATACTGTGGCAGCCAATGAGATTTTGGACTGTATCGATAGGAGTATGGTGTCTAGATTGAGGGATGTAATTGTACCTCTCTATTCTGCATTGGTTAGACCTCACTTGGAATATTGTGTACAGTTCTAGGCACCACAATTCAAGAAGGATATTGACAAGCTGGAATGGGTCCAGAGGAGGGCAACCAAAATGGTAAAAGATCTGGAACCCATGCCCTACAAGGAGAGACTTATGGAGCTGAGTCAGTGGTGGGATCCAAACATTTCAATAACAGGTTCCGATGGTGGTGGAATTCACTGGCAGTGAGCAGCCACATTTCAGTCCCTAATGGGCAGGAGGGTTGCTTTGATCTCACTTGCTAGGCACTGAGGAAAAGGATTAGTAAGCAGCTTCCAGAGAACAGGAGGTGAGGAGAACTGGGACTTGGATCCTACCTCTGAGACTTTGGGTACATTTCATTTTGGTGAAGAGGACAAGAGGTGACATGGAAGTAGCTATGCCAAGATCATTTGGAAGGATGTCATGCTGGTGAGGAGACTGAAGCTTGCATTTTTTGCTGCAACAGAGACTAGAGCAAGGGAGCAGAAACGGGGTTCAAGGTGCAGGAAAAGAGACCCACCTGGCATCCGAGAAAAAAATTCGTGTTGTAAGGGCTGGGCTGGACATTGGAATGCGTATAAGAGTGTGGTGGAATCTGGCAGAGGTTTTAAAGAACAGGATGGTAAAAATGGCCATCTGTCAGGAGTGCTTTGATTATGTGTTCCTGCATTGCAGGGGGTTGGAACAGTGACGCCGATTTTCTCTTCCAACTCTATGATTCTATAATTCTATGATTCCACTTACCCTTAAGAATCTTTCTCTAGTTCCTTCATGATTGCCCTTTCTAGTCTCAATCTCCTGATTTCTCAGTTGCTGTCTCCCTTACGGTTGATGATCCACACAATTGGCGACCCTAACTTCTGTGGCCCTCTAGGCGTGCTCCTGTGCCTTCGCGTGCTCTACCTGCATATCTGTAAAGAAAACAAAGGCTGTACAAAAATAGCTTAAGGATCCTTGCCAGCCCTCGTCTCTTGCATCGCTGAGAAAAGCAGGGCTCTCTTAATGCTGGATTCAACTGGTGGTATCAGACTATAATGCGAAGGAAGGTTTGTATTTTGACTGGGGGCCACTAGAGGGCAGTGTGGCACTGCTGCTGTCAGCCTGAGAATTGTAGTCTGTGTGTGTCTTTTTGGTTACATGTGAGTCATTGATCTCTGGATTGTGTAGCTAGTTTAAAGTCATCTAGTGACGAGGGGCCGCAGACGTGCACAAAGGGCGAGCATCATTTGAAACCTCTTCTGAACTCTGGACCATCTTCACGCTCATTAACCGCTATGGGCAGCTGCTGCGTATTATTGCAGCGGAGGCTGAGATTCCCAACTGAAGGAGACCGAACGAAAGCCATCAGCAGGCAGTTGAAAGCTGAAGGGAGGTTCCTTTTCTCCCCACAAGCCTCTTTGTCATGGAACCCTGTGAAGGCCTTTTGCGTAGCTGAGGTGTGTGTGTGTGTGTGTGTTAAACAACTAGAAACTGACACATTCCTTATGGATAGAAACATCAGCTGTTCAGCAGACTGTTCAGAGGCTGCAGTGTCTTGTTCCGACTCTTCCTGAGTCTGACTGCTAATAAAAGTCTATAGTGTTTTTATTGGGCCAGTCTTAGGGCTTTTCTGCAGATCCCATTTTTAGAACAATGCAGTTGTTGCCCGTTCGCCGCATGTCGACTCCCGATCCCTCCCCTTAACATTTTGCTTATGGCCTCTAGCATTTCCCCAGGCTTAGACATGCTGTGTTTTGCACCTGGGGAAAATGGAATTGTCTCCCTGCCCCTCCCTCAGCCTATCACTATGGTGATTGAAATGTGGAATGCAGTCACCCTGGACAGCTATTGGGCGTCATGTGAGCAGTGGCAAGCAATGCAACACTCTTCCTGCTCCAGGACCGATGTGATTTTGTAGAACTGTGTCCACCCCCCCCCACCTCCCCAATGCCCCCCTTAACCCCTGAGTCCCTGTCCTGGGCTCACTCAAAAATGAAGCTCAAAGACCAAGAAGACTGCCTGGTTTTTCGGGACAATGCACACTATTGTTAGGTGAACATTACAGCCATGTGCAAATTGCAGTGGGCCTCTCTCTTCTTTCCCATCAGACGCAATTGCTAATGGTGTTGAATGGAGACTTGTGAGGATATCCCGGGGGCGCTGCAATCCTTGCCAAGTTTACTCTGAAGGAAGCCAGGCTGCATTCAGTGGGGCTGTTTCCCTAATAAAGGCACACAGAATTGCAAGCCAATATGAAATGCAGTGGTTTGATAAGGCAAAAGGGACTAGGGGATGGGGCGGTATAAAAGTGTGAACAATAAATAAATAAATAAATAATCTTCCCAGACAACGCAACAGGTAGGTCACATGTTCTCATTTTACAGAAGGAGCGCTGAGGTTCCAGTTGCTATTTGCTTGCCGTATAGTCAATCCATTCCTGCATTGTATTGCCGAAGACTTTCACTGCTGGAATCACTAGAATGTTGTGGGTTTTCTGGGTTGTATGGCTGTGTTCCAGTAACGTTTTCTCCTGACGTTTCGCCTGCATCTGTGGCTGGCATCTTCAGAGATGCAGGCGAAATGTCAGGAGAAAATGTTACTGGAACACGGCTATACAACCCGGAGAACCCACAACACCCATTCCTGTATTGATATTGAAACCCCAGTTGGCTGTGTTCAAATTCAATACGCAGGCCGCTGCAGGTTGCAGGCAGATAAGATCAAGGCTTCAGACGTGTCACTGCTAAACTTTGATACAGAACTGGGGGAGGGAATGGAATGATTCTTTTCTCTTGATCACATTTAATCCAAATACAAGATGCTCCGGAGAGTGTAACATATTTCTCTTTTAATACTTACAACAACCCTGTGAGGCTGGCTAGCCGGTGAGCTTTATGGCTAAGTGGAAATTCCAGTCTGAATCTTTACAGGCCTAGTGTAGCTGCTGTCTCTCTTTCTTGCATGGTTCTTACAACTGCTGAAGAATCTGCAGCTGGCAGCCTTTCCAGATGCATGTAGAAAATCACTTTATACTAATCAGTTAACTCTTGATACACTTTAAACCAATATTCTATATTTGTCACCAAGGTGGCAGAGGGCAGGATGTCTCCATCTTTTTGATGCATGGCTGTGTGTGAATTGAGGATTCCATTCTGTTTGAGCAGTCCAGATGTTAGTTAACAGGGAGTGGCTAACCCAGAATACAACAAAACTTTGCATCACATGAGATTTTGTTGACTGAATACCACTGGCTCTGTACATGTGAAGCCTGCAGTCTCCAGGGCTCTTCTTGTGTTCTTGCGAAGTCTGCTTTGCCAGGGTTCTTCTTGTGCTCCTATGAAATGGGGATGAAGATGGAAGGAGCTGTGGCTCAGTGGCAGAGCATCTGCCTTGTATGCAGAAGGTCCTGGGTTCAATCCCTGCCATCTTTCGTTCAGGTAGTACATGTGAAAGACCACACTTGAGGGAGCCACTGGAGAGCCACTGCAGATCAGAGTAGACAACACAGCTCTTGACAGACCAATTGTTCGACACAGTAGCAAAAGCAGAGAATTACAAGAGAAGGGAAAGCAGCTAAGTAAAGGGTAACAGGAATGAAGGCCTGATGTCCTACAGAAGAAAAACAGTTTTCATGTTTAACCTCAAATTTCCCAAGTAACAAAATCAATATCAGTGCTGAGAAGTTTCATTTTTGGGGGCTGTGTGAGAGCACTGCGATGTGTCTGTCCCTTTAAAGAATAGAAAGCCTGGCGCTCAAGAACTCCTTGGCACAGAGGTGGCTGGGGTGAAAGCAGTGAGATGACAGGGCTTATTAATAATGAGTAAACATACACTAGCTGTGGAGTGAAGTGATTAACGCACAAAGTAGAAGCAGAAAGAGGGGCAGCAGCTGCTGCTGGCTGAGCTAAGATGAAGAGTGCCCTGCTAGTGGAGGCAAAGTGACCCAAAGGAGGAGGGGAACTCAAAGTCAACAGCAATAGTCTGGGTCACTCCGGGGCCCCGCCCAAAGCAACCCAGTCAAGACAATATCATGCACCAGTGATATGTGTAAAGCTCAGTCAGACTCTCACCAAACAGGCATATAATCAAGAAATGGAAGGAAGGACTTATGGAAACCTGACTTCTAACAAGCAGGTAAAATTTCCTGTGTTTCAAAAGTCATGGTACCCTTCAGTTATTATATGATTTCTAAAAGAAACTAAATTTTGCTCAGACTCTTATCATGGAAGCTGCCGGGCTAACTAGGGCTCAGCCCACACTTTTCTGAAATTCAACCTGGCTCCTCACTGGGTGTTTGTTGTGAGGATAAAATGGAAGAGGGGAATGTTTTAAACTACTTTGGGTTCCCACTGGGGAGAACAGCAGGATATAAATAGGAAGATTACACAGTGCAAACCAAAATGCAGTCAACAAGGTGGGACATCCAATGAATAGAGTAATAGGATTTGGAATGTAGTAATTTGGAGCCAACCAGAATTCTGGAACAAACCTGATAACAAAGAAGCATTTCAACATGGCCTGTTAAATGGTGCAGAAATTACATAGGAGGAGCATGCTTACAGCACAGAAAGATCACAATAGTGTAGTCCTCATCCTGTCCCTTTACCAGTGCAACTTCCTGAACCATTTCATTGCAAAAAAAAAGTCCTGCTATGCAAAATCAGCTTCACATAGTTCGCAGACAGCTGAAGAGTGGGAGTCTTCCTAACCTTGTCAGGCAGCCATTCCATAAGGAGAGGGCCGCGATAGAGAATTCACATGTTGTTGATTTTGCCCATTTGCAGGGTTGTACCTGGCAAGATCTGAGCATTGCTGTCCTGGCAAAGCATAGGGAGAGAGGCCACCCCATTGATGTGAGGACCAAAGCCAGGAAGAGCTTTGTATGTGACGGCCAATATCTTGAATTGAGCTTGGTAATTGATGGACAGCCAAAGGAGCAATTGCAGAATAGGAGGGATGTTTTGCCTCGCTCTCAATAATAACTGAGCTGCAGTGTTCTGAATCAACTGGAATCTTCAAATGAACTTGGAGGGGAGACCTATGTAGAGGGCATTACAGTAGCCCAGTCTTGGTGTTACCATGGCCAGAACCACTGTGACAAGGTAGGGGACCACTTTCCAGGCTAGGCTGAATTGGAAATTCGCAGTCAGGATACTGAGATAATATTAATCTGTCTCTTCTAATCTACCAAGTTATCCTTCTTCTGCAGGTTTATCAATGCTGTCAAGTTTGGAATTCAGGTCTCGCTTTCTGCCTCAGCTAACCAATCCTCATTCATACCAAAGCTGAGGAGCAGATTGAGGTATATAGCCTTGTCGCCTCTGACATGCAGCTTAAAGTCTGAAAAGATGTCCAGCAGGGAGTACTATTCCTGGGAAGAGAGTACTGAATCGGATTTTTTGGTAGCCATTTCCTAGGGGAAATCCCAGTTCCCCCATTGTTGCCCATGCTTTTCTTGTCTGCTGTTAGTCATGCCTTGGACCAAGATCTATGGAGGCTTAGGTACAATCTGATGCCCGTTTTTCTAGGTATTTTTCAGTGACGTGGTATCTTTTGAAAATCATCGATGCATTCCAGCAAATGTTCCTCCCTCATGGGAGAAAAAAACACACTTGGAGAAAAGAAATTGCTTGATCCCTGAATAACTATTTGCATATGTGGCCACCTCCCCATTCTGTGACTTGTTATCAATAGCACACACAGTTGAGTGTAAACTATCCAGGAACGGAAGGACGGCTGATGGTTGGCTTTTTTCATCTGATACCAGAAATGCCCCCATTTCGCCTGGAGGAGAGAGCTTTATGGAAAGGAGGCAAGTGGCCAAAAATGTTGTTCACAAGGCATGCGAGAATGGTCAACAGCAGCAAGCAAGGCCTGTGATTGGCAGTTGTGGTTTGGGCATGGCAGGAAACCTGGGGATGGCCAGCCTTGTAAACATGACTTCCCTTTGAGAAGCAATTTTCTTTGGTCTTGGATTAGGCCCTGATTATTCACGTTTTGCAAGCAACAAAGCGTGATGCGGCACACCCCGCTTGGATTTCGTGTCTGCTCATGACAGCAGTCATGCAATGAGATTGGCAGAGAAGGAAGCTCTTCTGACACCCTCTCCTCACTGTTACCTGGCAGCCGTCACATACTTCACCTGGATGGGCAGACGAAAGGCACCCAGGAAGGGACAGTGTTCCAGGAGCGACCTGCAAGGGACTTCAAACAGTGTCAGCTTCCAAAGCATCCTGTTTAGGCTTTCTGCAAACGACATGGGGAGGAGGGAAGACTTTCAGGCCAGCGCCCCAGTCCTCTCCCTTGCTGTGCACTGAAACCTGGCAAAACTGTGTGAAAACTGGACGTCCATCTGTGCTGTTTCCTTCTTTCCCAAGGATTTCTAACATGATCTCCACCTGCCAAAAGGGAAACACAGAACTGATTTGCATAGGCTTCCAGTATTCTGAAAGCCATGGCTGTTTTCTGGGTTGTTCCAGGTGCTGCCTATGGAAAGTGGTCACAGTAGCTGTGGCCAGTATGTTGGGCCATGATCAGTGGGGGATCCAAAAATTTTAGTAACAGGTTCCCGTGGTGGTGGGATTCAAACTGTGGCGTAGCGCCAATGGGGCTGGGCGGGGCATGACAAGGGCGTGGCCGGTCATTCCAAGGGCGGGGCATTCCTGGGTGGGGCTGTGGCAAGGATGCAGCCACTGTGCCGGTCCTTGGGCAGGAAACGAATGCACGCAGGCGCAGGCTGCCACGCATACCGGAGCACCTCCTGCTAGACTGCTTCAAGTTCTGCGTGCTACTGCTGAGAGGAGGGGCAGTAGCTAAGTAACTAAGGCAAAAATCACGTGGCAAAATCACCAATTAGTAACCCCCTCTCGGCACACACAAATAATTAGTAACCTACTCTCGGGAATCTGTGAGAACCTGCTGGATCCCACCTCTGGCCATGATTGAGAAAACCCCAGTTCTGACCCCTACTCAGCCAAGAAAGACACTGCAACCCCAGTCCAGATGCTCCTTAAATAAACGCAAACCCACCCTGGCACAGAGTCATTGTAAAAATAAAACGGGGACAAATGGGTGGGAGAGCCCTTACTGGAGGAGGAAATTGGGAGGAAAAAAATGGAGCTATACACATGCCCCCTCTTTGCCATTGGATAGTAACTAGAGAGGTTGTATTTTCTACAGACGTGGTTATTAAGGTTACCCATTGGTGGGTGTTTTAGTACCATTTTAATGCTAGATTTTAAATGTACATTACAGTGGCCACCTGACTGGTCTTAACTATCCCCCCTCGCCTTCATTCTGAAAAAGCTTGGTCCCAGTACTGTACAGTAAGATTGCATACTTTTTACTGGATTAACAAACAAATGAGCACTATCCTTTTTCTTTCAAGAAGAAGAGGTGGCAACTACAATAAACATAAATGTAATAAATTAGCAACTGGCTGCCATGGAGATGTGGTTTTAGATGTAGGAGTCTGCCTTTGGCAAATTGTGCTTTAAGAAGTGTTCTGTGTGTGTGTGTGTGTGTGTGTGTGTTTGCTTTATAAAATGTCTAGAAAGTCCAATTACTTTGATCGGAGTGTTAGATGAAAAGTGTATCAATCTTTTTTTGTTGCAAACTTACTTTCCCTTCGCCAAGCGGGCTGGGTGGATGAGGAAAAAAGGGATGGGCCTGTGGAAGCACTGGCATCAAAGGCATAATAAGGGCAATAACTGGAGGCATCGTCTCACCGGATTTGTTTGCAATGGAAAAAAGTCTCGATCACTGAAAGCATCAAAGAGCAAGGCACGCTTGCATTTCACACAAATGTTCATGTCCGCGACCATGAGGACCAGAAACTTGCATTTTTCACAGAAGCTGAGACAGATGGAATATTTAAAAAACTTCCAGGTTCGGTATTCCAATACCAGAACTGAGGCAAAATTTGGTAATAAAGATTTTATGCCTGTTGCCTCAAAGTGATGTTCTCGCTGGCATCCCTGTTTTTCCTTAGGAACAACTTTAGGGATTAAAGGTCACATAATGTAGATTAGCCTTATGTTAATGAACTAAAACATAAAAGATCTGACAGCCAGGTTTATTAAAAGATAATAAATAGGATGATTGTTACACTTCCTACCCCTTTCCTGTCATGCAGACCTTTTTTCCACGAATGCTTATGAATGTAGTCACATTCCAAATGACTGTGAAGTGTTGCAGTGCCATCCTAAGCAGAGTTATGCCCTTTGAAGCCCGCTGATTTCAATGGACTTAGAACAGTATAGCTCTGCTTAGGATGGTGCTTCTAGGGACTGTGTGACTGATTTATTAATCAAGAATAAAAGGTTGTGATCTTGTATATACATCCAAGGTGTTCTCTGGCTCCACATCTCAATGACAGGCACAGAAAATGCTCCCTAACAGGCAGAACAATTCCTTTTTCCTCTTCCCCTTCTTCTCGTATGGCTGATTCTAGAAAAACCATGTTTATCTGTGAATTCAAGATGGCAGAGGCTGTTGTGGTAACTTAAGAGCAGGGGTCTTCAAACTATGGCCCTCCAGATGTTCATAGACTACAATTCCCATGAGCCCTACCACTTGGCCATGCTGGCAGGGGCTGATGGGAATTGTAGTCCATGAACATCTGGAGGGCCATAGTTTGAAGACCCCTGCTTAAGAGACTCCAGCAGCAAGTGGAAGCACACTGAATAGGAAATCTGTCCATCCAGTGCAGTGAAACCTAAGTAAACATACTTGGGGTCTGAGATGTAATTTTGTTTTAATTGGTGCATGACTTTTCACAGGCAGCAGTGTATGTGGCAGATGTGACCGATCTGGTGAAAATGTGCGCCCCAGACAAGTCTTGAAGGCTTGATAGAAACGCAAAGCAAAAGATCTTTCCCATGCTATGATTGGATACTGGCTCAGGGTCTTGCTTAAGCTGTGCAGCAACTCACACAAACGAGCAGCAGTGGTGTAGTGGTTAAGAGCAGGTGCATTCTAATCTGGAGGAACCGGGTTTGATTCCCCGCTCTGCCGCTGAGCTGTGGAGGCTTATCTGGGGAATTCGGATTAGCCTGTGTGCTCCCACACACGCCAGCTGGGTGACCTTGGGCTAGTCACAGTTCTTCGGAGCTCTCTCAGCCCCACCCACCTCACAGGGTGTTTGTTGTGAGTGGGGAAGGGCAAGGAGATTGTAAATCCCTTTGAGTCTCCTACAGGAGAGAAAGGGGGGATATAAATCCAAACTCTTCTTCTTCTTCCTTAAAACAGAATGGTTCACAAGTTACAGTGGCAGCCTGCATGTTTGAGCATGCTTCTGTTTGTAAGAAAAAGCCAACATGTGTTCACTTCACAAATGATACTGGCGAACAGTACCTAGATAAATGTTGAGATTAAATCCCATGTTTGGCTGGACAAGTGCTTAGCTGTGTTGACTGTTACATGTAACACTCATACATAGAAAACTCAAGTATATGCTGTAGACCGTTGTAGGTGCGCTCACTGTAACTTTTGAGCAGGGCTACTGAGCCAAAACTCAAAGTCAGTAATATCTCCTTGGACTGTCAGTGGCTTGCTTCCCAGATCATGATCTTTCATATCCCTGATTCTTTACACTGGAGATACCAGGAGCTACACCTGAGAATTTCTGCATGCAAGGTGGTGCTATAGGCACAGAGTCACAATTGCATCCATACCCAATATCTAAACATGTTTAAGTTGTACCACAGCACAATATTGCATGGGCTATAGACCGTTCGAATGCAAACTAAGCAAACATGGATGATTTGCACAGGTTGCGGCACAGTTTAAACAAAATACTGAATATGTGCAAAGCCACAGGGACCACACAAATTCTGCCTCTGCTAGTGGCACATGGAATCAGGTGCACAGACCATTGTGATAAAATTCTGCACTGTGCATCAATTTGTAGATGGGAAGTCAGCTTACACTGGTGAACTTGGGTCAAAGGGAAAAACAGCTCCTGGCTGTCAAGCTTACTCAACTCATCACTTAAGCAGTGGATCTCTGGACTTTCGATGATCACCCAAAGTTGCCATGCAAGAATGGTCTTCCTAGATTATCAGACTGAGGAGCCAAGGAAAAGTGGAACCAACAAGGAAGAGGATACAGTACGGGCGGCTGTTTGCCAGCATGTGCCCTGTCCTTGCCATAGGCTCCCTGTGCCAGCCTTGTTTTTCTCCATTGGCATCCGTCACAGTGCAGATCTAGCCAAATTGGCTGCGTTTGACTGTTCACTTGTTAGTCAGTTCTGGCCTTGGAAGGAATCTCTGCCAGGCTGCTATACCACATATTGGGGGGGAGAGGGGTGGGGAAGAGGAGGGTGATAGGTTGCGCGGAAGGGGGGCTTAACTATTCAAAGGCCGATGAAAATTCCAGATCTTAATGGTGACAATGGTTTTTCCACCCTACAAAAACTGTTGCATTTGGATGTCTGGGAAAATAAAGTTGCTGCTTTCCCCAGGGGGTTGGAGAAAACGTTGGAAAGCGAGAAGCTGCAGAATGTGAAAATGCTCCATAGTTCCACAGAGCAACCTGCTCTCGCAGGACTCCTGTGGAAGGCAGGGTGGTATTTGTTTGCAAATAAGAGCGTACTGCAAACCTTTTTGCAAGGGCAAACTTGCATGCTGCTGCAAAATCACTGGTTGGGTGGCAGGAACTTGAATAAGAGAAGCTTTGGGAAAGCATCGGCATTGGGTAACTGATTAGACCACAAGGAGATGGTATGTTTTGGAGGAGGACACAGGGTTTTCTTTGAGATTTCAAGGTGTTATTGCCTAGTTTGAGATTGAGATAGGATGGGGTGTAAGTACAACTAAATTGCAGGTGAGTTTGGTGGCATCAGAGAACTTGCAAAAGCCAGTGGTGTTGAAGGGATCTATGCTAAGCCCGGTAGTTGAGCTAGTACTGATATTGGGAGCTAGACTAGAAGTGGGGCGTCATCTCCCCTGTGTGGGATCATCATTTTGTCTATGATGCTGAACCATTGAGTACCTGCCAGCTCACTCACCACTAGCACCTGGTCCAAACTGGATGAATCCACTACCATGAAACAACCCAGGAAGTGGGTCATTCATTTTCTAAATAATATGTGGCAATACTGCCTCACCACACAAGTAGGGAACCTAGGCTGGGCTGGTGTACTGCCACCCTGTGGCGAGAAGCAGAACTGAGCCATGCAGTGAAAATGGGGAGTTACTTTATGTATGGCTGTTACTTTGCATGCCTTCACCTTGTTGTGTCCATTTTGTATGGAAGTAAATTGGAAGAAAAACAAAGTATGGAAGTAAAACAAATCAAAAATTTGTTTGACCCATATGCTTATTGAATGGTCAGTATTTCCTGTTCTACGGCCTTCATGGCTTCTGTTCTTGACACCTTATATCCAGAAAATCTGTTTGATCTTAAGGTGTTAAGGGACTGGAATCTATCTGAAGCACAGGTAGTGATTAGAGTGTGGGATTACAGATCAGGGTACCTGGGTCCAAATCCCCACTCATACCAGGAAACTCACTGGAGCTCATTCCGCACATGCAGAATAATGAACTTTCAAACTGCTTTCAGTGCTCTTTGAAGCTGTGCGGAATAGCAAAATCCACTTGCAAACAGTTGTGAAAGTGGTTTGAAAACGCATTATTTTGCGTGTGCGGAAGGGGCCTGGGTGACCTTGGGCCACAAGCACAAGGAGATCATTTATACCTGGGGTTGCCAGATCTATATTGGGAAATTCCTGGATATTTTTTGTGGGGGTGGAGTGCCTGTGAAGGGCATCTGTGAGGTATAACGCCACAAAGTCCATCTTCAAAGGAGCCATTTTCTCCAAAGGAACTGATCTCTTGCCAGGAGATCTCCAATGGCTGCCACTAGGAAGCTGACAGTCCTTTACAGAACCCTACCTGTCTCACCGAGACTAAAAGGTGGGTTACAGAATATAAACAACCAGCTGTCAGAAATCTCCACTTAGTAGCCCCTTAATATCTAGGAGTGTCGCTTTTTAATGTTTTTCTATATAAAAAGACACTTGTTTTTTTAAAAGCGGCCTGTTAAAAAGAGAAGTTTTAAACTTGCCCACTCCCTTCTCTGCTACTTTTAAACTGGCAGCCAATCCTTTGTGCAGGGGAAGATTACCCCCTCCTGTTTTCACTTGCACTCTGACACGGTATAGTCCTTTCCAGCACCTTCAGGTTCTACCTCCGCATGTGTAGAAACAGGACTTTCTCAGCTCTACCTCACAAGCTTAGGACGAGGCTAAAATAGGGAACCACAAGTTGCCCGAGAATTCCTTGCAGGAAAGCCAAGTACTGCTGTTTAATCCACTCCAGATTGGTGCCTGGAGCATTTGGTACTTGGGAGATTACAGCCATCCTTTCTACTCAGTAATAAGCACCGTTTTATGCAGGGGGTTTATTCCCAGGAAAGTGTTCTCAGGATTACAGTCTACCGTCTTCCTTTCCCACTGGCCATAAACCGGACGATCCCCAGAAACTATCCCAATGCGTTACGATGGGGGTGTAGGGACAAGTTCCATTAGCTAATGTTACACACACCCCCTCCGGTTCTGCTGTGGGTGGAAGGGCCGGCTCTCCGCTGCCGACATTCTCCCCATAGTTTGGTTGGTCATTTTTGCAAGGAAGGGATGTCAAGAGGAGAGAGGAACTCTTAGCTAAAACTCTCCTAATTTCCTTGTGCAGTGAAGATCGGGGCGAGCTCTAAAAGTTTGCAGAGCTTGACTGATCTCCCTCTTGGACACGCTCGGGAGTCTGGCTTCTCGACAGTGATGCAGGTACGTGGCCGTGTAGCGGCCACAAGGGCTCTCACGGGCCTTGCCTTGAGCCAGACTAGAGCCAAGCGTCACACCAGCATCGCCCGCACCTCTTTAGCATTCCTGCCGGAGGAAGAGCAGAACGGGTTAACTGCTCCAAGGTGCCGAGAACAAAAGGGAAAGCAAGTAGCCAATAGGAGCGCGAAGCTTCTTTTTGACACGCTCTGGTTGGCTGCGAATGGTCCAATGGTCGGGATGCGGCGGCCGCCAGTCTCTCCCCACGTGGGGAGAATGAGATTAGAGCCTGGTATTTATTGGCTGGCTGGGGGCCCTCTCATTGTTCAAGCCTGTCTCGCTGCCAACCCGGGGCCCTGCGCGCGTCGCCCTTCATCAATCAGCCCGCGTGTGAAAATAGCACATTTCTGACACTCCCTAACTCACTGCTTAACAATGTTAATGGGCCTAAATGTTTGGAGAAGGTGCCTGCTTAGCCGTGGCTCGGGATATTTACAGGCGCAAAGACCTTGCAGCGGGAATGCCCCTCCATGCGGCCAGATCGGGGGGGGGGGGGGGGGTAGGGAAGGTGGGGGGGTGTCGTTGCCCGCTGCTTGGTTGGAGCGGCGGACACGTCCCTGCGCTTCTGCATCACTTTGAGCTCCGTTCCGTGGGAAGCTCTCGTGAGAACGCAGCCCTGCCAAGGCGTTGCAAGACGAAGGGCATGTTGCCCGAGCACAGACGCGGCTGCGGCAGAGACAGCAACAAAACGAGCTCGACCCTCTTTTAGATTCCCGACGTATCAGCATGGGAAGGAGCTGCCCGCGTCGCAGCTCCTGGGTTGTTCCCCGCTCTGTGCAGTACTGTAGCCATGCACACGGATCTGCATACGTGGACACATAGGATGTGCCCGCGAAGAAACGAAAGGATCCCGCAGAATTCCATGCCTTGTGACTACAATGTGCAGGTGTCACTTCTGCAGGGACAAGGCGGCGCAACAAGGTGCTACTGAAGTCAAGGGGACAGAATCCCGCCACAAAAGAAGGTGGCTGTTAGTGCCACTGCTCTGCCTGTGCCCTTAAAGCTGCTGCACGACATGCGGCAATCCAACAGGTGCAGCTTTGCGAAGTACGGCAACCTACTCTGTCAGGAAAATGGGGGGACGAGGGGGTTGCAATTCTGCCGTCGCAGTACGTTCCAGTCACACTGACTGCAGCCGTTCGAGTTATCCCATTCCACTTGTCATGTTGGCTCTTTTGCGAGATACAGCTCTTGATTCCTTTTTCTCTGCAAACTGGAGAATTCGCAATACTTTGAATCAGTCAGACCCCAGAAGACAAGGTTCTTCGGGCTGTAAATTCTCTGCTGAATTTCTGAGTCTGGTGGAGGGGTGGGCCTAGATGTGCAAAATGGTATGTTGTTCCGTTCATCTTAATGCTCTTCTCCAATAAACAAAAGATAGCGAGGGTGGTTTTCTTAAGAAGGAAAGCTGCCTCCTACATCTTCAAGACTTTTTCTCTCTCTCTTTTTTCCTGCTGCTGCTGCGTTCTTCCTGGGGCCTTGAGTAACCTGATCCTTCCACCAAGGCCAGGCAGCCTGCAATCAACAGAATGCAGTCCATTTTAAAACCCACGAGGGCTGAATTTTTGACCATGGAAATGTTCAGGGTGAAAGGGGAGGGTTTTTAATGGAAGGGTGGAGTTAATGAAAAAAAATCCTCTTGGTTACCCCCCCCCCCCTTTGCATGCTGTTTGCCATCTGTTCATAACTGCTTCTCTCCCTGATCAACAGCTTTGGTGCACGTTTTAAAATAAAAAAAGAAGAAGACAGAGACCTGTTCCAGGACAATTGCTGCAAATGAAGGTTCGCATAGAATGATGACTATACAGGAATGCAGCTGTTGAAATCTGGTTGCATGAAAGCTCACAAAGCCAAATCAGAACAATGGAAGGAAACAGTGCCCTTTTTCTGAATGGGTAGATGGTGCCATGTATGTATGTATGTATGTATGTATGTATGTATGTATGTATGTATGTATGTATGTATGTATGTATGTGGTGTAGTGGTTAAGACCAGGTGCACTCTAATCTGGGGAACCGGGTTTAATTGCCCTTTCTGCCATTTGAACTGTGGAGGCTTATCTGGTGAACCAGATTAGCTTGTGCTCTCCAACACATGCCAGCTAGGTGACCTTGGGTTAGTCACAGTTCTTTGGAGCGCTCTCAGCCCAAGCCACCTCACAGGGTGTTTGTTGTGGGGGGGGGGGGGAGGAGGGGAAAGGAGATTTTAAGCTCCTTTCAGTTTCCTTACAGGAGAGAAAGGGGGATATAAATCCAAACTCCTCCTCCTCTTCCTTCTTCTTCTTTATAGTCCACCTTTCCTACTTGGACTCCAGGCAGATTACATAGCATGAGTCAACACAAGCTACAGGATGGGATATTCAAAGAACAATGCAATAGGAATTAGACATCTGGATGGTTCTCTGCGTGTATATTAAGTGTTGTCAACAACTCTAAAAAGAGAACTGAACCAAAGCATGAGTATTACCATAACACATTAAATGATGCAAAATTCTATAGTAGGATCTAGTTTCAGCATCCTGTACACAGTAGTATAGACAATGGTCTCTAATAATTTATCCAAGTAACCTTGTGAAACATTTAGTATGGTATGCCTCTACTGCCTGCCTAGAAAAGCCCTCTTGAATAATTCAGTTTTGTTTTTAGTTTGTGGAAAGTCAGGAGAGTGAAAGACTTCCTAATCTCCTTGGGCAGGCCGTTGCATAAGGTGAGGCCGCATCGGAGAAGGCAGTTGTTGATTTTGCCCATTTGCAGGATGGCACCTGCAGAAGACACTGTTCTGATGAGTGAAGCTGTTGTGGCAGAGCGTAGGGGGGAAGCGATCTTGCAGAAGGCCTTTGTGTGTAATGGCTAATACCTTAAATTGAGTCTCCTAATTGATGGGCAGCCAGTGAACTGCCTGCAGGCTGGGAGTAATATGCCTGCTCCATCTAGCTCCCAATAGCCAAGACATTCTGTGCCAGCTGGAGTTTCTGAATTGATTTTGAGGAGAGACTGATGTAAAGTGTGTTACAGCAGTCTAGTCTTGATGTTATTGTGGCATGGATTCAGGTGACCAGATCAGCTGTATCAAGGTAATAGGCCACCTTTTGGGCTAGGCTGAATTGGGAGAAGGCCTTTTTTGCAGCTGCATTAAGAAAAAGAGGAAGAGAAGATGAGTTTGGATTTATACCCTGCTTTTGTCAGCCGCAAGGAATCTCAAAGCAGCTTACAAACTCCTTCCCTTCCTCTCCCTGCAACAGACACCCTGTGAGGTAGGTGGGGCTGAGAGAGTTCTGAGAGAACTGTGACTTGCCCAAGGTCACCCAGCAGGTCATGTGTCGAAGCGGGGAAACAAACCTGGTTCACCAGATTAGACTGTGCCACTCATGTGGCGCAGTGGGGAATCAAACCCGTTTCTTTACTGGTCTTAACCACTGTAGCACAATGACTCTCAGTTGCTTTTTCAGTAATAATACTGGGTCCAGTATAACCCTAAAGCTCTTAACTAAGTCAGCAAGGGTCAGCTACGCTCCATCAGAGCTCCTTCAAGATCTCCACCTTCCCAGCTGGCATAACATCTATATCTTTTTAGGGTTTTGTTTCAATTTGTTTTGTTTTGTTTCAATTTGTTCATTCTTATCCAATTTGCCATAGCAACCAGGCAGCGATTTACAACCTCTACCTCACCACCAAGAGACTTGGATAAGGAGATATAGAGCTGAGCATCATCCGCATATTGATGACATCCAACCCTGAAGCTATGAATGATTTGTCCTAAGGGCTTGACATAAAGATTGAAAAACATAGGGGATAAACTTGTGCCCTGTGCAACTCAACTAAATAGGTTCCACACTGATGACAACTGGTTTTCAACAGCAACCCTTTCAGTCCAAAGCTTGAGGAGTTATTTGAACCAACTGGTTGTGGTGGGTTTTCCGGGCTGTGGCCGTGGTCTGGTGGATCTTGTTCCTAATGTTTCGCCTGCATCTGTGGCTGTACACCTCCCTCAGAGGTGTATCACAGAGGGGAGTCTGTTACACACTGTATCCACCACAACCAGCTGAATCCGGCCGTGAAAGCCTTCGACAATACATTGATTTGAACCAGTTCAGCATGCATCCCCTGATATCTGCTTCTTCCTCCAAGAGTCTCAGCAAGATAGTATGATCTAGTGCAGGGATGTCCAAACTGCAGTTCATGAGCCACATGTGACTCTTTGCCACATAATGTGCAGTAGAGCAGGCCTCCCCCTCTCCTGGCTTGTCTCCTGCTGTGAGTGTCTTTGTACGGCCCACACTTTGCTATGGGAGAGGGAGGCCAGAAGGGAGCTAGAGCCTGGGCACGGGGGTGCCGGGGGCGGGGGGGGAAGGGGTGTGTGTATAATGTATAGGTGCCTATTTTGCAGAAATTGTCGCTGGAAGCTGACAGCAATTTATAAAATCGATTCTTCAGCTGTGCAGTGACCTGAGTAGGATCTGGACCATAAGGGCAGTGGTTTTCCTGGGGCCATTTCAGGTCAGGAAAACTGCATCCAGGGGTAAGGCTTAATTCCTCCCAGGGTCTTAATGCAAAAAAAAATACAAATTGGGCCCTCATACACCTAAAAGTTAAATTTTAAAAAATTGCTGGGAGGGTGAAACACAAA
Source organism: Sphaerodactylus townsendi (assembly GCF_021028975.2). NCBI lineage: Eukaryota > Metazoa > Chordata > Lepidosauria > Squamata > Sphaerodactylidae > Sphaerodactylus > Sphaerodactylus townsendi. The sequence continues at coordinate 128,769,875 of NC_059427.1, read as the reverse complement.
ACCTCTGAACATGTCTGGTTTGATGCTGAGGCCATGATCCAAAGATGTTTGTAAAAACAAAATGGGGTTCGCTGGATGCCTCCTATTATCATTGCTGCTTTAATTGTTTTAACTAGTTCTATTTTAACTGTGTTTTTATGTTGTGCACCGCCCAGAACCCCTTGGGGATGGGGTGGTATAAAAGTCCAATTAATTAATTAATTAATTAATTAATTAATTAATTAATTAATTAATTAGTTAGTTAGTTAGTTAGTTAATTAATAAAATACTTTACACACACCCAGTGACCTTTGGACTAATTTTTTGTAAATGAACAGATTCCTGAATTTTAAAAGGGGGTGAACATGAAGCATTGTGTACGTAGGGTGACTGCTGTTTGAAAACGCAAGCCCCAAGTCCTTGATGGACTCACAGAAGGAATTCTAGCGACCAACTTCTCTTTACAACTCAGCCACTTCTCAAGAAAGTAGCCAGTTTGTAATTGGAAGCCCCTTTGACACTCCTTAAGATAGAGAAAAGCAGGGTATAAAAACCAACTCCTCCTCCTCCTCCTCCTCTTCTCCTTCTTCTCCTTCTTCTTCACTGAATTCATTTCCATCATTATTGCTCATTCTAATATTTAAAAAATAATTTAGCAGACACAGAAGCTATTTACAGAAATTATTTTTTTAATAATGTATGTGGAATATTATGACTGAAGAAGTGATTTTTGGGAAAAGGAATCTCTTGCAGTCTTTGCCGGGCTCCTTTGCAGTGTTCAAAAACCATAGAGCAGAGGTTCCAAACGCTTTTAAGCCTGCAGGCACATTTGGAATTCCGACATGGCATGGTGGGCCCAACAACAAAATGGCTGCTGCAGGAGGCAGTGCCAGCCACAGTGTGATTGCCGCAGCTTAACTTCAGTGACACAGTGCAGATTCTTGTGCTGTGGTGGCAGCTGCTGCCAAAGCAACATTTAAATAAAATCTGCACAGACAATTAAATCTCTAGTAGTCAAACAGAAGTCTTGCTCACAGCAAAGACGGAGATTCATAGTTCCACTAGCAATATCTGTTTTTACCCCTCTTGTTTTTATGTTTGATATACACTGCTTCACATAAAGATGTTAGTTTGGTTAGTTGAGGTGCAGCAGTTGAAAAAATTGTATGCTTCCGCATTAGAATATAGTCCTGAACGAATATGATAATTATAATTCAATTTACACAGTGCCTTTGTCAAAACCATCATTATTGAACATGGTACTTTGATACAAGGGCATTTAAGCCAAAATATATTTTTACTTTCAGACTTTCAAATGGATGAGGGGAGCAGGGCTAGGTGGGCATGAGGACCCAGAAGGAGCATTTCACAACAAAGAAACAGTAGTTTCATTTAATTTTAACAAAAAGAATATGCATGAATTATTATTGTTACATAAGTATATTTCTTAATATTTATATAAAAGGTTTGTAACAAAATGTGCGTCTAATAATAAAAACATGCGTGTAATATTTGTTCATGTTTTGTGGCCTTTAAACATCTGAAGTTTATTCTGTGGGGCTCTTACGTTAGACAAGTTTAGCCACACCTGATCTAGTGCATAAGGCAGCAGATAAGTCCAGTAAGAGCAGCAATGAGACATGACCATTGTCTACTCTACAGCCACATGGAGGTCATCAACTAAAGCTAGCAGAGCTGTCTCTGTCCCATAGTTCTTCTGTCCCTGAAGCCAGACTGAAAATGGTCTGGAGCAGATGAGCTATCCAAGAATACTTGGAGTTGATCTGCTACTGTTCACTCAATCACTTTGTCAAGAAGCGCATGTTAGAGACTGGGCAGTCATTGGCTATATCATTTTTCTGTAGGGATTTTTTAAAAAGTAGCAAATGGATAACCACCTCTTTGAGAGGCCGAGGGAAGGTGCCCTGAATGATTGACTTCAGGGACTCTACTGGGTCAGGCTATGTAGTGGCATTACAAAGTGAAATCAAGGGGAAAGACAAGAAGCACTGGAACAAGGCGGGAAATATCTGCTAGTTCAGCATAATCTCATAGTACATGGGTGGACATTTTCATCCCTTTTAGAAAACAATCACTAAAACAATTGCCAAAACTGGCCACAAGTACGTATGCATTTTCATGCCCTTCATTTTCACTCAGCCCTATTATTCTGCTCTTTTTTTTGGAACAACATCGCTTTGCCATCCATCATTTGCTCACTGAATTTGCCCTACTGCATGTTCTATGGTTTGCTTTGAGGCAGTCCTTGGCCATGTGCTACATAGGGCTGGTCCAAATTCAGTGTAACATCAGAGTTATGATCTTGGAAAGGGGCCGATGTACTTCTGAGCTGGTTACCAAAGGTCAGCCAAAAATGTGCAGACCCATCCTTGGAGAAAAATTTGGAGCCATTCAAAAAATTAGCCACCTACACTGAAACATTATCTGGTCCAGTACTTGTTGCACTGTTTCGTGCAGATTTTCACTGAAATCAGCAAACTCATCCACTCAAAAGCAGTGGTGTAGTGGTTAAGAGCAGGTGCATTCTAATCTGGAGGAACTGGGTTTGATTCCCTGCTCTGCCGTTTGAGCTGTAGAGACTTATTTGGGGAATTCAGATTAGCCTGTACACTCCCACACACGCCAGCTGAGTGACTTTGGCCTAGTCATAGCTTTTTTGAGCTCTCTCCCACCTCACAGGGTGTTTGTTGTGAGGGAGGAAGGGAAAGGAGATTGCAAGCCCTTTTGAGTCTCCTACAGGAGAGAAAGGGGGGATATAAATCCAAACTCTTCTTCCTCTTCTCTTCTAAAAAGAGCAAGCTTAAGCAGGTTTGTGTGTGCACACTATCAAGGCACAGATGACTTATGGCGATCCTTTGGATTTTCAAGGCAAGAGACATTCGGAGGTAGTTTGCCACTGCCTGTCTCCATCGTGGACTGAGGGACTTCTGAAAAAAACCTGGCTGGCCAAAAGTCATCCAACAGGATTCATGTGGAGCGGTGGGGAACTGAACCCAATTCTCTAGATTAGACAGACTCCTACGCTCTTAACCACGACACCATGTTGGCTCCACTCTCCTCCGATTTTACTCTCTGGAAAGAGTTCTTAGCACTGCAGCCAAAGAGACTGATGCTGTATAAAGGTTAACATTAGTGCTTGCGAGCTGCTTTTCCTTGGGTTCATCCTCCGGCCCTTATGTAACATTTCAAGTCCCGTCCCATAACTAGAGTATTGTGGGATGTTCTGGACCCACACAAAAGCACCTCCTATTATGCTCCTGTAACCTTCAAAAGATTGTACAAGAAAATTAAATATATATCTCTGGGAGTTCAAATTTACTCACTAGTTTTAAGGTATAATTCCAGCGTTTTACTGCAAAAAGTGGGACACTTTTTGGAATATTTGCTGTGGTTGCATGCATGATGCATCAGAATATCCCCAAGGTATTCTCTGAGTGCTCAACTTTTCTCTGAAGAGTCTTAGAAAATTTGATATCTATATTTGACAAGTCAGGATATTTGATTTCAAGATATATGACAGTCGGTATGCAGTGGTATATTGTCGTGGTTTTCATACTTCAGGGAACATTCTCCTTGTTCATGTCATGTCTGCCATGGAACTTCTGCATGATTGCCGGACGTTGCAGAGGATTCTGGGGCATGTTCTAGGGTGCACACTTGGGGCACCGTTTCCCATTGTGAACTGAGGCCCTAGGATGGACCCACTGCAGAGGACTTTCAGCAGAGGTAAGCAAGATCTTTCAACTTGTTCTTTCCATTGTGGAACCCAAGCTAAGCTTCCAGTACGACTTTCCCCAAAGATAGAGTGAACTGTATTACTATATTATATTTGACAGTACTTAATAGTTAGTGAGCAATAGGGTTAGCATCAAATAGCATGGGCTGCTTGCCATCTAATGGCATTTTTATAGTATTTCATATATAACATACAGTAGTAAGTAGTGTTAGACCTTTGACAGGTAATAAGTTGTTGTATTGGAGACCTGCCTGAATCAGTGAAGAAATGCCAACAAATCGAAAGCATTTGGATTGTGAAATTTGTTTAACTTTATGTGTTAAAAATATGAATTCAAATTTTGGGATAAATCCCATGGAGGATTTCTCCAGATGGAAGCGATTTCCATCTGCAAAGTGTGATTATCTTGCCTTCACTTTCCCCCTACACCCCCACATGCTCCCCCAAGTACTTCTGCTGGGGGACAGTGAACCTCCCTCCCCATTCTGGAAACACCATCAAAGGTAAGGTGGAGCAGGAGGGGGCCAGCAGTAAAACTGTTCCCCGTCTCACATGGACAAGCTTGCTCTGTGAGATCCAAGCAATTGCTTTGAAATTTTGCATTCATAAATTTCAATGGAAAAATTGGAATATTTGGAAAACACTGAACTGACAGGTGTTTCTTTCAGTTATATTCTTAACACGTGTGCCAGCTCCTGCATGTGCACTATTCACATGCAGTCTCTATAGACAACTGGCATTTGAATGCTGCAGACATAGTGGTAGGTTCAGTGAATTAATTTAGAACCATGTTTTGGTAAAACCAGCCCCCTTCCCCCCGCTATATTTTGTGGCCCTATCCTAAGGCATCGACATTATGAACGTTTACCTGAATAAAAAGAGACTTACTTCTGAGTAAACATGCATAGGCTTGTGCTGTTATGATTCTGGAGAACTTGAAAGCTTGTACGCCACTCTGTGTTATTTTTGGTTCACCTGAATAAAGGGAGATGTGTGGCTTTTGTTTTTGGATTTTGATATACACCAATACTTTTTTGTTCAGTCTTGGAAATACCTGAATAAAAGAGTCGATAAAAGAGACACTTCAGCTGCAGGGGAAACAAAGAATGTGGGAAGTTTCACTAGGTAATACTTCTACAGTCTGCCTGATATTTGAGTATTCAGTGCATGAGATAATGTTAAATCTCCAGCATTATTAATATAAGGACTCCTACATTCTCCTTTTGCTCTTGGCCTCTTAAGTGTCTTGCCTGTTCTGTTTACCATCAGAGAAAGATTTGATCAACTCTCGGTTATGTTTTCAATTGGGTGGCTTATATTTTTTGCTTCTAGTCTTCAGCCTGCCAGGGGTGCAACCTGATACTAGCTATATTCAGTGCCCGATAAAGTCAGCACAGCAATCTACAGAAGATGCTGATGAAGAGGTCTGAGAAATCTCATCCCCTCCCCCACACCACCTTTTAAAGTCCAGCATGATGAAGGGTTCTAGGGAATTGAAAAGATTTCACACTGCATTGTGTTACTTTGGTTGCCCTTAATAAAAGATATGTCATGCTTTTTTGGAGTGGGGGTGGGGGTGGAATTATGCGCAGGAAAATGATTTTCATGTACCCAATGTCTCACTACTTAAATTTCAGAAGAAGTTAATGGCTTGAGGGGAGATACAGAGGATAGGATCTGTCTAGTCCTATTTCTCTCTTCTCATCTCCTCTGCATTGTTTTTTGGCCCTCCCATTACAATTCAGTCTCTCAGTGAATCCACACCACATGGCAGAGGCCACAAGGGGACCAGGGTGTGTGCATTGCACCAGGCGTGTGCTGGGGGCGGGCGGGGGGGGGGGAGCAAAAATTTTAGTATTTCTTTTTAGTATTCTAGTATTTTAGTTTTTTGTATTTCTTAGTGTTTTTCAGTTTTTGGCCTGCAGGGGTCACAGTTTTTAGATTAGCAGCACCAAAATTTCAGGGAGTTTTCGGGGGACTCTCCCAGGTGAGGTTTGGTTCAGGGGGTCCAAAGTTATGGACTCCCAAAGAGGGTGCCCCCATCCCCATTGTTTCCAATGGGAGCTACACTTCACCAAACCTGGCTGGCATCATCAGGATAGTCTCCTACAGATACCCTGAAATTTTGATGCTGCTAGCCTAAAAACTGCGCCCCCTGCAGGCTGAAAACTGAAAAAACACTAAAAACACAAACGAACGGGGGGGGGGGGCCAGCAACACTCAGATTTTGCACCGGGCACCATTTTTCCTAGCTACGCCTCTGCCACATGGAGACCATGTTTGAAGGGAAGCCAAATGTTTTACTTCAGTGACAGCTTAACATTTTAAATAGGATTCATTGATGCTGCTGGAGCTGACATTCTTTGTTTCATTCATAGAACTGGAGGGCTGGAAACATACTCTGAGATCATCTAGTCTCACTGCGACTGAATTCTCCATATTCAACAATCCAAGCAGCCCATTTCAGCTAAGTTATGGTGTATCAGCACAGTTCAGAAAATGGAACCAAAATGCTCCATTTCTCAGGTTCTTGGGGCTGTAGGCCGGTGAATAAGACTGAAGAAAACTAAAAATTGCGTAATCTAGCAAGAAAGGAAATGGAAATATTTTGTCAGTAAAAGTCTGCAAAGGCAACTGATTTTTGTATTTTAGCACAATGATAATACTGCTTTATTTGTGTCAGTTGATTTGAAATGATTTAAGAAGAAAAGTTAACAGTGAAGAAAAATGCATAGGAACTTCTTGCAGAGACTTGTGGCATTTGTGACTGGTATTACCATGTATTTAGAGACTGAAAAATAATGACAACGATAATTAATAACACAAACCTCTTCTGTGTATTGGAGTAGCCCAGAGGCATATCTAGGCAAAATGTAGCCCGGTGCAAAATCTGAGTTTTCTGCCCCCTCCCCCCCTTATGGGCAGTGGCCCCCCCTCCCCCACGACCAAACAATGTTTTTTTTGTACCAGCTCTTGAAGTCAGTGTATGGATGGGGGTGTGGAGGGGTGTGGAGGTGATTTTCTGCCCCCCATGTGACTAAATGGCCGTAGCCCGGGGACATTTGACTCCATATGTTCCCCTGGGCGGTACGCCCCTGGTGTAGCCTGTTCAATGCAGCCCCTAAACAATGTACCAAACTCCAAACACATGCAATTTGGTTAATCAGCTCAGTGCTGTTCTAAATTCTGCCCCCGCTGGCAGTCCATCTACTTTCCAGGGATCTCTGATGTTGGCACTCAAGAAAATTAGGGTAGGTTTGACCGTGTCAGCCTCTGGAATACCATTTTTCAAATAGAAGCATGTGGTATTTTGCAGTTGTGTGAAGAAGTTAGAATGGTTAACTTACCCCCAATTCCTCTATCATCTGTGAACAATAAACTCTTCTGTGCACAGACACTGTCAGACATACCTCTCTCTCTCTCTCTCTCTCACACACACACACACGCGCGCGCGTGCGTACACGCACACAGCTCTGCATTATAGCGACAAAGGAGATGGGGCAGAGAGCAGGAATCCTCCTCTTTCTGATTCCTCCACTTATCTCCAAACACATTTATGAGTGTCGCATCCATTTTTTCTTTCTTCTTTCACCCTCACTTTTCCAGCAGAGAAGAAAAAAACCAAACCAAACAAACAAAGGAGGAAAGGGCTGGAAGCCCTCCCAGGCCATGGGACAACTGCCTCAAGCAGGGTTTATTTTAAACTCAATTCAGCCTTATGTATATTTGACTACATAAGTGATACCTGGGACTCCATAGTGGGATGGGTAGATGAGAGGTTGACTTGATGTGCTGTTGTTGTGTGAGGGCTGGTGCATTGGCACAGATCCTTTCCTGCTTCCAGTTTTGACTCTTAGTCAACCACATGCAGACTGAGGCCAGAAACAGGACTGAAGGGACACTTCATCTGCAGTCTTCCTGGGATCTTAGAATGGGCCCCAGACTTTTCAGCAGAAAGAACCCCTTAAAGAACCCATTCAGCCGCACAGAACTGACACAGGACAACTGTCTGATGAGCACAAGAGAGAAGTCTAGCTTTTAAGAACTTAAAGGAGCTAAAGAAATGATGGGGAAATTTTCATGCATGGCCACGGTTGCTGGATCTCACCCTATGAGGGACGTTGGGTGAATTAAAAAAGTGTACTAGGGACAGTTCTTTCCAAACAATTCACTGTCAGAGCAGGGTAGGTGGGTTTCTTACCCCATTATCTTGGCTCCAGCAATGCTGTTTTATTAAAGACCCAAACTTTTAAACTCGAAAATCCCCAACTGCTTTGATATTTTTTGAATTTACAGGCAAAACCAGCTAGGGTTTGTACACCACTCTCAGTGGATCCATACAACCTGGAGACCTATACTCCATATAGGCAGCACCACTAAATAGAGTGAGGAAAACATTTCCTTGTGTATTCAGGCAGGCAGCACTACAGATTGGGGGAGGGGATGCATAGGAAACCCCAAGTCCACCCCCAAGTAATAAACAGCAGTAGGGCGCACTTTTGGAATTTTAAGGAAGGGTAGTGAATCCTGACATGGACCTCTCAGACTAGCCTGATCTCATCAGATATCGGAGGCTAGGCTAGCCCTGGCAAGTATTTGGCTGAGAGACGTCCAGGGGCAGGCAATGGCAAACTGCCTCTGAATATCTCTTGTCTTGAAAACCCCACCAGGGGTTATCATTTTTCAGCAGTGACCTGACAGCAAAAAAAGTGGGTGTTACTACAAAATGACTGCCAGAGGAGTGGGGCCAATCACAAAATGGTTGCCATAGGGCGGGGCAGTGCCAATCACAATATGAGCATCCTGGTACAATGAAAGCAGCTGTTTCTGAATGGGCATTCCTTGGACACAAAAGTAATGCTTCTTCGTCTCTTCTGCAGTCCTTCTTGCTCCAAGGAGGTAGATGAAATTTGGGATTAGCTCTTTGATCTGGGGTAGAGATGCTGTTTGGTTTCAGTTTTTAAAATAAGGGGCGAGTTTGGCCACAGAAGGAGGTTGCCAAACCGAGAGATATATGAAACTCTATGGCCATCCATGGAAAGTCAAGGAGGTGCTTTGCTAGTCAGTTTACTTGAGAGGGAATTACTGGAAACTCCCTATTCTATTCAAGACCATTTGCATTTTCCCCTCATGTCTTAAAAGAAAGTATAGGTATCACTAAGCATTGGACTTGGAGTTGGAAGACCTGGGTTCTAATTCCTACATGGGTCATGAGAATCACTGCATGACCTTGAGCTAGTTGCACACACAAACAAGCCCTCTCTCAGCCTAGCCTACTTTACAGGGTTGGAACGTGTGGAGAAAACCTTGGGATCATTGATCCACACTCATAACTCTGAGCTCTTTGGAGGAAAGGTGGGGTATTAATGTAATGAATGAATATTTTGAAGGTTTGTTGTGGATATATCTCCACCTTAATATCTCTTTGCAGTGCCAGAAGTCTGGTTGACAGCATGCAGTATAATCTTGCATTGTGAATTCCAGGTACTGTGATTGCCACAGAACTTTTTCAAGGAACAGAGCATGTTGCAATTCCTACCCTATCTAAACAGGCAGGTCTAAATGGCTATGGTCAGAGCGGCTTGCCCAAATCCAAATGAAGCTGTGGAACCTTAACTCAGCAAAAGGAGCCGCAGCTCCCCAGCTTGATGGGGAGTACAGGGAAGAAACAGAAGCCCCAGGTCTGCATGAGAATGGAGAAGAGGGGTGGTAATCTGGCTGGATTAAAATGAGTCAGTTTTTTTTACTTATTCCAGTTTGCTTTATTCCTGCTAGGGTACAGAGAGGCAACAGAAAATTCTGCTCCCAAATCTGCCGTGTCTTTACAAACTTGGGAAGGAGAACCAGGAACAAAACTGGATTTTGTAAAGGAAATGTCCTTTCCCCCTTTACAGTACAACTTGGAAACCTTGCAGTGTGACCGGTAAGAACTGGGAAACCAGAGAGCACAGAAATAGAACCCGGGGTACGCTTCAACTCTTGCAGTTGTTAAACCAGCCTCGTGATTTTGGGCCCTCCGGGGACAATGGCATTAAGCCCAAGTTTATTAAAGACAGTTTTGTGAGCAGCCTCCTAAGCCCCTCTCCTCAAACTGTCACATTTCCTCAACCATGAATGGCGTAAATACTAGGGGCTCTACATTTGGCTTTGGATGAGTGCCAAGCAGAGCTATAAAAGCCCTATTTAGCTTCCAGATCTGAATTCTGAATCGCACAACGACAAACAGAGTTCAGGTACCAGGGGGGATGGTTCTGGGTGCAGGACTCATTCAGAGAGGAAGAATGGCAAAGGCTTGTCCACTAGTGGTGAAGTGGACAATGAAAGTGAAATGGACACTAGTGAAGTGTCCACGAGTGGTCAATGAAAGAAGAAGAGTTGGTTTTTATGCCCTGTTTTCCTCTACCTTTAAGAAGTCTCTAAGCAGCTTACAATTGCCTTCCCCTCCCCACAACAGCACCTTGTGAGGTAGCAGGGGAGGCTAAGAGAATTCGGAGAGAACTGTGACTTGCCCAAGGTCACCCAGCAGGATTCATGCTTAGGAGTGGGTTCTCCAGATTAGAATCTACCGTTCATGTGGAGGAGTGGGGAATCAAACCTGGGTCTCCAGATTAGAGTCTGCCACCTTTAACCCCTATGCCATGCTGCTGTTGGGTAAGGGGATTCAGGAAGATGCAGGAAATGTCGATCATGAACCTGTGATCGCTCGCTATGCTTGGGAGGCAGACAGGTCTGTGGACTGTGCAAGACAAAGTCAAATTCTTTATTATTCTAGTTTGGTTTTGAAGAGAGTATGTAAATTAAGTTAGACAGGACATTTGGTTGTGTGCTCACTTGAGTGACTGTTGGGACTTTACTTTTTCTTAGCAAGGGCTATAATATTTCAGAAAGGTTGCTGTCATGTATTAGGATACAGTTGCTGCCAATTCCCTTTTCTGTCTAAATTGGGCATATTCTTTTCCTGGTTCCTTGGTTCCTTGTTGTAACCAGCATGGAGATGATTTGAGGATGTTAAAATCTTGATAAGCAGATATGTAGAGATGCTGCTAGCAACATGTGTCTGTATTCTCAACCCACCCCATCCCAATATGTGATGTAGAGATAGAGTTACTTTATGCTGCACTAAGGTTTATTTTGAAATGATTACAGTTTAATCCAAACCAGATCTGAGCCATGGAACCTGCTAGGGTTCAACCCTGGAACATGAGAGTAAAAGATAATGCCTCTAAGGGCCAGTTCACGCACGCCATTGCCTCATGATTTCTCATTGCTGGATTGCTCAACATTTGATTACTTGCAGCTGAATTTGTGACCTAAATATGTTGAATACAAGGCAATAGCTAGCCTGACTCACTAGGTGGGGCTGCAGCATTGACAGGTAGGGCTACAGCCCTCTCCAGCCATTTTGTGTTGGGTTGGATTGGAATGGATAGTGAGGACATGGCCAGAGAGGATCCAATCCCAGGCTGAAGGTCTTTTGCTGCTTTAACTTTTTAATTTTCCCTTTCCATGCTCAGGGTTAGCTGGCTAAACCACACACACCCCTCCCCCACAACAGGAACATTTGCACTCTAAAATTAAACTCAAATGAAAAGTCAATTTAGATGGACTAAAACTTTACTCCATGTGAGGAAGGGCACCCAATGGCCCAATCCTGCCACAGCTCCACAGTGGTATGAAAATTCTGCCTGGGCTTTTGCTGCGTGAATGGTTTGTTTACATGTGCTGCAATCTTCAAGCAATGAAAACATGTGTGAACTTGTTTTGAGAATGAGCAGAGGACATTCAACTTGTCACTAAGATCAGATAGTTTCCTTGCATCTGAGGCTACAGGTAAGGGATTGCAGACCAAAAGTTGTCATCTTTCGGGACGATTGAGTTCTCCCTGTTTTGAAAAACCAGCCAATATGATGAGTTAGCTTGTGGGACATACTTGCTTTCCAACTGTACATGTTCCCTTGAATAAATTCAGTATCCTAATCCCCACACACACAGATCATTAATTTTAGACAGACTCATCCTGAGCAACGAAGTTGCATTTAGGAAGCACACCTTGACTCTTTCTCCACCAGTTACTCCAATTTTAAGTCTCATGTATGTATGTATGTATGTATGTATGTATGTATGTATGTATGTATGTATGTATGTATGTATATATGTATGTATGTACGTACGTACGTACGTACGTACGTATCAGTCATTGATTGCTTCCATTATCACATCATGGGGGATTATTTTGAAGCCAATCAGTTTTTTGAGCATACCTCTGTGCTTGTTGTAGTTCCAGCCTGAAAGCTTTTATAAGTATATCTATTTTCTCTTCTGTTTTTGCCAAGACCAGCTGTTCCTAACTTCCCAACTTTGTGGAATTCACTCCCGGTGGGCATTAGGTCCCTGCGGGATATAAATCAGTTCCACAGGCCAGGGCCTGTAGGACCAAAACATTCCCCATGGCTTATAATCGACAACGCAGGATCCATAGTGCCATTTTGGCCCCCGAGCTGGTGTCAACCTCACCTGCAGAATTTATAACACTAGGGTGAGAGTTGGGAATTGAGATGTGGGTAAGCTGTTGTTAAATTGCCATCACTTCGATTATTGGGAATGTTTTAACTGTTAATTTATTAATTTTTAAGATTGTGTTTTAAACATATATGTTTGCCCTGAGACTGGCTTAAACTAGGCAGGGTGGGGTACTAAACTGAACAAACAAACAAAACAGAGAACATCTTCCAAAGCAAATGTGACAAGCATCTTTAAAGAAGGAGAGTTGGATTTATATTCCCCCTTTCTCTCCTATAGGAGACTCAAAGGGGCTTAAAATCTCCTTGCCCTGTGAGGTGGGTAGGACTGAGAGAGCTCAGAAGAACTATGATTAGCTCAAGGTCACCCAGCTGGCATGTGTTGGAATGTACAGGCTAATCTGAATTCCCCAGATAAGGCTCTGCAGCTCAGGCAGCAGAGTGGGGAATCAAACACAGTTCCTCCAGATTAGAGTACACCTGCTCTTAACCACTATGCCACTGCTGCTCCTTTAATGGATGATTTTCTCATAAGACCTTGAAGATGCTTCTTATTTTTTCTCTTTGTTGCTGATTCTGGCTCTTTTTAAAGGTGAATTTGTAATGTTTTACCCCATCTGCCTTGGTTTCTAGCATATGGTTTCTGCCATTTATTTTGCTAGATGAATGCATCTGCTTGGCCTTTGACCCCCATGGCCATCTTAAAGAGCCTGTTTACACATGTATGTATGTTTCTCTGGATTGGTTCAGAGAGGCTCACTAGTAGAACATCTGCTTGGCAAGCTCCCAGGTCCAATCCTACAACTCTAATTAACAGGATCAGGGATTGGCGATGGGGAAATCTCCTCCTGAAGCATGGCTTCTTATCTGAATAGACAATACTGACCTTGAGGACCACTGGTCTCATTCAGTGTAAGGCAGCTTCATGCCTCCAATAAAAATTGGGACCATGGGGAGGAGGGGATCTTTCCTCTGCCCTTGCCATTTTCATGAGCGGAATCGGTCTCTCTCTGTGTGTAATGTGTTCTGAAGCTATTTTTCCCTCTAAAAAAAAATCAGGGTGGGAAGAAGACAGGAGACACCCCCCTCCAGAGGCGTAGCAAGGACGGAAATTGCCCAGTGCACTGGTGCGGCCCCCACCCCCACCCCACCCCGAACACCACGCCACGCCACGCCCTCACCACACCTCCACAGGGGGCGCATCTGGTGCATTGTGCACCCCCATTCCCTTGGAGCTACGCCTCTGCACCCCACATGGTGTAGATCTGAACTGATCAGGCCCCTCCAAACCATGATTTGAGTGATCATGTGCGAGCCAAATCCTGGATTCACAAACAAACCCAATTCAACTGAAACGTGGTTTCATGTTACGTCTGCACTGTATACATAACGAACTGTAGGATGCAGTGGCATGCAGAAATTACCTTTTCTGGAAAAAAATATTGTACTGGAACTGGCATGTCGTTTGAACACTGTTGGTGCTTCTGCCTACACAGGTCGCCACTGAACACTGAAATTTCCAAGGGATGGGAATGGGATAGATCCCTACTTTATTTTTACTCCAGTCTGGGGGTTGTTTGGTGGAAGAACTGTATTCCTACTTACACATTTTTGGCCAAGTGCAGCATAGAATGAAAGGGAAAGCAGAGAACGGGATGCAATATGGTACACAGTGGAAAGGTAGACAAAACCTTCCTGAGCATCGGAGTCACCAAGGACAGGAAGCAAATGTAGCCCAAATGCACCTTTTAACTTTTTCCCAAATAAAAGCTGCCAATCAGTCTTATGGAGCAGAACAGACTATTGCATTAAGGAACAATCAGAAACAAAGGCTATCCTCTATCCTTGACAGCTTGGCCTCCACTCAGAGGAATCTCATGGTGTATATGTGAGGTACATTGTGGTACGTAAGGTGCACAGAGCTCTTCAAACACCCATGTGATCTCTCCAGTTTACCTTTTTTTCACATCCTCCCTGTCTGTCACAATGTCTGGTATTTTTCAGGTAATAAAACAGATAAGTACATGGTCCTGCTTGTATATATAGTGTCTATCACTTCTATGTGTAAGTTCCTAGTACTTAGTGGGGGGGGGGGGTCTATTAGCATGCTATATATATGCGTCTTTGTGTGCTGCACTGTTTGCAAGCCACTGTTTCTTAAACAAAGGAAAACATCAGCTGCTTTCAAAGCAACCAATTTTCCCACTTGTTCTAGTAAGCTGTCTCTGATCTTCCCAAACTTTGGACATTCAGTGGGTGTTCATTTTGACTCCGCTGCTCCTCTATGTCCTCCTCCCCATTCTCCATGGTAAGTGTAGAATTCTCCATCTGGAACCGATCATATAAAACGGGCTGCACCAGCCTCTCCCTGCCTCCTCTGCAACAATAGCTGGCTCTGCAGCATACAAGGACATGCCTGTGCAATGTGTTTGAAAGAAACTGACAAAGTCCCTTTGTAGCTCTCCAGCTGCAGGTCAGACAGATGCAGACACAGCCACATAATAAAGCTGATAAAACAGCTGGGTGATAGAAGAAGCAACGCACATCCCGCTGAACAAGATGGGTGGCCTATCCTCAGAACTTAGGACAGCTCTGATGCTCTGGATACCCTTTCAATCATGGTTCTGCCAGAGGTGGCAAAATGCTCCCATGTGGTATCACTTTCTGACTGGCCCTGATGAGCATGGACTTGGGTGCCACACTTCTCTGATGGCATCCTGTCTCTTGTGATGCCCAGTGACAGCATTCTGTTCCTAAATACTCAAAAAGAGGATAAGAGTGATGTCATAGCCCTTGAAGTTGCTTTGTCTGTTTGCCAACCAAAGCTACTGTTTTGGGATGCTCTGAAAGGTTATTGCCTCTCTCGTTTCTGAATACACTAGAATCTAGATCACTTCCTATAATCAAGAGCATGTGCTGAGCCTGATTCCCACGTCTTAGGCAGAGCCAGGCTATTGCCACTCCAGTTGATAGAACCTGGGTGCAAAACCTAATAGAAGGTTTGTTCTCATAACCTATCCTTAGCAGAGTTGAATAATAAACGCAGCAGAGTTGTTAAGAAAGTTACCGGTACTTCTTTTTATATAGAGTTTTTAAAAAGGTAAAGCAGGCTACAAAACATACATACAAAAGAAAGCAGTAAAAAAACTTGAGTGCATAAGCACCGGCATAAAATATACACAGCAATATTAGGAAGAATAATAATACACAATAATGTGCATGAATGAAGAGAAAGGTAGCAATAGTAGCAGTAGGAGTAGAAAGAATGTAGAAGCCAAGCCCCAATTAAGCAGCTGGTAAAGGTCACTTTAATTAGGCAGCTGCTTAGCATTAGCCCAAGGATGCAAGTGGTATTGCTCCTACAAAACTCAAACATACATGGATGCCAAATACTCTAACACCAGTCATTGTCACCCTATTGTGGGCAGCTTCCTAAAGTATCAGGCTCCCAGCTGCAAATCCATAAGTTAGATCGGCAATCAGACTCTGAGTGTTGGTGGCCTAGAAAACTTGGAGGTAGAATGGTGGACTGCCCCTCAAAGATTCTGATTTTAGAACTTGGTAAAAAGAATAGATGCCAACATTTTTAAAAGATCTTGTGATAAAAGCAAAAGGGCATGGATAGGATGGGGGTCAGATAAGGCTACTTCTCATTCTAGCCAGTACTCTGGGGTGAAATACGCTATTTCCGGACTTAATCTGTATGCATCTTTATCAATTTTATGTTCTGTCTGGTATGTTTTTATCAGTGCTTTTGGAAGTGGGTGTTCAGGGTGCTCAAGATATGGATATTCTATAAGTATAAATAAGGGCTGTTGCATGTTTTCTGTCCCCATCTTTTTTTGGGGGGGGGGGCGCAGTTGGCCACTGTGCTACATTGGTTCTTTTAAAATATCTGGTTTCTCTGCTTCGCCTCACCCATAGTTTTACTTCTGCAGGTGGCATTCTTACCTGAGATCAGCCATGTCTCTTTCTTCCTACCCAATAAAAAAACTCTCGATTTCATCAGCAGCTACCAGGATTTTAAAGATGCAGGCTTATTTCTCTACCTCCATACCTACCCCACAGAACATTACTATGTGCCCCCTCCTCCCCCAAAGTCCTTTGTCACTTGGTTGCCAAGTTTTGTGTTGCATGGTACTACCAAAACTCTTTGCAATCTGAGTCTCCTTTCCCTGTAATTTCTGATTTCATTTTCCTCTTGTCTATATCAGTAATGAAAATGTTAATGAATAATCCATTTCCCAATGTAGATCCTTAGGGCACTTTGCTGTTTACCTCCCTTTACAATCCTGCATTTCTTCATCTGCATGTGGTGCTTTCCTAGGCTGCTTATCAGTGAAAGATGTTTGGCCAGAAAACAGCATCTGTGCTTCTTAAGAGATTTCATCTGTTCTGCTATTTGAAATATTTGCCAGCCAAGACAAATACACACACACACACACACACACACACACACACACACACACACGCACACACGCACACACACACACACACACACGACAGACAGAGGAGGAGGGGGGGAGACTAGGCCTTCGTATGTGCAACTTTACTGAGGCTGGTGGTCATGCCATTAAGTTAATTGAGGTGTGACATGGAATGTAGCTCTGTTGTAAAAGGCTGACAGCAAAAGCTTTTGGATTCAGTCCCCCAATTTGAGTTTGATAGGGCAAGTGATGGAGGATCCCAGAAACAGGTCTTCTGTGCCAAGATCATACTATTTTTAGTGTTAGCTAATTGATAATAATTATCACCCCCCCCCCCCGTACTGTATTCAGATTATTATTTTTGAAATGTGAAATGCATGCAATAAAACTACCACTGCTTATAGAAGATGTTCATTCCACACACCCGCCCTCCATCCTGCTATGCCATGGTCTCCAGTTTGGCAGGTTTCCTATGCTGTTTGGTTTATAAATACACCAATAACAAAGCAAAATAATTCATGAAACAAGGCATGGGGTAACTGTATTGTTGGTCTCATCAAAAAGGTTGCCAACAACCTGGAGGAAAAAAAGTCCTGCCCCTTTAATAAAGACTTAATGTGGAGAAATGGGCTGTGGAGATTTTAATGATGAGGAGATAAATAACATCATCTGGTTAAATAACAGCCCACTCAGCCTCCATTAAAGGCACAGGACATTTTTTTTCCAGCCATTTGGCAAGTTTGCTCTCCTTCAGTTTCCAACTTTTAAAATGGTACCTCTAGTTTCCCCTTCAATATTAGTTTGGTCTGTGGCAATTATCAAGTAATGTTATTTAGCCATGAGGTAAAGAGCTTCAAGGTCCATTTTTTTGTCACTGACTCTTCATTAATGGGAAAGGACAATTTTTCCCCATCCACTCGGCAACTTTACTCACTTAATTCTGATATTTCTACAAAGCATTAAAATTGAAATTCAGTATAAGGCAGTCAACTTATGAACACAACATAGCAGACGACATCCTCTAAACTTTTTTTAAAAATCCAGCTTAAAAAGTTCTTGTGTGACACCTAAAGGCCTTTATATCCTTTTGACCTGGATAGCCCCAGGCTAGTCGGATCTCATCAGATCTCAGAAGCTAAGTAGGGTTGTGGTTAGTATTTGGATGGGCAACTTTCAGGGAATACCAGGGTTGTGATGAGGAGGCAGGCAATAGCAAACCACCTCTGATCATCTCTTACCCTGAAAACACAGCCAGGCCATAAGTCAGTTGTGACTTGATTGCAAAAAAGACCATATATGGGCAAACTTTTCTGCAATATGGGAGACCATGAAAAAAGGCATTGCCTTGTACATTAATTTAGGAATGTCTTTAACCAAAAGTACTTTAGATGTGACTTTAAGTGGCGTATTTGCTAGGTGCCACTCTTCTGGTCACGTGGGGGGTGCAAAATCACCCCCCATGTGACCAGGAAGATGGCACTGGATTGCTTCATGTTTGGGATATGAGTCATACACACGCACACACCCTTTTTCTCTTTTCCCTTGCTAGCAGGCAAAAAGTACTTTATAACCTTTGAGTATAGATCCGGTTATAAGAAACCTTGCTGAGTGCAAATTCTGGAGCATAAGGCATTTCACCACAGCAGGGAACGCCTATGAAAAGCAGCTGCCTTCATAGTAGGAGAATGTTTCACGTGCATCCTTCCAACATTTTGTGATTGGCTCCAGGTCACAACGGCAGCCATTTTGCAGTTTCCCTCTCCTATAGCAGATGTCTTTGTTGTGGTGCAACTACCCATCTTCAAAATTTCAAGAGTCTGCAGGCTCAACAAGATTGAGAACCCTTGGCCTGTCATTTTGGTCTGCAGCATTATAGGGTTGTCCTCCTCTGGGTAGCACCTGGAGATCTCCCATTATTACAATTGATCCTGAGGCAACTGAGATCAGTTCACTTAAAGAAAATGGCTGCTTTGGAAGGTGGATTCTTTGGCATTACAACCCATTGAAGTCCTTCCCCTCCCCAAACTCCACTCTCTACCCCCCAAATTTCCAGGTATTTCCCAACCTGGAGCTGGTAACCCTAAGCAGTGGCGTATCTACCTAGGGACAAGGGGTACCCCTTGTCCCCGGGCGCCACTTTTCTGGTCAAATAGCGTAGCTGCCTCTCTCATTACCAGGGGAAGTCCCTGCTGCCTGCGCTCGCTTTCATCGATGCTCTCAACCCCAGCTTCAGGTCATTCGAGGCATGCAAAAATGACGAGGCAGCAGGAAGTCCTGGTAATGTGGGGGGCCCTCAACCCCACCCTGGACTCCCCCCTCCCTTCCTTCCCCCCCGACTGGTGACATGGGTGGGGTTGAGGGCACCAGCAGTGGGGGACGGAGCCTGGGGGGCGTCCTGGAGACAATTTGTCTCTGGGCGCCGTTTACCTCCAGTACGCCTCTGACCTTAAGCTTAGAGGAGGAAAGATAGTCAACTAGTGGAGGGATGGGGTACAAATTGTAGTGGTTTTATTCTGGACAAAGACCTGATAACTTAATGTCAAATTTCAGTATATCCAAGAACTGAGCACAGCGTCAGTGGCACTCAATCAACGTGAAGTGGTGGCAGCAGCCATAAAGCTAAGTGATCTCAAAACAATGCAGCATGGAGCTCAGGATCATTAGCCTTCCAAAGAGATCTTTTTTTTTTTTTACATCAGGCCTCCCAAGACAAGAGGCCTACTGAAACGGGACACTTTCTGTGAGCCCAACCAGAGCCAGAAGAGCAACAAAGCCTTTTTAAAAAACAAAGACCAGGTAGGCGAATAAATCAGCCATGAGATCAAATTTCCGGTGCACCAAAAAGCCCCTGTAAAATACACGAGAAAATTGACCTGTCAAGGGAATAGATGGACAATGAGATCACGCATGCCTTCCCTAGACATCAGTGCCCTCCCTGGAAATCCATGTGGTGATGCCCGCTCTAGCCAGAGAGAGACGCACCCATTCCCCTAATGCATGCTGAGGGAGGTGATGCATTTAACAGGCCTCTGAGTCCTCCGAGGGGCGGATGGGCCTCCTGCACAGCCGTGGCACAGCTGTAGCAGCAAATAAGACAATAAAACAGATGAAGACCAGCGTTCCTGTCAGCAGACAGTTATAGGACCTTTCTTTAATTTAATCTCTCCCCTCCCCCTCTTGAACCACACACGGTAACCTCTGTGTAACCTCGTCCGCTTTCCTGTGCCGTTGGTTGACACTGATATCACAGGTGTCCTTGGAGCTGTTTCGAGTTTGCCTGGTGCAGAAAATGTGAGTGTAAACTCTCCTGGATGTCTTCCTTAATCTTGTCCAGTTCTTGCTGCGTTTTAAAAGATGAGCAACACTTAGGAATCATTGAAGGAGGGACAAAGAGAAGAGGAGGAGGAGGGAGGAAAGTCGGAAACTTCTGTTTCCTTCAAATTGTCTCCAGTGAAGAGTTAATTGGTCTCCAACTGCACATTTCCATTTGTTTTTTGTGACTGGAAATATGTGAATAGTGATGTGTCAAAGGTTGCAATGCAAAAAAAAAGCAGTATAAGGCTTTGTACATTTACCTGGGAGTAAGCCCCATTGAATTTAATACACTCATTTTTAAGAAAGCATCCCTAGAATCAGGCCAAGTGAATTCAAACTTAAGCACCCTTGTTGGTTGTAATTTGTAAATCCCACTGGCTTGAGATGGGTTGACTTCTGATTAAACATACATATGATTGGACTGCTAAAAATGTTAATAGGTATGAAAAGGAGCAAGGTTCCTTACTTTGAAACTGGGACTCAGGTTCAAATCCCTGCTCTGCCATGGAAGCTTGCTGGGTAACCTAGGACCCTCGGGCCTGTTGCACACATGTATTTTCCTTTGTTTTCAGCATCTGTTTGCATCAGGGCTTTTTCCTTTACTCACACACTTTTCCTTCTTCAGCACGGTTGCCGCTTTCAATTGTGTTATTCCTCTGGTTTTGTGAATGCTGACAAAACATGATTTCCCCCCTTCCCATGGAAGGAGAAGGAAATGCTGGAGCGTAATGATTTCTTCAGGTTTTTTCCCCTGAACATCTTCTCCCCCATCCACACCCTCTTCATTCTGCCCATTTAACCGCCCACTTTCTCCCCCTTCATTGCCTTGCAACCTCCATTTTGGAAGGCTTGGGAGTTTTGGGGAGAGTTCCCTCGCAGTTTACTTCTTTTTTTAATTAGTGGCCCTGGACTAGCCAAAGGATGCTGATCTTGGAGCGAAATTGACAAGACCTGATTAATAGATGGAGCAAGTTAAAGTCAGGCCAAGTTACCAAGGTGGCCCCCTCAGCCAGAAGACAGCTAGGTGCTGCTTCCTCTTGAAGTCTGCCTAAATGGGGGAGGTGAGGTTTCCCTTGGCCACACGTGCATTGTGGAAGCACGTTCCCTTTCTCCCAGAAGGGCACTCTGATCATGCCCCTTCCGCACATGCAGAATAATGCACTTTCAATCCACTTCCACAATTGCTTGCAAGTAGACTTTGCTATTCCACACAGTAGAATCCAGCTGCAAAGTGGATTGAAAGTGTATTATTCTGCATGTGCGGAAGGGGCCTGAGAGGGGGCCTAGGAGCTTCCCCTGCCAGGCACTGATTAGACTCAGATCTGCTTCCCACAGATCAGTATTGGGGGAGGGGAGATCCATTCTAATAGGTCAATGGTCAGTGCCCATCCCCCCCCAGGACACACAACACCACACACTTCAGAGGGCATCTACCATTAAACTGTAGTCTTCTGGTTTGGTGGGTCTGTGTTTGATAGATATGTGTAAATGTGTATTGAGGGTTTCCCACTGGCAAATTCTGATTGCAAAATGGAAAGCTTGAGGATTTATACCCCTCAATCAGAAAAGTTCCAATAGTCTAGCACTGTAAAAACAAAAACAAAACTTCTGGCAGGCAACTTCACAAAATTGAGGTTGCCTGACAATGAAGGGGGAATGTAAGCTGCCAAAGCACCTATGGATTGTTAATTTTACTGACAGATCAGTGTCCTTTTGCTTCCTGGTGCCACTAAATTAAAAAAAAACACTATGGGGGGGAACTGCCCAAAATGGACGTTTTTGTCAGGGAACCTCCCAAAATGGAGGCTGCATAGCAATGAAGAAGGCGGAAAGAAGATGGATAGTTGAATGGGTGGAGTGGCAGCTCAGGGCCACTGAGTTCTAATACTTTGGCGGTGGGGGGAAACCAACTAAAATGGAGGCTAGACAGCAACGAAGGGAATGGAAGGATGCATGTGACAACACTGAGTTGCGAAGATTCAATTGTCATTACTTCAAAGATTCAATTACCATTTCTGCGCAGTGGCAAAAGACCCCTTGTGCAAAAACAAAAAAGGGCACACCTCCTTTATCACATGACAAATGATGCTCTGCATCCAGGCAAGCAAAAGCCAGCCTTTTTATTAGACAAGCAGAATAAATAGACCCCACCATGGAGAATAAAGGATGTGGCAGAAAGCAAATTCAGAATGCGAATTGAAGATTGCGATTCGGCTGTTTCTAAACTACAAGGTAAGGAGTACATGCATAATGGGCCACATACTTGAGTATAAACCTAACCTACTTCACAAAGTTGATTTCTTAACAGATAAAAATTAACAAAACAGAAAAAAGAAACCTGAATCAAGTCATAATTATAGTTAGTTCCAAAGACTATGAGACGAACCAAATTCAACATACAATATTACATAAAAATCAAGAACAATTACTAATTTCAAATTATGGCTAATCTTAATATACTAATAATCTGAAATATATAAAAACAGTGATAAATGCTTTATTTTATAAGTTTGTAAAAATTTTCTCACATAAAAGTTGCACTATCATTTTATAGAGTGATTAATCATTTGTTTGCTTCCCTTTAAAATGCTTTTCAATCTGATATATTTGATATAATCAAAATTAATAATAATTTATATACATAATTTAAGCAATATTATTCACTTTTCACCATTATTCTTTCTTTTTTTGGAATGATGTAAATTATGAGTTTTCCATTTATTTTGGAATTTTTTAAATGCTCACTTATTCACAAAGTTGATTAGCTTTGTTGTCTACTTCACAGGGTTGTTGTAAGGATAAAACTGAGGAAGGGAGAGCAATGTAAGCTTTTTTAGGATCCCCACTAGGGAGAAATTTGGGATGCAAGTGAATAAAATAAATAATAAATTAATGTTCAGCAGTGGGATCAACTAGTAGCTGATTGGTGGCCAAAAAGATAAAACCCTTCCTGATACCCTCCCCCCTTCCCTTTCAGGTTCAAAACAAACTCAAATTTCTTCCCTAAATGTTCTCACATTTAGCATCAGGGAGCAATCTTAAGCAGATCTACTCAGAAGTAATTCTCATTTTATCCTATGGGGGCTTACCCTAACTTTTCTTTTAGGCCCCTTCCACACAAGCAAAATAATGCGTTTTCAACCCACTTTCACAACTGTTTGCAAGTGGATTTTGCTATTCCGCACAGCTTCAAAGAGCACTGAAAGCAGTTTGAAGTACATTATTCTGCGTGTGCGGAATGAGCCTTAGAGTTGCATACTGAATAACGCACTTTCAGTCCACTTTGAATGCACTAAAACAATGGTTTGCAAGTACATTTTGCCATCTCACACAATAAAATACAGTTGCAAAATGAATTCAAAGTGCATTATTCAGCATGTCTGAAAGTGTTCACTGTATTCTTTTCAAGCACCATGTAGTGGAGGACAAGCAGCATCCTTGCTGTGTGAGTGGAGAGCTGCAGGGGGACTATCCTACTCATACTTTAATTTATTTTAATTAAAGAATGGACAAGTGGTGGTCTACTCAGAACTAGAGAAGAACAGGGTACTGCCTAGAGCCATTTGTAAAACAAACAAATAAAAGCTTGTTGAATGTTCCAACAGGAGGCTGAAGTTAGTTCTCAGTTCCCAGTTCCTTATTTGCGCTTTCTTGTTCCTTATTTATGAATCCAATATGTAGGACTATTAAAAAGCTCTATACCCCCCCCCCAATAATCTTTGGATCACCCCAAATCGCACATTGCCATACTCCAGAGACTTTCCCTGGCATGAAGATGTACAGTGGTGTCTGATCCAGACACTGAAACTGGCATCATTAGCTTCTATTTCTGTAGTAGTGCACTGCCGACCCAGCAGCGCCGTGGTAGAACGTTGGGACGCCAACGGACCCGCGGCCTTGCCGGTCGCATCGCACCCCCACTCCTCATCCCCCCATGAGTCACGGGTCATGAACTGTCTGGCTCAATCACCGGGCGCAGGGACAATGGTCTTGCCCCAGGTGAGGATTAGGCTCAGGCAGCCGTGACGCTCCTTCCTCCTTGCAGTAGCTGCAGATGAGATCATGCATCACATGATGATCTCCCGACCTCCCACCTCGGCCGTTCTCCCGGAACTCCCCGGTCCATCCCTCCTACACGCAGCCCCGATAGAGTAACAATAAACGGTCCCAGGAACCGGCAGACAGGAGAACTTCGCTAGGAACACGGACCTCCGGTCTCCCGCTGCTGGCGATCTCCACCAGATGTTATCTCCAGCTGTCTGCGGTCACCGTTCTTCCACGCTGACCGCGTGGGTGCATTCCTAATTTGAGTTTGGCCACTTACAATCCTGCATTGAAAAGAAGAGTTGAATAATGGACAGGAATGGTTGTGTGCCCTCTGCACCTCAAAATAAAGTTTGGACCACATTCAGGGGACTCTGCCCTCCAAGGGGACATATACTGTTTCCTGGTCCAAAGCCCAGTTCTTCTGGCAGCTGCTCCGAAGTGCAGTGTCCCTGGGATAAACACCCATGCTGGGCCCAAGGTCATTCGTTTGCTACCAGAGGATTGGCACTCCTCAAACAGACAAGCTTCAAGGGAAGATTGCAAACTGAGATTGCCGAACTTAAGTTCATTCACAAGTTCAGGGCAAGGGACACCCCCCCCCCCAACTCAATGAATTCTTATCTTACCACAGATGCTAAAGTTCTACCCCCAAGCATTTCCTCTCTGCCCTAATTAAGTTGATTGAAATGTGCTTCGGATCTTTGCATTCCTCCTTTCTTTAAGATACCCCTCAAACCTTCTGACTGTGATATAAATGGCTCAGATGTCTGTTTCAACTTGTATCTGGCCATATTTATTTATTTATTGCATTTTTACCCCGCCAATCTCCCGAAGGACTCAGGGCGGCTTACGAATAAAAGCGTATAAAAACAATTCACTACAATAAATAATACAAAAATACAAACATTATAAACTTAAAAAAACGATTACAACAGATGGCCTATGAGTTTGTGGGTCTCTAAAGTCCTACTGGGGAGAGTCTGTATGTGTAAAAAGTGCTGTGATTGGGGAGCAGGCACCAACTGCTACATAGTAGGCGTCCCTCAGCACCAGCATACATTACATTGTATCTTGCCTGAACACAGCTTCTGGCACCTAAAACTCCTATTCGAATCAGCTATAGCCATATTTTCCCTTGGTATCCTAGGTCCAGTCTCTCAAGCATAATATTTTAAAGTCTTTATTGTTCTGGGCAAAGTTCTCTGCCTCTTGGAAAGTTGTTTTATTTATTTGCAATATTCTATGGTACCTTACTGTTGCAGCTAAAACTTTGAACAAAACAGTATAAAACTCACAAAATCAATTCATCTAACTCTGCTGTTTGCTGTGGTATCTGTATCCAATCATAACTGTCTTTCTCTTTAGAAAGTGCCTGGTCTAATGCTCAACTCCTATAGTAGCAGCAGCTTTTTGGTTGTTGTCACCAAGATACACCAAAGTCACCTTGGGTTGATTTAATATGCTTTATACTGTTTTGTTCAAAATTTTAGCTGCATCAGTAAGATAACATTTGCTGTCACAAGAACTGGGCTGTGAACCAAGAAACAGTATATGACGCCTTAGAGGACAGAGTCCCCTGAATGTAGGGGTATATAATGTATGGTGGCCCAACTCTTATTTTGGGGTGCACAGTATGCATGTAGCTGCATGTAGCAATACAGGCTTCACGATAGCGACCCAGATAGAAGCTTGTGGTGCCAGAAGCAGTGTTTGGACCAGGCACCACTGCATGTCATCTTGCAAAGGACAGTCGCCAGAGTGTAGGGATGCGTGATTACAAGTGGTCCAAAGATTGGTTTGGGGGTTACATCTGGACCCAGTGTCCATATGTGCATTTATCCTGGAGGCACCCCACCTTGGAGCAGCTGCTGCAAGAGCTGTGCTTTGAACCAGGAAACAGCATATACCCCTTCGGAGGGTAGAGTCCCCTGAACAGTGATGAAGGGAGGGGAAACTGCGTCTGTGGCATGAACTGCCCCTGGACCCCTCCCACCCCACCCCCACCCCCACCCCATGACTGCAATGGCGGCGCCCGGGCAGTGGTGGGATCCAAAAATTTTAGTAACAGGTTCCCATGGTGGTGGGGTTCAAACAGTGGCGTAGCGCCAATGGAGCTGGGCGGGGCACAATGGGGGCGGGGCATTAATAATTTCTCTGTTACTGTAAAAAACTCTTACTGTAAAAAAAAGTTCCTAATTTCCAGCTGGTATCTTTCTGTCCATAATTTAAACTCATTATAACAAGTCCTATTGTCTACTGCCAACAGAAACAACTACTTATCCTCTAATTGACTGCCTGTCAAATACTTAATACTTTCAAATACTTAAATTTTGTTTCTAGAAATCAAAAGAAGGATACTTTCCTTAAACAAGGAACTTTACCATATTTCTAAAACATGTTTTTTAAACAGCCCAACAGGGAGAATTATCCCGTTTTCTACCTTCGCTAACCAGCCACATAGGAAACAACAGGACTTTATGATTTTTGGAGCGAATGGAATTTCTAACGGAAAAGCAGACCCAATTAGTAGCCCCCTCTCGGCACACACAAATAATTAGTAACCCACTCTCGGGAACTGGTGAAAACCTGCTGGATCCCACCTCTGCACCTGGGGCAAGCCGCCCCAGATGTCCCCATTGCAACTACGCCCCACCCCTGAATGTGAGGGTACATGATATGTGGTGGCCCAAACATTATTTTGAGGTGCGGAGGGCATGGAACTGTTTCAATTCCTTATTTAAATCTTCTTCGCCAAACAGACTTGTGGGTTGCGACCCAAATAGATGCTCGTGGTATTTGGACCTGGCACTGCCATGTCTTTTTGCCAGGGCAGTCTCTGGAGTGTAGGGATGTGTGATGTGAGGTGGTCCAAATATTGTTTTGGGATGCAGCTGAGCCCCAGTGTCGGTATGTGCAATCGTCCTGGGGGCTCTCTACTTTGGAGCAGCTGGCAGAAGAACTAGGCTTTGGGCCAGGAATCAGTATATCCCCTTGGAGGGCAGAGTCCCCTGAATGTGGCAGTATATAGTGTGTGGTGGTCCAAATTTTATTTTGGGTGCAGAATTTTTAAATTGTCCACAGGATTCAGGAACTAGGAAATGTGAATAAGGAGCTGGGAATGAACTGGGAATCAACTTCAGCCTTGTTGTTCCAATGTACTTTTAACAACCTACAACTTATGTGAAATAAAACTCACCCTCTCACTCTAGATGGTTTTTCTTTCATTCATGCCCACTGTTGCAAGCCTTCCATGACACACAGGCTAGGGGTCATTTCATACAGCAATGGTGGTGCTGGTGGGGGTGAGGTGGGGGTAGAAAAGCTGTCCTCCAAGCATCTCAACTTCAGAAAGGAGGGAGTGTCAAATCAGCCCTCAAGAAAGGAGGAGGAGGAATTAGTTGTTAGTACTAGCCTATTCAGGGGTAAAGACCTTCTTGGGAGTAGGGTAAGAGAGCTAGGATATGAGTGTGTGAAGGAAGTGGTTAAAAATGAGAAGGGGAGTAGTTTTCTGGTGTGAAGGACGGTTAACTGGTAGTGGCTCCAGGAGGGACAATGGTTAAATAATTCTCTCTGTGTCTAGTCCTGTGGTATAGGAGTAGAGACTAGACTGTGGCTCAACACCTCTGAGAGGGATTCTATAAGGAAGGAGCAGACTTAGAGACACATTCTGAGGCAAGAAGCAGAACCCAGAGACAAAGCCTCCTCCAAGCACCACCCCCCCACTGCACAGAGCCAGGAATACCACAGCTCTACCTTCCTGCACAGTGTGCAGGGTTGGGCCTCCCTCAGCCCCACATCACTGACCTGCCTGGAGATCATTACTTTTAGCAGGCCTAGTCCTGCCTCAAATTATCATTTCAAGTTATGGTGAGCATTTCAAAAATAACTTGACAAGATATTCCAAGGCAGAACTGGGCCTGCTAAAAGCAGGCAGACAGGGCCATGTTCTTGATCTCCAAGGTCAGTGCCTTGGACTATGTTTTCAAGTTATGGTGATCATTTTAACAACATACCCATGAGCCTTTGCTAAATATGCAAATTAATTTGAACACATAGTCCAAGGCACTGACCTTGGAGATCAGTAACGAGGCCCTGTCTGCCTGCTTTTCGCAGGCCCAGTTCTGCCTTGGAATATCTTTTCAAGTTATTTTTGAAATGCTCACCATAACTTGAAATGATAGTTCAAGGCAGGTCTGCTAAAAGTAATGAGATAAGGCTATCCCTTGGATCTCCAGGCAGACCAGGGGGGTGGGGCTGACTGAGGCCCAACTCTGCACACTTTGTAAGGGGTGAGGCTGTGGTGTTCCCAGCTTCCTGCAGCAGGGAGGGGGTGCCTGGAGACTTGTAAACCTAATTTGATGCACCAGCTTGCTCTCTGGCAAAGTTGGTGTGCCTCCATTGGGAGGCTGACTCTCTGGTCATGTGGGGGGGGCTGATTTTGTGCCACCCCCCCCACCCCTGTGACCAGATGGCATGCACCCAAAGACATGGGTTACCCCATGTAACCAGGCAGATATGCCACTGACAGACAGACAGCAGGAGTGTTGTTTGGCAAGTCAGCCTCCTTGTCTTAGTGTGGCTGTTAAGCCCAGTAACCTTTGTTTAAGGCTATTTATTTTATGAAGAGAGGAGCCTCCTCTAGTGTTTGATGTTGGAGAGGCTTCTAGAAGATGGGTTACCCTTGTGGGGATTACATAACCCCTACAGATGGAATTTGTATTTTCAATCCATCTAAAACTAGTACAGCCTTTAAAAAAAAACACCAAGAGAGCCTTTAAAAGGAGAATTCTGTTCATATACGAAGAGGTTACAGGAGCACTTCCTCTAAAGTGCTGCATCAAGAAGTACTTCATTCTGGTTAAAAAGTCAGAAAATGTCATTAGTGCCAAAAAAAAAAAAAGGACCTGGGCAGGGATTGGGGGAGGGAAATGTGCCAGTGCCAACCATTTACAATTGTGTCTCAGGCACTAACAACACCCACTGGACTCACACACAACTGTAGAACTCAAGAATCCCAAACGTAATAGCTGTGGATAGTTTGGGGAAGGGGCTCGAATGGTTTACATTCCCTCCTGAAATTGCATTTATGTGTACAATAACTTCTGGTCTGGACAGACTTTGTGAAAATCAGGCAGATTTAATACATTTAATTCTTTATTGGTGCAGGGGGATAGATGAGGTGATTTCTTAGAATTCCTCAATCAGAAGAAATTGATCAAGCAAGCACCCTGGACTTCTGGGAGATTTTCAGTACACCCTTATGTAGAGTTAAACCAAGGGATTAAATCACAGAGGCCTAGACTGGTTAATAGTTCCGTGCTCTCCTCTCCCCATGGCTGAGTGCCCCACTGTGCCGTGCTTTATCCCAAGCCTGACTGAAGCATGTGAATCCAATCTAGAGGACCACAGAACTGGAGAAACCTCCATTACTACTAGTTGGAATCTGTCCAGTATAAAGAGCTTAACTGAAAGCTACAAGTACACATAAATTCAAAAATTCCATCCTGAGTCACATGGCATGTAAGAGGTATAAAAGGATCAAAGCAACAATATTTGCAGAACTTCCATCATCATTAATTGCGTGATCTGACCTTTCATGTCTATTGCTTTGATAAGTTTAGTGCATATTTGTCAATAAGGTGAGCGTTAGCTCCACTGTACTGAAATCCATTCGCCCAGCCAAATAACACCTGGAAGTCAGGGTGCTGAATGGATATAAAGTAGCAGACCTTGGTTCAAATCCTAGGTCAGCCTGGAGCTTGCTGGGTGGCCTTGGGGGCGATTTACTATCTCTCAGCCTAAATTCCTCATCTGTAAAGTGGGGAGCATAATGGCCTCTCAGAGTTGTGAGAATAAGCAAGATAAATATTGTAAAGCACAGTGTGCATTAAGTGTGCTATATAAATGATAAATTGTAACATGCCCTGGGCCATGTGACACGCACTAACCAATCTCAAATTACAGAATTATTGATTATTGGACAGTATATCAAATTAAATTTAAAAAAATAGGCAGATGTGGCTGTTCCAATGCGTCGTTTCACCGTGTTGAATATCCAGCTCAGCCCTAATCACAAAGCTGCCTTCTTTATGGAGTAAAATGCTGGAGGGTGGGAGCTGGCCCTTTGCTTACGGAAGCTCCAGCCCACAAACTCACATCTCAAAAGTCCTGCAGCTTGACAGTCTCTTCATGGTATCTGTTCCCCAGAGGCACCGATGCCTTTTACAAAAAGCACCTGGGCTCTGCAAGGAGAATTCTCTGCGGTCTAGCACGCAGGAGACATCTGCAGTGAGGGGTTATTTTGGGGAGGGGAGGTAAGGAGAAAGCATGTTAATTCAATTAGCATGATGCATAAAGCCCTCACAGTTTGGTAGATTGGCAAAGAAGGGCTCAGATGGTTTCCGGGTGACACAGAAAAAAAAGTTCAGCATCTAGAAAGTGGATGCTGATCAAATGCCTGGCCTCTGCAAACGGTAGCCACCGTCTCTTTGCATTAATCAGCCTGAGGAAGGAGCAGAGCAACTGGAGCTCTTTCTCTGGAGCCTGCAATGCCAGACACACAAACATGTTCGTTGATTCACGAATCAGATTTACCTTTTTTTAAAAAGTGTTTAACCCTGGCCAAAAGCAACTGCATATATCTGAGCCACTGAAACAATAATGTTACAACTGTAATGGAGTTTGGGGCAGACATGCTATCGTGTACCATTTTGTTCCTGGATTAAACCGGCCTGTATGTATATTTTCTTTTAGGATACGGGGAGGAAAAGGTTCCTCTGTACCTCACAGCAGAGCTGACTTCACGGAGACATTTGGCTTTGACTTGCTAACCTTATTCTTTGTTCTCCCAGGGGCCTCTAACATGGTCATTGTGCTCACTCCTGATCCCTGGTTATGACATACTGTCTGAAATATTTTGTTTAGGTATGGAATCATTTTTTTTTCTCCCATCTGGGCTCCACACCGCCGGCTTCAGATTGGCTTTTGCATGAGGATGATTGTGCCATCATTGGCAACACTGTATTGTCGAAGGTTTTCACGGCCGGAATCACTTGGGTGCTGTGTGGTTTCCTGGCTGTATGGCCGTGTTCTAGCAGCATTCTCTCCTGACGTTTCGCCTGTATCTGTGGCTGGCATCTTCAGAGGATCTTCAGAGGATCATCTTCAGAGGATCCTCTGAAGATGCCAGCCACAGATGCAGGCGAAACGTCAGGAGAGAATGCTGCTAGAACACGGTCATACAGCCCGGAAACCACACAGCACCCAAATTGGCAACACTGCTTGCATGCAGATTTTCTACCTGCTATTCCTCGCTCACCAACCAGGAGACTTTCTCTTTTTATCCCAGTTAGGACTTTTTGAAATCCTACTAGCAGTGGGAGAAGGAAAATGGTAGATGAGGAGGGATAATGAGGCTGGATATGGACCAAGAATACAAAAATCTACATCTTCTCTTTCACACTTTTCCAAACCTGCTTAGGGTAATATCTTCCAGCAGATATTGCAGTAGAGTTGGGGAAACCCCAGAAGGTTGGCAGAAGTGCAATGGAGCTGTATGGAAGCAAGTGTTAGATCTGTTGAAATTTAGGGGTGGGGGTGTAGGATAAGGAATTTATTCTCTTTATTCCTGTCCCACCCTCACCTTGTCATGTAGCTCTGCCAGAGGTCCCTTCCGCACATGCAGAATAATGCACTTTCAACCCACTTTCAGTGCACTTTGCAGCTGGATTTTACTGTGAGGAATAGCAAAATCCACTTGCAAACAATTGTGAAAGTGGATTGAAAGTGCATTATTCTGCATGTGCAGAAGGGGTCAGAGGTCCTCTGCTGTACAAATTTCTGTTCATCCTCCTTGCCGTATAGATGGATCCACACCAACCTTTTTACATATTGGCATCCTTTGCTTGCTCATTTGATCCTGAGAATCCAGACAATATTTCTCCCAAACCAGTACATTCCCAGTCCCTGTACCACCTCATCATTTCTCATTTTTAAGCATTCTTTCTAAGCAAGAAGCTGTTTGTAGCCGTTTTTGTAGCTTCTTTTTGCAATTACTGGTACTTCAGATGTATGCAGACTCATTGCTATCATTTGACCCAGCTTTGAGAGGTGTCTTGTGTTGTACAGTGAAACCTCGGTTTTCATTGCCTTCAGTTTTCATCGGTTTAGTTTTTTATCGATTTTTTCAGTGAAAAATTTGTCTCGGTTTTCATCGATTTGCCTCGGTTTTCATTGATTTGCAGTAAGGTGCAGGGGTTTGTGGAGAAAAATCACCTGGACAAAGCTGTTGCAGGCCGTGTCTGCAACTTGTTTAATGACAATGTCTTGCCCCATTTCAGACAAATCTTAAAGAGGCATCAGAAACAGACCTCTTTGGACAGCTTTCTGGGGCGACATTGATCCACTTGCTCTGAAGCTGGTCCTAGTGTTATTGTTTGTTACTGTTTTCAGCATTAAACACTATGTTTATTCACCAAAATGTGTTTTTGGTATGTTTCCTTTTGGAGTCGCTCTTATGAACACAGATTAATTGGATTTACATTGATTCCTATGGAAAAGTTTGCCTCGGTTTTCATTGGTTTCGGTTTTTATCGATTCTTTTCGGACGGATTACCAACGAAAACCAAGGTTCCACTGTACTTGGTATCTGCAATCTTTTCTTCATCACCTGGCCCTCTCTACACCACCTTGCCCTGTCACCGTTAGCTATTCTAAAATGGCATCTTCCCTGCAGATTAAACTATAGTGAGCCCTGCTGCAACTTTAAGGCATAATAGCGTAACATTTACAAGTGTTTGTCCATTTAATCTCATCTTTGCTTAGAAAATATAGAACTGAAGGCAGTAAAACTTGTGAATGTCACCATTTTTATTAAAATATCTATTATGTGCTCAGGTGCCAGGACTTGCTCACTGTATTTGGTGGGAAATAGGTGGCGCTCTCCGTTCATCACCTTTATAACTGATCAAGCTGCAGTTTCACACACAGAGAGGCAAAATTCTCAACCATTTCCCTTGTTTTTGCCTTTTCCCACCCACGCACCTGTAGCAGCAATGGCACAGAACTTCTTGAAGGGCAAGAGCTGGGCTGGGTAAGGCCCTCTCCTCACAGTAGCCAGGGCTGTGGGTGCTCTGGTTAAGGGGTGAGGGTTGGGTGAAGTTTCCCCAGAATAGCTCTCTCTTTTGAAAAAGGCAGACTGTGGAGAAGGGACTAGATATGCAGCAATTTGCACAGACAGAATCAGGCATTTTTACTGGGGGGTGGGTGGGTTGGGGGAGTGCAGTAGTGTCTGCTGTGTAAGCACTGCATTCTCTGGTCTTGCAGCGGAGGAATGAATGTGTATATGTAGAGCAGTTGGGTGCCATTATTTTTATATTTATTTTAGATTGCAAGGTGTTTTGGCAGGGGCTTGTCTTGTTTTTATTTCTTGCACAGCAGTTAATACTATGTTTAGCACTTAGCAAATACACTAAACTAAACACCCTGGTTGCTAAAACCCAGGCAAAATATGCTTCTTGTCCTAGGAGAGAGAGAGAGAGAGAGAGAGAGAAAGGGAGGGAGGGAGAGAGAGAGAGAGAGAGAGAGAGAGAGAGAGAGAGAGAGAGGTGAAGGCGAGAGCAGACCTTGAAACAGACCTATAGATCATGAATGGAGAGATCTAGTTTCTGTCCACAGATATTTAGGGTCAGACAATAGGGAGGACTGCTGTGGATTTATTATCCTGATTTGCCTTCATATCACTTAACAATTCTCAGGGATTCATCAAAGACCAACTAACGAAACTAAATTAGGAAGTACAGATGGGGTTCAGGGATGTTGCAGATTTCATGTGAATGTATCAGGCAGACAAACATACCATAGTTGAAGTCAAAACCACTCACAAGCAGAGCCTCAGATCTCTGCATCTAACCACTGTCTCACTTGAGCAGCCGCTAAACAGCTTTGTGGTAGTGCAGTAGCTGTGCTGGTACAGTTGTTTTTCTTCTGTTTGGCAAGCTGCTTTTGCATATGAGCAATAGGTGATACAGATTCTCCCCAAGGGTCATGGAGGATTGTGTCATAATTGAATGATGTGGTAAGGAACAGAAGTTCCATAAGGCAGCGTGAAAATATGCATGGATAAAAGAACCTTGTCAATAACACAGATTTAAAAACAAGCAAGCAACAAGACGTCCAAAAATAGTGTTTTTATTTTCAGTGACTGACTCACTTGTTCACTGTATTGTTATCCTATAGCAGCGTTCCCAAACTTTATTGGGCTGCTGCCCCCTTGGCTCTTGTCCCAGGCCACATCCCCAGTGCCCGCCCCCCCCCCCCACATATGAACATACACCTTTTTCTTGGTATTAGGTCTACTGCAAATTCAGAACAATTTCTAACACTATAAACACATGTACATATTTGACAAATCAAACCTGACCTAGTAAAAGAAAACCTGACCAAGTAAAAGTATATTCATTGAGGTGTTTTAGCAATATGAAAAGGTTTGTTTGCATCTCACCCTTTATGTCTTCACTGTTTTAATGGGATGGATGTACTTAGTGCAGGGATACCAGCTTCTCAACATCAATCTGCAAAGCACTAAGAAGTCTTAAATCCCCACATCCAGTAATTTTCAGCCTGTTTCTCTGCTTGGAAAAAAACTTGGGTGACTGAACTGAAGGCCTGGCTTTACTAAATATAATGCTGGGAATGCAAAGAGTACATCTTGACTTTGTTCCACAGTGCAAGATAGCCATAAAGGTCTTTTGGGGAGAACCGTGTAAATGGGGCACAGAAATTGCGTAATAAAGATGCCTATTGCTGGCTCTTTGCCTTGCTTCACAGCAAGGACAGTACTGCTGCTTTTTCTTTTTAAAAAATCTTGTCTTGCAAAGCAGCTGTGATGGGGCTTTTTGCCTTGGCTTCCCTTTGCCCCACCAGGGCTACACAGCGTGGGGATTGCTGCTGCTTTTCCTTTAAAACTTACCAGTCACCAGGATGAAAAGACAAGACCTCCCCCCAACCCAAGGAATCCCTGACCAAGGAATCCCTGTGCTGCCCCAAAATTCTTCACTGTCCCTTTTATGTTTCCACTGCCCCCAGGATGGCAGTACTGTCCACTTGGGGAATCCCTATCTTATAGGATTCTGAGCACTATGCTGCAACAACAGGTGTGTGAATGAGGAGGGAACAAGGATTTCCATCAGGCTATAACCAAAATATGGCTGGAGGACTCAGGACCAAAAAACATGTGGCAGCATCCTTGTGGTCACCCCAAGGACATCGTCATCATTTTAAAATGAATTGAAAATGATTTGAAAATGCCATAAGGGACTGATCCTTATTGGGCCCACTGTGTGACACTCTTGTGTCCCCCCCCCCCAATGCCTTTTCTAGTGCTGAATCAGCCAAGGGGGGTAGAGAAAGTGGCCATTTTGACCCTTTGATGGGTTTGTGTGTGGGGTACTAGAGCCCCTCACCCCACTGTGGGCTCAGTCATGATCAGGCCCTTGTGGCATTTTAAAATCACTTTAAAATGTTGATAGCATCCTCATGGTGGCCACAAAGTTGCCATCACATCTAGTTTGGCCCTTAGGTGAGGAATTAAAGGGGCCCAAAGTGGAGAGTCCCCCAGAGGGATCTTGCAATCAAGATGTCTCAAATATCACTTTGCCTCAGTCTTGGCTGAGCATGTAGTCTTTAATCAATTCCAGACTGTGGGATGGTGGTAATTGTTCATTGTCAATATTTCTTCTTTCACAAGTCTGTGGCTCACGCAAGGACAAATTATTATGTACCTTGATTATGTACCTTGTCCTGGTTTCCAGGAATACTTTTGGCCTCTGTGACAGCTTCTTATTCCGTCAGTGAGGCTTCTACTTCCGTCAGTACCCAAAGAGGGAAGGGACTTTGCTAAAGTGTAACCAAGACTTTGCCAAAGTGTAACTAAGCAGAGCCAACCTGAATATAAAAAGCTAACTATAAAAGCATAAAAGAGAGAGATTGCTTTTAATTGGCAGGAGGAGAAAGTGCCAGTTAATTGGGGGTGGTTATTTTGAACAGAAAAGATAGTTGGAGGAGAGTTTTGGAGAGGCAGAGGTTGAGTGAACAACTTTGTAGTCTTGACTGAAGCTTTACTTTCTGAGGTGACTGTCAGATAGGCATGGCTTGTCCGATCTGTGTCTCCTGGTAGCAGTTTAACACAGACACACACAGGAACATTGTTTCCTTTTGGGAAAGATAGGTTGAAAGGGAGAGGCAGTGAGGCATCTATTTCCATCAGTACCCAAAGAGGGAAGGGATTCTTCTGAAGGTCAGAAGGGAAAGTTCTGATCATAATCCATGTGAATACAGAATAATCTTCTGGTAGATTATCCTTAGTCTGGTGTTAGAGCAAACTGCTAAGATTTTACCTCAGTGTAAAAGCATTCACTCAAGCCCTCTATAGGTGATAGGGTTCTGATAACTCTAGCATCAGGATCTGTACAGACCAACTGGAATTATAAATTCCTAAAGTAAACTGACAGTATTTAAAAGCTTTCTGTATGAAAGCCAGCATGGTGTACTGGTTAAGAGCAGGTGCAGGTTTAGAGAACCTGGTTTGATTCCCTCCTCTGCCACTTGATCTGTGGAAGCTTAACTGGTGATAAGCTTGTGCACTCCAACATATACCAACTGGGTGGCCTTGGGCTAGTCACAGTTCTTCAGAGCTTTCTCAGCCCCACCTACCTCACAGGGTATTTGTTGTGAAGGGGGAAGAGAATGGAGTTTGTAAGCCCCTTTGAGTCTCCTTACAGGAGGGAAAAGGAGGATATAAATCCAACTCTTCTTCTCTTCTTCTATGTTAAGTTACTTGTGAAATCTTGCCAGGGACTGAGAAACCTTTCCAAATCTTGCAACAATATCTAAAATGAAACAGCAACATCGCTCTGTAAATAACTGCCTGATATTGCAACTTACTTGTTTTCTCTTGGTGACAACATTGAACAATTTAGTTAGTTCTAATAATTTTTGTTAGTTCCTTTTTAAAAAACTGTTCAAAAGCCTCTGGTGTAAAATCATTTCTGACAAGGAATAGAGTGGGAAAATACAGTGACACTCTACAGCTTTCTGGGAAGGTCATTAGAACTGAGCAGGGGGAGGGAGCCCAATTTATTGAATAAATCTAGTTTAGTTTTAGGGTGGGACAAGATTTATTTACCTTTATAACATTACTCACATGCTACGTTCATAAAGAAGGTGCTGCTCAGATCCTGAGAGGACAGACTAATTGTCTTTTTGAGGGAAAAATGTCCTCAGTGCGTCAGAAAGTGTAGGGTTGTCGCAGCCTTGATTGTCAATAGTAGCCCTGGTAGAACTGGCATAGTTAGTTGTGGAGGTGATACTGCAGACTGCCATTAGTGGAACATTCACATGGAATCAGACAGATGACACTACAAATCTCGTTTAAAGGTCTATGAGGTGGCAAATTCTT
Source organism: Sphaerodactylus townsendi (assembly GCF_021028975.2). Lineage (NCBI taxonomy): Eukaryota > Metazoa > Chordata > Lepidosauria > Squamata > Sphaerodactylidae > Sphaerodactylus > Sphaerodactylus townsendi. Next base: position 128,732,375 of record NC_059427.1, on the reverse strand, counting down.
TTCCATTGCCATTGCTTGAATCCGATCCATCAAAACTATTGGGGTGGTTTGAGCTTGAGGCCCTCTGGTCTGCATGCATCTGGATCTGATTTGGAAATTGGTTCTGATTATTTTGCTTGATTATATGCTGATAAAAATTTATTTCATCCAGTCCAGCTTAGATGCCAGTTTGAGGAGGGTCGAACCTGTGCTGGGGGTACTGGTGGCAACTTCTTGTCAGAGTTCCATGGCTAGCTTCTAGTGAGTTTCCCTGACTGATGTTGACAGAGTGCTTGGGGTTGTGACAGCCTCACCCTGCCTTATATCTCTGGCTGTTCTGGCTTTTAAGATCCTGCCAGAAAAAGGTTCTGAAACCCTTGAAGGAGAGTATAATTTTGTTCCCTTTAAAGAGGGAATTTTCTTCTCAGTTAAAGGAAGCTGAAATTAGACCCCTTGTTTTGATGTTATTTTCAGAGAACAGTGATGTGGACAATTATCATCCTTCCAATCTTCCCTTTCTGGGCAAGGTGACTTAGCAGGTTGTGGCAGAGCAACTGAAGGCATTTTAGGATGAAATATCTGTCCTTGACCTTTTTCTGTCTGGTCTGAGGCTGGGATGCAGGACTGAAACACACTTGTAGCTTTGGCTGATGATTTTTTACTTATAGTTGGATAAGGGCAATCCATTGCTGCTGATACTTCTCAACTTAACAGTGGCAATTGATACATTCAACTATGATGTTTGGGTGGACCAACTACAACCAGTGTTTGGGACTAAAGGGATCCATCCTCAAATGTTTTTGCTCATTTCTTTTTGTCAGGAAACAAAGAGTTATCATTAGAGAGGCAGATTTAACTATCTGGGCCCTGATGTATGTGGTACCACAAGCATGCATTTTATGCGCAACACTCTCTATATAAGACCAGTGGCTAATCTCTATATAAGACCAGCTTTAGAGTGGATTGTCATCAGCCACCAATCAGAAAGAGAGTACAGGTGAGTGAGCAGAGGCTGTTACTCCTAGCAGAAGTGACCGTTTTGCTTGGCAGGTGAGTCAGGTGACAAGGAGCAGTGAGTCTCTGCCATTTACTTGACTGTATCATGGCCTTATATCATCAGGAAAGGGGGACTAGCTAGCCTCCAATTAGAAACCAGCCTTGACTCTAGTTAAGTTGGATTAGAAAGCTTGGATTTACACTCAGCAATGCAGCAGATTGGGCTTGCATTTAGCATCAGGTTTTGTATGTTTCTTCCCTGCCTTGTGAGCTATAATCATCTGATGAGATCCTAAAATGGATACTTCCATGTTCAGTAGTTTTTATTGTTACTTACTAAAAGCAGGGTCTTTTTGGTAATGACACTTCTCTTTGCAATACTGTTTCCCAAGTGTCCTGTCAGACTAATTATGTTAAAGTTTTTTGAAAGTCTGCGAAGACTCTGAAAACTTTGGACTTAGTGCTTGGGTCTTACATTTAGATATTGTTGGCCAATGTAAAATATATTTGTTTAATTATATTTTTGATATATTTGTTTTACATTTTTTTTATATTGATTAGGCGGGTTAAAAAGTAAAAGCAAAAAATTAAATGCTGTCAATTAACTTGGATGGAAACTGGTCCATATTATGCTGCTCTAAAAGTTCTGAGTTTTCTCATTCCCGATCTTCAGTTTCTTTCCCTCAGTCCAGTCCTGTGGGATCATCTTGATTCTGTTTCAGGGGTTATTTGCAGAAGGTTTCAGGTTCAGTCCCTGCTATTTACAGTTAAATGATCTCGACTTAAGATCCCAGAAAGAAGTTGCCAGAGAATAGAAAATACGGGCCTAGCTGGACCAGTGGTTTGACTCGATGCAAAACAATTTCATATGATTCTCTCCAGTTCCAGTCTTCTGTTCTTTGATTATGTTTGCCCCTCAGTCCTCACCACCTGGATTAGCCTGTTCCCAGCTGTGCTGATTCTCATAAATCCCTTCAACATTTTCCTGTGAACCAAGGGAAAACCTATGCAAAATGTAGCCAAGATGCCAGTAGAGAGGCTTGTCTCTATTTGTGTAGAAAGTTGCAGTTCAGGAGTTTCATCAACCTGCATACCAGCACTCATTTTCCAGTGAATCGTAAATGTCTTACTAGCTCACCTAGGCATTGTTACCCTAAGCCGAGAAGAACATTGCTTGGAGAGGGCTATTTTCACTTTGATAGCCACTTTGATCCAATCCAACTATGCAACCTGGGATGAGGACCTTCCCGTCAGAAAGTATGGGTTTTCCTTTAATAAATAACTATGAAAGTTAATGGTCTTGGAACTAGATATAAAAATGATGCAGAGTTGGGTGGGGAAGGAAGAAGGCGGGAGAGCGGCTTTTGAAACTATAATTGAACTAATGGAAGCTCGGCAAGTGCCTCATTTTGGAGGATAATTGGTCGCTTTTTGTCACTTGTGTCCATTTACAAACTTAGCTTTTCTTTTCCTTATTGATTTTTTCCCTTTACAGAGTGAGGCACTTAGAGGCAATTTCTGAAAGCCCCAAATGATTAATAAAACCCCATTTCCCTCTCTCATTAAAACAAAGGAATTAGGAGCTACCACTTGATTTGTTTGGCAATCCTGCAAAAACTTAAACCGGAAGCTGTTAACAATGGCTGGTTCCCTGTTGTAGTAATGGATCTAGGAATTAATTTTAAAAAAAATTCAGAGGGATTGGCAGTTCTCTCTGTTAGAAGTGACTGTTATCAAGTCAGTTTCTCTGCTTACCAATGGAATTCACTACTGTGGCTTTCCAGCTTCTTATACAGTTCATGGAAAAATCAGACCTGCTCTATCTCCCGCCCCTAGTTTGTGTACAGCTAGAACTCAGTGTGAAACTGCTTTACACCGAGTCTGATTCTTTTTGTCTAACCAGTCCTTTATCAAATCCACTGACAAGTGGCAATTGTTAGAGGCCTCAGTCTGTAGTCTTCCCCTGCCCTGCTACCTGGTTCCCATTAATTGTGGGAACCAGGGTCTGTCTGAACTTGAACCTTATGCATGCGTAGTAGATACTCTACTGTTGTGCTGCTGTCCCTCTCCATAAGGGAATAGACCTCTGCTCCTCTACAAGCAAAAAAACACAGTTGGATCTGAGAGACTCTCACTTCTGTGGTACATTTAATTCTTTGGCCTTGGGCAAATTCCTGTCTTTTAAAAGGGATGAGAGTGGAAACCTATTGCACAGTGTCATTGCAAGGGCAGATACAACTGGAGATTACCAGAGACTTATCAAATTAAAAACTAAGCCTAAATGAAGCCTAACTAAATGAAGGAATCTGAGTTTTATATGCCCGTGTCCAACTTTCTTTCATGGGTTTCCAGTTTGTCCTGGTCATTTGACCAAGATGAGGTTTTATATTTTCAATTTTGACTGGGTAGCATTTCTGCAGTTGCAAGGACTTCCACCCAAAAAATACAATTCCCCCGGTGTCTTTTGCAATGGGAGACTGCAATATCCCCCAAATCCTACACATTGAATTTCAGGGCTATTCAGGCACCTACAGGAGGGGGAAGGAAAAATCATACTCTGGGAGTGGAATAGCTAACTGGAATGCCAGCTGATTCTGTTTTATTGCATCTTGATCATTCTGTTGAATCCATAAGGACAGCGATTACTTAGTAGACAACCAAAGTATGTTCTGATCAAAAGTTTCCCACTTTTCATGGCCAAGTTCCTAAATATATTAGAAGTCTAAGATTAATAGCAAATAAATTCAGTAATTTAATGTTTTAGTGTATGATCCAGATAATATTGGGACAAAGAATTACAATGCTGGTGTTGTACCTTTTATGATGTTGTACCATTGTTGGATTTATTCAGGCTTGCAGGGTCACAGTAAATTCTTTATCAGGCCAAATGGAAATGCAGTACACAACAAAGTTACTCACAATCACAATTACCTGTAGATTTTACTATTCTGGAGAACACAGAAATGAAACCTGCAGGAGAGTTGGGGGAGCAGGAAACACCCCTAAAGAGATTAGAATCAATTTTCTGAAACCAAAGCCTAAAAGCATGGATGAGTGAGATGTTGGTACTGTGTTCTACACTTAGGTTGTCTGCATGTTAAGGCCCAGGAACTGAAGCAGCATAAAAGATCATATTAATTGTCCATGCTTGCTCATATCAACTGGAGATGAGCAACATGTTACAAGACAGATCACTGCACTTAGCCCTTCATCCCAGAATGCTTGTGGTCAGTTGGTGTATGTAAAAGGGTAGACATGAGAGAATCTGGGTAAAACTCTCCTCTGTGTGCATAAGAGAGAAACTGCAATAATTATGTGATGCCAAGCAAAGATGATCAAAGGTAAGGCAACATCTTTATGTAAGTGACAGATCTTTCATCATCTGAAGCAGTGGAAGAAGGATAGCACCTGCATACAAGTCAATATATGTTAATTTATTAAAATATAAGCAAAATGTAAATAACAGTAATATGGAGGATGGGAGGAGGACAGTAAGGCTTGGTGGGGGTAAGGAAGAAACCTCAAATGACCACAACTGGTGATGTGGTCTGTTTCAAGCTGGATGTAGACACTGTTTTTAAGGGAGTGAAAAGTGGTTTCCATGGTATTCACTTTTGATCCATAACTGCTTTGGTTGAGTGGATTTGATGATATTTGAAAAAATTCAAGAATCTGCAAAACTAAGGCAGATTCTGAATGGGTCAAAAACCCTTTTACACCATTTTAAACCATTTTACACCATTTTCACACCACTGTTTTTGGCCCATGTGGAATCCACCTGATACACTGAGCAACCAATGGCCCATTTTCTAATTTTCTAAAGGGAAATAATAATTCAGTATTTAAAAAGAAGTTGCTGCTGGTTCCTCACCTGGCTCCTTTCTGGTTTTGCAGTTTGCGTAACAGGTAGATATATTAATAGATCAAAAGTCTCTTAGGAGGCAGACTGCCCAACTATTTTTCTTTTCTTTTTTTGCTTTGAAAAGACCACATGTACATGATACACTTATTATTTACCTTTGCCCACCTTCTCAATATAATCATTTTAAACTGACTGGCAAAATTACTTTGTGATTTGTGGGAGAGAGAGTTATGAGAACATAGGCACAAGCCAATAGGTGCCTTTCATAGGTACATCTTTCCCTTTCAAGTTCCATCAAACTGAGAACCTGCACAACTTGGAAGAGCAGAAAAAAGTCAGTTTATAAGGGAGTAAAGCTGCCTTTGTAGCTGAATGTTTGTTTGTACCCTCAAAAAATAAGATAGTCTTTAGCTTCGGAAAGGGAGGAGGAGGGAGCTGAAAGCTGGGTGCAGGTGTACATGAAGAACACACGTGTATATATTTGAAAGTTATGCATAGGGAAGAGGGTTGAGAAGAAGCATGCATATATTTAGTGTGCAATTGCAAATGCCAGGACAGATTATGGCAGGTCATGGGTGGTGCCTGTTAGAATCTGGAACTTTCTGACTTCTACCATTGATTATCTCACAGAACATGTTTCCATTGATCGGATTAGTAGAATACTGGCTGGCAGTCCCACTCAGGGCCAATTCTATGTTAACAGTCCCCACAGAGGAGCCTACTGGAATGATTTCCCTACAATGGCAGCTCCATGGGATGGTGGTAACATTTGCAAGCTGCTTTGCTTGGGAGACAGCCTGGTTTTCAGAGAGCCCCGTTTCGTGATCTGGCTTCTAACAAAGGGCTCTGCCAAATGCAGCCGTAGGCTTCCCTGGGCTCCTTATTAGATCTGCCAGTATCTTGCTGGTGTTTGTCATAAATGAAATTAGTAGAGAAAAGGGTGCTGGGCTGTGATTGGAGAGGAGCAGGAGAGCGGCAACACAGCCCAGACTGAGGCATGGGACACATTTATTCAGTAGCTGTGGCTTGATTAGTTGCAGGTGAGCTGATAGCACGTGGTTTGGATTTCAGCGAGATTTAGGAGGAAGAGATTGGAAACACATTGCTGGCAAAGTCAGCTGGCTCACTGGGAAGTGTGTGACCCAACTCTACACTTGGAGCAGGACGTGCTTGTTAGAGTCATAGAGCTGGAAGAAAGCACAGGCTGCTGAGTCTTTCTATCTCTGAGGCAAGACCAGCAGCCAATCACAGCAGTCCATTCAAGACCAAAAGTGTGCTGTGGTAATACAGCAAATATACATTACAGAAAAAGCTCCCACAGTGTAAATAAGTCCAAGGGATTCAAGCAAGAGAGATTGGAGAGTTAAATTGGAGAGCTGCTGTAGTCTAATTACTATGAATGTGACTTGGGCAGCCCTAAATTCAAAATTATCTTCTGTCTCTTCTGCAAAAATTCACTGGGTGATCTTTTTAGACACGTCATATTCTCTTAGATACTAGCAGAGGCGTAGCAAGGGGGGAAAGCACCTGGTGCACTGGTGCATCCTCCGCCCCCGCCCCAGAACACCCCACCACACCTCCGGAACGCCCCCGGAACACCCTCGCCACAACCCGGCCCCCCCAGAGCTACGCCTCTGGATACTAATCTACCTTATAGGGCTGATGTCAGGCTTACAGAGGAAACACACATGGAACTTTTGAACGCTGAAATGCTCCAGGTAATTTATGATGATGATACTAAAAGAGAAAGGAACCTCCTCCCAAAAGAGTCCCAAGCCCTCTAGCTCAGGGGTCTGCAACCTGCGGCTCTCCAGATGTCCGTGGACTACAAATCCCATCAGCCTCTGCTAGCATGGCCAATTGGCCATCTCTAGCTAGTATGACTTGTAAGAAAATTTATTCTTAATGCCAAATGTCATAATCAGTCAGTCCCAGAGGCATGAGCAAAACCCATCCATGGGGTATTCTAAAAAATCCCAATCTTGGTAGACTTTCAGTGCAGTACTAAGCACAGTTATGCCCTCAGTAGGTATCTAGCACTCAGAAACTGGGTACATTTATGAGGATGGGGGAGGGGGGACAAAGGGTGGTGTTGATGTGTGAGTGTGTAGAGCTCTCTGGAAGAAGGCTATTTCTGATTTTGAAGCCAGTTATTTTAAGTGCACTTTGTATTTCTCACAGTGCTTCTTCGCCCATCTTTTACTGTACTTTCCAGCAATGAGTTAGCAGTATATCTAATATCTCCAGGAATAGTAAGATACTGATTCTGATCTCTCCTAAAGAACACAGGAACAACTGGGCACAAAATAAAAATAAGATAACAATTTTGTTCATTGCACTAATTAATAATGCTTTGCCCTAGATCTCTCCTGCTAGTTTTTGTAAATAAATACTTCCTGGTTTACGATATCAAAATTTTGAAAAATATTATTTCCTAACTGAGATTCCTATCCATTTCACCCTGTCTGGCTTCTTCAAAGGGTACCAACCTCAAGGTAGGGCCTGAGTTCTCCGGGAATTACAATAGATCTTCAGACCACTGAGATGAGTTCCCCTAGAGGACCTGACAGCTTTGGAGGGTGATGGTATCACATTCCTGTTGAGCACCCTTCCCTCTAGGGAGACCAGGTTGCTTACTATGGAGGACAGTTGGCCCTCGGGTTCCTGATGCTGCTTGGTAGAGCAGTGGGAACAAAATTGGTGGAGAGAGGTCTGGCATCGTGCACTGCTGCATCATCACCTTCAGCTACGTACTCAAGAAGTGATGTCACAGCATCAGGCAATACTCTAGGAATTTCCCAAATCTCTATGGTAAAACCACAAAGATCTGGGAAATTCGCAGAGCATCTTCCAGTGCAATGACATCACTTCTGAATACATATGCAGAACTGACAACGTGACAATGCCCAACATCAATTTCTTGTGTCTCTGCCTCCCCAAAACTCACAGGGGCAACTCTCTTACTCCAGACTCCCCAGATATTACCCCCAAATCCTCAAGAATTTCCCAAGCTGGAGTTGGCAACCTTATGCTGGAGTAGCTAATTAAGCTGCTGGGACAATCAGTACGTTTATTTAAAAGAATGTATTTTATGTCAGTTTCTTTTTATTCTTCGTTAATCTATGCGAATAAATAAGAAGACAAGGAGGGGGCTGTATCACAATAATCTCTAGAGTATCAAATCTGAGAGGTATGTATAGAAAGTGGGAGAAGTGTCATGTTGTAAAACTCTGGGCTTTAGCATAAGTCATCCTAGTTCCCTATATATTTGAGAAAAGGAGCAGGGAGAAGGTTATTTTGAGGGTGATTCCCCCTCCCCCACTCCCATGTTTTTGCTGGGTAACTATAGAGGAGGAGCCATTCAGAGCCAATCAAATGGCTGCTTCTAGTGGGAGTGAAGGGAAAAAGTACAGGGGTGGCCAGAACTGCACATCTGGCTCAGCTCATTCTAGGTAACACTTCTCTCTCTATGGTATCCCAAGAGGTGGCTTCTGTGGCTTCTTCAGAGAATTGTTCTCCACTTCACTGACCAGTATGGTGTTTTCAACAGATGGAGATAAAATACTTGGCAAGATGAACTCTCTTTTATTCAGCCTTCCAGACACCTTACACTCAGGTCTGAATAGCGTCAGAGGTGAAATGGAATGAAAATTAGGTCAGGGATGGTGGGAAATAGCAGTTGCCAGGGGGTGTGGACATAGTGCAATTGCAGATAATTAAGTTGAGGAAAGGCCTGTACACTGACCATTTGTAATGATAAGAAGACCTTACAAGCTTCCATTTCCGTCTTCAGGAATGATGGAATACTCAGCCAACCAGGATCTCCAGCTTTTAGACTCCAACAAAACTCCTCTTCTACCACTCCCCGCTTCTCCCTTAGTGTATCCCAGTAAAACAACTCTAAGAGGTTTGGTCTGAACCTGAGGGTTTGTGCTCTGACCTCTCTCTCATTTCATCTCTTAAAGACCGTAGCATCACTTTTGGGCTTCTTTCTCCTCTTCCAATAAACATGGACTGAATAGGGCTTAACATAATTCACAGAGATTAGACTGACCATACTTACAGGCCTGCAACCAGACATCACACTCGATTGAGAGAAGTGGCGTTTAAAAATCTGAGCAGCAGACCCTGCATTACTGGAACAATGCGAGGAGCAGCAGCAGCAGCAGCAGCAGCAGGAGGAGGAGGAGGAGGAAGAAGAATTCTACTCATACAACTCTTATTCATAACATACAATTTAGACATACAATTAAATATTCAAACCTGGCTCCATCATGCCACAGTAGCATTGAGACATTGAGTGGGTGCAGAGTGCTACACCTTGGCTGTTATTAGAAGCTGGATGGAGCATGCATATTACTCCTATCCTGCAGGCATTTCAGTGGCTGCCCATCAGTTAGCGGGTTCAGTTTAAGAGATTAGTTTTCACATATAAAGCCCTTCATGGATCTTCATATCTGCAAGACTGCCTGCCCCCCTTTGCTCTGACATGACAGCTTCTCTCATTGGAGCAGGGTCTTCTCCTCATTCCAACCTGAGCATGGGCAAGATCAGGAACAACCCATGACTTCTCTGTTGTGGCCCTTACCTTCTGGAACAGCCAGCCCAAGGAGGTAAGGAAGGATCCTACTATCCTGGCTTTCTACCAACTATGCAAAACAGAATTAATCAAGAAGGATTTTCGACAGAGGCAAAAGAGTTCTACTGTGCTAAATGATTCACAAAGTTACTTGAAAAAATTATGAGAGACTGTGGTCTATACTGCTGTGTATAGGTTGCTGGAATTAGGATACTACTATGGAATTTTGTGTCATGCTGTGCTTCAGTTCTGATTTTAGACTTCTGCTTGGATCTACAACCCTAATCCTTCACGGTTTATCTGTCACTTGTACTATCTCTGTGTAATACACCTTCAGTCCAAGTGAGAAAGGTAGACTATAAATAAAATAAATAAGCAATCTTAGCTTCCTGAGATTCTGTGGCTTAGGTGTGACTCAGGGTGCCCAATTATCCTCCTTTGGCTACAGCCATTTTAATTTCTACTCTGTGCTAGACAGCTGAATTGTCCCTATTTGACTCTCAGCTTTCCACCTGCTTACCAGAAGAGTCCCTTCCAGTCTCTGAGTTTTCACAGAGTGCAAACCCAAGAATTATCATTTGGAGTTACAAACTATCCAGGGGTAGAAGGCATTTCACCACAAATGCATTGATTAATGATTAAATGACTAGATCCAGGAACAAACACTGAGGGAAAGGAGACTGAACATTGTTAGGGGCATCTTACTGGTAAAGGATTCTGGAATTGCTTAGGATCTGGACAGCATGAAGTAGGGCTTGTTGTTTGTGCTCCCCCACTGATTGTTCAAATACCTTTAATCTTTCTCATATTTATTGTCCGGAGACATAGGTTGCACCTTCAGAAAAAGGTAAGGTGTTGGAGAAACCATGGTACTAGCTAACATTTAAAAGCTTTCAATTATGTTAATTCATTGAAAGCTACCCTAGAGGATTCCTGTCAGCAGGAGAGATGTGATAAGTGAGACATTGCCATTGTGTTATGAGATTATTCTGTTTATCTGGTTTTCAAGTTAATTTTAATAACAATTATCAGTATCTCAGACACCTCTGGGAGTCCTGTCCCACAGGAGGAGGCAGGGATTCTTGGGCTGTCAAGACATTAAGTTAGGTTTCACTTTTTCACTTCCTTTTCTTTGCTGTTCAAATTCCCCTTCTAGTTCAGGGTGGAACTTCTGCTGGCTCTTTTACCCAGGTGCTCATCTCCAACAGAAGGAGCTGTAACCAGGGTAGAAACCTTTAACAAAGCCTACGGCTTTTGACAGACCTAAAAGATATTGGCAGAAATCTGTTGTAACATGCCTCCCCAAAAGGGCTGGTGTTTTGAAGACTAAATCTTGCACGAGCCTCTTCTCTGAAGATAGTGGCTGTCTGGGCTTGTACATTTTGGATCATAGTTCTTCCCATCATAGGAAAGAGTTGATTGGATCAGTGGAGTTGGTGGTGCTGCCAGGAATGTTTTGGCTTCTTGGACCATGGTCTGCAGTTTCATGAAGATGGACTACTGGCAAGGGATGAGCTGTACCTCACTACTGTAGGTAAGAACATTTTTGCCAGGAGGCTCACAAACCTGATCAGGAGGGCATTAAACTGAGTTATGTGGGGGAGGGAGACAGTATTCAAGTGGGCATGAGTTCATCAAGTGCTAGTGATAATAGTTCAAAGGCTATAGAGATAACTGAATGAATAATTCAAGAATCCAACAGTGGGAGGGAAAAGCCTTAAATAAGCAGCCGGGGGAATGAATCATGGTCTTGGATGTCTGCACACTAATGCACAGAGCATGGGAAATAAACAAGATGAACATGAACTCTTGACATGGTAAAGCAAATGTGATATAATAGGCATCACTGAAACCTGGTGGGATGATTAGAATGTAATAATTGAGGGGCTTAGCCTATTTCAGAAAAATAGACCAACTAGGAAAGGAGGAGGAGCTTTATATATCAGGGATGAATACACCTGTGAGCAGCTCCATGACTTAAATCCTTAAAGCCAGGTTGAGAGCATATGGGTAAAAATTAAGGGGGACAAAAACAATAGAGATCTCATTGTGGGGGTCTATCACAAACCCCCAAGTTAGACTGAAGAGCTGGGTGATGCTTTACTGGAACAAATGTCCAAACTTTCCACAAAGGACAGAAGTAGTAGTAATGGGATATTTCAGTTATCCTGATATTTGTTGGGAATCAAACTCTGCCAAGAATATAAGGTCCAACAGATTCCTCACTTGCCTTCGTGAATTTCATGGTCCAGAAGGTGGAAGAGGCAACAAGGGGATCAACTGTTTTAGATCTGCTCCTAACCAACAGTGATGATCTGGTTAATGGGATGGAAGTGGTAGGATCCTTAGGTGGAAGTGACCATGTTCTCCTGCAGTTTGTTATACAGTGGAAAGGGGATGCAAGCATTCTAGACATTAAGAAAAATGATTTCAGTAAACTTAGGACTACTGGGTGTGATCCCGTGGTTAAGAATACTAAAAGAGGAGGGAGTGTATGATGGATGGTTGTTTCTTAAAAGTGAGATCTTCAATGAGGAGGAAAAATGAAAGGTGTCTAAGGAAACCAGGATGGATGTCTATTCAAATGAGCTGAGTTTTAAAAGGGATATTACAAGAAATGGAAAAAGGGGGAAATCACCAAAGAGGAATTCAAACAAATAGCCAGGATGTGTAGGGAGAAAGAAAAGCTGAAGCTCAGACTGAGCTCAGGCTTGCCAGAGAGGTTAAAAACAATAAAAAGGCTTTTTTGGTTATGTCAATAGCAAAAGGAAAAAAGGATATGATAGGGTAACTGCTTGGAGAAGATGGCAAAATGCTAACAGGGGAAGGAGAAAAAGCAGAACTACTCAAAAACTTATTTGCCACAGTCTTTTCCCAAAAGGAAAACAGTGCTCAACTAGGGGGAAATGGAACAGAAGATACAATAGGGGAAATTCAGCACACAATACATAGAGGAAATACAGGAATACCTGACTACTTCAAATGAATTCATATCTCTAGGGCCTGATGAATCTCCAGGATTTTAGAAGAACTGGCAGAAGTAATCTCAGAACCACTTACTATAATCTTTGAGAACTCCTGGAGAACAAGAGAAGTCCCAGCAGACTGGAGGAGGGCTAATGTTGTCCCCATCTTCAGAATGAGGGAAAAGAAAGATTCCAGAGCAGATCATTAAACAGATAGTCTGTAAGCACATAGAAGGGAATACTGTGATCACTAAAAGTCAACATGGCTTCTTCCTTGCCTTGCCACTATAGTTAAAGGATTGTTAAAGGAAAACTTACCTGAGGGTAAACGAAAAGTCTTTCTGATTAAGAAAAGAAAAAACTGAATATTATTTCACAACTACTTAAGTGATTATATCTGTCTATAACAGCCTGATTGTAACATCTTAAAGGAACTAGCAACTTGAATTTAATTGTAACCAAATAAGAAGAGAGATAAAGCAACAACTTGTCTTTATGAACCTATTAACTTCCCTGCTTTAAAGTTTCCTGATATTTACAAACTTGGCAAACAACTTATGTTCTTGTAAATAAAAACTTCAATTTTCATCTTTTCTTTAAATTTATCAAGTATCTGGTGTCTTAGTTGTGCTTCAGACAGAAGTGAAAGAGTGTATTTTGTTTTACCTCAGAGAAAACCTCCTCCTGTAGGTAACTCTACACTGAGCAGCAGAAGAACATTTTTTAAAATATTATAAAGGTGGGATAACACAAAGTGAAATATAAAGAAACATCCACACATTTACACTACTGCTTTATTATAACAGATAATCAAAGGGGATGCTCAGTAACAGCATAAACTGACAGTTGGAATTTTGGAGGGAAAATCACCTCCGGGCACAGGTGGGCAGAGGGAATGCTCCACCTGGCCTCTCAGATTGTAAAGTCAGTTCATGCCAATTCCACAGTCTAAAATGGGACAGACCCCTCTAATTCGGGTAATGATTTCACTGATCAAAACATCTCCTCACACATCACATTGTTATTAGTCCTTAAGGGGAGAACAAAGATGGGCAAATGGCAGATGGCCCATTTTTTTCCACTGAAGTCTAACAGTCGCAGGGGAAGTCAATTTCTGTTGGCAAAACAGTGCCGGAGAAGAAAAGAGTTAGACATGGTCTACACATGTAATAGAATGAAGCAGAATTCTGAGCTGGTAGAATAGACTACTGTTTCAGACAGCAGATGGAAGAGCCAGTGTTGTATAGTGGTTAGAGTGTCAGACTAAGATCTGGGTGGTTTGAATCCCTATGGAAGCTTGGTGGGTGACCTTGGGACGGTCATATAGTTTAAGCCTACCCTACCTCACAGGGTTGGTGTGAATATAAAATGGAGTTCAATGATGTAAGCCACTTTGAGTCGTCATTGGAGGATAAAAAGCTGAGGGCTGCACCAAGCAAAACTAAGGGAAAGCCAAAAAAATGGTGCTTGAGGGAATTTCCCATCAAGCACCATGGTTTTTTTGCTTTTCCTTCACTCCCTTTGGAAAGAAAGGTGGGGCATGCAAATGAAGTAAATAAATAACATACATATCTGTGTAAAACTCTGCAAATAATTTTTAAAATACAATGCAGCTTCTCACACGTTGTGCTAGTTGTACACTGACAGGGAATTATTGTAGGGGAACTATGAAATTTGTAATCCTTCAGCTACAGTCTGAAGTTATTCAGTCCGTTTAACTGCCTCAGCCTTCTACCACTTCATTCTGCTGCATGTCTAGACTAGGCCAAATCTTTCCTCCCATGGGGTTCTGATTCACATCCAGTCTCCATGTTGCTTCTATTACTTTTCATAAAATGCTAAAGATCCGATCATAGATCTCCCACCAGTTTTGACACTAAGTTATGAAATCAGATGCTATATATATATTTATGTGTCAATTACCTCTTTAAAAGACTGTTCAGAGTCTGCTTTCACACAGGGGTGATTCCCCATTGTATATTCACCTAGGAGGGGCAGAGGGTAGGAGGTACAGCATCTGCTCGGCATTCAGAACGTCCCAGGTTCAATCCTTGCCATCTCCAATTAAAATGATCACACAGTAGGAGATGGGGAAAACTTCAACGGGAGGCCCTGGACAGCCGATGCCAGACTGTTTAGACAATACTGACAGACCAATAATGGACCAATAGCTAATGGACCAATGATGTGATTCAGTATAAGGCAATTTCACATGTCCATTGAACTGAGTGTCCTCACTTGGGTTATTCCCACCATGGTATTCCTTTGTGCCACTCCCACCTCCACCACCCACACAGCTGGATTGCTTTTTGTAGGCTTTTAATTAAAAAAATTTTTTATAAAAATTAGTAATAGCAATATACCTACTACCAACTTTTTTAAAGAGTGGTGGTGGTGAGTGAGAATGGTGGGGAAATGGTTCCAGACTCCATTGGACAGTTTGAAAACCTTCACCTTCCCATGTACACTGTGGGAAAACTTGTACTGACTCCAATCACTGTACAAAGAACAGAGCAAAGCAGATCTGAGAAACATCAAGGCAAACCAGGGAAACCACAGAAGGAGATGGAAGGAGAACAACAGCAGGATGATGACAGGATTCTAGATGCTCCAAAAAATCTGGCTGGAGCCGTCTGAGCCTGAGCAAAATCAATACCTCAGGGGTGCAGATATTCATTCTTTTTGACATCTTTCCATCTAGGCAACCCAGTGAGAGAGTACAGCTCTATGATCAGGCCAGTATGGTATAGTCCAGACCCAACTGCATTGTAAGAACATAAGAACATAAGAAAGAGCCTACTGGATCAGACCAGAGTCCATCTAGTCCAGCACTCTGCTACTCGCAGTGGCCCACCAGGTGCCTTTGGGAGCTCACATGCTGTATTAGCTGTATGGTTGAATGCATTTTCTTCAGCTTTGGCTTACATGTTAAATGTTTAATGAGTTACATTTATTTTCAGTTGTATTAACATTATCAAGGCATTTGATGTGCATT
Source organism: Sphaerodactylus townsendi (assembly GCF_021028975.2). Lineage (NCBI taxonomy): Eukaryota > Metazoa > Chordata > Lepidosauria > Squamata > Sphaerodactylidae > Sphaerodactylus > Sphaerodactylus townsendi. The sequence goes on along the minus strand of NC_059427.1, from coordinate 128,716,998 downwards.
TGTTTTATTTTTAGCTATAAAAATATCTTTATCTGATATAGAGTATTAGATCCAACCTGCTTTTTGGCAGGTGAAAAATGATGGCGCTGACCTCTTGGACCACCAGAAATTATTATACTGGGATTCATTGACCTGCATATACAAAAGCCACATGACATAGTAGGGGCTTTAGTAAAGCAGGGAAATAGGCGAGGTTGACCTTGCCCCAAACCCTGCTGGATCTAATCCAAGACCTATTTATGTAGGACCCTCCACAACAACAAAAGACAGTAATAAAACAGCAGATTAACAAAATCAAAATTTTCAACAGTATCATAATCCAGCAGCAAAATAAATCTGATCACACTGGACAAGTGCACATGAAAAACTAGATCAATTCTTATCCAGCTCACATAAGAGCAGCAGTGCTGGATCAGACCAGTCATTCCATCTAGTCTAGCATCTGTTTCACATAGTGGCCAACCATATGACACCGGATGGCCTGCAGGTGGGACACAGATGCCAAAGTATCCCTCTTAGCTTCTCCCTGCAGGAGAAGTGCTTCAGCCCCTTGATCATTTGGATCTCACTTTTCTACACTTTTTCTAGCAGTACAATCTCTTTTTTGTGATATGGTGACCAGACCTATACACAATACTCCACATATGCACATCAGAGATCTATACAAAGGCATTACAATACTGGGTGTTTTGTTTTAAAACCTTTTCCTAATAATCTGTACAATGGAATTTGTCTTTTCATTATTGCCATCCATCAAGTCAACATTTTGATTGAACTATCTACTCACTTTCCTGATCAGTAATCAAAATTTCAGACCCCATCATTTAAAGGTACCTAATCTTTTTTTTTTTGCCCCGATATGGATCACTTTACACTTACACTGAGCTTCACTGGCCGCATTGTCATCCACTCCCCCAGTCTGAAGAGATAAATCTTTTGGATTTCTTCACATTTGTTTTGGCTTTCACCATCATCACTGCAAAATTGGCCACTTTGTTGACAGCATGGCCAGAACAGACACGCCTGCCCGCCGCTGCCCTGCCTGCCCCCCAACTGCAACGGTGCACGGTCGCAGTCGCCCAGCGCACCTGCCCCGGCCACCGTCCTTAGCAGCGGCATTCGAGCGAGAACAGCTGTCTCTCTGCACCTTCACCTTCTAGTCACTGCGCCACACATTGTGCCCGGCCTCTCCCACTGCACACCGCCTCAACCTTTTCCGTCTCCCACCCAAATCGCCACCCGCTGCCCCCCCATGCCCTTCCCACCCAGCAACCCCGCTCCACCAGCCACCCTTCCTCAAGAATTCGCCAGCACCTCACCGCTACCTCAGCTAAGCGCCTCAGAACCCAGGCCGCCCAGCAAATTCTGTGCCCACCAACATCACCCCCCCCATCCGTTCAGAAAGGGGCACAATGGTAACTGCTCACCATTTCCACAGTTCTCCAAGGGACCACCCTTTACATACCTCATTTTGCAAGGTCAATTCTATGCAGCTATTACGTTTCATAAATCACTCTGGAGATACATGGAGATTATGTGCAGTAGGAGTTGCGGGTGGGAGGGGGAGGGTGCCGGTGAGTTGTTGGTCGGTGGCTGGAGGAGGCATTCAATGGTGAGTGGTGCGCATGCGCAGGTAGTTTTGGGGGGAAATTTGGGGTTTGCATGGCACAGGAGCGGTCCCAGAGCGGGGGAAGGTTGTGTAAACCTGGCTGGAGGCATGAGAGACAGCGTGGGAAAGTTTCACAGCATTTGGTCCAGTGGTTCCAGAGATTACCTATCAGCAACAAACGCACGGTTAGCTTTATATAGATATAGATATATATATAGATTAAGCAGTACTGGTCTCAGTACCAGTCCTGGTACAAACCCACTGCTGACTTCACATAGTTGCAGGAACTGACCATTTATTTCTGCACCCTACTTGCTATCTTTTTAAATCCATGACAGGATTCATCTTCTTACCCCATGATAGAAGTTTCTCAGGAGCTTTTGTTGGGGCATTTTGTCAATATATTTCAGGAAGTCCAAGAATATAATATCTGCTGAATCATCCTTTCCCCATGTATTTGAGCTACAAAAGGTCGGTGAAATAAGACTTCCCTTTACAGCAGCCATGCTGATTCTTCTTCAGTAGAACTTGTTCCTCTCTGTGCTTCATAATTCTATCTTTAAAACAGGTCCACCAGTTCACCTGGCTAACTTGCTTATAATCACCTGGATCTCCAAGGAACATTCAAGTAAAAATTTCATAGCCTTTCATAATCTGAAAGCGAACACAAAACAAATCAACCCATCCTTCTAGAAAAATTGTTGTAAAGGTTGAACTCCACTACTGAGAAGGTGTTGTCTTATCATTCAAACACAACAGATCTCTCAAGCATGACAGCACGTTTATATGAATCGCGCTAGTCCTTAAGATCAGTACTCCATGGTCAAGAGCAGCATTTTGGATTAGATTTGGAAACAGAGCAGGAGCCAATGCAACACAGAGTTGCCAACTTCCATGTGGAGCTTGGAAATCTCCTGAAATTGCAACTGATGTTTAGATGACAGATGCTATCAAAATATTGAAGACAGCAAATTTCTGGTCAAACTCTCACAGCAGTTTCAGGCAGATGTTAAATAGTTGGAGGGGAGGGATTATGCCTTGTACTGTGGTGCAAATATCTGGGAGCACAAAGAAACCAGTTGTCTGTCACTTCCAAGATGAAGACCACCTTTGTTAGTAGATTTGCCAAAATATATGTAGTGAATCAGGAACAAAACCAGGAAACCCACAGAGTTTCCATTCTCGCAGTATAGTCCTTCCTTGCAGCAATCCCTACTGAATCCAGGTGCAAGTCATATATACTCTGTGTTTTTCTTGGTGCCTCTCTTCTTATTCCAAATTTCTATTTCCCATTTTACGATACCTTAAAGCACAGGTGTCAAACTCGCGGCCCTCCAGATGTTATGGACTACAGTTCCCATCATCCCCTGCCAGCATCATAACATCTGGAGGGCTGCGAGTTTGACACTTACGCCTTAAAGATTATTTTTATCTAAACTTCTGCAAAGAAGGGCTCAGGGAGAGGAAGACAGTGTCTTTCACAATGACATTCACAGAGGTGCTCAACCTTATCCTACCCTACCTGCCGGGTGGCTGAAGAGGGTACTGTTCAGAGGTTTAGAATAACCCCTATGACAGACTCCAGAGGCCTCACAATTTATTTGTTTATGAGCTCAGTAAGCAGGGACTTTATTGAAGAAGCATCAAGTGCATCCACCCAAGCATTAGCTCCCAGGAAGTGCTAATAAGGGACTTTCCAGAATACCATGCTGTTGGGAGAGAGGTGGAGGCAGGGTTGTAAAAATGACATAAATAATTTTAAACAAACAAGGAATAAAAGAGGGCAAAATGTATTGACCTCTGGTAATAAAGCTTGCAGTTGGGGTGGGGTGGGGGGAGGCTTAAAAATGCAGGCCTCAGAACAAAATGTGTGGGAGAGACTGAGAAGCATAATTACCAGTCATAGAAAGATACTTTCTGGAAGAGTTCAAAAATATTTATTTCTGGCAATAACTGGCTCAGTATTACAGTTGTGACTTACTTTTCTTCCATGTCCAGCTGGTTTCTTTATTCATTTTCCCACCCTGGCATAGTATAATGGTCAAGGTGTCAGACTAGGACCTGGGAAACTTGGTTCAAACCTTATCAGCCTACATGCCATATAGAACAGTGGATGGCTTAACCTTTTCAGACCAAGTGCTCAAATTGCAACTCCAAACCCTATAACTTATTGAAGCCCGCAGCGCCAACATGGCAATTTAACCTGAATACTGAGGTTTTAGTTTCTTAGGAAAACAGTTGACTTCGCAGGCATTTTGGAGTAAGCGTGGTGAAGCAACCAGGCAACGCTTCGATGGAGTGAATCACGCACCTTAGAGGTGGCTTTACTCAGAAGCAAAGCCCTCCCATTGCCAGCAACCGGAAGCCATTCAGGTAGCTACGATCACAACGGGTCAGCCTAGATGTGTGCGTGTAAGGATTTCCGTCCCTCCATCTACCTAACTCTGTGCACGCATGCCCACAAAAAGGGCTCTGAGTGCCACCTCTGCCACCCGTGCCATAGGTTCGCCACTGCTGCCATAGAAGCTTGCTGGGTGACCTTGGGCCAGTCACACAATCTCGGCCCTGATCCTGGCTGGAATTTGGATGGGGAGGAATATGAGGCAGACGCAGGCAATGGTAAGCCACCCCCCAACGTCTCTTGTCTTGAAAACCCTGTGAACTGCCATAAGCCAGCTATGACTTGACAGCAAGAAAAGAAAACTAAATTCCTCATGTGCCAGAATGTGCAGTTGCAGACAAAATGGCAGTTATCTATGGCCTGGATGACTTGGAAATGCCCAAAGGCTTTGAAGTTTTCCATAAGAGCAACTGTTGCTGCCCTCTTTGTGACATTTAGGCTTCCTTGATATTCTTTATTATTTGTTTTTATTAATTAAACGTGTTATATTGCTCACCCCTGAAGGGCTCTGTGCGGTATACAGAGCATAAAACCATTAAAAGGATAAATCATGATCTAATAGTTTAAACCAAATTAAATAAATACAGCATCAACAAAAACAGAAAACCTAACATCAGATGGCAACCCGAAGACACCTCCTATCCCCCTGGGAGGGGATCGGGCACAGCACATGGCAGCCAGTTATGATGGTGTGAGGGGGATGGCAGGGGAGGCAATCAGCGACCAGCCCCTGCAAAAGCCTGGTGAAACGGTTCCGTTTTACAGCCCCTGCAGAACTGTCCAAGGTCTCACAGGGCCCTGATGGCTGGAGGGAAAGCATTCCACCAGGCAGAGGCCAGGGAAGTAAAAGCCCTGGCCCAGAAAAGAGGCTAGTCGCATCAGTGAGGGGCCGGGGACCACCAGCAAATTTGCAGAGGATGAGTAGGGACATAGTGGGAGAGATGGTTCCTGAGTTATGAGGGCCTCAGACTGCGAAGGGCCTTAAAGGTCAGAACCAACAGCTTAAAGGTGATCCGGTATTCTAACGGGAGTCAGTGCAGTTGGCACTGCACAGGGGAGATGTGGTCCCTAATAGAGCCACCTGTGAGAAGCCATGCCACCACATGCTGAACCAGTTTTAATTTCCAGATCAGCCACAAGGGAAGGACCACGTAGAGCGAGTTGCAATAGTCTAACCTGGAGGTAACTGTGGCATGGATCATATGGCCAGATCAGCCTGGGAGAGGTAAGGGGCTTGCCGCCGAGCCTGGTGAAGATGGAAAAAAGCAACCTGGGTTACATAGGCCAAAATTTCTGCTTTTTTTAAAAAAAGTTTCCTCTCATTCCAAAAATATTACAGTTGTAGAATATAACTTCACTTCAGGTTGTTCATACTAATTACCCTGAAGTTGGGTCTTCGCTACCTGGTTCCTGCCCCATGGACAAGATGGATTCCGTAGGTAAAACGTTAGTCTATCGTTGCTTGTGCCCACCTAAAGATGGAAGAGTAAGAGAGCTTCTACTTCATCTTCTGAGAAATTATAATCTACTCTTTACAGACTGCCCGCTTGGGAGTCATCTGGATCTTCCTGTCTGCAAAAGAATTTTACTTTCTAGCCATTTGACTGTTGGCAGTATCTGTCCTGGGTATAACCTGATAGAAGGGTGTGAGGCAGTAAGCCATTGTCCTGCTTCAGCCAGCTCTTTTAGCATAACTGACAATTTGAGCGCTCTGTACTGGGAATGAGATGGCTAGATCAGCGATTCCCAACCAGGGTTCCGTGGTACCCTGGGGTGCTGTGAGCTTGTCCCAAGGGTACCGCGGCAACACTACCGGCCCCCCTCACTTTTGTGGTGTCTCCCGCTGGCGCCAGCAAAGACACCCCAGTGCTTCCCTTCACCCTGGGAGGGGAAGATGGGGAGGGTGGCAAGCAGGGGCACTGGGAGGGGAAGGTGGGGGGATGGCAGGGGTACCGTGAGATATGAAGAGTGAGGTCAAGGGTACTGTGATGTCAAAAAAGTTGAGAAACACTGGATGCTCCTTTCCTCAATCCCCTCCTTTCTGCCAGTTACTAGTCTGCAGCTGAGCTCCTGTATATGAACAGAGAGCAGTCACAATAATTGAAATATGGGGGAATTCTTGGGTGGAGGGCATTTCCACACCACATTAATAGTCTTAATAGAGGGTATTTTTACCAAGTGATGTTATCTCCATACCCTGAAAGATTTATGTGGCCTATTAAAGGGACAGGACATTTTTTCTCTAAGACTGTTGGCAAGGCTAATTGCAACCCTCAGAAAGGATTATCATCGCGCGCCATGCACCAAAGTTGCATAGTGCCAATCATGGAAAATATGCTCCCCTAGGGCGCAGCTACAGCCAAGTATCCAGGGCATTCCGGGGGCATTCTGGGGCGGAGGTGGTGCTCTGGAAGTGGCGCAGTGCGCGTGTGCCCCGGGCGCAGTTCTCCCTCGCTCTGCCGCTGCCCTGCACAGTCATCATTTATTGTTGATGATGAGTGCCATAGCTGTCACTATATCTGTGGCAGTAGTTTACGGTTTAGTAACTCCTCTTCTTGTGGACTGGATTTTTCACATTGCAAATTGTGTCTCCCACCTTACGGAATGGCCTGCCTGATGATGTCAGGAAGATTCCTACTCTTCTGGCTTCCCCCAAATGATGCAAAACTGAGTTATTCAAGAGGGTTTTTTTTACACAAGTAATATGGCTGTACTGTAACAAAACGGTTCTGAAAGATGCTTTGGTAAAAGGTTAGGGACTATGGACTATTCTACTATGTATAATTTGTACTGTTGCTGTAAATAGGATCCCACTATGTAATTTTTGCATCCTGTAATATGTAGTGTTATGCCCTGTTTTACTGCTGTTCAGATTTCTTCTTGGATTCAGATTTCTGCAACCCAAATCATATTGCATTATTTCTTGGATGTCCTATTCCTGTTGATTGCATCGATTTAGTCTGTGTAATCCACCTTGAGTCCCAGTGAGAAAGGTAGAATATACGCAATGTAAATAAATACAATAAATAAATAATCCACAAGGTCATGTGATGGGATAATGAGCCTCCAAAGGGATAGAGGCTGAAACAGATGGAGAGAACTATGGTCAGGACCACCGGAGCATCTACTGGTGGAATTAGATCACTGTTGAGAGAGAAATCCATACTGTGCTGTGTAGTGTTCAGGACAAGGGATGCTGGAGTTATACCTTTGGAAACTTCCAAAGGCTGGGTTCAGAGGCAGTCCACATCTCTGTGTCATATGTTCCTAACTTCCTTTTACCGGTAGGTTTTGCTTTTATTTCTTTTTAGGTACATATGTACTGTTTTAATATGTTTTATTCTTTGTTTTATTTACCTTACACTGATCTGTGACCATAATAAAGATTGACTTGACTACGTTCTAGTGAAATGTATGAAACTGGCAGAGTTTGCTCGGTATTCACAGCCAGTAGCCTCATATATGTAAAACAGAGGGGAAATTGTTCCCAGAGGAATGTGAAAAAACAGATAGAGGGAAAACCTTGGAGTATTTCTTAACACTGGTTATTTTTAGACTTTGAAATAGTATGACTTTCTGCTTCTAATGGATAGTCTTATAAACTTTCTCTTCACTGTGCTTTTAGGAATGTAATAGAGAACATAAGAAGAAAAAACCTTGCTGGACTATTTAGTTCAGCATTTTGTCTACAGTGTAAGCCAGCCAGATGTTTTCTGTATATTGTCCTAACACAAGTTTTATACAGAATATAATGCAATTCTAAACAGAGTCACACTGTTCTACACCCATTGTGCTAATTTGGCTTATAAGGGAATAATTCTGTTTAGGACTGCAGTATCCATCTTCTAATTTTTAAGAAGAACCTCTCTAGTAACAAATATTTAATGCAGCCTGTTAGTAAAGTCTGAGTTGCTTGGGTTAGTGTGAGACAAATTGGTGTGTGCTGAATTCATATTCAGTGGGAATGCTGATGTGGCTGGGTTTAAGTTAACAGTTTAAGTAAAGCCAGTTTACAGATAACTATGTTGACACTCTGGATAAGGACTGGATTAAGTTTGAAATTAATGGAGCAGTTTAAATGCAGTTGGTTTAGGTACAGGCACTTTAATTTGGTTTTGGCTGAATTGTATTGTTTGGCTGGTTTGGTAAAGCTGAGTTTGCAGGTGGAGCTGAGCTGAACTGATTGAAAAGAAATGGCTTGCCTTCCCTCCTTCTCTCACTTTCTATTGGTTGCCTTCTTAATTCTGGCCTTGGTCTTAAGGAACACCCTTTTCAGTTAGGCAAGAAAGGGGTGGAGGCATTCATTACCTGACTAAGGAAAGTCCATTGCTATTGATTCTTGCCCTGTAGGTGAAATAAAGCAATTGACTAGAAGCTTTTGTGCTCCATGCAAATACCTTTCATCTAAAGCCCAAGCTATGAGAAAGGATGATTCAGGGGCCTCTGGGGAAAGGTTCTTTTGTTATACATGTCTGAAGAGAAAGGTCAGTGTGTCTGTTAGACAAAGGACACTTAAACTATTCCATACATTTCCCACATATAATCTCTGAGGTACACATTTAGCAGCACAAACTTGTGTTTCTCTTTTCCACTTTCTCTGTTTGACATTCCTCCAACAGAGGCACACCAACCAATTTTGAAATTTATGAAAAGTGGCAAATTTCAAATCTACAATCTAAAAGTTGTCATCAGAGCCTTGAACTGACAGAAGAGGACTGAACCAAGCATTCCATTTTCTTCTGCTGTTTGATTAGTTTGAGGCTCTGTGCGAGTTCAAACAAATATCACCAGATTGTGCTTGACTCACACATTCTGAGGTGATTTATCTTCATAGCTTGGAGGCCTCAGAAGTGGATCAGAAATAAGCAAATGTTTGTTGTGACGTCACAAACCAAAATCATCCAACATTTTCAAAATCAATCCATAGGGTTGCCACAAGTTGGAAGTGATTTGATTGCATTGTTTACCCCCCTGTGATTTCTCATGGGCCCTCAACTTATCAGTACTATACATGAGAACTTAAATATGACCAATACAAGAAGGAATGAGCTAGAGGCCGAATCCCCACTGGGGGAATTAATCTAGATCAAACCAAGTTTGAAAATAAACTGCACCTTTTCATCGAGGTTTCAAACTCCCCACCACAGCATGTTTCCAGTGAAGACGTCTAGGCCTATCTTGGATTCAAGAAATGTAACAATCCCCACTACAACGCGATCGGCTTAGCAGGTCTCTCCTGATTGGTTGTCGTGCAGCATTGGGGCAGGACCTTTTTTTTCTTCTGCAAAAACATGCTCACATTATGACGTCATCACATCTCCCTTGCCCAAGTTTCTAGTTGGTTATCGTTCTCTCGTGCTCTTGTGAGAACAGCACTGTGTGCACTGATTGGTTGTAAGGATTTACATCACGCTCCACAGCAAGAAATTTGAACCAAGATTAGACCCCCGATCCTCCCCTCCCCAAACTGGACCAAAGACGTGTTTTTTGAAAAAGTAATACTTTCAAGCAGGTTCAGCAAAGACACGGGATAAGGAGGAGAATGAGCACCAGAACCGGGATGAATCCTTGTTCGTCAATTAGGCAGTGGGGAGTTCTTCCTGAATCCTTGATATTTTGCGTGAGTATCATGTGATTAATTGACCGTGGGGAATCGGCCTCATACTTAGAAGTAAATATTCAAGTTCTGTAGCTAGCCCACACTCATACTGTGTAGTTGGGATCTGGTAAGTATCTCTTGAAGCTGCTTCTGAGCTCATTATTAGTCACATAAATGCTTAAGGGTGCCTAATTATATGTAGAAAAATCTATTATATAGGCAAAATATACTTGGCCTACATTGTGTACTAGCTGTGCTGCTATGAACCATCCTGCCTCCCTTCACTTAAATCACTAGAAGGTAGCTATGGGTCCTACAACTACAGTAGATCTCGCAATTAGCATCATATGAGACAATACCCTGGGACTGAGTTCAGTAATGGGGCATGCACTAAGGTGCATGCACTGGATAAACAGTTAAGCATGCACACAGTGTAAAATGATCCTACTGATTTTTACTTTAAAAATCTGACTTGTGAAAAATAAAGCAGGTTTGTGGGATAAAATGTTTTTTGATATTTTCTCCTAAACTGATTGGAATAAGGGTTATATTGTGTCACAAAATACGGTTCCAGTCTATGGCTCTGTCGCTCCCTCTCTGGTGGATTCCATACAGGCCAAATATAATGGGTGTAGGACATTATATAAACCATTGGGCGGGGGTGGGGGGTGGGGGACTTTTCATAGGTCTAATTTCCAAAGCGAATTTGGGCCATTTTATTCCCCTCAACCCGGGATTTTCAAAAATCACTAAACCTGTGATCCTTTTGCACAATCTGAGGTTGGAGACACTCCTGTGCAAACACAACAGGCAAGAGACCCTTTATTTCCCTGTCTTCCACACGTTCACTTTAGATGCCGAGCACTGTCAGAGAGAATTTGTCCTCACACCATTCTGTTCAGGTTGCCCAGCACCTTGTGGGCAGATTCTCTGAGTGTCCAACAGGGTAGAAAGTCCTTCAAGCACATTTTTTCCCCGTGGCAGCCAGTATGACCGATCTACAGCAATACGCATCTCCCTATATCACCCTCAGAGACCTTCTGCTCGGCGGAGAGGAATCTACTGGTTGTCCCTTGCCTGAGCAATATCCAGCTGGCTGTAACAAGAGCCAGGGCCTTTATGGCCTTGGCCCCGGCCTGGTGAAACATGCTGCCAAGAAAACACTAGGGCCCTGTGGAGCTTGACCCAATTCCACAGGGCCTGTAAAACAGAGCTGTTCCGCCAGAGCTGTTTCCATCAAGCCAGCTGGGTGTTTCCCAATTATGATATCTTCCCTGAGTCTCCTGTTTGAGAAACAATATGTTTTACCATCTGGGTTTTTTAGATGGATTGTTTTAAATTGTTTTATGATTGGTATTGATAAGTTTTGTATGAATTTTATGTATGGTCTTAGGCTTATGCCATGCTAAGCCTCCCTGAGCCTGGTGGTAGGGCGTAGGGTGGGAATATAAACAAACAAATAGGTCAGCCATTGCAGGCTTTTTCTTTTCTTTTGTGTGTTGCACATGCACAGCTATGCAGGAGCAGCCAATTGGACTGTGGGACAATCGGCATGGCTGTGGGGGTTCATTTCTGTATGCCAGCGCAGCTAGGCGTGTGTTGCAGGAAATTTAAAAAAGAGAGAGTAGTGTCTCCGTGCCAAGGTGTGAAAGCAACCCATGGGCTCCAATCACTGCCTGAACAGGTGAAGGGCACACATGTGAACGGGTTCTTGTATAACGACTGCAACCTGCTATGCATATGCTGTGTGGAATCCACCTCTCTCTCTTTCTCTGAGTAACAAAGTATCTCTTGAGAATACAAAAGTTGACCATTCTTGGTATAACCGAAGATGTATCTTTTAAACCACACCTTGGTTCATATAGTTAAGATTTGGGGGCCAATCATCCATAAGACATTACTCCAAAGGTCAGTTAGCTCCTTCACGTATTCACAATTTGTTCACTTTCTAACATTTTAATGTTAAGTTTTAATGCTTATCTCCTGAAAATCAAAGGCATCCAAAGTCTTTGAAAAGTCTGTCCTTTGAAAAGTCTGTCCTAAAAAAGTGACTGTATTATTGCAAGCATCAGGCACGTAGGCTGGTCATGATCTCTGTCCCTCATTATCTACAACACTCTGAGAAATTACAAACACCCTTTTTTTGTGGCCCTTTCCCATCACTTCTTGGGAATACCTGAAATTTGCTTAACCCTTCAAAAGAAGATGAACAGAATGTCTACATATAGGCGTTGCCAGACACAAATCAGGCAAGGGATGGGACCCACCTGGGGGGAGAGCCCATTTACTATGCATTTACTACAAATACAAAGAGGAGGGAGTGCAAAGGGAACAAGGAGACACCAAGCCAGTATTTGTTTGTTTAGCAAAAAACATTTCTACACTGCCTTTTCACCCAAGCAAAGTTCCTTTATGTCTATGTGCCGTCAAATCACAGCTATGTACGGTGACCCCATAAAGTTATTAAGGCAACAGATGATCAGATATGGTTTGCAACTGCCTGCCTCTGCATTGGCTGAGAGAGTTCTGAGAGAACTGTGACCGAGTGGAGGAGCGGGGACTTGAACCCAGTTTTCCAGATTATAGTCTGCCACTCTTAACCCCTACACCACGCTGGTTCTAACAGGGTTCTCAAGGCAGTGAAAATCAAACATTAAAACATTTCAGCATTAAAAACATTTAAAATAAGTTTATATCCATTAATTCATTAAAACTTATGAACTGATGTAACACCCAAAAACAGGAGGCGGATAATAACAGTTATTGCGGATATGCCAAATAGGAGGAAGGGGAGAAAAGTCTTCACCTGCTTGTGGAAGACAGCAGTAGAGGGCGAGCAACAGATCTTCCTGGGGAAGGAGTTCCAAAGTTTTGGTGATGGAACTGCTTCTCTGAATTGTGAGTCCTGTCCCATCTTGCCTCTGAGGCATCTGGGCACCAGTAGCTATCCAAAACTCCATTTGGCAACAAGTCACGTTTCTGGTTTTCCCAATACTGAGACGTGATATTCTCTCCCTCTTTTAGCGTACCCACTGCCACCACTTGGCCTTTCTAGCAATTATACCCTGAGAAGACTAGTACTGTCAGTCCCAGGTTCTCTTCCTTGTGTTACTCCTCATGCCATCTCCCCCAGCATCTGGTTATCATGGAGACAGCTTACCGCACTTGTGCACAGCTGGGGATTAGCAGTTTGCCAATTGACTGCCCCCCTTTCTCCTGGTTTAAATAGCTTGTTCAAACAGTGGAGGACTATGTGACGCAGAGAACAACTACCAGCATCAGAAATTATAAAACATTTATTTTAAAAAAATGTTCCCACATGTATTCTCCATATAGCAAACAATTGAACAAGGATCCCAAAAGAAGAGTATAATTGCACAATTCCTCTGTTTCTCAGTCTGTGCATGCCCTCTCTGATCTTATTCAAAGTCCAGCTCTTTAACATAGAAGTTACAGAGTTTTAAATGGTTCCATTACCCTGTGAATCTTTGTTCAGGCTTGCAGGTGTAAGAGCTTCTTCCTCCTAGATCAGGGGTTGGCAACCTTTAGCACCCAAAGAGCCATTTGGCCCTGCCTCCCCAAGCCCTGCCTTCAGCCAAGCGGACGGGATAGACAGTGGCAGCGATGCCAACGACGGCAAGTTGCACTTGGGACATGGCGAGCATGCCTCCTTCCTCGCCCCCTCCTTCCTCCCTCTGGCATCCCTTCCTCTCCTTCCCAGGCGCCAGACGAGGGAAGGAGGGGAAAGGATGCCAGAGGGAGGGAGGGAGGGAGGGAGGGAGGGAGGGAGGGAGGGAGGGAGGAAGGAAGGAAGGAAGGAAGGAAGGAAGGAAGGAAGGAAGGAAGGAAGGAAGGAAGGAAGGAAGGAAGGAAGGAAGGAAGGAGGTGCGCTCGCCACGTCCCAAGTGCAACTTGCCGTCGTTGGCATCACTGCTGCAGAGCCGCAGTACGAGGATGAAAGAGCCACATGCAGCTCTGGAGCCACAGGTTGCCGACCCCTGTCCTAGATGGAATCAGCTAAGAAGACCTTCCCATCTGTGAAGAAATGTCCCCCCCCCCCGCCTTTGAGGTTCAAAGGAAACATTTTAAACATTTTTTACAATTTTCTCCAAGCAGGCTGTTAACTCCACCCAGCCACCCTTTAGAGATGCTAGTACAGGTAGTGAGAGACAATTGGATGGGTTAAATTCCCCCTCCTTCTTCAAACAGGTATCACAGATTTGGAGGTCTCAAAAAGACAGAAGGGCCTCAGGAAGAAGACACCTAGATCTAGCAGATAAAGCTTCCTTGACCCAGACTGACCAGGTCAAGTGGGTGGGGACTGGGAACTGATAACACTCTTGGGAGCAGAGAGGGAGTTGTTCTTCTTACTGAGAGCGAGGAAGGAGACAGAGCTTGTGCCTGGAGTTCTGGAAGTGGCAACCATTTTGACCATGTGCTTGCCTAGGGAGCTGGCACAGTCTTTCATGTAATGGGAACTCTGTCAGATCAGTAATATTCTAAGCTTAAGAGCCTGCCCTACTTTAACAACGGATAGAGTATGTACAAAGAGAGGGACAGTAGAATCGTGTTCATCTCTCATTTCTTTTGAACCTCTTGTCCAATCTGGTGCTGTGCTAAAAGTAGGCTTGTAAACATTTTCTTTTTAATAAATACTTTTTAACGTTGGATGTTGGCAGCAGTTCTCTGTACCGCATAAACCTCCACCGTCTTGGACATGCTATTTTAAAAGAAGGACGCCAGGAGGAAGGCTGACAATTGACAAGCCAGCCGCTACACCTCCAGGGGAGCACCAGGCCATAAACCATCCCTGGGCACCTGTGAAAGGGGAAGCTGGAGACACAGAGGCTAGGCCTCAGAGCTGGAAAGGAAGCTGGGGGATCCTGACCCTCCCCATTGGGAAATTCCTGCAAAGGTCAAGTGGTGGCAGCAGTTACCCCTAGAGAGAAGAGAAAGAGAGAAAGAAAAGAAGAGTTTGGATTTATATCCCCCCTTTCTCTCCTGCAGGAGACTCAAAGGGGCTTGCAATCTCCTTGCCCTTCCCCCCTCACAACAAACACCCTGTGAGGTAGGTGTGGCTGAGAGAGCTCCAAAGAACTGGGACTAGCCCAAGGTCACCCAGCTGGCATGTGTGGGAGTGTACAGGCTAATCTGAATTCCCCAGATAAGCTCAGGCGGCAGAGCAGGGAATCAAACCCAGTTCCTCCAGATCAGATACATGAGCTCTTAACCTCCTACGTCACCCCTGGTAGAGGGCTAAATGAAATTGGGCCTGCAGCTGAAAGCAGGCCTGTTCTGCCACACCCCTCATGCCAATGGATTTTATAATCTCTGATTACTAGAGGTAGAGCCGCAATGGAGACATCTGGGGTGCCGCCACTGCAGTCACATATCGGGGGCAGGGCCAGGGGCGTGTTGGGGGTGTTTCGGGGGCAGGAGGAGGAGCATGGGCAGTTCATGTAGCCCAGGATGCATTTCTAAAGATTGGTTGGGTACTGCTTGATTTTCCTCCTTCTGCCTGCCAACAGAGAAACTCTTTAAAAAGTAAAGATTTTGTACAGTCCAAACTACCAAAGTAAAATCTCTCCGCAACCAGCACCTTGCAATAAATTGAGAGCCAGTATTGATGGAATAAGTCAAAGTGATATGATCCACACAGTCCAGTCCAGTCCACAGCCTTGCTGCAGCATTCTGTACTAACTAAAGTTTCTGGAGAGTCTTCAAGGGCAGCCTCATTGCAGAAATCCAATCAAACTGTTACAAGGCCAAGGCTACGTACCACAGTGACAAGCTTTTTCAGTGGCAAACGCAAATCTCATAAAAGGCACCCAGCCACCACTGCTACCTGTTTATCCAACAGAAGGCCTGGGTCCATGGGCACCCTGAAGCTGTGAGCCTGCTCCTTTAGGGGGGAGTACAACCCCATCCTGAAAAGGAGAGTGAAAGCCTTGTGTGTTCTTGTTGCCATACTCAGTGCAAGAGACTCAGAAATGGGGGGCGGGGGGTGGGTGGCAGAGCAAAAAAGAGAGAGATTAAAGGAAGAGAAAATGAGAAACCTAGACAGGAGGTTGCAAAAAGAATGATAAATGAAGAAGAAAAGGGGGGAGAGGCATACAGTTGTGTACAGGTGCAGAGAGAGGAGAGAGCGTGTATGAATGGGATACAGAGAGAATGAGAGAGAGTGAACAAAGAGCTGGGGATCAAAGAGGCAAGGCTATGGGCATAGTGCAAGAAAGCAGGTTGCTGAAAATGGGTCCAAGGTAAACACTGATAATAACAGCTCCAAAACGCATTTGGATAGTTAATATAGTTATGTGGTTCTCTGAAATCAATTAAAAAATATATAAGACTAGAGTGGTTTGAATTGTGCACCAGAGTTCTACAACAGATGGATAAGTCTTTTGAATATCCACCAGAGGGCGACCTGAGACTCTTGAAGGACCGGAAGAGTCAAATGTGGGGTGGGGATCCAGTTAGAAAGCCCAACCCCCTACTCCCCTCTTGTGAAGGAAGGTCATTTGAAGGACCCTGGTGCAGACATGACCAAGATGTTTTACAGCAAATGGTGGCATGAACCATCCAGGGAATCTGCAATATATCCTTGTGATTTTAAGAAATAAATAAATTTATTTTTTGCCACCCAATTAGGATGGGTTGCAGTATTTCCAAGTACATCTTGTATCCTTCAACTTAGTTTCCATTACTAGAGACCCTTACCTGCTTATCCTTGCAGTGTCAAGCCCTGAATTCTTTCATTTCCATCCTCTGCCATTACTGAACCCAGGTGAGGCAAGGGTGCCAAAGCCTTTGAGGAACTCTCTGTTCCTCAAACAAAAGTGTGAACTCTCCTGTTCTTTCAGAATGGTATTACCCTTGCGGCTGTCTGCAGTCACTGAGTAGTAATACATTGGTGATTGTGGCTAAAGTAAGATTGGTGAGGGTTCACAGGCAAGACAAGGCCTCAAGTCACCACAACAACACAAGAGAAGTCAAATAGAGTGGTATCTTTCATGTGCTCTGACTTGCAGCAATATTCAGGTGATAACAGAGCCCAGGCAATCAGGTAAAAATAGAAAGATGACTTTAATTAAGAGGAACAATATGTTTGTCTTACTACTTACTATCCAAGCATTCCACCAAGTAGTCCATTAATTTATCAGTGCACTGTTCATTCAACTAATTTTTTCCTTCTTTGTGCTGCCCCATACCAGTCTATTGCAAATCTGCTGCTTCTGTGATGTCAACTCTGCATTGGGAAATTCATGGAGATTTGGGAGTGAAGCCGGGGGGGGGGGGGGGGATATGATGTCATGCTGTCACCCTCCAAAGCTGTCATTTCTCCAGGGGAACTGATTGGTGTAGGGCAGAGATGAACTGTGATTCTGGGAGCTCTCCAGGCCCTGTGTACAAATTGGCAGCCCTGGCTGCTTCTTGTCGTCTTCTGAGGGCTGTTTTTCAGTTGACATTTTTCCCACATGGGGACAAGCGAAAAATATGTCAGGATAATAGTCCCTTGTCTATTTTACCATGTGCACACTCGTTGGGAACCTGATGTCATTGTGCCAGTTGTGTTCTCCCAAGGTCTGTGTACAGTTTTGTGTAGGAATGGCACACCTGATGGAACTTACAAGAGTTCCTGTGAGAATCTTAACACAAAAAGCATGGCAAGTAGAGTTGCCAACATCCAGGTGGTGCCTGGAGTTCTCCTGGAATTACAGCTGATCTCCAGACTGAGATCAGGTCCCCTAGGAGGAAAAAAATGGCAACTTTGAAGGGTCCTTGATGAATTCCATCCTGTCCCTAAATGCTGCTGTCCACAGCTTCTTCCCCCCAAAACTCCAGGAATTTCCCAACTAGGTTTGCCAGATCCTCCTAGCCACCAGGGGGTGGGGGGTGGGATAGGGGGGTAAGGTTATCATAACCAGGTTGAGAAACTCCTAGAGAAGGAGCCTGGCGCAGACAGGGACCTGAGTGGAGTAAAATGCCATAGAGTTCACCCTCCAAAGCATCTATTTTATGCAGGAGAAACAATCTCTTTATTCTAGAGATGAGTGGTAATTCCAGGGGATCCCCAGATCCCACCTGGAGGCTGACATCTCTGTTCCCAACCCAGAATTGGCAACCATAGTTGCAAACGGAGCAGCCCTTCAGTGACGAGTACTGTAGAAGTTAGGACTGACTGTCTATTTATTTATTTATTTATTTATTTATTTATTGGATTTATAGGCCGCCTCACTCCCGAAGGGCTCGAGGCGGCTCACAACATAGCTGTTCTCTAAGACAGCAGCCAATACAAATAAAACTTAACCCATTAAAACTTAAGCAGCAGTTACTAAAATAGATGCAATTAAAACAACAGAGGTTGTTAAAAACAGGCGCCTGTGTATACATGGACTTGAATCCCATGGAAAAATTGGGAGGGGTGAATTTTTGCAAATCCTTCTCTCACAGCATCCCCTCCCCCAATTGCCCTGTCCTGTCCCCCATTAGCATTTTAGGGTTCTGCAGGAGACAGCATTCATGCTTCTGTGTACATTAGTTCTAAACAGACTCTAGTGTTGGAAAGGCTGATCTGTAAGTCATTAATCTGTGCAGTGGCTAAACTAATTCATATGCTGTAATTATTGTTGTTGTTATTGCTGTTGTTATTGCTATTATTGCCTTTAAGTCATACTACTTTCACAGAAGCTCACGAAGAAAACTCCTTGAAGGAACACATAGTCTAAATACACAGCATGTCTATTTTTTTTAAATGAAAATTAGAACTTTAGCATGTTTGCCAAAATTTGAAAATGCAAAAGTAGGTTAATTTTGTTCCTCTCACTGACCAAAAAAGGTCCATCCAATTCTTGTTTGTTCTGATCTGTAGTTTTCAATAGTTTGCAATACTTTTCTGGGTTATACTAATTACATCATTAGAGGAACTGAAGTCTTTCAAGTATAAGGCTGAACACACTCAGACAAAACTAACTTTTAAAAATGGACCTTTATTGATTTATGTCGCCCTAACTACAGGGTGCTGGAACTGAGTCGTGTCCTCAGTTCCAGTATTTCTTCTATTTACAAAAACAGGCAGCAACCAATCAACTTTTCCCCTCCCCCCAGCTCCTGGCCTCTCATTGGTTCTGAAGCTCCAGTGGGATGTAGCTTCTCTGTTTGTTTTCCCGCTCTTTTTTGAAAAAGCCAGGAGTCGGTGCATGCTGGGAGTTGCAGTCCTGACATCAAGGAGCTTTTTACTGAATCTAGGAGCGGAGTTCTCGCAAATGTTACCTTCCTTATCCCACATTCTAATAATCTCATTAGGGAACCTTTATGAATAAATACGGTTAGTAAAAACTGAGAATAAGTCAATTCAGCCAAATGAAAAATAGAAACGAGATGCCAGATCAGAGTGGCCTTCACAGCAGCAACCTTTCATTCGAAGAGGCTCAGCTAGTAGGTCTGGATAGCTGGGTGGGTAGATTGCTAGTTTCACATCATCCAGGAAGTTACTGACTCTTTGTCACTAGAAGTCTGCACAGTTTTCTGGTATGAAATAGATATTAACCATGGTTGTTAACCATATTGGCTGCTCAGAGAGGCTGTTCCATGTTTAAGTCTGCTCTTGTGCAACACAGGGAAAGCAGGATACTCCTAAGGCTTCCTCATTGTAAGGGGAGATAGTTGATGTGGATTCTCCGGATGTCAGAGCTGAGGCAAGAAGGTGTATATTTGATGCATTTGTATCCTGCCCTTTCTTCAGGGTGCCCAGAGCAGTGCCCATGGGTCTTCCCTCCTAGGCCAGCCCTTTAACTATTTTGCCATACTGGTTCCCTTTTCCTTTTCTTGGGATGAGTGAGAGTGGGAGGTACAGTTGCCAACCTCCCACTGACACCTGGAGATTTCCTGCTATTACAATTGATCTCTAAGTGACCAAAATTAGTTTCCCTGGAGAAAATGGCTGCTTTTGAGGGCAGGCTCTTTGGCATTATTTCTGGCAAAGATCCCTCCCTTCCCCAAATCTTGCCCTTCCCGGGCTCTCCCTGCCCCCCCCCCCAAATTCCAGGTATTTCCCAACCCAGAGCTGTCAATCCTAGTAGGAGATGAAGTCTGAGAGATAATGCAAGATAGTTATCGCATCTAGAATTCAGCATGCAGCAGAGAAAACAGTTCTATCAATACTGGTAAATTGTTTAGTCTTTAAAGACACTGCTGCAGCTGCTGTGGAAGGGACAGACATGCCTTTCATACTCTCTTTATCTTTTTCTGGGGACTTGGCAAGATGGATCTGCTTTCTGCCAAGCTGCATCTCTCCAGGCCAGACCATATCCTTTGTCTGAAAAACCATACCATGTGGGGGGCAGTGGGGGGGAGGTCACACTCTGCTCCATTCCGGCTTTAGAGATGAACTCATACATATACCTTCAGGTGTGACTCCTGTTCCTGAATGTACTACTCAAGTGCCCTATAGGTTTGTTTGTTTGTTTTTGCCTTCTAAAGTTCAGGGCAAGCTCAGATATCACAAATGCACTGAGGGGAAATAGCTTACCTCACAGTCCTTTACTTCCCAGAGATACTGGCCTACTGTTAGTAGTTTACTCCAGAGACCTTGAAAAGGTAGCTGTCTACTGCATACCAGTGCCAGGTAAGAAAGTGCCACTGAGCTGAGTGCGTTGATTTCCTAGGAGTAGTATAATTCAGAGCTGCAGAGAGAAAAGAGAGAAAAGTAGCTCAAAGGGATGATTTTGAGAGAGAGAAACAACCAGCAGGGAACAAGTTAAGCAACTACTTCCAGCCACCCTTTCTTTAGCTCCTAACTGCAGCTTCTGGCTTTTTAAAATTACAATACTGAAATACTGGAACTAATATGCAGTTTGACCTTGAGAAGGGGATTCAAGCTAGAGGTGAAGAAAAACAAAAGCAAAGGGGCAGTTTATAGGGGGTGGGGAAATGCATGCATATTAGGGTCAGATGGACAGCAGGAAAGCCACTGGAGAAGCATAGTAAGGGGTATGGGGGTGGGTTGAAAGCCCACCCCCCAGGGGTCTTTGGGAAGCCCTGTCTGAGCACCTTTAGTCCCCAGGACTTCATTGGGTACCACACACAATCAACAGTAATTCTCAGGGTTATGAGGACTAGAAAATACTGTAGAATAAATGCAAACTGAGATTTCTGCACCAAAGAGCCATTTTTATCTACAGAGTGAAAAGCATGAATGGACAAACTATACACAGCTCTGCATGGAAGCTCCTAAAATTCTACTGGAAAAAAAGCAGGGCAGAGGGGAGACTCAGTAGTTCCCACCAATGGCCTATCTACCTAGGGACAAGCGACACCCCTTGCCCCAGGGCGCCACTATTCTGGTCACGTGGGGGGTGCAAAATCGGACCCCCGCCACGTGATCAGGAAGTCCTGCTGCCTCATCCTTTTCGTGTGCCCTCGACCCCGCCAATGTGTCATCAACATGGTCAGGGGCACTCGAAGACCACGAGACAATCCGAGCACCCTCGACCCCACCCATGTCATCATGGACATGGGCAAGGTCTAGGGTACCCGGCCCTCCCTCCTCCCTGCTGGGAGTCCAGCAGGCAGCCTTCAGTCCCTCCTGACCTCCCCTCTGGGCAGGCCAGAAGAGACTGCAGTCTCAGGCCTCGGAGATCTGCTTTTATAAGCACTGAGGCTGGGGGTGGGGCTTGGGGAGCAGGAAGTCCCACCCCTTCCCGCTCCCCAAGCCCCACTTCTGGCCTCAGTCCTTATAGAAGCAGGTCTCCGAGGCTGGGGACTGCAGTCTCTTCTGGCCTGCCCAGAGGGGAGGTCAGGAGGGACTGCTGGCTGGGAGCCCAGCAGCAGGAGGGAGTCCGGCACCCTAGATCATGTCCATGTCCATGATGACATGGGTGGGGTCGAGGGCACCCAGCAGCAGTGGGGGGACAGAGCCTGTGGGTGTCCAGAGACAATTTGTCTCTGGGTGCCATTTACCCCAGTACGCCTCTGGTTCCCACTCCTGTTATACCACATTGAGGGCTGGTTATCCCCCACCCCTGGTCGTCATGAGCTAGTTTCATATGTAGCTATTCACTGGCTCTACAAGCTGAGTGAAGGTAGTTCTGTAAGCAGAGGGCTTTCTGTGCTTGGTATGGGTGTCAAAGGCATGAAACTGTATATTCAGAGGCGGTAAACCTCAAAATACTAGTGCTAGGAGGCAACATTAGGGGAAGGCTTTCTTCCGTGTGCCCTGTTGCTGGCCCTCCAGACTAATTGGATGGCCACTATGTGAGGCCGGATGCTGGACTAGATGGACCATTGGTCTGATCCAGCAGGGCTCTTCTAATGTTCTTTTCAATGTTTTGGCTTAAAAACAAAGAAGGGTGACTATCCTGGGGGTTATCTAGCTATAGACACAATGCAATATAAAATGAAGCCAAACCCAACAGTTTAATACAAGCTACTTTTTTGCAATGAATCACTCTCTTCAAATGCGTGCCTTCAAATAGGGTTACTAGGTACAGGTTGGAAAATACCTGGAGATTGGGAGGTGGAACCTGAGGAAGACAGGGTTTGGGGAGGAGAAAGATTTCAGTGGAATATAATGTCATAGAGTCCACCTTCCAAAGAAACCATTTTCTCCAGATGAACTGATCTCTGTCACCTGGAGATCAGCTGCATTGTGGGATATCTCCAGCTACCATGTGGAAGTTGACAACCCTACCTTCAAGCCCAGAGGCGTACTGGGCCAAACTGCGCCCGATGCCCTCCCACGGCGCCCCCCTTCCCACACTTACCTTAGTTCCTTCCTTTCCTTTTCCTAGAACTTTTTCAGGCTGAAAAAAAGGCCTATTCACAGTTCAGGCTTAACAACGGCCTGATGGGAACGGCCGTTTTTAGCCTGTACTGTGAAAAGGAACTTCCCACTCCCAAAAAAGTTCTAGGAAAAGGAAAGGACCTAAGGTAAGAAGGGGTGGGCGCCGCAAGGGGGTGCCGCGGGGGGCGCTGTGGGGGACGGGGGAGGGACCTGGGGGCAATTTCCCCCCCAGGTGTGCACCCGGTGCATGGCACACACACCGTCCCCTTGTAGCTCTGCCACTGTTTAAGCCTGGATATGAATCTTCTGTGCAACCATCAAATCAGGTTAGCCATCAGGTTCTACTGACGGACTGGAGAGAGGAACTGGAGGAAAGAACTGATCTTGTGATCCTTCCCTGAACACTGGGACCAGGGATGTTTCTTCTGTACTTATGATTCATCAATCCCAAGGGGTATTGATGTTGTCACCTCCCGAAGTTCTCCATTGTAATCCAGAGGTGGAGGAATTTATGACAGTTCCTATGTCATAAATAGATAGCTGTTTGATTGAGTTTAGATTTACAGGGATTCCAAGACTGCAAGGGTAGGGGATCTATTACAGTGAAGTACCCCAGAGACATATGGATCTAAATGGCCTTCTGAAGGCTCTCAGAGATTCTCCTGTTGATTGGGTGATGTTGCTGTCAACATGCTGGTTGACCTCCACAATGTGGAAATTACCCAGGCAGCTAATCCAGTTGCTCATAGGTGCTGTCTCTCAGATGTTGGAGCCCAGGTAGCTGCAAGCAATTTAAAAAAAGCAATGAAAAGACAATAGAGATGGCTGGAGCAACTGTGGAAGAAGACTTGGAATGAATCTGATAATAATCTGTTATGGCTAAGCTCATTTTAAATCATACTGTGTGGTAGCAATGGCAGTGAAGAAACAATACTTTCCCACCACCATTGTTTCTGCACAGGGTAAGTTGGAGGAGTTGCCCTGGAGGGTCAAAGAAAGGCCTGTTGGGATTTGTCCTGCAGGAGGTGGTGGTAGACTGTGTGGTGGATTGCTGAGACAGGGTCACTCAAAACATCTCAGATGTGCTACTGGTGAGTGGAAGGTTTGATCCAGGACTTAAGGCAGGCGGGTGCCACAACCTTGAAGTGACTGGTCCCTGAAGTGCTGCGCCAGCCTAAACCTGGTTTCTGGCACATCTGGGGGCAGGCTAGGGGCATTTCGAGAAAGCCTTGTGGAGACAGCACAGCAGTGACACCACCCTTGGCCCTCACAGCCTTTGAATTGGGCCGTTAGGGCCCTGATAAGGGCAGAAATATGAGGTATATTGTAAATAATAACAACAAACCTGTGTTTGAAGTGCTGAGATACTGCTGGTATTGTTTGCAATTGACCAACATATGGATACTCTTAGTTGACTTTGTTGTTGTGCTTAGGGGACGGAGTCTGTGCCTAGCGGGCCAGCCAGGCACTCTTTGGGCTGCCTCTATTAAAATCTTGATTTAACACAGTTAGTGAGATAGTTGACTTTGGAGAGAATGTTCCATACTAATAAATCTTCTCTTAATTGGTCCACCTTACTCCAGGTGTATTAGCAGAGTAGCAGAGGACTAGGGCCTTTCACTCTGATGCAGGTAAAGGTGGCCTATTATTTGTATTTGCAATGATTTATTCTTCAAAAGTTCTCATCCTCTTATATAGCAGCAATGGTCTACATGCCAAAAGCATGGTCCTGTTTTCATCTGGCTACTGATGCTTTTAATATACCCTTTCTAATAGTCACGGGGATGGATTCTTGCCCAACTGGCTGAACTGATAAAAGGGATAATCCCATATAAACTGCATCTCAACTGGTCCTGTGAGCTGCTTTTATCTTTTATGGCTGCATTGATAGCCTTGAATGTCTGCCATAATCATACAAGTGTAGGTTGAAGGTGCTAAGTTTAGGGTGAACAGATGTTAGAATGCAGGTTGTCAATATTTTCAGTAGTTCCAGAGAGCAGGGAAAACAGCAAGTCCTGCATATTGAACCAGAATGACGCTGGGTTGAGAGAAACTGTACCTACACACAAAAACATCATCTTTCTTGTTTACTGTCTACTGGGAAGAACTACAGCAATGTGGTAGAACATTTGCATGAGGTCTCCAGCTCAGTTAACAGCAGTTACTAATAAAATACCTCAGCCAGCTGAGACACTGTGAAACTGCTGCCTGAGCCCATGGCCTCTGACCTGGTATAAGGCGATTTAATTGAGAGCCAGTGGGGTGTAGTGGTGAAGACCAGCGGACTCTAATCTAGAGAACCAGGGTTGATTCCCCACTCCTCCACATGAAGTCTGTTGGGTGACCTTGGGCCTGTCATAGTTCCCTCAGAACTCTCTCAGCCCCACCTGCCTCACAAGGTGCCTGTTGTGGGGAGAGGAATGGAATGTGATCATAAGCTGCTTTGAGACTCCTTAAAAGCGGGGTATAACAACGAACAGCCTCATGAATTGAGCTGTTAAAGACACAAAAGTCAGATTCTCTGTTGCATCTGGATTCCTCACCCAGGACAAACATCCTCAGGGGATCATCTTTCCCAGCAGGGCCCCTAAGACATGCTTGATAGGCCTCATAGCTTTACCTGCCCACCAAAAACATGTATTATTCCAACACTGAAATAAATGCAGAAATTTTTTTAAAAATTAAAGGTCCCTCATAATCTGAGACCCGCCTAAACTGTTGTCTGCTAAGTTTATGAGGAAATCCAGCTCTGTTCCTCTGTCTGCTTTTGCGTTCAGTTGGGAGGAAGCTGAGGTGTGGTTGCTTCCAAGAGTCTGGGCAGAGAGGGGGCCGTCAGTTACAAGTCTCTGGGGGAAAAACATACTTCGGTGCACTTCCAGATTTTAATCTTTAAAGCCTTCTTTTTAAAAAAAAAAAAAAAAACCCCACCTCCCTCTCCCTTTCCCAAAAGCTAAGGCCAAAAGTAGCATTTCCACTCTGGCTCCCACCACAAGCTGTTAGTGCAGACTTATCACAGCCTGCAGTACTAAACTACCCCTCACCCTTCTTTAAAACTGCTGTCCGGCCTTTAATTTAAGGGCTTGTAAATCAAATGCAAGTTTCACGCTGGTGACATGGTAACAGAGAGAGACAGACGTCTGGGAACAGTCCTCTGTTATCAGAGAGATCTGGGCGCCTCTGTGGGTAACAGTCCCAGCAAGATGAGGCAAGTTGTTGTGAAGGTCTGGTTGCTAATAAGGATGGTCAGGGAAGCAGCCCCCTCCCCCACACACACACTTTTTTTGTCTGTTTCAAAAACAAGTTGTCTCTTGCTCAGGTGCTCAAGCTAACGTGAATGTGGAACAAGGAAGAGTAGTAGAGCATGAACCCCCCCCACCTCTAACCCCTCCCGCCCCATAAATTGTCTCCAAAACTATACAATTTCACCAGCTGCCTAAGAACCCAAATGATGTATGGTGAGCACCTGTCACCTGGGAAGCTGAAAGAACAAATGTATGAAATTTTCTCTGTAGGCAGGTAAACCAGAGCAGAGCAAGAAGCCCAGGGATAAGAGGAATGGAGCTGAATGGGAGCCCTCAAATTTGGCAGTGGGTGAATAAAGGTTCGGAGTGTTGTAGACAATTTTCCAACAAGGCATTTCACCTGTTTTATATCTGTAACATTCTTGTAGATTTGTGGATGCATTTCGGCACTTTTGGCATGCTGAGGATTTGCTGTCTTTTACTGTCTTTTAAAAGTTCTGTTTTTAATAGTGTTACATTTTCTATTCATATTCTTTTAGATTCCCCTGAAGAAGTGTTAGTGAAATACATAGGGGTCATTTACCTGAATAAAACAACTATTTTTCCATTGTCTCATTTATTTTTGTTCTTTTGCTCCAGAGATTATTGCAACACATTCCAAGTGGGGCTGTCTTTGAAGACTGTTTAAAAAACTTCAGTTAGTTCAAAAGGTAGCTTTCCAATTTGGAGAAAACATTAAGCCAGCAGTGAAACAGTTCAATTGGCTCCCATTTTGTTTCCGAACACAATGTATATTTAAACCCATAAAGAGCAATGTGGTTCCAGTTTACTTAAAGTTCAGGAATTCCAATCCTCTAGGTTTTAGATGTTCATGGATTCATATCTCCCTTATCAGCCCCTGCTGGCATGGCCAGTTGGCCATGCTAGTAGGGGCTGATGGGAATTATAGTCCATGAACATCTGAAGTGCCAGAGTTGGACATCCTGACTTAAGGGCTCTCTGTCTCCCTTATCAGCTCCCTATTTACTGAGTCCCAGGTAGGAAATCTTCCTCCTTGATGACTGAAGCAAAATGGATTGGGATGAGGATCAGAGCTTTTTCTGAAGCAGTGCATTCTCTTTGAAATCCTCTCCTTAGAGAGTCTTTCAGGGTAGCTCTGTCATCACCTTCCATAAATTAGCTAATTTTTATTTAATTTGGGTTTTTTTCCATCAGCCATTCAGAGGCTGAAGCAGATACCATTTTTTGTTGACCTGTTATTTGTTTTCTGCTGCTCCGAGATGGTGTATTGTTTTATATCATTTTTATGGTTGCACTTTAAGCTTATATGAGTGGGGGTTTTTTTTACAGTAATTGTTGATTATTTTATTGTTAACTTTTTAGCTGTAAGTCACCGTAAAGCTTTTTTTCTTAAGGCCATGTGGTAGGATTGAAATACAAAACCCAAATACAATAAAATAAAAACTTACACTGCCTTTCACCTTGATGGCTAGTTCCAAAGAATCCTGGGAATGAAGTCTGGTAAGCATGAACAGAATTCTGCCAGAGATTCCTGGAATTATAGTTGATAGAACTGAAAATTTCTCTAAGTTAAAAGATACATGAGAATCTAAAACGAGGAAGAAGAAAAAAGGAAAAGCACAGCTGGGTTGAAATGTTCATATGAAGCAGATTTTGGAGAAATACTATGATTTGTAGGGCAGATTGGCTAATTATTTGTATAAATATGATTTCTTTCCATGATGCAGAATCACTAATGAAGCTCCGTGTGTCGTCTTTTCTCACGTGATCACTTATACCATTGTAAGCCACCCTGAGCCCTTTGGGGGTAGGGCGGGGAATAAATATAATAAATAAATAAATTGTTTTGAGTTAGCATGATATCCCCTGCTTGGTAGATATTTGTCCTCTACTGCATCTTGTCAGAATTCTCACCAAATATCTACTAGATCCATTAGATACTCTCTGAATACCATTTGCAATGAGTAAATGGCCATCATGCCCGGCTTTCAGGGTTCCTGGAGGCATTTAGTTTACCGCAGTTAGGATGCTGGACTAGGATGAACTTTGGTCTTATCCATCAGGATATTTCATTTGTTCTTCTGTTTGGGATATGCTAGGAACTAACAAATTCAAGACATGTTAAGAAAGTAGGTATGACTTTGCGTCTGCCAGTGATCTGAAGAGCTGGTGAAAACACAGATGGGAAAGTCCTTGTTTTCCTACTAGAATGTAGCACTGAAACTGCTGAGATTTATTGGGTACCCAGTTAATTATGCCTACAAATTCACAGGCAAGGTTCTAGATTTACCTCCTTCCCTGCAGGTAATTGACTCTTTCCTCAATTGTCTCCATAGCTGCTTTGCTGTGGATATCAACTTGATAGACTTCAAAGCCTACACTCCCCAGCCTTCTTCCACCAGCCCCTCCATTTCGAGCAAGTTGATCTCATCCACCTATTGGGACCTGATGCAACAGAGTTCATTGACCTTCAGGAAATGATGGTGGCAGAGTACTGGTCCCCTGGGTTCACCAGCACCATCAGTACCCTTTTGTTCAGGGGCGTAATGAGGCAGCCCTGGGCAAACCAGGCCCTGGCAAAACTCCGAGCTGGATGCCCTGCGGGGCTGGCCACTCCAATTACCTACTCAAACTATTTTGGCACCAGTACACTGGTGCCTGCAGGGGGTGCATTCTTAGACATATGAGCACTAACATTTCAGCATATCATCAGGGGGGGGACTGTTCTCTCATGTTTCACATTTTATGAGGTTTGTTCAGAGTTCAGTTGAGTGGATCTCCCAGCAGCCTGATCTCTGTTGAGGCCTAATGGGCTAGGATGGGTTGCTTGTTAGCTGGTGGGGGTCTGCTGGTCTCATTCTCCCTGAACCGAATCCGCACCAAACCTCAAAATACTTCAGGGCAGTCTCCCGATGAGACTCCTGAGTTTCTTAGACTGTGCTCAGAATGTCTCTCTCAGCCTGCAACCTCCATTGACAGTACAAAACCCCAAATGCAGAACAAAGATTCTTGGGCAAATTTCTAGGATGTTCCTACATGATTGATGGGACAGACCAAATTTCATCTGGAACTGTCCTGATGTGACTTCAGGATTGTGCAGTTTAGGGGTTCAAAGTTAGTGGGACCCTCAAATGGGGTACCCCATCCTGCTACTCTTGCTAAGGAGATTAGCTACCTTTGAGGGTCCATAACTGACCCCCTGAACCAAAACTGCACCAAACCTGGGTTGCAAACCATGAGCTCCAGATGATACCTGGAAATTCTTGGTGTTGATACATTCAAGACGCCCCTCCCCTGCAAAGAAACATCCCAAAAATTTGCCCAAGAATCTTGTTCTCAAATTTGTGCCTCTGCATTGCTGTCAATGGGGAGTGCTGGGGAAAATACTCTCTGAAGGCATGTCTCGTAACTCTGGGTGGGTCTCACAGGGCACGGCCCAATGATACCCCTAGGTTTGGTGCAGTTTGGTCTAGGGGCAGTTATGGACCCCTCAAACTGTAGCCCCATCTCCTATTAGTCTCTACTGGAAACAATGATATAGCACCCCTTGGGACTGCATAACCTTGACCCCTGAACCAAACCCCACCAAACTTGGGGCAGCATAAGGACAGTCTCCCGATGATACGCTGAAAGCCTGGTGCCACCTGTACTCAAAACCGCGCCTGCAGGCAAAAAAAAAACGGAAACCACCAAAATAATCCCAAAACTAACCCAGCATCTTCTACACGCCCCCCCCCACAAGGTGATGCCCCAAGCAACAGCCCACCCTCATTCAATGGCACACGCTGAGTGCTTTGTTTTGTTTGGTTGGTTTCTTTAAAAGAAGGAAAGACAATATGCTGTTCTATATTCCCTACTTTACCCTGAGCACCAAGAAGTTCCAGGGAAAGCACTACTTGGATGACTTCCCTTTGAAGACCGATGAAGTTGTGGAGTTGTTGCAGTATTTGCTTTATTTACAAATATAGATGACCACAGGTGGGGGCAAAGAGGCGCTGCTAGAGGGCAGCAGATATGCTATCACATATTAAATCCACAGAGAAAGAGACCCTGCATGCCAGTGCTGCAGTAGCCAATAGAGACCGCTTTATTGACTTGTCTCTCTGGCTGTTTCCAAACTCAAAACCTGCTGTTTCTTCATCCCAGCACACACCTGCTCAGCCCAGGATGGCATTTGTTTGGTTTTATACAGAGCTGACCTATTTTGAGTTCATCTGTCTCCTTTTCAATACCAACAACCATGCATTCAGCCAAACAGGGAAGCAGCAAACATCAAGACAAAAGTGTCCAATAGCTCAAGACTGCAATCCTACACCCACTTATCTTGAAGCAAGCCCCCTAGACATGCATAGGATTGAAACTGTTAGTGCCGGATGCCATATCCTTTGGTTATACCAGCACAGTGCCAATCATGGCAGTATTGGTCTTGGTCACCATGATCTTGGACACTGCGATTCACCCCACATAAAACCACACCTGAGTGCTGTGATGCCCAAACAAAATATAGATTGTTGTTTGTTCTGCTAGAGAACACTTTCCTCTGTTTCAATTAATTTTTCCAATCCCTTCCTGAGTACAAAGCAATTAAAAATATGTTGGAGATCATTGATTAGAATGATTTCCCCTTCTCTTTCCAAAGCCCTCCCTAATTATTCAGTTTTATTACCTTGGTTCCCCATTTAACATCTTCATACAATTCAACTTTGCCCACCCCGGTTCACCTATACTATTTCTCTAAAACATTTAAGCCCATCTTTCTCCCAATGGGTTGTTAAAGCCTTTAAGGATATAATGTGCTCCTCCTCCTCCCCTTTTTGCTTCCCCTGTATACAATATTCTCCCTCTCTTTACTCTCTGGTCATCTGAATTCCCCACCAAAGTTCTCTCACACAATTTTGGCTGCCATTTCCTTAATCGCCTGCCTTTCCCATAGACCCCCATCCATTAACTCCATAATAGAACTCTCTACTAAACCCACTCCTAGCTCCGGCCTTGGTTTATGCATGCCCTGTTCTGTATTCTCAAGTTCCACCAATGGCCAACCAACCTCTGCTGGGAAGGCTCACCTCCATGGGGCTCTCGTGGATATTTAATAGGGGACTGTCTCCTAACAACTAGCTCCAACTGAAGAAATTGAATACAGCGTATTGACTGTCCTGGCTTGCCATACCAGGAAGCACCTTCTAGCAGGAGCTATTTCACTTTCCAATTTTTGTTCTTTTTGCCTCCTGTGGTAGCAGAATGTTCAGTTCTAAGTTTCCTCCTAAAGTACTTTTGTGGTTAAAAAATTTCCTGTTGGATGTGGACTTTCTGTCTCATTCATGTCATGATACTTTACATTAATTTTATTTTCTCAAAAGTCTCAGTTCCCGTCAGATGCCTCATCTTAGGCAAAGCATTCACAGTGGTCAGACTACAATTTGCCCACTACAATTTGTTTTTGCCATCAAGTCATATCTGACTTATGGCGACCTCTGATGGGATTTTCAAGGCAAGAGAGGTAGTTTGCCATTACCCATCTCCACATCACGACCCTAGTATTCCTTGGAGGTCTACCCTCCAAATACTTGTCAGGGTCAGCCCTGCTTAGCTTCTGAGATCTGATGAGATCAGGTTAGCCTGGGTTATCCAGGTCAGGGCCCATAACAGTATGAGAAATAATAAAAAGTTGATCGCTAGGTTGGGGAAGGAGCCATGCCTTAGGGTAGAGCACATGTTTTGAATTTAAGTGGACCCAGGCTTGATTTTAGGAAAGAAATGTTGGGGAAATCTCTGGTTAAGTCCCTTGTAGGCTGCTACTAGTCAGGATAGGCTAGAAACAGGAATGGCCTGCCTTGATATAAGGCAGCGTCAGATGTTCATATAGGTTAGAATTTAAACATAGAGTCCAGGTATAAAAAGACTGCATACTGGAGGGTAGTATTGTTCAACTTTCATGGTTAAAAAAAGAAGGAATCTCAGCAGGTGTTTTCTCATCCCTGCAGCATTTTAACACAACACGCTATGCTTGCCAAAACTTCTTGGGTGAGCTGTTATTACGTGTAACTTTCTGGCTCTGTGTAGAGGGGAGGGGAGGCTAAGCTAACCACAATCCAATTTTCTCTTGCAACCTACGTGTCTGTCTCTGGGAAATGATCTTTCTTTCAGTTCTCCTTTAGCTGCCTATAGTGTTGGAGATAGATAATAATTTCTGAGGGACTTGAGAGAAGCATGATGTTCAAGGTTGTTTGTTTGGGATTTTTTAAATCTTGCATTCACCTCTGATCAAATAGGGTGGCTAGTCCTGCTCTGGCTACCCCCATCTTGGAAATGGAGACTGAAGAGAATTGTTGCTGATGCTGTGATGTCACTTTGGGCTAACATCCAAAAATGATGGTAGTGTCCAAAACACATTAGAAATTTTCAACAATATCTGTGGCAAACACCATAGAGATTTGAAGAAGTTCCTAGAGTGTCACAAGCAGCATGATATCACTTCATAGTGCTTACCCGGGTGTCTGTATCGTTGTTTTCCTATCCACTGTTTCTCCCACTGTTCCATCGAGTGAGTTGAGAGTGGGTGGGGGCGGGGAGAGCATGTTGGCACTGGTCAGCCTAGGTTAAAGAAGTGATGCAGGTTGTTCACTTAAACCTTCCTAGGCAAACTCCTTAATAAGGCATACAAAATAAATACTGGGGCAGATTTTAAACTTAAACAGAATAAAAGGTTTATTAACAGAGAGAAGATAGGAAAGAGAGATTAAATAATGGCATGGATGAGTCAAATAAGGCTGGAGAAATATATATACACAAGAGCTTTGGCACAGAGAGTCAATATTTGATTTTTTAAGCACAGATTTAATAAGATTATTCAATTTCAGTTCTTAATTACAATTCAGCTTAGATGTTATATCATTGTTTCTTAGATGGTACAGTTCCTTAAAATAAAGATGTTCTGGCTAATGGCTTCTTCACATGCACACACGGTTCTAATGGGCTTGGTGCATATGCTCAGTACCTCATTCAGCCCTCACAGTTAGAAAACCCAAACTAAAACATAAATCAGTCTACTGAGGAAACACAAAGCAAATCACAATACCCCAGACTAACTGATACTCAAGAATTCTTCCCCACCCTAGAAGATATTCCTTACTGTTTTTTTTCTATGGTTCTCCAGCTTGGCCTTATAAACCCCTCCACCAGTTCGCTCAGTCTATATATGCTATTGCTTTCACCACAGCTTGCAGGCTACGAATTAATAGAACCGATCACATACTTTGACTGAACTATCCTCCTCAGATGTTATGCTTTTATAACACAGTTTGACTTTCCCCACTAGCCAATGGCCACCTCTGAAAAGAGCTTTCAAAGTGTCTTGACATCACCTCAGAAAGAATCTCTTCAATGGAGACATGTTGTGTGTTTATCTACAAGTCATTGAAGCCCTGTTCACAAGTTATAGTGAACACATGTTCAGTTCATGTACTTGATTTTTGTTTATACATGTGTTGAGTAATTTTCATGTTATTTTCAACTCATGTGCAGCTGAATATGTGATTTAAACTTCATGTTTATCCAAGCATTGGTCCCCACTTTCATTTTTAAACTGAACATGTATTGGTGCTTTCTTACAAGCAGATGCATGCATGTACATGCAGGATATAGATGAATTCACTGTAACATGTGAACAGCTGTTGAATGTTGCATAATCAAGGAAAGAAATATTGAGTAATGTCTGGATATGTGTGAATCAGTCCTGAGTAGGGTTCCTTACTCCAGGCTAGGACACTCCTGGACATTTGGGCTGGAGCCTGGGGAGGGACCTCAGCAGAACATAATGCCATAGAGTCCATCCTCCAAAGCAGTCATTTTCTCTTGGGGAATTGATCTGGATGTTTGCAATCATAGCTGGAGAAGGCACTCATGATGTACTCAAAGGCACTTTTTCATTTATTATAGCTTCTCATATTCCAGGCACGTATGTAGCCCGCAAGTTTGGGCTGACGGGGCCTACAGGATTCAGGTCAGGAGTCACTGTAGAACAGTCAGGACATCAAGTAGTTTAATGCACTTCAAGGTACTCAGTTATGGAACAGCCTGACTGGGATGGCTTGCCTTGTGTCTGCTCTGGTGGCATTTGGCATTAGGTCAAAGGGGTGACCCTTAGCTGAGCCTTTGGGTTTATCAAAGGAAGGTACTTACTGCCATTGGCTTTCTGCTTATTCTTACTCTTTTTCTTGTATCTGCTATGATTTCTATGTTTAATTAGGTTTTTTGATGTTGTTGCACTTTACTAAGTTTTAATTGTCATGCATTATACTCACTGTAGGTCCATCTGCGGCATCCATTGTCTTTGCTGACTGGCAACTGCTGTCTGGAGATCTTTCACAGCACCTACTGATGAATTGACCTTTGACCCATGAAAGTTCGTACCTTGGAAAGTTTTGTTGGTGTTTAAGGTGCTACTGGACTCAGATTTTGCTCTATTACTACCTAGTCCTTTAACTGAGGATTAAAAACAGATGCTCTATCATTAAGCCATGGCCCCGGCCCATTTTTGTGAACTGACTTGGGAGCTTATATAAACTAGAAAATGAAATATAAATATTTTAAATAAAACAGCCAAAATAATGGTATAATATGTTGATAAAATAAATACTGGAAAGGGGTAGGCTCCCAGGGCCTTTCCTCTTATTGTCCAGAACACTGGAAGATGGGAACAGGTTTGTTTCATAGTGACCCACTGGGCTGAGTGCTGCCTTCCTGCTTACTCTTAAATCACCTTTAACAAGCCTAGAGGCTTGCTTGGTTTAATGAATGCTACACATTCAGAAGGGGGTCAGGAATATCCATGATGGGGGCATGACTCCACAGGCCACCTGTGGTTAGGTTCCAATGTGGCCTAGTGGTTAAGAGCGGTGGACTGTAATTCTGGAGAACTGTGTTCAGTTCCCCATTCCTCCACATGAAGCCTGCTGTGTGACCTTCACAGTTCTCTCAGAAATCTGTCAGCCCTACCCACCTCACAAGGTGTCTGTTGTGCAGACTAAAAGGGAAGGTGATTGTAAGCTGCTTTGAAACTTTAAAGGTGGAGAAAAGCGGGCTATAAAAACCAACTCTTCTTCCGGAGCTGAGGTATGACAAGTAATACTGGCAGTAGGGCTCCTTTCTGGTTCAAATTAAACTATGATTCCTCCATTCCACTTATGATTATGTTGAAAAATAAATCCTATATAATTTTCCCCTGTTTATAGTCCAAAGGCAAACTAGAGAAACAGTTCTTTGATGGGAGAGAGAATGCAGGTTTGCACTACTTCAGCAGAACCGGTTGTTAAAATTGTGCTTGTAAACAACCAGTTGTTAAATTATTTTAATCCCACCATTGGAATAAGGGTCATTTTTATTTCAATAATGGGGTAGGGACAGAGCAAAAAATCCAGCCTTTGCTTCAAAGAGAAGCAACTGTTCCAGTTCTGCTAGAAATTCCAGATTCTTTTTTGTTGGCTTTCGAGAGTTAAAGTGAATAAATATGCCCCAAAGTGATGCTGGGAGGTTGTAATTATTTTAATTAGAAAAGGTGGCCTAGGAGAGTCCCTGGGTCTCAGCCTATTTTATGAACATGCAAGGGGGGGAAAGGAAGAAAAAAAACCACCAGGAGGTCTAGCACTTAATAAATGTGAACTGATTACAAATCTTCCTCCCGACAACTGTGCTTTTGTCTTAAATGGCTTAATAGGGTTTTTGTGCATGTGCCCACGTGTGTATTTAAAAAGGGCATGACAGCTTAGGAAATAGAGGTGGATTTGGAATTTTAATTTGTAACACTGTTCCTGGGGAAAACAACTTGATTTGTGTTTGGCCTGGTGGAACCCAGTTGCTGGAGTTTGGGATTCATGTCCAGACTGGCCTTTCCAGCCAACAATTGATTTCATTCCCACGGCTGATATTTTTCACTGTAGGCATTCATCTTGTTGGCAGGTGGATGTCCAATAGCTGGAGAGCCCTCCCTTTCCCACTCTCAAATATTAGAGGTTTCTCAATGTAGTGAGACTCTCCTTGAGAAGCTTTGCTGAGGTCAGCATCCATGGAGGCTTTTTGGAAGGTTTAAGAATCCCAGCTGGAGATGGGTTTTCTGTTGAGGCTGGCTTCTGAGGGAGGGAGGGAGGGAGGGAGGGAGGGAGGGAGGGAGGGGGCAAAACATTGTTGCTTTCCTTCAGGTTGGCCTTGTGAATCCTATCAAGTGGGTTAGAAGCTTCTGGAAAAAGTAAGCGAGAACGTTCTCGTCCCACTAAGACATTCCAGGCAAGAACATGAAATCCAGGCCTTGTTTTTTCCTGCCACGGTTAGAATGTGCCTGTTGCTGCCATTTTCTAGTACTTATTGGGCATCATTTTATTTACCACCAGGGTCTTTAAAGAGCTTTATGGCTGTGGCACTTTCTGGCGGTTACCACCTTGCCAAATATAATGGGCACAACTGCTTTCCAAACTGTTCCACTCTGCCTTGGGAAATTCCTGGAAATTTGGGGTGGAGACTGGGCAGGAGGGGTTGAGGAGAGGCAAACCTCAGCAGGATATAATACCAAAGAGTCCACTCTCCAAAGAGTCCATTTTCTCCAGGGGAATTGAATCCTGTCATCTAGAGATCAGTTGTATTTTGGGAGATCTCCAGGCCCCACCCATAGCTTGGCAACCCTAGATCCTACGTAATTTCCTTTTTTAGCTTCAGTGTTTGTCAATGGTAGTATTACCAACTTTTCTTTAACCAGTTCCTGCTTCTGCGCTTTTAACAGGAGCGGTATCTGCAGACATCAACAATGTGATCCCCTGTAGGATTGCCAGAAATATCTCCAGAAAATTCCAGGAGATTTGGGAGCAATGGTTGTGGAGGATAGACTTTGGGGAGGAGAGTGAGCTCAGCAGGGATGTGATGCTGTAGAATATATCCTCCAAAACTGTCATTTTCTCCAGGGAAACTGATTTGTCTAGTTGCCATTCTGAAAGAATGTAAGCCTTCGCCTGGAGGTTGGCAACTCTAGTCCCCAGTGTGGCACCAGAAGGTGCCAAGGTACCCACCTGGTACTCATTTGCTTCTTCCCCAATATATCTGTTTCCCAAGGCAAAGAGCCAACCCTGTCCTTCCTTAACCTCATTGCAATAAAAAGATCCCGGGAGGAAGGGGTGTACCGCCCAGGGGGACATATGAGGTCAAATGTCCCCTGGCTGCGGCCATTTAGTCACATGGGGGTGGAAAATCACCCCCCTCCTCCTCCCCCCCCTTCAATTCCCCTGAAGAAAATGGACTCTTTGGAGGGTGGACTCTATGGTATTATATCCTGCAGAGGTTTGCCTCTCCTCAACCCCTCCTCCCCAGTCTCCACCCCAAATTTCCCGGAATTTCCCAAAGCAGAGTGGAACAGTTTGGAAAGCAGTTGTGCCCATTATATTTGGCAAGGTGGTAACCGCACAGAACGCTGTGCCAGAAAGACAGATTGTACAGAACCCCCCCCCCCCCCCCCGAGTTGGGGCATGTTCTATAATGTGATGGTGACTATGGCTCATTCCGCACATGCAAAATAATGCACTTTCAAACTGCTTTCAGTGCTCTTTGAAGCTGTGCGGAATGGCAAAATCCACTTGCAAACAGTTGTGAAAGTGGTTTGAAAACGCATTATTTTGCGTGTGCGGAAGGGGCCTTTGAGATGACCTGGTGCAAAAATAGTTGTTTGGTCGTGGTGGGGTAGGGGTGGCTGGCCATGGAGGGAGGAGAGGACTCTGATTTTGCACTGGGCTACATTTTTCCTAGATATGTCTCCTCCAGGAGGTGTCCCCTTTCAGTCTATTGTGGAAGGATACTTGGCTTGGAATTTCCCATTATCTTGAGTTTGTCCCCTAAGGCGGCAATTGTGTGATTCACCCCTCAGGGCAATCATTTTGTAGTAGTACCCACTGCCCTTTCTCAGAATTCCAAAAGTGCCATCGGCCTAACTGGCTTGTACAGCCCTGCATTGTTAAGTAATAATGCTGATCTCTGTTTCGTGAAAAGCTGCACACGCTGATATCTGTTATACAAACTGCTGTTAAAGCCACAGGAGCAGGCAAAACAGAGGAGAGGGTGACCTCCTGGTAAGCTGGCAGCCCTCTTCAATATGCAGTTTTGAATTTTCACGTGTTACCAAGAATAAGGATCTGCAAATAATGACCCAATGGGAATCTCCCTCGCCACAGAGAGGCACTATATTATGTCCAAATCTTCAGAATCTAACATTACTGCTTTGCTTGGTTTTAACCTTCAGTGCCATAAATAAGAACTTCAAGCTATAGGCAGTTATCTGCTAAGCAGTTACCTTCACAATAACAGGAGAGCCCATGTGGTCTAGTTATTTCA
The DNA here is from genome assembly GCF_021028975.2 of Sphaerodactylus townsendi. Taxonomy (NCBI): domain Eukaryota; kingdom Metazoa; phylum Chordata; class Lepidosauria; order Squamata; family Sphaerodactylidae; genus Sphaerodactylus; species Sphaerodactylus townsendi. The sequence goes on along the minus strand of NC_059427.1, from coordinate 128,678,979 downwards.
GTCCACTCTCTGATTTGGAGCTCACCATGTGAGCTTGAACTAGTTCATCTCTTTCAGCCTAACCTTCACAGGGTTGTTGTAAGAATAAAACAGAGCAAAGTGCTTGTAATACTGTCTTTAAGTTGATCAGAGGCATAGGCCTTTTCCACACAAGCCATTTACATCATTTTCGGCCCACTAATGAAATGTTTCCTTTGTGGACTCCTGTACATTTCCCTCAACCCTTTGGTTCTAAAAACATTTTCAAGAGCTTTTTGCCTCCCCACCACCACCTTGAAATGTTTTCAAGTCAGCTTCCCTTGCAGTGTGGTCATATTTGAAACATTTTATCTTTCCCACCCAAAAGCCTGGCTGTTTTCCACACCGCTGCACTGTTGCCCAACTGCCCCCCAGGGCCTGGTTTGCCACTTGTTCACATCCTCCACTTCACTCCTCTCCCCTTTTGTCTCTTCATATTCTTTCTTTCTTTCTTTCTTTCTTTCTTTCTTTCTTTCTTTCTTTCTTTCTTTCTTTCTTTCTTTCTTTCTTTCTTTTGCTTGCTTGCTTGCTTGCTTGCTTGCTTGCTTGCTTGCTTGCAAGGACGTAGGTAAGGGGGGTTCACAGGCTCAAAAAACCCTTTACATGTCCGAAGCAAATTGTCTCCAGGCGTGTGTCCCCCCCCCCACCCACCCACTACCCCCTCACACACAAACCCTGGGCAGAAGGGACTGCTGGCTGGGAGCCCAGCTGGTGGGGGGGCAGTGGGTGGACAGAGCCCCATCTCCAGGCGGGGGCAGAGAGAAGGGGGACACTGCTTGGATATGGCCGCAGGCCCGGCTGTCAGAGCGGCTGGCGGGTGCTGTTGTTTTGGGTGAATCAACAAAGCACCAGTTAAACGGAGCAACCGAGCATCAAAGCAATTAATCAACAAAGCATTGTTTCAATAAATAAGCAAAAAAATTAAAAATGTCAGCCAGGAAACATTTGGAGGAGGTGAGTGCAAACATTTTAAGGGAGTGCGAACATCCTAAGTGACTTGTGTGGAAAACACCATCATTAAGATGAAAGTTTGTAACTCCCCACAAGAGGTCTTTGTGCAAAGACATTTAATTATGAAGATTTCTTGTCACACTGGAAACATTTTTGCTAGATTTTGCAGTTGCTAAATTTTGGGAAGCTGAGATTGTACCTACCCCAAACTGTTTGGGTAAAACCTGGGGTCTCTTAATGGAGAAACTTTCTCAACAATCAAAAGTTGCAAGATATCAGAATAAGCCGGAGGATTTCCTCACTTGGCTTCGCATATATAGAGGAATGAGAGAGACAGAGAAAGAGAAATGAATAAGTTGTTTTGCTAGGAGTTCATTCTCTCTCCCTCTATCTTTATATTTCCACAATAATATTATCTTGTGAAGACTGCCATTCAACCTTTTGTAATTTGCTGCCTAGAGGATAATCTTGCCTTTCTCTGTTTGTTTACTGTAATGATACAGACTTTGATATAAATGTCTGAAATTGATGGATAATGTTTAATAAAATACTTGGCAGGTCCTTCCCCCAAAAAACTGCTCTTGTCTTTGGGATATCTCTACGATCTTCATCCCAGCCAAACTGACAACTTTCCATTTTATCATAGAAGTTGTAGGGCGAGCATTCTAATGACAAACGTTCTGACAACCTTGTGCCCAGAGTAAATGACGTATCTGTGACTGTTTCATGCCATACACCAACTCAGCCCAATCACTGACAGATATTTCTCTGCCACACATGCTATTAGTCTGGTGTTTGCACTATGCCACCATCAAATTTATCTTTGGGGTTCTGGCCATAATACTTGAAGTTGAATACAAACTGTGAACTATGTCTCAAGAAGACCAAGAACGTCTGAACTTTGTCCATAGACCAATACAGTCTTTATGTTGAAATCCAATGTGTAAAGCCATTTCTCCTTCATCTAGAACTGAAGCTCTGTTATGGCAAACAGCAGGAGAATGAAACCAGTATCCAGTGTACCTTTAAAATCAGGGACACTGTGTTCAGATGGCCTATAATCAGCACAACCCCAAAACCATATTAATTAAGACCTTTGCGTGCTTCTCTTCTCCCAAAAGAAACTCAAAATTGCTTACAGACATCACCAAAACACACCAAATTAAACACCATATTTTGAACAAGTCAGACAAGAAAGAAAACAAATATAACCTGGGTGGGTCCTCATTCATGAGGATGGTTGTCATAGGTCGTTCCAGTCTATCAGCCTTGGACTCAGAGGCCTACCGGAGGTAAAACGACATGGGCAGGGTCGAGGGCGCCTGGCTCCACCCCCACTGCCATCTTCCTGGTCATGTGGAGGGCCAATTTTGCACACCCACACCCACGTGACCAGAAGAGTGGCGCCTGGAGGCAAGGGGTACCCCTTGTCCCTAGGCAAATACGCCACTGCTTGGACTAAAAGCTAAGGGGCAAGGTCTCTTTGGCTCTTGACCTTTGACTCTCATCCTTTGAACATGCATGTGCAAAATAATATTGAGCATTCACTAAAAAGTGAAGCCTTTTTCAAGTGTTCAAAAGCACTTGTTCACCCTTTGCAAACAGCCCATCACTAAGCAGGTTTGAACTGATCTGACACTGGCACAAGCATCATTCTAAGGTACTTTGATATGTCATCTCATCAGTCACATATCAGCATCTTTAAGGCGCTGATTTGGTAACATGCGATAACCAGTGACCAGTTTCTAAGTGCTGGAGATCAGGCTTGTCAGCAGTACCCAAATCCTCCGGAGTCCCACTGGGTTAATTCCAGATGAATAGAGGCTGGCTGTGGCTACCCACTGACCACATAAAATACATGCTGAACACTGACAAAAGTGTTCCCAGACAGTGTTACTTCTGATCTTCCAAAGAAGATCCCTGCCATTCAAAGTAGGTTCTTCAAACCATCTATCAGTGACTGGGATGAAGAGGGTAGATGATACAAAACTGGGGTAGGGGATGTGGGGTGGGATTAGCTAACACCCTAAATGATACACACACACAATTCAAAATGGCCTTGATGGGGTGGAAAGCCAGGCTGAAATGAGCAAATTGAAATTCATCAGAAACAAGTGCAAAGATCAGCCTATAGGCAAAAAGTATCGTACATCGAGGTGTAGGAAAGAGAACACCTGGCTTGGCAGTAGTACACATGAAAAAGATTCTGGGAGTGTGGTAAATCATGAGTCAAGCTGAACATGAGTCAGAAGTGTGATGTGGCTGTAAAGAAGGCTGATGCCCTATAGTGTCCAAACTGCAAGAAACAAAGCTTTGTTCTGCTCCAGACTAGTCAGGCTCCCCCTAGAGAACTGTGTGCAGTTCTAGGTGGACAATCTGATACAGGTTCAGAGATGGGCCATGAAGATGGCCAGAGGTCTGAAAAATACATTCTGTAAAGAAAGGAACTGTGAACATTTAGTCTGGAGTCGAATAGAAGTGAGAAGAGACATCACCATACTTTTCAAATACCTGAAGGACTGGCACATGGAGGAGGCCAAAGGCTTATTCAAGGCTGCTCTATCAAGCAGGGCTAGATTGATTAGAAGGATAGATTTTGGCTAAACAGGGTAAATGTGGTAAGGTTGACAGCAGTATAACAATGGAGCCAAATATTCAGGGATGCATTCAATGGGTGGGAAAACATTGGATGTTTTCAAGCAGAGGCTGGGCAGCTATTTGTCTGGAATACTCTAGCATTCCAACTCCTGCACTGAGCATCAGGTAGGAGTAGATGGCCTGTAAGACCCCTTCAGCCCTAGGACTTTCTGACATCAAGAAAGGGGCCAATGTAAGGTTACAGAGACCAATGCTGGGTAGGAGAATGCCGCCTGGGTCACTTCCTGATATCTCCTAATCATGTGCCATGCATACCCATATTTGTATACAGGACTGATTGCAAGATACACAAACGTACGTACAGCCCATCTTGTTACTTCCTGTTATGTTTGCCTGCTGTATCTGTGTCCTTATGCCTTAAGCACTGCAAAATTGCTGATGGTGAGCCCACACCACCCGCACTGCCTCCCAGCTGCTTTGTTTCACCTCCATTGCTAATAGCTTCTTAGTTTTTTCTTGCTGACTCCCAGTTCACCCCCAGCCCGCCCTGTTGGGCCTGATTAGTAATGAGCAGAGAAATGCTCTCCATTTCAATCATCCAAGCTTCCTTCTGGGAAAGTTCAGCAATTAAGTTTTGGTGAAGATGCTTTTGAAACACAGAAGACAACTGAGAGCCAAAGGGGGAGGGAAGGAGGAGGAATGGAGGGACGAACCCAGCGTTAGGGTGGGGTGAGGCGCGCCAAACCCAAAGGCATTCCACAAATTGGAACAGGCCAGGGCTTCTGGGAAAGGAAAGGAGGGGGCAGTCCCATGTGACAACAACAGATGTTACTCCCCTCCACCCCTCCCATCTTCTCCACTGGATGCAAGGTCAACCCAGCTCCAGCAACGTGCTTACTAGCTCAGAATACCAAGACACTTGAATGGAGGTGTTTTAAAAGGCTTTCAGGAATTAGATTAGGAAGGGGTCCATTCTATGGGGCAACATAGAACTGGAGGCTGATCATCCAAGTATACTGCAGTTATAGTAGTTTACCTGGTTCCTTGATGCTGGGCTCAGCAATGGGAGTTGAAGATCTCCATCTTGTATTGTCGAAGGCTTTCACGGCTGGATTCAACTGGTTCTGGTGGGTTTTCCGGGCTGTGTGGCCGTGGTCTGGTGGATCTCGTTCCTAACACTGTTACACAGTGTGTAACAGACTGTGCAACAGACTTCCCTCTGTGATACACCTCTGAAGATGCCAGCCACAGATGCAGGCGAAACGTTAGGAACGAGATCCACCAGACCACGGCCACACAGCCCAGAAAACCCACCAGAACCGATCTCCATCTTGCTTTGCTTCTGAGCTTTCCTGGGACATCTAACTGGCCACTGTTGGAGAGGAAATGCTAGACTGGATGGAACCAAGTATGATCCAGCACAGGAGCTTCTTATGAGTAGAAGAGGCTAAACCAGGGGTAGGGAACCTGTGGCTCTCCAGATGTTCAGGAACTACAATTCCCATCAGCCCCTACCAGCATGGCCAATTGGCCATGCTGACAGAGGCTGATGGGAATTGTAGTTCCTGAATAACTGGAGAGCCGCAGGTTCCCTACCCCTGGGCTAAACAAATGGAGGCTGTTACTGTGGTCTCATTGTCTGGGAATTTCTTGGACTGGAGTATGTTCTTACCCTGCTCTTTGCACAATTTCCCACCAATCCTAATCACCCTCCACCCCCCACCCCCCCAGTATTCACAGAACAATAACAACTATTTCATCATTAGGGTTCTCAGACTCGAAGATCTGAATGGTCGTTTTTCTTGCTCTTCTCTCTTTCCTGCGGGAGTAAGCAGGACTGTAGTTTTGCCCCAGGTAACAGGTCAGAAAGACAAGAGAGTCCATTGTCTTGCTGTCCTGGGCTTCTTAAAGCTGCAGGCAGATTCTCCAGGTCTGCCCCTCTCTGTCTTATCCATCATCACAAGATGGGAGAACAAAAGTCACTTACCAGGTGTGGAAAAACAGAATATTGCTGCCCTGTTACAAAAAGCAAAAAACTACCTGCAAAGCTGAATCATATGGAAATGTGCCATGATATGAGGAGGGAAGCTGTGTATATGTGAGTTGTGTATAGGGGTTCTTTGTTTTCAGCAAGAGATTATAGTTAATGTAGAGATGGGAGATTTATAGGAAACCACAATAACATGGAAGACAGGTCCCCAATGGGCTTTTAATCCGAGGAAGCAGTGGCATGTGTTTTCTCTGTAGCTGTGAAGTGTTTTTGCACTGGTGCTGGATTGGTCAGGTGTGAACTTAGCCAGGTCAATTACTTGGTCTCTCCCATATTTGCATCCCTCCAACATTTGCATCCTCTCCAATGTACCCCCCCCCCTTGCCCTTTTTAGTGACCTGTAGGAACAGCAAGCTCACAATTTGACAGATAGTTGCTTTTTGTTAAGAAAGCAAGAAATCCCTATTATGGCACCAAGGAATCTAAAATGAAAAAGCTGACATGGAGGTCAGATGTCTTGCGTCTCACCCAAGTTCTCTGGAAACAATAGCTTCAAAATGAACCATTAGCCAACAAGACGCAATGCTTTCAAACTGAGTCCTCATCGATTCATGTGTTTTGCACCATCCCAACACCAACATATAGAAAAGTTTCACAATTCAAAACTTCAGATCACTCAAGCAAAGCACAAATTCCAGGCAGTACAGGTAATCTTGCCCCAAACAGATCCACATTCCAGAGGGATCGCTGTGTTACACTGCTGCAGCCAAAACAACAGGGAGCCTTGTGACATCTCAAAGACTCGCAAATGTAATGTGGCATAAACATTTCTGAACTCGAAGAACCCACTTTGACAAATGCATGAAGTGTTACATTAAGTGGGCATATATGTTTGTATATAGACAAAAAAGGCTCCAAACATCGAGGCACAGAAAGGGATGGTATGAAGAAAAGGCCAAAGCTTCCATGCCTCTGGGCTCCCTCTCCTTTAATTACCCTGCGTCCTGAAGCCTCTTCATAGACCTTAGTCGTCCCAAAAGACTGTAGGCCAAGACATATGGATGAGATTCCTTTCCCTCACAGGAACTGAACTGTCAGCTGTTTTGTTTCTTAAGCAACTGACCATTCATTCCATGGCACTATATTTGCTTGAGCATGAAGCTGCCTTATATTGAATCAGACAATTCATCCGTCAAGGTCCATATTGTCTGTTCCTACTGGCAGTGGCTCTCCAGGAACTCAGTCGGGGGTCTTTCACATTATCTGCTGCTTGACCCTTTTAACTAGAGATACTGGAGAATGACCTTGAGACTTAGATGCTGTACCACTGAGTCACTGCTCCCCCCTCCCCCAAGAGCTACTGTGGTATAGGGGTTAAGACCAGGTGTACTTTAATCTGGAGAACCAGGTTTGTTTCCCTGCTCCTCCACATGAAGCCTGCTGGGTAACCCTGAGCCAGTCATATTTCTCTCAGCATTCTCTCAGTCACACCTACCTCACAAGGTGTCTGTTGGGGGAAGAGGAAGGGAAAGAGTTTCTAAGCCGCTTTGAGACTCTTTATGGTTAAGAAAAGTGGGGTATAAATACAAGCTCATCTTCCATTTCCCGTGTTAGAGGCTTCACACAACAAGCACAATACAATGTAGATAGGGCGGCAGCCTGCTAAGCTAACAAATTTGTTTCACTTGGCATAATTTTTTTCTGATTGTCATAGTCTGTAGGAAGCAATTACATAAAAGGGTAATAGATTAGGACTGTAGATAGAAAATGATGCTTAAAACTGATTGAAAGAGTACAATCATATGCAAAGTCCAGTTACAGGTAGCTTGCTGCTCAAAGGGCTTCTAAAAACCTAACGCTGCTGGAAAAGTTGTGAAACTTTTGAGCTGGCAAACTGAGCCACCACGGCTGAAGTTTTTTCTCTTTTGCTCAGTATTCCCACATGTTCCCCAGGGATGGGATGCAGATCTGAAGGAATGCTTTGGAGTGGAGTTTTTCCTGTACCCAGCTACCCTCATTGGGATAGTGAAACTAACAAGAGCATTTTTTGAAGTTTGGAGAAGATGTGCCTAACGTGGAGAGGTTCCCAGCATTCAAACAATCTATGGTCAAGGGCGGGGGGGGGGGGATAAGAGAGTTTTGCTGATGATCCTTATCACTCTTTGTGTTTAAAGTGCTACTTTAGAGCTCCCATGCGTGAGTGAAAGAAGCAATAAACCTCCTACTAGGAGAAATTAACAAGCAGTAGAGAACACCTTTTTAAGAGTAAGCAAAATGAATTCAGCAGGGGGTGGGGTAGCTGTGATGCTGCTCACTGCTAGGAATTTCATGCACACAATCTAGTCAGTGTTGTGACAGTCATGCAACCCACTGGCGTAATGCCCATTGGGCAAGGTGGGCAGCTGCCCAGGGCATCACCTTGTGGGGGGCATCAAAATGCTGGGTTCGTTTTTGGGTATTTTAGTGGTTTTCCATTTTTGGCCTGCAGGGGGCGCAGTTTTTAGGCTAGCCGCGGCACCAACATTTCAGCATATCATCAGGAGACTGTCCTTATGCTACTCCCCAAGTTTGGTGCGGTTTGGTTCAGGGAGTCCAAAGTTATGGACTCCCAAAGGGGGTGCCCCATCCCCCATTGTTTCCAATGGGATCTAATAGGAGATGGGGGCTACAGTTTTGAGGGTCCATAACTTTGGACCCCATGAACCGAACTGCACCAAACTTGGGGGGTGGGTATCGTGGGGCAGTCTCACAGTAGAGTCCCTGAGGGCGCGACTGCGCCTTAAGAAATGTAATCCCCACAGCCTGCAACTTATTGACAGCAATGCAGAAAAGGCAATGCAGAACAAAGGTTCTTGAGCAAGATTCTAGGATGTTCCTGGGGGGGTGCATTTTTGGATGTATCGGCACCCAAAATTTCAAGGGTGGCTCATCTGGAGATGATGGCACCCCCCAAGCTTGGTGCAGTTTGGTTCAGGGGGGCCAAAGTTATGGACCCTCAAAACTGTAGCCCCCATCTCCTATTAAGATCCCATTGGGAAACAATGGGGGGGATAGGGGCAACACCTTTAGGAGATCCATAACTTTGGACTCCCTGAATTGCTTCCGCTTGGGGAGTAGCATAAGGACAGTCTCCTGATGATATGCTGAATATTTGGTGCTGATATGTCTAAAAATGCACCCCCTGAAGGCACCAATGTCCTGGTGCAAAAAAAATTTTGGTCATGGTAGAGTGGCCACCTATGGGGGGGGGGGAGCATCCAACTCAGGTTTTGCCCAGGGCTACAGTTTTCCCAGGGCTGCCTCATTACGCCCCTGCTCACAACAAACACCCTGTGAGGTGGGTGGGGCTGAGAATGCACTTGCTCTTAACCACTACACCACACTGGCTGTCCTTTGAGCAATTGTGCCTAGTAACTGCAATACTAATGCTGTGGACCACATACTCTCAGCAGATTCTCTGCAATGGCTACATGTGGCATCTGCTCTGTCTGGGCTCTGATAAGAGTGGCATCTCTTTTGGCTTTCCTCGGGAGCAGCAGCTGTTTCACACAAAGCAGCGTGCATCAGAAATTAGATCCGTACTGCTGCCGAGCAACTTGCTACCAAGTCACTCGCAGCAGGAGATCTTGTAGAAGGAGAATGCTGCTCCCCGACGACGCCCCGTTGCAGGGCCAACTTTCTCTGCTGTTTGGTTTGCTCACTTTAGTGAGATGCAGGGAAGAAAAAAGAAACAGCAACAGCTCATACAACTGTGAAAAGGAAGTCGGAAGGTTTGCCAAGATGGGGAGCCTGGACGGCCAAAAGGAAGTGAGCACGAATTAGTCACCATGGGGGATGATATCCACCCCCTCCCTGACCCTGAGCAGATAATGAGTTTGGTCATGGAAAATGCTCCCTCTGGGGCTGTGGATCCGTGGAAGGACATCTGCTTGGTTCCTGTTTCAACACCTGGCTCTCTAGTTTTTAAAAAGGTGCAGGAGGCAGGTGAGAAGAAGGATTGCTGCTCTTCTTGGGCCATTCCTTTATCAACAGAAAGTCAGGGTTATTTTTTTTTAATAAGTAAAAAGCCTCCATCTGTGACCCTGGAGAAATGCTTCCAGTCCTAGGGATGCCAATCTTCAGGTGGGACCTGGAGATCTGGAATTATCATTGCTCTCCCTGCTACAGAGGTTCGTTCCCCTGGTGGCAAAAGCCTCTTTGGAGAGTGAAAAGTCGTATCTCCAGTGAGGCCCCGCCCCTTCCCAGGCTCCACCCACAAATATCCAGGCATTTCCTTACCCGGAATTGGCAACCCTACACAGTTCAAGAGGTCAGCACGCTGGCCATGTGTGCTTCCGGCTAACTTTTTCATATCATCTTTTTGGGTTGCTGGTGTTCCCAGTAGGTTTGTTAGCGTATGGCACCTTTACATAATTGATATAGAAAAAAATTACATTGAATGGGGTGTGGATTGGACGAAATAATGGCAAACCACATGCAGGAAAGTTAGGATTCATGGATTCGGCTGTTGTGGGTTTTCCGAGCTGTGTGGCCGTAGTCTGATAGTTTTGCTTGTAACATTTCGCCCACATCTGTGGCTGGCATCTTCAGAGGTATGTCAAAGTACAATGTGTTTCTCTCTGTGCCACAGTGTGGAGTGACGTGGGGTGGTGCAGGTGAAATGTTAGCAGCAAAAACCATGGCCACACAGCCAGAGGCGTTCCTCCCATTGGGCAAAGTGGGCAGTTGCCCTGGGCACAGCCTTGTGAGGGGGCGTAGGTTCGTTTGTGGGATTTTTTGTATTTTCAGTGTTTTTTCCATTTTCGGCCTGAAGGGGCATGCAGTTTCTAGAGTATTAGCAGCACCGTGGGCCTTTTCAGGGATTCTTCATAAGATTCTCCTGATGATATCACCTAGGTTTGGTGAGAAAGTTTGGTTTAGGGGAGTCCAAAGTTATGGCCTCCCAAAGGGAGTGAATACCCCATCCTCCATTGTTTCCAATGGGAGCTAATAGGAGATGAGGGCTACACCTTTGAGGGTCCATAACGTTGAACCCCCTGAACCAAACTTCACCAAACCTGGGTGGTATCATTAGTAGGGTCTCACGAAGATACTCTGAAATTTTTGTGCTGCTATCTTAATAATTGCATCTCTGACAGCAGGCACCCCCTAAATTTCTGTAGATTCTCGCTTTTAAATCTACCCCTTCCTGCCAGTGCTTGTTTTCTTTCTTTCTTTTTATTCTCTCAATGCCTAATAAAAGGTTATTATTATTATTATTATTAAATCCATCCCTTCAGCATAGATTTAAAGGGAGTAATCTGAGGAGGGTCCCCGGTTTAAACATTGAAAGTGATGCTTGTTTCAGGGTGGGAGAATCCCACCTCAAAAGAGCATCACTTTCAGTAATGTCAAGTTTTAAACTGGGACCCCAGATTCTCCCTTTACAGGTGGATTTAAAGGAGAATCTGGGCTCCCTAGTTGAAACACCATTTGAAAATAATGCTGTTTGGGGGGTGGATTCTAGCATCACTTGTTTAGTCTAGGGAGCCCAGACTCTCCCTGTTAAATCCACCTTTTAAAGGGAGGAATCTGGGGTCCCCTGCTTAAATAATAACATTGAGAAGTGATGCTGTTTTCCCCAATTGGGGGGATTGGATACAACACCATAAAATGTTTTCATAGCAGTAATAAAACATTTTGAAAGCATTTTGAAAATGTTTTCAAAAAATATTTCTGCTGTGTTCAGATTTGTGAGTTGCGGCATGTTCTATAATGTGATGGTGACTTTGAAACAACCTGGTGGAAAAAATCATTGTTTGGTTACCGTGGGAGAGGTTGGCCGCCCATTTGGGGGGGGGGGGCATCAAACTCAGATTTTGCCCAGGGCTCCAGTTTGCCTAGGTACGCCCCTGATGCAACCACAGACTTCATGCAGCACTATTGGCAATAAAGATCACATTTCCCCAGCAGCGGCAAATTGCTATCGAAATACTTGGAAAATGTGATTTTCCTGCAAGTGAAGCTCTGTCATTTATGACATAGAAGTATGTGGAGGTCCATAGTAGCACTGTAAACGATGACCATAAGCTCGAACATAGGTGTAGGTTCAATAGTGAATGGAAGTGCCCTTGGACTGCTGAGTTCACAGCATAAACCATCAATCACCGCTGGCCTTACTCACCACATTTGTTTTTGGTTTAGTTTTTTTGTTGCTGAGAGCAGGGCCAGGAATATCTAGTTGGCAGATCAGGCAAAGGTCAGTATAGTTCCCCAAATCAAGCTGGAAACTAAGCAGCGTGTGTTGCTGCATCCAAACCTTGCCTTGAACCTCAAAGCCATCTCTCATGTAGTCAATGAAGTGCGTGTGGATACTAGCCCTTCCTCCTATGGAACGACACATCATATTTGTGCTTTGTATTGTTTTGGAGCCACAATGCACCAGAAGGTTATTTTGGTGACCCTTCAACTTAAGCTGTTAAGCGTGTCCAGTGAAGTCCTGTTAAAATGTCCTCCTGACTTCCACTTGCCAAGGAACTCTTCCTCAACTATTCTGTGCTAGCCTCAGTTTTGTGTCATTTACATACTCTCACCAAATCTCTGCCCAACTCTGGAGCCTCTTGATCCTGTTGCCTTTCAATCCCTTCCCTCCAAATATGCATATTGATATCTTTCTCTTACATTGGAACAAGAACGGTGTGTTTATGTCTATGTGTAAAGTGCCATCAAGTTGTGGTTGATCTATGGCAACCCCTTTTGGGGTTTTCAAGGCAAGAGACTAACAGAGGTGGTTTGTTATTGCCTTCCTCTGCATAGCAATCCTGGTATTCCTTGGTGGTCTGCCATCCAAATAGTAGCCAGTGTTGACCTTGCTTGGCTTCCAAAATCCGATGAAATCGAGCTAGCCTCAGCCATCCAGGGCAGGATGGAACAAGAACTAGTGATATGCAAATAATAATAATAATCAGACACAACCTTAACCCATCTTAAAAAAACCTCTCTTGAGTCATTGCCTTAATATATTAAAATTTAATTAACCTTTATCCCAAATAAAGGTTTTTGGATTGGATTGGATTGGATAATTAACCAATCTCATAGTTCTACTGGTTTCAGTAAAATATATATATACATTTCAAGGTAAAAACCACACCCCCAAATTGGAAGGAAATTCCCAGGGATTCCATCATTCATCAAACAAATCAGAAAAGAACAATCAATTCAAACTCTACCATCCAGAGTGGGCACAGGGGTTCGTGATGACTTGGATACATGGGTGAGCTCTTTCTCCTTTCCCTGAGGTCTCAAAATAGTGAATTGGGAGTGTCATTTTTTAAATCTGTTTTTTAAACAAAAAATAGTGATCTGAGCCCTGTCCATAACCTTGCTACATCCTGACCATTTGAGCATTTTCTCCCAGCCTGAATCTCTGTATTAGAATCAGACTAGCAGCAAATATTGTTCAAGCAAAGAACAGCAAGCAGTGAGGCAGCCCCACCCCTTACCAGCATGTTCTGATTTAGATTAAAACCCTACTTTCTTGATATGTGGATTGAAGGGATTGCCTTTCCATTCCCCACCCCCCCCGCCCCCAGCGATGCTAATAGCAGTTGTGGGGGAGGGCAGAGAGTTGCAGCTATGAGCTCTTACAAAAAAAATTCTTAAAGACATTGAGACAGCTCAGAAATTTTGTCTTGATCACTGATCTTTCACATAGAAAAAACTTGAGACTCCTTTATCATGAATTTCTTGTATCTGCCGTGGCCTGCCTTTCATGGGGAGTGGGAATCACTTCACTCAAACTATCCCACCCCCCCTCCCACCATCTGCTGCATGCCTAGCCTGCCTACATGCAACACCTTCGCTTATCTTTCCTGCAGGCACACTACAGGCATCTCTGGTGGGGGCAATGCAGTGTAACTTGACTTTCCCATCTGCAAAGCTGATGAACTGTTTATCAAGGGAGGGAAGCCTGAACCTCAGCTTCTGCCTCCTTTCCATTTCTGCAAATTTTATTTATTCAAACAAAATCAGAAAACCCTTCCCAGCCATTAATATTTTAATAATTGGTAGGAAAGGGGAACACTTTGCACAGAAAATGCCAGTGAGAGCAGTTTATTTGGTGGGAACACAGGCAAATTGTTCTGGTTGGATAATGAATCTTACATGCATATAAGAGCTGAGTCACTCTCTTTCTTTACTCTCTCCTGTCACTCTCTCCTGTGCCATTTTCTGCCTGGTCAGCTGATAGTGATGTTCTAGAAAAGAAAAGACTGAAAAGTTTCTGACCATTCCTGTGTATCAGAAATAATTCTAGTTAAATTAATGGTGTTTACAATATTTTAAAATATGCATGGCTTGGTTAAGATCTTGATTAGTAAAGTTCTGGCTGCCCATCCCTAAAATATAGAAAGGAAAGAAGATCAGGTAGCTCTGGTTGAGAGAAGGACAAATTGCTTTTCAGTACTGGATGCATTTTACAAAGTACATTTTATGAACTAATTGTCTCTGTTCAGGCCCCAGAGTATTCAGATGCCATAAGCAAAGTTAGGACACAAAATTCTGTTTGTTTCACATGCATTTGACCCCTAGGGAGAAAATTTGAAATGTGGAAATGAATTATGTATAGGAACGAGCCAGCCAACCAGCTCTTGCTTCTCTTGTGTCCCTCTTGGAAAATCCAACACCATAGTCCTTCAGACAGAACCATACATAACATTGGCTTACCAAACAATGATAGGTTTCTTGTTCCTACCAATCAGGATGCAGCTAGTAGTACTCCCAGTCGCAAGATGAGACCTATCATTTTCAGATACATTCACCCATTCATTATTGTAGCTCAGTTTAGCTTCCTTGTCCCTCTGGGAGATACAGCAGTATTACAAGTCATTGCAAGAAGGATCTGAGTAGTAGACAGAAATTGAATTCCTTGGAATTCCAATCTGGAGGAACTGGGTTTGATTCCCCACTCTGCCGCTTGTGCTGTGGAGGCTTATCTGGGGAATTCAGATTAGCCTGTGCACTCCCACACAAGCCAGCTGGGTAACCTTGGGCTAGTCACAATTCTTCAGAGCTCTCTCAGCCCCACCCACCTCACAGGGTGTTTGTTGTGAGGCGGGAAGGGAAAGGAGATTGTAAGCCTCTTTGAGTCTCCTACAGGAGAGAAAGGGGGGATATAAATCTTCTTCTCTTCTTGGTTATACTTTGTCTAGCTGTTTTGCCCCTGATCTTTTTGCAATCTTCACTTTGGGAGGTGTCATTTCTGAGGTTGCCGTTATCATCCTCTTCCAAGGGACACATTTGGCAAAGCTCTGAGAAATTCTGCTTGTGGTTTCTCCAGGATCCAGGTGGTGATGATTCCATGCCAGGTCATCAGACATAAAAATCATAGGATTCATTTTAAGATGGAGCTTGATAGATTTATGGTTGGTATCATTTAAGGGGCTGGGCATAGGAGGGAGGCTCCTTTGTAAGGTAGTGCGTCAATCAAGTTGCCTGCAAGGTCAACGAGAATTTCTACTCCATCTATATTTGGTTTTTTTTGTCTGATCCCTTCCCCCCCACGCCCCACGCCAGGGTAACAAGTCTTACTCAAGTATTCGGCAGGCAGACTTACATATGAAAACATGCTATGCAATCCTAATTAGAGTCACACCCTTTTAAGTCCACTCATGTGAGTAGGCTTAGAAAGGTGTAACTCTACCTAGGATTGCATTGATGGACACTTGCCAAGGCAAAACCGCGCCCGACTGCTTAATGTAATACCTTGTTCAATTTCTGCCTGTTGTACTGATTACTATTTTTGACACAAGAATTTGCATCCCTATATTGCTTCATACTGGTATGAGGTGCTAAAGATGATTGACTCTGTGCCCCCCCCCCCCCTTGTTGACTGTTTACACCCAGACCATGGAGAAAACAGAACACTGCTTGTTGAACGAGACATCACGGCTACATCAAGGGAGTTCACTGTGATCATCCTCGTTCTGTCACTTGAGAACTAGCCGTGATTGGAGATGGGATGCGGCTGAATGAAGTTCCTTGGTGTGGAAATAAGAGAAACTAATTGCAGTCACACGTAGTTCTCGGATGGCTTTTAGTCACATGTAAGATCTCAGGGGTCACCTAATCCAAAAGAAAATTGGTTCACGTCTCTGTTTGCTCAGCCAAAAGTATGGCTGATGAGTTTGCTTTTTAATTTTTCCTTGACCTAGTCTTCAACAGCACATGGTTTATTGGTGAGATTTTCTCCTGTGCTGGGACAAACAATGTTTTGGCTGATACACCTAAATGTAATCTATAAAGAGTGTTGAGATAGGGAGGACCTGGTTTCACTTCTGATGGTTAGACCAGATGGCCTTCAAGCCACTTCTAATATACCATTCTTCTTTTATCTATAATGCTGTGTATGCTTGTATGTTAACCTTCTGTCACTGACCACCAGAGGAATAAGGGACACTGGGAGACTGCATCCCTTCCTTCCCAGGCAGAACGCTAGAGCAAGGTCCCAGCCATTGGCCGGGGAATAAGTAGCAACCACATGGAATGTGTTGTCCCCTTTCCAGTGACAAATAACTCTGGCAGTTGTGCTGAGGCTGCAGAAGTACAGGGAAGGGCCCTTTGTCATCAGCCAAGGGAAGAAGAGCCTCAGGATAGTTGCACAGCCTCCACCCAAGCAAGAATACCATCAAGAGAAGACCAGCTCAGCCCCAACAGGATATAAATTTTACCTTCATTCTGACACTGTCACAATAGTCTGCCTTTCCTCAGTCTGTGTGCCTAAGGGCAAAGGCCTGAGTCTCTTATGAGACAACTGTCTGAGAAGTAGGGCTGGCATACAATAAATCTTACATTCTAGAAGCAAAGTTGGCCAAATCTTTGGATTCTTAAATCCAGTGACTGGAGCTATGAATGAGCAAGACATATCTTTCTGTAAACCTGAAAAGGGTACCAGGTTTGCAGAAAAATGTGAAATCTTAAACAAAACACATTTGGGGTGTGTGTGTGTGTGTGTGTTAAAAAACCCAGAAATCATACGAGGAGCACTTGTAGCTTTCAGCAACAGATTGTCTCAGTGGCTGTTGCAACATAGCCAAAGCTTCCAGCTACTGTGAGTAAAAGACAAGGGGAGAGTCCTTTCCAGGCCTATTTTGGACTTTGAGGGAGGTCTCACTGGTGCTAGTTCTGGATAGAGTTGCCAGTTCCAGATATGAAAATTCCTGGATGTTTTGTGGTGGAGTCTGAAGAGGGTGAGGTTTGGGGAGGGAAGAGGCCTCAGCAGGGTATAATGCCATGGAGCCTACTCTCCAAAGCAGCCATTTTCTCCAGAGGGAGTTATCATCTGGAGTTGTAATTCCGGAAGATCTCCAGGTCCCACCGAGAGGTTGGCAACCCTAGGCCTGGCAGCAGTCTCTGGGTGACTTGATACCACCTGATTTGCATAACTCAACTAGACCTGGCTGCTTACTACTATTCAACAGCAGCCACCCTGTGAAAGCCAGTATGCTGTAGCAGTTAGAGCTTCAGCGTGGGGTCTGTGAGACTCAAATTCAAATTCCCATCTTGCTGTGGAATTTCAGTGAGTGATTTTAGACCAGTCACGTACTTTCACCCTAACCCACCTCACAGGGTTGTTGTGTGGATAAAAAGGAAAAGAATGTAAGCTGATTTGGTCCCCACTGTGACAAAAGATTATAGCTTTCCAGGATAGGGGCAGAGAAAGGGAAGGACAAAAAAGAGAGAGGGCAGATAAAGGTAGTTTGGCTGTTGGGTTACCAACTCCAGATTGAGGAATTCCTGGAGATTTGAGGGGTGGGACCTGGAGAGGGTGCAGTTGAGGAGAGGAGGGGCCTCAGAAGGGTACAAGACCCTCCTAGACTCACCCTCCAAAGCAGCCATTTCCTCCATGGGAACTAGGAACACCAACATCCCAGTGAGGGCTGGAGAGCACATGGAATCGCACCTGATCTCCCTATCACAGAGATGAGTTCCCCCAGGGGGGAAAAATGGGTGCTTTGAAGGATGGAGTCTATAGCTTTATAACCTGCTGAGGTTGCTTCCCTCCCCAAACTTCCCCCACCCAAGACTCCATCCTCAAATCTCCAGGAATTTCCCAACCTGAAGCTGGCGGCCTGAAGGGCAACTGATCTCTGCAGTTCGGAGATCCATTGTAATTCCAGGAGAGCCGCTGCTGCCACTGCTACTGGTGGGTGGGGAAGGAAGCAGCTGGGAGTACCACTGCCACCATGGCTGCTGCTGCAGCGGTGGGAGAGGAAGCAGGTAGGAAGTCTGGGAGGTGATGGGAGGCAGAAAGAGAGGGTGATGTGGTGGGGGGGGCAGAAAGAGGGAATGAGTGATGGGATGGATGGAGGGAGGGGGCAGAAAGAGAGAAAGTGACCGGCATGGAAAAGAGAGAGAGAGAGAGAGAGAAGGGTTGGCAGGAAAGAGAAAGAGTGAGAGATGAGAGAAGTAGAGTGAGAGGAGTGGAAGCAAAGATGCGAGGAATGGGATAGCTGCTCCTGCAAGTTCCTTGTGGGTTCCCACTTGGATGGATGGATGGATGGATGGATGGATGGATGGATGGATGGATGGATGGATGGATGGATGGATGGATGGATGGATGGATGGATGATGGATGGATATAGATGGATGGATGGATGGATGGATGGATGGATGGATGGATGGATGATGGATGGATGGATGGATGGATGGATGGATGGATGGATGATGGATGGATGGATGGATGATGGATGGATGGATGGATGGATGGATGGATGGATGGATGGATGGATGGATGGATGGATGGATGGATGGATGGATGGATGGATGGATGGATCTATTTTGTGCTTGGTGTGTTACTGTAACAAGTAATGGGGAGAGGAGAGAACGAAGACTTTTCCTGCAAATTGTTCTCGCTTCCTTCAGTCTCTCAAAAAGAAACCTAGGTTCAGTTATATAGAAACCTTTGCAGAGGATCTGGTTACATATGAATGTATTTAACTTTAATTGATGAATTAATTAATTGTTTAAGAGGCAGGTGATTATTCAAGCGAAAATAAATTTAACTGGTTGGCAGTACTAATTATTTTTACATTTATATATCAACCTTAATTTTGTAATTGGAACAGCTTACATGAATAAAAGAAAAAAAAGGGATGAAAGAAATTCATAGCAGACAGTTCTATTGACAGCTGTAACAGCTACAAATAGAACCTCCAGTTAGAGGCAGTGTGCCGTAGATCTCCAAATGCTTGGGACAAACTTAAGGGTTTATCTATTTCCTTTGTGCCTACCTAAGTTCTTTCTAAAGGTGTCTGCTTGGCCACTGTTGAAGACATTGTGGACAAAATAGACATTAGTCTGATCCAGCAGTGCTCTTAAACAAACGCAAAATTGCTCAATATTATTATGAGTGTATTCTCCTTGGAGCAGATTTTCACCTTTCCTATCACAGATGAAGCCTGACTCTGATAACAGCATAGCTGTGATTTCTGATAGCAAGTCTCCAGAATGTCCCGTATTTCAAATGGCGGTCTATTTCTCATCTCCCTGTTTTCTATATCTAAAGGAAATTCAGTGTCTAAGATTCAAAGGAGCATGTGACAAGTTCCTCAAGCACAAGAGGACTTTTTGAGGCATGCCATTCTGCTTTGAAAGGGAGGGGAGTCTCAAAAGCCGTTTGAATGTCTGAAGCAGCTTTATGCTGACTATCTTAACTCAGTTATTGTCTTCTCTGACTGGCAGCATCATTCTGGCAGAGAGATATCTTTCCCTCCACCTGTATCTGAGATCTTTTAACTGGAGATACAAGGGCTAGAACTTGGGAATCTTCAGCTCACAAGAAAGGTGTTCTACAGCTGAGCCATAGCCCATCCCTGTTTCCTTGACATAGCATGGGCTTGTCAGAGTCAAGAAGTAAATACAGCCTGTAGTCTAGCAGAGGCCCCTCTTGTAAACCTAAACAGATTCTCCCAGCCACCCACTCCAGCCCAAATGTCTTGATATTTTGTTAGTGGATATTTGGGGGAGAGAATGCATCACAAGATTTCAACCGTGAATATGAGTTTGGGCAGAACTTCAGTGTTTCCTTTTCTGCCATCAGAATAGCAGCGAAAATGGAGTGAGATTGTGAATGTGTTTTCTTTTTGAATTCCATTCTTTTGTCTTCCTGAAATATGTTCAATAGGAGCCTTCAAAGGAACTTACAGGTTTCCTGTACAGGTCTGCGATTTCTCTCTTCTCTCCCCCTTCTGCTATATGCAAAATGCTCCTGGTATCAGACAGATGCCTGACGGGGCCCAGTGAAGAAACTCAGTGAGGAGTTTGCAACATAAATTAAAACAAATTGCATTTTTATATTGCAAATAAGGGCAGTTTTATCGTTTTTATTACGTAACAACCATTAATGAAGTGCAGATTCAGGGGGGCTTAATTGCTCAGAGACTAAAGTTCAATTCATATCTTCAGTGCACACTAGAAAGATGCAATGTGTCACGTAGCTAGCTTATTAGAAATGTAAAATAAATTATAGTCACTATTAGGAAAATGAGAGAGAAGGGGCTCTATTTGCCCCATCTATTTATATAAAGGGTGGTTGAACAGCCACGAAATGGTTTTTAAAACTCCTAGAAGAAAAGCAAAGACACCAAGAAATTTTTTCAAATAACCAGCACATTGCAAAGGGACAAGCAGAATCCCAAAACTTTTGTCTTTTGTCTTTACACCCTCATGGGAAAACATGAATGGTTCAAGATAGCGAGGTAGGAACATGATCAATAAGGCCAGCTCCTATTTACCCCTCTCCTAAAAATCTGAGCTTTTGGGGAAAGAGCAGCAGTCTCTGGAAAATTTGGGAAGGACCACGGTTGACACCTTTCCCAGAGGCACCAAGGAAACAATGCATAGTCCAAGAGGCGTATCCCAATTTCCACTGCACTGTTGAAGAACACAGCTAGATGCACACCTCAGACTGCACATAGGCAGGGACCATCCAACAGCTATATTTCTCTGTTCATCTTCTGTAGTTCCACAAGGGATTCTGGACTGCATCTCTTGAACATAACTAAGATCCTGCCACATCAAGAAATTTGGCGAGCTTCAATGGTGGGATTCAGCAGGTTCGCACCACTTCGGCAGAACCAGTTGTTAAAATGATACTTGTAAACAACCAGTTGTTAAATTATTTGAATCCCACCACCAGAACCGGTTGTTAAATTATTTGAATCCCACCACTGGCTAGCTTCCACCAGAGCAAGGGCCTTTAGAATGTTTGGTGGAGTGTTTTACCTGCGGAAATTGAAGCTCTGCAGGACATTACCCAATTCCATAGAGCCTGCATGACCATGTTGTTCTGCAAAGCACACATCTGAAGCCGATAAGAGCTATAGAGAATATGGTGGGCCTGACACATATACTACTCCTCTACTGCCCCCCAAAGACTTCTAAGACTGGGCAAAGTTGGGTTTGTATGGGCAATGTGATTTGGTTTAAATTGCTATCTGGAGTTTGATGTTAGTGTTAGGATTTGTTGTTCTATTGATGAGTTGTCTCAATTTTAATGTTCTGACGTTTTAAAGATATTAATTATGTATGTTAGCTGCCCTAAATCTGGTTTAGGCTAGGGAGAATGGGATATTAAATTAAATAACAAATTGCTTTTTCTGGTGTCTTAGCCAGTCACAGTGGCCAGTCAGTTGTCTCTTAGAGAGCTACAAGCCTCCCTTGTTCTATGTCCCTAGCCTAGCATCTACAATTCAGTAGTTATTTCCTCTGACCATGGAGGTTCCATTTAACAACCATGATGAATAGAAATATATTCCACACACATTCCTAGGAGCGAAGTGGTATAGTGGTTAAGACCAGGTGTACTCTAATCTGGAGGAAATGGGTTTGATTCCCCACTCTGCCACTTGAGCTGTGGAGGCTTATCTGGGGAATTCAGATTAGCCTGTGTACTCCAACACACACCAGCTGGGTGACCTTGGGCTAGTCACAGTTCTTCTGAGCTCTCTCAGCCCCACCTACCTCACAGGGTGTTTATTGGGGAGGGGGGAAGGGAAAGGAGATTGTCAGCCCCTTTGAGTCTCCTTACAAGAGGGAAAGGGGGGATATAAATCCAACTCTTCTTCTTCTAATCTTATTTTAATGCCATCTATGCCTGAGGTCATCACTATATCTTGCAATTGTGAATTCCGTAGATTAATTATATGTTATGTGAAGTCGTTCCTTTTGTCTGTTCTGAATTGAAATTCATTTGCATTGGATCACCCTGAGTTTGTGTATTGAGAAAGGAAAAGAAATCCCTCTCTGTCCACCCTGTCTATTGCCATCCATAATTTCATAAACCTCTAGCATGTTCTTTATCCTTTATCATCGTTTTATTAAGAATGTGGCTTGTGTGGTGCTGCTTTTCGGACAGTAAAATATCCTTGGTAATGTCTTTGATTACCTGTAGGTGAAGCTGGATTTGTATTTAACAACTCCTCTTCCCTGTGTTCCCCTCATCCCACCAAGAGACAGGAGAGTAAAACCAGACAGGTTACCTTTCCCTAATTCTTTTGTTGCTTGTTGTTAAATATATCTAATGTTATAATGCCAGTAGGAGATACAAAGTGTACAGAAAAAGCCAGTAGCCAGCATAAATTTGCTGGATATTTTGCGCTAATTTCTGTTCAGCAACAACTGCTGTCTTATTTGGAGGCTACGTTTATAAATTTATTAAATAAGGTTTGAAACATGGCAAGTATAATCCGCATAACAAATTGCAAGAAGTGCATCATGCTCCACAATGCACAACTGTACCCTTTCCATCACAAAGTGATTGTGTTCACCTTCACATCCTGTACATTACATCCACCTCAATCAATGTTGTATGTTAGATAGATTACATTCAATGTGATCCATTACATATGATGTTATACAAGGTGTTCTTCTGATAGAGTCTGTCCAAAGAATCATGTGGAAATAATTCCTTTGGCAGTGTGGGTGTCCACAATCAAGTGGTAGCATTCTGTAAATATGGAATCTCTCAGATACTGATTCCTGCAGAGTTCACACAATCCCATTCACACAAACCCATATCAGCACAAAGAACCCAAGCAATGTGCTTGGCTTCTCACAGTTTGCAGCTAATGTGGAGGCTGAGATGAACTGGTACTTTCTCTCCTGGCCAATCAATTGATGCCTCCCAATGAGAGAAGGGGATCAGGAGGAGGAGGATTACAATGCCTCTTATGACAACTTCATGTGGTGCATCCCTAGGAAAAAATCCAATGCAACTCTTGAGAACCACAATATAGATCTATATCTGTCATTCTACCAGTGCTTTTCAAAGAGAGCATTGTGTCTCAGTGTTACTGACCTAATATTATCAGGAGTTGCCTTGCAGTTTTGTGGATTTCATAATGCCCAAGACCATGAAACGTCAAGAAGAATCACAGAGAAATCCTGCTTTTCCCTACTCAAGACTATTCAAAGTCTCATGCAGTGAAAAAAGTTGGAAATGGAACAGCCATACAAGTCTAGGGTTCAGAAACAAAAATGTTCCAATAACTTGCTTTTTTAGTGCATCTTTTTTAAAAATATCATTTTAACACAAATCTTGGGGTTTTCAAAAGGACCTGGATCCTGATTTGTTTTAAACGTATTTGAGGGGGATGATTAACCCTGTACACACAGAGAGAAGGGGGCCTCTCTTATTTTTCCCCGGGACTGGCACCCTTCTGCCCTTTGTGCTCAGAAATGTCAACATGAAGGGAAGCCAGAGACCCTGACTCTCTGCAGAGATTCTCCCACAAGAGGGTAAGTCCTATAATGTTTAACATCAAAACAAAGAGGCCCTTCTCTGCTAAAGGAAGCGAGCTGCTGAAACGGTAACTACACAGCCTTGTTATCTCTGCTCTCCACAGAATACCATCCTCAGCAAGGCTGGTTGGCTTGTTTAATTTTTAACGAAGTTCTGATTGCTGTTTGGAAAAGGGGATAAAAAAAAACAGAGAAGAGTTCCCTCCCCAGCTCTGAAACTAATCTTAAGACTCTGATGCTGTTTTCTCATTTGCCTTTTAAAATAATAAATTTTATTTTTTTAAGTAGGAAATGAAGACATTTCAGAAGAGTAGCTGTGTTTATTTGCCACAAGAAAGACAGAAGTGTTGTTCTACTTCAGAAACTAATTTATTGTCGCTGTGGATTTTCATCCCAAGCTAGAAACTAGTCTGCCAGGATCTAGGGTAGCCACTCTTCTTTTAAAAAAAACATAAAACCTAAGCTGTTATTCATGCTGATATAGTCATTCATGGAAGTTTACTCCAGATGAAAACTGCTCATTACATAGCACAGAAGCTGTTTAAAAAGAAACAACTGGCTGACAAAATAATAAAATCCTGCTTCCCAGCAGTTTACAATTGGTCATATGACAACAGAGGCATTGCTCCGGGGTGGGGGGGGGAGGGGGGTGCACAATGCATCGGGAGCGCGCCCTTGTGGGGGTGTGGCGAGGTGTTCCGGGGGCATTCTGGACAGGGTGGGGCGGGGTGGGGGCAGAGAACACACTGGTGCACCGGTCGCTTTTCCCCCTTGCTACTCCTCTGTATGACAACTAGTTTTACAGTGCAATCCAGAACAGAGTTACTCCAGTCTAAGCCCATTGAAGTCAACAGGCTTAGACTGGAGTAACTGTTCAAAATTGCACTGTAAGCCTGGGAGAATTTAACAAAGGCTTTGCAAGATCAAGGCCCCATTTGGGCATCATAGTAAGCTGCAGTTTATGAACTATCAAATCCCCAGCTAGCTGTGACACCATCAGACTGAACCTAAAGCAGGATTTCAGACTGGGGTTTGAGGGGGGTTGTTAACCACAGTTTGTACTAACTGTGATTCGTTGTGATGTCTGACTTCAGAAACCATGGTTGTTGAACAACGCTACCTCTCATGGCTGCCTGGTCACAGATATGACAGTGTGGGGATAAAGTTGATGCACAAACTAATATTTGCTACATAAGATAAGGTAAGATGTGGTACATAGGGTTACAAGCCTCCACGTGGGGCCTGGAATTCTCCCAGAATGACAACTGATCTCCAGACTACAGATAGGTTGACCTCCACTGGTAACATAAGGATGTATGTAAAAAGGTACAGTTCTAATCAGATGTAACCAGTCATGCATAACAAGAAGTGGTCCTGGGGTGGGGTGAGCAATGTATCTCCCCACTCATCAAAAGATGCACTTTTCAGTTTGCCCCAAAGTGCATGTAGCAAGGACATAGGTATTCACATTTAGTTTTGCATTTACATCCACATCTTGAGAAGCTTCCATCCCCACCATGGAAAACTGAAACATCACTACTGGTCACCACCCACTGCAGGATTCCTCAGTTTTAATGGGTAGATGTTGCTAGAATTTGGTTTAGAGTAGGATAATGTGTGATTTTCTAATGCTTCTTCGCCCAAAAGCTTGGACTTGAGTGACATTGTTGCTTTCACTTTTATCCTTCTGATGTATTGGTGAGAAGAATAGCCAATGTTCCTCCTCAGGAAAATTGACTTATTGGAAGATCTGCAGCCAGTATCAAATTTGGGGAAAGCAGGCCTAGCCCTGCCCCTTGCTGCTTTGTCAGAGTCATCGGCCTCAGAAATACACAGGAGGGCAGTATATAGTGGAGGAGAAATAGGGAAGTATGGTTGTGGAACAGATTAGAACTTTCCATCCTTCCATTATATGTCAGCTGTGAATAGCCTTTAATGTTCTGTTTTACTCTCCATTTTAGTCACATGTTCTATGAGCAGACATGCTGGGTTCCAAAATCAGGGAATGGACAGGGTTAGAAAGGTTCTGTACAGATAGAAGGACTTTCTCCCCAAAGTATGCAGGAAATCTGGTTGGAAACATGCTTTTCTTCAGCATGGGATCTGAAGAGGAAGGAACTGTGGTTCAGAGAATGTATACCTGAGCCTAGTCCAAGACCCACCCCAAGATCCTCTAGTAGGATGCACTTTGTGTGTATTTGGATCCCCATTTCTTCTAACAATGCAATGACAGTCAGTAGCATCTGAAGTTAGATGCATATCAAGACTGAACATTCGATTTCGCCTTTTGTTTTCTGCACCTGCAGGCATTATCTGTGAGAAAGGCTGCTTCCATATGCAGATCTTCTTTGTTGGACTGTGTAACAGAAATAGGAATCCTCTTTGCTCTCCACTTTCTCATATATGGTACGTTGCAAAAAAAAAAATTAAATGTCGCAGCAGAATACAAAAGCCCTCAAAAAGTTTTCCCTTAGTGAAGTCCATTGGAAGCTCATGAGGAATCACAGTGATAAACTGGAAAAATGCTTCCTGACAAGCTTGTAGGGGCTTTCCCCTGTTTTTTTTTCCATCTCCCCACTCTTTTAAACGAAGCTCAAATGCTCTTGCCATTTTGTACCTTCTAAAGCATGTTCAGGCCATCAGGCCATGAGGTGAGGGGAATTTTTTTCTTTATACATTTATTAAGTTATATTTTGTCTATACCTGGAGAGTTTTATAAACAGTCAGAAACCCATACTTAGTCTATAGATGGCCTAATTTTACTGCCATACTAATTGGCACATAAGCACAATGCATGCATAGTGGTTACAGGTGGTGGACTCTAATCTGGTGAACTGGGTTTGTTTCCATACTCCTCCACATGAAGCCTGCTAGGTGACCTTGGACTAGTCACTAATCTCTCAGAAATCTACTTCACAAGGTGTCTGTTATGGGGAGGGGACTGTAAGCTGCTTTGAGACTCCTTAAAGGTAGAGAAAAAGGGGGTATAAAATCAGCTCTTCTCTACAGTTGGCAAAAGTGATAAAGGGGACCACCAAGATGTTCTTAGGATTTGTCAAATAATCAGGGGGCTTTTTGCGCAATTAATGTTTTTACACACATCTGAAAAGAGATTCAGATGTCTAACGTCAAGATAGCAATTCTGTTGATAGATATCACCTTTCTCAGTACTCAGAATAGAGACTTGAAATCCCAGTTTGTCCCTGGGAAAATAGTGGGATCTGCCCATTCATCAGCTGTATGGAAAATGAGTGCCATGACATCTCATAAGAACATAAGAGCGAGCCTGCTGGATCAGACCAGAGTCCATCTAGTCCAGCACTCTGCTACTCACAGTGGCCCACCAGGTGCCTTTGGGAGCTCACATGCAGGATGTGAAAGCAATGGCCTTCTGCTGCTGTTGCTCCCAAGCACCTGGTCTGCTAAGGCACTGAACAGTGCCTATGATGACCACCATCAGTGGTTAAATGTCCCACAGTTCCTTTCCTTGGGTCAGCATCAACCTAAGGTAAAAAAGAAATTAAACCAATTCATGCAGAGTATTTACTAGCCACCTTTCCAGAAATATGCTTGAAGCATTGTTCAGATTTAAAACAGTTAAACTCCCAAAAAGATAAACAACTTCAAACCAAAGAACAATTAACAGTAGTTTTAAGCTGTCATTTAAAAAGCCTAACATTCTAAAAACAGCATAAAACCAAATAGAATAACATATCAGGGTTTTTTTTGTCATCACATCTGACTTATGGCAATTCCACAGGGTTTTCAAGGCAAGAGATGTTCAGAGGTGGTTTGCCATTGCCTGCCTCTATGTCACAACCCTGGTATTGCTTGGAGATTTCCCATCCGAATATTGGACAAGGCTGACAGATTTGATGAGATCAGGCTACCCTAGGCTATCCGGTTCAGGACAAACATAGCATTAGCAATGCAATATTCCATAAAAATTGGACCAGACAGGTAAACACCCACAGATAGACAACACAAACAAAACTGGGCTGAATAAAACACATCTTTATTTGGGGCCCGAAGGAAAGGGAGGGGAAGTGGCACAGTGGCTGGAAGGACATTGTTTGTATGTGGATATTGTGCTGTAGTGGATGACGACACACCCCGGAGACCCAGTGTGGAGTCACTGTAGAGCATGTGTGAATGAGAAACTTTTTTTTAAAAAAAATTAAAAGATGGGGAATAAAGTATTCAGAAAACTCCCTGTCTAGAAAGTACATTACAAGAAAGTACATCACATTTCTGTTCTCGCAGAGGTGATGAAAACATTGCTGAGAATCCTTGCTGAGTGGAAGCAGCCACTAATAAAGCCCCATGCCTTATGATGTCACCTGCCCCTACCATAGGTGGGAGCACACAGAGCTGGGTTTAAGATGTTAGTTGGCAGAAAGATTGGCAGGAGAGAAGGTGGTTCCTTCAGAAAGCTGGTCCTAAGCCATTTAGGGCTTTAAAGGGAGTGCAGCCCCTCCCAAAACAGGCTGACTTCTTAATCCCTGATTAGCTTTATGACTGACTAACAGTACCTCAGTCCTGTCTGAATTGAGATTTTGTTATTGGCCCTCATCCAGCCTATTACTGTCTCTAGACGTTTGCTCAAGATTTCCTCAGACCTGTCTGGAATCACATGTTAAGGAGAAGAAGAGCTGGCTGTTATCTACATAGCAATGGCACCTTACTCCAAATCCCCAGACAATCCTTATGAGTGGTTTTATGTAGATTTTAAATAGCATACCCGACAGCACTAATGCAAGATAGTCAAATGCAGTCCCTCAGTTCCTTTTGGAATGGATTGATCAAGTAGGAATGACATATACATACACCCAATTCCCAACATTCTACCTTGAAAAATAGAGTGGTGAAAGGTATCAAAAGCCGCCAAGGGATTCCGGTGTCAACAGAGATGTACTCCCTTTTGTTGCTGTTGCAAAGATAGTCAGCACAACTGAAGCTGTTTCAATCTTAGGCTGATTTTGCATGCCAAAATTGCACCTCTGTTGGCATGGGGAATGCCCTGATGCAATCGGGAGTTCTGCACAGCCCCTGGTACTGCAGTGTGGCTGCCACGTTTCTGCCCCGGAGCTGCCTCATGGCAATGGCTTCGCTCCACGAATTTCCTGAACCGCAAAGGTTGAAGTCCTTTTGAAATGCCCCTTTGTTGCTCTGGAGGCTTCCACCAGTGTGCAAAACTCCTCCGAGCCTAAACAGGGCCAGTTTTCCCACCTTGCCATTCTGGCCCGCCCCACCAATGGCCAGGCCCTGAGAAGTGGCATCCTCCCCCTCCCCTTGCAGTGAAAAAAAAACCAGAGGGCGAAACCTTGGTTGTTATAAAGGAAGGAGAAACCTTGGGCAGAAAAGCGGCATGTGCAGGCACTGCAAACGGGAGGGCAGCTATTCGCTCGCACACGGAAGGTTTTTAGATTTACATTTTAGATGGAGGGGGGATGGCAATTCTGTTGCACACACAAGGATTTTAGATTTACATTTTAGATGGAGGGGTGGAGGACAGCAATCCCATCGCACATGCAAGGATTGTAGAAGGGGGGGGGGCACCAATTCTCAGTGCCAGTTTTGTGTTCTAAACTAAAATAGTGAAAGTGAGTGGGGGGAATAGGGTGAGATTCAGCCAATCCGAACACAGGAAACGGAGGCTGCCCGCGCATGCATGAAAGAGACTATGGAAGACCTCATGGTGTTTAAGCGGTGCTTATGGGAAAGCCCCAGGCTTGAGGAGAAACATTCGGGGCTTTCCGCACCGGCCCTGACTCAAGCAAAGGAAGAAGCCGGGCAGCAGTGGGGAACTACAAGCAGGGTGAGAAGCCCCACAGCAGGTACGCTCCCCGGCTAAGCCATGGAGCATTTAGAAAGTGCAAAATCAGCCTTCAAATTAGTTCTGAATCCAGACTAAAGGTTACAGATTTCCCAACCTGGGGTAAGTTTACCCTCAGGAGTATGCACAGAGCATTTGGGAGTATGCAAAAAAATTGCACAATGGGTTTGCTAATACAGGGGGGTTTACAATTTTAAGGAAATGGGTTGCCAAGGGGTTCGTGAGTGAAAACAGGTTGGGAACCACCGGTATAGCGAATATATCCCCAAGGACACCTGGAGTTGCTTAGTTATGGAGAGAGAGAGCAACAATGATTAAGTACATGTTCAAGCAGCTTGTCCAGTCCTCAGGCCTCACCAACTGAAATTCATGCAAGTACACTTTGGCCAGCAGCAAAGGGTGATCATAGTAAATTGCTGTTGTTGCTGTTGATGTCTGCATTTATAGCCTGCCTTTCTCATTGAGACTCAATACCAAGTACAATGCAAATACAAAATATGAAAAACAATTCAGTGAAACAGCAAAGATCGCTAATTAGCAAAATAGTTACAGAACTTGACCGTAATGCAAGCAAAAAACTGTCTAAGGAAACAAAAGGTCTAAGGCTTGGCATATTACGAAGGGAGGTCTACAAACATAAAAGACACTGGATTAAGTAAAAGGGTGATGAGGCAATAAACTTTGCAATGGACTTGAATATTGTCCCTGGTAGAAGCAACATCCTAAGATGATCCATTGTACTATAGTTCCAATCCTTTTACAAAAATGCCCTGCTAAACATTTCTGCTTTGCACATTCTACGGAGCAATAGAAATAGAGGTGCCTGCCAGATAACCTCAAGTAGGCCATCCCATTATATATATTTTGAACTTGTTTAGAAGCTAAGCTGCTTCCCACTTTACTAATTAAAGTATATTGACACTCATCTAGCCTTAAAAAAAAATCTTGTGACCTTAATTAAGACCATCTCTGCTCTATTGTTCAGTACTCCACCATTTTGAAAATGCCGCGCTTTTAAAGCTTTGTATATACTGTTGAAAGTAGTACATTTCTCCCTACTAGTTCTGCAGTGTCCTTGATTGTTTTACAACATTGCAGAGATTACATGTCACCACCACACCCTAAACCAAGGAGACTCCTATATCATTCCTTATATTATGTGGGACCAAACAAATAGTTGTCCTAGTGCAAGCAAAGCCTTGGATTTTTAAAAATGAGGAAAGTTCTTCACCTTGCTTTGCACACCATGACATTGCTCTAAATAGTCTATAGCAGGGGTCTGCAACCCGCGGCTCCGGAGCCGCATGCGGCTCTTTCAGCCTTACACTGTGGCTCCGCATGGCCTGGAGGTCAGAGGGTAGCATGGGCATGTCCCTCCAGCCCTCCAGAGCAGCGCTGGAAGGAAAGGTGAGTGGAGGGGCCGAACCGGAGGTGGCTCCGTGCGGAGCTGCCTCTCCGACTCAGTAGATCTCCGGGGCCATGGAAAATGGGTCCAAATGGCTCTTTGGGTGGTAAAGGTTGCCAATCCCTGGTCTATAGCTGTGATATGTCCTCTACATTTCTTTGGTGATCAAAGTCCTGCATAGGTGAAGGAACAGCAGCTTGGGCACCTACCAGGTCTTGGTGCTGTGTTCAGGGGCCCAAATATGATAGGTATTTACTCGTGTCGCTGGTGTAAAATTAGAATAAAAACTGTGATGTTGGTCTCACGGCGGTGTCCAGAAGATCACCATCAGATCCTTACTTTCAAGAGAGACAACTATAGATTTAAAGGTGTTAAAATAAGAGCATCGCATACTCTGCACTAGGGTTTTATGCAGTGGTGGGATTCAAATAATTTAACAACTGGTTGTTTACAAGCACCATTTTAACAACCAGTTCTGCCGAAGTGGTGCGAATCTGCTGAATCCCACCACTGGTTTTATGTATGTTTTGAATCTTGATGCGGCAGTCAGCATTATCACTTGAGTCATTCTTGTGATCTCTCTAGCAGAAGGCAGAGCTAGCCATTTAGATCCCTAACCATAACAGCCAACTCTGTTTCAGTTTCCAGCTCTGGGATAGGTGAAGATCACCCCTTGACATTGCAATGTGGTTCATTCAGAATTTTCCTCATCCTTCCTTATGCACTGTTAATTAATATGAGCAAATGAAACATTGTGCCTTGTTTTATGCACCTTATGCCTAAATTTTTATGAACTTAGGCATTAATACTCTGCTTTTCTTGCCAGAGGGAACCCAAAGAAGTTTACACCATCATTCTGCCCTTCTCTATTTTATTCTGCCCTTCTGCCTTTCTCTATTTTATTCACAGAACAACAGCCCTGTGAGGTAGCTTTGGTTGGGAGGGAGAGAGTGACTAGCCCAAGATCCTCCCTTTGAGATCCTCATCTGGAAGTTTCCTGGGACTCAATAAAAATGAGACTTTCTTCTGAGTAGACTTGCTCAGAATTGCTAACACTCTAATTGTCTTGCCTAAAGACAGCTGGTGGATTCATGGCTGAATTATCACTTGACCTTGAATCTTACAGGGACACCAGAGTCTTCTGCAGTAGCTGGGCCAGGTGTAACCAGTCTGGCCAGGTGTAACCAGTCTGGAGAGTTATGGCATCATGATAAGGGAGGATCCAGCCCCCAGGTTGAAGGAATGGCCCACCTCCCCTCCTCCCCCCAAGTTCTTTCCTGTTCGTAGTTATAGCTAAAGGGTTTTTTAAATCAGAAATATTTCTACTCTGAAACACAAGCTGTTATTCTTTAAAAGGAAAGTGCCATGCCAAAAATTAAAGGCCAGAATTCTCTCAACAGCAACCCCCCGCCCACACACACACCCTCTCACAAATTACCTGTTGTGGGCGGAGCAAGCGATGGTGATTGTAAGACACTTTGAGACTTCATAAGGGAGAGAAAAGCAAGGTATAAAAACCAACTCTTCTTTTGGAAAATGTCTCAGATGAGACAAAATAGTCTTTCATGTGCACTCCCTGATATCAATGAGAGCCACTTTCCTAGATTTTCGAATGGGCATAGAGAAATTTCTTCTTGTCTCTGCTGCTTTTTATTGTTGCTCTGATTGGTTAAAAGCTAGTGTAATGGTGATGGGACTGAAAAGTCCCAAATTCTAATCTCATATCAGCTGGGAGGTTGGGGGGGGGGGCCTTCTGCAAGCTCTTGTCTTACAAATTGGGGATCATAAATCTGCTCTCCTTTAAAGGGTCAAATTATTCTGCTAATGTTGGCAAAGTGTTTGGAGCACTCTGGCAAGATAAAAAGGCCAAGTAGTCTCACTATCTGTACTGATTTAACATTTCTATGGAGTTAGACATCTCATTTTTGTTTCCTTTTAAACATGTAAAGTTGGACCAGTTGGATCCACCCCCTTTCACAGCTTCAACCAACAAAGATTTTCAGTGGGACTACTTTTCCAAAGGTTGGCAGGTTGGAATCGCTGTCTTCCCACAACTTGCTGTTTTTCTGAACCAACTTTGTGAAACAACAACTTGGATTGAAAGGAGAGAACTGTAAAATGACAGACTTATGCCCTGGAATGGCCAGGGCAGCTGTCAAATATGACAGGCCTTTTTAACCCATTTTGTTCATGTGCAGCCCAACACACCAAACTTATTATGGCAGTGATGTAAAAACACTTATACAGAATGCATTTGGGGGTTTATTCACTACCCCAAGACAACTTCCAATATATCAGGCTAGCAAAATATCACCCCAAATGTGATTGGCTGAAGTCAGTGTGTTTGAAACACACAAAATCTTGATACATACTTTTCCATAAGGTGGCCTTTTTGTGTATAGACAATCCCTCCCTCTCCCCCACCCATCCTGCCACATATTTAATAACTCAGACCAGCTCCATGGAATGTTAGCAGATCATATTTCTGTGAAATTTGGGAGGGGCTCTCTTTTGCCAGACAACTTTATAACGTTTCCCTGGGTCAGTACTTTCTGGAAAACCCCAATACCCTCAGGGTACTTGGTCACCCAGATCCTAGTCAGACACTCTAACCACTAAGAAACACTGCCTGTCCTTTCATAGTATTCATATTTTATTTCCTTCCTCTTTTCATATTGCTGAAAGTCTTCCACTTAAGACAATGGGAAACTATACCTTGAGCTTGTTTGGAGGTTCTAGCAGGGGAGCGCAACTATCATATACCCTTGACCGAAGAACAGTACATTCCTTCTATCTGGGATGGCTGTCCTCTTCCACCAAGAGTGCAGCTTCAGGAGAGAAGCACGTGGAGCAGTGAGGGAGGTAGGGGACACCAGCCTAGCCAGCCAGATCAGCTGAATCAACCCTGGTGATCAATGGGGTGACAGATGTCATAGTCAAATCGCCCTCACTATAGCTACAATAGAAGAATGGTTGGTGAAGTTATTAGAGTTGGTGGCGATGGCCAGACTCACTTCGTTACTTAAAGAAAAGTATTTATCTACATTTTTGGATAATTGGGAACTCTGGATAGATTATTTAGATAAAACAGGGAAAAAGGAACTGATGACTAGTGGTATTGAAGGTAAGCAGATTATTACAATAAGGCATAATAGAGAAAAGTGTGATATTTATCAGGAGTAACTATATCAGGAGTAACTATAAAGATCCAATTATACTTATGAGAGTAAAGAGCAAGTAGTAATAACCTCTTGTGTTAATGCTCGCTGAAGACAACATTGGGAGTCCTTATAGTGAACATATTTTGTTGTGATTTTTTTTCTTTTCTGCATTGTTAAATTGTTTAAGTATGAATACGAACTTTTCTATCACAAAAGATTTTCATTCAAAATAACCACCTAAGTATGCCTCATGGCATTCTTCTCTTCCAGTGGTTATGTGGAGACACAGTTCTTCGTTTAGAAATGAATGCAATTAGTGCATCCAACCACTAGAGTCTATCTACTTAGGGGGCTTTGGTTCCATCCTAGACACTGCACAATAGGATGGGGCAACTCTGTGGCTGGTTGTTCAGTCAGCACATGCCGCTTTCTGCTGTCAGCACAGAGATATCCCCGGAGACAAGGTACATATCTTTCCTAGGGAGATATCCTGCACCTGCTTTGGTGTTACACAGCAACACCTAGCCGGCAGCTGTCTATGGACATGTCCTTGGGGAGGGTCAAACTATTCTTTTTTTTACTTCCTAAAGAAGGTTCACTACTCAAAGTTTAAGAATTGCTGATCCAGTTGTTTTCCTCCCCTCTGATCTGCTTCTCCGTCCATCAATTGTCTACATCTGTCTGCTGTTTTATATAATATTTAGATTGAGAGCTTCTGCAGTGTGAATAATGTTAACCAACAGAGGTGCCCTTTATGTAGGGCAGAGGGGACAGTCTTGATCCCGGTCTTGTCTTTCAGATCATGTGTGCTGAGACTTCAGGACAGCTTCATCTCATGCCTACACACTGCTTTAATAAACCAGCAGATGAGTATCGTTCACGCTGTCTTGAAAAAGTGCTCTTCCCTAAGACACAGTTCCAGGGAGCAGGACTGTCTTAACAGCACTTATCGGCCCCCAGGCAAAGCAACACACTGGGGCCCCTACCTACACAACAACTCCCTGGAATAGAAATGTAAATGGCCAATAAAATTAAACATTTCTGCTCAAAGGCTTATGAACCTGGAAAACCATTTTTTAAAATAAATGTTGTTCATTGTATTTAGTAAAACACGTGCATTTTCTAATAATAAATGTGTATAGTTTAGTATGGTATCTATTTACTGACAGCAAGTCACAACATACATAGATTAGCATGGGGCCTCTATGCTTGTGGAGTCCCTGGGCAACTGTCCAACATGCCCACGCATTTAGATGGCCCTGCCAGGGAGGGAGGGAGTGTGCTTCAACTAAGGTTGCCAACTTAAAACTACCTCTAAGCCAGAGGTGGGCAATTATTTTTTCCATGGGGCCGCATGAGAAAAAAATATATTGTAGAGGGCCGGGCCAAAAGGCAGGGGGGCAAGGCGCTTTTGAAAGCCCGGCAGCCAAGGCAACCGGCTTCTGCGGGGCTTTCAAAGACGCCTTGCTCCCCAGCAAGGCAGGGGGGCCAGTCAGGGTCATCCGGCGGGCCGGATGTGGCCCGCGGGCCGTATAATGCCCAGGTCTGCTCTAAGCTGGCCCATTAATACCAGCTTGATCTGCAGCAATAATCAGGTGACGTTATCAGTGAAAAGCTTCCACTGGCCATTCTGCATACTAACCACTTCCCACCAACTCCAGCCCAGCCCCTTGACAGCCTTACCCGTTCAAATTAGCAAGAACATATTCCAGTGGATTGAGCCCCAGGCAATTATCAAACAGTGTACTAAAAGATTCTCTCATATGCTGATCCATTGAAGTCTGTGTTATTACTCCTGAAATACTTAAAAGACTGCAATCCAGGTGTAAGTGGTCCTCCACCCAGATGCTGACATTTGTCAAGACATGAGCAGAGCAGGCCATACTGTTAGGCTGTCTGAGGCAGACCACTTTAGACAGCAGATTTCAAGGTGCCATTACATCTGAGCAAATTACCAGTTGCTTGATTTTTGATATATTTACCACCATAAATATTGTGGTGTTGCACCACCTGGATTTTTTTTAAAATGGCTCCAGTGTCTTGGGCTGTAGAAAGGGATTGAGGTTCAGTGGTAGAGCATCTATGTGGAATGCAGGAAGCCCCAGGTTCGGTCTCCTGCATCTCCGATGAAAAGGACCTAGCAGTAGGTGATGTGGAAGACCTCATCCTGAGACCCCAGAAAGCCCTTGTGTGTCTGAGAAGACAATACTTGGAGGGCCCATTTCCTGATTCAGCATAAGGCAGATTCCTATGTTCATATCCAGACACAGCAAAAGCTGGAGGGAGGGGGGGAATAGCAGGACATACTGCTTTTGCACCAATAACTGCAGCATTTTCCTTGCAAGACTTCTCGCATTTTAAGTTGCCTCCATGGCAAGATGTCCCCTTTGTCAGTGGTGCTCCATGTTATGTTATCTGATGGGTTAAGTAAAGGTCAAAGTGATCTGAAGCTACTTTCTCTTTAAGCCATAGATTTTTGCCCTCACCTGGCAATCAAGGCACCTCATTTCCCACATCAACTTCAGACCCAGTTTGTGTGTGTATTAATGAGCTGCCATGTGCTGTCTGATGTATGGAAGGCAGTTGAAAGGGCCGGGGAGTTGTTTCCTGAAGAAATCCTACAATAGAAGGCTATGATAAAAACCTCTGAAAGCATTTCCCTTCTAAATGTAAAGTGGAAACACTGGATATATATTTAAAAGCAATTGGCAGGCCTAATAACAACTTAACAAACAGGTATGTGCTCAGAGAAGATACACCTACCAATGTCTTCATCTATGAAAATTCTAAATGCTCACTTGTTGAAACTGGGTATAGCCCATCTGGCAGGCATGGCCTTCCTTCATAGGTATAGAGTAAAGTGGAGTCAGCATGGCCTTACCACTTGGCAGATTGCAATACTGGCTTATAATGTTTCAAACAATTCAATCCATTAATTTTAAAACTGAAAAAAAGGTCTACCGTGTCATTAGCCAACCAGCATCAGCAGCAAATTGGGGTGATTTCAAAAGACTGCAAATTGTCAATTGTTGAAATTATTCTTATTATTAGCATTATACCCTAAACTCCCAATGGGAGCAAGATTTATATTTCCTCTCTAAGCCCCCCCAAAGGACTTAGACCAAAGCAGGGAGTCACTGCTTGAATGAGTGACATCAGAACAGAGTTATCACTTTTCTCTCATGTTACCTAATCAAACTGTCTCTTCCTCTGTCTTCAGAGTTCTACAAAAGATACAGAGAAAAGGGCAGCTTTTTGTTTTAAAAAATAAGTTCATTGTATCTGAAGACATACATCTTGTTCCAGTTTAAACTCTGAGAGTGTGTTTGGGATTACTTTTCCTCCCCCTGAAATTAAACTTTTATTGACCCATTTAATCTGCAGAAACAACCCAGCAGAGATTCAGGGCAGACTCCCAGACTTCTGCCATAAATTGTAGCCACTCGTGGTTTTATCCACTAGTTTCACTGGATCACAGTTGACGATTAAACCTAAAAGTTTGGAAATTATATCTTCTGGTGTAATCCCACAGATGTCCCTGGGGGTGTTTTGCCAGATAAGAGACCCCGCCCCAAATGTAAGGATTGTGCCTTTTGCTGGAAAACAAAAAGAAGTCTTGTGGCATCTAAGAGATAAACAGATGTATTGAGGTAAGGTTTTGGGAACCTTCAGGTATATGAAGTGTGTCTTCAAGAAGCATATAGACAGAGAGGAACATAATTATAAACTGTGGAATCAAAAAGCAATTGAATATAAGAAATAAAGTCTCTATGACATTTCTATGCCAGGCTCAGTTACATATAAGATAAGCAAAGTGACCATTCACAGTAGCAATAATTGATGATAACACAATCATCTGGGATTTTAAAAAAATGTAAATGCTGAAAAATTGTAAATTTTAAGTTACCTAGAACTTTTCACAAGTCACAGAAAACTGAAGCTGAGGACAGGCAATAGATATTTTTCCAGCCAGCTGAAAGAGCAGATCACTACTCATGATGTGTACATTTATCCCACTTTGGCTTCTGGGAAACAGATTTGGCAGGTTTTTTAATATTGTTCCAAAACCCTGCAACACCTGTATGACCAGTGGTGCATATGAGATTTAAAAAATAGGTGCGTTCTCCAAGTAACATAAAGGTTTTCTTTAAAACAATGGTCTATCCCCAGAATAACAGCCCAATCCCATTAGGGGGCAGTACAGACAGGCTGATGGAGGCAGACAGGGTCATGCTGGTGTGTTCGCTCCCTCCGCTGACACAAGGGGCACCCGTGGCAGTGGAGAGGGCAGAGGCACCAGTGGCCGAGCACCCCTCAGCTCTGCAGCAGCGAAACCAGGACATGGCCACCACCATGGAGGAATGCTGGTGTCTGGTTGGGCAGGCCTACTTTAGGGAATGGGGAATGGGGTGTGCAGGGCCTTGGAGTTATGCCACCCACTATAAAGGGCTTTCAAACAGACAGGGTTTCTTTTGTTTTAGCTGCCTCCCCACGCATCCTGAAAGCCTTTCAAGGCAGTGGGGCGGTGTGGCAGCAGCACTGTCCCCAGTGGTTAATCAGTTTGTGTTAAAGCACTAGTGGACCCCTGAACAAGAGACTTTTGTTGTAGATTATAAGCATACAAATTGTATATGAATGTAACAGACTTAAACAACATTCAGGTACACTGTGTTGTCTATTCCAAGTTGAGGGTATTCTGTCTCCTCAGCTGCCTGGCAAAGTTTGAAATCATGGCCCATTATGCATGGAATGCTTACCTCGGGCTCTTCATTGCAGTTGGCTTGTAGGGGGTCTCCTTGTGTTTCTCTGTTTACACGTGAGGAGGCATTCACTCTTTGCTCCACAGCTTTTCTGCTGAGAACTCTCCTGGGCCTGCTTTTTCTGGTTCTCTTAACTCATTAAATAATTCTTGAAGGCAGAGATCTCATCACACCCAGTAGTCTCAAGATTGCTGGCTTTGTAAAAGCCTTTTAATTACTATTATATCAGTATATTAATATTTTGGCTAAGCCCGTGTGGTTGAGCTTCTTTTCTTTGACTTCCACTTGCTGGCTACCCAAATATACCAGCAGGAGAGTAGGAAGCAAGAACAAGTTGGCAACATGGAAGAGGGGCGAGGGGAAAGGCGTGGACGACAGGATGAATGTTGGCTGGTCATGGGCAAAGGAAAGATGTCCAGGATAAAGCTGTGCTCAACTGGCAAATCTGCTGTGCTCTGGCAGCGAAGCAAATTAAATTTGTGCTAGAAGTTATGTTCCTTGCTTCAGAGGGAATGGAAAGTGAAAGCAAGGCTCAAATAAACACCTCCTACGGGAAATCTTGCTGCGACGGACTTTTGCCCCCACCGTGCAGCAGACACCTTGAACATAATCAGTCCATATGTTTTCATTGCTATTCCAAATATACATTCGTGGAAGCAGTTCCCATTGATTTCTAAAAACCTTAAGGGCCCTGTTCAAGGAATTCAAAGTACCCTTCTTTGAAATGATCCAGCTCATAACTGCAGCAGAACTACCTTGGGACCTTGGAACTGCCTTGCACCAAGAATTTTATCCCACTGTTTAGTGTATTTCTCCTCATAATGACCCTGCACGGTAGGTCATCATAGTCTCCCTTTTAAAGATGGGGATGTAAAACAGGATCTTGATCCTGGGGCAGTCAGTGAGTTTGTAAAGGAATCAGAAACTGGGCCAAGGTATCCCTGACGAAGACAGTGCACTATTCAGTATGTGCCAGGGTGGCCTGTTCAAAGCTGTTCCCACAACACACATATTTCAGAGCAGTTTCCCATATTTCAGAGCAGTTTCCCATATTTCCCAAAGAAGCATCATTATTTCAAGAGGCGTGTATTTTAGTCATTATATACTTCCATGGCATATATGCCACCTTTTGATCTTAGTAAGTACACAAGGTGGCTTACAAAGAAAGTTAATTTCAATAAAATCAAGACTAACAGCTAAAATTTAGAAATAATTAACAATCATTTCTGGGTTGAAGTCCAGTAGTGCTGCATTCTGGGAAATCTAATGTTGCAGGGATGCTCCAACATTGCCCATTAAAAACAAGGTAATTTGCAAAGTGAAGTGAAGCATATGGTCTATCAGTTTCTTGTTACTGCTGGATAATCACACAGAAGATTAAGACAGCTGAATGAAATTTGCTACATACATTCAAGGCACAATTCTATCATTCAAGTTCAAACAACAGCCTTGTTTTCAAAGGTGCGTGGCAGATACAAGATGGAACATGGTGCAGTGTTTCTTTCAAGCACTGAGCCACTAGAACAGGGGTGTCCAACTCTGGTGCCCCAGATGTTCATGGACTATGATTCCCATCAGCCCCTGCCAGCACGGGAATCGTAGTCCATGAACATCGAGGTGCCAGAGTTGGACACCCCTGCACTAGAATGAAATGTGTCTTGCCAGCTCAGAACCACATTTTGCATTTTGAAGACCCCCACACCTTCCCCCTCATGCAACCTGTTCTGTGGGAGGGCAGAGAGGATGGCCCATTACCAGATCATTCTCCATTTGAAATGTGCACATCCGTTCAATGCTTGCAACCCTGCTCAAAGGAGAAACCATGCAAAATATGCCATAATGAAATATATCCCTCAGATATTAGGGTAATGGAAGGAGGTGAGGACATGGAGGAAACATTTCTAAATTTCCCCTCCAAACATGAGCTCAATTCCCACATGCTTTTCAAGAAGAGGCAGAAGCTGGTGAGGCTCTCAAACTGTGCTTTATTACTTCACTGCCACCTGTATATATATTTTTATTTTAATAATACCCATTGAATCAAGAGCTGCATCCTGTGACTAGGCTGGCTAAACTAGGAGGGAGGGAACAAAGACAGCGAGGAGTGGTTGGGTTGTATTCATCATTTACTGGGGACTCTTTTGCACCGTCTCCAAGCTAGCAAGAAACGTCAGGAGGAAAGTTTCAGAAATTTGGACCCAAGCCTGCCTGAAACTGACCCCCGCATTTCCACAGACACCCTGTGCCCGTTAAGGGTTCGAAATCTGGGGCTTTCCCCACCGAAGCCCCTCACGTTTTGGGAAGGTCTTCTTGGTGCCTGGCTTCCTCAGCTCAGGATCTGTTCCTGCGTGGGTGGGGAGGGTGCAAATCCAGGAGCTGCACTAGAGTCTGCAGGGGCCCAAGGCCACCACTTGCTTTGCCTGTGCCTTCTCCCGCTCCTGCATGCCAGACCAGACACGTTATCGCCAAGGCAGGCAGGGGTGTAGTGGTTAAGAGCAGGTGCACTCTAATCGGGAGATCCGGGTTTGATTCCCTGCTCTGCCACTTGAGCTGTGGAGGCTTATCTGGTGAACCAGATTAGCCTGTGCACTCAGTCAGTTGGGTGACCTTGGGCTAATCACAGTCCTTTGGAGCTCTCTC
The DNA here is from genome assembly GCF_021028975.2 of Sphaerodactylus townsendi. Classification (NCBI taxonomy): domain Eukaryota; kingdom Metazoa; phylum Chordata; class Lepidosauria; order Squamata; family Sphaerodactylidae; genus Sphaerodactylus; species Sphaerodactylus townsendi. Next base: position 128,637,842 of record NC_059427.1, on the reverse strand, counting down.
AGCCCCACCCACATCACAGGGTGTTTGTTGTGGGGGGGAGAAGGGAAAGGAGATTGTAAGCCCCTTTGAGTCTCCTTACAGGAGAGAAAGGGGGGATATAAATCCAAACTCCTCCTCCTCTTCTTCAGGCGAGGGAGTCCATTGCAGGGCTCAGAAACCACCTCCTTGGTCCCATGAAGGGCAAGCAGCAGAGCCTCTCCAAAGAGCCCCAAACCTGTGAACTGCGCAGCTTGGATTGCAGCTGCACCGGTGGGTGGCAGAACATGTAGATGCCTGCAAATCCACCAAGAGGGAGTGAGTGTGTCAGAAGAATCCAGGTGCAGCTAGGCGATTGTGTCTCCGCCTATCCTTCCAGAAAAGGAGGAATCTACTCAGCTGCAACCCCTGGGTGTGGTGGGTCCTCGTTGGCTTTTGCGAGAGGAGACCAAGCCGGCCTCAAGAAGGTCACCTAGTGTGTACAGTTGATATGGCAAGAGGATGTGGTCTGTGTGAACAGCTGATCTACTGAACTCCGTACAATGGGGTGCGTCATAGATCTGTACTGGTAGGTAGGTAGATAACAGCATTAAACAACATTTTCACCTTTCTGCACAAGTGCCTCCAAGCAGGTATCTGTCTCTCCATCTAGCATGTACAAACACATTATATTTACATAGACACAATAAATAAACTCAAGCGCAGAGTGCGTGGTTATGTAATAGTACATAAACCTGACTGGTGTTCCTCCGTCTCGGCATTCACCAGCGTGTAGTCCTGTCGCTAAATATTCTTGCAGGCTCCGACTGGGTTCCTTTCCATATATAATAAAGAACGCTCCTGTGAATTGTGAAAGGGGGTATATTTTCAGGCGGGGAGAGGGCCCTAAATAAGTTTTTTAAGTACGGTCCATTACCAGTGGCAGGGCCGACTTCTGAATGCCTGGGTTGCAGCTTCCTTTTGGATGCCGTCCAGCTAAAGTTAAAAGCGCTTCTAGAATATCGGATCGGTTTCCACTGGAGAGAGAGAAACGCGTCACCCGAATCCGGATCAAAAGGATTTCAAAGCGCCCGACGACGTTGTCTGGATCCCGCCCTGTCCGTGCCAGAAAGGTCTTCTGAACCCACAAAGGGTCTGGCCAGGATAGTCAGCGCAGTCCGGGGCGGGCCGACTCCAATCTCGGCTCTTACTGCAATCCTGGCGGCTTAACTCTGGATAGGATCCCATCCCCCACCCCTGCCTTGGAGGTGCCACTGGATGCCTCTTGGTCGCTCTCCTTCCAGCCTGAGAAGAAGAGCCACGCGTCTTCTTCCCCACTTGGAAAGGGGATCTTGGCGAGGGTGTAGGGAAGAGGGGGGTCTCAGCCTTGTCGCCCTTTCGAAGGGGCCAGGGATCGGAGCGGCCTTCTGGGGGCAGCCCACTCGGCATGGCTCTCGGTCGCCGCCTGCCAGGGCCGCCTCCCGGGCTTTGGCCGCGGGCCAGCCGCTGAGCGCCCCCCCCCCCCCCCCGCCCCCAGCACGCCGGCTCTGCGCCGTCTCCCCGCCGTCGGGGCCGAGGTCGGGCGCGTTCGGATCCCGGCCACTTCCCAGGGCCGCCGAGCCGGGCGCCAGACGCGCCGACAGCCCCTCCAGCCGAGCAGAGGGCGCGCAGCCGTCCAGGGAGGGACTGCAGCCGGTATCCTCCCCACCAGCCCTCCTGGCTGCCCACGGCCCGGACCTCTGCGCCCCCCTTCCCCCCGGCAGCGCCTCCTGCTCGCTCGGCCCGATCCAAGCGGCCAGAGAAGGCGGCTCAGCCTCCCAGGTGCCATCAAGCCTTTGTCTGCGGAGGGAGGGCGACGAAAAGGAGCGCTGGGAAGGACACCCGCCCTCCCGCCCCTGGCATCGCGGCCCTTTGTGCAACGCTGAGCCGCTCCGCTTCCAGGGATTCGTTCGGCAACTGACGGCGAATACGGCACCGGGGGAGGCGAGGGGACCCCGGTCACCTTCGGAAGTGTTGGCCTTACATTCCCTATTGCTGGGATCTGGTTTTGAAGGTCCCACCCGGATCTTCCCTTAAATCTCGCCAACGTGCTGCCCCCTCTTTTTAGTGTCTTGTGCGGGGGAGACCGGTAGCCCCCCCCCCCCCCCCGCAGCAGCCCAGCTTGCGGAGAAATCGAAAACGGAGAAAGTGAAAGAAAAGTTGCTCTTTCTGGAGTTTGGTTTTGTCTTCACAGCGCGGCCATCTGGGAACGAGGGATCCCGGCTTGACCCTTCGGCTCAGATTTATTCCTTGACTTCGACCAGGGAGACCTCGTTTGCTATTTTCTGCAAACAAAATGGCCTGGGGAAAAAAAGGAAGCGGTAGCTCTCCTGGCTCAGAAGGGCTGCCAGAGCAATGTCCCCTTAAAGCCCACAGGAAGACCAGCAATGGGGACCCGTATGCCTGGGAGGGCCCTTCGGTCAGTCCCACCGCCCTATAGCCCGGCTGGCTGCCCCAGGTTTCCGCGTGCAGAGGAAGGCAGCTGCAATGGTCTTTCCTCTCCCCCGCCCCCCGCCTCTCTCCGGCCACTCCCCCCCACCCCCTCTTCTTTTCTTACTTTAAAAATTATATATCTTCATGTCACGACCGTTTTCCTTTTCAAAGCACAAACATCCAATTTGGCTCAGTGTAATAAAATCAGTCGGAGATCCTTAAACGCCACCATTCCGCTGAATTAAGTTGTGAAATCTAATCTATTATATCCATAAAGGAGAAATGCTTTCATTGTAAATTCCAGTTATAAAGAAAACTCTACCTGGAGCAGTCAAGTTTCTCTCCGCAACTCGCACCCCCACCCGCCGGTCCTTCCCCCCCCCCCTCCCCAATCGGATTTGCTACTTGATGGCTTATCAAATTACTTCAAAACGCCCGGCTCCCCCCTTTTTTCCATATCTCATTGGAACCGAAATTAAATGTGGCAAGACGTTCCTTTTAACAGCATGAAAAGGTCATAAACCGGCAACCGCGGCCCGGGAAAAGAAGAAGGCGCGCAAAATTAGCCCAGCCTCTTGCAACGGAGGTTCTGGGATTGATTTGGACCCGCACAAATTCGAGGTTTTCTTCCCAGGAATAAAGGCGCGTGCACTGCAGCACTGTGGTCCAGCCAGGCGCGTGTGGAGCTCCAAATCGGGACCCAAACTAGGCCCCTCCCGCACATGCAGAATAATGCACTTTCAATCCACTGTCAATGCACTCTGCAGCTGGATTTTACTGGGCGGAATAGCAAAATCCACTTGCAAACAATTGGGAAAGTGGACTGAAATCGTGCATTATTCTGCATGCGCGGAAGGGGCCCCAGACTCGGTTGAAATGAAGCAGACAAAACGGGAGCAACTGGGAAAGGAATCTGCTCTTCTGCAGGCTGGCCTGGTCGAGATTGCAGGGGCAGCGTCGTATTTTTAAAAACCCTCCAGTCATTCCTTAAAATACGCAGAGACATCTAGACAACAGGGGGGGGGGGAGGTTTGCCGGCGAGCGGAGGAGAGAAAATAGACCCATCACCGGTTAAATATCCGTGGGGGTTAAGAAGAATGCTTTGGCGTCCGGCTTTATCCAGTTCAAAGAAATATCTTATTTATTTATTTATTTTGAAAAAGTGAGGACAAAACCCACCAAATGCATCGCAGATTAATTGACTGAGCTTTCCCTTTCAAAAGAAAAATAAAAAATACAAGACAACTATAAGCCACAAAGGGCTGGGTAGCGGTAGGCCGAGGTGTGGGGACAAAACAGAATGATAAAGCAGAACCGCCAAAGTTTAGCTAGGAGGGGGAGAGGGGGTGTGTGGAGGGGAGGCGTGGGGGGGGGGGGACTGTCGGATGCTGCTTTGTCAGATCTTGGGAGAAAGATTTATTAATGTGTGGCTAGTGTCCCCAGTGTTAGATCCTCCTTAAGCCTTGCCCGATTTCCTACTCTAATCTTTTATTTCCATCTAATTATTTTTCCCCCTGCTACTTCCAACTCAGCGTCTTTAAAAAAAATTGGGGGGGGGGGGAGAAGGGAGGGGAAAGCATGCAGTAGAAACTCTGCAAAATATCTAGGGTGTTTTCCCAGCATTGGAAAATCTGAATTTCCCAATCCCGGAGACTGACAATTTACAAGGGCTTCTCCGAGTAAACCCAAGCACAATACACGAAACCAAAAGGAGAGGGAACACGAAGGGGGGAGGGGTGTCACGGGCTGTTAGCTAAGAAATTAACCACCTCCTAAGGAAAAAAATGTGTGTGGGATGGGGGTAACTCTTTAATGACTGTTGGTTTGAGAAATTATTTTCCCTAAAATATTTTTTTAATACAAAGGTTTTTCAAAGTAAATATAGAATAATGAAAATGGAGAAACTGCTGTGAAGAAAATAGGTGGGAAGGCCTTCTTAAATGCAGTGTTTGCAGGGGGAAAAATCAGGCATTCTTATTGCTTAATTCTGAATAACTATGATGCAACATACGCGAGAAAAGAAGAGTCTATACTTATTTTAGCTTTTCTTAAAAGTAGCCCATCTAACATGGGACTACACGCTTGAAACATTTGCAGGAAGAAAGAAAGAAAGAAAGAAAGAAAGAAAGAAAGAAAGAAAGAAAGAAAGAAAGAAAGAAAGAAAGAAAGACTCAGAGGAGTGGCTATTTAGAAGAGGCGGAAAAAATAAAAATGTCCTCTAAAATGAACCATTCTTCTCTCCGTTAATTTGGAAGTCCTATTGATTTCGGTAGGATTCCCAGGAAATAGATTTAGAACTGCAGCTTTGTTTTAAAGTAACATGGCCGATACATTGAAAATAAATTAAAAGTCTATAAATGCAGATATTTTAAAATGCTGGAGGAAAAAATGGGAAATGTGTGCAAAGAATAAATTTAAAAGTGACATAATTTCAGAACTGGGGATTCCTTAAAAAAATTAATCTACCGAGCCTAGCGCCCCTCCCCCCTGCAACTGAAATTTTGCTTTTATTGTGTAATTTAACTTTAGAAATTTTCTGTATTTAAAATGGAACACGTAGGTAAAAGTATTCCGATTGCTGGATTTTTAAAATGCCTGTTTGGCTGAAATCTTAATTATCACAACCAAGAGCTTTCGGCCGTTATTATCAAGTTACAATCGATATTAGCCTTTTAATTACGAGTCTCTCTCCCCACACTCAGCACCATAAAATTATATCGAATATTTGTTAATTTCAGATTGGAATTTCCCACGCCTTTAGGAAAGAACGCCTCTTCAAAACGTCCAGAAAGCACAATGCTAACATTTGTTGGGCCACAAACCATTAAAATTTTCATGCATGAAAACTTGGTAGAAAAATATTAAAACCGTGCTCAGTTTTTATAAATATCTTGTCGGTATATTTTGGGTGGCCTCAGCATCGCATACATTTTAAACATTCAATTTTTTTTAATCGTGAAAGAAATCAACTTGTACTTTCTTTGTCAAAGGTAGTCTTTATAAATTTAGGATATCTTGGATTTGTCCATCCTTTCAAATGTAAACAGCATTTTATTCAGTGTAATGGAACATGAGTGTTTTTTAAATATTGTTTTGATTCCCTGTTTTTACACAATGTATTTCCTTTGTACATTAACAACACTCTGGTGTTTTCATCTGTCTCTCCTAAGGGTTATATTTTTTAAAGAATTCAGAAAAAATGAAAATTATTAGCTGCTTAGAATTGCTTTTAAAGATCAAATAACAAAAAAAATATAAGATCAAACTAGGAGCAGTCTGGGTCCAGGTTTGGCCGCTTATTTATCCCTCATCGACACAATAGCAATATTATTGATACTATGATGGAAAATTAAGTCAAGTGCCAGTTAGTCTTTGCTAAATCTAGATTGAGGGACTGTTTTCCTTAGCTCAGTGAATGGTAAATAATGCCCTGTTTAAAACTCTCAAAAATCAACGTTTAAGTCTATCCCGTGCCCACGCTTTTAAGAAAATTATCTAGGTTAGAGAGATTTTCTTATTCCCATTATTAAGACTAGAACAAAGGATTTATGAAAATGCCTTCCTGAGGATTAGTCGATATGTGGACTGCTAAAACCCTGCAATTCTATCTGGAATTATTTCCCACTTGAATATACTACCGAGGTAGCGTCACTTCCATTTATTTATTTATTTGCTGCACACTTTGTCTATGTGCATTTAGGCAGAAAATGTGGTGTTAATGACCAGTGCCGTCTTTTGCGTGCACCAGCCTTCTTCAAAACTGGAAGCAATCCAGTTTAATGCATTGTTTTGTCTCTCAATAAGATTTATTTCTAGATTAAATAAAATATGGGACTGGAGGGGGTGATGGCAAAAATCACAGGATGGGGGGGGGAGATGGGGGGGAGAATAAACCACATACCTCAAATCCAGAAAGCCAGGCCCTTTCCCCAAAGAATTATAACGCGGGGGTGGGGGAGGCAGCCTGTCCACAGTGTTTTGTTTCGCCTGCCTTTTGCTACACACAGACATTCACACATATATCCCTTCCCCCAATAAAACATGAAAAAGCAATGCTGATTTTCTCTCTCTCTGCAAGCCTGGAGCAGAGTAGGCTTGCTTCCTCGTTGGGATATCGCCTCTGGCCAAAATATTTTACAACCTCAGCTGGGAGGTGGGGTAGGAAGCAGCGTATAATTAGATGCGATCCCTCTCCGTTCCCATCACCCACGTGTTCGTGCAATCCCCAGTCTTCGTGCATCCGGGTCTCTGGCTCGCCATGCCTACGCTTCCCCTGGCTTTTCAGTCCGCCGCTGGCAGCAGAGATGGCTCCTTGCATACTGCCCCTCTGCCTCCGCGCATTCCTCCGTGGAGGAGCTGCAATGGTCTCTAAGCAAGCTCCAAAGCAAGCACAGGCGCCCAACCCCTCGCCTTGGGTTCAGGAAGGGACTGCCGATTCCCGAACGAAGAGAGTAGTCCCTGATGCATCAATAAAGAAGCCCCCCATACTCGGAGTCGGGGGGGGGGGCAGTCTTCTTCCCAGCCATGGGGCCCCTTTGCTGGGCGATCTCCCCCAAACCAGCAAGTTCTTTCCCGCCAGCGCTTCCTCCGCCGCCCGGCTGGGCTTTGCAAACGCCGCCTCCCCAGTTCATCCAACAGCCACGCAGATTCCGATTTCCCCTCTTGCCTTGGTCCCCCTCCCCGTCCGCGGTCTCCTGCAGCCGTCCTCGGCGGTGGCACGGCACCGCAGCTCCGCGTCCACGCTTGCCTACTTCAGGGCCAACGGAGAAGGATTGCACCGAGACGGACGCGCGTATAATAGATCATAATAAATAATGATCTACAGTGGAGGCTGCCCGAGTCTTAGCTGCCCGGCTCTGCTTCAGGTCTCACCCCCAGGGAGAAGGAAACGAGAGAAGCAGCCACGGAGTTGGGGGAAGGAGCGCCCGGGGCGGGCAGGCAGGCAGGCGGGCGGGGGAGGGAGGGAAGGAGGGAGGAGGTGGGGGGAATCAAAAGGAGGGAGCATCTCCTGGAAAATCTCTCCTGCACCCGCCCTTCCCCCACTCTCGTAGTTTTAATCAATGGGAAGTCCTCCGCGGCGCCTCTTTTAAGGAGGCACCGGTTCTTTCTTTTCCTGCCAGCCTGGAATCCAGTTCCTCCTCCCCCCCTCTCCCGCAAAAGACCGCCTGCGATCCCACCGCCATCTTTCTTTGGTGTCCAAAGGAATTAAAAAAGGAGTTATTTCTTCCCAGTCCGCGGTCCCGTTCCTCCCAAGAGCTGCGCGTCCCCCTTAAATCCCCGCTGCCTTCCTTCTCCCCGCAGAGCCGCTCTCGGCCAATCAGGGAGACTCCTGGCCTCGCTTGAATGACTTTCGTCCTTTGTTTGCGGAGGGAGGATCTCTCCAATCTGATGAAGGGGGAGGCCCAGCTGTTGGATGGTCGGGAGCCAATCAGCCGGCAGGCTTGCCTGGGCGTGCTCTGCTGCGAATGCCTGCCTGCCCTGCTCGCCTGCGCCAGGGGTGTCTTCCCGAGCGGGACTCGAACTTCCCGCTCCCTGCCTGCTTTTCTCCTGGCCTTTCCAACGCAGCTAATCCAAGGAGCTATTAGGCTGTCTGTCTGTCTCGGGCAATAATGTTTGAACAGGCTGTCCAATCTGTGACCGTTTAAACAAGGAGCGTTTCAAGGAAAGGCGCATGATTGATATTTCAAATGTGGCTCTTAAAAAGAGGCCACCCCGTCAGGTTGCAAAGGTAATCTGGGCCGAGCGCGGGTCGCCTTTATGGCTGCGCTCTCCACTTGTGACCTTCCGGCCCTCGGCTGAACCCTGGGGTGGTTGTGAGCAAGAGGAGGGAAACTGGCGCGCTCTCTTCTCTCCGGATTTTGAAGGGTGAGGTCAGCTCAAAATCAATCCTGTTTGAGAATATAACAAGTTGTTACCGTTTCTGATTTAACCAATCCGTTCTAGGAAGGCTTTTAAAAAAAAACTAGGTCAAACTAGGACAGGTAATGATTTTAGTCTTATCAACTGACTTGTTGTTAACCCATGAATGGATTAATTCATCGGGGAAACAAATATGGTTCTGTCTAAAAAAAAAACAGCTGCCATTTTGGAACATTACAGATCAACTTTATTCTTTTATGGAGCTCAGAATTTTAATGTCGAGGAAATCGTTTTGATACAATGACTCACTTTGAAATGCTCTTTGAGGAAGGGATAGCTGTGATTACAATCTGCTTTTTCTTCGGTTAATGAATGAACCCATTAATCTGATCAATCAAAGGAGGCTTTTAAGTATAGTTTGTATCATCCCTTCTCTGCTCTTTCAGCCTTATTTCCACATTACAGATGGGCTTGCTAAAGGTCGCTTACTGAGAAGATAAGATCTGAACAGTAACCCTCCATATCACACCACATTCCTTTTAGCTTCTATTCTCCACTTCCTAACTACCACAGCTAAAAATGCATCATCAAACTTCACATAAATCCTCAAAAATAGCACATCAAGGGACAAGGCCCCCTAGAAAACATCCTTCCAAGCAGGGACATCTTTTTTATGGTTGGGGGGTGGCTGGCTCCCTTTTTATTTTTGACCAGATGTGATAGTTCCTCAAAAGCCCCTGTGCCTATGGACAATTGAATGGTTCTCCATACTGTAAAATGTTGCAGGAGGCTGTGAACCGGATATGCATGCCAATGGCACAAATCCTTAATAATGAAGGATCATACAATAAAGGTGCTTTGTGTCAATAAAATCACTAGAATTTTATAATGTTATTAAATATATAAAGCAAAACACACCTCTTAAAATATATTTCTCTCACTCACTCTGCATCTGAATGCATCCATTCACAACAGGCCTCTGGAATCTTACTGAATCTTGTCACTTCCCTTAAATCTCCCCCCACCCCCCTGTGGTCTCCTGCCATTAAGGCAAGCCAATTTGGAATTCTGAAAGGCCTCTTAATGAAATTTCACATTGCTTCTGAAAGAAATACGTGTTGGTCCAGCCAATGATTCCTTTCGGCTTCTGCAACTATATAAGCTTTTGAGAGTGCAAGCTAACCAGTATAGACCATTCTGCTGGATGTCTAACTGTGCAATCCTAAAGCAGAGTTACACCCTTCTGTGTACATTGCAGACAATGGGATTTGAAAACTAATTCTGCTTGCTGCTCTGTAAATCCCCAGTAATGCTTTCACTCAGGGCCTATTAAACATATGTGGGGTCAAGAGGGAATCCTTCTCCCCTAACTGGCCATTAACCCCACCCCCCAAGTAAAAATTTCCAAGAGACTTGGACGGAGACACACAAAACAAAGCTGGCTGGCTAATGTTTGGGCAATATATATAGCTCAAGACTGTACCTTGCCTATACACACTCCAGATTTCATTAGTAATAGGTGGCAAAAGGTTGTATTGACAACTGGGGGAAGAGTAATAGGGAAAAGTCATAGGTTTCTTCCTTTTGATTCAAAGGCAATTTTAGAGGTAATGTTTTTATCAATGACCCTTGCCCTTCATGTACTTAAAGTTTTTGAATAATATCCCAATACTGTGGTGGACTATGGAATAAATAGAAAACATATTCCAGTCCCTTTCCTTTTTGTCCGTAGGAGTTATATTCACTTCTTTATGGTAAAAGGAATAGGTAGATATGCAGTTATATCTTTAATATTATAACTATAATTGTAAGTGTATATCTTTAAAAGGACTTGATGTGACTCAGCTGGCAACACATGCTGGTATTCAGAAGAAAACCTCAGAAATCTAGTAGAAGCCACGGTTTCAGAAATTATCTGCATCTATAATCAATATGCAAGTTTAAACCCACCGACTGCAGGACCGTTCCTTCCAAACCTTCTGCAGCCTTTAATTTTTGCTAAGATTTTTTATTTAACATTAACCCAGATGTTTGCATTGATGTATTGACTGTAATTCCACCGCTATGGCAGCATGACATTTGATTGCACTATTATGCCGATGTGTTGGTTGGTAACTTCCTCCAAAGCACTCCTGTGCTGACTCAGCAGGTCCTAGGATAGGGTTGTACATATGAGCATTGTTTCATTGGTTAATTGACTTGCCTGAGGTGTGGTCTCTTAGGCAGAAATCTCACAGAGTTCAGTCACTCTTATTCCCAAGTAAGTGTGCAGAGGACTGTAGTGTCAATTTAAGAGATGTCTTTCCAACCAAGTCAGGGAAAAGGCCAAAGACTCCAAGAACGAAGAGACATTTTCCATATTGAGGATCTTGCCAAAGACAGAACTTATGAACGCTCTAGAATAGAACATTTGCACACATCATGGAGCCTGCAGAACTCAAAAGTTCCAGCACCCATCATGGGATGTGTGCGAGGAGATAATTTTACGGTGTCACAAGAAGATAATCTAATAATGTGATCCAACAAGTTCAGGGGAACATTTTAGACTATTTGTAGTTTACAGCCTATCTAGCATAATTTCATATTGCCTCTGTGACAAACAGATTACCTTTAAACAATTGTATACTCCCGCTATAATCCTCTGCAAAGTTGACGCTGCTTAAGCAGAGCGGGACTAATAACTTTCCAAATGAAGAAAATGAAAGTTTTTAAAAAACTGTAATATTGAATGTAGTCAGCAGATTTCAAAATCTCATTCAGAATTTAATTTTGTGGTGATAAATCAAAATCCACACACAAGAAGAGTCTTTTAAATAGATTAGAAGCCTCTCACCCATCAAAACATGGGAGTGGTGAGATTTGTCCTGATTTTACTTGAAATTTAATTTTTGTCCAATCAAAAGTACCATGGGGAAGGCGGGGGAGAGGAACTAAAGTCTATTGAAGCATTCCAAGCAATCCACACTTAATCAGCCTTGGGTTTTCTCTTTTAATTATCTCCAGAGGGCCTGAAGCTGTACTCCCAGCCATTCTAAGTCCTAGTTCTTGCATGAGCCTCTTCAGAATGGCAGACAGAGCAAAGTTTGATGCTTTTGGCAGAGTGAAATTGTTATTCCTGAAGAGGCAAAGTTGGGGAGCACACGCCTTTACTCACCCAAAATATTATTATTCATTCCAGGTATAATAGCTTTGGGTGATAGTTTCTGATTCAGTCTTTCCCCTGAAGAAGCACTTTGGGATAGAGTCTTGTTAAAATATGGGTTGTGTTAGTGGCAGCAGCATGTCAAAGCTGATCACAAATATAAAAAAGCATCTATTCCAGGTGTTTACAGCACAAGGTAACTGGATCATGGCACTGTTATTCTTGGCCATTTACTGCAAATACTTACAGTAGGCACCATTCATGTTAGATGTGCATTCATTCACCCTATAGTGGCTTTCCCAAGAGCCATCACTACCATTAGACCAGGTAAAATGGCAGACAACAGATGGGGTGGTGGTGGAGAAATTGGACATTGTTAAATGGATATATTTTTATCTAAGGGGAAGAACATTTATGTCTGCATTTGCTTGTCATCTGCTGCAGAGTGTAACATTGTTGCTCTTCCAGAATCCACACAGCAAGCCGCCTCTCATTTAGAAAGTCAAGCACTGAAAAGCCAAGATTTTTTTAAAACAGAAATTTGGTCACCTGTAAATCTTTCCACCATTCTGTATGAGGCCAGATCCTAAACATTCAATGCTTACTTGTTGGAATCTGAAATATTTTCCCTAGTCCTGAAAAGTTCCTCTGTTGATACTCTGTAAAATGTACCACTGCAAATCTACAAGATTTAGGGCGGATCCTACCTAGATCTACCCCTGGACTTGATGAAAGACTGTGAAAATGGTTAGTGCTGCTTGCGGGGTGGCCACTGATGGAACATAAGTTGGAAGTGAAGGGCTGTGGCGGCGGGTTTTAAACTAATTAGTTCAACTGTGGAACTAATAGGTGCAGATCTGTAGGGTGGGTGGGCTATTAAAATAATCAAAGCTTGTGTGGGAGAATTTGGGGATGGGCTGAGATGACCAGAAATTAAAGGGATGAAGAAAAAAGAATCTCCAGAGACTTTAAGGTGAGCATTTGCAGGAGATGGTTGGATTGTCTACGACTGTTAAATGGACAGTGGGAATAGGGGAATAAAGTTGAATGAATGGGAGAAGGAGCTTGACATTGTTTAAGAAAAAGTGGGATACAAATTGAATAAAAAAGAAGGGAAAATAATTTTTAAAATTATGTCGAACTTAAAAAAAATGTTTTGAACTCTGGAAGAAACTGGTTAAAATATATTGGGGGGAAAGGCAAGTGTTCTACATCAAGACATGACAGTTTACTGATTTTTCTCTTGCTGTGAAGGGATTAGACATAGGCCACAGGGCATAAGCATGGTTTTATGAGTAGCAAGTACCAAACACCAACGTGAGGCTGTCCAAGATCAAGACACTATCCCAGTATGACCAGCAAGGCCATCAACTGCCGTGGGTTTCAAGGCCAGGCTCAACATGTTTCACACTCCTCTGAGTGTCCACTCAAAAGTAAATTCCAACATAATCATGTATAAGATTGTTCCCTTAATCTGCTGATGTTTGCAGACTTCCCGTATGGCTGGATTTATGGTGTCTGGTGCCATATTGGTACTGGACAAGAGACAGGGCAACTCAAAATAGAACTGTCTGGTATAACACAAGATGAATTCTTAGCTTCTTGCTGCACTGCATTGTGGGAGGTACATATCCTTGCTGACAAGGCTGCCAGCCAGATCTATGGGTGGGAGCCTCAAAAGGTTCTGATGACACAGCTCTCCTCCTAAGCACAACAGTGTTTACCACTCTACTTTTTTAGGTCAATATTATTGGACCCTTCTGAAAAAAAGTTTCAGAAGTCAGCAAACTGACGTGCAAATTAAAATTACTGAGTTTTTTCCCCTTAAATGCCATCACCTCTAGTCTTGCAAATAGATGCATACTTTTCCAACAGAATCATTTTTAGTGGCACAACTGCTTCTTTAAAATTTAGCAAAAACTTTGTTTGAATTCATCATATTATCCTGGGTGATAGAGATTGGACACATGTTTATACTCATGAATTGGCTTCTCAGCATTTACACTGCTCATCCAATAAGGAAATAAAACCACACAGTTCCAACAGGGTAATGAGTTTCATCTTGATTTATCACTTTTTTTCTTTTCCTGATTTCCAGGTACTACTAATAAGATAATGTTGCAATCTTTGGGTTGGGCTGGTTGTATTTAGGCCCAACCCAAACTATTTGCATTTAAATGAATCTTTAAGGCAATTAAATATCTCTGTTCAGATCCTGTTTGACAAACTCATCCTCACCTTTGTTTGTTGTTTTGTGGCAGGAGGTGGGGGGGGGGGTGATGTAAAGAGTGAGGGTATTGTACTGAGTCAGCATGATATCTTACTAATCCTAGTATCATTACTCCAACAGTGGTAAAATCCAGATGCCGGAGGAAGTGTATAAGTGCACAGTGTATTAGTGCTGTAATCTTCCCTTTATTGTCTGTACCAGGCCTGAGAGGGAACTCTTGTGCAAGAGCTTCCACCCATTCTCAAGTGGGAACATGCACAATATGTGACTCAGGAAATCATTACTGGTTGTAGCAATTCCCATCGTTTCTAAACTGGGGGAATATGCCATTGTGAAGAAATGCCATGCACCCCAGAATTTCCACCCATGGTTCACTGTAATTGGATCTACACTACAGGGTTGTTGTGAGGAAGCAAAGGACACCTGTCAGGGTTAGTTAGTACGTTAGGGGAAAGCAGCTAGGGCTTGACTCACTTTACAAGCAAAATGCAAATTTGGTACCCTACAAAGGACAAAAAGATACCAGCTCACATCCCAGCTAGAGAATCACATGCTGAAATACAGAGTTTAAATGACTAAAGGGGAGAGAGTATTCCTTCCCTTTGAACAGGAAGAGAAGGAGTAGCCAGAAGGAGGTGGGCGAAGGGAGATTATATACCATGAAGAAGAAATAGTTAATTGTTCTTAGCCAGTTTATCTCAAGCCAGAAAGGACTAAGCCTTAACAAAGAGACTCTTATCTTGACTGTGAAAACCAAGGCAATGAAACTTTTCTGAGATCTCGTACTTCCAAGGGTACATGTTTAGAACACAGTTAGAAGGGCTATTTTTTTTAATTTTAAAAATATTTGCTCAGTTCTGTTGCATCAAGAAATTATATGTGTGATTTATATTTTTATTAAACCATTATAATTTGAATACAGTAAGTTGCATTCCCCAGCTCCGTAATGCAAACATGAAACATTCACTGGATAGAATGTGCTTCCAGGTTTAAAATGTTTCCCTTTCACTTTCTGTTCCTCATTTTTCACTCAAGCGTTATACATCCAAACCTACATTTGTAAATTTAAAATGTGCCACCTGAACCCGACTTTTGCATGTTAAATTTGGGCACATCTTCACTTGAGGTTTGTTGTCCCTGTAGGTCTGGTTTGAGGTGGGAATTTCTTCAGGAACTGATACTGTATTCGACATCTCGCCTGGCTTCATCGCAGGGGAGACCAATCTTACTACTGAAGATCACATGAACATATGAAGCTGCCTTATAATGAGCCAAACTATTGGTCTATCAACATCAATATTGGCTGTTCAGATTGGCAGTGGGTCTCAGGTAGGGTCTTTCAAATCACTTACTGCTAGGGTTGCTATCTGTAGGCTGGGAAATACCTGGTGATTTTGAGGATGAGTCTTGAGGAGGGTGGGATTTGGAGTGGGGAGGATCTTCAATGGAATGTAAGGCATTGAGTCCACTTCTGAAGCAACCATTTCCCCCAGGTGAATTGATCTCTGTCGCCTGGAGGCAGAGGTGTATTTGCCAAAAGCAGTACCCAGGGCAAGCATTATGGCTCGCCCCACACACCCAACCTCTATGAGGAGTTCAGGGGCAGGGCATGTGGGACTTGGCCTGGTGGAGCTTTAAACTTCAATCTTTGAACCTGCAATTTAAAGCTTGACCCAGCCAGAGTCAGCCTGGCATGGAACTGAGTGCTGGGTCTGACCAGCTCTAGCTTTATACTGCCGGGTCCCCCTCCCCAGCTTCACCACACCAGAGGTGGAGCTTGGGGGCATGTCAGCAGTATAAAGCTGGAGTTGGCTCGAAACTGCAGTTTAAAGTTCAATCTGCAGTTTAAAGACCAGTGTGGAACAGGCCCCCAAACTCCACATGGTGCTTGGGGTGTGGGGGTAAACCCAGTTGAATGCTGAATTCAACTGTGTGCTTGTCCCTGAACTCCACATGGAATTCCAGGTGGGGCACAGTTGCTCTCAGAGGCTGTGGGGCATGGGCTTGCGCACCCCTGTGGGAAAGTGCCTAGGGCACATGTCCTGCCTTGCTCCCACCCTAGGTACAACTCTGCCTGAAGATCAGTTGTAATAGCAGAACATCTCCAGCTACCACCTACCAGTAGCCTTGTCTTTTTAAACTGGAGATGGTTAGACCTGGGACTTCCTGCATGCCAAGCAGATGCTCTACCACTGCCTTTCATAAAGCCAATCTATATGAAGTGTTTAGCTCATGATAGCAGTGCTTTACTCTCAGTTATTAATCACAATCCAAATGTCGTCTCCCCTTGCATTTTTTGACAATATTTCTGCCTTTTTCTGTTTTAATTCATTATCGCTTCTGAAACATTACTAATGTATAGCCTAGCCAATGTGAACTGCTGTTACACGCTTTTTCTTACCACCCAGGAGAAAGGAATTGTGGAGGCCAATCATTACCATTGGAAAATGGTGTTCTCCTGACATTACCTATGCTTCACCTTGCTGCATTCTCATCACTTTGAAGAATGAATCCCCACCTTGTCCTTGGTCTCAACATTACATACTCAGCAGTGGTGTAGTGGTTAAGAGCAAGTGCATTCTAATCTGGAGGAACCGGGTTTGATTCCCCGCTCTGCCGCCTGAGCTGTGGAGGCTTATCTGGGGAATTCAGATTAGCCTGTGCACTCCCACACATGCCAGCTGGGTGACCTTGGGCTAGTCTCAGTTCTTCTGAGCTCTCTGAGCCCCTTTTATCTCACAGGGTGTTTGTTGTGAGGGGGGAAGGGCAAGGAGATTGTAAGCCCCTTTGAGTCTCCTGCAGGAGAGAAAGGGGGGAATATAAATCCAAACTCTTATTCTTCCAGATTTTTGCACCAGTATTTTTTAAATTTTGAGCTGACTCTTTGGAATGCCCCCCCCCTCCCCGGTACATTATGACTTTATATCTTTGATTAAACAAATCTTTGATTAAGCAGATTTGAGCCAACTTACGGTAAATGTACTTTCTGTGATTTTTCTTTTGTGCATTGTCAAGTTGAGTAAGTACTAAGTAAGTACTAATAACTTTTTTGGGGGGAGGGGGAGATTAAATGCATCTGTGAACACAACAAATGGTCAGCAACACAAAAGGTGGTTTTGCATCTGCATGTGTATTGCCTGTGAACAACAATAACAACTCTGTCCTTGGGTGACGTCCCAACACACCCCTATGCAATGCTCAAATGCTTATGTGGGATCAAGCTGGAGGACCTAGCATCATTGGCTGTGGTGTGAATTTATCCTGATAGGCCCATTATCTCAAGAAAGTAAAACAGTAACCACTTGGAAGTCCACAGAAGCCCTTCCACGAGCCCTTGTTTCACAAAGAGTTCAGGGTCTCCCATGGTTCCTAGCCCTGTGACTGCTTCAAAGCAGCTGCCAAATCTGCTTGTGTACCAGAGCCAATCCTGCCCCTTAGCTAATGATATTGCCCTCTTGTGAATTTGTCTTATCCTTCTGCCGAACTCAGTTATCCATGTGTCCAAGGTTTGTTAAATTTTGTGGCTGAATTACATTGCACTTCTAAAGAATGACATGTAATAAAGAGTGTCTTCTTACTTCTTCGGTATTGCTAGTTTTTTCTTTGGTCTGCCTTGAGTATGATAGGGTTTATCCATAGGCAGATGCATTTTTATGTCTGGCAGGCACCATCTTGACACTAAAGTTTTTTTATTTTTGTTTTTTTTGGAATCAGCAGATGCATCATAAAAATACTACCTAGTTTATTCAGTAGGAAGACAACCCTGGATATAAAATACCCCTTGAACTGTTACTTTAAAAAAACTTTTTTCATTATTTAAATATTTGTTATTTGTATGTGAATATAAGACTACCCCCTCTTCCTTTTTTCAAGTTGTACCTGGAGGTGAACCTAGTTGTCTTTTTGGATCATTACAGTATTCGCTTGCACCCAAGTCCTGTGTTCCAGAATGCTGTTGGTGTCCATGGAGCCTAGAAGCTACAAACTTGTTAAAAAGGAAGGTTTTGGAGTCCAATTTGTGGTGCATTACAGATATTTTAGAAGTCAGATTGACATCTACTTGACAAACAGCCAAAACCTTGAGCTCATCACAAGTTGGGAAAATATTCAAATCTGTGGCTTAGATCCAACATATTATTTCCACTGATGAAATGATTTCCACTCATGTGTGAAGTTTTCATTTCCCCCTCCCTCCAAAGCCCCACACACCCCAGAAATTCAATTTCTAGTGTGTCCTGCCCCAGGAGGAGGAGCATTTTGAGCTGCAGCAGGAGGGGATGGTGAGAAAGTCATACTGCACTGGTGGAAATCGTTCATGGAAACACTACGTTGGACTCAAGCCACTCTGTCACTGATTCTGATCTCTCAGTTTCTCAACTGCTTGTTTGGCTTTTCTTTTGGGCTGCATATTTCCGCCATGCCCTTTCTGGCCTTAACTCTATGGAGGCTCACGGCTGCTTGGTGCCTCAGGCTAGGTCTGACTTGAGGGCATCCCTATCATGCTGAAGAACCCAAAACAGCTTTGCTGTATCAGACTAAATCTTTGTGTAGTCTCATATTCTGTTTCTAACAATGTCCAGCCAGGTGAATCAAGGAAGCTCAGAAACAAAAACCATGGAAGTGGCAGTTCAAACTCACCATTTGTTATTTGGAGCCATAAGTGGAAATTCAGTTTAGGTGTCATGGCAAGCAATGGCTGGCAGAGCACTCTTCCATGACTTTGTATAAACCAGTCAACTCCAACATGCTGCCCCCCAATGTGTTTCCCAAAGCAAAAAGCCAACCCTGGCTTTCCTCCATTTTCATGCAGCTTCTGCAATGAGAATCCGTTTGGAAACAGCTGCCTCCTTTGTAGGAGGATGCTTGGCTTGGAACCTCTTCATGTTTCATGGAATGTTCCACGATTTTGTAATTTGGCTCCATGACCTTCTCCATTGCGATTGAGGTAGGTCTGCTTCCCATGGGAGCCAACACAGCTGGTTGGAGGAGGCTGGGGCGTGTTCGTTGTTCCTTACCAGGAGAAGGAACACACAGGGAGCCAGACAGTTGTATCAGCACTCCAGCTGGGTTCCGTGGAAGCCAACAACATAAGTCCAGGCTCTTGCTGGAGAAATAGCTACTTACTCCTCCTCACCTGTCAACCCCAGACTGTACTTGATGGCTCCTTTTAAGTCTCTCCCCAGTGTGCATTGTCTGCCTTCCTGGGTTGGGCTTCCACCTTTATTCTTCACCTCAGCTGTGCTCATTCCCTTGCTCCTAACACATTACAGGTTGGAGTAACTCCTTCTGCTAATCAGCCCCTTTCTAGTCTGCTAGTACAAAAAAACAGCCCTGCCCGGGCAACTTTCCCAGGTGCTGACTGGACCTTTTTTCCTACGCCGCCCCTGGATTCCCTACTCCATTCTGTCAGGCACACATGCAAAGCTACCAACTGCTCACCCTATTTGGGCTGGTGGAGGTCTACCATTGAAATTGCCTCATGGCAGCCATCTTGTTGTGGTGCCCACTACCTGTCCCTGAAATTTCAGAAGAGCCCACATGTTCAATAATAACGGGGACCTCTGTTCTAAACCTTTTTCCAAGCCATCAAAGCCTAGTGCTCATCACTACCACATCTTGTCAGAGAATCCCCTTAGTCCATTATGCACTGTGTGAAGCATTTTGTTTGTCCTAAATCTCATGACAATTAGTTGATCTCCCAAGTTAAGTATTATAAGGGAAGGGTGGAAACAGCATAGAAAGCCCATCAACGATAGCACTGACCAGTCACAATAATGACAGTTCTCTTGTGTTGGAAAATATACCTCAGGTGCCAGGTACTTGTAGCGTCAACAGTGTACAGGTGTGCAGTTGCGCTGCCAACTTGCGCGCATTCACCAACAGCTATGGCTTGCCCACCCATCATATCATGGCATTTTTCTTTTTGCTGCTACTACTGGAAGAAGGATCAGTCAACTCTATCCAGCAGGCAGAGATTACCCAAATCAAACTGGAAATGAAGTGATACATGATACACTAGCATTTCTGTCTTTATTCTCATTCCTGCACTTTGCACCCAAACCGCTCCCAAAATTCATAGCCTTCTCCTACTGGTGGTGGCCAAGTCAATAGGTGTAGATGACTCCTCACAACCTGTTTTGTTTGTTTTTAAGCCACAATACAGCAGATTGTTTTCTAGGGTGCTACATAAGAACAAGCCTGCTGGATCAGACCAGAGTCCATCTAGTCCAGCACTCTGCTACTCGCAATGGCCCACCAGGTGCCTTGGGAGCTGGGAGCTGAATCGAAACCTCTCTGTTTGAAACTAGGGAACTAGCCTGACAAACTACCCTAACCCAGGTTTCTGTGTTTAACCATATGTCATCTCCAAACATATCAGAAGGTGTGGTATTCAAAAAGGAATGCCTGGTACTTCTTTTGCTGAAAACTGTTTTCTCTCCTAACAAGTAACAAGATAGCTTTCCAATAAACACATAAAAAGATGAGCAGGCACCATACAGATGATCTAGTATTGGTCTGTACCAGCACTCTCCCATACAAAATACTACATATTGGATCCAACACATGGACTTGCAAGGTCTGCACAAGGATCCCCAATCTTCTCAGTTCTCCTCTCCCCTCAGCAGCCATTTCTGACCCCAGGTTGCCATGTGGGTTGGGAGGCTGCGGTGGTAGGGAGAAAGGAGTGAAATTGCCCCCTTCTGCCTTCAACAAAGCTCTCTGTATGCAAAAGGCAGTGATTTTTACCCCCTTTCCACTGCTGACTCCTGATACAGGCTTAGAATTGGCTGAGAGCTGATAAGACCCTTGGCCATCAGCATTTTCTGCTGACAGATTGCTGTTGAGATCTCAGTCTCCCGAAATGTAACGTAGGGAGAAGGTTCTCTCCAGTCTGTTTCAAACAGAAGCAAGTTCAATTGTGGGCAAGTCAAGTGGCTGTGGCTACATGGAAGTTAATTTATGGCCCACTTCAAATTGGGCATGAAAAAACACCTAGAGTTTGGGCATGAAAAAACACCTGGACACAGTGTGTAACAGACTTCCCTCTGTGATACACCTCTGAAGATGCCAGCCACAGATGCAGGTGAAACATTAGGAACAAGATCCACCAGACCACGGCCACACCACAACCAGTTGAATCCGGCCGTGAAAGCCTTCGACAATACACCTAGATTTATTGATCTATTAATTACCAAAAGTCATCTTCAGTGAGCATTGATGCTGGTTTCTTCAGGAAACTCAAATAACAGGATAACAAAATCCAATATTTTGAATGCTCATGTGATCACAGTCAGCCAACACACTTCAGTCAGTATGTTCTTGTATATGAAGGGCTTCCATATAGCCAAATAATGCACTGTGTTAACAGCATAAATTCTTTGGAAAGCAGCTGGGAAGCATGAGCGAAAGCTTTAGCTGCAAAGGATCTGGTTTGAGTGAAGAAACATACAACCAATTAGTTCCTGCCAAAAGGACACATGAAAAGAGAGATAGATGTATACTTATGGCCTGGGCAGAAAGAATAGCAAGGGGGGGAGGGGAGATACCTGGGTAGAAAAAGAATATGAAGCAGAACTCAGATGAAAATACAGGCTGCTGTACTAAAAAAAAATCCCAGTTTTGTTACTTTCTTCATTTTCTTCTTATCCAATGCCCTTCTGATGCTTTGCCTAGCAGGAAGAGTTATTCTTCAACACAGTTTGTTTTCAGCTGGGTTTATGGTTGACTGTAGGCCAAACATGGTTGACCTGTTTATCTAGTGGGTGATTTCTGTCTCCCTACACTTTGACATGCTGGGTCATTAGCTAATTGTTAAATTAGGTCAAAGTTGGCCAACTGGCATTTTTCATTGCACCCTTTTTTGATCTGCTTCTCCACTATTGCCTGCACTCATTAGAAGCATGCCTGTAGAAGACCTCAGCAGCAACAACAACGCTGGGTTGTTCAGCAATGGGCTGCTGGGCTTTCTCCAGTCAAACTGCTCAGTGGGAGCATTCCTACACCAGCTATTAAAATAGGTACATGGGAGAAAATGGGATGGAATTTGGGAAAGAAGAAAGGAAGGGGCTTTTAAAAATAAGAGGCAAATGGAAAATGGAAAGAGGCTGGCATTGAGGCTCGCTACTTTTCCCTCCTCTGCCCATTTATTTTTTCAGCAGATTTTTATTTATTTAAAATATGCATACGCCCACCTCCTTGACTAAGTTAGGACCAGGACTGACCTCTTCTGAAGAATTGCTAGATATGTGCCAAAAGCAAACCCTCCTTCTGCTTCGGCTTTCCCCCTTCTCCACAACGGCATTTCTCCCGGCTCTTCTTTTGCTTTAGAATTATAAACTGACACAAACAGAAGATGAGCTAGGAAACCATTCCTGAACTTTGCTCTCTTTAGATTGCATGCTGGGAGACTAGTACCATTGAATGATTCTGCAGACAAAGACAGATAGACAGACTATTGCCTGAGAAATACATTATTTAACAACGAGAACAGTTCAAGCCTAGCCTTTTCCCACTAACCTGCACCCCCCACCCCCAATTTGTATGCGAACAGGAAAACAGGAAAATATGAAGGTTTCATCAGCTCATCTGCTATTTTCATGTATGATTCTTTGGAAGGTTACATCACCACTGTGAATCATCCTTATCTATTATATTTTTATCTTGTTTTTCCTCTCAGAAACTCATGGTGGTGTATATGCCCCCCCTCCCAAAAAAAATCAATTTTAACCAAACTGCAGCAACATGAGTTAGCTTATGTTCAATGGGAAGCGACTCACCCTATAACTGATTACCTGGGGAGCTTCGTGGAGAGAGGGGATTTGACCCCTGTTTTCCTTAATCCAGGTCTTAAACTATTGCATTGAACTAGTGTTCTGCAATAGTACTTGCTTGTGGTTTTTTTCAGTCCTATTGGTTCTCAAATTGGCTCATAATATAAAAATGATTAAAATAACTGAAACATACAGAGAAAGGTGCTAAAGGAGGGGCTTCTTAGGTAGGTCTGGGCACAGGTATGTTCGAAGGATGCCTGGCTGCTCCCTCTTCTCCCTCTGGCATTGCTGATGACTGGTTCGCCTCCATTATCTTAGTGATAAGCCTGTAAGAAGGCCAAGATTGCTACCCTTCTCTATCTCTTTGGTGCAGACGGATGAGTTGGAATACTGCATACAGTTCTATCTATTTATAGGTTTATTCCACATTTCCTCCAAAGAGCTTAGAGTGACATATATAGTTCTTCCTTTTTCCATTTTCTTCCCACAACAATCCTGTGAGCCCCAAGGGTACCTAGCAAACATCCATGACAGAGTGAGGTTCTAAACCTGTGCCTCCTTGATCCTGGACTAACACCCAAACCAGTAGCCCCAGGCTGGTTCTGTTTCTCTTAATTTGTGAAGTTTTTTCCCCTTAATATAGCTTTATTTTCTCCTAGCTGCATTTTTGTTAACTTGTGGGACTCATTGCCACAAGATGTGATAATGGCCACTAGGTTAGATGGTTTTAAGAGGATAGCTCCATCAGTGACTATTAGCCATGGTAGTTAAAGAGACAGTATACCTCTGAATGCCCGCTGCAGGGAACCAGAGACAGGGAGAGGCTTTGGAGTCTGTGCACTTGCTTTTTGGGCCTTCAACGTTGTCTGGATGGTTGCTAGGGGTAACCAGATGCTGAACGAGACAGACTTATGTCTGATTGAGTATGGCCCTTCTTATGTTCTTCATAACACAGAGTGGGAAGCACTCTGTTCAAGGCCAATTTAGGCTGCATTCCTAACAACACTTTCCTAATAGTAAGGCACATCAAATAACATGGGATTTACTTCCAAACTGACCTGCTTAGGATTGCTCAGTGATGGACTTCTTAGCTTGAGTAAAATGTCTCTTTAGGCCAAAATGACAAGCTGAAATGTATATTGTAAATCAGCTTTCTTGTGTGGCCATCCATTAATTCAGACATTTGATAGAAGTGCATTTGAAAATATCTTTCTGCAGTGGGCTGGAATATGGTTTAAGTGACATGCATGAATTTGCATTAGCCTCTACGCTGTACTGTGGTGTTATGGGTAGGTCAGATCTTTAGAAAGCTCAGAGGAGGGCACAAATTATCACTAGAAAAGATCCATCATGATGAAGCCCATTGACAAGTTCTCATGCAGGTTAAAATGGCAAATATGTTATCCTTCCTATCCTATGAAAGAGGGAAGAAAAACCAGAAAAAAATAATTGCTGAAATGCTCCTAAAATAAACTGCTCACTTATAATTTAACTTTAAATGTAATCAGTAGCTGGCCCTTGACCCTTGCTGACCCAGTTATATTTTAAATGGCAACAAACGAATAACATTGCCTGTTTCATCTGTTGGAGGGGAGGGGCTGTTACAGTTGTGGAAGATCCTGTAGGAAACAGAGATTGAGTGAAATTGGGAATGCGTCTGAGGGAGCTATCCCAGACTCTGCCAGGATGCCAGTGGCAACTTACCTCTGGATCAGTGGTTGGGCACTGTTGCCATAGACTAAAAATGCATGGGTCTCTTCCAGTAATTCCAAATAGTAAGCTCCTGATACCTCAGAGAAGGCAAGGATCTTCGGTTTTCAGAGAAGGTCTGTGAGGCCTGGGGTGGAGAACAACCCCCAGCACTTGGAGTGAGACCTTCCAGAAACAATGTTGAAGTCTTGGCTTCCAAGTGGCCCTGCCTTGCCCCTGCCAACTGAGAACACAGAGAGGCAGCAGAGCGAAGCCAGCAGAACGAATGCCACACGAACAGGCACCAGGCCCAAAAAGCCTCCCTTTTCCAAAGCTCGTCAATCACCTGGGGGAAAACACTGCAATTTTCCCAAATCAGTGCAATTTTCCCAAATTAGCAGAGACTTTGTTGTTATTACCCCCATCCGTCCCATGTTTCCGCTTTGGTGATGGATCGCACAAGAGAGGCCTGCCCAATTAACTGAGCTACTCCCTGGTAGAGAACTGGGGTGGGTGCCAGGTTAACTCTTTCAACATCAGAGAGGCATATGGAAGGCTTTGGCTGCTGCTTCTTTTTCACAAAAGCGTCTTTTGTAAATAAAATTGCCAGTTGGAAAGATGAAAAAGGAATCTGGGCTTTTATCTGATATGGAATTTTTAAAGGGATCCACTATACTTAAAAAAGCCCACAAATTCAAACAACTACAGGAATCAAATTTTTGCAAACGTTTGGCAAAAGGTTTTCCATCTTTAAGAACCACAGTATTGAAATGAATCTACCGTGCTTGCCATGAGGGAAAAGGAAGGGTGGGAATGGGATTGTGTACCAAATAAATTTTCCCAGACACCGGTCATTAAAAAACCCTAATGGACATTTTAAAGCTAAAATTATAATTGCTCAGAATGACTGTCATTTTAAAAAAAATACATGTGCATTTGTTGAGCATGTGGGGACAATTTGTGGGTAGTAAGCAATCTAGCCTCCCTCACAGATAGTGCTGCAACTCCAGTTACAGAGTCGAGGAGAGTGGCAGCTAGTGCTAACATGGAACACAGTCAATTAAACCCCAAGCAGTTTGTCAGAATGAAAGGCAGCAGATAGGGCTCACCAGCCTGTTGGCACAGGATCCTTCCCTTTATGGAGACCTAAATGTCTGGAATTTTCTCCCATCACCAGCCTTGCCTTCGCTTCTAGCGAAGTGACTGCCCGGCATAATGCGGCTTGCTCATTTCGCTTGTCCTTGTAGCAATGGAAAACACTGCTTAGCACCTCCTTTGAGATTTGTTTCTACATAGCAATGAAGAGCTGTGATTTTTTTTAAACAACTAATGAAAATAAAATATGTTTAATTTAATATTAATAAAATATGTTTAATATTTTACTCCCTACTTTACTCCCTACTTTTCATTTTCAGCAGGTACACTGCTCTCTGTTTGGGTCTTGGGTCAATTTCCTAGCAGAAAGTAAAATGCAGACACCTCTTTAGAATATTTAACACGTGACTTATTTAATTTATACTGATAACCTGTTTCTGAGACAAAGAGCATACATAAATGAAAGCAGACTGTCTTGTGTATAGTAATATACCAATGCACATATTGCTGTTTACCCAATTTCTTCTAAATTCTGCATAATCCCTGACTAAACAGTAGAGCTTTCCTTGAGGCTCAACATTAAAAAAACCCAACATCAATATTTCTGGTCCAGTATTCAGACAAGGTCTATATGGAACATTCAGGGTCTATATAGTTCAGCATTCAGATTCCTACAGCAGTCAAACAAATACTTTTGGGATTTTGCAATGGTCACCCGCTCCCCCCACTAAAAATGTTGGTACTCTTCTCTGCTGTTTGCTAAAGAAATATATTGACTGAAACTTTCACAGGGGGAGGTGTGGAATGAAAGAACAAGCTATCAAATCCTGCCTTGCGAAATCTGTAACTAATGATTGTTTTACCATAATTATGTTTTACCATTTTTATGTTTCTCACTTATTTTAAATATACAGGTGGCATACCATGGAGGAAAGAGGAACACCATTTTTAAAAAACTAAGTTAGAAAGAGACTTACTTAGACTTAGTTCCGCCTATGCAAATGGGCACATTGGGCAACAAACATTCTTCAACTATTTCGGTTGGCTGCGACCAGGGGCGTATCTGCCAGAGGGACATGGGGAAGCCCATGCCCCTGGGTGCCACCTATCTGGTAATGTGGGGGGCACAAAATGGCCCCCACAGACCAAAGCCTTCTGCAGGTCTGCTGGGCACCCCTTGGCCCAGCCCCACAAGAGGTTGAAGACGAGGTAGCAGGGCCACCACCGATAGAGGTTGCGTGGGGGAAGGGGGTGGCAGCAGCCGGTGAGTCATGGCAAGCCACAGGCCCACTGGTTGCTGCCACCCCCCTGGCTGCTGCTGTCCCTCCTCAGCTCAAGTGGGTCACAGGAGTGGGGGGGGGGCAGGGGGCACCCAGAGCAGGTGTTGCCCCCGGGAGCCATTCCTCCCAATACTCCTCTAAGATGCAAGCCTCGTTTAGGTCTTCTTTGAAGGTCTGGCACCATGTCTTCCATGGTCCACCTCACCTTCATTTTCCTCCAGATGGTACCCATCACATCGTGGTCTTCGGGTGACAGTGACCTTGCTGGTAGACATAGGATGTAACCAGCAAGACGCAACTGTCACCATGTCCTGCAGTCTCTGTATACCACTTCTGTGCAGAATTTAGAAAGAGGGGGAAGAAAAATCTATACAAAATGTGGAGCAATTAATTGGTGGGCAGTGGGGGAGGAAGTACTGAACTCAGAAACCCTGCTGGATCAGGCCAAAGATCCACCTATGTCACCATCTTATTTACAACAGTGGCCAGCCATTTGCATCTGGGGAACCTTGAAGCAGAGTATGAAGGCAATAAATAGTTCTCCCCACATATGGTATTTAGATATATTCTAAATCAGTGTTTCCCAACCTTTTCGAGGTCAGGGTACCCTTGACCTCACTCTTCATATCTCACGGTACCCTGCCGCCACCCTCCACCTTCCCCTCCCATTGCCCCTGCTTGCCCCACCCCCACCTTTCCCTCCCAGGGTGAAGGGTAGCACGGGGGGGGTGGGGGGTGGTGGCTGCTGACCTTGTGGCAGGCCCTGCCCCATGGGCCATTTCCATGTCCTTGCTGGTGCCGGTGGGAGACACCACAAAAATGAGGGGGGCGGTGGTAGTGTTGCCGCGGTACCCCTGGGACATGCTCATGGCACCCCAGGGTACCAGGGAACCCTGGTTGAGAATGGCTGCTCTAAATGATACAGTGTAGAATTACTTAGCCTAATTGTTCTAAAGTGCACTCAAAGTCACTGGCGTGGTGGTGGAGCTGTAGTATTTGTTACTGGCAGTGTTATAGATACTGGCCAATAAGTGTTTGTGACTTTATGCAAGTACATTCCACACTGCATTCATGATCACAATAGATGTGCTAGCTGAGAGAAAATTCATAATTTCCCAACAACAATATATTGTGATATGAACATAGGGAAAATGAGATTTTCTCATAATAGAAGCACTACCTTCGAGAGAGACATCTGGGCTCTTGACAACAACTGAATTACAACTATGCAATTATTGCTCTAAAAATAATTTGGAAAAGTACGAAGATTTAAAACATTGCACCTTAGGCTTCTTGTCCTCACACCCAGTTTCCCCACCCTCCACACAAATCTCTTGTTCCAAACCCACAACTATTTCCCAGTTCTGTTCCCTTAGCTCTCTTCAGTTTGATAGCCTCCTTTAAAGATCCCTGATCCAGTATAAAGTGGATTGGATGAGTTCAAGTGTTTTGGAGACAAAATTTCTGTTTGATCAAACCCATCTGCTCTTTAAGCCATTTTTCTTGTCTCTCATGGCCTATCAGTAAAATGGAAGTGACAATGTTATTCTGAATAAGGTAATACTTTATGGAAGATATTTTCCATGAGGCAGTCACCATATCAGACTATGTATCTCAGCATATATGTTCTGTGTTAATGTGGACTTTACTAACAAGTCATATATACATTCCATAACAATCCTTGCTTGTTTCCTTCCTGTGTTGACCCATTTCTGGACTCATCCTAGCACCTTCCCACCCTACAAGCTGCAAGATGAGGCTGTTCTCTCATTGCCATAACACACTATCAGACCCTTTGACCAACCCAACAGAGAATAGGAGCCAGAAGGAAGGGAAAGAGGGGCAAAATCTGAGGTTACTGGTTTCAATTTCTCCATAGAAGTCTTTCTCCTGTCTGCTATATTTTGGTTCCTGTCTTCGACAAATAACCCCCATTGCTAACCTTCCAAACATTAAGCTACAGAGTGTGAACCTGCTGGGCTTAGCTAAACTGTACTTTGATGAAACCCTTGTCAGGATTAGCACTGAATCCATGGGGGAAACAGTCATCGGCTTCTGCACTTTGGGTGATGAAGATGGACTGGAAGAGAAGAGAGAGCAATAAAAAAAATGTGTTTTCTCTTCCTGCAAACCCTGAATGGTGTCAGGTTCTCATTGTTGCCCTACAGCAAAGATCCACAGAAATGCTAATATCTAGTGGACTTTGGGAGCTGCCTGGTATGTTCTCAGACTGGATATAATTCTAAAATCTCTGCTCTTCATCAGCAGTGCTGAAGGCCAACAGCATTCCTAACGTTCCCATGGCAACAAATGGCCTTTCCACCTCAGGTCTAATTTTACACCTCTTATAGCCTCATCCCTGTTCCTATTCCTCAGCATGGACAATGTAAGATCATTTCAGCCATTTCAATTTCCTTAAGATGTCTTTTCATCCATTTGGCTTGTTTAGCGCTTACATTTTAGCTTTGCTCTTCATATGACCTAGACAGGTTTGTTTGCCAACAAGGTTACACTAATTCATCACAGCAAGGCTTGAGAAGTCCAGAAGATCATGGACTTTCCTCTTCTCTAAGGGTTGGTGGTTAAAAACTATGAAAGAGGAATATAGGCAGATGTTTTTAATCCCCAGCTATAACCATAGGTGTTCTAGGTGATCTTAGGCAAGTATCTCATGGTAATAATTCTTCATTATACAAATGTGTATATTTCTGCTCCCAGCTATGTTACAGGACACTAAAGTCTGAAAGTTTATATAAACATTTCACTTCTTCAATATTTAAGAGTTAAAAGAGGGGAGGTTCATCTTTGTCCATTCTCTTTAGATACAGACAATACCAGCTACATTGATGTCTTTCTCATATATTTTTCAGTACAGATACTAGGTAGTTCTTTCTCTACACACCTCTTCTTAAGGAGGTTCGTTAACAGGACAAGTGTGAAATAGTGTAATAATCAAATTAATAGATGCCCCATACAATGTTATACATTTCTGTGAAGCAGAATTCAAGGTAGTAGATAGGACAAATATGAAAATGGACAAGCAATGAACCAAATTCTAGTTTAGAGGAGGGACTTCAATATGAAAATTATATCCATTATTAGCAGAAGAATTGAACGCACACTCACAAAGCTGCCTTTATGTCTATCAGGTAAGTGTTGTTTTCTCTGACCAGCAGTGTCTTTCCAGAATCTCAGGGAAAGGTCTTACATGTCACCCATTACCTGATCCTTTTTTTAAAGTGGAGAGCCAGTACTTGAAATGGGGACTTTCTGTGTGCATACCAGGCGTTTTAGCGCTGAGCCATCACCCTGTTGAAATTGGCAAAGTCAAGAATGCAAAGAAATGAGAAGAAGGTTCTCCCTTGTTACATGTCCCCACATCCTTTTATCTGTTATCTCTTGCCTGCCCTTAAGCTGATATTCTTAGGGCAATTTCTCTGTGCTCTTAGCCAGTTAGATAACTAGAGGCCATCTTTGTCTCTGTGCTTTACTATCTATTATGTAGGTCGATCCTTAATAAACATTTACTTTTCTCTTTAATCAGACTGTTGAATTTTGCTGTGTGATTTGCAATCAGACAGCATAACAGATTTTCAGGGAAAGAACGGGGCATTTTTCATCAGCCGTGACCATCTCTGAGATCTCTTGCCTTGAAAACCCTAAGGGGTCACCATAAGTCAACTGCGACTTGAGGGCAAAAAACCCCAAAAAGATAGTTACCCTGATTTTTCCTGCATTGACTTTCTTTTCTGTTATGTGCTTTTTCAATAATATACTTGGTAGACTTATCTGTTATCTTCTAAGGTCAATCCCTTGGCAATCTTCTAGAGGCAGCACTAGTACAAAAAGGGATAAGGGGGGACTATCTGCAACACCATGATCTTCTGATGAGTAATTCAGGAAAAGTGTGTAAGTCAGCTTCAAAATGTCTGGATGCAGCAGCAGCAGCAGATGAACAGCTGGAAACAGTTGAAGAGGAGGGGGGTGCAGAAGCAGGTCAGCACATGTGGTCCCGCTGCTCTGCTTTGTATTAACTGTATGCAGGTAGGTAGCAGGGATATGCACAAAAATATTTTGATTTCATTCATTATTTTTATTCATGTTTTTTTATTATAGCTTCCCCCCCACCCCATTTGCAGCACCTGCCTTTAGAACATTATAAGCACAACATTTGCTGAGAGTGGAATGGCTAGCAAATAGGTCCCCTTTCCTTACATAATTAAGAAAGTCTTCCCCATACCAGCAGGGATAGCGTAATGATTGGCAGAAAGTAAAAATGCTGTGTACAGAAAACCCCATGGGGATGGTTCTCTTTGGCAGGTACATGTGCTGACTCTTCTGGCTGGAAGATGCCCAGCAACCCTAAGCAGGTCTGCTCCGAAGTCTTCCCATTTTATCCAGTGGGGCTTACTTCCAGAAAAAAAATGTTCTTAGAATTGCAGCCCTTGTCGTTTAAATTATGAACTGAGTCACTCTCCCTCCTCACTGCCCATCCTGCTTCTGAACCTTCACTTCAGATAACTGTGAAAATCAGACAGTAACACACCAGAATAATCATATCTAAAGATTTCCAAAGATTAAAATGCTGGGCTTTTTTTTTAACTAATTGGGTTAAATTAGAGATTTTAGAAAATAGAGGGGACTAAGTTCACTGCCTGCTTTGTAAAGTTTGTTATTTATTTAGAAAATACAAATCTTGCCTCTCCAGAGACCTAATGTTCCAGCATACATTATGAACTATATAATAAAGCCATAAAAATTAGGTATGACCAATAAATCATCAAAAACAACCTTAAACATACAAACAGCATAAAACAACATTCAGCAGCCTAAAAGGATATTCATGAAACAATTCTTAGCTTAGAATCAGACTCTGAAAACAACTAAAAAGATGGAAATAGCCAGTAGAAAGAAATGTTCTTCTCTGGTGCTTAAAGAACAGCAAGGTAGATTGGAATTGAACTGAAGGGAAAGAGCATTCCAAAAGTCAGGTGCTACCACAGGAAAAAAGCCCCACGTCTCTGGTCATTGCCCACCTCTGCAGGCAGAGGTGTAGAGAACAAAGCTTGGGATCAGGATTTCTGAATGTACATCTCTATAGTAAGAACCACTGGCGTAATGCCCATTGGGCTAGGTGGGCAGCTGCCCAGGGCATCACCTTGTGGGGGGCATCAAAATGCTGGGTTCGTTTTTGGGTATTTTAGTGGTGTTCCATTTTTGGCCTGCAGGGGGCGCAGTTTTTAGGCTAGCGGCACCAAAATTTCAGCGTATCATCAGGGGACTGTCCTTATGCTAGCCCCCAAGTTTGGTGAGGTTTGGTTTAGGGAGTCCAAAGTTATGGACTCCCAAAGGGAGTTTCCAATGGGAGCTAATAGGCGATGGGGGCTACAATGTTGAGGGTCCATAACTTTGGCCCCACTGAACCAAACTGCACCAAACTTGGGGAGTATCATTAGGGCAGTCTCCTGATGAGACCCTGAAAGTTTTGAGAATGTGCCTTCAGAAATGTGCCCCCCACAGCCTGAAACCCCCACTGACAGAATTGCAGAAAACTCAGTGCAGAACAAAGATTCTTGGGCAAATTTCTAGGATGTTCCTGCAGGGGGTGCATTTTTGGATGTATCGGCCTACTGTGGGCAAAAGATTTCAGGGTATCATCTGAGATGATGGGCACCCCAAGCTTAGTGCAGTTTGGTTCAGGGGGGCCAAAGTTATGGACCCTCAAAACTGTAGCCCCCATCTCCTATTAGCTCCCATTGGAAACAATGGGGGATGGGGCACCCCCTTTGGGAGTCCATAACTTTGGACTCCTTGAACCAAACCTCACCAAACTTGGGGAGTAACATAAGGACAGTCTCCTGATGATATGCTGAAATTTTGGTGCTGATATGTCTAAGAATGCACCCCCTGCAGGCACCAATGTCCTGGTGCAAAAATAAATTTGGTCGTGGTGGAGTGGCCGCCCATGGGGGGGGGGGGGGCATCCAACTCAGGTTTTGCCCAGGGCTACAGTTTGCCCAGGGCTGCCTTGTTACACCCCTGGTAAGAACATTACAGATGGAGGTTCTTTAAGGAAGTTCTGCCATTGAAGAAATAGGAAGAGAGACAGGAATATCTGTATGAGAGACAAGATTATCTGAAATATCTCTCCCATGTGGAACTCTTAAGGGGTCACATTTCTTCTGGGGACAAGCAGTGACGAAGGGAGGGGAAACCGCCCGGGACATGAATTGCCCACACGTCTCCTCCTGCCACGCCCCACAATGCTCCACCCCGCCCCTAACACACCCACGCCTCCCACAAGTGACTGCAATGGCGGTGCCTCAGGCAAGCCACCCCGGATGTCCCCATTGCCTCTGGGGACAAGCAGTGCTGGATTTAGATGAAAAGGCCCAGGGGTAGTCCACTTGTGATGCCCTTCCTAATCCCCCGTCCTCACGACTAGAGAAAGATGGGGTCTACAAAATGAGGTCACAAAATGGGATCCACTTCAGTAAAGTCCTTGAAGGACAAAATCAAAACAGAAATCAATGCTAGTGTCGAATTATCGGCTTAAGGCAGTATTATTCTGAAATGAAGAGTAAGGAAAATTACTGAAGGGTTATTTAGAGATTACAGTACGTTATGCCAGCATATGTGAGAAAGGCCTGTGACAATGTAAAAAAATATTATACACCTTGGCCAGGGGCTCCCTAGATTTTGAGCCCCTGGGCTTCAGCCTGCCAAGCCTTTAGGTAAATCTGGCATTGGGGAAAAGAGATCTGCCTCCATAAAGCTCTTTCCAGCATGGTGTAGTGGTTAAGAGCTGGTGGATTCTAATCTGGAGAACTGGGTTTGATTCCCCACTCCTCCACCTGAGTGGCAGAGGGTATCTAGTGAAGCAGATGTGTTTCTGCACTCCTACATTCCTGCTGGGTGACCTTGGGCTAGTCAGAGTTCTCCGGAACACTCTCAGCCCCACCTACCTCACAAGGTGTCTATTGTGGGGGAAAGGAAGGGAAAGGAGTTTGTAAGCCACTTTGAGTCTCCTCACAGGAGAAAAAGGTGGGATATAAATCCAAAACTCTTCTTCTTCTTTCCTATACTCAAGGTCACAACCAGTTTTTAAGAAGGGGCACAGGTCCCTTAATTTTCTTTCTTTTGCACATATTAAAAGCATCTGTCATGAAAGAGAATATAATTTGAAAGCAGGGCAGTATGTATCAGGGACACACTGGAAGAGAATGCATCACCAGGTAACAATACTGCTTGTAAACAGTGATAAGCCATTGCATTAATAAAGATCAGGGCTTGTGAAACCATAACGCAAAGATCAAGCGTGTGAAACCATAACGCAAAGATCAAGGAAAGACTGTGCAGATGGCAGTGGATACATATAGCAGGCTGGCTACATGTATCTTAACAGCAGCAATTTGTTATTTTAAGCAGGTACACTGTTCCGGAAATGCATCTCAACAAACTAGATAGTATCTCCCTGACAGCCTTCCCTTGACTTGAAAAAGAGAAGGGAGATGGGAACCACCATAATCCCCTTCCTCTCCCCTAGTTCTACTCCCTTCTGAGTTGCAAGAGAGTTGGGCTGATTATATACTGCTGCGCAGCGAGGGAACATTTCCTTCACAGTAGAGATTTCTGTAAGACACACTTCCACTTACAGCACCATTGATCCTGGAAGGCCCGCAGTTAGCAAGAGCAGGGAAACCCCAATGTTTCCTCTTGCTTCAGGGTTTCGCTCCTTCCGGGTCAAGCCAAGAATGAACATTGCCATTTTTGTGGTTTTTTAAAGCCCTGTACATGTAATATTGATATTCCTTATCTCGACATTGTGCAGACTGCTACCATGCTACCAGGAGGAAGGGAGAAAGAATCTGCCCAGTGAACTGTGTGTTGCCTGGCCAGGTGCATCTTTCCCTGCATTATGCAGAGCCAGGTGAATCCTGTGACACCCCAGTTTATTAGCCCACCAGGACTTACCTGGTGACCTTACTGGCCATTCTGTCTCTGCCTGATGGTTGCTTCTTCAACATCATCAGCATATTTATTTACTGATTTACTTCGCTACAACGAGGACTCAAAGTTACTTATATTGTTTTGGTTGTTGTGGGTTTTCCGGGCTTTGTGGCCCTGGTCTGGTAGATCTTGTTCCTAATGTTTCGCCTGCATCTGTGGCTGGCATCTTCAGAGGCGTATCACAGAGAGAAGTCTGTAATACACTGTGTCCAAATTGTTCTCTCCATTTCATCCTCACAACAATCATGTGAGGTAAATTATGCTGAGAATATGTGACTGGCCTCAGCAACCTTTCATGGCGGAATGTAGATTTAAAACAGGGTATTCCAAGTCCTAGTCTAACCACTGGACAATACTGGAAATTAAAATTTCTGGAAATGAACATCTCTCTTCGAAAGATTTTAAATGTCTAATTAACTAGATTGAGCACCAAAGTGCAGGAGTGGTAAGCCGCAGTACTACAGTCAAAGTTCTGCTCGCAACCTGAGTTTGATCCAGTTGGAAGTCAGCCTCAAGGTTGAGTACACAGTTTGCTGGGAATAAAGTGTAGATAACTGGGGAAGACAATAGCAAACCACCCGATAAGTATTGTCTGCCCAGAAAACATTGTGATGTGACATCACTCCATGGGTCAGTAGCGACCCAGTACTTGCACAGAGGGACTAACTTTACCTTCAGTTATTAACTATTGGTATTATGTTACGTAAGCGTGGGAAACATCTTAAATGAAACCTATTTGGGTTTATACCAAAGATGATGTTAAAGTAAAGTAGCAGCCATTATGACGGCTACTGGAATCTAAAGGGCAATGAGTTGGCCTAGGGCTGAGGTCAAATCCCCCCCTTTAAGCAAATGCCTTTCTCTCAAAGGGAGAGCAGAGAGCTAATCCGGAGGAGAGGACTTGTGTCAATGAGTTTAAATTACAGGGAGAAAAATTCCAGCTGGATATTAGGGGGAAAAATTGCAGTAAGAGCTGCGCCACAGTGGAGTCAGCTACCTAGGGAGGTGGTGCGCTCTCCATTACTGGAAGTCTTCAAGAAGCAGCCAGAAAAACACTTGCTGCGATGCTCAACTCATCCAGCATTGAGCAGGAGTGGGGTAGATGGCCTGTATGACCCCTTCCAACCCTATAACTCAAAGTGGCAAAGGTGGCCATTGGGTGGGTGGAGTCAAGGAGCATTGCCGTTTTATGTTAAGGGATGGGAGGTCGGGGAGACAAATGGTGGCCCATTTGGCGCGCATCTGCTCCTTGCCTTAACCTGCCCAACTTGACATCGCGTTTGGCCGAGTGGCACAAGCACAGCAGCAGCAACCCCCCCCCCCCCCCCCCCATCCCCATCCAATCGCGTCCCCCAGCAGTCAGCCGAGCTCAGATGCAGCCTGGCCCGGGGCAGACAGGAGTAGCCCTGGGACGCTTCCACTCTGGTGGATCGGCAGTGAAAGCCAATGGTTGAAGACGCGAGCAAAGACTGGCCGGGCCTCCCGCCGGCGCACGTGTGTACACAGAGCGCCGTTTGTTTGCGGGATATGCCAGAACTTGAACCATGCGCGCTTCCTGTCCCAGCCCCAGCGCCAACATGACCGCAGGCAGGTTCAAGGCGAGAGTGTCCGTCAGCGCTCTTGGCAGCCGAGCCGAGGGACCCTCCCGGCAGGCTCGCCGCGGCCGCGCATTCCCGACGGGTGAATCAGCTCCTCGGGAATCCAGACGCGCTTCCAGGTTGACGGAGCTAAATTTGCACAGGCTTCGGCTCCCCCCTCCCCCTCCGCTCCACAATCGGGGCGTGGCGCGGCCTCTGAATGGGTAAATGTTTAAGCACTCGCAGCCAATCGGAGAGCCGCGTGGGGAGAAGCGGCAAGGAGGCCAAGGGAAGCTCCAGCCTGCGTTTGGCGCACCCTTCCTTTTCCAGCGGCAGATGCACTGGTTCGGTTCCCGTCTAATTCTTTCCTCTAGCTGCAGGGGGGCTGGGGAGAACTGATCCAGGCCACGGAAGGAAAGTAATGAATGGAGACAGAAGAATAGTTGTGCTCCAGGGCAGGGTTTAAGATATGCTGTGGCCTAAATTAGATCAAATTTAAAAACTCTACCATAGCTCTACCAAAAATGGTAATTTAGTTATTTAATTTTTTAGAGACTTCTTGTAATTTGAGGCCCCAAGTTTGTATGAGGAGGGGCTATCGTTTGGCTTGCAGAGGGTCTCGCATTCCGTCCATGGTATCTAATAATTCACGAGGTGAAGGCCATAAAATGCTGGAAAGTCAATTCCAGTTTAAGTACACACAATGCTACCAAATGTACCAATAATGTGATGCAGTATCTTCGTGTGTGTGTTCAAATTGTCGCTTTCTTAGCTTGTGCGTGAATCCAGCTTCGCTGTACTAGTTCATTGGGAGCCTTGAATGTGAGGGAAGGCGGTTTGTGCAGCCCCTTGCCCACATTTCATGGTGTAGTGGTTAATAGCAGTGCAGTCTAATCTGGGGAACCAGGTTTGATTCCCCACTTCTATACATAATGCCTGCTGGGTGACCTTGGGCTAATCACAGTTCTCTCGGAACTCTCTCAGTCCCACCCTGCTCACAAGGTGTCTGTTGTGGGGAGAGGAAGGGAAAGGATTTTCTAAACTGTCTTAAGTCACTTTACAGGGTATTAATCCAAACTTTTATCTCAGACCGGCAGCAGGTTCCTGGAGGTAGACTTCCCTTCATGTTTGGCTACCAAATTTCTCCTGTTTTAGAGGTCCACTGATAATACAGAATAACCACCACATCTTCAGTTGCTGGACCTCTCCTGTTTTAGATATCCACTGGTTGTACAAAATAACTAGAAACATCTGTCCAGAGACCCAGGCAGTATAAGAGTTGTAATCTTGAAATTAGGCCTGGAGAATTCTTATTTCTGAAATAAAGACTTCTGTTATCTTTGATTATTCCAAGGGAGCTGCAGCATGACCTGAAACTCAAGATCTCTACAGTAGGTAACCAGCAAGAAAAAAATGGTGGTGTTATTTAAGGTGCCAAAGTTTTGTTTATTGTTACTACAGCAGAGTAACATTTTTCTGGAATGATAATAGATAACATTATCCTTTATTTCAAAAATAAAGTTCATTACAGTAGGAAGGGAGAAGTGATATCTTTCCTTGCTGGGAAGTTCCCTTAGAGTAGACCAAGAGTTTTCTAGAAAATTCCTAGTCACCGCAACCACTCAGGACCACCTGAGAACATCCGCTGAGAAGACACCCTTCCAGTGGAGTACTGGAAAAATAGCAAAG
The DNA here is from genome assembly GCF_021028975.2 of Sphaerodactylus townsendi. NCBI lineage: Eukaryota > Metazoa > Chordata > Lepidosauria > Squamata > Sphaerodactylidae > Sphaerodactylus > Sphaerodactylus townsendi. The sequence continues at coordinate 128,600,073 of NC_059427.1, read as the reverse complement.
TGACAGGATAGAAACCCTAGAAAATAGTTTATAACCAGTCTGATAGCACCCACATAGTGTAGCATGTGGAGAGGAGAGTATGAGAAATATCCCAGAAAAATAGCATTAAGCAAAGCCACCCCCGCAAAAAAACTCTGTTAAAAAGTTCATTATAGATGAGAGAGAGAGAGAGATGTTTGGATTCCAAACGGAAGTTAAAAAAGGGTAAAAACATAATACAGGGAAAGACACAAAGCAACAACAGTACAGAGGGGTTCAAATGAGAAGAAGTACTATTGAAGTAGTTAAGCTAGACACACATTGCCTAAGCATCTGGTAATGGCTCTTAACTTCCAAGACAGTTAGGTGGTTTGGTCCAAATCATTTTGTCCTTTGTCCAAAAGGGATTTGTCTGTCAGGATGGTCCAATGTGGAATGGAAATGAATGGATCATTCTAATGGAAACTTCCAGAGGTCAAAGATTCCAGACACTCAAGGTGGCACTCTTGGGCCTCTGTACAGGATTTCTGTCAGAATTCTGTGGAATTCCACAGGCCCAATTCCAATCTTTCGCTGCCTAGAACACAGAGTAGAACATAATGAGCCATAGGCACCAATGATGTACTCAACTGAAGACTGCATCCACTCAGCATGGGTTCCCCATCCCGTCTCGCCTCCACTGCAAATGCAGAGTAATTTGCACTGGCAGTGACATTGTCAATGCAGTAGTTTTGTCTGCACTGTCTTCTATCAGGCACCATTTCCCCTGCATTTTTTTTTTTGCTCTGCCATACCACTGATGGCTTTTCAAAAAATCAGTAACGCAATATAGTGTGATAGCATTATAGCAATCTATTGCTACAATCTGCCATTGCTCTACAGCTTTTATTTTTTGAAAAACAATAGTCTTCCAGCTATCTAAAGGCTTACTTTTAAAAAAAAAAGAGAATTAGGAATTCAAAGGATTAAATTGATTGAGGCAGTAGATTGGTATAAGATAAATTTCATTGTGTGTTTATGAGTGCAGAAGGCCATAACATTGCAACCAATTAATGGTGACCCCATAGGGGTTTCAAGGTAAGAGGAACAGAGGATATTTGCTATTGCCTGCCTTTGTGTGGCATCCCTTGATTTCCACGGTGGTCTGTCATCCAAATAGTAACCGGGGCTGCCCCTGTTTATATTCTGAGATCTGGTGAGATCCTCCTAGCCTGGACCATCCAGATCAGGTCTATTGCATTATATAAATAAACATTTCCCTTTTTTTAAAAAAAAAAAGCCTGGTGACATAGTGGGGAAAAGAGGTATGAGAAAAGAGAAATTAGGTAATAGAAAAGAGAAATTGTGGACCGGATCTTTAAAAATGCAGACCTTCCTACACAAACGGCTAACTAATGCGCCTGTAATGGGTTCTTGGTAAGATGCTCCAAAAAACAGTTTTCCAGTGTGGAAGCCCAGACAGTTAATAACTTAGGTGTAGATTCTGCCTAAGGCAGCTTTGTATGTGGTGGTGGTGTGGGTAATCCTGAGCAGCCCCAACACCCTGGCCCCTTCCCCTAGTCTTGGAAGCCTCTGGAACCCATCTCAATGAGTTCCCTCCACTACCCAGTACTCCATTTCACTGCACTACTAGAAGTCATAATTAATCAACCTCCACATATCTTAAACCTTCTTTTCCACTTCTTCTGCTGTTTCCCAATGTGTCCTGCCTTGGCCACATATACAGAGGACAGTTCTCTCTTAGGAAGCTCAAAACTAGGTAACAGGGAACTCAGTAGAATTAAATTATTTTTTAAATTAAAATTTATTGAAAAATGCTTTTATTTATTCATTTATTTGTGAAAAAAATTCCTATGTCTCTTAAGTAAAAATTTAAGTATGTAAGAATTTTGTATAAAGATTTCCACTTTTTCAGGAAAGAGCATTCTAAAACAGAATAATCTTCCTCATAATAAAAGGGATCAAAATAAATAATCTCCTAAATGAATTAAAAGTCAGTTTTGTAACATGCAGTTTCAGCTTGAACCAGGTGTATACACACACACATTTCTAACAATATGAAGCTGGTCTAGTGTGAACTGTGAGAAATCTTGCCTTTCCTCGAACAACTTTAGGCCTGTCACTCTCATTCTTCACCCCCTTGATTCATGAGATCATCTTGGCTGAAAAATTGTATTTACATACGTAGATAATATGTCAGTACTACTTATTTACTTTCCAGCCACTAGCATAGATGGTTTTAATAAAGAGGATTAGGCAGATTCTTAGAGGAAAAGCCCATCAGTGGCTACTAGGTATGGTAACTGAAGGGAGCTTCTATATTTGGAGACTTCCAAATGCCAGACCTAGGAGACAACATCAGGAGAAGGCCATGGCCTCTATGGCCCCTTCCACACAGCAAATGTGTAACAGGTTGCAGTCGGGATAAAGGAACCCGTTTTCCTGTTTTCACTTTCACATGCCTCTGTGCAGGCAGTGATTAGAGGCCACGGAAGCAATCCGGGTTGCTGTCGCGCCTTTGCACGGAGACGCATCTGTTTTTAAAAATTACTTCCCACCCATGCGTAACTACACAGGCATGCACAAGTGAACCCCCACAGCCATGCCATTGTCCAACAATATGACCATCTGCACTTGCATAGCTACGCAGATGCAAGCAGCAAAATTTTAAAAAAGAAAAGGAAGGCAAATAAAGCACCTCCTGCCTGGCTGTTTGCTCGTGAGCATCTGCAATCTGGGATTTTTTTAAAAGGATCACTTCTTTAGCGATTTAAAAAAAAACGGGTTGGGGGAAATAACATGGAGCAGACTTGTTTTGGGGGCAGGATCTGTGTGAAGTCCCCCCTCCCAAAAAATGGTTTTTTAGCATCCTACACCCATGTTTATTAGCCCATGTGAAGGGGGCCTTCATCTTGTTTGTTGGTTCTCCTGGATAACTCTATTCTGATCCAGCAGGGCTCTTCTTATTGTGTTATATACAGGTTATTTTCATTTTAAAGGTTACTGGTAATGGTCTCAGAGTATGGTCTACAAGTACACAATTATGAAGAAGTGTTGATTTCTATACACAGCTTTTCTCTGTCTTTAAGGAGTCTCAGAGCAGCTTATAATAACCTTCCCCTCCCCACAACAGACACGGGGGCTGAGAGCCAAAGAACTGTGGCTAACCCAAGGTTACCCATGTAGAGGAGTGAAGAATCAAACCCAGTTCTTCAGATTAGAGTCCAATTCTCTAGAGGCCCCCCTCCGTGTCATCCTGGGTCAGCAGGTATGGGTCTACTGGGTGCCTGAATGGGAAACTTCATGGGAGACCTGTTATATTGCTTTGATTTCCACGATAGAAGAAAGGTAATATATAAATGTGGTACATAAAATAATAATGTATCGTAAGTGCTCTGAATAGTCTAAAGTGCTATATAAATGTTAGTTGTTTTTCTAGCTAGTCAATTAAGCCTAAGTTTCTTGAAAGCACTGGATAAACATGTATCTGACTTAATTTACAGTCCTCATAAATATTTGAGAGTAAAATATTTTTGCAAGGCTGGATGTTTCACTTATTGTGTCAACATCTTTTATACTTTTGTGGTTATACAGAAGGATAATGCCAAAAATTACTTTTCTTGCATTAAGAACAATTCATCTGAGGGACTGGATACAGTTGTCCCCTTTCGTTCCCCTCTCAACAGACCAGTCCCAACTATCTTGAATTCAAGGGATGAGTGTGTGACAGGGCATAAGCTAACATTAAAAGTCTGTGATATGCAGTAGGACTTTATACTGTCAAATGGAAGTGTTTTATATGCTATTATCCAAACAGAGAGTTCTCCCTTGTCTGAAATACTGTGTGTACTTAGACGGCTCTTCTCAGAAAGGATATTGTCAAATTGGAGAGTGTTCAAAAGAGAGCTGCAAAAAATGATTAAGGACTGGGGGGAAACTCTCCTGAGAAGAGAGAGATTTGAAAGATCTGGATTGTTTACTTTAAAGATGAGACAATTAAAAGTGGCAAGGCTAAAGGTCTGTAAAATAATGAATGGTATCAAGAAGGCAGATCTGCAGCAATTGCTTCCCCTATTTTGCAGCCAAGGAATATTGTTGGAACCAAAAGTGACACATTCTAAACAAAGAAAAGAGTTTTATTTCTCCTGTAAGGATAATTAACATGCAGAAAACTCTGACACTGAACATAACTAAGGCCAAGAATATTTCAAGATGCAAGAGGGACTGGGCTCTTCTGAAGCATATTGGTAATAACCCTCAACCATCTTAATAAGGGGAGGAAATGTTCGGCACCCTTTCCCTGTCAGTTACAACCACTAATAAGGTATCACAGTCATCCTAAATCCTGCTGCTAGCAACCCATCTTATGGATCATGCAAGAGTTCTCTGCAGGCTGAAGATGCATGATTGGCACAACCCAACAGGTCTTAGAACAACCATGAAGGAATCAGCGAAGCAGATGCTACTGCTATGTTGTCACATGTACTGATAGAACCAGCCTCTCAACATTGCAGACATGGGCAAGAACTTCATGGGAAGAGAGAGTCCTGGCATCTGTTCGTTCTGGGATTCTGACATCCTCTGCTTTACCTGTGATTGGAGGCAGGCCACTCCATTTTGCAAAGGACCTGGCAAGTATAGTCTATCAGATTTCTTTGTCCTCACATTGGTGATGAAGGTGATTAGGCAACTTGTTTGCCCAAGGGACTTTGTATAATGCCAGTGTGACATGCGGGAAGAAAAGACTCCCCAACAAGAGTCCAACAAGAATGTACTATATTGTATGGAGCTTTGGCCAACGTTTCCTCACTCACTCCCACCCAGTGCTGAGTATGCAGTTGGGGATCGGCACAAGGATCAGTATGGCAGTCATGTGCTTTGTGAGGAGATTCACTGACTCAGTGCACCCATGCCCCGACAACAACAAAACCTGTGCACACACGCCAGCATATTCCCATTTGTACAGGTGGATCTCTAGAATGTCTTATGAATCACGGAAATTCAAAGAAATAGCAGACTTTCTATAGGCTTGCCAGAGTCTGTCCACAATGACAGATAATGAGACTAATGGACAATGTGACTGCTCTTGTGTAAATAATGTACTTTTATGTCGCATCCATCTGGAATCATCTTTTCTTTAAAAAGTTGCTAAGAGCATCAGTAGGATACAGCAGCGCCCTTGCCCTATCAAGTCTACAGTCATAGCTGGTGCCATTTCTCCACATGCTGTGCCTTTTCCCCGCCCCCCCTGCTCCTTCTTTTCTTTTTCTGCTGCTGACCTCACCCAGTGGGCAGGCCAGACAGAGATTGATGGATTTTCCAATGAAACGAAATGGCATGGGGTGGTGGCTACTCTTGTACTTCTGTATCTATTCCTTTCCCCACATTCAACCTCTAAACCCTAGCCTCAAAGAGATCTCTTACTAGTGTAAGCCAGGTCACTAGGCATGAACACGTATCATCCTAAGTATTCCTGATTTGTTTTGTTTTGCTTTTGAGCCTCCATCCAGCAGGAAACTTTCAGGTACAACCAGGGCGCTCTTTCTCTCTCTCTCTCTCCCCCTCTCCCTCTCTCTCTTTTGTGTATGTGTGTGAGGATACACCAGAGGTGTAGCTCTAAGGGCGGGGGGGTGCAACACACTGGGCGCGCACCTCTGTGAGTGTGTGGAGAGGGCATTCTGGGGGCGTGGCCAGGGTGGCGCTTTTCCCATTGCTTTGCCTCTGGGGTACCCACTGGTTCTAAATATCGACACCTTTTTAGGACTCTCTTGAGTCCTGATCCTGTTCACTGTTCTGCCCCACTCAGCCAGAGAAAGAGAGAGCAGACTCCTTACAGAGGGGGAAATTGGTGGATATCAGTGTAATCTTATGCACGAGCACTGATACTTTTATTTTTGCAACGAAAAGTACTGACTGCATCACAAACTTAAGCAGTCACGCTGCGCCCATTGAGCGGAATATTTGGTAGAGGGGTTCCAAAAACTGTCAGGTCAGTCTGTTTGGCATTAAGCACTTGCTGTATTCCTCTATCATGCAGTGCATGCTCTACACGTTTGTAAATAAGCAGACCGTTATAAGGACATTTTAAGTGTACAGAGTTCTGTCTTCCAAAATATATAAAGGATGATTTGAACTTTCCAGAACAATATAGGACCCATTGAATCTATGATTCAGATGATTGTTTTAATCCAGACTTCTCCCATTCAAAATCCATCCCATAACCTCATAAGCCCAAAAGAAAACTGGTATGCAAAGAGCTGTTCCTGTTTCTAAAGAACATGGGGCAGGGCAACAGACACCCCTGACATCTGTAATGGCCATAAGCCAATTCAAAAGGAACCTTGGGAAGAAATCCAGCCAACACCGAGGTGTGCTGACGTCTTGTTTGACTGCATTGATTCTCCATGCTGCACGCTGAGTGCCATTCCTTTTAGCAAACGATCTGTGCAAGCAGGGAGGAGATTTACAATGGGTGACAGCCGGCCCCTTCCACTCCACTTGTAACACAGTGTTCCCATCGATCCTCCCAGGACACTGACGCTCTGAAAATGGAATGAGTGGCTTGTTCCCATTGGCAGCGAGGAAGGAGTCTTCAATATTCCACTGCCAGACAAGACGGCAGCAGCAGTAGCAGCCCGACCGCAGAAGCAATCCCCAGCCCTCTGCAGCAGCCTAGCCTGTGTGCCAACACCACATCATAGGCCCCACAATCCACCACGCCCCTCAGCAGCCACCACAATTGCTGTGACATCCAAACCGCCTCCAGCCATGGCAACATGCCACCTGCTATAGCATCACTACTTACTGCTCTATCTCACTGCGACTTTCACAAGCAACCACACCGCACCCTGCAGAAAACCCATTTGACACCACACAGAGCAAACAGAAGCATCTTTCAGAAGCAGGAAGAGCCTAGCTGGGACTCATTCATCAATGGGAACATTATTCACAAAGAAAAAATGCTATTGGTTTTTAATCCCAGAGACTGAAGAGCGGGAGAGAATTTGAAGAGGCCAGCTTCAAGTGCGTGGGGGTGGGGGTGGGGGGATGAAATCCATAACAATTCATAAGGCAAGTGTTAAGCAGATTCTTAAGGCTGCAAGCTTTAATTAGTTTAAGCTACTACAAATGTTGTTGATTAATCAAGGAGGGCTAATTTTAATAAAACAACTTTGAAACATTGAGTCTACGAGTTCCAGGCTCGGAGTGTGTTTTCTGACGCTGGGTTCTGATGTGTTCCGGCTGGAGGAAATAATGAAAGATATTAATGATGGCTTTCCTTATCATTCTGAGTGGCAGACCTTGTTTATTAATTTTTTCCTTATTTTAAATTTCTTTCGGTATCTCAGAAAAGAACATATATACTGAGGTTTTGGTAACACTTATCTTTATTTAAATGTACAGCCTAATCCTGTTCATATTCACTCAAAAGTAAATTATTTTGGCTTCAGTAGGACTACTCAAGGCAGTGTGCACAGGATTGTAGCCTTAACCAATTAATTAATTAAAAAGAAGATTATTTTATTGGGGAACAAAAGGAGCAATTCTTTTATTGGCCAACAGCACATATATATTGTATAGAATTTTATTTTTATTGTATTATACTTTAGAGCCTGAGCCATCCACAGAAGAAGGGAACAGTTCTCCTGAAAGCTGCATGTGGTTTAATCTGGGGGGCCCTTTTCCTGATCCCAGAAGCGTGAGAATTGGTGAGGTTACTCAGTGTCGAGGGAAAGGAAGTCTGCTGATGCTCAGAGGCATTCTTATTTTGTCATTTATTCAAAGGGTTATGTCTGTAAGTGGAAACATGTTTTAAGCCCTGGTGGGCCCAGGTAAAATGAAATTCTGAATCCACAATCAGTCACAGCCAGAGAAGAGATTTATTGGAGAAGAGGATTTGCATGTTATAGTGGCCCTCATGCATGGTGACAGGGGGCTTTTCTAAGTCATCTGATCCACCCTCCTGCAGCATCATGTGGAAGATGCAAACATAATTCTTGCGCCAAACACTGTCACCTTTGGATTTGTGACTGTGGGCCCAGACAGCCTTTGAGACCCATGAAGTACTCCATTTCTGAAATGAAAAGAGCTCACTCCTGCACTATCTAATGGCAAAAGTTCAGGGTCTAATCTCTGCTCAGCCATGAAATCTACTAAGCAGTCTGAGCAAGGTAGTTCTCTGTTTAACCTCCTCTGCAGGGCTGATATGAGGATAAAAGCCCAATATTAGCTTTCTGGAAGAAGAGTATTGTAACAGATACGTAACAGAAGAGTATTGTAACAGAAACATAACAGATGTGTAACAGATACATAAACTGGCAAAGAGATCAACATGGAGCAGGTAAGTAAATTGAACAGGCTCCCAATCTGCTCTTGGATATAGTCTGTAAACAATGTTTAGTGAAAAAATGCAACTGTACTTGTGAAGTCTTTTTTAAAAAAAGGTCAACTTGGCAGGGGGGATGAAAAAAAATCAGTTGTGTTACTTGGCACTAGTAATGTGACATGCACACCAGATTCCAGCAACACTTATGTATCTGCATTCCCCATTGTCAAGTATGGGTGCGATGGGGGATGGGAGGCTGCTGGGCTGTATTGCTGTATTCTGCTTTGCTGTTCTGTGCTTATGCTTCTCACAGGTGTCTTATCTTCCTCGACCTGCCTATGTAACCTTGGCAGTGAGTTACAGAGAATGTTGTGCTTTAGAACTTCTCATCTTGGGGGGTGCGGGGGTGGGCACTGAAGTATATTATCTGCAGTTCTGATAGTGTTCCTCCAAACAGACTTTTGTCTTCTTTCTGCCTATAGCAATAAAACTCTTTCAACTGTCAGTTGTTTCGTTGTCTATGCAGAGGAGTTCTGACCCCCGTGGTACAAACTGCTCCTATCGATGTGCCGGCTACGGGGGAATGATTTACCTATACTGCAGAAATCTTCCAAAGATATTGTTCAGATCCAATGCAGCATCTGAATTACCACTGTGAAAGCGTTGTCCAGATGGGTCCTCTCAAAGAATGCCTAAGGTGTTGCCCAAATGAGTTCCCACCACCAGAGGCATAGCTGGGCCAAATTGCGCCCAGTGCGCAGTGTGTTTTTTCCACACACACCCCATGTCCCCCCCCCCCCCGCGGCACAACACCCCGCCCCCTTTCTCACACTTACCTACCCTTTCTCACACTTACTTACATTCCTTTTCTATTTCTAGGACTTTTTGAGGCTGAAAAAAGCAGCCTCTTCACAGTTGGCCTCTTCACCTTGTGAGCCCCAAGGTCTCCTGGGAGCTGTAGTTCCTCAGGCAGTTTTTAGCCTGAACTGTAAATAGGCCTCTTTTTTCAGCCTCAAAAAGTACTAAAAAAAGAAAAGGAACGTAGGTAAGTGTGGGAAGGGGAACGGGTGTGTGTGTGTGTGTGTGTGTGTGTGTGCGCACCGCAGGGGGGGGCGTGGAGGAGCACAGGAAAAAGGGGGAGGGGCCGGGGTGATTTTCTCCCATGGGGGCACGACGCACTCCCCTTCCCACTTGGCACTCCGCCACTGCCCCCCACAAGCTTACTGTATCTGCCTTGCAGAATAGTTATTGCATTGCCATAGACTGGGAAGAATTCTGAGGCTATGTGTGGCTTCTGGGCTTAAATTGCTTCCCAGGGCTGCTACTAAGGGCAATATCTCAAGCCTCAGGACCAAAGTTGAGGTCAGAGAGCTGTGTGACACCAGCACATCAGCAGCTGCCTGGATGAGACCAGTCAAGCAATTCTGCTGGACAGAAATGGACTCAGGCTGAGAAAGCTGCTCCAGCTGAGCTGCACACAAGTGAAGGTTGAACCCTGCCAGCTTTTCTCCTTGATATCACTAGACTCCCATCCTCACTGCAGCCTCGGTCTTGCATGTTTTTTCTCAACATGGTTCCCATGATCCCGGTCATAGCCATTTCATTGGCCAATAGGGGCCACTCCTCCCTCTTTTGTCAGCAGAAAAGCTGGTAAGATTATCTCTTATGAGTAGCTTCTAGTTCTCTGTCATGAGCATATTAGGACTGTTATGTCTCTCTCAGCCCCTAAATCTGCAGAGCACACTTCAGACATTCTCCGATCACACCCTCAAGATGTCTGACTGTGAGAGAGATGACTCCCTGATAAAAAGTGGAGGGTATGCCGACATTAATCACAGAGCAGAATTGGAAAGCTGAAGCAGAGGGATCAAGTGAGGTGGATTCTTGTAGTCAGCATATAAAGAACACAAATGAATCTGCATGGCTGAACTCAATGCCCAGTGCAAAAAATGAGTCTTTCTTGCTCTGTTAGCCAGACTAACTGACAAGGGGGCAGGCTCTGCCACTGGCCAGAAGGGAATGCAGGCCAATGGCAAGCCTAGAAATCTGACCCCTTGTCTTGGGAGGTTAAGTCTGTGACACTCCTCTGACATGTTTGACAATGAAAGGCAGCCTGGCTAGGTCAACCCCAAAGGAGGTGACCTGTGACCCAGCATGAGGTTGCATCTCATTAAAAACATATTTTTCCATTTCTGTATCGACAGGCTCACAAGGTGTCATTAAGGAAATATTGCAACCCTAGGGCCATGGCGTCAGCTAGTGATTGCCTGCCCATCAGTGCAGGCTATGGAGCAGGGACAGCACAATGGTGAACTCTCTGAACTAAGTAGGTCCAAAAGATGCTCTGGGTTAGTACAGAAGGCACAGTTGGCTAGGAGGGCGGGATTTGCTAGGAAGATAGCACGGGGGGGGGGGGGGGGAATGCTCCATGTAATCAGTTCCAGACGAGTTAGCTGCTGGCAACTAGCTGCTTAACTGGTCAGAGAAAAGATTGGCATTTGGTAAGGTCACCCTAATGGTCAAGCTTTGTAGCCCTTGTTCAGTAATGGCCTTAGTGAAGCCTGGTGCCATCCACAATAAGATAATCCCTGTTTTCTTTATGGATCTTCTTACTGTAGAAGTTCTCTCCCCTATGCTCATTTGCAATTCTGGCTCAGTAAGCTCACCTTCCAACTCCCTAGTCCTTCCTGATTTCCACTGCTCGCCTCTTCTTACATGATCTCCTGGATTGTAAGCCTCAAGAAGTCATCTGTTCATTCTCTGGCTTGTGGCATTTCATGAAAAGGCCCATATACCAGAGGCGTTGCAAGGGGGGAAAGCGCCTGGTGCACTGGTGTGTCCTCCGTCCCGTCCCGCCCCGCCCCGCCCCCCACCCCCCAGGGGCGTGCCCAGTGCATTGTGCACCCCCCCTTCCCCCTTGGATCTACGGCTCTGCCATATACCATTACTACAGTTGCATTTGTACTGTAGCTAGGGGCAGGAATGTTTTGGTGTGCATGGAATCCTCCATGAATGACAAAAGCCATGCCCACAATTTAATCCACTCTGATTGTTCTGGCCATTCCAGAACTTTGAGTCCTCCTAGACTAATAAGATGCTCAGTAATGAAATCTACTCACCACCAAGTCCTAACTTGATGTTTTGGAGATCCTGGTCCCAAGCAAATACTAGTTCCATATATCTATGCCCAGTTGCTCCATATCTATGCCCAATTGCTCCACATAGCCATTTTTGTTGTTGTTGTGGGTTTTCCGGGCTGTGTGGCCGTGATCTGGTAGATCTTGTTCCTAACATTTCGCCGGCATCTGTGGCTGGCATCTTCAGAGGTGTATCATACTTCCCTTTCTCCAAAAATATTGGTTCTAAACTTGTATTGTTTTGTTATGATTTTCTTCCATAGCCATGTTTGGCATAACAAGGTTTTAAGCTACTATTTTAATGCATCACTGGGGACCAGTTAAATTCATTGGGGACAGTTTGTATTCTTCTACTTTGCTAAGCATCACCATGTTATGGGGAAGCCTCCATTCACTTCCTGCTCCCCTCACCATGGTGAAACTTTACCCACTCTGTCCGTTCTCACCTAAGCCAAGACTGTGGGTTTTGGATGTGCCATGCCTTCCTATAAAGGCAGACTGGGAAAAAAATGGAAAAGGGTCTTGCCCTATCCTATTTCCTACAACAGAGTGGGAGGGACAGGAGGAGGGTGTGCCCCCCCCCCCACCCAGAGGGAAAGGAGGAAGGACCAGGCTTGCCAGTTCTGGGCTGGGAAATTTCTGGAGATTTTGGAGTGGGGGGGTTGGGGGAGACAAGGGACCTCAGTAGGGTATAATACCATAAAGTCCATAGGTGAGCAGGCAGGATGGTGATAGGGCTGCTTTTGGCCCCTTCCATCTCGGCTACCTTAAGTTATCACCAAGATGTACCTAATGGTTGGCTGGCCCAGTCCTGCACTCAGACATTGTTGTGTCTCAATGCAAGTACCATTTTTCCCCCAAAGGAGGACATTTTGTTTAGCTCTGTACGCCCACAATATTGGAAACAAGCCAATCGTTACAAAAGTATACTAAGATCTCCCTACTGTGGCTAGAACAACCTACAGTGAATGGGATAAAATCGCTGGGTTTCTAGCAACAAAGAAAGCAGGATTGAGTTTTTCTTTCCAGAGTAAATGAGTAGGGACTCCGGATGGCAGTGTTTTACTGGGATGTTTGCAACTCATGCCGAGAATGAATTTTAGCTCTGGAAAAACCTAAAATTGATTTCAACACTCTATAGATGCAGGAAATAGAGAAAAATGTCATTGTTTTCTTATGTTGAAAAATGGCTTTTCCTCTTCTGAGCAGGGAATCAGCAAGGAATCTACTCACTGAGAGGCTTGGAAAGACATCCTCCTCCCCCCCACCAAAAATTAAGCAAAGCTCCTTTATTTGCACAAGAAGAAAAAGGCATTGGCGCATTACAGTAAGCTATACTTCAGCTTGTCACCTTCGGAACCCAGAGGAATGCACCCAATCATACAACAGTTTATGCTATGCCTTTTTACTTCAAAGTAAGGTTCAGTGATTTCAATAGGACATACTTTCCAAGAAGGTAGGATTGCAACCCTACATCAAGGTCTCGGGTATTTTTGAAGAGCTTATCCACATAGGAAGTTGTGGTCACCAGAAAAAAAGGCTTATTTTCCTTGAGATTAGAGAATCTGATTTAGGAATTACCACAGGATTTGACCTACCCCTTAGAATAGGGGTGGGCAATTATTTTTTCCATGGGGCCACATAAGAAACAGAAAATACTGTGGAGGGCCGGGCCAAAACGCTGAACTCAATTCTGCATAATATTTATTGTATTTCTTAATATAAAAAAGCAGTAAATAGCATTGTTTTGACAAGCAGGCAAGACTAGTATATGTTAAAGTTATGCAATGAAAAAGTGAGGTTGCCTTCCAAAAAATGTAATTTATTCACACACATTTCTCAAAACAATGGTAGACAAAATGTTAACATTTTTTACTATTTGTGACTCATACGGGCCAGTCAGGGTCATCTGGCGGGCTGGATGTGGCCCGCGGGCCATATAATGCCCAGGTCTGCCTTAGAAGGACTGGAAGCTCCCTCAAAAGAGAAAAAATAGAAGTCCACATACTGAAGAAGACCCTTTAGAGCTCAAAACAGCTTTAAGCTTCCAGGAATCTCTTTACGTTCACGTTTGTTCTAGCCCTACGTGTTGGAGACATATGCTTGTTCCTGATCACTTTTTTAAAAAAAACAACAACATATTTTTATTGTATTTTGTAAATGACATATACATATAATGAAATTCTATATCTTCCCCCCCTTGTAACTGATCATAATCCTCGAATATAAGCAATGTAATTATAAACAATATATACAATAAGTATATACAATAATACTATTGGAAGAGTTCAACATACTACTATTCAATAATAAATATATATATAGATAACATATAAACATTGACATACAGAAGAAAGCCATATCTTTTTTGAAAAGATTGATTATGATGTTAGGAAAAACAAGAACTATCTAATTTATAATAAGCTGTATAAATTATATGCATGGCTCTTTGTTACTTTGGAAATATCTATTTTGAATATGTTAATGTGTTCAGTGTCAATAAACATGTATATGCACATACACATATATATACACATACATACATACATACATACACACACACACACACACACACATACATACACATAATACACACACACACACAAATTAGTGTATGGGTGAGATAATATTTGTGCCATATGATTCAATTCAACAATATAGGGTTACAAAACAAATAAAAGAATTCCAAATATAACTATACACTAATAAATATAGGCTATGTAGCTAGTATAAGAGATCTACTCTGGGGATCAGAGTTGTACAAGTATTTAGTAAAGGATCCCAAACTTTGTAATAAGAATCAAGACTTTTTTTATGAATAAGTGTTGTCAGCTTGTCCGCCGTTCTAAAGTTCCTGTTCACTTTTTAATTCTATGCAGACTTTGTGTTTGATTATTGTGGTTGAACTATAATTGTCCTGGATTATCAGTTTGTTGATTTGATGTGTTTGACAAGCATAGATCTGCTGTGTTTATAGGTTGCTGTATTGGTTATGTTATGTGTCCATTCTGCAAGTAAAATTACACAATTGTGATATTTAATTATTGCATAAATTCAGTGAGTAATAAGATGCATACTTTCATTCAATAATTTTAATACAAGAGCAATATAACAGCAAAAAGTATTCTACTTAATTTGAACAAACTTATATACACGCTGTCTTGTTTAGCCTCTGCATGATTTTGTTATTGTTTTTTATATGAAACATTAAACAAATGAAGCTTTCTCTAATTTTATCTCTATGGCAGATTCCGCATGGACCAAAAACAACGGTGTGAAAACGGTGTAAAAGGGTTTAAAATGGTGTAAAAGGGTTTACACTGTTTTCACACCCTTTTTCACACTGCTGTTTTTGGCCCATGCGGAATCCGCCCATGACAGGGGAAAACCTTATCTGATCATTTATGGCAAGACCACAGCCAGGAAAAGAAAAGTTATAGTGCAACTTGTGGACTAGAAGCTTTCTTTTTGTTTAATTGAATCTGATTAATGTTACTCTTTTAAAGCATAAAATCCCTTCAAAACTGCCTATTTTTTCCCCAAGCGATGTTTTCCAGTAAAGGCATCCTCCTATCCAATACTGAGGCAGGATAGCTTCCCTCCACTTTAGTCCCTGCTGGGACTGTGCATTTATTTCCATGGCTTTTCTTACAGAGGCTTCCTGTTGGCAGAATCTAGTACAGCCTAAACGCAACAACCTGAGCCAAATCCCTCGGGTGGCTACACGCTTCATGCAGCTGCCTATCACTGTAGCGTGTCTAAAAGCAAAGCTAATATATGAAATAATTCTCTGTAGACCAGAGCCTGTAAGTTACTACTGCTCAAAATGAGCCCTTTGCTAAAAAGGTGAAGGGCAATGTAATTTTTGCCATTACAGGCAAAGTCTGACTCCTGTGTTTGTCTTTTCAAATCCCCTTCAGAGCTCCAGAATAGTCTGTTTGTCAAACCAAGAGCTCTGCTTCACTCTGCCAACTTCCAGTCATCTATGGAAATTTGCTTCCAGTGGGATAGAGATTCTTGATCCACATAAGGGTCACTTCCTTTAATCTGGACCCAGAGGAGTTTCTGGACAACTCTAGAGAGAATGACAAGTGGTTTTTCTGCTTTAATTTTCCCCTAAGGCTCTGTCTGTGACAGGCAAGTTTCAAAGTCTTTACGTGCAAGCACATAATACAGGGAAAACAGGGAAAACCTGGTAAGTGCATAGAAGTACCACAATGCTGTGGGGAAGTGGGAAAAAGCCTGCCTTGCAGTAGCATCTAAGACAGAACAACCAACGCACATGTACGTGACCTACAATATCTTATATGTGTTCCCATTTAACCATTTCATACATTGCCACAGCAGCAAATCTGGATTTGCCATTGCATATGTGCATTCAACCAAACACGTCTTCCTTTTCCTATATACACTCATGTTTTCAAACTTGTGTTTTATGTTTTCATGTTTAAGGTATAGACTTTCCTAGGTGTACACCAAAAACTCATCTGTGAAATGGCCAGGACTGTAGCAAGTAATCAGTTCTTCCTCTTGTGGCATATTGGGAGCAGTCTTAAGCGCGTCACTTTTGTGTTGTTATTCAATGATGCTGCACTGCTTGTTCCCATGGAAGCGTTTTTTAGGATTCAGCCGTTGTCATGAAGAGTTCCCCGCAGGTCATATTTCTATACTGTGCTATCCTGAGATGTGAATTCAGCAAGGTGATTGAAACAAAATCCTGTTGAAAGTGAAAGCTAACAAATTGAGAATGAAGGTATGATGACTCCTATGCTGGATCAGTTTCTATTCTAAAATAATACACAACATTTTTACAGAAGCTTACAGACTTACAAGTTCACATGGAAATCCTCACTGGGTAAATTAAAGAACTGTGTGTACCTTGAAAGTTTTCATACTTTCTTGCAAAAGGCAACAACCTTGATTTTTTAAGATCACCTTAATTCTTTGGTAGCCATAGACTATCATGGCACATGGTGGTAAATAGGGTCTTCCCCCCGCCCCCTCAAGATTCCTAGGACATTACTCATAATTCCCACCCAACTATAGCCTTTTTTTTAACTTTCTTTTTTTCTTTTTTCTTTGCTTCTTTCTGTCATCTGATGAGCTACATAAGGGGAATAAACTTGGATATTTATAGTATCTCACTACACCTATGCACACAGTTCACTAGATAATCAGTGGTATATTACCACTGACATGCATAATATTTCATCCTGTGTCTTGATTGAATATTAGTTTATACATCCCAGAGGATCAAGTTGTAAAACTTTTCTTGGCCTTTAACATTGTCAGCTGAAGGTAGTGGTTGCATAGTTGAATGCTTCAAAGATTCTCTGCACAAGTAAGTTAGAACCTTTCTCCTTGGCATCTAGCATGCCATATACAGAAAGATTTAACCACGAAATCCCCACTTATAGGCTGAAGTTCAGAGCAACATTACTACTTAACTCTGCAACATATGCAAACTTATCCTCAGTTCTACATATGTATGTTAAACAAACAGTGCAAAGACCTTGCTGTATTTGTATGTGCTTGTTTGTGAGGGTGTACATGCACGCACCCACCGGTTGATGAACACATTAAAGATTATGATGTGAGCACATCCTGTGGTGATGGAGCTAAAGACAGGTAATAAGCCTCTTTCAAGACAGGAATCCTATACCTGTGCTTGTGCAATGTCCTCTTTAATTCTTCATATCATTGCACAATCCCTGTTTAGCAAGGCAACACCATCCAATGCATTTGTCATTATCCGTGTCCTCTCAGTGTCCCAGATATTCCTGTCCCCCCCCCCAAAAAAATAGGGCAGTGGTAAGCTGCACTATTGCAGTCAAAACTCTGTTCACATCCTGAGTTCAACCCCAACAGAAGTCAGGTTCCGGTTGCCGGCTCAAGGTTAGTTGTCGCAACTTTCCATCCTTCCCAGGTGGGAAAATGAGTACCCAGCTTGCTGGGATAAAGTGTAGATGACTGGGGAAAGCAATGGCAAGCCACCCCATAAACAACCTGCCTAGGAAACATTGTGATGTGACGTCACTCCAAGGGTCAGTTATGACCCAGTGCTTGCACAGGTGACTACCTTTGCCTTTTTATTCCAGTTTCCAGGCTTGAGTAATTCAACATCCTCCTAGTATTGTAGCTCACGAGAACAGAGCCTTCTAGAAAACAAAAGCAAGCGCTGAATTGGGAAAGCCAGTTGCGAGAGACTGAGGGAGTTCTTTTAATGCTATGCATATCTCTCTCTCTGTGTTTTTTTTTTAAATCCAGAAAGCCAGAGAGGAAAGGGAATGGAGGTTGCCTCTGCTAGTGTGATCATTTCACACTGTAGCCTCTTAACAGTCTAAAGGCAAGATTCAGTACATTGAAAGCAATGGCTAGTTCACACAAACCAGTTATGTTCAGTCCCTACACGCAGCTTACACGCAGCTTATCACCTTGCAGAGTGTGGAAAGAGATATGCTGTCAGTGTAAGCTGCTTGGTCAGCTAATTCATACGATCAATTTGCCAGGCATGCCTTTAATCCCAAGGAGGAAAAGTCTGCACAGGCTGGAAAAAAATGACGAGATCAATTTTTAGTTGAATGAACTGCCACTTTGTCCAAGGTCAAAGCAAGTTAACAGTAGAGAAAAGAGGTTCTTAGGATAACTTATGATACACCAAATGCCAGATTCGAGGCCTTTTTCCTTGGCAGGCAAGAAAGGATACGTTGCTTCATGAGTTCTCCCATCTGTCCCCCTTCCACACAGTCTGGTTATGCTCTAAAATTTGCACCTAAAAATGTGACATGTTACACTCTTTCTAGTTGCCATTCCCCCCTCAAAATGTGTGTTTATGGGCTTTGGAGTATAGGCTGTTTTTCCTGAATGGTAAAGAGGAGAGAAGCCAAGCATCATTTGGAGTCTTATGGACAGTAACTGACTGGCATTGTGGTTTTCAGAACCCATTGTAATCGGTAGGCAATACTAAATAAAACAGCACTTCCTGGGTTAACACCAGGTTGTTAGATTGCTTTGGCTTTTTCGCATCGCTCAAGTAAAGCTGTGCAATCCACGTTGGCACATTACAGCATATGGTAAAACAAAGTGTGCATTAAAACCTGAGAAATATTTTGCCTCACACAACATTCATACATATTGTGCATTCAGGGGAATTGTATGGTTAAGTGCCACACTTCCCAGTCATTCTAATACTGCAAAAAAACGGTGTTGTGGAGAATACAGTAGAAAGGAAGTTAGCATGAACTTGGCCTCAACAACTGGTGGCTCTTGGATCCAATCTGACCCACTGAAAGATACCATCTGTCCTCTCAGTTGCCCACTCAGAAGTAAAAGAGGAAAAATGGTAAAGATGGTGGCTGGATTTGCCGGCAGTTTCCTCTGAAGGTGGGGAGGGCATTAGACTTTTCAACCCCCTTTTCAAAATGATCTCCCTTGGGTGACTGTCACAGAGCTTCCAAGCTGTAATAAAAGGCAATACCTTCCTTTCTTTTGTATAGTCCCATGATAATAAGCAACTATTAAGCACCAGCATTCATAGCAATAGGAATGTGTGATGTATGTGGTTGTCTGGTATTCCTTTGTTTTCCATTAATACTGTTGTTAGGTGGGACTGCTTCATTTCCAGGTGGGGCTTCCAAGAAATGAATGAAAAAACTTTGATTTCCTGCTAACCAACAGGAACTTGTTGAACCCCTTCGACAAGCCCACATATCAATGTGTATTTCAGTATTTATGAACTGTCAATGTCAGAAGTGTCTGAGCTGAAAAAGAACAGGTGGGGTTTATTTTGTTTGGAAGCATTCATGAACACCTTTCTCACATAAATAATAACTTCCTGCTGAATTAAAATCTATCAAAGTATCTGAGCACATTCCCCAAGGCTTGAACAAAGATCTGGAATTTCTCAGCCATTGCAGGTATGAATCAGCTTAGCTAAACTAGGGAGGCTACATTATCATCATCTATTGTTATTATAAGTAGTCACTGTATTTTTAATTATGTTTAATTTTATATACTAACGTTATTACTTACTTTTATGGGCTTTTGATCCTGCTGTTTGTAACTCCCGACCTTCCATATAAGTATACTTCATGCATCTGACAAAGCAAGCTCTAGTCCACAGAAGTTTATGTTAGGATAAAAAATTTGCTAGCCTGTAAGGTGCCATGAAGCTAACTTAATTTCCTTAAGTTACTCTTTCCTCCATATAAGAATCCTACTGTGCTCATAGAAGCTAAAGAGGCTCACTTAAGCATCATAAAGTGACAGGAACATTGAACAAAATTCAGTGATGGCAAGGATGCCAACCTCCAGGAAGAACCTGGATTTCTCTAGAATTACAATTAATTTCCTGACTAGTTCCCCAAGTTCCAGATCAATTGCAGAAGACGAGGAGAAGGAGGAGGAGGAGTTGGTTTTTATATCCTGCTTTTCTCTACCTTAAGGAGTCTCAAAGCGACTTACAATCTCAATCCCTTCCTTTCTCCACAACAGGCACCTTGAGAGGTAGGTGGGGCTGAGAGAATACTGAGGGAGTTGTGACTGGCCTAGGCTCCCCCGACAGGTTGCACGTAGAAGATGATCATACTTGCACTAAACATGTCTCTGCAACCTTGGGGAACCTCTAGGTTAGCATAAAAATCTGAGACATCCCCCCCCCCCCCCGGGGTTTAAATTCCCCTTCAAAGCAAAAAAGTGTATCCTGCACCTACTTCAGGTAATGCAGCGCCTACTTCAGGCAGTCCACTCTGGTGGCAGTGGCATAGCCTGGGAGCTGCACTGTGCCAGATGGCAGAGACTCAACCCAGGATCCACAGAGGGCCGAATGACAAATTCCCCTCCTGCAAGTCTCACTACCCCCTTCCCTGAGCTGGGACAGAAGCCCTCACCTGCAGGAAGGTAGGTGGGGAGAGCAGCAAGGAGGGGAGTGCCAAGGATGAGGGGGAAATAGGGAGAGCTTCAAAGATGAAAGTGAATGAAGTGTCATTAGTGGCGGGGCAGATGGGGAGAGCTGCAAGGGTGGGCCAACTGATGGAGAAAAGGTGGGGGCAAAAGAGATGGGTGTAGGTTGATAGATAAGGGGAGGGGGAGAAAGATGGGGAAGATCTTTAGAGAAGAAGGAAAGAGGCAAATGGGGGGGGGGGAAGCATGCACCCTCTCCATGAGATTCTTGCAGGCCTCCACTTGTGTATATATTAATAGGGAAGCTGGCCAAGTCTGAGGATATTTCAGTCTGGTGATCTGAGTTATGAATGGGCAAGGCAAGTCTTTCTACAAATCTGAAAAGTTTTGCAGAAAGATGTGAAATCTGTGCCCCAGTATTGGAAAAAAAATGTGAAATCATTTTTTTAAAATCCCTAGGGGATTAGAAACACCAAAAATGATAAAGAGAGTGCCTGTAGCTTTAAGCAACAGATTCCCCAGTGGCCATTGCTACACAACCACAACATTCCAAAGATTTGTTTTCTGTGAGAAAAGGCCAGGGGACAGGGCAGGGTCTTTTCCAGGCCTATTTTGGCCTTTGAGGAAGGACTCATTAGGGCCAGGACAGACTAGGATTGCCAGTTCCAATTTGAGAAATTGGAAATGGAAATGTTGTGCAAAAATCTGAGGAGGGCAGGGTTTGAAGAGAGGAGAAGCCTCAGCTGTATATAATGCCATAGACTCCACCCTTTAAAGCAGTCATTTTTTTCTAGGGGACAGATCTCTGTCATACAGAGTTCAGTTGTAATTCTGGGACGTCTCCAGGTCCCACCTGGAAGTTGGCAACCTGAGGCCTGGAAGTAACTTCTGGGTGACTTGATACCACCCAACTTGGCTGTTTGCTGCTGTTCAACAGCAATCACCCCATGACAGCCACTGTTATAGTAGTTATAGCTTCGGAGCAGGGCCTGGGAGACCAGGATTTAAATCACCAGTCTGCTATGGAAGCTCATTAGATAACATTGTGCCAGTCACATACTTTCAGCCTAATGTACCTCACAGGGTTGTTGTGAGGAGAAAAAAGGAGGAGAATGATTAAGCTAAGCTGCTTTGGTCATAGGGATTGCCAGAGGCATGCAATGTCAAACCACCTCCAAATGTCTCTTGTCTTGAAACTCCCGCAGGGTCACCACCATTGGTGTGGAGGTTTCAGGAACTCATCAGTTCACCAGTGTACTTCCCCCAGTGCAAGGCCTGAAGTTTGGTCATTTTAACTTCTAGGGAGAATACAGGTTTGATTTGATCTAGAACCCACTTATTATTATTTTTGGCTATCCACAGTATCTACAAAACTCTTCTCCAACACCACATTTCAAATGTTTTTCTTCGTGTCATCTTTCTTCGTTGTCCAACTCTCACATCCATGCCGTGGGGAACAAGAAGAATAATTTATATCCCCCCTTTCTCTCCTGTAAGGAGACTCAAAGGGGCTTACAATCTCCTTTCTCTCCCCCCCCCCCCCGCCACAACGAACACCCTGTGAGGTGGGTGGGGCTGAGAGAGCTCCAAAGAACCGGGACTAGCCCAAGATCACCCAGCTGGTGTGTGTTGTAGTGAACAAGCTAATCTGGTTCCCCAGATAAGCCTCCACAGCTCAAGTGGCAGAGCGGGGAAATCAAACCTGGTTCTCCAGTTTAGAGTGCATCTGCTCTTAACCACTACACCACGCTGGGAATACCAAGGTACGAGCACCTTGATCTTGGTCACCAGTGATACATTCCATACCAACAAAACAGGCTGAGTTTTCAAACCCTCCTTCTGCCCTGCCACACACAGAGAAGATGCTGATGATGCCCTTTCTAGAAAGTTTTCTAAATGCTACAGGTGGTGGGAGCTGCAGGAGCCCAGCAGGGAGTAAGAGGGCCTGTAGAAGACAGCAGGGCATTTCCTGTGTCTCCTCAGGCCCTTGAATAGCCTGACTGCCTGGCATTCTTTTCCACCTCTCTGGCCAGTGACAAATGCCTCCCACGCAGGGAGTGTGTCACTCTACCTAAATAATATCTCGCAGGCAGCTCAGCTCTCGGAGCTGGCAGGAAGCCGCTTGCCTCTTTTTGTCGGCTCTGCAATAGAAAATATTAGACAGGAATAGGGGAAGCTTCAGATAGGGTGGAAATAAAATATAGTGGTGGGCACTTTGAAAGGTGGACGAGAGACAAAGTCCTTGTGTCAGCATTTTGTATTTAACTGGAATCGGGGCAAAAATTGCCCTTGAGACTGAAGGGGGGAATTGCCCTGTGGCAATAGGAAGAAAAGACCTTCTGTTTAGTCGCTCAACAAGTGGGGAAGCTTTTGAAATTGGAGAAGATAATTAATATCACAAATGTCTGGGATGATAATAAACGCAGATGGGGAGGCAGGCAGCAGTACTGAGAGTCCAGCAGCTGATCCCCCAAGGCTTATCCCACCCACCAGAGCAGCCACTCAGCCTGCATTCTTCAAAGCCCCCTCTCATTTCCTCCTCTTGGAAACTCCTCCCTCCAACGCTCTCCATGGCCTGCAAACCTCTTCTGTCTTCCACTTGAGGGGTCTATCTGTCCTTCTGCTGGATCTCCCACTTTCTACAGCTGTCCTCCTGGGTGGCATCCACCTTCCTTTGTCCTTTGAGTTTGTAGACAAACTGGCCATGTATAAAGCTCATCCTCCTTTGGACTTTCATCAAGTGAGTGTAGACTTTCCGTGTGGATATGCTCCTTAGCCTGGTCCTCTTCTTCAGTTTAGCACCCATGCACTTTCTTTGCAGATGGTCAAGTGTGGCTTGATTGAAGGACCATAATTACAACTGGAAATGAACACTTTTAATTTTCTGCCATCCTAAAAATCCATCCTCCAGGTTTCTAAACCTCAAGGACGTTAGGAAAAGTTTGAAAATCTGGAAGTAGTGTGTTTTCCAGGATCAGGGGTAAGACTTTTGAGAGGCACATTCCCACAGTTATCACGTATGTGAATTTTTCTCAGGACTGAGTATAATTTGTTAAAAAGGAATCTGCACTAAAGTTTCCGAAATTCTGCAATAGAAAAAAAGCTGAATTCTGCAACCTGCATAATCTTAGAATGTACATTTGTATTTCCTTGTACTGCCTAGGGAAGGGCAAAAATACCTGTGGATCAACACTGAAAACCCACCCCCTCGCCACTGGAGTGAGCAATATATTTCTGTTTACATGGGAAAGTTATACAAGAAAGTAAAGGGAGAGTGGCTGTGGCACAATGATATATCATTTGCTTTTCAGGCAAAAGGTCCCAGATTCAAGATCTAACTCCTTGACACATGGCTTCTGGGACTGTGTTCCACAGTCCACCCTGGGTCCCCTTAAGCAGATGTGCAGATGTTGAACTTTAGGTTATCAAGCATGTGGAACTATTTTGGATCAGGCTATTTTGGATGAGGAATGGAGTCTTAAGACCACCACCAACCCACCCACCATCTTTTCCTCAGCCTGTAAAGGCCCAGGGAATTGCTGTTTTCTTTGTTGGTATACATGTAGTCCATCTCCATCATTTTGGCACCTCAAAATGTTAGTGATTCAGCAATCAATTGCAAGACTTTTGTAAGCTATTTTGAGAATCAAGTCTTGTCACTCCAGCAAGACCTCCCCATCAATATGGATACAGTGACCAAACTGAAGGCTGCCATCAGGTCTTATACTGGACCATTTCAGCTGGCCCTCCCAAGCTGTTTTGACAGAATCCTGACTGCTGTGAATCCTACCTCTTCCTCCTAGACCTGTGCCCATCATGACTTGTGGCTTCCAGTTGAACACTGGATCAGGTTCAAGGAGTTGTTGACCTTCAAAGCCCTAACCAGTCTGCGACTCTTGTAACTTCAGGACCACCTCTCCCAATATAACCCCCAGAGGGTGTTATGCTCTATTGAAGAACATGAGCAATTTGGATCCCCCTTTCTTTTAAGGAGACTAAAAGGGGCTTACAAACCCCTTTTCCTCCCTCCCCCCACAACAGACACCTTGTGAGATAGATAGGTCTGAGAGAGTTCTGAGAGAACTGTGACTGGCCCAAGGTCACCCAGCGGGCATGTAGGAGTGGGGAAACAAATCTTGTTCACCAGATAAGAGTCCGCTGCTCAAGTGGAGGAGTGGGGAATCAACCCCAGTTCTCCAGATTAGAGTCCACCTTCTCTTAACCAACATACTACTCCAGCTCTCTGGAAACAAATGGCTAGAGAACTCTGGCCATAGAAGTATTTATTTATTTTTATTTATTTATTTATTTCTTCAATTTATATACCGCCCGATCCCCGAAGGGCTCCGGGCGGTAAACAACATTATCTAAATATCAGACAGGAGCGGTCATACAAAATATAAATGCATAGGCTCCATCCCGTAAAATAACTTAAAACTCATAAAACAGCGAATGACAGTAATACATAGAGCAAGAGGCGTCCAACCCCAATTTAAAATCTACCCCCATGAGGGGAGAGACGGTGGGGCCCCTCAATATGAGGGGACCCTGATATAACTGGCCCAAGGCACAGAGCAGTAAGGGGGCACCGTATCAGTGGCTGGACACTCCAAAGGCCCGGTGGAACAGCACGGTCTTACAGGCCCTGCGGAACTCACCTAGGTCCCGCAGGGCCCGGACAGCTGGAGGAAGGGTGTTCCACCAGGCCGGGGCCAGTGCCGTAAAAGTCCTGGCCCGCGTGGAGGCCAGCCGCATCATAGAGGGGCCGGGGACCACCAGCAAATTGGCCTCTGCAGAACGCAGGGGCCGAAATGGGACATATGGGGTGACGTGGTCCCGAAGGTACGAGGGCCCCAGGCCGCGCAAGGCCTTAAAGGTCAAAACCCACACCTTGAAGATGATTCGGAATTCGACCGGAAGTATCTGACTGTTGTCAACCATGGCCAGAGCCTTTTCTGCCCCGGCTCCAGCCTGGGGGAACTTTCTGTTAAATGAGATTGAGGCCCCATGGGATCTGATTCATTTCCACAAAGGCCTGTAAGATGAAGATTTTCTGCCAGGCCTATGGTCGAGGCAGCAGCAGTTACATCATGACTGGCCTCTCTATCTCTATCCCTATTGTATATATTTGCTTCATTATTTGATTCTGTAGTTGGTTATGGTGTGGTTTTACTTTTATGTTCCTCTCTCCCGGGTTGGTCACCCTGGGAACTGGAATTTTAATGTAATAATGGTAAGGCTGAATGGGAATTTGACTGATGGGATTTTAAACTAATTTATGTATTTTAATTGTTAATATTTTTGTTCTGTTAGCTGCCCCGAGCCTGACCTTGGTCAGGGAGGGGCAGGATATAAATCTAATAAAATAAATAAATAAACTGTGGCGGAAGCCACTTTGAATGCAATCTCTCCAGAAAGGTCAGAGCAAAACGGGTTGGGGAGCAATCAGGGGAAACTGTGGAACATGATAGAAAGAGAACTAACCACATTGTCTGGATGTCCTAGGGGGGGAAAAAAACCTGCCCCAGTTTGTGAACCAGGGCAGAGTAAATCTGTTTCCATCAGCATGGTATTGCTCTGGATTTATATTTTAGATTGCCCTGGCATGTGGCAGAACATGGTTAGGATGAGATAGAATATTGGGTGCCCACTTTTATACAGCCAGAAGATGTCCTAGTTAGAAAAGAGAGGCCTCGCCCTGTGTCTACACAGCTGCACAGCAACACAAACCCCTGTCCCCAATGACCTCACAGGCAAAAGTGGGAAGGAACCTTGGCCAAAATGACAGAACAGGGCAAAGATGACACTACCTTTTATATTGTTACAGGGCCTGTTCTTCAGCACTCCCTCTGAGCCAGTTTTAATTCAGCTTCACTGTTACCCAATGGAGAGTTTACAGCCTGCAAGCATTTAAAAGGATCACATATGCAAATGCACAATAGTCCTTTTTCCCCCCTCTAGGAGAGGTGTAACCAGTCAAGTGCCTAAGCCACTGCCGCTCCTATGCTAATCACAGTCATTCAGGCGAGCTAACCACAGCCTGGCCGTTGTACTCTTTGTCTATTTTTGCTCAGGCCTTCCAGAACAGCCTCTTGGTAACTTCCCCAATCAGCACAACCCAACACTGTTTGCCACCCACTGGCAAAAGAAAAAGCATTGGGGGGAGTTCCTTCCCCAAAGCTCTAATGTACCATTTCCCAGCAGCCTTTGCATTGTTGCACATTCAGCAATCCCTACAAAAGGCTTCCTGTGTCTCATGTACTCTGATCGGATCCTTTCTCCTTAAGAAATAACTAACCTTCCTTTTGTAAAGCGGCCACTGTAGGGCTCTCTCCTAAAGATCTGAATCTTTATATTTTGCAAGCTAATTCTTGTCCGCATCCTCTCCTCAAAATGAAAGGGCAAATAGATCAGACGGGGGGGGGGGGGGGGGAATCTTTTATTTAAACAAATGCTTTTGCCTGCTGCACCAGACTTTTAAATGGCTTGCTCAGGCGGATCCAATAAGCCTTTGAAGAAACCGGTTGCTTCAGAAGATCCTCTGCCACACCATAACCAATGAGGGTCTTTTAGGAAATAATTGTGCAGTGGCTGCACACAATGTATATAAGAAGAGAAACTGCCATTACTTAGCTTTCTGAAACATTCTCGTATTTTGGGATGTTCAGCTGACAAATTGAAAGTGTACTGTGGCTGTGCCCTTCACTTCAAACAGAGAGCCCCCAAATGAGTCTCCTGGGACCCTAAAATCAAGAAGGGTGTTGACAACTTGGAAAGGCTTTAAAGGATAGTTGCAAAGATGATAAAGGGTCTGGATAGAAGGTTCATGTGAGAAAAGTTTAAAAGTGGGAGTTATGATAATGGTTTTCAAATACTGAAAAGTTTTTTCGGGGGGAGAGGAAGATGTCTGTCACTACTGCGTATAGAACATTCAACAACAGGATTTTCAAGTATGGGCCTTTCATCATGTCCGGATTGTTGCACAATACATGTGTGTTTCTCAGAATCTTTCTGCATCTCACTGAGCAAACCCTGCAAGTGTATACATAACACAACCTGCAGCCAATCCTGGCAGTCTGTCAAATGTACCTTTCCAAGAAGCATGTTTTCAAAACTTTATTGTAACATTCAATGTTTACATTTTTAAGTGTTCATCCTAGGGCAGAACTATATATGACAAATCATACATTTCCCAAACATATATCAAAGGATTTATGTGAATGCAGGGACAAGAAGAACATGTGTGGTAGACAATAAAGCCATTTGAAGGTGTTTCGCTGTCAACAAATGCCCCTCCCCAAGTGTTTTCAGAAGCCTATATTTTTTTAGCCTCAAAACTGAGCTGGACAGAAAACAGTAAAATATATGGTTAGGAAGAGTTTGCGTGAGGAAACTGGAAGGTGTACAAAGCATTAGAGATGCAGCAAATTTTGTTCTGGACATGCTCATCAGCTGAACTTTCCTTGTTCAGCTGTTTGATCTGGGTCTGTTTGCTTTGGCACCAAACAACTTTGACACTGGCCAGATAGATTTTGTGCTTTTTTTTTTCAGAATTGCGGATGTGCAAAAGCAGGGCCAATTAAAAAAATCAGCAGTCATTAAATCATTAAGGGACGTGATTTGTTCAAGAACTTTCATGTGGCTTTGACATGTTTGAAACTGTCCTTAGTGACATGATATCCTGTGTAGGATGTTTCACTGGATTCTTTCCAATTCTTTGAAAAGCACCAAAGCATTCACCCTGGGTGGCATCTCCTGGAAGCAAACTAGTCATGCCAACCCTCACCCTCTGGTCTGTAAAACCACCGTTTCCCCTCACAATGTCAAAGCTCAGCACCTCTCCTCCCTGTCTCACCTTCCACAGACAAAACCCAAGGCAAATGTAGGGTTACCGGAAGAGGGTGGAGCTCTTGATTGTAACAGCTTCAAAGAAAAGGGGATTTCAGCAGGTGCATTTTTTCTCCTGCCTGCATATTAAGCTGCAATGATCCCCATATCTGTCTTCTGCAAAATTGTTAAAGGCACAGGAGCCTTGTCATTCTTTGCACCAAGTCACCTCCGACCAAGGCCATCTTTGGCCCATGAATCAACCAGCCCCGAAGCCCATCCCAATTTAAAATTTGCTCTGTGTTCTTGTGTGAGCAATTTCCTTAGCCTTATTTTAAAAACGAAGGACGTTGATTCCACCCCACCCCACCCCTTGTGATGTATTATCATTTATCCCCAGGCAACAAAATACAATGATGCAGCTGTGTGTCTTTACAGAACATTATTTTACAAGCACTGTCTCAGGCAGATGTGAATAGCAGCATGTGATACAAAACAGTGGGAATTCAGGCAAACAGCTCTGCCTCAAGGAGTTCACAACCACTTCTCAAAAACATTCTGTTTTCAAAATAAGCCATTCAGGCAACAGAAAGGGGCTAAAAATTGTTCTTCTTGAGCATTTTTCCTGAATTAATTTTTCATTGTTTATCTCTAAATATTTTGAGATGAAGGATAGTGGGTGGACATTGTATGGCCTGACAGATATGCTGCCTGTTTATAAAAACCTGCAACCAGTTTACTTGGCATGGTAAATCTTGAACTACAGTTCCCAGGATTCATTGGTTTGATGTCAAGACAGTTAAAACAGTTTGAAAACGGTTTAAATTTTAATTCACACACACACATATATATATACACATACACACACATTTTGCCATCAAGTCACAGTTGACTTATAGTGATGCCATAAGGGTTCTGAAGGAAAGAGACTAACAAAGCAGTTTGGCATTGTCTGCCTCTGAATCGCAACCCTGGTATTACTTGGTGCTGACCCTGTTTAACTTCTGGGATCTGATGAGATTCTGCTAGCTAGCCGGATCTATCTAGGTCCACTGCAGATAAAGTGTTATTTTATTATATTTTATTTACTTCACTTATAGCCCTACTTTCTCTCTGAGTCTAAAGACAGAATGTAGAATATAAAACAATTGAACAGCAGAGACCTCCAGTAAACCTGATGAAGGAATAGGATTATAGAATTGGATAACAATGCAAACAACAAAACTTTTTAAGGTGTGACACACCACGATACAGAAAGCAGGTAATAAAGGTAGAAGATGATGCACTGACCGGAAGGTGATACATACAAAAAAAATGCAACAGGCTACAAATTTATCTCCTATTAAGCTTCTGTGCTGGTCCCTTATAGTAAAGTTCTAATGACAGAAACACCCTCCTGTATATTTGTGTTTGCATATTCTGCAGACTGATTGGAGTGTTGGGGCCTAATGATTGTATTGACCAATCTATGTATTTATTTTTAGTTATTTATTACATATATATACTGCCTGTCTCTCATCATGGACCTCAAGTAGTTAACATAAATTCCAGGAAGACTCAGCACACCTCAGAGACTGGTCTATAATTTAGCTTATTAAGGTCACTTTGTATTATTTAGCTTATTAAGGTCATTTTGTATCACCTGTAGACAAAGCACCACACATCTGTCTAGTGTGTTTTATCTGTTTCCTAGGAAGGACATTCTGTCATAACAGAAAAGAATAAAGTAGGGGTGGGGGGTGAGAGAAAAGATGGGGACCTTAACTAGGTCTACAAAAGTTTCTGTCATCAACCAGGATGTTAAAATTCTCCAAGTTACTGACATTTTCTAACATGGTTTCAAAATGCAGGAGTTCCTTTTTGTTTTTTGTTTCTCTAAATGTGAAAGGGGAAAAAACGACCAATCTCATGTTGTCTGTCTTAAAAAAACCCCAACCTTATGTGATCATCTACTTAAGAATCTCATTTGCACATGTATGATCTTTTGTTGATGTTCACTTGTCTGTTGGTTAAGTGACTACCAACAACATGGGGAAAATGCATACTATAAAAATCTTTTAGGCATTCTCTTTTCTCCCCCTTTCCTTTCTTGTTGGATGAGAAACTAAAGGAAGTTGTCCTGTTGCTTTTGGGTCTTACATCTGCTATTCAATTATGTCTTTAAATCATAGTCCCTTAACACTGTGGTTTTCCCCTCTGCCTGTTTCCTTTTTTCCAAAATGTTAGAGATAAAAAAGATCTAAAGCAAAACCAACCCCTGTTCACAATTTTTCCTCTGCAAGCAAACCCTGAGACTGAAACTCTGCTAGTGTCATGCATCACAAATGTCACCAAAACATATGGAGAGAGACAGACCCTTGTAATGTCAGATAGCACTAAGACCAGTGGCTGGTGGCTACACTGAGTGTCTTTATAATGCAGTGCTGGAGTTTCAAGAGAGTTGCTGTCATCTTCATGTGGCCCTGGTTATTTTATTCTGTTCATTTAGTATTTGTTCCATCTCTAGTCCTATGTTTGAGGCCCAGTCCAGAGCAGCCATCAGCCAACAAGCAATAGCAGTTAGCACTGATATGGATTTCAGTGTATATGTATAGGAGGAGTATTTCCAGAAGAAGTAGATTTCAATAGGGGGAGCAAGGTTGTTGTTTTTTCTCCCCTAAATGAGAATATGTTCAATAGAAATTGCTCAAAATCCTGGTGTTTGTTGTGGTTACCTTTTGATAGCTCATAATAATGATAGCAACGTTATCGCTATGGGTCAGCCAGTCACTCCTTGGGGAAAAAAGAAGACAGCACACAGGCCTGTGGCATGCACACAGATCCACTGAATTCTTAGTCAGAATCACATTGTTCTCACTTGGTGTGAAAATCAATGAATTGACCAGAACATTGGTAAATCATCACATGATATCTAGCAACATGGTAGAAGAGATGCCCCCCTCGACCTCTAAAAATACCCCTGCTGCTTCCCAAATGACATCGCTCCTCCACCACCACCCGCCAGAAAACCACAAAGTCGTTGTTCAGAAATCGTAGTCTAGAAATGGGATCAGACAACCGGTTTTCTATTGTCTGCCCAATCTCAGAAGAAGGTTAGTTTGGCAATGACATGCTTTCTCCTCCACCCCTTCAGGACTATTTTTGCCCATTTGTGGACTGACCTTTCTGCAGCCAAAGAGGGAAGAAATCTCAGCAGTGACTAAAAACAGGCAGTGACCTCTGGAATTGTTTGGCCCATCTGGAGGAATATATTAGGACCATTTCAGAGAACCAAGCCAGGCAAATAAAGACAAGGCCATGCATCCGGACAGCTTAAAAGATGCACTTGGCTGGTTAGCTGGTTTTTTGGAAGGTGCTACTTTTCTCCATCTTAAAGAGCATATATCTCTGGAAAAGAAGAAGAGCCCTTTTAAATATCCTGGATTTTTAAAATGTCCCCAATCCAGCTCCTACCAGATGCCTAAATTCCCAGTCTTTGGCCCACCCTTTGCTTCACTCCAGAAATAAATCAAGGTGTCTCTTAAACCCATTTGTTTTCCTTCGCTGCAAACATCTTCAACGCAGTATCTCTGCCAAGCCCTTTGGGCTGAATCACAGGCAGACATTAGCGAAGAACACTTCATCTTACCAACCTTACGTATCTGTATTGTTGCTCTGGAGAAAAGAAAAAGAAGAGACAGATCAGAAGGGGGGCTTAAGAAAGGGGGGAACCGGGGAGGTGGTTCAGCATTGAAATGAAAAGGGCCTGAGTCAGAATAATGAATTGAGGACATTATCCTCGCTCTGCCACGTAGCTCACAACTTTCCCAGACCTGCATGGGTGACACTGACCTTTAAAATGTCTGGCAAAGATGCACAGTGAGGGATTCTATAAGCCAAATAGCCAGGCAGCAGGGAACCGTGGTCGTTTGTTCCCTTTTTCAATTATGTTTGCAAATACAACCCGAATCGACCAGTTAGAATTGCTGTTCCGAAATGACATGTCTGATTTTCCCTGCATTGCTTGTCTACTCATCCTGTAGGAGCTGCCATCAGGTGTAAGAGATGGGTCTCATGTGCCACCCATTCGGAGTCCTTTTCTTCTTATAGTCCCATCAGAATTCCTCAGGCCGGCGGCTTCACAAGTTAACTTGTGGGCCAAGCCTATTCCCAGTGCTGCTTCCTGATTATTGGCAGTCAGATATCAAATCAGGTGCTGTCCAAGACATTTTCATGCCTGAGGCTAAAATTCCAAATTATCTCTTCTCTCCTCTCAATAAATACAGGCCACAATCTGCCAAGAGGGTTTTTCCAGCTCAAGCCTTGTGGAAACAGGCAGGAATAGTACAGAGTTGCATTCATTTTAATGAAGCTTGAATAGGGGAAGTGTTGGGGGGAATGAGGTCTGTGGGTCAGATGCAGCTGTCTCCCACTCTACTATGGTCCTTGGTGCCCAGGTTCACCATCTGAAAAGAACCTTTGTTTTTGTGTGATGGTGAGACCCCTTTGTGGCAATGGGTATATGAACACCAGGGCCCTGCAGTAGCACAGAGCTCCCCAACCATGGTCCCCTGATACCCATCAAGCTTTTCAGGATGTGGACATGGCACTTGTAAAATAGAGCATTACTGGCTGCCATCATTCAAATGCAAGTATTTTCCTTGGCTGCTGGAAGATCGGGGGGACTGGTAAGAATCTGGCCTTTCAGTGTGTAGTTCCATTCCCTTTTCAGACTTTCCTTCTTTTTTCCCATTCTCTTTTCTTCTCCGCTCCCCCCCACCCCACCCCACCCCACCCCTCGGGCTTTTTTTCATTGTCTTTTTCCCCCATTCTGTAATTCCTTTGTAAAGTCAGGAGGGAAGTCTTGCATTTGATAGTGCCTCCTGTGGCAGCCATTTTGAAGTGGTCCGAACAGTTTCAGAAAGGTTATAGACCAGGGGTCAGCAACCTTTAACACCCAAAGAGCCATTTGGACCCTTTTCCACAGAAAAGAAAACACTTGGAGCCGCAAATACTTTTTGACAATTAAAATGAAGATAACACTATATATATTGCCTTTACACTTTGTAGAAACAATTATAGTGTGTTATGAAATCCATGAAGTGCTACATCACCATCATCAGCCAATCAGGCAGCTGGGACAGGAAAGCCAGAAGTGGGATAGATGTCTAGGGCTGTGCCTCTCTAGGAACAGGAACTCTTTCCCATTAACCCTTAGGGCAACCCCAAAGGAGGCTGAGAGGACCCAAGCCATGCGGAGCCGCAGTACAAGGACAAAAGAGCCGCATGCAGCTCTGGAGCCGCAGGTTGCAGACCCCTGTTATAGACCCAATGCAGTAGCAGATATTTCCCCCCATCAATCTACCCAGACTTCTTTGCCATTCAATGCTCAAAACTGGAACCTGAAGAAGAAAGTTGAGATGTACTGGAGTGTAAGTCTTGCTGGTCCCCAGACGAGGTCTGAATGTGGATCCTCTTTGGGGATTCAAAGCCGTTTTGTGTACACTGTGCCACTGGCTGCTCCCTAGAACCATAATGTTAGCAGCTTTTAGCTTTGTGGATGCTTAAAGAAGATTCTGGCTTAGGATGCTGTCCCTTGGTGACTGAGTCATTACATCAACTGATAGTGTAATGACAGCTTCTTGGCAGGAAGGTAGTCCAATGGAGAAGCTGAGAATTGCATCATGGGTCCCCACCAGATATCACTAGATATCAGCACTAGAATGCAGCTGGTGCAGTCTCTTGTATTGTCCTGACTTGGGAGGGAGCACCTCCAGGTTTCTTACAACTCCACTTAATATGAGGAGAAGTGGTGTTTGTATCTGTCCTTGTCCCATTTAGGGAAGTCCCCTTCATTCATTCCTGTAGAAAGCTGCCTCCTCCTCCTTCAGATGTTTGCTCTTGCCTGTTCGAGATGGAGCAATGAAACCCCATACCAAAGCCACATCCTCACCCAGTAGCAACCCACAAAGGAATAAGATACAGCCACCCAGGCTCTATTGGGAAGACTTTGATCCCCCCCCAGTGCAGATCAACGTTTCCCCCAATCCAGTTCAGAGCCATCTACAAAGATTCCTGTCTCTGGCTTCCTCTCCTGATTCAGCTTTTTGAACATCTATAATTTAGAGTGCCGTGTAGCACACTTAGGCAGGACACTCGGAAATTTGGGTTACAGGGGAAAAAAATTGGAGTGATGAGCCTCATAATGAGAGAGAGTTTGTAGGCTTTGCTCCAAGGGACACTGAATTAAACAGCCCTCTGGTGCAGCTGGACAGGCTATTTCTATAATCATAGAGCAGCAACAAACTGCCTTTGCCACAGGCTTTTATTTGAGATTCTAATAACAGGCTGTGGTTTTGAGGAACTAGAGCTCTCGCTAGACAAGGCTCAGTCTTGTCGAATTATTGACTTTGTAGTGTATATCATTCCCCATTGTAGCGAGGTAATGGCAGCTCGCGCTAACACACTCGGAATATGTTAAGGAACTGCACGGTGCAGCGATGGCAAGTTTCTGTTTTATCTTGTTAGACTTACCCAGCGTCACATTGGTATTCAACCCGGCTAATGTCGTGCCGTTAGGAAAAAAAAAGAGTCTTACATTAACGACTTTTGTCACAAAAGTCATTAACATAATAGGACTTCCACATCAAAATTGAATATTAATGCTACACCAGGCTGAGGTAGTAAGAGGGATAATTGCTCTAATACATTTTCCAGTCGGATTTTCGCATCGTGGTAGCAATTGCATTAGCAAACCTGATTATTAACACATCTGATACAATGGCAATGGCTAATAGGAGTTAAGTTGGTTCCTTTTCTTTCCCCCACTCAGGGCCACAGCCCTTGTTCCAAAACAAAAATCGTAGACGCTGCCAAAATCTGTCTGTGTGTCAGCGGGAAACACTTAATCAGGCTGGTGAGCAAAAAGGTAGATCAGTGACGAAGCAGGTACACTAAGGACTGCTCCAGAACTCTTTCCTGAAAAGTCCACTTTGTTTCCCTGGGCAAATCTTTCGGTGCCTCTACTTTCCATCTGTAAAATGGGAACTTGCACTTCCATGCTTAGATATTGTGGTTAGAAGCATTCTAATGTCATAGGCTGTTTCCACACAGCCCAAAAACTGTGCCCTAGGGACGGAAAAAACACCATCCCTGGGGTGCTGTTCGCCGCTTTCACACCTCGCTCACGGGGTGAGGTTTTTGGAATACACCGGCTTCCACCTGTTGCCGAGCGAACGGCAGCGGTTGGAAGCTGGAGTATTCCCTGTGCCGCTTCCAAATGACTTCTTACCTTGTCCTGGCTTCCGTCGCTCTGAGGAGGCCAGGGGACACGCCTCCTGGCCTCCGTCACTGCAGCCATCACCATGGGGGGGCGTGTTCCCTGGCCTCCTCAGAGTGACGGAATCCAGGACAAGGTAAGAAGCCATTTGGGGGACTACGCAGCTGTGCGGAGCCTGCTCCGCCAGCTCCGCAGCCCATGGGGCTGTTCGTGTGAACGGCTTCAGGGCTTGCATCAGCATAAATCATGCCAATGCAGCCATGCAAATCTGGCTGTGCAGAAACAGCCATAGATAATGCTGGAAGTACTTATCACTCAGAAACAAGAAATGTGCAACAAACCCATCCTTATTCTGCATTCCCTATTCCGCATTCAAATTTAGCAATGCATATTGGCTACAATCCTACGCCCAGAATACCCTAACAGAGCAATGGATCACAGGCACTATCACTGTTAACATCATGAATAATTTCTTCAACACTTTAGGACCACAACCCTAAGAATGGGTACTTTGAAGTAAGTCCAGTGAAGTGAACATTCCTTGCAGCAAAGAAGGCTGGGAAAACACCTCAAGAGAACTACCACATTCAGAGGCGTAGCTCCAAGGGGACCGGGGAGGGGGGTGCGCGATACACTGAGTGTGCGCCCCATGGGAGTATGGTGAGGGCGTTCTGGGGGCATTGCGGGACGGGGGAGATGTTCCAGGGCGGGGGAATAGGACGCACCAGTGCACCAGGTGCTTTCTCCTCCTTGCTACGCCTCTGACCACACTGCACAGTGCTGGATAAGACTGTCAGAGACTGTCACGACATCCTCGTGAGTATGTTTAAGGTTACAGCGATGTGGCCCAATCTTATGCATGTTTACTAAGAAATAAGTCCTATCAAGTTTAATAAGTATGAGAATACAATCCTACACAAAACGACTTCATGCTAAGCTCACTGATTTCAATAGGCTTAGACTAGAATAACTCTGCATAGGATTACACTGTTACACCAAAGTATAAATAAGGTGAGCATGGAATTGCAAGCTTTTTGATGTTTTTCCGTCTGTCCTATCATTTCTTTTCAAACCATCCTTTTGCAGCAGGACTTTATTTTCCATTTTTTTTCCAGACAAGCAATTGAAGCAGTGGTACTTGCCTAAAGCTGTTTAAAGAAAGCTACATCTATTTGCAATGTTTGGATTTCTGCAGAATTCCAACATTTTGGCATGGTTGAGATCACAGAAACCAAAAAGAGAGACATATAGGGAAGGGAAGGGTATGGAAACAGGCGACTAGGAAGTATTAGGAGAAGGTAACAGAGTTCAAGTGCCTGCAACAATTCAGACTACGTCTTTAAACCAAATGCCTTCCAGATAGTCGATTTCAAATGACACAAATATGGATGAGAGAAATATATGCAGTCTTGAAAGATCAAACGCTTGTGTCAGAAGAGGGGGGGCGCTGCACAATTCGAGTGTCAAAATACCTTTACTTAAACTTATCAAGTGTTTGTCCCTGCCAGCCAGGCAGCCTGCACACCTCTACCGAAAGATAGATTCTTACCGGGGTGAGAATCTTACAATGTTCTTACAACGTGAGAATCATTTTTTTTTTTTTGCAATTCTGCACATGCAGGACTCAAACTGAATGAAGAAGAGTATGTTGGTTCATGGCAAGGTTATAACTGGGCAACCTTATCCGAGAATCTGTAAACAACACACACACATCCACAGAGGCGTATCTAGGGGAAATGTAGCCCAGTACAAAATCTGAGTTTTCCACCCTCTCCCACCATGACCAAACAACTTTTTTTGCACCATTATGCATCAGGTATCTGCTGTGCAGTAGGGGGAAATGTTCGTCACAAGATTTCTTGTACGGATGTATTTCCCCAAGCCCCGATTTCAATTTCCATTCTCTCCGTGCCAAGCAATACCACTTGAAGTTCGACTTTTACTTTCTTCGCTGCCAGAGTGGGAGAGATTTGCCATTAAGCACAGCTTTGCCCCAGATATCTTCCTTCCACCACCAGACTCTCCTACTCCCTTGCACTCCCCTCCCCTTCCCCCTTTTCTTTGATATTTATTATACTGATATACTGATATATCAATATAAACAGAGAAGCACTGCAAAATCACTGTCTTAAATTGCATTTGAAAACCAAAAAGTATGTGTGGGGGTGGGAGAGAAATCAGTTCTAGAACTTATACCCCTTCTTCAGCAGTGTGGTTCAGGGAATTGCTTGGCCTCTTTCTTTGTGAGTGGGGGTTGTTTTTTGAAAGGGACTACAATAACACTATAACTGCAATTTAAAGGGCTTTTTAAAAGTCCTTTATCTTGCAACTACCAGGTGTGATGAGATCTGTGCCTTTAAGAGGGAGGTGAGGGGTGGAGTTGAGAACTAGGGAAAGCACAGGCCTATTGAGACTTCAGCAAGCTGCTGTGGGGCAGGCACTGGGCTGCCTCCTTGTGAGTAAACAGAGAAGCACAAAGAGACCACACTACAGCCCCACTGCGCAAATGAGAGCCCCGAGCTAAGCATTCAATGCATAATGGGTCTTTGTGATAGAAATCACTCTTTGCCATTCATGGCTTTGTTTAAAATGATTAAAAGATGCTTTTTTAAAAAAAAATGCATAAAAGCAAATTATCATCCATATTCTGCATAATTTGAAACAGAATACTCTAAAAGGTAAACATTTTGATTTTATGTCTCAAGCTATACAATTAAGTCCTAAACAGGAGGCAGTTCCACAACCACACTGTCAGAACAGAAATGCCCATATATGTGAAATCTGGCATACTGTGAGCAAACTCAGGGTGAGGCTCAGAGTTTCCCTGAAAGTACAAGTGATCTCCAGATGACAGAGATGAGTTTCCTGGAGAAAAACTTCCCTGGAGACTATAACATTATTATATCCCCGCTGAGTTTCTTCTACCCTTCCCAGACACTGGCCCCAAATTTCCAAAAATTACCTAAACTAGTATTGGCAACCCTAATTCTGGAGCAAGAATAGGAAGGATTCCATACATAGATGTCAAACTCGCGGCGCTCCAGATGTTGTGGACTACAGTTCCCACTGGCAGGGGATGATGGGAACTGTACTCCATAACATCTGGAGGACCGCGAGTTTGACACCTGTGTGTACATCTGTGCTAGAAGATGTACACCTTAACATAACTATGGACAACTGATTTTGCACTCTTCTCCTGAATTCAGTTATCTGAACTTCTCCTGAATCCAGTTATCTGGCCACACTGTTCGACTTGAATACATGCATGACACACAAGCACCTGAAATACTATTTTGTCTGCAGGACAAACTTCTTGGTTGCCCTTCTCACGCACAGCCTGAAGGTCCTGGGTCTGCATTTACTTAATCCCAGACCTAATCCTGTAAAGAATTCCCACAGTGTTGCCTTAGAAGAAGAAAAAAAGAAGATTTTATGCAGTCTTCAATGAGTGGATCAAGAAGCTATCCCACACGGAAAAGAATGCCCAAGAGAAAGGAGAAAAGGGGATTAAAGAGACAGTCTTCAAAATTTCCAAATGTAGGACCTACCCTTAATGCACACATACACCCAGGCAGCAGCATGTGACTCACAGAGATGCAAGCATGTGACAGGAAGGCATGTGATATCATGTGACAGGAACAACCAAAGATATGATCTCACCAGTGGGAGGGGGGGTCCATGCTACAAGCACGTGCACTGAAAGACTGTCTAGTGCAGGGGTAGGGAACCTGCGGCTCTCCAGATGTTCAGGAACTACAATTCCCATCAGCCCCTTCCTGCATGGCCAATTGGCCATGCAGGAAGGGGCTGATGGGAATTGTAGTTTCTGAACATCTGGAGAGCCGCAGGTTCCCTACCCCTGGGATGAGAGTGACCAGGCCAAGCTGTGCTGATGTGAAGAGAGACCAAAATGAGACCTGGCATCCTTTCTTTCTCTATGCATGCACGGTACACAGACAGCAGATCTCTACAAAAATCAGTCTCCAAAGGCAGCTCTTTCTAGATTCATGGCCCAGCAGATGGCGCTGTGTGACCCATGTGAGAAGCATGATGACCCATGGACTGAAGACCCCCTTCTTTGGGTGGTGAAGGTAATGCAGCATCTAGCCTAGAACAGGGGTAGGGAACCTGCGGCTCTCCAGATGTTCAGGAACTACAATTCCCATCAGCCCCTACCAGCATGGCCAATTGGCCATGCTGACAGAGGCTGATGGGAATTGTAGTTCCTGAACATCTGGAGAGCCGCAGGTTCCCTACCCCTGGTCTAGAACAACAGTGTAGATGGAATAGAAGCCCTTCACAAACTCTAAGTGGTTTGAAGACTTCCGCATGAGAGAGCTCACCACTGCTCTCCTTGGGGGGGAAAGGGATAGCAACATTCTCCTCATGCTGGAATCCAGCAAAAGAATTCACCACTTTTCCAGCCCCATGAAGAGACCTGCTAGTTCCATTGTTTTTTGGAGAAAGTACCTTCAGTGTTCAAGCAGCTCCAGCACCTCTCCAGAACCAGTTTTTACTTGCCTCTTCTGCTGATAAAGCTCTAAAGAGTACTTGCGCCACCTCACTAGGGACAGTTCCAGTTCTCAGGGGACCTGGGGCAAAGTGTGTCCCCTCCCCAGCTCTGCCCTCCACCAGGCCCCCTTAGTGGTGGCGAACCTATGGCACTCCAGATGTTCATGGACTACAATTCCCATCAGCCCCTGTCAGCACGGCCAATTGGCCATGCTGGCAGGGGCTGATGGGAATTGTAGTCCATGAACACCTGGAGTGCCATAGGTTTGCCACCACTATGCTAGGCCATTGTACCTGTACATCCTTCTGCTAATCCCTTGAAAGCCCTCTTGCCACCCACGCTCACAGATCCCCACCACACCACACATGCCCTTTCCCTGGCAATGCTGAACAGTACATACAGCTGGGACATGGATGGTGGAGGGCTTGCAAGCAAGCATGTGGAGGCACGGTAGGCAGCAGGAGAGGTACATGGTCAAGTAGGTCAGCAGCAGTGGGCCCTGCCAGAAGCCCTGAGCCCTGGCAGCTCAAGGTATACTGACACTAGCCCTGCCTCAGCGCTACTGGAAGATCATTAAAAATCAACTTCGGAATCTTATCCAGTGAAATAAGACAGACCTCCATGAAATATGTTTCTTCATATTAAGTAAGAAAAGATGAGTTGTACAGTAAATCAATTTTGAGACCAGAAGTTTACAAACTCAGCAGAAGAGGCAAGATTTAACTCTGCTATTCAGCTTTAGCGTGTAGAAATATCAAAACCTAGCAATCTCAATATTGTACTCTCACTTTTCTTTTAGCAATACAATATAAACGATTGTAAACACCAGAATAGCCAGAGTATGTTTTTTAGCCTTTGCTTTCTGAATGAGTCAAGGGGTGGTGTCGGGATGGAGACTCTGATGTCAGATGGAAAGATCTGCATGTGGACTGAGTTCCTGGACTTCCCACTGGAGTGCTACCTGTCAGACCTGGAGAAGATGCTCTGTAGCCAGCAAGAATCTCCCAGCTTCTGAGCTTGTCCCAGAAGCTGTTTCAGGAATCAAGCAGTATCCCCTGAATTCCTCAGTTGGCCGAAGGAGCTTTCCTCTGCTGCAGATGAATAATGTCCTTGCAGTTCTGTTCCCACCTAATATCCCTCAGGTCCCCAGTTTTGTTTGAGCTCTGATAGTAAGGCTATTATACGCAGCTATCTGCTACCATCACCAGCCTATAGTTCCTGTGCTAGAAAGAAGCATTTCAGAGGTTGAATCCAGTGAAGAATTTCCAGTGTAGAATTTATTGACAGCAGCATCCCCAACAGCCAGTTCCAAATCCCTAGAAAATTCTGTCCCCATCTGCTGCCAGAGAGAGGGAATATTTGGGGCAGGGGAGGGGTTGGGGTGGCACAAGGGTTTGAGCAAACTATGACTTTGGCACACACACACTCAACAATGGCTCATTCCGCACATGCAGAATAATGCATTTTCAAACTGCTTTCAGTGCTCTTTGAAGCTGTGCGAAA
This sequence comes from Sphaerodactylus townsendi, assembly GCF_021028975.2. Taxonomy (NCBI): domain Eukaryota; kingdom Metazoa; phylum Chordata; class Lepidosauria; order Squamata; family Sphaerodactylidae; genus Sphaerodactylus; species Sphaerodactylus townsendi. Next base: position 128,558,629 of record NC_059427.1, on the reverse strand, counting down.
TAGCAAAATCCACTTGCAAACAGTTGTGAAAGTGGTTTGAAAACGCATTATTTTGTGTGTGCAGAAGGGGCCAGAGAGAAAAGTGAGAACTCATCCTATTGAATCGCTATTAAAGGGATGACACATGTTTTTCTCCAGCAGCTGGCAACACTAGGCTAGACAGGCAAATAGTCTGATAAAGCAGTGCTCCTCTCAACTCAGGCTTTTTTGTGCCCCTCTAACTCTGGCTCCCCAGCAGTGGTGTAGCACCAAGGGGACAGGGGGGCCCTCAATGCACTAGGCGCGTGCCGTGGCGGGGGCGTGGCGGGGGTGCAGAGTGCACGTGTGCCCTGGGCGCAGTTCGCCCTCACTCCGGCCCTGCTCCCCAGGCAACCACCTGGTCTCATCAGATCTCAGAAGCTAAGCTGGGCCACTAGGAAGGGAGACCTCCACAGAAGACTCTGCAGAGGAAGGCAAATGGCAAACCACCTCTGCTATATCACTTGCCTTCAAAACCCACACCAGGGGTTGCCATATAAGTGAACTGCAACTTGATGGCACTTGACAAATACAGATCTGAAATGAGACTGGAACTTGAACAAGTTGCTGGACCAGTGGTTTCCAACCTTATTTTCACTCACATATCCCTTGGCAACCCATTTCCCTAAAATTGTACCCCATTTTAGCAAAACTACAATGCAATTTTTAATGTACTCCCAAATACTCCAGCGTGTACCCCTGGGGGTACACATACCCCAGGTTGGGAACCACTGTGCTAGACCATACATCTCTTGAGTGTCCATTTGACCAAAAGAAGATACCAGGTTGCATCCTACCACTATATCCTACTACTCCATTGAACAAAGCTTGAAGCCCTCTTCCAGCCTTCTTCCAACTTAAGTGGCTTGTTCACCAAATAAAGAGCCACTTATATTGGAGGAAGGCTTCCAACCTTGAGGAAAGCTGTTAGAATTGCCAACAGCAACGTGGAGCTTGGATTTCTCTTGATATTACACCTGATCTCCAGACTACAACGTTCGGTTTCCATGGAGAAAATGGCAGCATTGGAGGGCAGACTCCTATGGCTTCACATCTCTGCTGAGCTTCCTCGCCATCCCAAAATTCACCCTCTCCTGGCTCCACCCCCATATCTTCTGGAATTTCCCAACTTGGAGTTGGCAGTCTTAATGGAAGGTTTGGATCCACCCCAGTATTCCCATAGAAGGAAAACAAAGACATACAGTTTTGGAAATTGGAAGTTGTGAGAGAAATTCTGGGGAATTTGTTCTAGAATATATGACTAGACCTCTGGGCAACTCTGTGAAGCAGACAGAAACCCCTAACCTTCCCTTCATCTTAATTCCTTGTCACGATGGGCAAGTTCCTCCCAGTGCAATCTGGAATTAATCCAGGAAAACTAGATGAATCACCTAGCTGTCTACTGGATATCTGTATATTAATTCAGATCTCCTGGACTGATTCAGGACTGAACTTCTGGATTGGAAGCCTCAGGTTCTAAAGATATCTTCAGTCATGTCGGGGCTTAGAAGCCTTGGAACCTGCTGTATCTCCATCAAACAGTTCTGACTGTCATGGCCTACAAGAACTAAGCGGAGATGATTTGCAGGGAGAATGTTGTCCACAATAGGAACGACATAAGACCCTTTATATCAAGGGAGAGCGGGCTAGAAGAGGCAGAGGACGCCAGGAAACCTCCAGGTTTCAGGACACGTTCTATGATTCCAAAGAATACACAAAAGACCTAGAGGTTTCTAGATTGGCCTGTGTCCTTTTGAATTTTTGCAGGCTCCATTTCAGGTCTGGCTTTTCTCATCAGAGGCCCCAGTTGGGTCTCAAAAAAGGACAAGGGACGGCTCATTTGCACATGTTATTTTATTTAAATACCGGTATATGCTTTTCACTACCAATGAACTTTGTCTAGTACAGAAATTGATCTTAAAAAATGAATCCACCTGTCAATCAGATGAGCTAAACCCATTGAAGACCTGTCTCAGGATTACCCAGTTTGCAACTAAGCCAAAAAGTATTCTACATATGCACAGCCCAAGATGACGTCTGATTCATAATATTGATTACTGATCTGAACTCTGGGTTTTTTAAAATAAAAAAATAAGTCACTAGCCAAGGAAAGTCTTTGAAGGCATTCAAATAGGACTTTTTTTTAGCAGTAGCATATAGTGGGGGGGGGGGGGGGGGGGCTATAGCTCACACTGGGCTATCTCTAGTATCTCTAGCATCCCCAGTATCCCTAGTCAAAAGGATCTAGTGTCCCCAGTATCTCTAGTCAAAAGGATCAAGCATTTGATGAGTTGAAAGACAATTGTGTGGGATCCTGGATAGCAAATGTAGGAAATACTGACCTTGACAGATGAATGGTCTAATTGCACGCAAAGGAATGTCTTGTGCTCATGTAATGTTAGAGGCATGCACAATATCCTCATCAGTACTATGTGTCCTATATGTTTACAGAGTTTACCTTGTCATTCCCCAAAGTTTTGGAAACTTAGTGCTCGTGAGTATGACATGACTAAGGGGATAATGTGATTGTCTACCTGCCCTAGCCCTGACGGCAGTAACAGATGTCTCTGTTACCAGAGCCAGTGTGTTGTGGTGGACTAGGGTCTGCGATATCTATGCACAAATCCCTGCTCTGCCACGGAAAACCATTAGGGGATCCTGGACAGGTCACTCACTCTCAGTCTGACCTTCCTTGCAGGTTTGTTGCAAAGCTGAAATGGAGGAGAGAATAATTATACAACCTGCTTTGGGTCCCCAGTGGGGAGAAAGACAGAGTATAAACAAAGTAAATAAAGTATTACAGTTTTGATTTCTTAAAATGCAAGATGGATATGACTAGGAACAATTCTGAGAAGTTATTTCATTACTCAAATGGATGGGCACCAGAAACATAGAATGCAATGGGGCCATGTCCTCCCCATCTTCACAGCAGAAGGCTGCAATAATCTGTAAAACAAAGGTCTACAGCCCTCACCTTTCTTTATCCTTCTAAAGTTCCCTGGATCAACAATCTCTCTTTTCAGATGGTTTACTGTAAAGCAAAACCCAAAAACTTAAACCCAAACAAAAAATTTCTTCCTATGCACTTGGCTCTGATTAAGGACAACACAACATCACACAGGCTGTGCTGTGAGATGGCAGATCTAGGTTCAGTTCATTATTCTAACAGATTCCCAAGTAACTTTAACTATACCATCCCACCGAAAGACAATTCATCCGCTGCCATGGTTTCCCACTCCAACCCTCCCCCCCCCCCGCCCCAAATACCAAGCCAGGCCCGGCCTAACAGCAGTGGCAAGTTACCCACTGCCCTCCCAGGCCCGACACCAGCCCTCCCAAGGCCCCTCCAACCTCGCCTCAAACACCAAGGGACTATTCTCTACTCTGGAACCATGGTACTCTCTTCTTCCAGAAATGCTCCTGACCAAACTTAGATTTTTCAGTGGGGAAGGGTATAGTAACTTAGGGTATATCTAGATTAAACTGGGGTGGAGGGAGTGGGGTATATCTAGATTAATTTAGGGTATATCTAAATTAAACTGGGGTGGAAGGAGTGAGAGGTCAGAAAACTGTTTAAATCTAGGTTGTGAACTTTTACACTGAAGTTAAGAGGATGGAAGTCTCAACATTAGAGCTCTGGAGCTCTGTGAATGGGAATGGAGTCCAAACCGCTCTCTAAAAGAGTTAGCATGATGTAGTGGTTAAGAGCAGGTGGATTCTAATCTGGAGAACTGGGTTTGATTCCCCACTCCTCCACCTGGCAGAAGCTTGTCTGGTGAACCAGATGTGTTTCCACACTCCTACATTCCTGCTGGGTGACCTTGGGCTAATCACAGTTCTTTGGAACTCTGTCAGCCCCACCTACCTCACGGGGTGTTTGTTGTGGGAGGGGGGAAGGGAAAGGAGCTTGTCAGCCACCTTGAGACTCCTTACAGGAAAGGTGGGGGTATGCATCAACACCCTCCTCCACCTCCTCCTCCTCCTCTTCTTTCTTCTTCTTCTTCTTCTTGAATGAGCAGCTTACTGAGATCAAATCAAGTTGCTCAGTAGCTCAGTTCAGAGTCCTGTGAATCTTAAGTAATGTAGAAACACTTTTGGGGGTGGGTGCGAGGGGAGGAGAGATGTTCAACATTAGAGCAGATATTTGAGCAGGGCTGGCCCAGCTTTTTGGGCTGCCTCAAGAGGTGGACCCATGGCCTATGAGGAGGAATGACTTTACGCTCATGCTCATGGACGTAGGTAAGGGGGGGGTCCCCCCCCCTTCATGTCCGAAGCTCCGCCCACCCATTTGTGGGTTTTTAAAACATTTTAGTGCTTTTTCGGTTTTTGGCCTGCAGGGGGCGCAATGTTTGGGCTAGCAGCACCAAACTTTCAGGGATTGTTTGGGAGACTCTCCTGATGATATCACCCGGGTTTGGTGAGGTTTGGTTCAGGGGGTCCAAAGTTATGGACTCCCAAAGGGGGTGCCCCCATCCTCCATTGTTTTCAATGGGAGCTAATAGAAGATGGGGGCTACACCTTTGAGGGTGCATAACTTTGGACATCCTGAACCAAACTTCACCAAACCTGGGATGTACTATCATGAGAGTCTCTTATTGATACCACCCAGGTTTTGTGACGTTTGGTCCAGGGAGTCAAAACCTATGGACTCCCAAAGGGGGTGCCCCCATCCCCCATTGTTTCCAATGGGAGGTAATAGGAGATGGGGGCTACACCTTTGAGGGTCCATAACTTTGGACCCCCTGAATCAAACTTCACCAAACCTGGTGAAGAGACTCCTAAAGATACCCTGAAAGTTAGGTGCTTCTAGCTTAACAATTGCACCCCTGACAGCAGGCACCCCCCCAAATTTCCCCAGATTCTCCTTTTAAATCCACCCCCTTCGGCATGGATTTAAAGGGAGAATCTGAGGTCCTCAGTTTAGAAGAAGAAGAGTTTGGATTTATATCCCCCTTTTCTCTCCTGTAGGAGACTCAAAGGGGCTTACAATCTCCTTGCCCTTGCTCCCTCACAACAAACACCCAGTGAGGTGGGTGGGGCTGAGAGAGCTCCGAAAAGCTGTGACTAGACCAAGGTCACCCAGCTGGCGTGTGTGGGAGTGCACAGGCTAATCTGAATTCCCCAGATAAGCCTCCACAGCTCAAGTGGCAGAGCAGGGAATCAAACCCGGTTCCTCCAGATTAGAATGCACCTGCTCTTAGCCACTACGCCACATTGAAAGTGATGCTGTTTCAGAGTGGGGGATAATCCACCCCAAAACAGCATCACTTTCAATATTGTTTAACTAGGGACCCCAGATTCTCCCTTTAAGGTGGATTTAAAAGGAGAATTTGGGCTCTCTAGTTTAAACACCATTGAAAGTGATGCTGTTTTGGGGTGGATTCCAGTATCACAGCAGCTGCCGGGGGGGGAGGGGGGGCACAAAACTCAGATTTTGCACCAGGCTCCATTTTTCCTCTATGCCTCTGCCCAGAGGGGAGGGCAGGGGAGTCTGCCATCCCCGACCTCGGAGAACTACATTTATAAGCGCTAGGCCAGGGGCGGGGCTTGGAGAGGTATGGCCATGCCCTGGGGCGGGTGGGGGTGTGGCCCCACCCCTGAACCCCCCCCCCATAAAAAATCTATACCTACGTCCCTGCTCATGCTACTGCATGCCCTGGAGCTGGATGACAAGGGAACCAGTGTGTGGAGGAGGATGCCTTGCTGCAGGCTCCAAGGTGAAATTGCACAAATGTCCTCCCACCAATGTCGCGTCAGGTCCCAGGAGCTATGGAGACTTTCTGCAGGTAACTGGATCATGGCCGCAGTGGTAAGAGTGGCAAGACAATATGTTGCTCCAGGGCATACCATGGATGGGCTTCTCAGCCTGCCTTAGACCCATCAGGCACAAATCATGCCCATCTCTACCTGCCAACATGGGGCAGCAAGTGAACACTAGGGTTCTTTGCGTGGCAAACTGGTCTTATATTTGAATGGTGACTGATATTAACAGAGAACAGTTCTAAAGACAGATTTCATCTGCAGAGCAAAACGCACATTACAATATCCATGCAGAGGAAACCAGGTGAGGAAATATTATCAGGGGTTTTTTTGCCTTGGTTGCTATTTGTCCTGAAACTCACATTCTTCTCCCTGTGGGTAGGAATTCAAGGTGCAGCCCAGTCTGGGATGTTTGCCTCTCTGGGGATCCCCACAGTGTTCTGAACGTGCTCTGCCTGTGCTTCAGCAGCTGCTGAACCAATCGATCCTAACGCTGCTTCCATGGGAGGCTCGTGAAGTGCTCAGACAAAACAGCACAGAAGGCAAAGCTGATAGACAGACATGCTACTGGTATAAGTTCAAGTTTTTTAAAAAAACTTCTTAACAGTCCAATAAATTCTGTCTGCTTATGTCAGGCATACACCGCTTGTGACCTGCCAAGCCCAAACCAGCCCATGTATGGTAGCCTGCCAGTTGTTTGTCACCCTTTCCTGTTTTACAGCCCCAGGCAGGCAAGAAAACCAGGTGGCTTATTCAGCCTCCTGTGGACTGCCATTCTTGGCTAGTAGGTAACATTGGCTGTACAAACTGTACTGGCCTTAGCAGGCTGATGTGGTGAAGAACAGACAAGCCAACAACCAAAATATGGAGGAGGAGGAGGAGGAGGAGTTTGAATTGATATCCCCTTTTCTGTCCTATAAGGAGACTCAAAGGAGCTTTAAATATTCTTTTTGCCCCCCCCCTCCACAACAAACACCCTGTGAGGTAGGTGGGGCTGAGAGAGCTCCAAAGAACTGTGACTAGCCCAAGGTCACCCAGCTGGCATGTGTTGGAGTGCACAAGCTAATCTGGTTCACCAGAGAAGCCTCCACAGCTCATGTGGAATAATAGGGAAGCAAACCCGGTTCTCCAGATTAGAGAGCACCTGCTCTTAACCACTACACCACACTGGCTCTCTTAGCACAGAGTAGTTTTAATGTGAGGGGGGGGGGTGGTCCTAGTCATAAGTTCCAAACCTGAGCCTAGCATCTCTCACTTTTGAAATTCAGCCCTGCATGGAATTCTTCTGTCTGTTAAGATCCTCCAGGCTGTTCAAGTACCCTCTGGTTCTTGCATACAGTTAGGTTTACTTTGATGACAATCTAGGACAGTGGTGGCGAGCCTATGGCACGCATGCCAGAGGTGGCACTCAGAGCCCTCTTTGTGGGCACACACACTGTCACCCCAGTTTGGGCACTTGGCAGTGGCATAGTGCCAAGGGGGCGAGAGGTGCCCAACACACTGGGTGCAGGCCCCTGCGGGGGCGTGGCAAGGGCATTCTGGGGGTGTGGTGGTGGTGTTTCAGGGTGTTAAGAGAGAATTCCAGGACAGGGCAGGGGCAGACGGGGGCGTGGCAGGGGCACAGGGCGCACACGTGCCCCGGGTGCAGTTTCCTCTTGCTCCACCCTGGCACTCGGTCTCTAAAAGGTTTGCCATCACTGATCTAGGACAATGAAGGAGAGAGAGTCTTGCAGCATGACAGTCTAGGACACCGCCAGTATGGTGTGGTGATGCAGTTGAGTCAGGTATGATTTGCAGAGGAATTCTAGCTGTTAAAACTGGATCATAAGAAATCCTGAGATGATGAGTTTCCACAGCTCTGTGATAAAAAGCAGGCGAGAAGTAAAACAGAAGATGAACCTGAAAAGCCAAGGGGCCGAATGGGAGTCCATTGTGATAGGCCTGGAGGTGCAAGGCAAGACCCACAAGGCAGGAGAGGAAAGAGGCAGCTAGGCAAAGCACTCAAAGTCAAGGAGAAGGGAAGTGAGGCTGAGGATTGACGGATGGTAGATTGAAGGGTGATTTGCACAGGCTCTGCTCACAGAAAAGTGCAGAGAGGCTGGGTAGAGCAATCCTCATGCGTTGTAAAATCTCTGATAATAGAAGTGGAATGATCCTGATGTTGTGCCAGCGTGGAGTGTAGTAATTAAGAGCAAGTGGACTGTAATCTGGAGGGCTGGATTTGTTCTCCCCGCTCCTACACATGAAGCCTGCTTGGTGACCTTGAGCTAGTGACAGTTCTTCAGAACTCTCTCAGCCCCGATGTATTGTTGAAGGCTTTCGCAGCCAGATTCAACTGGTTGTTGTGGGTTTTCCGGGTTGTGTGGCCATGGTCTGGTAGATCTTGTTCCTAACAACCATGGCCACATAGTTCAGAACCCCCTCAACAACCAGCCTCTCAGCCCCACCTACCTTGCAGAGTGTCTGTTGCAGGGAAACGAAGGAGTTTATAAGTCGCTTTGAGACAGTATGTTTGAGAAAAGTCGGTATAAATCCAAACTCTTATTCTTCTTGATAATTGCTGGAGAATACTACAAACTCACATATATCTTTGATGTCCTTTTGGTCCTAAAATCTTGCCAGCAGCGACCAACCGGGTACCTCGCTGACTGCCTGGCTGTGGAACAATTTATCTAGAATTTGTTAGCACTCATCCAAAGCATGCAGGCGCAATATTTCAGTCCAAGCAGCTGGTATTTATGGAGTTCCATATAATATTTTGCAGCTCAGTTTCCTAATTCTCACTTGAAGCCTAGAAGTGGATTTAAATTAAAAATCAGAAACATTCAGTCCAATTGAATGAAAAGAGTTACTCTCTGATTTGTATCTGGTGGAACTCCCTGCTACAAGATGGGGCTGTTGCTAAAAAACGTGTTACAATCCATATAAAGGTAACCAAAGAATTGTATTGGCTGACTGAATGGTTGAAGTTCATGTTGCTGGTCCTGTGCCAGGAAATCTCCCTCTTCAAAGCTAAGTTTCACTTCAAGGGGTCAGGGAGATAGTCCTATTTCCCCTTTTGCCTCCACTTCTTTTGAAAGGAAGGAACTTTGCGCTGGAGTGGTGGCCACTGCAGCTGGCAAAGCAAGGCCCCAGGGGGTTGAGACGGAACAAGGGTTTAGAGGGCAGCAAGCAGTAGAGCTGGATTAACCCATATTTTAAGTACACTGGAGAGCAGGACCTTATCTAGATTGAAGCCTCCCCTCCCCCCCAATGCAATGACTGGAGGGTGCCTTTGTGCTGGGAGGGCTCTTCTCCCTTTCCCTGCAGCATAACTGGTGTCCTCTTTTCTTTTCTTTTCTACTTTATAGGCAAGGAAAGGTTATGGGTCGCCTTGCCCTATAGCAGGTAAAAGGACAAGCCATCCATTCCCTTCTCCTAGGTAAAAGCAGAGCTTTTGAAGAGGACCGGGCATTCCTTCCAACCCTTGCTTCCTCAAGTCTTCCTCGAGAAGGACTGGGGGATGGGGGGAGCCCTCACCTTGGGCCCACTCTTGAGCCCTAAGAAAGAGTCCCGTCTTAATCAATGTCGCCAGGAACTCCAGCCAAATGCCCCTGGCGGTGGGTCTCTGAACGGTGCCTTCCCCGCATGGGGGGGCAAGATGGAAGTCGGCAGGACCAAGTGTGGGGAGAGGGTCGCCGGCAGGGACTCGCGGCTGGGAGGGCGCCTCGCGAAACCGGCGGCTTCCCCGGTGCAAATACTCCCGAGGAGACGGGGGTTCTGCTCCCTGCCCCTCTGAAGGGAGAGCGGGCTCCTCTCCCAGGCAGGGTCCCGATCCGGAGGGCCATTGTTCCGTCTGAGGCCAGGTAACCGCCGGGGAATTTGTAAACTTGTAGCAGAAAGAAAGGGGTGGGGGGGGGGGGCTTTCAAGTCGACTGCTGGAGCTCGGGACACCGTAACACCCACCCGCCCCCACGCCACCTTTCCAACACAGGCACTCTGGTGGGTGAAACCGGGGGGGGGGGGAGGGGGAGGAATGAATGGCCAGGATCTGCTCCGCGCAACACGCGCCCAGCCTGGGCAGAAGTGAGCGGGGAGCTGCGACGCGGCGTTCCTTCTTCTTCGTGTTGTTTGAAAAGGTTGCAAGGCCGGGATTTCCTCGGCGCGCCTCCCCCTCCCCCGGCCTGGCCTTTGCAGCTGCACCGGGAAGGAACCGCTCTTGGTCTTGATCCCAACAGATCCTGCCGGGGCTCCTTCCTCCCCCCCCCCCCCCCCCCCCCCCGTAGCAGCTCTTCTTCCCCTTCCCCTTCAGCAGAGCCAGGCAGGTCTTTTCTGTTTTGCAACCGAGCGGAATGTCGCCGGGGTGGAAAATGCCGAACTCAGACTTCCCGTTTTGTCCATGACGATTATTTTTGTGCAGGTCCCAAAAAGCTGGTGGTGCAACCGCGGGAGGCAGTGGCCTTTTTAAAATACACACACACACACACACGAGAGAGAGAGAGAGAGAGAGAGAGAGAGAGAGAGAGAGAGAGAGCAGGAGGTTCCGATTGTATCTCTGGGGCCGGGAGGAAAATGCAAGTCTGCACTAAAAAGCACAAGCCCAATCAGGTAAGTCCCGCCAGCCCCAGGCGCAGATTCGGAGCGGGGGCGGGGGCGAAGACCCCCCCCCCCGGCTCCCCCAACACATGCAGGGATCGCGAGAAGGGAAATGCATAAACGGGTCGGGTCGCATTTGCCTCGGGAGGCGACGTCGTACCGCTCCCCTTCACGCACCCACCGCTCAGTCAACAAGGGGGGGAAACCTTTTCTCTCTCCGGCCCCCCCTTCCCTCGCCCCCAAACCCTGGAAAAAAAGGGGGGGAGCGCGAGCGGCGGCCACGGCGTGGCACAAGTGGGGAAAAGAGATTAGATTTCGCTTCTCTCTCATCAATTTTCTGCTTAATGTCACTGGTCTCCATTGTGGGAGAGGGAGGCACGTCATCCGGCCATAAATTTGAGATTATAGAGCCTCCAGCTCCGTCTTGGTGCCCTAATTGAATGGATTTACTCCACGCGGGCAGGCAGGTAGGGGGACCGCGGCGCTAGATCCGAAGAGGCGCAGCCGGCCTCACCGAGCCCAGCCGCGCAGCCACCGGGATCCGGGCCCTCGACCCCGACGGCGGGGGGGGGAGGGGGAAACCCTGGGATCTGGACGCGTGCACCGGCGGAAAAAATACCCCCCCCCCCTTCCCGGTCTCCAGTTTCCGCTTTCCAGAGACAGACAAACAGGCAGCCCAAGAGCTCCAAGGGAAGCGGAGAGAAAATCCTCACCTGTCTTCTAGCAGAGGCGTTTTCCAGCCCGGGACTTGTTTTGAGAGGGGGGGCCGCATTATTTTTCCCCAGTGGAGTGGATTGCCCCCCTTTTTTGGGTTGTTGTTTCTGCGGTTTGTCAAACAGAACTTGACCCAGGAAAGCAGCGATCTGTAAGTAATGGTTTTGTCACGATTTTGTTCTCATTGTTTGCGTTTGTGAAGCCTCTCTCTGTGTCCCCCGCCCCCGGTCCCTCCTCGGAAAGCGATTGCCTTCTTGTCGATCCCCTCCTCGAATTGCCACGTTCGTGGGATTTTAGTTCCGGAGCCACAAAAACGTGGTCTCTTTCTCTCTCTCTGACTTAAGCCGCCCTCGGAGGAAAGAACCGGGCCATGCGCCTCTCCCGGGGCGACTGTTCCTTCGGGCTCCCACCTTGCACCTCCAGAAGGTTCTTGGAAATACATCCCCCCGGCCATCCCGAAGCCCTTCTCCAAATTCAGACCACCAAGGGTATCCCCCCCCCCCCGCAAAAGAAACCTCTCCCCAAACCCACCCGTACAGAATTCGCGCTGGGATTTTTCCCCACTGCCCGGAAACTTTGTTCCCGTGTCTGCAGGGCGCCGTTCCGCCCTCGTCAGCCTGTTTACACGGAGCAAAAGGCCGGTCTGGATCTCGCCTCCTCTCTCGGTGTAAACTTTGTAAAAACGGGGCCTCGAAGAGCCTGCTTTTGGCAAGCCGAGCTGGCCCCTGGCTGCGCTCTCGCCTCGCTTCCCTCGACATGCATGAAAGCTCCCCGTCTGGCTGGCTGCGGCGCGTCCGCTCGGAGGCCCCTTTCTTTCCCCGAAGACTTCTCCAAGCGGCCCCTTTTATCCCCCGCGCGGAAAGGTTGGCGGCACCCAGGCCCACACGCCGAGACACGCGTCGCCGCCTCCTTCGCCGGTCCGTTTGGCCCTCGAAACAATCCAGCCCTGCGGCGGCTCCACGATCGCGGCAGGAAGACGGCGTTGGCCACGGCGCCCGGGCACCCGAGCACCTCGCCCGAGCCCAGCGACCCGCTCAGCCGGCTTCCGCCGACGCGCTTCCCCGTCTCTACTGCTCCAGGCGCCGCCAGGCTTTGCAAGGCCGTGCTCGACTCTCCCTCCTCGTCCCCGCTCTTCTGCTCTCTTTCCCGCGAGTAGCACAAAAGGGGTGGAAAAGACATGGAAAGGGATCCGTGCATCGGAGGGGGCCGAACCCCCACCCCCCACTCCCCCTGGTCGAGCTGCAGACACACACACACACACACACACACACACACACAGAGGGGGACCCCTGCAGTGTGAACTTTTCGGAGGGCAGTCCGTCTCTCTCGCCCTTCGGGCCCGCACGTTTCAAACTCTCCCTTGTTCCTTTTCTCTTGTTTCTCTCCTTTCTCTCTCTCTTCCCCCCCCCCCCCAGCCGGTCTTTCCAATCGCATTATCTCTCCCGCCCCCGACGCTCCGCTTCCCATCGACGCCTTTCCACATTCGGTATAGTGGTTCCAGTAAAGGGATAGATTTAGGTAACGATTTTTAATTAAAGGGATCGACTTTCCTGTTAACAAAAGAGGTCGGGGCGAGCGAGGCGGGAGCTCCAGCGCGGCCCGGCCGGAGGAGGCTTCGCAGCGGGTCGGGGCAGCCGAAAAGAGGCCGGGTCGGCGGGGCTTTCCTTGCCGGCGCCAAAGTCCCGGGATGGCGAGGCCCCCGCCCGCCGCCGCCACGAGGAGCCGAGCCCAGGCCCGGGAGCTTTGCAGCCGCCAGCGCCGCCGCTTTCCCGGCTCCTAATATTGTTACGGTGGGGGGGGGGGCACCCACCATCTGCACCCCCTCGTCGCCCACCCGGCCGGGGCACCGGCAGGGAGGGAATCCGAGAGCGATTCGTCTCCAGGTCCTCCACCACGGCTCAGGCGTCGCTCCCAAGGCGAGCAGGGCGGGACAATCCAGGCTCTCTCCCGCTGCCCCTTGCTCCCGCCCCGCGGAGCCCCGGCCAGGGAACGCGGGGGGGGGGGGGCGCTCGGACCGGGCCAGGCCCCCGCAGGGTAGAGGAGGGCGGGAAAGAGGGGGCGAAGATGGCCAGCCGGCCGGCCAGAAGGTTGGAGGGAGCCAGGCCAGTCTGGGCCTAGCTGCAGGAGGAAGAGGAGGAGGGGGGGGGGGATTGTCGAGTTGGATGTAACCTGGGAGCCCGGGCAGAGGCCGCCCGGCCAGTCCCAGACAGCGCCCCTTCTAGGGTAGGCGGAGGGTTTGCAGCAGGAAACGGGGAGCCCTGTTTGGGCAGGGGGGCGGGGGAAGGATTGGAGCAAATTGAGAAACCAAACGGGGGGAAACAAACCCCTTCCTCGGTTGCTTCAGGGAGGACGGGGCTGTTCCCCGATGGCCCTCCCCCTGGCAAAAATCTTGCGATCCCTTTCCGACCCAATGTTATGTCTGGGGGATCAGCTTTGCCCCCCACCCCCAGTCCTAATTCCAGCGGCATTTCCAGAAGGGTGCCCGGGTAAAATAACTGTGTTCTCCATCCTGGCGGGAAGGTGGACGGGAGCAAGAAGTTGTTCTCTGCCCTGAACGTTGCGTGGGATCGGGTCCCCCGACCGAGTCGCAGACGCTCTTTGGTCCATGGATTATTGGGGGGGGGGGGGTTCTAGACAGAGATTATTGGGAACGGGCTCTGTCCCTTGGCGGGGGGGGGGACCATGGGGGAACTCGGAAAGCCAGCAGCGGATCCAAGAGCTGCGTCTGAATGGTGCCCTCGCCGCTGAAACGGAAGAAACAGCCGCGGTTAAAAATAATGACCCCCGCATTGTTACAATGCTGGATTCAGGAGGGGGGTTCAATCTGTAAATGGGGCCGGGAGGCGCGTTTAAATAGAAGATACAATCCAGGGTTTTTTATTTTTTAAAAAAGGGGTCCTTAAAAACCCCTCTCTTCCGCGATTCGACCATATTGATCTCTCAAAGAAATAATGCTAATAACGCCTAGAGCTTTGGCCGGGCTGGGGGGGGGGGGGCTGCGCAGGCGCGCGCCAGCAGCACCCACCGTCTTCCAGTGGCTTTTTCGTCTTTCACCAGCAATCCGGTGCAACCCCTCGCTGCTGTTTTTTATTAAGAGAGCCGTGAAGTTAAGAGTGTTAAAAATTGCTTGGGGTAGACCGGGCGGGGGGGGGGGGGGGGTAGAATAAAAACAGGGATATGATGTCAGCAGTCCTGCTAGGAGCTCTTGGCCGGCTTCCTTCGGGTCATTCTGGGCATTGTGTTTCAAACTATCTTCCCCCCCGGTATTTTTTTAAAGATTCCGAGAGATCCAGTTTAAAGTGGGAGAACCAAAGAGCCTGCGGGAAGAACATCCTGCTCGGCCCTCCAGGCCCATCACTTTGTGGGTTCGGGTCCTGGTTGGTTTGCACTGATTCTTAAAGGCACCTCAGAGGTGGAAGGTTGAGTCTGCCTCGGTCTCCAGGGGGAGCGGGGGGGGGAGGTGCTTTCATTGGGAACGTCGCCTACCCCCCCCCCCCGCTCCCCATCGATCTCTTTCCTCTAGGATGGAAAGAAGCCGGCCTGCTGCACCTCTGCCCGGACCCCACCGCAGAGAACCATTTCGAACCGCTTAAAAGAGGGGAGAAGGAACGGGGGTCCTCCGGGGGCTCCCTTCCCCATGCGGTAAAATAAAAAGGCCGCTGGAATTCTGCAGGGCCGGAGCCCCCCCCCCCCCCCCCCCGCAGTAGGTAACATCCTGGTTGGAAAAGTGGAGCCTTCGCTCTTCCACACCCCCAACAAAAAAAACTCCAGGGCCTTCCCTTTGCATAACAATGAAAGCAGTTAAGCCTCACCAGCCACATTCTCCTCTGCTCCTCTTCCACTTAAACCCGGAGGGAAGCAGGCAGGGACGGAGAGGGCTTCGGTTCCCTTCCAGCAGTAAGTCCATCGAGGCCGCCCCGGACGACCGTCGGAATCCAGCATCTTTCTCTTCCCCGCACACCCAACCAGTTTCCCCGCGTTTCCCCAACCTCCCTGTGCGCGTGTGGTATATTTCGCTCCGTGCTCCCCCTCTGGCCCAGCCTCCCCACCCGGCTGGCCCCATTCAGCCTAAACGGGGGTCCTGGGGTGCCTTGAGAAGTTTCCGCTCCCGTCGGAGGTGCGCCGCAGCCCTGGTCCCACCAGCCCGGCCTTCCTACCTCGCTGCTGCACGGAGATCCCGCCGCTAATGGTGTGTTTCTCAAAACAGGCACCCTTCGGACATGTCACAACAACTTTGCGGGAAACTGTCTCCCTTGTGCCCCTCCCCCCCCCGCATCCTGCGCTCCCCCATTCCCCGACCGAGTCGGACCAAATTCCACATTTGCCTTGAGCTGGGGTGGCTCGGATGACGGGAAGAAAACCAGCACTTTTATTTCTAGATTGGAAAGTAGCCTACACAAGGACCTACAGGGTTGGTGTGAAAAAGTGTGGCCTGATCCACAGCCAAAACTCACGAAGTCTTGCAAGCAGGGAGGAAAGTTGCATTTTCTGTGACATTTGTTTATTGTATTTATTTTACGTTCATCTACCCCTTACTCCTTCCCTCTGGGGAATGTTTGCCCTAAATCTAATCCAGCTGCAATCTACATAGGCAAGTACTTTTGTCTGTCTGTCTGTCTGTCTTTATCTCTCTTATCATTTCTGGAATGGGTTGGGGGAGAGAGACAGATTTGGCTATGCCTGGTGTTGTTTATTAAACTCGCCTTAATTTAACCCAGATGGGCTGGTTCCTTGATAACCTCACACAACAAACACATTGAATTATACTTTCAGTGTGTGAACACACTGGGCTATATTTAGGTACAAATTACAACTCGGCATTTAACAGGGCATCAACTGAGGGTTTGGGGGTGAAGACGGGAACTCTGATCACATTTTTTTAAAAGAGGAGGCTACTAGATTTGGTAGGATTCCATGGAGAAACCTGGGTGCAATAAATCCACACCACCTGGAATGATTTCATTACACCAATAACTTGCCTAAAAATATTGCATTATGTTTGTCCCTATACAGCGTTATATATGGGAACAACGCGATCCCAGAGGCAGCCAGAATGAAGCTATCTCCGGGTGTATTTAAATATCGTATATGTGTAATATACGTGCACTAAAATTCTCGGTGGGTTATAAATGCTCATTACTTCTGAGCAAAGAACGAACCCTTATTTGTTAGAAATCACTCCTTGCTGTGAGCAAAAAAAAAGTGATTTGGAAGTGGCAGAGACGTCTCTTTTGAGATTAAAAATGTGTTGTAGGCTTGGTGCAATATCGGTCTGTCTGCCTCTATAAACTTTATCTATTAGATTTATTTGATTAACAAATTTGTCAGTTTCCCCTAGTCCATGCATAAAGAATCCGCCTAGGGATCCCTCCGGTGCACAAAACATCCTGGTTTTGCCTGGGGATCTCGCCAGATAGAAGTAAACAGGTCTGCTTTGGGGGATGGGGGTGGGGTTGGACCAGTTAAATGTCTTGACCTGTTCTGATTAAAAGAAAGTTGATCTTTACTAGCTGGATCCCCCGCTCTTCCCCTCTCCCCTCTCGGTGCAGCTCTTGGGCCTGTCCAGATTCCCCTTCATTATCTATCAACAGCAACCCCCCCTCCCCCCATCACACACAATACACCTTTTCTCCCTCCAAGATTCCCTCCTCTTTCATTTCCCTTTCTCATCGGCAAGGCCCAGTCTTGACAACCTCCATAAATAATGCAACACCTAAAGTGTCAGGGGTTTAATTCCTCCCCCCCCCCCCAGCATGTTTTTTAAAAAATGCGAATTCTTGGGAGCAGGAGGGGAGCCTTTTGAAAGATTTCGAAATTTCGCCTTATCTTGGTCGCTGCTGGATCCAGGAAACTTTGAAGGCAGCAACTGCGAGAAGAGGGTTCGGCCTGATTTCCTCTTGGCCCTTGGCTGGTTTACTGCCAGGAGGACACTCATTGTTAGGAAATGGGGAGGGGGCTATGGGGGAAGACCCAGCCCCAAGTATCTCTCCTGCCCGCTTCCCTCACTGGACACAGACTGTTTGCAAGGACAACTCTCCTGCAGTGTCCGAGGCGCTGGCTATTCACTCAACCACAAACGCAGGCCTTTCCAATCGCCTGGGGCCTGGCTGAGTCTGACTTCTGCCGGGACAGATCAGTGGGTGCATCAGCAGGATCCAGCCGATGGCTCTAGGGCCGGCTCAGCTCCGAAGGCCCCTTTGTATGCCTCCAGAGCCCATGGGAAGAGACACAGCAAACGCTGACTGGGAAGAGGCAAAGCCCCCCCCCCCCAATTCCCTTGCTGTTGGCTCCCACTGAATTAAATAAAAGAATTAATCTGGCCATGGCACTCCAGTGTTGATTCTGTGGGGTTCTTGGAAGAGAAAGAGAAGGATCCAAGGCACCCACCTGACCTGATATGCCATATTTTGGAATAAGGAGTAAAGGGAATTCCCTTCCAAATCAGGAACTGCCCCTGGGGTCCCAGTGCTTGGAAAGAAGTAGCCGAGGCTGAATACATGTCCCCAGCAGCTTCATGTCCAGAATAGGCACACAGGGGACCCCCAATGTCCTTTTGCTAGTGGAAGATGAGAAGGTCCAATGCTCAGGGTAGCAAACTCAGAAAGATTTTTTAAAAAAAACAAAAAAACCCCACTCTGGACTGGATCAGGAGGAAATTCGTGGGCAAGGCCGAAGGAATTCTTTTCCAAACTGCTTTCCCGTCTTTCAGACTAGATTAGGTAAAAGAAAGCAGTAAAACGGGGGGGGGGGGGAGAGAGAACAAACAGCAAGGCCCTCCGCTTGGCATTCCCCCGTCTTCCCTTTGTCCTGGTTAGATAAGGAAGGAGGGCCGGTTTCAAGTAATCAGTTCAGTGGGGCACGGGAGTTGAGGGTCAGGCGGGAGCTGGGGGTGGACGTGGAGGTGGCAGAGCATGCCTCTCAGCAAATGGGGCTCGGGCAGCAGGACGCCCCCCATTCGCCAACCAGGCTGACTTCGGAGTAAGCCTCCTTGCGTACAATGGGGCTGAGTGGACAAGGCGAGGCTGGCCCAGCGCAAATCGGCTGAAGTCCAAGCGCTTCTCAACTGAGCCAGTTTGGGGATCGCTCTGGGGGGAGTCCAGGCAGCTGGTGAGTTTTCCTGCCTTCGAATCAGGCCCGATAAAGGTCCAAACCCAGCTAGAGTAGACTGGCTTCCCCCCCCCCTCCCGCCCCACTCCTGGCAGAAGGCAAATCAGGAGAGGAAGTGGGGTTTCGCTGTCCCCCCCCCAGAGTGTTTGGGGTTCGTGGGTGGTTTCCTTTCCCCCCCCTTCTGTTTTTATTTTTAATCCTCCAGTAGTCTGTTGTTGTTTTTTAACAACCAGGGCATGTTTGCGGGGCCATTGGCAGCCAAAGCACAGCACGTGCTGTCCCCCTTTTCTCCCCCCCCCCTTGCAGGGAGGGATGGCAAAGGACCCCTGCCTCTGACCCCCATCAGCGTGGCCTGCTGGAACTCACAGAGACTGGGAACCAGCCGGGATTATGACTTTTGCTGTTGGACCCAGAGACCAACAGCTGCACCACCCCCATCCTGGCATTGAGTATTACTTAGCTTCATTTAGCTGGCACTTGGGTTCCCGTTGGGTTTTCCCGTGAGTAAAGCATAGGATCGTAGTCTCCCGTTCAATCCGCGATGTTACCTACTGGAAAGTTTGTTGAATGTGCTAACTGGACCAACAGCCCACACAGATTGGTTTCCCCAAAAATTGTGTGAATGTGCTTGCCTTTGGGTGACCCCAGGAATTTTCCAGAAGAAGGTCTTCCTAGCCAAGAAATTGTTTCTAATTTGCTCCTTGACCAAGCAGCACGTGGAACAATGAACCCGGCCCAAACAATTGCATTAGGCCAGGCCCCACAACATACAATTACCCAAATGCAAAGATTTGCGTCTCCTGGCCCTTATTAGGCAATTATTTAGCGTGCTGGGTTAATCCATAATTTTATTTAATGTGTGTGTGTGGGGGGGGGGGGCTCCTCGCCTTTCCTCCTGCCCCCCCCTCTCGCGAGAGTCCTCTCTTTTCCAGATGGAGAGATATTAAATTGCAATATTTTAGCACATTTCCCCAGAGTGGGAAGGTTAGCTGAGGTCTGAGAATTTAAAATTACTGCATATTCATTTGGACATGAAAAGGAGATGTTTGGGGTTGGCCACCTTGAGCAAAGGGGGGGGGATGGAGGCCGCTATTGCCTCCCTAGCTGGTTTCGACGACCTTTGACTCAAATGAGAAGGGGCAAGCGGACCACAATGAAAACTTAACAGTTGTTATTGTTGTTATTATTACTACTACGACATCAAAGGGAGATGCTGGCAATCTTAATTTCACCAGCAGGGATGCCTTTTAGGAAGGGTCCCAGGAAACATGGGATGCAGACCAGCCCAGACATGAATCGCCTTTGGGGGCTAGAAGAAGACAAAGAATTTGGAGGATGCAAATCCACAACAGACTTTCCCTAAATGCTTGGATGAGTTCTCGATTGGAATAGGACGGGCGCCCCTTTGCTAAATGTAGGGGTGTTTCCAAGAAAGCAAGCTAGTTAAGTCCCCCTGGATTGTATCCCAAGTGACATCCAGGGTGGGGAGGCCTGTCTGCCACCCAGAGACCCCAAGACCTTCTTCGCAGGGGCAGGGAGTCTGTACCTCGAGCAAGAAGTCCCCTCGCAGGCATGTGCCAGCTGGGCCTGAAGGGTTTCCCAAGCCCTTCGCCTGCAGCTGAATCCCAGAGCAGCCTGGGCCGGGGCTCGGGCGATAAAAGCCCCAACAGGGAGTCACGAGCTGGCTCTCCACACAGCTTCCTTCAGAGGGTTAAAAAAAAAACTGACCGGGATTTGCTGACCAAACAACATTTCTGGCCACTGCCTCCAAACAGGAGTGGGGGCCGTTTGACTTTTAAATCTAGCCGTGGGAGATGAACCAAATCTCCTTAATGTGTCCCGAGATGAACGAAGTTAATTCTCTGCAAGAGGCTCGCTATATTAACTCCGGCCCAAACGTGGTTTAATTGCAGCTCAGCTCGACCAGACCGGGCTTACTAACGAGTAGGACGTGCCAGCTCAGTCCAAGGCGACTTTCCCAGGGCCACGGATCGATCCCTCACTCCCTCGTTCCCTCCTCCTCATTCTCCCCTCCCCCCACCACACTTTAAAGCATCCTCCTCCTCCCCTTTATTATCATTATTATTATTTTTTAGAAAGATCTGAGCGCAAAAAAGGTGAGCGTCCCGGAGGGGGAAAAGGCGCCTCTATGGAGAGGAGAGTCGTTGGCTGTGTACTCTAAAATATTTATTTCTAAGTGCCTTGCCCTGGTTCTCTTGGAGGGGAAGTCACAGAGATACCGAAGCTCTATTCCCGTTAAATTAAAAACATTTGTTAGCTCTGGACAGATTTTAAAAAATAGGGGGAAAGGAAGAAACTGTAACTTCTGCTGACAGCATTGCGGCCCATCTCAAAGCCAGGCGGCGGTTCCCCCCCCCCCTTCTCTCTCTCCCCCTCCCCGCCTCCCGGTAGCCACATTCCCTCCGTGTAGAATATAAAGCGATCTTTTTTTACCCCCCTCCAATATGTGGAAGTGAGGAGGCCGAGCACGAGCGCGCTGGTAATTTGCCAGCAGACCTCTGGTTTATACACTCGTCCTGTCTGAAGTTATTTGCTGTAACAACTGTTTTGAAACAATAAAAGAAAAAGAGGGGGGAACCCCCCGACTCTCCCCCCCCTTTTAAGAAGGGAACGGGAAAGGGGGGGTGGAGTGGGGAAGACGGAGGGAAAAGAGACCTAGGCATCCGTTCACCTTTACCACCCAGATGGAGGTTGTTTTGAAATACAGTTTCAGGAGGGTGGAACGGGTGGGTTTGGTTTTTAAGATTTGTTTAAAACAAATGCTGTAAGGATTCTAACGCGGATCTTTCCAGTGGCGAAAAGGACAAGAACTCAGTGCAGAAATTCTGGATTCATGGGATTTAAAAAAAAAATCCATTATTGTATATTACTTTCCCATGGGCCATCCCTGTATGCTACGACTAATCCCCCCCCTTTCCTTCAAACTGGTAATTTAGGGTGCTTTAAAAAAAGTTGTCATAGGATCCTCTTCTTGGAAAAAAACCCCCAAACCCCACGTTCCTCCGTTTTATCTGATCTGTTCCTGAAAGACATTCAAGCTGAACCCCTCCGTCGCTGGGCGCTTGCGATTTGGCCAGGCTGGGCTTAAGCCGCGGCCCAGAGGGGCTGCAGCAGAGCCGGGCGACTTGCCTCGGGCGCGGAGACGGAAAGGCAAGTGTCAATCAAGCGCCGCTTGGCTGGCCGGGGACAATCCCCTCCGCCGGACGGGCCTGCTTCAAGAGCCATCAGTCGCTGGGCATTAAATTACCCTGCTGCCATCCCGGCCCCGCTGCAGGGCAACTGCCTCTCTTCCCCAGACCGCGCGCATTCATTGCCCCCCACGCCCCCTGAACGGACGGGCAGAGACACCCCCACCCCGCCCCCGCCAACTAACAGCTCGGAAAGGAAAAGCTACTTTCCAAGTAACTCTCATCCCCGCACTTCAGAGTTCTGCCATCTCCCCTTTCCCAAACCCCTAAGAGCGCAGAGTCCTGGTTTGGTGTGTTGGCTGGTTTCCCCCGGCCTCCGCTTCACGAGGGCTTCCAGCCAAAGCCCCCCCTCTCCCCCCCAGGGCTCAGGGGCTTTCCAGAGGATTCCCCAAGATCCCTGGAATAGCACAGCAGAAAGTACAGTGGAGGCCACTGACAGCCCTTCTCCCCACACCTCCTTGGGAAGCTTCTCCAAGGCTGCAACACTTCACACCCGTGAATCGGGCAGCTGGGAAATCTACCTCCATTTACTTCCAGGTAAACGTGTTCAGAATCGAGGGGATGGGCTGTGGTTAATTCGGAATAATAGTGGCGTCGAAACCGGGAGTATTTACTCCCGAACAAAAAACGGGCGTAATAAGGGGAAGTCATATCCAGAGATTGCAAGTTCAGCTCTACGGTATCTCCTACTGTGTAAAACGTTTCCTACAACGTCTGAACGAAGCCAGTGCGCTTTCCCCGCTGCCTGCCATTTAGGGACGGTAGATTTCACTTTCCGTTGGGTTTTATTAGGTGCACGACTGGAAAGCTTCCCTTTGCTCCGCCTGAAGCTCATCCCTTGGATGCCACGACTCTGACTCCGTGCACGATGTGGCCAGCATTTGCAGCAAGGGGCCACAAAGTATCTCAATGCAATAGCGCTGAACACTTCCTTCAGGGAAACAGAGGCGGGGCTCGACGGAAGGTCTGTTTCGTCAAAGGGGCCCGGTTACACCGAGCCAGGAATCAGGGGCCAGCAACTGGAAAATCACAGCCCTGCAAATCCTGCAGACCATTTTCTTCCTTTCCTTCACTTGTTCTGAAATACAGGACTGACTGGCAGACAGTCACATACCTGCATAGAGATATGTTCATGCATCGGGTCTGCCTGCCAGAAGATATAACCGGGGATTTCCTCTTTTATACCCCAACCCCCGACTGAAATTTGAAAGATTTACTTCGAAGTTCAGCGCCGAGGGACGCAAAATATGGTTCAGATCTCTTGAGATCGGTCATGCTTGCCATTTTTAAACCGGTTTTTTACAATTAGGTTAAATATTTTGGTGGAGGGGAGCAATCGCGTCGACCTCTTTTCCAATCCCTGTGTGTGTGTGTGTGTGTGTGTCTTTTCAAAAGGCTGAGACTGCGGCTTTTCTGCTAAAACAAACTGTCTACATCTGAAGGCCGGTTCGACTGCGCTCCTTTCAGCCCCGTCCTTGTCTTAGCCGTGGGCCCGGAGAGACGGAAAGGTGGGCACGTCGACCAGATAGGCGCCCCCACGCTGAGAGGCCGGTCCCCAGCCATTCGGTGCATGCGTGTCACATGTGTGCGCGCGTAAGTGGGTTTGCCCCTGTAATGCCAGTGGAGAGATCTGCTGAGAATCGCCTCTCCTGCTGTCTCCACGGCTCACGTTAAATCTGGGTGTCCCCTGAGAGGTCTTGCCTTCTCTTGGGGGAAAGGACCAGCTGAAAAGCGATTTGCTTTCTCTCCCCCCCCCCCCCACTTTACTTTGCTCTAAGAGCATTCCAAGAACCCTGACTTGCCTTCCTGGGAACCCCCCCCCCCCCCCCCCCAAACACATACACCCAAAATGGGTTCCATTTCAGAATCCTATTATTCCCTCCGATTTTTTTTAAAAAATAATTCTTTGAATATTCTTAATTTCTTTTCCTACTTCTCGCCCTCCCACAATGCCGAGTAGCTCTACCTTTTCTCTCTTTTCATTTCCCACTGTAAAGTAAGCAAAGCTTCGTGGGTTTGAAGCCTTCCCCGGGTTTGCCTGTGTGGGGATGTGTATTGAGCCTTCGCTTGCCTGCAGTACTTGACCCTTTTACTGTTTAATACCAACGCAGCGCCGCTATAACCGAAAGAAAAACTTCGGCAGGGCAGCCCCAGAACCTCCGAGGTTTCCCGGCGTCTCACCGGAGGGCAAGTTGGTTCCACCGTGGACACCTTTCCAGGCTTTCAAGGAGAAGAGGCTTCGACCCCCCCTCCCCCTCCCTCTCCCTCTCCCGACCGTCGTCAGGGTGAGAAATGCACATGTTAGGAATATACATATATTTCCCTGTTTCCTCAATTCAATTTGCCCCTCCGGTTAATGAATAGCTCCGTTGTAATCTAATATCTCGTACCGGTTGTTTTGATTTACTCGCATTTTCAATTCAATTAAGCCGCTTTTAATTTTTATTCGATCCTCGTGATCGCCAATACAAAGGAAGGGGAATCGCGGAGCTTCCCTGCCGCCGCCGCCGCCGCCGCTCTGCGAGGCAGATGGATGGATGCCTTTTCTTCCCCAGCCTCGCTCCGCGCCCAGAGCCGCCGCTGCCGCCGCGCCTCCTCCTCCCGGTTCGCTTCCACGCACAAGCCGCACGTCCTCCAAAAGCAGGCGGGCTCGGGAAAGCCGAAGCCCCTTCCTCGGAGCTGGGACTGGCCGCCAGGGCAGCGGGGGCTCGATCCAGATCCTGCCGCTTCCCTGGAGCGTCCGTCCGGCGACAGAAGGCGCTGCGTCCGCCTCTCCCTTTCCCGCTCAGTCTCTTGCCCACTTGCACAGCGGAGTGCCCCCCTACTCTCCCCCTCCACTTTAAAGGCCATAAACTTTACGTCTCCTTCCCACCCCCCACCTCAAGGCGGCTGCTGGATCCCCGATTCTGCACAGGGAAGGCGAGGCTGCACTGCTGTCTCCCTCCCTCTGCCCCCCCCCCCCCCCCCCCGGCCCGGGGTGCCCGCTGCTGCACCAAAACCTGCCTGGACTGAATGGCTTTGCTTTTTGAGACTCGCTAATAGTGATTCAGTCCGTTTCGCCTTTTCTTTGCTCCTTTTGATCCTCTCCACTCTTTGACCTTCCCTTGGCTCCAGGGACAGTGGGCTCTGCCTCGGGGCTGGGGGGTGGGTGGGGGGTGTGGTGCTGGAAACAGTCCCCAGCTTATCTCCTTTCATCAAACCAGCCCCGGGCCCCCCTGCAAACCGCGGGGCCAGTAATTGCTTTTTTCAGGCAGCCCAGTGCGGACTGGCCAGCAGCCAATCAGCGCCTTGTTTACACTGGGTGATGGACAGCGGGCTGGAGGGCTGCCAACCAATCGGGGCGTCTCCTGGAAGTGGGGAAGGGAGGGCTGCGAGAAGAGGGGGGGGAGAGAAAAAAACTCAAGACTGACTGATTAACCCCTGCTTTGCCAGCGCAAAATTGGCTGGACGGCGTGTCACTGGCTGGTGAAAATAGGTTGTGCGATGCGTGAGTACAGGCGGCGGGAGTGCAGAAAACGATGTAACCCTTTCGGTAGTAATTGTGCAAGAGGATCTCGTGATGGCGAAAAGAACCAGCGTGGAGATGGCTGTGGGTTTTTCTGAAAAGAGAATGCATTGGAAGGCGTTTTTCTTTGAGACTGGGTGGAGGGTGTTCAACGGTGATGTAGGGAGGTAGGAAAGAATAAATACACATCGTTTTATACTAGCCCACTGGGGATTTTGTCTGCGTCTTAATTCACAGCACGGCAGTCAAGGGACTTTCTCGAGTCTGACACATCATGCACTTAAAATGCAACCCATCCTCCCTTCGCCCCGAAAAATCACTTCCGTTCGGGTCCCCACCCCATCCCCGGAGACGTTCTTAAGCGCCGACGAGGACGCAGCAAAAGTCCAAGGGAGGGCTGGCGGGACGACTCGACCGTAAATCTCTTCCAAGTTTTTTGTCCGTAAGCCTTGTGTGCTATCAGCTGCATAGGGACACCGATCTGTATAACTGCCCCGTTGCGATTACGCCGCTAGTAGATTGCAGCCTAGCAAAGCGAAAGAAGCAAACAATTAATAACCCTTCACTACTCAGCACTCCGTGTGTGCGCGCGCGCTTGTGTTTTGTGTGTGTGTGGGCGGGGGGGGGGGCTGGAGCAGCTCCTTGGCAGGACTCGTCCCTCCCCATTTTGCTGAGCTCCCTCGCCCGGGCTCCCTCCCTCTTCCCATGGCTGCGTGTCCCCATTCAGCAACGCCAAGGGAAGCTGGGCGCGAGGAGCTGCGCAACTGCAGGGACTTGAATTAGGCGCCACTGGGCTGCCTTGTAGCCCTGCTGCTCTCTGATTGGCAGCTCCCTGGCTCGACGCCAGCCAATTGAGAAGCCTGTTTACGCAGGGAGAGTGGCACGAGCTTATTACCGTAGAGGACCGGGCGGCCAATCAGCGAGCGCGCTCGCCCTGAGTGAGTGGCACGAGCTTATTAGTATGCAAGGAGAGTTGCTTGCAGGACTGAGCTGCGCGGTTGGGGAAGCTGGAACCCGCGACAGGGTCTTTTTTCCTTTCTGCAAGGAGCAGCAGCCAGTGCATTTACAGTGCAACAGTCAGCACAGTGCAAATACCAATAGGAATACAACAAAGTCCCACTCACTGATTTAATTGTATTGGGTTCCCTGTGAGCAAAGGAACACCCCTCCCTCCAGTAAGTAACTGAAATTTATTTAGTCTTTTTTTGAAAAATGCATTATATATATATATATTTGGAAAAATAAAATAAAGTATATCCTCAATTCTGAAATATATATTTTTGTGTGCATAGCCGGCAAAAATTATTTTGAGCTATTTTTCTTTTTAAAGGCAATTTAGAAACCTACGTGATTGAAATATGTAACAATTGTCTGTCGTTCAATTGCTTTATTCCCTGCCTTAACTTTAAAAAAATACAAATACAAAAAGCCTGATTTTGTAGACGTGGTTGGGAAAGGCATACACATAGTATTTTTTTTACCGAAAAGGAAAACAGACGGTTGTGTATCTGTTTCCTTTTAGAAAATTGCAACTATTCCCTGGAAATTTTGTACCCAGCTCCGGGTCGTGCTAACAAAACCCATGATTGTTCGCATATTTTTTACTGCGATTCTAGGGTTGTTTTTTTTAATGGAGCCGTGAATATGTGTGCTTCGCAAGCGAAACAAACAGGCATTGTAACATAAAGAAAAAACGCATGCAAATCTGTAGCCACCCTCTTTAAAATAAAATCACAATAGGTAACTGAATGCGCGATCTAGGGTTTTCTGAAGGGCCGTAGCCTCCCAAATACGTAATGCATTCCGGTTTCTGAAAATGTGGATTTATTTGTTTATTGCTCGGGCATGTTGATTTTTACATACAACAAAGCCTTTATTTTTTGCCGTCAAGAAGACGATGCGATTGTGTAACGTTGCAAAGGACATCCCTGCTCGAATTTAAGGTAAAGGTTCGGTTTGTTTGATGGGTGCTCTTCGGTGGAAGCGAGTCTGGGCTCCTGGTGCAAGGAGGCGGCCGGCCGGGCTTTGCATTGTCTCCTCTCTCCGATTTCTCGCCCAGCGTCTCTTCTAGGATCACGATAGAGATCCTGGTATTTCTGCCCGCTGCGGGGACGTGTGATGATGCCGCCGGTGCGGCTGTGTAGCAAACGCACAATAGAAGCAGCCTCGCTTACTCGGCATTTTCCCCCCGTTTGGAAAAGCGCGATTGGGGAGGGGGCGCAAGGAAAATAGGAAACTAGTCGAAGGTGGGGCGAACGGCTGAGGGAGGGGCGGGAGGAATTCTCCCCGCGGAGCCGATCCCTGCGATCCCTTCGCGTACCGATCCAGCTCGTCCCTCGCTTCTGGCTGCAGTCCTGCAGGCTCTCGAGACCTCTTCGCCGGGCTTTCTTGCCCGGTTGCCGGCTCAGGCCCGGAGAGCAGCCTGCTTTCTTTTTGCATCTCCTGGGGAGGAGGACGTGTGTCTGTCCGATTGTCCGGGCCAAAGCACGGAGATCCGGCGAGCCTGGGGGATTCTTCGCCCTCCCCCCCACATTCCTCTCCCTCCTCCCCCCCGTAAAAAAAAAGAAAAGAAAGGAGGGTGGCGCGTCTCACTGGAACCGAACCTGGTACATTTGCAAGCCCGTCCCCATTCTCCGGTTCGGAGCCTCCCCGCTTGCATCAGCGCCCCAGTCCTCTTTCTTTCGGCGACGCGGGAGGTCATAGGCTGCGTGCAGCGAGCCCGGGCTTCTTCTGGTTCCTCCGCTGATGAATGGATCCGGAGGCCCCCGGTGCTGTCGCGGCAGAGAAGCCCCCTCTTTACCACACCTGGAAGGAGCCTTCATCTCTTCTCTCCCCCCCCCCCCCGCCGCCCTTTCTCTTCGACTCCGGGGCTTGCCAAGATGGACACGAGCTTGAATCAAACCTCTCTGCGGTACGTGGTGGTGAGAAACTCCTCCCTGGAACACTAATATTGAAACTTTCCACGGGCCTAGATTCGCCATCGCCAACCAGTGGGGTTCTTTGTGCCTTGCCACCCCTCCAGGTTTTCTGGCCGGTTTCTTTTCATCCTAAAGCGAAAGGGGGGTGGGAGAAAAATCCCTGTGTGTCAAGATTCCCTTTTAAGTTGATGCATGGAACCCACACTGGCTGAAGCAGCTTTTGTCTTCCACCCCCCTCCCCCTTTAGATTATTTTGATTTCCAGTTGCAGGGGATGTCCCTATTACCAAAGGGGGGGGGATCCCTATAATTAAAAATATAGAAAATATTTCTTAGGTTCAGAGAGAAGGAGAGAGGACAATCTCAAAAGAGTGTCAGTCCTTTGGATTAAACTGTAAGATGAAGACCTCATTGTGTGCCAAACCATTTATTTACAATGCAGAAACTATATATATATATATATAAACTTGTGCAAATATATAGTCACTGAATACATTATGTTTTCTGTTATGAATTAAATCAAACACCAAACAGTTCAGCAGTGGAAGCACTGATTCAAGCAATTTCAAAATAGTATTCAGTCAATGAAAAACATCCTAATTGCTTTGTTGTTATGATCAAAGCATATTAAGGTGTGTGTGTGTGTTTTAAATTCTCTCTTCTATATGTTTAACAATTATGATGAATATAAACTTACCTCTTATTTAGGTTTGGGGGTAATATGCATCCAAATCAGGGTTCTGAAAAGGACTGACTGACTGGCCAGATACATACCAAGATGTTGTGGGTGGGGGGAAGGGAGAGATGGGTCTAGGGGTGTGCAGAGTTCTGCCCTCCCTGAGCAGAAGCATTGGGTTTTCTCCAGTAATATTTCAGTTACTTCGTATATAGAGGAGATGCACCTTTTTGTAATCAGAAGCCAATGACTTGTTGGGTAAATCAGAAAAAGAAAAGGAGGGGGGGGAAGTCTTTTATTTCCCTTCTCTTCCTTTTGGCTTAATGTTACACCCTGGGCCTAAGCCAAAAACTCCTTATGTGTAAATGGAATGAATGCACAGGAAGGACCTTACATAACTGTTTTGTCTGGGAATACAGTTGCAGGATTTAAACCCCTGTCCTTGGAAAAGGAATGCAGGACTTTGCCACTAAGGTGTCTGCAGGGAAATATGTTTATTTCTGGGCCGGAGTGATTGAAAGGCAGCGAGCTCCTTTGCCTCGCTCGGGGTCTCCTTTAAGATCACAGCAAGGCAACCGAGTCGTGCCGAAGGGGAGCCAGATCGCTGCATCTCGCCTGCTGGCCTCTAAAAATCCCACCGACTCGTTCAAAACACCTTCAAAGGCCAACAGTCTAAACTTCCTGAATCAGGAGCTGGGGCGGGGGGGGGGGAAGCAAAACGCTTTGGCCCGATTCCTCTCAAGAAACGATGGACGCCCCAGAAGCCATTTCCATTGTGTGTGTGTGCGCGCGCGTTTATCTATGAATGAACGGGAAAGGTTTCCAGCCGCAGATCAGCTCCGGAGAGAATTCCTGCGCGAGGGGGAAAAAAATGTCAAATTGGGCGCTTTTTTCCAATTATAAAACGAGGCTCGATTCCAGATCTGGCTCCCCGGTTATCGGACGTCTTGCTCTTGTATTTTAAAGCAGACTGAGTCGCCCCGATCCGGCGTGTCGGGGATGCCCGGGGCGGCGAGGGTGGCGAAGGGCCTGTTAGCGCCGACTCCTTTTCCAAAGAGCTGGGAGGACCAGCAGGGCTGCGGCGTCGCGTGGCTCGAACTGCAGCGAGCGTGGAAGGGGATGGCGGTGGCGGCGTTTTGGGAGGCTCAGAAGCGGCCTGGCGCGCTCTTGCAGGCCGCGCGGGCTTTCTCACTCACACTGTGTTTCTCTCTCCCCCTCTGCAGAGCATGAGGCCGGATCGCCGGAGCCCGGAGAAGCGGCGGAGCCTGGGCGGGAGACGATCGGCGGCGCGCTGAGGGCGGGCGGCCTTCCTTCCTCGGCCTGCCGCCGGTATCCCTCCGCGGAGGGGGATCCTCGCCGTCTGTGAGGCCGTCCGGCTCGCGGCCCGCCTTGGCAGGAGCGCCGGCCCGGGATGGATGGCCGGGAGTTCGCGCCGCCGCCGCCGCCTCACCTCCTGGCCGAGCGGGGCCACCGCAACGCCTCCGGCCGCCACGGCGCCGTGCAGCACGGAGGGCCCTTCCAGCCGGGGAAGTACTTCCCCTCGCCCATCGCCATGGCCACGCACACAGGTCAGTGTCGGGAGGAGAGGAGGGGGCGCCGAGGGGGGAGCTCGCCTGGGGAGGTTACTCCCCCCTCCCCAAAAGCGGCCCTGCTTTTGCAGCCGACCGATGTTGGCCGCGCGGTGCAGAGCGGGCTGCTGCGGCGAGAAACCTCGATGCCCCGCGCCTTTTGCAACCGGCGGGCTGCCCTTCGCAAATGCTGTTTCCTCTCCCGCTGCTGCTCCTCTTACGATCATTTACATTTTCTAGTTCTTTCCCTGGCAATGCAATGCAAACGTAGAGCCTCGGAAGCAATAGCCCGAACTCACCTTCGCTGGCCGGGATCTTGCAACGCAGGCGCCCGAGCCGGGCCATTTGAGCGCGGAAAATAGCAGAAAGCAACCCGCAGGATCGGGAGGCTGCGGGAGGGAAGCGGAGCCCCCGCTTTGGCAGCGCCCTTTAGGAGGTCTCTGTGGAATTGGGGGGGGGGGGGTCTTCGAAGTGGTGAGGGCGGCTGGCCCCTTTGCCCCGGCTCATCATTCACAACGATGGGGGCACACGTGCAGTTTGGCTTTGTTGTTATGTGTGAGAGGAAGAGGTTGTATATTTCCCAGCAAATCTAGATATTTTAGAGGGTTAAGGACCAAGGGGAAAGAAAGTACTCTCTGGACCCTCTATTATTCAATATTCCTCTTGGTGCCATCTTTTTTTAAAAAAATAAGTAGTTAAGGAGAGGTAGTCCCAGCCCCCACCCCACCCCCTTCAGTTGCTGGAACTGAAGAAAAATAAATCCCACAGAAGGGGAAGGGTGGGGGGAGGGAGAAACCCTTTTTCTGCATTAACATCCTTAAGAAATTCTATTGCGTGAACAAGGAGGCACTTTCTGTCTGAACAAAAAGGCTGTTATTTGCCAGGGAAGGGTGAGCACCCAGGAGCCGGCTGTGTGCTTTCAGATTAGGGGTAGTTGTATGTGCAGGGTTAGCCTTAATAGAGCTGGTGGTGTAAGACTAGAAAATCCTGTTTCTATATAAAGCCCTGAAGTGTCAGGGTGAGAATGGGTTTGCAGTGCATGTGTTAGCTTTAACAAGTGCTTGTGGTATCCTGCTAAAGACACAAAGTTTGGCAAGAAAAATGGAGGGGGGATTGGATTGTATGTACCAGGTTCTTTGGCGATTGTCTATGGCATCTCTTAAAATCAATGGATTGTTGTGGTGGGTGTGCAAAATAGCTGGAATGAATAGGTTGCATTGCTCCATGAAAAAAGAGCGAATGCACAAAACGAAGCGTCCGTTATGTGCATGTACAATTTAAGGTTCCTAGTAAACCAACTCCAGAATGTGGGATCTCTCTAGAGGTAATTTACACATTAGGAGATGTTGACGTGGCCAAGGAGAGAGAGAGAGAGAGAGAGAGGGATGGATAGATAGATAGATAGATAGATAGATAGATAGATAGATAGATAGATAGATAGATAGATAGATAGATAGATAGATAGATAGATAGATAGATAGATAGATAGATAGATAGATAGATGCTTTTCATATTTTGAATGAGAAAGCTTCCTTTATTGGGGTGGGGAAGAAATGCTGAATAATGGATAATGGCTTTCTGGTCTTACTTTCTGGACAGTTCGACCTCAGTGTTTCCCAAGGGGTTGATCTAGCCTTGTTGCATTTAGTTTTTGGAAATGAATTTTACTAATGAGGTCCTATCTGAAATAGATGGTACCCTTTTTAAAGTTTCTTTGGCAACCGTTTGGATTTTTATTTGGTACAGCTTAAACAGCGTCTGCACCTAAGCAAAAGTGTATGTATGTATGTATGTATATATGTATTTTTGTCCTCAAGGACTGCGTCATATTGAGTCATGTTTAAAATCCTGCAGCTGTCTGAATATGGTGTTCCTCTTAATTTTGTATATAAAATCTTTATTTACAGAAGTATGGATTTAATCTCAGATTAACAAAACCACACGTAGGCACAGACATCCTTATACATAATTTGCTAAGGGGTGGAGTGTCGCGACGATGACCCCTCTACCAATCGGATTGCAGGACTTGCTCCTGCATGGCCACTGGTGGAATGGTCATTCTCCCAACATTCCACTCACTCCCCTGAACCAGGCTCAACCCTTCCCACTCTCTCGCTCACCCTCTCCCAGGCCCCCTAAAGCCACCTGGGCTGGTGGGGCAGCACCTGCTTGCCATGTGCTACCTCCTCAACCCAACTCTCTCCACTCCTTCACCCACACTCTCCCAGACCGACTTAAGCCTCCCCATTCCATCCTTCAGTCCCCTGCCCACCCTCCCTCCCCCTCATCTAGAGCCCATTTTATTTTAATTTAAAATGGGATTTACTGCTAGTTTTGTTTATAATTTGCTTGATAGCTCAAAAAAGTGTCCCCCTTTTTTGTTTTTCTCTGAACTTAGTAGTAATAGCTACTATTGCTAGTTTGATGAACTGTGAATACTAATAAAAGTATATCTGCTTTAATGGGATTATAGTAGTGCATGGATTAAAAAAGATGGCATGAGGTGGACCAGAATGGGTAAAATTTGTCAGCTGGGAATGCAATCAAACATTTCCTTCTTACAAAGACATATAGAAATGTATAATTACTAATGGGCTTTTAGTACGACGAGTTTTTAAAAAGTGATAACAAATGCAGCAAGCTACATTCACATGTACTTCTAAATGGGCTTTATTTGAAATAATTGAACCATGGTTTCTCCCAGGCTTAAAAAAAACCCTTCCCCTTTTTTAAAAAAGAAAAAACCCTTTTTCTTTTAAGAGAGAAGATTCTTACTAGTGTGAAGTTTAAAAAAAACATCTTTGGTTGTAGTGACATCAGGAAGGAATTTAAAAATGCAAACCCAGGCAAATTGGATGAAGAGTATGATTTGTGTCAATCACTGTGCTTTTCTTCAGGTGGTCTGGATTCAATACCCCTTGCCCTGCTTTGGAGTTTTAACAAAAAATCTTTCTGTAGATCTTTTTTTTTTCTTATGTTGCTCTGGGTTTCCCCCCCTCTTTTTAAATGAGAATTTCAATTATATTCATAATTGGAAATATGATTTAGAACAAATTATTACAATCTTCAAAGTTTATATTTAACATTTTTGTGTGTGGGTGAATGTTTTAAGTGGGTTTTTTTTTTACTTGCAAGAAGCAGATTGACAATTCCCATAGAATCCATTATTGATGCAATCTTGACATTGATGCACTATTAGAATATAGGGAAAGCCCATTCTGGAACCAGTGATTGTAACAGGAATATAAATACTAGATTGTAGCAGATCTCTTCCATGGGCTTTTTTAGTAGTCTGTACAGGTATAATAATGCCTGCTCTTCTATTTTTTCAGTCTGAACAAGAGAGGTGTTTATATTCTCATTGAACTCCCATTTATTACGGGGAAATGTACAATAGAATTTCCTGGCATACAGAGCCCATAATGCCTTAAAATATTTTAGACAAACCTATGTTAAGGGAAAAAAAACACCTATGTAAAAAAAACCCTCAGAATTTCAAGTGGCTGGATGCAAATCAAATCTGCTGTGGATGGACTGGAACAAGATGTGCCCTACAAGAGATCGTAATTTTTATGTCCACTTGGACAAAATTCCACAAGGCATACATTCATTGATTAAGCATGTATTCTAACTCCCGTTCGTCACTGGAATTCTTTCCCCGTGGAGATATGTTGTACCCTCCCCATTCCTCCCCTCAAACAATTTCTCCCTTTTCTTTTAAAGCCAGCCAGAGAGACCTTGAATTTTTGAAGTTAGCTTTTTAACATTTAGCAAATTGTTTTTTCTTAAAGCAGGGTGCTGATAGTTTTATAATCCCACTGTAGAAAATTTTATGGTAAAGCGCTGTTATAGTAACCTTGTCACAAAAGGTGCAATTAAAATGTTTTGTCTCATTATTTCTCATGCAGCATTAGATTTGTGTGTGTGTGCACGTCTCTAATGCAGATGGTCCAAAGTCAAAGCTGTGAATTTTTTTTTGAGAGAGAGAGAAGGATATTAACAGCATTATTCATCATTACTCCTGCCTGGAGCTGTTTGGATTTTCACATTGTTGTTGATTCTATTTAGTATGCAAAGGGGTCTTATCACAAGGGGTGGTATAAGGGAGGCCCAAATATTATTTCCCCCCACAGATCTAGGAAAGGCAGCTATATTTACTCTTTTTAAAAAGTTGGATGGAAATATTAGTTTGGAATAAACTTTTTTTTTAAAGTACAATGAGTGGAATGATAGTCATCAGGAATGGACCTGGGTTTCAAAGAGGCATAAGATATTAAGGGAGCTGTTTCCTATTAACTGAAAATGCTGTGGTAGTTCAACCCTTGACATTTTCTTGGAGTAGTGGAACTTCATGTAGATTTAGTTATCATTAAATCCAATGAGCAGGAGAGACAGTAACTTCCTGGGCAGACAGGCTCTGTACAGGATCCCCTCCAATACTGTCTCCTCCTTTGGTGTCTCCTGCCCCTACCTTAAATAAAATACATTTTGGTAAATACCTCATTAACTATATGACACTAGTGGATGTTTCTGCAATACAGTTACTAGCATTAAATAGGTGCTAACGGAGTTACTGTTCAAAGGCATGTTCTAAAGACTCTAACCATCTTTACTTATAAATGACAAGTAGCATGAGACATCAAAGGCAATGCAGAGATAACAGCTAGGAACTGCCAGTG
This sequence comes from Sphaerodactylus townsendi, assembly GCF_021028975.2. NCBI lineage: Eukaryota > Metazoa > Chordata > Lepidosauria > Squamata > Sphaerodactylidae > Sphaerodactylus > Sphaerodactylus townsendi. The sequence continues at coordinate 128,523,901 of NC_059427.1, read as the reverse complement.
CTGATCTTTTGCACGAGAACTGCCTGGCGCACATGGTTATGCAAGGTGGTTGTGGTTGTACAAGAACACACACACACACACGCACAAATTAAAGTTCAATTTTGAAATGTACATTATCCCACTGGGAATTGCTCCACCATCATGTCTAATTATTCTTATAAGAGGTGGATTTTTTTTCTACAAGAGTAACTGGGCTCTGTGTGTGTGTGTGACTGTGATGCTAATTTAGAAACAAGGCAGTGTTTCCCTATGCTGAACAACTTTCCCAGTGAAAAATGTATACCACTCCCCCTTCTTCCAAAGGGGGCTAGCCCTGGAGCAGAGGCTGCGCAACATATGGGGAGCCCAAATGCAAATAGGGTTGTTTAAAATAACAGCCAGAAGCCTAAAAATATCTCTTCAGAAACTCACACTTTCTTTAAAAAAAAAAAGAGGGGGGGGGGAGCCAAACACCAGAACAGAAAGATCTAAAAATATTCTAGGCTTTGGCAAGGCTCACGAAGTTAAATAAATTATACAAGAACCGTTCATGGGAGAGACTCTTACAGAAACATTGTTCAAGCTAATAAAAATTATAATTTACTAGCCACCAAGCTTTTCATGAGTCTAAATTTAATTGGCCAGGCTTCTGGACTCCATCATTTCCTGCAGGATTAGTAGATTTGTATTGGAGTTTGTGACACAGCAGAGAATCAGGGAGGGAAGGCAAAATCATGAAACAGCATATTTCTGGGCATACATGCAATGGGGTGGAGGGAGGGAGCTTTTCTCTATCCCCTTTCCTTTTCCTCAAAGCCTCCCCTGCCATAGCATCTTGAGCACTTGGAAAGGTAGGAGGAGACCTCAGAGGATGTAGAAATGCAGGGGGTGTTGGGAACACCAGAATACAGTTTAGAGATTCAGAGCCCTTGGAAACACAGCACAGTTATTTTAATTTGATAAATGATCGGGCACCTTTAAGAGTGTGTTTGAACAATCAAGATACACTTCAGCAAGTTGATAGGATGTATGCTGTCAACTTGCATATGCCATTAGCACAGACTGCGGGCATAAATAATGGGAAAGCACAGCCCTTCTTTCTACCCTTCAATTCTCCACGCCTCACAAAAGAGCCCTTTACCCATTAAAGTAGGGGTCTTCAGAGCCAAAAATCCCAATATTGCTGGCTCCTCATTCTTCCTCCTCCTTAAGAACAGACTTTTCTAGCTGAATGCTTTTAAAACAGAAGCTTATTAACAATAATGAACACAACAGTCACTCCACCTAGTTTCTGTTTTGTGTGTGTGAGAGAGACTGTGTCTGTGTTGTTGATGAAAACTGCTTTCCTATCATCATCATTTCAGTTTTACCCATTAGCACAGTTGCCTTCTTTTAACTGTTTTGCTTGTGGTTTGTAAAACAGGAGGGGGGAGAGCTGGCATTTTAACTATGGCATGTAATAATTAATTAGAACACACTAATTAGCACCAATAATTTCCAATAAATAATAAAATAAAAGTATTGGGTGAAAGGTGGAGAAAAAAAAGGCAGAGGCTTAATTCATAGGCTATTTAGGGGATATCTGTCTAGATCACAGTAAAACTTACCAGGAGAGGGATACAGAAAAATCTGCCTTGAACCAGATAATTCAACATTTTAAGGCTGCATAAGTCAGTTGTATCTCTCTGATTTCAGTCTGCTTGTATTTATAGGCCAAAGTAAAAAGACATTCTCCAGACTTGTCCATCTTAAGCAAATCTGCCCCCCCCCCTCCTCTGGCCTCTATATCCCGCCCGGGAAAACAAGGGCTCACAACACCTCTGATTTTGAACTGAAAGCTCTGAGCCACCCAACAACTCAGAGAATGCAGAATTTGTATGTGCATGTGTTTGGCTTTGTTAAAAGTTCAGTGTTCATAGCACAGTAATTTTTGCAAATTCTGTGGGTTTTCATCAGTGAAGTCATAAATACGAATGCAAAAAGCATTCAGGATCAGAAGGGGGGCACTTGGATATCTGAATATTGAATATTCTTTTCTGTATGAGTATTTTTTTGGTAACTGTCTCCGGACCTCAGTTTTTCTGTCACTGAAATATGAATGCAAGTATTTAACCCATTTTGTCCAGTAATCTGAACCTAAAAGCAGAAGTGAAATTAACAAGCGATTTGTGTCCTTGTAGTCATAGTCAAGTTTTTAACAATACAAGAAAGGAAGGAAAAATACAAACAATTCTGAATAATATAGCTATAGCAGAATGGCTCAAACAATCTGTAATTTAAAAAACCCCTGTTATTTATAGCTCTGGTTTATTGATTTCTGTAATTTCTGAGGAAACATCTATACATTTTGTAGATATATAAAGCTGATACAAAATATATATTAAGGTGAACATTGGAGCTTTACATTAAATAACAGATATTCCTTTTTACAAATCAGCAGTTGTAAGACATTTTTTACACCTCAGTTGCAAAGTTTGGGCAATTTATTGACATTCATGGCTTGCTTCAAACTGTCCCTGAACTCGTTCAAAGCATTCATCTTTCATATATGCACCTGTACTTTTGCAATTGTATTAGTATAGCTCTTTTCCTTAACTTTTTTAAACTGCAGAAATTTGCAAAAACAGGAAGCCAATGTATATTATGTTTCCCAAATTATAGGGCCAACCCTTGATTGTTCTTCTGAAACTGTTGAAATAGCTGAAAAGTCTCATTAGAGTGTCATAATTAATAACACGTAATGGTACTAAAGCCTTTGAGCAATTAAAACTCTCTCAAGTGACCAGAAGGGCTATGGCAACAGGTCTGCAGTCACCTTGTAGCTGTAAGGATTTTGTAAAAGCCGATGCCTTGCAGGCACTATATTTTAGGCAGGAGTAAATTAGTAAAAATGACTCTGTGCTTTCTCTGGTGCTGTTGCCAGCACAATATGTCCTTTTATGTTTACTGTAGAATACTATTTCAACACTCTAGATAAATAAATAACATCAGAAATACCAGGATGGGTCATGGAGCACAAGGTCTGAGAGGTCCTGCAAATTTTAATTTTGGACATGAACTAGGTTTCTCCAACTGGGATATTTTGAATAGTGTAGAGCTTCAGAAACTCCCTTTCTCCAAACCCAAACCCTAATTAAGCTGAATCTCTTGCACATCAGAACTCACTGTGGGTCTTCCATGTTGATCTATACTATCCCAGCCCCTCTGTATAAATAGCACACCCATTTATCCAAGCCTCTGATTATCTGTACAATTTGGATGTCCTCCAGGCTACTCAAATGAATGAGGCTCTGCAGCGTATAATATAGGGTCTGCTTATTCGTGCACACATCAGTGTTTTCTGTTCCACCCAGTACACTAAATAATACTTCTTGGATGGTGCGGGGATCTTCTTTGGTGAGAAAGGAGTTTGCGTAAGGAAACGGTGAGAGTTCTGTGCAGGTGGAAGAAGCCAATGGCTGGCTGAGGAGAAGATCTTGTCTGCTCTCTTTGGGCAAAAGCTTTCCTGATCAATTGTTTATTTCTTTTTCTATCAGATGGTTGCCTTCCGTGCCAAAGTTGCGATTGTCTCCCCTTCCTTCCCTACAGCTGCCTCAGTGGATTAAATTCCAAACTGGAATCAGTTTAAAAAGGAACGGGGGGGGGGGGGATTGGCATGACTGAGAAAGTAGTGGGGACGAAACAGGTGGGATTGTGCACTGCTTTAAAAATAAAAAAGAAGTTGTTGCTTTTAATTTTGCACATTCTTGAAAGGCAGCTGAGCCCGTGTCACCGGAGGCTGGTTGCTGAGAGAGGCAAGATCCCTTGATCTCTCTCTTGGTGATGTGCAGCTCTGTCTCCAATGTGAGTCTGTGGAGCATGGCAAAGAGGAACAAAGGCAGCCCTGGGTGGGAATGAATAGTTCTGGAGGCAAACCTATCTTGAAACTTTTTCTTAATTACTTTAAGATTTCATCTTCGTCATTAGAGAAGCATGTGTTGCGAGCACACACGCACACCCCCAGCCACAGCCAGTCAGTTGCAGTGTGAGATGATAACCCGTCATCTTTCATGGAGTAAGCCTGAAGATTTCCCCAAGTTTCATTTAGCTATTTATCATCCTGGCAGCAGCCCCTCCCCCCCTCCAGTCTGTCTTTTCCTTCTTCCTGTCTCTCATATGCAATTTTTTCCCCCCACTCGTTCTTCGGCAGACTACCTGGAACACAAACTCTGTATTTTCCCTTTTTTGAAATAATAATAAAAGGTGTGTGTCAAAAGTTAAAACAGATTTTGAGATTAACTTGTCTACTCCTTATTAGTGGCTCTTCTTCTGAAGATTGCAGAGAGGGATGGAGGTGGGGAGGAACTTGGAGGTAAAAACATGCGTGTCAAACAGAAAGGAAGCAGAATCCCAAGAAAGCAAAATCTTGCAGAATTACAGCCGAGTGATTCCGTTTCTTAGTTTTATGATTCAGATCTTCCCAGAGATTCCATTGCTTGCGTTCACGAGTGACCGGGAGAGGCTAAGGGTAAGGCAGGGCATGGTCCAGGTGGTCCTCTATGCATAGAATGGAGCTCTGAAGTATTGTCTCTTACTCCTAGAATTGGTAGACAATGGAGCAAAAAATGGTTGTTTCAAGGGCCCTTCTTCAAATAATGGCCTCTGGCTTCTCAGCAGACCTCTGTTTGATTAATGGAGGTTTTATGTAAAATTCCAAGTCGTCACAGTGAAAATCAGAAGGGGTAAATTTGAGCAGTTGTTTGCGATCGAAGTGTGTATCTGTATGGGGGGAGAGGAGCAGGACAGACAACACACAATTAGGATTAGGGTTTTATGGTAAGCAACTGCTTATTTAAAACTAAATATCTGCATTCCTAGAGTAAGTGTTTCCTGTTAAATATAGGGCCTCTGTCAATGTAGGAAGATAGCCTGGCAGTACAAGTGAGATCATGGTGGTAATGGGAGAGGATCGTGGCTACAGTTCACCAGCTGTGCACATTCTATTCATTTAAGAGGGGGCAGGTATGGGGTTTTGTGCAGGAGCTGGGGAAATGAATAAAGGTGGTGAAGTCGATGTAGCAAACTAGGAAATGAGAGTTATGGCTCAATGCTGTGTGCTTAGGATGACTCAACTGCTGTGTAAGCACAAAGCCACAAATCACAGCATGCTTGCACTGCAGTGTTTCAGAGAGATAGTCTGGGGATTTATAGTTACTACTCATTATAGCTAAATGGAACTGCCATGTTCAGATGCAGTATACCTCTCAGTAACGAACTCTGGAGATAAACAAATAATGGGTTTCTCCATCTTGTCATGCTTTTGATCGTCCCCAGCATCACTAACTGGATACAGCTGGAAGCGGAATGTTTTGGTCTGATCTGGCAAGCTTTTTTTTAATATCAGAGTTGCCAAGCTATATGGGATATGCTACTTAATTCCTGAGCAGTTCCATTAATATTTAACTGGAATTCATAGCGATGGACATAGGTTTGGGTAATATTAAAACTTGGGATGTGGAGTAATACAGAATAGCCTCATTGCATCTCAGAAGCTAAGCGGAGTTGGTACTTAGATGGAAAACTACCAAGGAGACTTTACAGAGGAAAGCAATGACAAATCAGCTAGTCATTTGCCTTAAAAATTCTATGAGGTAATGATAAGTCATCTGTGACTTGGTGGCACCTCACACATGCACACACAAAATATTAAAATGAATTCAAATATGTGAATCTCATGAATCTGGGCATTTTTGAGGCTAGCTCTTGTGATTCTGGCCCTGAGTTGTTGCAAACCCTACTGTATGAATGACTTTAGACTAGTGAGAGGGAAAAATATTTCCCAGAAGTCATCCATCATTGCTGCTCACACCATAACAAAGGCTTTCTACAAAAATGATCCCTTCAGCCTGACAAACATCACTTCCCAAGGGCGTGCTTGGATGCAAAGAGGAGAGGGCCGCATACTAGAGACCCTCTCCTGCTGGGCTACTTCAGGATTCCAAAATCCAGAAGGGTGTAGGGCAGACAACAGCGCTGGCAGGGAAACATCTGTTCTGCACACTTGCTGGGGATGTCTGCATACCATCTCTTGCAGACTTCAGAAGCGCGTTGCTAGGGTTCAGTTTTGATACTGTGTGTGAGAGGCTGGGGGGGTGGGAGCGAGCGAATGCCATGTGCAATGTGGTGATAGCCTAATTAAATATTAAAACACCCTGGTATTACAGCATTTTTAAAATGTACTTTTCAGAAGTGTATTTATGACAGCTCAGCTCTTTCAAGGCTGACTCAGCTGTCTCCCGGAAAGGGGTGAATTGATCTTTGGCAAGCAGATCTCTCCTGATCCCTTCCTCTGTATAGGGGAGAACTGGAAGTGGGGGAAGGAGATCATGGCCTGTGCTGGCAAAATAATATCTCTGTTGGATTATTGGATGGGTGAGCTGCCTCCTTCCTGCCTTGACAGAGATTCACGTGTAAAAGACATTGCTTAAGAATGGCTGAAATAAGCCTTAGGAATGGTTAGCAGCTGCCTAGCTTGCAAATGTTTCACTTGCATGGTGCTGGGAGCTAAGGAAGAGAGTGATCCATGGACTTCCACAACAAGGAATTCCTGTGAGTGTATCTCATTCTGCTGTTTCATCTCCTACACCCTTCTTAGAAGGGTAATGTGGTTAAGAAGGAACATTCCCCTCGCTGGGATGGACATGCGTAAACTGAGATCCAGCTACTGAAATGTACCCAACCTAAATATAGAGCTAGGTATAGGATGTGGATTGATACCTACAATGGGCCTCTGTTTTGACATAATAGCCTTGGAGACTGTATCATGGCATATCAATGCAATGGTAAACTACAGAAGATTTAGTAATTGTGGCAGGAAAAGTCAGCAGCTTTAGAAGTTCAGTGTTCCCAGGATATGGTTGGGGATCAAATATTAAAGCAAGTTTGGATGTGGTTAGTTCCTAAATGTAATCTTACATAAAAGCTTCTTTGAGTTCCTCGGTGGAAGAAAGACAAGATATGAATGTTTATATGTAATTGCCATGATAGAGATGGATATTTCTCTTTTAAGTAAAAGCAAGATCTCCCACCCATTTACACCCCACCTACTTATTTCTTTTATTCATTTAGACCTTGCTTTTCTCCTCAGTGGGGACCCAAAGGGTGCTTGCATCATTCTCCTCTCATCTATTTTATCTTTACAACAACAACCCTGTGAGATAGGTTAGGTTGAAAGTGTGTAACTGGACCAAGGTCACTCAACCAGCTTCTACGAACAAGTATTTCAACCTGGATCTTCCAGATATGGGTCTAACACTCTTAACCACTACAGTGCACGGGCTCTCAAACTTATGTAAATATCCACTTTTGGCTATGGTAAACATAGTCTCCAAACAACAAGATGAGGGAAGGTTTTATTAGACCAAATGAGATTTCTTTTGAAAAAAATCCAGGATGTTGTTGTGTTAAAAATGAACCATAGAGTGCAATACATGGGTAGATAGGCTAGTGAATACCTTGTGGCCAAGTACCTCCTTGTGGGTATTTGTAAGGGTGCTTTAACTGGTTTTCCTATTGTTCACCCTTTGGTGAAATGAGAAATAAATGAAATAAAAAGGCAGAAAAATCACCATTGGTAATTGCATGCTCAGCTCATGGTGGGTGTGTTGTCCATGTTCTGCATCCTGTATACTAGTTTTATTTCTCTTTTGGGGAGAAGAACAAACTGTTTTCCTTCATTCCACAAGTGGGCTTCCACTCTAGGACCTTGAATGCCACAGTCCTAGAAAAGTAGCCATTTCCTTTGTTTTTGTTTTTAGTGAAAAGATTTATATCACTTATTCCACCTGGCTCAAGGCAACATCCAACCAATAGAAGTCATAAGTTGAAATGAGTACTTCCTCCATTCTGGACCCTCTATGTCCACTCATGAGAACACATGGATTTTTGTTTTTGGCTAGCAAGTTGGAGCCTAATGTTGCTTGTTTTGTTTTGTTTTGCTTGTGTCTTTATTCAAAAGGGGAACAGGAAACAAAAATCCTTGGTGCATACCTAGGCAAAGACTGAAGGCTTTGCACAGTTGGAGAACACGTATTCTACCAACCCGGTTCTGTGGTCAATAGGATATATTTGTTGAGACCTTTTAGACGTTGTTAGGATGTGCGTATTGAGCCTTGCCTCCCCTCACCCTTTGCATTCTCTATACACATTTCAGACATGAGTAATGAAAAGCAGCGTCAGAAGGAGGTCCAAACCTGCTGTAACTTGTGATCATGTAGACCAAATAAATAAATGAATAAAAATTCTCACATGTATCATCTTGGGGCTTGTTTTCCTTTAACTACACCAATTTTAAACCATTCCTTCCTATCTATAGCCATGCATTTCTGAAAAGAAGTTGGGAAATTATCATCAGTGTAATATCGCTATATCTAACCAGCCCTTGAGTTGATAACAAGAGCTGCAAAAACAGGCTGCCCTACAGACAAGAGAAGAAGAAGAGTTTGGATTTATATCCCCCCTTTCTTTTCTGTAGGAGACTCAAAGGGGCTTACAATCTCCCTTCCCTTCCTCCCTCACAACAAACACCCAGTGAGGTGGGTGGGGCTGAGAGAGCTCAGAAGAACTGTGACTCTCCCAAGGTCACCCAGCTGGTACGTGTTGGAGTGCAGAGGCTAATCTGAATTCCCCAGATAAGCCTCCACAGCTCAAGTGGCAGAGCGGGGATCAAACCCGGTTCCTCCAGATTAGAATGCACCTGGTCTTAACCACTACGACATTGCTGCTCTCAGACAGCATTAGCTGCTCTGGGTTGGGAAATAAGGTTTTGGAGGTGGATCCTTGAGTGGGTATAGGTTGGAGAGTAGAATCCACTTTCTAAAGTGGCCATTTTCTCCTAGTGAACCAATCTCTGGTGTAATCCCAGGAGATCTCCAGGCACCACCTGGAGGTTGGCAGCCCTACTACTAGGGGACATTCCAAATTTTAAAAAAAATATTTTATATGGTTTTCTTTCTTTCTTTTTTTAAAGCAACCCTAAAACGGTCTGAGGAGGTCTGGATCTGTTTCACGAAGCATGGAATGTTGCGAGCAGCTGAGTGTCAATTGAAAGAGAAGAAAGCAGAGTGTGAGGACAGAAAGAGGCATGAGTCAAGTCTTTCAGAACTTAGAGAATCATCGTGAGGGAGATTTGACCCCCCGCCCCAAAATTCCACGGGGCTCCAAAGTTGAGTGTGTGTGTATCTCTTGGCATGGAGACACTTCTCTATGTCTTCTTTTTAAAAATTTCCTGCAACACATGTGTAGCTGCTCAGGCATTTAGAAATTAACCTCCTCATCCATGCCGATCGTCCCACAATACGATCAGCTGCACCTGCATAGCTGCGCATGTCAACACATAAAAGAAAAAGGGACTTCCCTACAATGACAGGGGAATAATGAGCGAGTTGGTGTAGATTGGTCAGACTCATTACCACGAGGAGAAAATGTGCTTGGGGTACTTTGTACCCTGTTGGGCACTCAGAGAATCTGCCACAGCCTGCTGGGCGACCTGCACAGAAGGACGGGTGGGTGGATTCTCCCTGACAGTGGGATGGCACAGAACTTAAAGTGAACTGGTGGAAGGGAGGAAAGTAGAGCGTCTCCTGCCTGTTGTGTTTGCACGGGAGTGCCTCCAACTCGGGACTGTGCCGGTTTAGTGATTGCCGGTTTAGCGATTTTTGATAATCCTGGGTTGAGAGGAATACAACAGGCCAAACTTGTTTTGGGAACGGGACCTGTCTGCCCCCCCCACACCCCAAATTGTTTATATAACGTCCTACACCTGCTACATTTGGCCTGTGCAGAATCTACCAATGGTATCCACAGCAAAGTCACATTTACCAAACCAACCAACCAAAAAAGCAGCTTTTAAAAATGTGTGGCGGTACTTTGACAACATCTCTGAAGCTGCTACGGTATTCACATTATTCACGTCAGTGGCAAATTCCAAGCAGAATCCATGAAATAAATCCTTAACTGCCATATGATTAGTTTGTGGATTTCACTGTAACAGGATGGAGTCTGAATTAAAAAACTCAGCCTGAGAGTCTTGTTTGCACTGGCGGGCATACCTAGGCTTGGAAGAATTATTGCTATCAGGTGTGTGTGTGTGTGCGCGTGGATGGGAGTATCTGAAAAGGGTAAAGTATGTATAGAGGAGTAAAGGTAGCAGATTTTCAAGGCTTTCATATAGAGTTTTATATTTTTTCAGGGAACACATAGGATCTATCAGAATTACATGGCCTCAGAAATGAGAACTTTGAGTTTCTTATTTATCTGTTCTTCTGTACAAGCACAGTTCACTTCTGAGACGTTTGAATGTGTATCCCTTTCATTTTAACCACAGACTTCCAAATTTGTTTCCATTTGAATCAATTATATTTTGCTTTTCACTCATCTACCTGGATGTAATCAAATAGCAGAGAAATGAAGAAGCCTTCCTCTTAAAGCTGAAGTGGAATTCACAGAGTAAAACCAATATTTATCTTACTGGTGGTTGGAAGGCATACACCTATAAATTTTGCTTTATTGCATACAGACTGTTTTGGTAATTTCTTTCTCTCCTCCCCCTTTTCCTTCCTCATATGAGGCTATGATTTAAAAAGGCCACTAGACTTAAGTAGCTCTTTGCTGAAGTTTTATTTCTTTGAAACCTTTTCACAGAAGTTGCCTTCTACCCTCTACAGCATCTACAGTTCTGGCTTTCAGAGAGGCCCTTACATGTGAGAGGTGGGGCGGGCAGGCCAAGGCAGGTTGCAGGCTTTGGGTCAAAGGATATATTTAGCCCTAAAAACATCTCTTTGGCTGCTTGTTTACATACAGATTGTACCGTTTTCAATCTTTTCTTAACATGCTTTCCAAAATGCAGACTGTTTAATCCCAAGTCTAGTTACCCGTTGAAGAACTTGATGTTAAAAAACATGATATTGAAGGATATGACTTGGTTTAAAGTTTTTAATCTTTTGTCGGGTACAAAAACTGGGTTGTAATGTTGTGCTGTCTCTGACAGTCTTGTTCACTATTCAATAATGTTAATTATACCATGATCATACTCTGTATTAGGAATGGCCAATTTCTATATTTGTGTAACTCCTACCCTTGGGAATGTGTTCCCTGGACTAGTGAGGGGTGGGAACCCTGTGTTTGTAAGGGTTTTTATGGGATATAAATATCAGGCATCTTTTGGTGGGTGGAGGGCAAAGGTGGGATCCAGCAGGTTCTCACAGGTTCCCGAGAGTAGGTTACTAATTATTTGTGTGTGCCGAGAGGGGGATACTAATTGGTGATTTTGCCACGTGATTTTTGCCTTAGTTACGCCCCTCCTCTCAGCAGTAGTGCGCAGAACTTGAAGCAGTCTAGCAGGAGGTGCACCGGTGTGCGTGGCAGCCTGCGCCTGCGTGCATTCGTTTCCCACCCAAGGACTGGCACAGTGGCTGCGTCCATGCCACAGTCCCACCCAGGAAAGCTCCACCCCCGGAATGCCTGGCCACGCCCCCGTCGTGTCCCACCCAGCCCCATTGGCGCTACGCCACAGATTGAATCCCACCACCATGGGAACCTGTTACTAAAATTTTTGAATCCCACCACTGGTGGAGGGTGGTATTTAAGGGTTTATTTGGTTTGGTTTTAATTTGAAATGTTTTAATTATTCCTTGCAAACCACCATGAACCAGAAAGAGTTGGGACATAAATATTTAAATAAATAAACGAGTCTGGGGATAATTTTGCCACATGAGCTGTCTGCCTCGTGAACTGTCTGGCTCCATAATAAAGAACCAGTTCTGGAGAAACCGTTGATTATGATTTGTTAGTTCCATAGGGTGACTGCTGAAATTGTTTCAGGGGTTTGGGTCTCCAGTTGGCTATTCTTGGTTTACACCATTGGTGCACTGTGAGTAATGACTACTAGCAGGAAACAAGGTTTAGCTTCAGAAGTGATTTAGCCATAGCCATTTCATGCTTTAAAAATGGCAAACTTCTGTGAGTGAAAAAGTTGGATTTTACAGCATTATACATACATACAAATTATACATATTTTCTTATGTCGCATAATTTATTCTCTTTTTGCTAGAATGGATAAGGAATTGAACACCCTTCTGCTGGTTCCACATCTGGCTTTTGAAGTTATAAAAGACTTTCTTAGACACTTTCAAGACTTTCTTCATAGTCTAGAGACCGTAGCCATAAAATACAATGTTAGGCACACTTAACATCACTAATTTCGATGGAATTAAGTGTGCCTGTATGTATCAGGCTGTGCGTTCACCAGTCCAAAAACAAATAAAAACAATGGGTGTAATTCATTCACCGGTTGTAGACTTGTATCTCTCTTGTCTCTGTCCTTCCACTCACTTCTACTCTCTTCCTTTGCTTGGTACTCCTATGATTCTTTGTTTTTCTCATTCTGTTTCTTTGAGTGACACCTGCACAGGAAACTCCTTACTATCCTGCTTTCACTTTTATCCCTACAGAGGAGTGCAGACAATTTATACCTCAGACCCATACTATTTGTGACCCAACAAAGTGAAATATGCTACTGTGTAACAGTATGTAACAGACTTCCCTCTGTGTTATACCTCTGAAGATGCCAGCCACAGATGCAGGTGAAACATTAGGAACAAGATCCACCAGACCACGGCCACACAGCCCAGAAAACCCTCCAGAACCAGTTGAATCCGGCCGTGAAAGCCTTCAACAATACAAGAAACATAATTGTACACTTGAGTTAAACATGAGAGATTTCTGTATCAAAGACTTGGGTTAGTGAGGTAGGGGTGCTCATCCACTCTGCTGAATATTTAGAGCAGTGGTCTGCAACTACTTTGAGCCTGTGGACACCTTTCAAATTCTGACGCAGTGTGGTGGGCACAGCCACAAAATGGCCGCCGCATAAAATGGACTCAGTCACAAATATGACTGCTGCAGCTTACCTTCAGTCACTTAGTAAAAGCTCCTGTGGTGGCAACTGCTGTTCAAGCAACATTTTAAAAACTCTGCCCTGCGAAGTACATGCCCAGTAAGAAGCACTGCTAGGCAAAAGGCTCACATGGCCCTTCCATTTTCTAAAAACACTTGGCATGTTCCAGGTAGCGTGGGGCCCATGGGCATCAGGTCGGGGACTCCTGATTTCCAGGTTTCTCCAGTGATTGGGAAAACAAAGACACCGAGACAGTGAAGAAGCTGTAGAGTACATTAAATAGAATAACTCTGACACAAGGAGATCTTATAAGAGAAAAATGGAGTTACTAAACCTCATATCCGCCAAATCATGCTGTTAGGGCACTTGCAGAGGAGAAATGGTAAGTGTTCAGCCCTTTTCCTACTCAACTGAATTCTTTGCAAATGCCTTACCTGGCAGTTTTTAATCCTTCCCCCTCCATAGTTGTGCTCTAAAATGAGATGTGAGCCCAGGTAGGGGAAGAAACAGCCTGGAGGGGGCGCGGGTTTCACCACTGAATCAGCAGACTTAGGGCTTTCTACCCACCCTTGACTGTCTCCTGAAAGTGCCCCCATGAGCCCCCACATTCCCATCGTCTCAGCAAATAAGTGGTTGGGGCCCATATTTGCTGTCAAAACCTAGTTCTACCTTGTACATGCAACTCCTTGGATACCCAGGAAGGCTCTGAAGGAGAAAAGGGATACAAAAACAAACAAACCAGTTTTGGAATTTTGTACCTTTATGTGCTTGTTCACACTGTTGTGAAGGAGGTGTGAAAATTACCAGCATCACAGTAACAGTGCTTTTGCACGTCATCTTTTAGAGCGCGAATTACACCACCCAGGTGAGGAGGGAACAATCACAGGTTGCACAGCTATAAAGTTGTACAGAGATTCAGCAGGCGCATGCTCCGGTTTGTAATGTAATCAGATTTGAGTGTCCTGTTGTAAGGCAGAATTAAGGTTGACTGGATCTGCATTGGTGCTTGCATTGACTATAATATATTGTGTAAGAAAAAGCGAAAGTAGTCTCTCATTTGGGAGGCCAATTTGTAAGAGTGACTGTTAGAAAGCAGTCTCTGTTCATGACCTAAAATGAGCATTCTTGGAATTCCACCAGTTCTGGAATCTACGTTTGAAAAATAAAATGTTGAGAAGACTTGTGTGTATAATAAAGAACTGTGAGAAGGAGCCATAGTCCACATTATAGGCCTGACTGCTCCTTAGAGATTTCTCTAACACTGATGATTTAGTGAAAGAAAGTTTATGATTTCTTAACATGGCACTATTATGGATCATTTGGTTTTCAAAATGGTTCTTGAATGTGGCTACTGAAGAGGCCACAGAACATGGTTGCTGATTGCCAGTGAGGATGGTAGTGTGTCCTGTGTCCGTCAGCAGCTGCTTCAACAGTCTCTGGTAACTAGTCGCATGTGACTCAGTGGCATACCGCCCACGGGGACAGGTAGGGTCAAATGACACTGGTGCAACAGTGGCAGGGTGTGTGTGCAAAATTGCCCCCCCTCCCAAGCTCAGAGGAGCTGGGGAGGCACCTAAAGACAGAGCCAGCCTGCTGCCGCGGCGCCCATCTGAGCTGCCGCCTTCCCTCCCCAGACCCTTGGGGGGGGGGGCTTCTGACCTGCTGCTGCTGCAGTGCCTGTCTGAGCTGCCCCACCCCCGAGCGCGGGGGAGGCAGCACCCAGAGCAGGTGTTGTCCCTGGCCTCTATTTCCCCTCGATATGCCTCTGCTGTGACTAACACCAGTAAATCAAGCTAGATGCCATGTAACTGCGGGGATGGGTGGGTGAGTTGGGGCATTACTGTGGATGGAGCCAAACTTAGTAGGCTTCGACCCTGGCTTTGCAGGCAGTTGTGCCACAACCTTTTGGGTGGCATAAATCTATTAAGCCCTATGGAAGGCTTTCCAGAAGCAGGGTGGTGGTGGTGGTGGTTGGGTTTTTTTGCCTCCCTGTGCTGCTGGAAAGTCCTTTGGGGGCAGCGGGGGCTGTGGATTGGGCTGTTAATCACAGATTGCCAGCAACAATGTCAAACTTGGGGAAGGGGGGCTCATCGTGGTGTGTTTTTCCCCCTTCAAACATTTAAAAATAGTTTGTAACTCTTTACGCACATGAATTCTCTTACTGCTTTCTCAGTCCTCTCTTCTTTATCTGGCGTCTTTATTAGCGGCAGTGTTGCTCTGACATCTTCGTTCCGCTCTTTTTGAAACCGTACGAAAACCTCTAAAACCTATTTCCTTGAGATGATAGTGGTAATTGTGAGATGAATGTATACACCACAAGCAATGGCGTCTCAAACATGCTGCCGTCGGCAGTGGCAAATTATTGCCTGACTCCAGAGTTAGTAGGTGCCTTGTTCATATCCAGTACCCTACATCCTCCTTTAATTCCTTACCCCACCTCAGCCAGGCTGCTGTAATGCTTTATAGTTAGATTGCCAAAGGAGTTCAGGGTCAACTTTGGGCTTTTAACCGCTGGCATTGATCAGGACATCTATTCCGTGTTGCGCTCTCTCTCTCTCTCTCTCTCTCTCTCTCTCTCCTCTCTCTGTCAAAAGGCGACAGATTGCAAGTGGCACTTACAACGTAGAGACTAGGTTGTGATTACCCATTGGATAACATTTTAATTGTGCTTCTGGCACTCTGTCAAGCTAATTTGAACTGCATTTCAATATTACAGCATTTATTTAGGGCCATAACAATATGGATTAATCTGAAATTATAATGCTGGGAGAATTCTGTTGCACTTACTTCCTATTTGCCAAATATTTTAAAAAGGAGGTCCTGAGAGGAAACAAAAACAAAAAAAATCCCTTTCGACCAACCTGTGAAGGCACAGATGGGACCCAAGAGAGGAAGAGGAGAGCAACGTACATTTAGTAAAGACATGGGCAGCTCTTCTGATTACAAAACAAAGTAAATAAAATCATCACAAGTTTTCCTGCTGCCATTTCATTCTTTTTTTTTTGGTCTGCCTTTTTAAACTTCAAGTGGAGAGCATGACAGTGACGACTGCTATCCAAGCTGAATGAAGGCTGGAATTAGCTTGCAGTGAAATTAAAAGTATGAGTGAATTTGCACAAGGAGCGTTCTGTCTACACAAGCAGGTTGGGATAACACTTGCACACCCCTGAGGAAACATGACGTGTGAACCCACAAACATGGGCTGTGGCTATTCCTGTGATTTTTTTAAAAGAAAGTTTTATTTATTTTGCACATATAGACAACATATACAGAAACAGAAAAAGCCCAAATCTGATCTTCCCTCCCCCAGTAGTAATAATAATAAAAGGGAAAAAAACCAGACATCCCTACATAAATATCTATGGCAACTTCCAGCTACCTCATTATGGATCCGAACGCAAATCTAGTTTCATGCTTATGATTAATATCTACATTTTTTTTCACTTTTAGTCCTTATAAAACAACTTTAGTTCAATATACTGTTTTCATTTAAATCTCAAATCCTGCCATTATTTCTCTATTCATATTTGTTTTCAGTAGATAGTCCTCAAAGGGTTTCCAGTCCTTAAGGAAAATGTCCAAGTTTTTGTCTCTTATAAACACCGTCAGCCTTGCCATCTCTGCTTATCTCTGTGACTTTTAAAATCTAGTCTTGTTTTGTTGGAATTTTACTATCCCTCCAGTTGTGTGCACAAAAAATCCTTGCTGCAGTTGTCCTTTTCCTGTGATTTTTTTCACAGCTTTTTGCAATCAGAGAATTGCTGTGGATGTATAGCAATGATTACCCGATTCACACATTACATTGCTCTAACCTTCTCCAAGATGGTCAGGTCAGCTTTGTGGAGATGGAAAAGGTAGTGTGTGAACACTGTCCTTGAGAAATGTGTTTTTGCTTGATCAGCTGAATTGATGACATGAAGCTCCCTTGTTATCGAGCTTCACATAGATGAGATGTTTAGAAATGCAATTGTCTGAACATTGTACACATTTCTGTGGGAATTATTTCGGATGATGTGAAGCTCTTCCTGAGTTTATTTACTTACTGTTTTATCCATATTCCTTTAACAGCCATATTGCATTTACCATTGGGCCACCTGGTCTTGAAGGAGGAGGACACTTCTAGGGCCTTGAGACAGCATGCACTGAAACCTTAATGAGTGATCCATTCCCCTTCTTGACTGTCATTCTTCAGTAATTGCATGTTTAGATCTGTTCAGAGCAAAGTTACTTGCATTCTTCTTTCATCCTCCTTTTAAAATCTGGTTATGGTTTGGGCTTTCACAATGCCTGGTGGCAATGGGTTCCACATGCTACTTTATTATATAAGGGGAAAATACTTACGTAATTCTGTACCTTCCCCATGCTCAAGCCATTTATATAAAACTGCAGTAGCAATGTAAAATGCCTTCTGTTTGAATATAATGAAAACTTTCTTCTCCCACCTGTTAGTAATTTAGCTGTTGAGGACCAGTCTGGCCTTGGTACTATTGTTTTGGCGTTCAAGAAGATGCTTTTTCCCGCAAGTCCATATCTTGAGGTCATAATTAAAAGCTTGAGACGCAATAGACATCAAAAGATAGATCTCTGTCGTATTTCTTTTGTTGATTCCCCATTTAACCTTTTTATGCCATTTTATAATTCTGGGATTTAACAACACTTAGACCCCAGAAAAATAAAATGTAATCAGAAAGCGCCGTCTTCCTCTAGGAGTTTAAAAAAAAAAAAAAAACTAGAGGAAGAAGGTGCTTTACCGATGAAGTGACAGGCAGGCAGAACTGATGTGAGTTATCTGATAGTCTCTTAACATTAATGCATAACTTATTGGAAATTTCCCAGGTTATGATATATGCAGATCTTTTCTTTGTCATGGTTCCAAAGGACTGGAAACATGGTACCTGAGAAGAACTAGGGGTATGGCTGGTGTAACTTTATTTCATTCACTCTCAGTTCCTTTCTAGAAGTTTCTTTTTTGGAAGAAAGGCATTGGTTGAAAGCACTGTGTTCCTGGTTGGCAAGCAGCCAGGCAGACCACATGTAATTATAGTAAAAATCCAAAACCATTCTCAGGGGCCTAAATCTTTATGAAAGGCTGTTAAGAAGTGGGTCATGTGTACAATATTCCATCCTGGAGTACATTGTGGGTATCCCTCGAGAGTATTGTAGCAATGTGTGTAGTCTTAACAGGTCCTCATGATGAGACTGGAAAGTGCCAAGAACTGAATGGGAAATTAGGGAGTGTGGGTACAAACTAACCATGTGTACTGTAGACCTTAGAAGCCCATTTGTTGAAGGACCTGACGAGCTTGTCCTTCTCTGAGGGGACAGCAGCTTATGTTGAGATGATGTCCCCAGTGGTTGTACTAATTGGTTCCTGAGCTGCAAACAAAGTCCTCGGTCAAGTAGCCAGCAAGAAGCTTCCTTTCTTTACACTGTGACATGTGAGGATTTCTGTGTATTGGTACTACCACCATGTTATGATGAATCTGTGGGGAAGGAGTATCATATGGGACCTTTACCTTATACCTTTTGCTTAGTGTTAAGAGTTATCAAGTTGTACCTGCTTTGAAAGGTTTTTATTTCTTCAAGAGGAGATATGGTTTCTAGGCCTTGCTTTAGAAGTTTAGACTTTACCTGGGCCCTATCCAGAGTGTAATCAGTGTTTGGACTCAAGTCTATTTCTAGAATGTGTTTTCTGTCATACCAGGATTCAGTTGATCATAAAAGAGAATACACCACCAGCTTTTCTCTTCAGCTTGCTACCTTCTGGGTGTTCTTTGATGAAAAGTGACCTACCTGATATCAGGTGGCCCACTTTATGGAATGGGCTCCCCAAGCCCAAGTAGATGAAGGGTGTACCATGTTCGAAAACTTTTGGGAGGTGCTATCTGGACAACACTTTCAATAGGGTGTAAGTTACAGACATTTTATTAGATTGGATAGTGGGATTTTATTGTTATTGGATTTTTACATATTTATTGTATAAAAGGTGTGTACTTAGTGTAAACCACAGAGCCATGGGGAGAGGCAGGATAAAATACAAATATTCTTCACCCACCATTGGGGATCCATCAGCAGCCAACACATAAAAGTAGGAGTAGAGAATTCCATGGTATAGAGTGGGGTGGCCAACCTATGGCACTCCAGATGTTCATGGACTACAATTCCCATCAGTCCCTGCCAGCATGGCCAATTGGCCATTTTGGTAGTGGCAGATGGGAATTGTAGTCCATGAACATCTGGAGTGCCATAGGTTGGCCACCCCTGGATAGACCATGCTTTGAAGGCAGGCTTGACTTTTGGCATACCTCATTTTAGAAATACAAGCACAAGGCGTGAAACCCTGCCACAAAATACCCTGCTGTGCCCCAAGCTAGGATATGTTCAAGACTGCAGTCTTTCCACCTAGGTTCTTGTAAGAAAATCCAAGGGCTTGTGTTCGCAATTTCCTCCAGTTCATCCTTGGCTTCTCTTCTTGCTCCATTCCCAAGCTTGCCTTTTATCCAAAATTCAGGAGGGCACACTCTGTGAACCCCTGATCTACAAGGAAGCTGCCAAGAAGACTGAAAGAGGGTCACCGGGGGGGGGGGGGTTGGACGGGTTGAATCATGTATAGAAAGCTGAAGAGTGGAAGAAGGGAGTGAATTGTAGCCTCTAGCACAAGGCAAAAAGGACTTTCGTGGATATGGAAAAGAAGCACTGAGAGCTAGCACGTTATAATGGTGAGAGCATCGTACACAGGTTAGGTTCTCCACTGTGCCAGGAAGATCCCTGGGTGATCCTGAGGCAGTCACTATCTCTCCAGCCTGACCTACAGCACTACAGTTGTCATGAAAATAAAATAAAGAGAATGATGCTGTAAGTTTCTCGGTGGGAGGGGTAGCTGAAAGAACTGTGAATGGTCAAAGCAAAATGTTTTGCTCTCCCCTCAGCCAGTATTTGGAACTCTGAGCCACAAGGCAAAAGTCCAAGCCACAAATTCAAATGTGATTGAAAAATGGACTAACATATTCAGAGCTGAGAGAGTCAAACCACTTATACTGCAGTGAAGTATTTTCCCTATGGGGACATTTTCCATAACTGCCACGTAATGGGGTGTCTACCACCTTTCCCTGAGGCATGATGTGTTGCCGCAGTTGGAATTGGGTTACTATCTTAGGAGGACAGAAGTACTGCTGATTTCATCTGACAACACTTCTGCAGTTATTTAATTAAGTAACAAATCGTTACAATGAGTTGCTTTAATGAGCTTCCAGATATTGTCCTCAAAGATACAAGAGTTAGCATCCCGAGTGCTGGAATTAATACCCTTCTTTTCAGCATGGGGGTTTACACTAAGCAAAACATGAATTTCCACATGTTTGCCATAAAATCTGCAGTACCAAGGTTGGAACAACCCGGTACTGGATCACCCAGGCTATAAACGTGATCTAAATCAATGTACAGGGTTGATGCTTATGCTTACAAATTTAAATCTGGTAGTTTTAAATATTTTCCCCAGATTAGAATTATCAGCTCGGGGACTTGGATCCATTCTTAATTTCTACTGACAGAAGGAGTTTTTATCAGCAGAATATAACTTTCTTGCTCCTCTTCTGTTCCCACCAGCCCAAATTGCTCCTCAAAATATGCTCCAGTAAGACTGGGAACTCCCAGCAGATTTCACCTAAGGGCTTACCCCCGCCCCACTCCAGTTGCAGGCAACAGTGCAACTCTTGGACCTGCCAGGTGGGGTCACTAGAGAGTTCTACACATCATGACACAACTATGCTGTTCTAGTAGTAAAGTATCATTTTTGTATACGCTTTTCAGCTGGTAGCATGTCCAGTCTTCTGTCATTTGGGAAAAAATGGAGTGGATTTCTCCAAACTGCCCTTTTAACTTAAGTGCAGACTATTCTGTGGTCACTTCTGAACATTTTTGCACCTTGGAAAGAGCCCCAATTTTTGTGTACAATGGGTAAGTTTTCTTGGAGGGTCCTTTTCTGCCTTGTTTGGGCAGGTGCAAATCATAGAAGTTCCTGAAAATGGTCTGTATACCAGGTGGAGGTATTTAGGCAGATGTACAAATTGTTGCACTAGGTAGTTGCCCATGAATCAGTATGGTGTCCCAAAGGAGTCAGCGGTGGGTTTTTTAAAAAAAAATTGTTTGGTTCAGGTCCTACAAATTTATTCAATGGCTTTGTCTTTCTTCAGAGGGTTGGGGTTTTTTTACAAATATATCTTGTAAATATAGATGGAAATAATGCACAAGTGTGGGATATTTAATTTAGACGGTGCAGATATATATATTTGGGAATATAGACATCAAATAGGGATGTCGACAGGCCCAAAGGAAAGTATCCTGCCCCTTTACTAGAGGCTCAATGTGATATTTACCAGGTGATGTTGTTTATCTCCATGCCATGAAAGTTTCAAGTGTCCCTGGCTGCCAGCTAAGCCTCTGTTGAAGAGACCAGACATCTTTGTCCAGGATTTTTGGCAATCATACCCGGAACATATGGCTGTCTTCTTTTCCCCTTCTCTACTTGCCTAAACATCTCTGCCCTCTCAAGAGTCAGGAACTGAGCCTATCAATCTTGTGGCTTTCCCTCAGGCTCTCTTCATGGTTTGTCTCTGAATTAGTTACTTAATTTATAACTTGTATTTCTTTCTTCATGGGACCTAAGCAAAACTATGAGTTTAGTGTCCCTCTCGCTGAGCCTTCGTACATTTAATTTTTAAGGTGCATATGTAAGGGTTTTCAGTGTGCACAACAATGCAAGAAGTGGCAAACACAGGTGTCCTACAGGTGTACTCAGAATTAGTCACCATGTAATATGTGAACCACCTTTAGTCTTGGTGTCGTTCCTCTTCCTGAGGAATTCTGTCCTTGCCAAGTTGGGTGGGGATGAATAAAAGTCTCTGTAAGAGATTCCACCCCTTCTCTGTCTCTATCTTGTCATCCCTCATTTACCACAAAACATTCACCACATTTTCCATGTTGGTTGCAATTTATTTTTCAGCCGCCAGCTGCTTTCCCAATCACTCTTTTGCTCAATCTCTCTCCCTCACTCCCTGCTCCTCCCATGCACCCCCCACTGCTCCCAACTTTATTTTTATTATTATTGTAATCATCATCATTATTATTTTGCTATAAATTAAGAAGCATAATCAATATTTGGAGGAGCCTGGTGAGATTTGTTCTATTTGCATAAACTGATGGAGTGGATGTTTCTCTGATATTTCAGCATGTCAGAGGGCTTTATGGGACAGATTGATTGATGAGCAGGACAGGCGAAGATTACATTGGGTGAATGCAAGGCATATAGGGGAATACTTTTGAAGACCCAACTAAGGAAGGACGGGGGGGGGGGGGCGACGACTTCTGCCTGTCTTGCAATGCTACGTGGGTGCTAATTTGTAACTGTTGGCTTTTCCATTCTTATTACTGCACTCGCTAAACTGTTTGCAAAGGGAGCTGCCAGATTGCTGGTTTCGCCACAGGCCATTTCACACTTTTAGGGCCAAAACTTTAAAGAGATTGTCTCAATAAAATATAGCGTTATCGTCTCTGAATGCTGTGGAAATGAGCTGCTTTCCTTAGCAGTGGGGCTGGTGTATTTCCCCCCCATCCACAAACGAACAGCAGTTAATTACGTATATATTTTTTTATTTCCAATGTAATCTACCCACCATTTTATTTGCAGCAATATATCTCTGGATTAGATCACTTGTCTTAACAGTAAATTGAGCCAGTGGAATTTTCATTTAGTTGTTATACTCTCTCTGTTTTCTGACTCACGCACACAGTTTTGACTAGAATGCAACGTACAGGGGATTGTGTGCTCTGGGATGTGGGAGATCGTACTCATGATCATCCATTAGAGATATGGCCATGTGTCCAGAAATGATGAGTCAGCATCATCTGGTAATTGGCCCACAGCCTAGGATTTTGACCTGGGAAGATCTGGGTTCAAATTGCACTGAAACGGAGGATTCGCCTCAGTTTCTTCATCTGTAAAACTGAAATAATAGGAACATGTGTCACCAGACTCCTGTGAAGATGACTGAGATCAGAAAATGTCGCTGCCTACACATGCCTTTCAGAAAAACAACAACTGTTGATTACAACACATGGCTCTGAGAGTTGCCCCCATCGAGCCAATGATTACAACACATGGCTCTGAGAGTTGCCCCCATCGAGCCAATCTCTTCCCTCCCTGGAGCTTGTTCTTGAGAAATGAAATTACTTTCAGCCTTGCATGTCTCCAGGGCACATTTAACTGGATTTTACAGATGGGAAATTGAGGCATAGCGAAATTGGGGGGGGGGGGAGCGTGTGTCACTACTCACATGACAGTTTAAAGAGAGTGGAAAGATTTCAGTGTTCACAGGTCTAGGGAGCATGGTGCATATTTTACCCATGCCTGTATTTCCAGAGACAACAGGGATAGTTCTGGTGACTTCAAATCAGAATTATAAAAGGAACACCTAAATGTATTGTCGAAGGCTTTCACGGCCGGATTCAACTGGTTCTGGTGGGTTTTCCAGGCTGTGTGGCCGTGGTCTGGTGGATTTTGTTCCTAACGTTTCGCCTGCATCTGTGGCTGGCATCTTCAGAGGTGTATCACAGAGGGAAGTCTGTTTCACACTGTGTCTAAGTGAGAAGGGAAAGTTTAGAGTGGTATATTGTCCAGTGAGTGGTATACACCAGCCCCACCCTGGGACATGGACAATATACAGTACCACTCTAAACTTTCCCTTCTCACTTAGACACAGTGTGAAACATACTTCTCTCTGTGATACACCTCTGAAGATGCCAGCCACAGATGCAGGCGAAACGTTAGGAACAAAATCCACCAGACCACGGCCACACAGCCCGGAAAACCCACCAGAACCAACACCTAAATGACTTGCCATCAGCCACGCAGAGGATCTGTGGCAAGAAAGGCATAAGGGTGGGATGTCCCAAGCTAGCATTCCGAGTCCTGGACCATCGTAGATCAATTGAGCTGGTTGTTAAGCAGAGGCCACGAATCCAAAAATATGAATTCTGCAATAAAAATTAAATAATAGACATTGACTATTATTGGGGAGGGCGGTCTAAAAATATAATTAATAATAATAATAAATTAATAATATTAATAGAAATAACAGAAACAGGATTTTGCACGTTTCTGTTCTTTTCTGATTGTTCCTACCCCAGTTGCAAAATCTAGATGTTTGCAGGCTTTTCTCACCAGCATGAACAATGTGTACATGGTTGTGGTGGGTTTTCCGGGCTGTGTGGCCGTGGTCTAGTGGATCTTGTTCCTAACGTTTTGCCTGCATCTGTGGCTGGCTTCTTCAGAGGTGTATCACAGAGGGAAGTCTGTTACACACTGTGTCCAGTGTGTAACTTGCATGATGTGTGCATGCTTTGGGGGAGGAATCAGTATAGGAAGAAATAGGGTACACACATTTTTCTGCCCTGCTATTTTCTGAGCCTTTAATAGAATTACTTTTGTTCATTTTTTTCTTCTCAATCATAACAACAATTTTTCTTCTCCATCATGACAATTAGAAACCTTGTATTCTTTTAAAAAATGATAGAAGGATTCTGCATAAACCATCTGGGCTCTTCATTAGTCCAATGTATGCTATAGTGCAAAGCACAATTATTGCCGTGCAGAGTTTGCACAAGTTGGTTATTGCTACATGTAGGACAACTGACCTATAACATGGATCTCTGTTTTGCTGTTTTTTACTTGACAGTTATAATATGTGTTGCCTGCTACCTTCTGCAACCAACCAAGATCTTGTGCTTTAAAAAAGATTCAGCGTCAAGATTGCCTGAATCCTGCCAGACTGTGTAAATGTGTCCATATTCACTTATTTTGCTGTTTATTCTGCTAGTTTCGGACAGAGAATTATGTAGCATAGTGAAGCTCTACCTCCAAGCATTCAGGGTTTTAAATTTCGTTTCTCATCTTTACCAGCATTTGGAAGTTCAGAAAACATTGCCCACATACTTGCAAGTCATTTTTGCAGTGGCAAAGTTTGGGTATTTGTTTAAAAACAAAAGTGAGATAAAGGGCGGAGAATGTAATGGTGCTGAATGCTTGCTCAATTGCGCACAGAATACAGATCCTAGTTATGACACACGGATGCCACTGCATGATTGCTGTATGTCTGGAGAATAACAACCTAAACAAAGAATAATGGAGAAAGAAAACAGAGAAAGGAGATGGAAATGTTAAGGAGTACAAAGAATCCAGTGGGGGCTCCCTTTGTTTTTTGCTGCAGTCACCAAATTCCCATATCATCAACGTTCCCTTCCCTTTCTTGCAAATTAAAGCTGCTGAACTGTGGGCTGAAGGGCCATTCTGGAGCACCAGTAAGAAGTCTTGTTTTCATGACCCAGAGCCTGGGCTGTACCAATTCAGACCTCGGGGGGGGGGGGGGGGCGGCTCATCTGACCAATTTTTTAAAGAAATCCCTGCATATATTTTTTACAGCTCACCTTTCTGACATAATGTTGAGAATACTTGAGGTAGTGTAAATAGAATTCTGAACAGGTCACCTTCCCAGGCATTTTATAAGATCTAGACTTTCTTAACTTCAGCAAGGCTGCTGTGCCAGACCATCCCCAGGGCTGCTGGAAAGAAGGATTTTGACCCAGCGGAATGATCTACTTGACATGTCATTTTTTTGTTTGCACTGAGCATTTTTTTTGTATGTTCAAGCATTCAGTCTTTTGACTCCCCACAGTCTGAAGTGGTATAAGTTCACCACAGGTTTACCATTGCAGAGAGAACTATGGTTACTTCTGCCAACGGTTGAAGATACGCAGGATTAATTGATGCAACTGTGCTTTATATAATTGTATCTGAGAACTGGAAGCTGTGAATATTCATATCCGATGGGTAATGATTGATGCATCCATGAAGGGTTTAAAGCTAGAGAATTGCATGAAATGAGCTGAACCCAGTTCTTTTGTGTTGGGGGTGGGCAGGCACTATACCACAGATAAACCTGAGGGCTGGGCAGCCTCTTTGTATAGGAGCCAATGTGGCCTTTTTATTTTATGATATTTTTACCTACTGTTTCCCAACCCAAGCCAGGCTCAGGCCTAATTGGTAGACTGTTGAACTAGGATTTGAAAGACTTGGGTTCAAATCCCCTCTCTGCCATAAAACTTGTTGGGTGATCATACTAGATAGAGCAAATAGTGAGAAATAAATATTGGGAAAGATGTTTTCAATTTTTGAACAAATCAGGAAAATGGAATGTTGACGAGCATGATACTTGTCTCTGAAGGCATTTCTTTCTTCAGTGCTACTGCCTGGCTTCCTGCTGAAATGGCCAAGAGGCCGTGAACCCTGGAAAGGACACACAGACTTTCTTCTACCAGTGTCTCTGCCTGAGTCTGCACAGCATCATACAATATTGGCTTCCTAAAACTATGTTGTTTGTAGGGGTGCAGTAATTTCACAGGAGCTTAGAAAAAAGTGCAGGATATGGCAATGGGCAAAAAATGCAGCATCTTAAAGAACTGGGGCTTTTGTTTCTCAAAGAAAGTATGCAGCCCTTACGGCTGTGAATGCATACTTGAAAATGTATGGCCAGGTTTGATTTCAGAAGCCAGAATGGTGGTGGCTTTTCTATAGTTGAGGGAATTGTGTGTTTGTGTGTGTGTGTGTGTACGCGCGCATGTGTGTGTGCATGCAAGCATCTTTGTGTGCAATGTTCTTGCATTTCCCTGTGAATGATTTATGAAACTTGAACATGTCTATTTCATTTCAGTGAGAGGTACACAGGCTCATTTCTCCACTGATTATGTCCAAGGTGATTATCAGTTGTTTCCACAGGACTTTTTCCCTTCTCAAAAGACTGTCATAAGCTACTGTCATAATGGGTACATGCAATATATTTGCATTGGTTCTAGCTAAAATCATAATATTTTCATATTTTTAACACTATGTACACCACAGAAACATATGCAACTCCCTTCAGAGGACTCTGGCAGTGCACTCAAAGTTTCAAAAGACATGTAAACAATTCAGACATTTTGGTTACACCAGGAATATCATGGCAGTCTTTACATTTACCCATTAAATGGGCACCCATCCTCAAGTAGCTAAGTGAGATAGCAACTTTCCCATGGTTGAACAGTGAACTTTATTACCAAACTGGGATTTGAACATGGCTCTTTCTCAAGTGCCATGTCACAAAGGCTTTAGGAAAATGTATCAGATTCCTGCAAATTTTGTTTATTTTGCACCAAGCAGTTTTTGACTACTCCAAGTGAAGATGGTAAATATTTGCCACAACTCCACCTGGTAGGAAGAACCAAGAGACATATTCAGCTATACATTTTGTGTGTGTGTGTGTAAAATAAAACATCTGTATTATATGCATGTAACCTTTGCCCAAATAGCAGCTTTCCATCTGAGCTAGCTAAGCATCTTGCTGCTGGCTTCAGTCCTGGATCCATGATGAAATCGGGGGAAAGCTGAAGAGAGACCCCAGCCAAAAGGTTCAGTGTTCTGTATTTGCTCCCCTGCCCCACCCTTGCTACATGAGTTTGCACAATGTTCCCTCTGCCTTTTCTCCCCACAATTTGTCACCACTCCCCCACTGTACGTTACCCTGTGATTCTCCCTGAACAGAATTACTCATCCAGGGAACATAGTGTTTGTGAGGGAGGAACCTGCTCTAGGGATTGCTAGACTGGCCAGGAATAGAGTAGTTTTCTGGCTGCCTGGATATGAGAAACCATGGATATGTGGGAGAAGCCAGGACATCAGTAGGGTGGAGGCTACCATAGAGGTACATATTGTGTTAGTAAGTGATGCCAGACTTCGCAGTGCTCCGGCAGGATAGCTCATACCTATTGCTTTAAGAAAACCTGGCCGCCCTCTGTTTGCTGCTGGTGGGAAGATAGACCCAGGGCACTCATTAAAACATACTGATTTCTTCATTGGGAAAAGTGTGTGGAAGTGTGCATGTATACATCTGGATATTTTGCCTTACAAATCTATTTGGTTGGTTTTGTTGTCCAAATGGCTCTGGAACAGAGCTGAGTTCTTGGGAAGGGACCATAGTATAGCATCTGCCTTGCATTCAGAAGGTCCCGGGTTAAATCGCTGGCATCTTTAGTTAAAAGGCTCATATGGGCAGTGATGCAAAAGACCTCTGCCTTAGACCATGAAGAACTATTGTCAGACTAGACAATACTGACCCCAATGGAGTAATAGTCTGACCAGTTGTAAGGGAAGAGAATTTGTTTTGGGGTAAATACTTTCTAGGGAATACTCCTGCCCTTACCCCATAACTATACAATTAGAAATTGAACAGTTATATTCGCTGCATCTTCCTTGTGGGAATTTTTCTTCATATGTTGAAATTATGCTTGTCTGATAGCTGTCCAGGAGTCCTGCCAAAGGGAAAAGGTGGCAGTGCTAGCTCTTATCTTACTTTTCCCGAAGGTCTGTTGAGAAAGATAATTCCCTGTAAATCCAGGGTGTCTGTGTTCACTGCAGTAATAGTGTAGAGCAGGGGTGTCCAACTCTGGCGTGCCAGCAGAGGCTGATGGGAATTGTTGTCCATGAACATCTGAAGTGCCGGAGTTAGACACCCCTGGTGTAGAGTCTTGTATGTGGCATCCTAAGATGCTTAAATTCTGGGTCTTGTGTTGCTAAGCAGAAGAAGAAGGTCGAGTCCTCTGAAACTGCAGAAACCAAGAAAAGCTACCAGATGAGGATTTCAGTGGGAAAGGTAGGAGAAAAGAATATTCAATACATTGTCTTTTCCATCAAATTACCATTTCTTGCCCTCCTTCTCTCCCTTGAAGATATTTTGCACAGTCCCATCACTGGCATCCTTTCCTTCTTTAGTTTGTGCATAAAAAATAAATATAAAAATCCTTTGAAACATGAAACTGGGAGATGAAATGGATTAGCAAACAGGTGTATTTAATCAGTTTTATTCAAATCACAGAATTTGTGTGCCATTACTACAGATTTTTAATTGGGTAAAGTAGAGAAGAGAAAGACAGGCAGGTAAAAATAGCTCACAGTGATGTTAAAGTAGAGCCCCCTCCTTAAATCCCTGTTGTGATTTGCTGAAAAACTGGAAAACCCTGCTGTTATATGGGGAGTGACTTGGAATGGGTTCAGCACACCATGCTTTTGAGCTTAAGGCTGCCTTCTCGTCCCTTGATGTGAATTTCGAAATGAACACATTGCAGTTCCGTACCTACATTTGTATGGTTTGAAAAGACCCAGTGAGAGCTTATATCTGATTACAATTAATTACCTGTAATTCAGACCACTTTGAGGCTATTTTTCTTCTGCTGGCTGTTAATGCTGGGCGTTGATTATGGCCTCACTCAGACGCCTCTCTGATGAGATTCACAGGTTGGGGAGGTGGGGAATGGGAATTTCAAGGCTGAGGAAATCCCCAAGCGGGAGAAGAGAAGTAGATCTAATTGGACAGTGCCATGTAGATATTGTGTTCAGGTGCTACCGCACGCCACCACGTGTATACACAAACAGAGGGCCTAATGGGAACTGCCCGATTTGGAAGGGCATGATGACGCTCGGGGAATCTGTATGGCTTGTTTGTTTTGGAAAGGAGAGGTCTTTTTGCATGCCCTTGAACACAGGGGGCTGGCAGCATAATGGAGACCTGGGCATAGCACAGCTGGCTGTGCATCTGCGTGGAGAGCTCAGGCCTGCCGATGTTGAGCTGTGCCAGAGGTACATAATATAAATTGTTGGATGGGCTGCTAACGAGTCTTGCCTGCCAACAAACTGGGCTCACAGCTCATGGGTTATGCCTCATTTTGCACTGCTGTACTCTTGTGTTCTGGAGAAGGAGCTCCCATTTTTTTCAGTGGAAGGACAACTGATGGGTTTTTGTCTTGGTTTGGGATATTCTCATTCGTTCCAGCAGCTAGTTGGGAATGAGCCGCCCATAGCTCCTTGAACTGTATTATTACTGTCTCGCTGGTCACCAAATTGAGTCTAGGAATTTATTCACACCATCATAAGCAACCCACATTTTTCTCAGGAACTCCTTTTGGAAATAGTTGGTCAGCATATGTGAGATTTACAGATGTGGGGGTGGATGTTTCAGGACCACCTACTAGTTAAGAAAGGCTTGGCAGCAATTCAACCCT
This sequence comes from Sphaerodactylus townsendi, assembly GCF_021028975.2. Classification (NCBI taxonomy): domain Eukaryota; kingdom Metazoa; phylum Chordata; class Lepidosauria; order Squamata; family Sphaerodactylidae; genus Sphaerodactylus; species Sphaerodactylus townsendi. The sequence goes on along the minus strand of NC_059427.1, from coordinate 128,493,846 downwards.
TTGAGCCAAGGTAGCTTCCTACAAGTGGTCATTGATACTGAAAACAGTGGGAATGGTTTGGCTGCATGTGGAGAAAGTAAGTCTTTGGTCCTGGCCAACTCAAGTGATCACCTCCAGATATGGCAATCTGGGCATGTAAACTCACATGCCGCTGAAAGCCACATTTTAAAAAATAAAGTTTATTTTAAAAATATAACATACAATACCAACAAAATCTTTCCCTTCCATAGATCCATCCTCTTCCCTAAGCCTAAAGAAAGTAAAATTTAAACACAAAGACAAGTTACTGATTTCCTTTGTCAATGTGCATGTTAAGCCTTTGAGGAACATGGGACATTTTACACCATTCTCTGCTTTACCTTTATGAAATTGAAATTTAAACCTCTAATGGCATTAAAAATATATAATATGCAATAGGCTTGAAGAATATAAAATTTAAGATAATTAAATAAAACAATCTTTTTTTTTAAAAAAAAGAAAGGATTAAAAGATCTGTTTGGTGAAAAATTGGGAACATGTGGTGACGACGGCACACAGAAATCTGGCCGTAGGTTCCAGTATTGAGGCAGAGTTGCTATCTAACAAAAACAGAGTTTGGGCAGCATCCACGATGCTGTCTAGGCCAGAGAAAAGGGGTTCAAGTAAGTTTTTCCGCACAGAGTCATAAAAAGGGCAGTGGTGAAGGACATGGTGGACAGTTTCTTCCAATCCAGCGGTACAACTGGAAGTTCTATCAGTGGTTGCAAATTCAGCTATGAGTTCTCACATTAAGAAAACTGCCTTATGAGTATTTATTTATTATTTTATTATATTAGTATCCCAACCACAGTCAGGCTCAGGGTGGCTTGCAACCAATAGAATATACTTCAAAAGAAACACTAAAAACAGATGAGATTTCCAAAAAGTAGACCTGTGAAGAATTGTATTCATCAGAACAGAAGAATTTATAAGCAGGATAAGATGGGTGCGTGGTGATAATAGTGCATACGTATGCCATCTTGCTCTCTGAGGTGCTAACTGAGGTGAAGACAGTATTTTTAGTATATTGTCACAAGTACACAGTGAACGGAAACACCTGTGCTGTGCTCTCATGTCCTTATAAGATGTCTGCAGAATGACTGAGGGGCTTTTTCTCAATGAAGTTCTGTGTTTTTGAGCTCATGTTTGTCTTCAGGTATCCCAGAGGATCCATTCAAACTTTGCATGTGTTCCTTTTCAATTGGTCAGAAGCATTCATCCTGATGCACCAGAATTTTATGAGAACAAAAGTTGGCAATCCTCCTTATGGGCCATGTGATTTGCCAATGCATGATGTATGGCATTTGGGTTGGCCTGCACTGGGTATCATGCTGGCTGTTTTTTTAACACTTTGCCCAGATCCTTCTTGTTACAACGACAGGGTTGTTCCCTCCGGCCTATTCCATACTCAGAATTTTTCCAGGCCAAAACAGTTGAGCAACTCTGCCCCTAGAGTCAGGTTACGGTCTTCTTTACACCCACTGGCTGCTCTGGCCAGTCCCTGACTCACGCTTTGGTATGTTAGGGCTAATGGAAGGGAGGAAGGAGCATCTGAGGGGCTAAGTAAGATGGGGTTCAGCAGAGCCATTTTGATTGTGCTGCTTTCTCATTAAGGTTCCTTTGGGTCAGGTTCCCTCTTGTTCTGAGCCTTCCTTTCTCTTGCTTTTCAAAACAATGGTGAAGAAATACTTAAAAGCTGTGAAGCAACCATCTTGGAACATTATTTTGGGGAAGTAACCTGAGATCAGATACCTGAAAGGGAGGTCAACTTCTGAATCTCCAATTTTGTAACAAGAAAGCCGATGCAAGAAATGTTATGTTTTCCTGCTTCACTGTGTCATAGACACTGTGTCACAGACACAGTTGTGAGTGGGATGTGATCATGTGTAAACCCAAATACAAAGGTGGGTTATGTGTGTCCTTCTGGTTTTGTGCTTCTGGTGTGTGACTATGATTGGTACTTGGCATTACATTTCTGTTATTTCACAGAGTGGCTGTAGTCTCCCTATATCACTGTGGTATTTACATTTTTATGTGTTTACTTCATGTATAGTTCACCATTCTCTCCAGTGAGAACCCACAGTGGCTTCCATAGTTCTGTTGTCCTCCATGTTATCATCACCTTGTGAGGGATGTTAAGGTGACAGCAAGCTTCCATGGCAGAGTAGGGATTAAAATTTAGGTCTCCCAGATCTTAGTTTAGCCACTATTCTACATATGTGATTATGATTGACTGTTTCCTGGTTTTCATTCAGAGATGTAGCAGTGGATGGCTTTGGTCCATTCTGAGTAGTATGCTACAAGAAAAAAATATATATGCATCACTTCTTTGATATATGAAACATATGCCGAATTGTTTATTAGGGGCTCCGTTTGAGCCAAGGCATAACCCCAGAACCCATCTCCAGTGAGTGTCAGTGTAGTGTAGTGGTGAGAGTATCGGAATAGGATCTGACAGACTTAGGTTCAGATCCTCACCCTGCCTTGAAAGCATGCTGGGTGACCTTGGGCCAGGCATGCATTCTCAGCCTAGCCTATCTCACTGGGTTGTTGTGAGGATAAAATGGAGGAAAGGAGAATGATGAAAACCACTTTGGATCACTGGGGAGAAAAGCTGGGTATAAATGAAGTAAATAAAAATAGTACCGTAATGCCAGAGTTCAGTACTAAAAAGTGAAATACCGATAGTGCTCTCGAACATGTATAGCATGCCTTTTACCATGTATTAAAGGGGAAGAATCCATATAACATAGATGCCAATGTAGGCATCAGCTCCAAAACCTCTCAAGGTTGTATATATGGGGTTCTTTTTTTTTGCTTTTCTGCTTGGTCCTCTACTTTAAATCAGCTGTAGTAGTTCTGATCATAGAGTCTGTCCATAACTGGCAAGACACTTCCTTTGAGGCTAAAATGGCTCTGATTCAGTCTCTGGGTATTGACTAAGATGGTGGCCACTGTATTTCCAGTTGAACCTTGAGCCTAAGTTTGAGCCACATTCTAGTTGCCAAACCTCTTCCCAGCAGTGCCGCTTTTGGCCGGCCTCTCCTACAGAACTCCGCTTCCTTCTCTAATCACTGACTGGGAGCTGCACAGCTGTTTCTCTGAGCACTTCCCACACACCCCTGAGAGGCTGTGGCTGTGTGAGGCCTCCCCCACTTGCCTGTTTTGTGGGAGTCAAGCTCAGCCTCTGACCTGTGTCCTGGGCTCAGCTACAACTTTCCAGCCACTGAATAGCCTGCTCCTTTTTCAGGATGTGAGCATGAACCTGAATGTGAGTGGCTATGGGGTGCAGCTGTACAATTCCAGATAAACATGCATGAATTCAGACACGCTCAATATGTCAGTCTTAAGCTTCCTCATGTCTGTCAGTCTGTTTCTTATCTTTGCCTGTTCTGCTCCTATATCTCAATCCCAACACATGAACTTTCATGCTGCCTCTGTATCTCTTCTAGGGTTCTTCCATCTCCCAAGGTCAATCTACTTTCTAAACCTTATATATCTTCCTCGGAGTAATTCAGTCCCAGCCTGTTGATCCTCTGCCTATAACTTCTCAACCCAGCTAAAGCCATTTTTGCAGCTTAGCCGCCAATAGTACTAGTCATAATAATATTTAGTACTTTATTGTGCTTTTTGAATGTTCAGTGTAATTCACATATATGCAGATGGAGCTCAACAGCCTGTGCCATGAGCTTTGATTCTTTCTTTTGGAGTTGCTTTACCCAGCATCCCTGACTGGTAGGTGAGCTGCAAGAGGGCTATTGCTTCTTTCCAAGCCCTTAAAACAAGTTAAACCCCTCCTTTTCTCTCGGTGTTTGATTATGCCCAATTTGTATTAGTGTGAACTGATGGTGTGAATGCCTAACACCTTTGTGGGTGAACTGCGGTGTCATGAGACCGGAATAACTAGTGACATTTACAAGAGCTTTCCTCCCTATGGACCTGGAAGCCAGAGTATTCTGTTCTTCTTCAGGAATTTCAGGACAGTCCAGTGAAAGGGATACACCTCAGATTGTGTTGGACAATCAGTCATCTTTGGCCGGGTGGGTCAGGTTGGTCGGTTGACTCTCGGTTAAATTATTTGTGAATAAATTCCAGCAAAATCCCCACAAAGTGTATGAGTCACAGATGCCAGAGACTTGAGAGCATGGCTGGTTTTAGAGCCGTAAAGGAGATGCACCTTGAACAAGGAGACCTACAGAAAGCAGATGTGTGCTAGCTGAATCACAGAAGGTCTGGCAGCCGGAGAAGCGAGAGGCCCAGGCTGAAGGGTTTGGATCACTAGAAGGTGCCTTGCTGGTGCCCAACAGCAATAGGGATAATGAATAGCCACTGCTATAGCAACAGAGGTCATCAAATGGCCTGTAAATGCCAGAGCCAACTCTGTGGAGAATGTGCATAAGTCATGACCGTTTGGAGTGGTGCTTCTTGGGCTGATATAGTTAACTGGATAATATGGAGCTACCTGGACTTCATCTCTATCTTGTCTCATTCATTAAGGACCTTGTGGCAGTAGTGGTATCCCTTCCCTTTTTGATAGAAATCTCAATACAGCTGACATATTTGAAGGCTTCAAAGAAAAGAATATGCTGAAGCAATGATGTCTGAAATTAGAGACTTCTGTTTCTTTTTTAGTGTGTCCAGGTGGGGTAGGGGATTGATATTGTCTGAAAAGGGCATTGCCTATAAAATAAGGGACATCTATCTGGACCTTAACAGTTTGCGGCTAATTAAATAACTTTATCTGAACTTTATTGATGCTGCTTAGAATTCCTGAATCCCCATATAGATGCTAAGCTGTTTTGAGAGGGAGGTGATAGAGCTCAAGTAATTCTAACGTTTTTGCGCGCACACAAATCCTAGAAGCTTCCCAGCGATTCTGTGATCTCCTCTTGTACTAATCACCACATTTCCCTCACACAAGAAACAGAACATCAGAAGAGCTTCAGGTAGCCCACAGAGTGTTAGCTTGAGGGCCACATGACTTTTGAGCAGAAGGGAGGTTTGTTCCCCACCATGAAACAACTGTAAGCCAGGAGCTGATGTGGTGATTTGGGCTTGGTGACACCTGGAAGGAGTTAAATGAGAGGTAGTGATTGGATATGAAACCCAGAGCTGGAAATAACAGCCACCTAGGGAGGTAAACGTTGCAGAGTACTAATTTAATTGGGAAGGAAAGAAGTCCAAGATAGGAACCGTTTACAAATCAAGGTGTGGAGTGTCAGTGAAGAAAGGGACAAGGTATTCTAGTCTTAGCTAAGGATCTTAGCAGCACCCAGTCTGGTTTGATTGCTTTGGTGTGATGATTTTGCAGTGGCTTCCCTGTTCCACAACAGGAGATCCCAAGGTATGGTTAGCACATGATGTAGTCATTCCAAGCCTGTCCCATAAGGATTTGGGGGCCCTGCAGACAGGGCTTTTTCATACACAGTCTATAGCTCAGAGGAAGTTCCCTCTCTTTCTTTGAGTCCAGCTAGTCATGTTTGTTTTTAAAGAGTGGAGTATCTGTTCACATGACACAGCGAAACTGGGGGAGTGATACCCCTCGTGCTGTTTCTGTGCTAGAAATTGCTTGGGGGTGCAGAAGCCCCTACTCCTGCTGCGGAGTGGCTCTCCTTAATTTTTAATGGGCATTTGCAGCCGCTTCTGCGTGGCTGTGTGGGAACTCAGACCTAGCTCTTTAAAAACAAGCACATCAAGTTTGGTCCTTAGTCCAGCCCTCGAGCAGAGCTGCCTGGCTGCAGCTCCTTCTGCTTTGGAGGAGCGACTGTTGCACCCATGTTTGGATGATATTGGTAGGTCTCGGTTTCTAGCTAGTCACTTCCCAGCTGCCCACTGTGGACACCCTAATTCCACAGGACTAATACTTGCAGCCTGTCCAGTGGGTCACCACTTTCACTCCCATTTATGGCACACATTTTTTCCCCTCATTCCTCAGCCGTCAAGTGAAGAATCTCCATGATCTGAATCTCCATCATTATTCTGGCAGGGGCTGATGGGAATTGTAGTCCACGAACATCTGGCGGGCCATAGGTTGGACACCCCTGATCTAAAGACTGCAACAATTTGTGATTAGTAAAGTTTTGCCTGCCATTGGGCGGAAACCACCAACACAGTTCTGTGAACTTATTTCCATATGGGAATGAACGTGGCATGGGGAAGAGACTTTCCCCCAGACGTCAGAAAGTACAGTACCTTTTATCTGCTTACAAATGACAAATTTGTTATTCAATGCAGGGGGAAATTAGGGAGCATTCTGAGCCTTCCAGGCAATACTTGAACTTCTCACAAATCAGCAGAGTACGACATCCACTGTCATTAAGCATTTTTTGGCAGCACTCCAACCCCATTGGACATCATGCGGGCTATATCGCATTCACTTCCTGTGAAGAGGGAGGCTACAAATAAGGAGATCCTTTCTCTCAAGGAGCATAAGCAGACCACCACTGAGATGTAGTGTCCAGTGAGTTCAACTGAGATCTGGGAGTTCAGGGTTCACATTCTCCCTGTCCCATGAAGCTAGCTGGATGAACTTGGCAAACCAAACTACCTTACAGGGTTGTTGTGATAGTAAACCAAGAAAACTATGTATGCCACTTGGAGACCCTTGGAGGAAGAACAAGATAAAAACATACTAGATAGATGGTATAGGGCTGATTGTCCAAGTAGCATTAGACATCAGCGGGTTGGTTTTGGTGATTGCTTTCCTTTATAAACGACATTTTGTGCAGCCTAGAGATTTTCTGCTTCTGCATGTTAATGTCTGTGGTAAAATGCTATAAGGGTATGGCAGTGGTGTAGTACCAACGGGGAGGGGAACGTGATGCCCCGGGCATGTGCAGGTGCGGTGGCGGGGTGTTCGGGGCAGGGACATGGCAGGGGCGCAGGGCACGTGTGTGCCCTGGGCACAGTTTCCCCTAACTCCGCCCTAGGGTATGGCCCCAAGACCTTCTTTTCAGAACCAGAGGTCAGTTTTGGAGTATGTTGAGTGAAGAAGGGAGAGGGGCTGAATTTTTCACCGCTAAATTACTTTGGGGAGAGGTTCCAGACAGCATTGAGTCAGCATGGTGTAGTGGTTAAGAGCAGATGTATTCTAACCAGGAGAACCGGGTCTGATTCCCCACTCCTCCACCTGAGTGGCAGAGGCATATCTGGTGAAGCAGATGTGTTTCCACACTCCTATATTCTTGCTGGGTGACCTTGGCCTAGTCACAGTTCTTCGGAACCCTCTCAGCCCCACCTACCTCACAAGGGGTCTGTTGTGGGGAGAGGAAGGAAAAGGAGCTTGTGAGCCACCTTGAGTCTCCTTACAGGAGAGGAAGGTGGACTATAAATCCAAATCTTCTTCCCCTTCTCCTTCTCCTCCTCCTCCTCCTCCTGCTCCTCCTTCTTCTTTTCCTGCTCCTGCTCCTCCTCCTTCTCCTCCTCCTCCTTCTCCTCCTCCTCCTTCTCCTCCTCCTTCTTTTCCTGCTCCTTCTCCTGCTCCTGCTGCTCCCTCCTGCTTCCTCCTGCTCACTCCTGCTCCTCCTCCTGCTCCTCCTCCTCCTCCTTCTCCTTCTTCTTCTTCCTCCTCCTCCTCCCCCTCCCCCTCCCCCTCCTCCTCCTCCTCCTCCTCCTCCTCCTCCTCCAGCATCTCACGGAGAGAGGCAATGCACTTTTTTCAATGAGACTATTGGGCAAAAAGCACTGCTGCCTTCATGACAGCTGCTCTGGGAAAGAAATATCCCCCACCTTCTCACTGCTCCCACACCATTCATGAAGTTATGACTACTCCTGTCCAGTATTAAAAGGGGAAAGTTTTTTTCTGCTAAGGTGGAAATTCCCTTTTCCTGTCACTTATTGAACAACCGGGAAAACAGCACAGCCTACTTTTTCCACAAAAAGTGTTAGATGGCATTCCTCCCAGTCCAAAGTTTTCTTGCTGAGATTTTTGGATCTTGTGTGCGTCTTTGCCAGTTTTATTGGAATTCAGATTATTATTTTTTGGATTTCCAGTGGCTGGGGAGGAGTGAAACCCCCTGCGGAGGGGAACCCAGCAAGCTTTGGGCTTAATTGCAGCCACAAGAGAGTTTGAAGCAATGGAAAAACATGGGAAATAGTTGCTCTCTCAGCCTTTCTTGGGTTCTTAAATGAATGTTCCCCTGTTCCCAAACATCCTTCCACACCACCCTGTTCACATATTGAAATGAAATAGTCACGTAAAGCCAATTGAATTTCAAGAATTTAGCTGGACAGGACCTTAGAACTCAATTTGATAAATCAAACCTTACAAGTAGAAAACTGCCTGCATAGCTCCATCAGTTGGCTTCCACTGCTGTCCTTTGAGTACTGAATTCCAGAGAATGACTTCATAGTTAAGAACCAGATTTGTTCAGTGGGGTGAGTCGAACTTGGGGGTGCCAGAGGCCCAAGCACAAGCTCAGCAGGTCTCCTTTAAAATTACAGTGGGTGAATTCACAATTTTGAGCAGGCTTTAGAAGCAAAGTAAATTCTATCTAGACCTTGAAAGCTCAAGAGAAGATTGCCAGCGTCTTTACATTGTGCTACTAGTCAGGTTGATAACTAACCATTAGAAAAAAACCCACATGACTCTTGGACTTTATCAACAATTTGATCTGGACAAGATGAAGATTTTTTACTTCACTCTGGCCCCTTCTGCGCATGCAGAATAATGCACTTTCAATCCACTTTCATAATTGTTTGCAATTGGATTTTGCTATTCCTCACAATAAAATCCAGCTGCAAAGTGCGTTGAAAGTGGATGGAGAGCAGTGGTGGGATTCAGCCGGTTTGCACCACTTCGGCAGAACCGGCTGTTAAAATGGTGCTTGTATGCAACCAGTTGTTAAATTATTTGAATCCCACCAGTTGTTAAATTATTTGAATCCCACCACTGATTGAGAGTGTATGATTCTGCCTGTGTGGAAGGGGCCATAGGTTAACATTGTCATCTACTGATGTCTGCAGAGTAAGATGTAGCTAAAGGCACAGGAACAAGGTCCTATGGTTGCCCTGTGTAGCTGTAGTGCTGCCAGGTCCCTCTAGACCCCAAAAGAGCTCTTGCACCTTTGAAAAAACAATTTCATCGGATGTGGTTATAGCTGTGAATTGCAGGATGTCTGAAAGATTTGTGCATTTATTTAAAACACTGCTCCTCTTCCAATGTGAAAAGGTGCAGTTAAAAATACACAGTTGAAAATAAGCATGCAATGCACAGCAATAAATGACTGAACTGCTAAAATAAGCTATAACACCAATGGCATTAATGTCTGAATTGCCGTTACTTGTTCATTAACAACCGCACTGAATCTGGAAACGCCCTGTGGAACAAAACTGTCTTGCAATCCTTTTGAAAGTCAACCAATGAAGGCACACTCTTCATCTCTTCAGCAGTCAATTTCATAATGTTATTACTTCTATGGAGCAGACCCTGAACACAGTTTGGATGAATGAATGCTTTGAATGGAAGGCATCACTAGCAGGGACCTCTGAAGACCTAAGTTCCCAGCTGAGAATGGGGAAAGCCGAGGATGAGCCTATTCCCAAGAACAATCAATAAATTCACAGCAGAAAAACATACTCAGACTAAGTCAGCCAAGAAAGTGAGCCAATCTTCTGTGTTAAGGTATTGGGACCTTAGGTCATCACAGCAGTCCCTATTATTGGTATCTTCCTTTCAAACCATGCATTATATGGCTAATATGTATAATATAGAAACGCTAGGAACAAAAGCCACCAAGTCATGGCCACATAGCCTGGGAAACCCACAACATTCCAGTTGTGAAAGCCTTTGACAATACAACAAACACTTTCTCTCTCAAGGAAGTGCACATATAACGAACGCTTTCATTTTCTTATGAGAGCCAGTGTTGAATAGTGGTCAAGAGCCACAGGATTCTAAATTGGAGAACCGGATTTGTTTCCCCATTCTTTCCCATGAAGCCTGCTGGGTAACCTTGGGTCAGTTACAGTTTTTTCAGAACTCTTCTCAGCCTACACGAAGGCGGGCTATGTCAAACCACTCCAGAACATTTCTCGTCTTGAAAACTCCGCAGGGTCTCCAAAAGTCAGCGGTGGCTTGATGGCGTTCATGCTCAGGCACCTATGCATGCGTGTGCAGTTTCTTTCTTTTTGTCCTAATCCTTCTAGAGGTTGCAAATTGGATCACGCTACTTCCGATGATTGGTACGGGCTCGCTTGTTGAAACGCTGCTTCTGAAAAGCTCCCTGCAAATAACCCATCTGAACAACACTCCTACCTGCAGCCTCTTCTCTTCACTGGGCGTGCCTTGCGAACAGGCAGATGGGTGGCCATGGCCTGACTTTGGGCTAACAGTGGCAAGCTTACTACACAGGTGGACTGGTCTGCCAGGATCCTGATAAAACTATTGCAGCTGCCCTCCTTGCCCTGCCTGTGGCAATGCAATGCACATCCCCAGCAGCTGGCATGTGCTGCCTAGATCTTTAACCTTTTGTACCCCCTTCCAGTTTCTCATCTCCATTTGCCAAGGTGTGTGATGGAGCCGGCCATCGTATGCCACAGTGAAGGGGCTGCTTATGGCTCCTTTCTGCCCACTACATCAATATGCCTATTAAAAATTTTGCAACTTGCAGACATAAACCAGCTGGACCTGTGATATCCCTTCATACATGGGAAGGAGATTGGCAATATATGTGCCTGGTGGGGGTAGGACTGACTTTCACTCCCTTTAGACCAGAGCAAAATCCTTAAAGGAAAAGTGTCTGGTTCAGTGTCACTTCCCAACCAGTGATATCCCAAGTCTGCATCTAGTCCTTTAGTCTCATGTATACCTTTTCCCAGTGGCTACCTCTGCCTCCATGTATGTTCCTCTGTCCATTTGGCCTCCATTCTTTTATTATAAGGGTTCTCTTCCCCACTCAGAGACATATCCTGTGCTGCTTAAAAAAAATCAATATCCTCCCCCCCCCCCCCTTAAACTACTTGGGAGGAAGGAAGAAGCTGCCCGGGGCTGGATTTCCAGTTCATGGGCTCCAGAGGCTCCCAGAAGAGTACAAGAGGTTTGGCTGTTTGAAGAGAGGGCTGGGGCTGGGGGCTGGGAAGCTGGCGAGGGGCTGATCAGCTGCAGAGTCAGGGGAGCAGATGCTGCCAGCAGTTTGTGACTCACAGGCTGGGAAATGCTGGCAAGCGTGTGAGAGCCAAGGCAGGGGGCTCTGTTCCCAGGGAGAGGCAAGCCAAGAGGCTTGCACTGCAGCTTCTCAAACAGGCTTGATCTGGAAGCAGCAGCTGCCCCCACAGCAGGCCCAACTGCTCCTCTCCGTCCCGTTTATCCGGTCCCCATTGGCAGTTCAGCCTGAAAGTGCAACTGGTTTGCCCTGGCATGCCATCAGGATGTGTGTGGCTTGATGCAAAGGCTGGAGGGAGGTATAGTGGTCTGCCCATACATGGAACAGCTAGAAGGGGGGAGCAAGTGAGAAGGGAGCAAAAAGACCAACAACAATGCAGCAGCCCCAGCTGTCTACAACAGCAGTTGAAGGGGGAGCTTACAGACCTGAAATATTGAATGGCTGAGGCGCTCCCTCCACCCCGCCAGTTGAAACTCCCTGTTATATAGTTCTGCTGGAAGCAGTGGCGTAGCGCCAAGGGGGAAGGCAGGTGTGCGATGCACCGGGTGTGCCGATACGGGGAGTGTGGCAGGGGTGCAGGGCGCACGCTTGCCCCAGGCGCAGTTCTTCCTCGCTCCAGCCCCTGGCAGGAAGCCCCAAAGTCTTATTCATAAAGGGTGGGTGTGTACATGCTCATGGCCCTTTTGGTAATCTGAGCCCCATATTCTAGAGAAGGGAGTAAGTTTGGCATTGCTCAAGTAAATTATGGATGGTTCTAGGGTCATCCCAGCCATAGAGGCAAAAGAGGCAACTGACTCAGATGCCGGAATTTCAGCTCCTCCCTCCCTCCAGCTACGCAAAGCTGCTTGTCAGCTGGGATGAGAACCTCCGAATTCCAGGAGATGTTAGTGAGAAATTTCTGATCGTCACTGAGCCAGCTGGGTGACATACACAGAACAGAGGGGGGGAAAAAAGATGAAGAAGCAACCAGCATTAAAAATTAAAATATGAAAATAGCATTCCGCTTGTTATGCTGCTGTGAAGAGTATACGAAGTCATAAGGTGAGGACCAACAGTTTAGTTTACACTGGATTTTACCAATGACTAGAGAGTAGAGACTATTATGGCAAGAGAAAAAAGAACAAGGGAAAGCTGTGCATTTGACCTTTTAGATCCCAACGTGTTTCGCAATGAGCTTCTTCAGAGGATGTCATCAAACAGAACATTCTCTGGCACCCCATTCTTTTTTTCTCTTTTACCTACTGGTGCAGCACTATTTTCTTCCTGACTATTATGGCAAGCCAGTGTGCTAATATCAGCCTTAGAAGAACAACAGTTTGGATTTATACCCTGCTTTTCTCAACCATAAGGAGTCTCAAAGCGGCTTATGAAACTCCTTTCCTTCCTCTCCTGACAACAGACACCCTGTGAGATAGGTAGGGCTGAGAGAGTTCTGAGAGAACTGTGACTAGCCCAGGATCCTCCAGCAGGCTGCATGTGGAGGAGTGGGGAAATAAACCCGGCTCTCCAAGTTAGAGTCCTCAACTTTTATCTGCTCCAATACACTTAGGGCCAGGTTCAAACCTCCAAGCTATCGTACAGCATCAGTTTCAGATGTTTTAATAAGTCTTTGAGGCAGGGAGGAACCACAAGTGCATTGTCCCTCCTCTTCCCACACTAATTTATATTTGAAAATAAACCTGCATAGTGGGAGGTGTGTGATGGAGAGGTAATGCTGCAACTCGAAGCGGGGCAAGATGAAAGCAACGAACTAAGACTCTCACCCCACACCATTCCCAACTCCAGTGTTTAGAATATCTGAAGCCCCTGTCAGTCATCCAACATGCTGAGCAATGTGTGAGTAACAGTGCAATTCAGAGGGTGGGGTGTGTATGTGTGTGTTAAAACTGTTGAGAAGGCATACGTGCACCTCATGTCGGGATAAGGGGCATTTACACCAGCTCAGGGGTACTCAGCGCTGGTGTTGGGGAGCTGGGCAGCAGTGTAATACCTGGGCACCAGTGCTCTTCTGGCACAGGTACCTATGCCAGTGCTGATGGAGGCATTCCTGGAGCAGAGCCAACTGTGGTCGGCTTCCTGAGTCCTTTTAGGCTGGGAACACTTTTATTTTCTGGCACACACTTACACCAAAATCAGCAGCATAGGCCATTGTGCTGCATAAACCACTTGCATTGGGAAAGGGGCTGTATCACTTTTCACTTGGTAGCTACGAAGGGAGCAAAAAGGCTCACTGTGCCATCCCTGGCCGCACCACAACACCCCACCCCACCCCCAAATTGTGCTGCCTGAAACTTTTCCCACTTTCTGACAACATCACCGAGCGAGATGCATTGCAGAAAGCCCGTGCAGCACCATATAAGAGAGGGGGGAAAATCCAAAGCAGAATTATACCCTTCTAAATCCGTTGAAGTCTGCGGGTTCAGAAATGTGTAACTCTGATCAGAAACAGCTTTTTAGATATCTAAAAGGTATCTAAAGCTTTTAGATAGTTTGCAGTGGTGTCAAGACTCTATCATTCCTGGTCTTTTTCTTCAACGATGTCTTTTAAAAATTAGATATAATTTAATTATTTCTGTTATTATTTCTGTCAACCTTACAAGAGGAATCACTAACGCTGTCCCCACTGAGATAAATCAATTAGTCCCTGGGGGTTACACAAGGTGGGCCTATTATCCCATTTTACAGATGGGGAGTTTATAGGAACCGACTTACCAAAGCCATTATTGCTTCTTGCTGGGAGAAAAACTAGATGTAATTTGAAACCACCCCGGTTTCAATCTGTTCTGCATTTAACACACAATGCAGGCTTGAACAGGATTTTTCATCATAACTTGAGACATTTTCCCCTCTGAACTCTTTTATTTTTAATTTTTTTTTAATTGGAACATTCCAGCCTAAGAAGAGTTCTGAAGAACTTGTGCATTGTTGTGTGTCATTTGGTTGGTCCTAATAAAATGTACGAGAGCCAGTGTGGTGCAGTGGCTCAGAGCAGCACACTCTAATCTTGAGAGCCAGATTCGATCCCCCCCTCCTCCGCATGAAGCCTACTAGGTGACCTTGGGCCAGTCACAGTTCTCTTAGAACTCTCTCAGCCCCCATGGAGGCAGGCAATGGCAAACCACGTCTGAACATCTCCTGCCTTGAAAACCCTATAGGGTTGCCATAAGTCAGCTGTGACTTGATGGCATTTTCCACCACCACCAATAAAATCCACCCAGTGGCTGAGTGGCTGATCTGGGACTTTATCCAAAAAAATCCAAGAGCAACTGTAGCCACACGGCCTCCATTTTATTTGTTATTGGCTACTTGTCAAGCCTTGCTTTAGTGCCAGTTGGAATCAAGGGGGTTTTGGAGTGTAGAGAATTAAAGAGGGACCGGGGTGGGGGGTGGGGATGGGTTAGATGATACAGAGGTAAAAGCCAGTCTGGCAGTGGTATAACTATATGAGAAGAATCAAGAACAGGATGCAGTGTAATATCACACTCTGAGAAGAATAGCATATCCAATCAAATTCTGGTGGAGATAGCTGTTCAAAGGAAGAGTGAGTGAGATCTGTTTACTGCTGGACACTGTAGAGACCTTCAGACCTGTTCAACTGGGTCAGCTCTGAGATTCAGCTGCTTCACAGGAATCTCTTCAGTCCTAACTAATTAGTGTTCAGCTTGTAGGAGAACCTGAGGTGATGGGGTCTCAAAGCCCCAGCACAGACACACTCGGGTCTGACGAAGCCCCTGCACAATGTCCAGAAAGGGACTTCCCAAGCTTCTCTCCATCCCAGCTGTGGGGAGTGGCCTTGGCCCTGCCCTTGCAACCACATCCCCACACTCATTACTAAGGCATCCCAACAGGATTAGCCAGAGAGTGTGGGCTGGCTTACAGTGAGGAGTACTTCCTGTTTCTTGGCTGAGTGCCTCACCAGGCTCTCGCCCACGTCAAATACCTAGGGGTGATGACTAAAAGGCCCAGGACCAATGCCCAGAGATAGCACACAGCAATATCTGCAGGCTCAGCCTTAGCCATACCTTTGTATTTTCCTTTTCTGGCAAGGCACTATACTTTTGATTACCTTGTGACAGGCAGAAATTCAGCAGATGATGAGTGCTAGAGGTAGTGTTCATTATCTGCCTGTCACACAGCTGTTTAAAAGGCACAGAGGTCCAGTCAGAAAATCTGTGAGAGCCCTGCTTTCTTACAGTGGGGCAATTTTCTGTCTGTAGGCCTGGCTAGGTTCCTTGCTCAAATAGTGACTGTGGAGTCAGGTATGGTAGGCAACCAGCAGAACGCTAACATTCTGAGCAAATGTCCTGCATTACTACGATTCTGAACCTCTTGTTTCCAGCCGAGGCTGCAACAGTGGCCACCCTGTTAATCTTCATATAGCTACCACAGCTGTCATTGTTATATATCGCCACCTGCCATCACATGATGTAGAGTCAGTGATGATCAATAGATACAGGGAAACCAAATTTTAATCACAGATTTTGTGTATTTCCTACATGCAGTATTCTGCACTAACAAGGCTGGTTCTGACAATACACCAGAGACTAACTTGCGCAAATTCACTGTTCACACAAGTTGAGTACTTGTTGTCAGCAGTGTAATGTGCAGGACTGGCAGCTGGCCAGAGGATAAATGCACTACTCCTATATGGAGACTGCTTGTTTGAAGAGCATCAGAACCAGCTTTCAAATATCTAGTTCAGTGTTGCCAGCCTGGGGTACATGTAACCCCCAGGGGTATATGCCAGGGTGTTTGGGGATTTGTAAAATAATATGTAATGGGTTTGCTAATGTGGGGGTACCATTTTAGGGAAGTGAGTTGCCAAGGGGTGTGTGAGTGAAAAAAAGGCTGGGAATCACTGATCTAGTTAATATAATTGCAGGAGTGGCTTGGCTTTGCTGCCCTGGGCAAATGGGTTGAAGGTCTGTGGGCAATATCATGGCCCTGCAAAATCAAGTAGGGGTCACAGGGAAAATCCAGTTATGAACCAAGCAGGAGACTTGCAATCAATTCAGTAGTCTGCTTGGTGATACAAAATACTGGAGGAGAGGTCCTGCTGGTTATTGTGATGCATGTGCATAGTGTAGTATATTTTAGAACCAGTATGGTATCATGGTTAGAGTGTTAGACTAGGAGACCTAGGCTCAGATCCCCAGTCTCTAGGGTTGCCAGGTAACTCCTGGCAACCAGCTGGGGTGAGGAGAGAACATAAGAACATAAGAAAGAGGCTGCTGGATCAGACCAGAGTCCATCTGTCCACACTCTGCTACTCGCAGTGGCCGACCAGGTGCCTTTGGGAGCTCACATGCAGGATGCGAAAGCAATGGCCTTCTGCTGCTGCTGCTGCTGCTGCTGAGCACCTGGTCTGCTAAGGCATTTGCAATCTCAGATCAAGGAGGATCAAAATTGGTAGCCATAAATCGACTTCTCCTCCATAAATCTGTCCAAGCCCCTTTTAAAACTATCCGGGTTAGCAGCCATCACCACCTCCTGTGGCAGCATATTCCAAACACCAATCACGTGTTGTGTGTAGTGATATAATTTCTGGCATGCACCGTAAATGGCATCATTGTGTCACCAATGACTATGGGAACTTTCTGGTATTTGGGCAAAACTCCACGGTAGAATCATTTCTACCTCAGAGTTTTGCCTAAATACCAGAGTGTCTCCGCAGCAACTCAATGATGTCAGTTCCAATGCATGTGTTTCAGATGCCAGAAGCCTTGGAGTAAGTTTATTGCCCTAACCGAAGTTCCCCCACTGGCTGGCTGAATGGAGCTGGGTGCGGGATGCTAAAGCGCAGGATCCCCTGCTACCATCAGGGGGTTGGCAGCCCTACCACTTTACAATGGAAGCTTGCTGGTGATCTCGGGTCAGTTACGTACATACAGGGTTGTTGTAAGGATAAAATGGGGGAGATGTGAATGTTTTGGGGTCCCCCCCTGAGAACAGAATAAATTAAGTCAAACTAAATAATAATATATTGGATATGCAGCCCCTATTTTTGCTAGTGATTTCTGAAAGTTTCATAGTTGAGCACAAGTGATAATCCCAGTCGTTTCACACGGGGTGCCTTTCTTATATAAACTATTCTGGAGATGGAAGTCAAATAACTTGCCAGTAGCCCAGTGTTCTGTGAGTTGTGCTCATTTACTCAGAGCTTGCACTATCTTGTGGAAACTACTAGTAGATGAGCTGATGCACAACTGCTGACATGGTCACAAAGATGTGTGTTTCTGTGCATTCATTTAGGACAGTGGTTCTCAATCTTCCTAGTGCCGCGACCCTTTAATACAATTCCTCATGTTGTGGTGACCCCCAACCAGAGGTGGAATCCAGCAGGTTCTCACAGGTTCCCAAAGTAGGTTACTAATTATTTGTGTGTGCCGAGAGGGGGTTACTAATTGGTGATTTTGCCACGTGATTTTTTCCTTAGTTACGCCCCTCCTCTCTGCAGTAGCACGCAGAACTTGAAGCAGTCTAGCAGGAGGTGCACCGGCATGCGTGGCAGCCTGCGCCTGCGTGCATTCGTTTTCCGCTCAAGGACCGGCACAGCGGCTGCGTCCTTGCCACAGCACCGCCCAGGAATGCCCCACCCCCAGAATGCCCGCCCCCGTCATGCCCCACCCAGCCCCATTGACGCTACTCCACAGTTTGAATCCCACCACCATGGGAACCTGTTACTAAAATTTTTGGATCCCACCACTGCCCCCAACCCTAACATTTATCCATTTTACAGATGGAGAACACTGATGCAGAGAGTTTTAGGTGACCCTTGTGAAAGGGTCGTTCGACCCCCAAAGGAGTCCCGACCCATAGGTTGAGAACCACTGATTTAGGAAATCTATGGGCTGCTTCTGATGGCTTACAAAGTCTTCATTTGTTGCTCAGTTGCTACAGTTTCTAGAGGCGCAAGGTTTCTATGATTCTTAGGTATCCACCAGCCCTTGCTTGCTTACAGGTACTGTGCTAAGAAAACATACCAAATTTTGTGACTTCCAAAGGACTTCTAGAGGGTTTACTTAAATGTCAACTTCTTCCCTGATGTAGGCTGCAGGTAGATAATAAGTGCCCACCGAGGCTGCCAGACTGAGTGGGAAACTGCGTGCATTCAGACATTGAGATAAGCCACAGTAGGGGGAGGCCACGCAGCTGCTAAAATGTTCTTTTCTCTCTGCAAGCTTATTGCTGGGACAAGTAGATTAATAAACTTGAGTTTTTTAAAAAATTAATTAATCATGTATAAAGCTTATTCCCAGAATATACTGTTATGCATTTTATTTTGCCAAGTAGCATAATGTGCCCTGAGCAGTGTAACCAGCCTAAATTAAATAATTAAGTGTTCACCACTGAGGGGAGGGCGCTGAGCTTGGTGCTTTCCATCTGTATGCTGACTTTCTTCCTTCCTTTTCTCCCCCGCCCCCTTCTCTCTCTCTCTCCTCTCTCTCTTATGCCCTCAGCAGGAAGCGGGTTGATGGGAAACTCACCTGCCTCACCCTTTATGGGCAGTTTCCTGAGCAGCAGCTTGGGCTCAACAGCACCCCCACACCCCACAGGCCCTGCGTCATCCCCATCAGAGCCAGCCTTCCGTGGCCCCCACTCCGGCACCTCCCAGATCTGGTTCTCGCACTCCCATGAAGGTAAAGAGGTTTGGTGGAGGCACTGATGCTGCCTTGGTGAGAGAACAATTGCCAGATGTAAAGGGTATTTTCTAGAAACAACATGGTAAATGCTCCAGAGGGACTGTGAAATGTTCAGGTTTTGTTCGTATTCTGGGCTCTGCCTGCCATTCCAAATTATGCATCAAATGAGCCAAACTTCTGGATTGCTGACACTCTTCTGTCACTTTAAATTATGCAAATCAGTAAAGACATTCAAATGTGCTTAATTTGCATAAATGTGTTAAGTATGTATGTGTGCATATATGTGCATGTGTAGAATTTGCAAAACTGTTAACGTGCTGTGCCAGCGGACTGGTCCGGGTACACGAAAATCATTTAGAGACAGCATAGCTTGGTGTTAAAGGAAGGAGGGATTCTTTGGCAGAAACTCCACCTCTTAGAATGCTGGAGCCTTTTGAAGATGCCACCTCACAATTTTTTGGTACACATCATCTCAGTATTCTTTGCCAGATTCCAAACATGTGGAATCACAGAAGACAAATTAACCCTGACTAAGCAGATTCCCCCATGCTCTTGGACAAGAACAGGCCACGAAAACTTACCTCATTAGTGTTCTGAACTTAGTTTCAAACAACTCCACCCACACGCCTAGGAAGGAGGGGGCAGAGAACTTTTCCAGAGGGGAAGATTGTCGAGTACAGAGGAGTCAACCTAACAAGCCTCCAGCATTTGAGACTCTGGTGGGGGGTGAACATGTGGAAGAATTTGATGGGGCAGGATGGAGGCTTTGGGTGGGAACAAAGTTAGAGAGGAATAGTTTTCTCCCTCCCCACCCTTTACAGCATGTAGACATTAAAGGACAGGCTGAAAAAAGGCTCCCTACTTGAGGTCACTGCTATGATGGCTGTTTATTTCTGCATCCCCTGTCCACAAATTACAAAATGACTCTTATCTATATTGTTCCACCTAATGTAGCGCAGAGGTGGGGGCATTTTCCTATCTTCAGAGGTAAGCCAAAAGGGATCAGTGGGAAGACAGGCGTTTCATCTTCTCCATTAAGGCCCCTTTCCCTTTCTTTTTGGCTTCCAGAAATCCTCTAACTCCCCCCACGTCCTGAATTTCTCACAAAAGGATATGGAGCAGTATTTCTCCACAATTCTGACCAATGCAAGGCATCTAGGTGTCTCCTCCTCTCCTACCCCTGCTTTGTCACTATTCCTCACTCCCTTCTCCAGACCTCCAGGTATCTTCATCCTGAACTTTCCCTCAATCTGCAAATGAAATCACCCTTTTGTGCCAGTCTCAGCTGGTGGATACAAATGGAACTATGGTCTATGCCTTCCATCCATAATATTCACCTGTAACAGGTACCCACAACAGTGCCAAGCCCATGGGCTCCCAAATGGCAGTTCTTCTTGATCCCCATAGGGCAGTGATGGTGAACCTTTTTGAGACCGAGTGCCCAAACTGCAACCCAAAACCCACTTATTTATCGCAAAGTGCCGACACGGCAATTTAACCTGAATACTGAGGTTTCAGTTTAGAAAAAACGGTTGGCTCCAAGGCACGCATTACTCGGGAATAAGCTTGGTGGTAGTCAGTGGCTTTGCTTTGAAGCAACCGTGCAACGCTTTGAATGGGTGAATCACGACCCTAGGAGGGTTTAGAAGCAAGCCCCATTGCCAGCAACCGAGCTTACTCCCAGGTAAAGGATTGCACTTTAGTTCTTCCCATGAAAATCAGTGGGGTTTAACAGCACTTAACAGGGTTACCTACACGTCGTGCCCAGCGGCCCAGGCCAGCCTAGATGTGTGTTTTGGGGGAGGATTTTCTGCCCCCCCCACATGATGAACTCTGTGTGCGCGTGCCCACAGAGAAGGCTCTGTGCCACCTCTGGCACCCATGCCATAGGTTCGCCACCACTGCCATAGGGTCTATTCCTGGCCTCCACAACTATGCTGTGTTGCTGACTGTACAGCCTTTCCCCTCCAACTGTTCCAGCTCTTCAGAGCACGCTCTCTCTCTTGCTCTCGCTCTCTCTCCCCGTCTCTCACTTTCTCTCTCCCTCATGTGCTCTCCCTCTCTCTCTTGTGGTGACTGGCTGTTGTGGTGCCCTTCCCCCCCCCCATCTCCTCCCCTCCATGCGAGATGCAGAAAGTTAAAAGTGTGTGCGGCAAGGTGCTACTGGCACAGTGCCCTGGCAGCCAGCCCGACTGCTAGTTTGAACGGCTGCCAGCTGGCTTCCGGCACTCCGGGGCTGCTGGGGGCGGGGTGCAGGCAACGCTGTCGGCATCATGCTGACGGGCGGCCTGTCCGGGTGGAGTGGCGGGGGGCAAGGCTGAAAGTCCTGGTGTGCGGCTGACTAGGAGATTAGTTGGACAGACACAGGGTGGGCTGGCTTCCTCCCCCTGTGAGGAACCCTAGAGAGGAGTCAAATGCTTAATAGGAACACTCTGAAGGAGAGAGCTTTGTGACCGGCCTGACACTAGGCTGTTTAGTCCTACCTCTGTGAAGCTGTGAGTCACCAGGGTGGAAAAATTTTGTCTTTGGATTCAACTATGTTTGAAGAGGTGTCAGTCAGGATCTTTGGGCTAGATCTATTATTATTATTAGTCATCTGTATTGTGCAAACATATTTATGTTTTTGCTTTTCCTGTGCAAAGTGTTTCCCCTTTCTATTTTTAAGTTTACAATTGTGCTAGGAGGAGGAGCATGTAACTAGTCAGTTAGACATGCTGAAAACAAAACCCACAACTACCCTGGACTGCTAGATGCACATATTTATTGTACTCAGAACCCTACTCTGGTCTATTCAATGGTGCTTACTTCTAGGAAAGGGTTCATAGCATAATGTTGTACGTTTGTTAGCTTAATCTTACCAAAATTATCCTGTTTTTCTTTTAAACCAAACTGATAAGTTCCTTTTAAGTTTGAGCAAAAGGCCCTGTTGGTTTTTGAAGTAGTATAGCAAACATTTCTGTATCTTTGGTTCTGGGCTTCAGCCCTTCCTTTAAATGCACATTTCTTTTGCAAACCTTTGTACAACAGGTCATTAATTCATCTTCCTTTACAAGTGAGGGAGCTAGGGTTGACCTGCTCAAGAGGAACCATAACAATGAGAACTTCCTCTGAGATAACGTAGGGACTACATGGTAAAGTGTGAAATTGCCCCAAAGCGTCAAAACGGAGCTAGCTTTTTCAAGGCCCCAATTGGGCCAATTCGGTAATGCTCACCTTGGCTCCAATCAAAATTCCTGCCTTTCCCCTTCTTTCCTCCTTGTTAAAACTCGGAACTCTGTTGTTCCAGATCAGACTGAAGAGTTCAGGGACAGCTTCTCCTGGTTAACTTCTCCTTGTTAAAACTCTTAGCGGTGGCATTTGACACTTGACCAAGATGCAGACTGGCAGGAAGCCAGAGGTTACAATCCCGGCAAAGACTGTAAAGTCAGCACCTGTGTGTATTTCGTGCACATGTGGTAGTTAATCTGCACAGGCACAGAATTGAATATATTGTGTAGCTTCAGGTGATTCACAGTCTCCAGAGTCTTAGCTTGTATGTTAATATTTTAAAGAAACCAAGTTTGTACCCTGCAGAAAACAACAGAACAGGATTGAGAAAAGGACTTAACAGTGGTCAGAGTACAGATCTTCAAATCACTGTACAGCTCTTTATGTCTTCGTTGTACTATGGATTGCCAACCTGCAATCCGAGTTATTTTTCTCTCTGTCTTTGCCAAAATATTCAAAATTCCTCAAAGACTTGAAGTGTGCAAGCAGAATATGTCATTGAACAGCATGCAAAATGTATGCACA
This sequence comes from Sphaerodactylus townsendi, assembly GCF_021028975.2. Lineage (NCBI taxonomy): Eukaryota > Metazoa > Chordata > Lepidosauria > Squamata > Sphaerodactylidae > Sphaerodactylus > Sphaerodactylus townsendi. The sequence goes on along the minus strand of NC_059427.1, from coordinate 128,471,291 downwards.
TGTGTTTGATTTGCAAACTTTATTTTGATTGCAAAATTCTAGCCACCTTGCTGCAGAATTTGGATTTATTTTCTTTTTAAAATTTAGACATCTAGCCTTGGTAAATTACAGCCATTTCCTCTGTGGCACGGCTGCTTCTACAAAATAGGCAGAGGTTTATACTTTTTACTTTGCAATTAATATTCAAGGCATCCATGCTTTGCCTAGTGAAGAATTCAGTGATCTACGTACATTGGAATTGTCTTCTGCTGTAGTAATTTGGTGTGTTATTGTTCTTGATGTACCCCCCCCCCCTTTGTTTTTGCCTTATTTCAACTCCCTTTGCCAGGTGTTCCCTAGAAGTGTCTTATACCATCAGACGAGTTCTTTGACCTAGTGGAAGCAACTTGGAAATACCCTTTTCCTGAGGAACCCTAGCTGCTTTGAAACCCAGTAATTTCCATCTGTGGGCACTGGGTGGCTCTTAATACAGCCATGGCAAAAAGTCTGATTTAACAAAGGTTTTGAATTTCCCCTTGGCAGTCTTGTTTAGACATATGCGTTGAGACAGGTCAGACGAAAGGCCCAGCCAATGACTTTGCTTCTTGGCCATTATATTGTGACATTGGCATTTCATTCCTCACTGCCTCTTGTTTTAGCTCCAGGTTACCCGAGGTTCTCTGGGAGCTTAGCATCCACTTTTCTTCCTATGAGCCACTTGGATCACCATGGAAACAGCAATGTCCTGTATGGTCAGCACCGTTTCTATGAAAGCCAGAAAGGCAAGTGTTGGGGCTTGGTCAGAAAGGGGGGAATGTGCATGGCCTCAAGGGAAAGGAGAAGCACAGTGGAATCGACCTCTCATCAAGGGCACAAACTGAGTGGACAATTGAAAGGAGGAGAAGAGAGGGGAAAGAGAAAGAAATTATCTGTCTCCATTTAAGCACTCAGGATTCAGTACCTGTTGCTAATTCTCCCTCCTGCCGCATCCTCCAGGTGTGAAGCAGGCGTATACTGTTTCATCCTCTGCTTGCCAAGCGGCATAATTCTTGAAAGGTGGAAACTGTAGTATGCTGGCAGGAAGAGGTTTTAAAGCAGAGGGAGACAAACTAGATCAGTCGTTTGGGCTGCAACAGGGTGGTTGTATAGGATGCTGTCTTTACAAGGCAAATTCTAATCACTTCTTGGTTTCCACAGACAATTTCTATCTACGGAATCTGCCAGCTCAGCCCACCCTGCTGTCAACCAATCACAACTTCCCCAGCATTGCCCGGGCAGCGCCTGGCCACCCTATTGGCTCCTGCAGCCGAGACCGAGAGGCTGGCCACGGACAAAAGTGCCACAAAGACTATGAGCGCTTTGTGCTGACAAAAGACAAAGGGGCCAAGGGAGAAGCCAAGGAACGGCCGGCGGACGAGGAGGCCAAGGAGCGGCACAAAGTGGTGATGCCTATGACACCTGACGGGAACTGCAAGGAGGGGCCTCCTCAGAGGGGCTCTTGCGACAACCGCCCCAAACACCTGCCCTCCTGCCTGCTGAGCACCAAGGTGCTGAATGGCGAGTCGGGAAAAGCTGTGCTCCCCAGCTGTGGCGGCGGCATCTTGCCACGCCACGCTGGCATCCAGAGCCGTTGTGCCAAGGAACTCAGCCACCACGAGCCTCCCCAATCCTACAGCGAGTGCCTGGAGCGGCGGCAGATGCTGCACCACTCAGTCTCCTACACTGTCCCTTCTAGTCTGCCCACTGGGCCCCCAGCCCTGAGCACATCAGCCGGCAGCTTTCCCTGCCTGCAGCTGCATTCCAGTCCAGATGGGATGTGCCCTCTGCAGGATAAGGCCAGCCGGGAACTACGGATCAGCGGGGCCACCTTTGTGCCTTCTGTAGGGCACTTGACTGATAAGAGCCGCTCCTTCCAGGTGCCGTCTGAGCCCTGTGAGGGCAAGGAGCGCCCCCACAACATGGGCCCAGAGCACCCGTCCGCATACGGAAACCACCCTTTCTCTCACCTCAAAGCAGAGGGCAAAGTCGAGCGGCGGCTGGAGTGGTCCCAGAACTCCAACCCCCGCCTCAAAGGCCTAGAGTACCTGAACAACGCTGGCTCGGACGGCCATTTTGGCGGCTTGCCCCACCAACCTAAGAGTGGGCACTTCGAGATGGTGCCACCTCAGGATTGTGCTCGGCCCAGCCCTCAGGAGACATTGTGCAAACTCAGCCAGTCCTGCTGCACTTTAGACAAGGCCCCCAAGGAGCCGCCAACACCCAGCACCCAGAAAGTGGCTCGAATCCGCCACCAGCAGCACTTGCAGCCAGAGATGGAGCAGGTGGGCAGCCATGCAGAGTCCAAGCGCAAATCGATGGAGCTGAGCTCTCTGGGCTACAATGGACCACACTTGCCCCCATGGCCGGTTCAGGGCCAGGGCCCTCCCTTGTCCATGGCAGAGGAGAGGAAGAGCTCCTACTTGGACCCCTTTAGCAGCAGCCTACAGCAGGCTGCCCTCATGACGCAGGGTTCGGTGCTGAGCCAGGAAATGCAGACTCCCCCAGACGAAGTGTCGGCCATGAAAAACCTGCTGAAATACAGCAACCAAGCACTTATTGTGGGTCAGAAAGCTCCTTTTGTGGGCCTGGGCAGTCTCAAGGGCAGCTGTGCCCATCAGGATGGGGGCAAGTTCCTGGGGGCCAAAGCACAGCAAGAGCTGGAACGTCCAGACTGTGCCCGCAGTAGGGATCACGAGCTGGGCCATGGTGACGGCGAGGTGCGTCAGCCTCCCGTGGGCATCGCTGTGGCCGTGGCACGCCAGAAGGACACGCTGAGCCGGCCTGAGCCGGCCTATGGATCTAGCTCCAGTCGTCAAGGCCGGGCTGCCATGGGCCTCAAAGGTGAGCTTGACAGTGTGAAATGGTAAACAGCAGAGAAGGTTGAACTCTGTACAGATTTGACAGTGTTGCTCTCCAGTCACCATCTTCTTGCTTCTCCCCTTAAGCATCATGCCCTTCTCTCCAGCCTTGGTCTGTAGACCCTGCTCACCAAACCCTGGCTTCTTTTTCTCGCAGCCAAGGCCTCTTTGCAGACCTTGATCCCTGAGCTGCGTTCTTACAAATCTTCTAAAGTCCCTCACTTGGAGCCCTTTCTTCAAGGGTTTCTTCAAGGCGCCAATCCCACTTTTGGTGCATGGTGTGGGAGATGAATGTCAAAGTATTTGACTGTGACCTGTTTCCCAGTTTCTTCCAGTTCCCCACTCCTCTCCCCAGAAGAAAAGGAAGTCCCTATGTGCTGTGACCCCTAGGGAGCATTGCTAATTTTGCTTTCTGTTTCTTTCCTACACAGCTGGTGCAGCACGCCCTGTGCACGTCATTGACCTGGATGCGGAGGAAGAACGGAGCCGGTTGTGTGAGGAGCGTCTAGGGATTGCCGGGAGAGACCTTCTGCTCCAGTAAGGGCTCAGACCAACCACAGGGCTGGGGCATGAAAGATTGTTGAGCTGCTGATGGATATTATAAGGTTGGGATATTATTATTGTGCCTCTAGAAGGCATTGAGCAATGCTCATATTGCACTGGGGCAAAACGTTTTTTGCTGTCTGTCTTGGTGCTATTTATCAAGGAGTGGTAGGGGATTTCTCATCCAGTGCTCTGACATCAGCCCAAGGATTGAAGAAGAAGAAAAAGAAGAGTTTGGATTTATATCCCCCTTTTCTCTCCTGTAAGGAGACTCAAAGGGGCTTACAATCTCCTTTCCTTTCCCTGCTCCCCAACAAACACCCTGTGAGGTGGGTGGGGCTGAGAGAGCTCCAAAGAACTGTGACTAGCCCAAGATCACCCAGCTGGCATGTGTTGGCGTGCACAAGCTAATCTGGTTCACCAGATAAGCCTCCACAGCTCAAGTGGCAGAGCAGGGAATCAAACCCGGTTCTCCAGATTAGAGTGCACCTGCTCTTTACCACTACACCACGCTGGTGTTCATGTGAGAGCGAGGCTGTCACTATCAAACTGTGAGGATTAAAGGCCTTAAGATTTTCTGATGACCGGTTTTATAGCCAGGGCTGGAGTTATCACTCTATTTCAGTTGACCTGTCTTTGCTTTGTCTGTTTTTTTTGTCTAATAGGGATAACAAGGATCTAGTGGAGTTTGCCCGCATCCACCCATCAAGCAGCTGCCCTGGAGATCTGACCTCCCACCTGATGATTGCAGGCAGTTCATCATTGCAGGCCAGCCAGTTGGGAGGAGACCCAGCTGCCCACGCCCATCCAGCTCATACACATTGGTTGCCCCGGACACGGAGCCCTTCACTTTGGATGGGTGGACACTCGTACGGTCAGTACTGCTTTCGCTAGAAGTGCATTGCGCAGTCTGTAACTAAACTTCACACACACACACACACACACACACACACACACACACACACACACACACACACACACACACACCTTCAATCTGCAACTGTCTAGCCTTGATTGTTTAGCACATAGGTGTCAAACTCAGGCCCTCCAGGTATTCATGGACTACAATTCCCATCAGCCTATGCCAGCAGGGCCAATTGGCCATGCTAGCAGGGGCTGCTGGGAATGGTAGTCCATGAACATCTGGAGGGCCTGACACAGTTTCAGCTTTCCATTCTTCCTTGATAATTCCACCTGGTTTTTAGCTCTTGCCATTTGTTGTTCTATCAGTTTTGCTTGGCAACTCCACTGCTATTGTATCTGGCCCATCCTTTAAGTGAGCAGCGATTCAATTGCTGCTTGGTCCAAAGGGGACGCTCATGCTCCCCAGAAATACTGCCAACGCTCAGGGTTGCTTCACACATTTCCACATGGAAAGTGAAAGATAGCATGCCGTGTACCTGCCAATCATCACATATGGCTGTCTGTCATCACTGGGGAGTCGCCATGGTTCAGTGGCAGAGTATTTGCTCAGCGCGAAGAAAGTCCCAGGTTCAGTCCCTGGCATCTCCAGATAAAGGATCAGTCAGGTGATGTAAAAAGTCTTATCTGAGATGCTGGAGAGCGGCTGGCAGTCTGAGTAGGCAATCGTGACTTCGATGGACTTTGATGGTTCTGATTCAGTGTAAGGCAGCCTCTTGTGGTCCAGCATAGGCAACAGAAACTTCCACTTCCTGTGGCAGGACCTACCTGCCATAGGAGGAGGTCTGCAGTCTGAGCAAAAATGGATTCCAGTCAACCCTAGGGTTTGACCCTCACACCACCACTAATCGCCAGAGACATGACTAATTTTCTGCATGGGTATTACCTCTGTGTTCCAGAAATATATTCATGACATCATATCTGAGGAACAAAATGTCTGTCCGTTTTGCCACCTATGTTCATTGCATTGACTTGACATGTGGAATGGCTATCTCGAGGAAGGCCAAAATGGCAAAGTCTGCTCTTGTGATACTGGCTGTTCTCCTTGGGGGAATAAGAGATTGCTGTGGAAGTGGGTTGAGCTTCTTCACTAAATCTGGTGTGTTTTCCCCCCTCCCACTCCAGGCATAGGGCATCCTGCTTTACATCAGAACTTGCCACCTGGCTTCCCAGCCTCTATGCCCAGTGCCATGCAACCAGTCTTCCCGCTATCGCAGGAACCGCCTGCTCAACTAGTCATCCTACCATCTGAGCCTCCAGCCCATGGTGCCCCCCACACACTGGGTAAGTAGCAGCTCGAAAGGGATCGGCTAGTAAATCTCACTTCTGTTGATTACTAACTAGTGTGGGGGATAAGGTGGTACTGATAAGAGCAGATAGGTGTGATCCTTTTGGTTTCCAGATCAGGAAGGACTGTTTCAGGTGGACTGCCACTCTTTGGCTCTCTAATTGACCTACCTGTCTCCCAGCAGCTGAGGTGATGGATCAGGCATCTATGTGGCCACCCATGTATCCTAGCCGGGGGCCTGGATCTCATCTGCAGCACACAGGCCAGCTCCCAGTCTACTCACGGTCGCAGTTCCTTCGTCAGCAAGAACTCTATGCCCTGCAGCAGCAACAACAACAGCAGCAACAGCGTGCAGCACAGGCACTGGAAGTACAGCGGCACACAAACAGCCAGGTAAGTGAGTCAAGAGATACACCTCTTCCATTGTGGGGCTGGAGAAAGCAGAGAATCTCTTGCTTAGAAACCTTCCCCTCCCCCCCTTCTCTGGAGAGTATGGAAAATGAGAATGGATCAAATGGTCATTTAATCTTGCTCCCTGCTGAAAATCCCTGAACCACCATCTCTGTAACCTTTTTGAATAAAGGTCAGTTCAGACAGTCCAGAATAGAGGGTTAGTCAGTCTCTCTCTCTTTCTCTCTCTCACACACAAAATGTTGCAGAAAGGTGGCAGCACAGCAAATATCTACAGATGACTGTCCTCAGTAAGTCAAAACACACAGGCTCATTACCCATGGAATGCTTACCTTGGGGCTCTTCTCTGCACACTGGGCTTTCAGAAGTTCCTCCTGGCGTTTCTCTGTTTACACATGAAGAGCCAGCCCAGTGCCTGCCCCGCAGCTGCTTGCTGTGGTTCAAATGGGCTCTGGTTCTTCCAGTTCTCTTAACTCCGCCCATCAGCAGCTTTGAAGGCACAGATCTCATCACTTGGGGGAGTCTCAACACTAGAGTTGATATTCTCCCCCCCCCCCCCGCCCCTCTCTTGCTGCTGCTAAGGAAAGAGAAGTGAAGAGAGAGGCTTGTCTTCATTCCTTTCCCCTCAGCAGACCCTCCCAACTCCAGGAAACCGGATTCATAGTATCACAGGACTTTTTTTTGCTGAGATTTTCCTTTTCTGTGCTGCTCATTTCCCTAAATTGCCTTTGACTATGTGCATCACTCATGAAAGTTTATGCCCTTGTTAGAAAACAGCCAGGTCCGTTCCAGTTAGGCTTGGGCCTGCCTTGCTGCCAGCTGTCCTCCCCTTCACATGAGCAAGTACACAGGCATGTATTTCTGCTCTTTCCCCAGTGAATAAGTAGAGGCTGTTATAAAAGTGGGGCCTTGAAGAGAACATTCCATACTTGTGTAAACTGCTCTTCCTTTGCAAAAGCCATATCGATGCATCAATACAATCATTTAGAGAAGCGGGAAGGAGTCAGCAAGAGGGAGGAGGATTGGAGCAAAGCTGTGCTTGCTGGCAAATCTGTCCCGCTCTGGTTGCAAAGCAAAATTAAGTTCATGCTCTAAGTGGTCTTGCCACGGGGAGAATAGAAAGTGAAAGCAGGGCTTGAGGAAATTTGTCTGAACAAGAAATCTTGTGGTGACGCACATTTGCCCCCATCGTACAGCAGATGCCTTGTGCGTAATTGGCCACATGGTGATTCAAAACAAAACAATCCATACTTGATGGGACCTGGCTGAGCATGTCATGTATATTCAAACTTAATGACAGCAAAACCTAGCCACAGTGTCATCTGAAAGGAAATGGAATTGTATATAATTCCATGCTACTCACCATCCTGGTTTGTGTCCTACCATCATCTGCTGACAGAAGTGTCTTCTGTTAGCAAAGAAGAGTGTTGATTTCTGCTACCCTCTCACTTTGTCTTGGTACTTTTTCTGTGGGCTCTCTGATTCTCAAGAGCAGATTTTGTGGAGGTGGGGGGGCTGATGGAGTGGGCTACAATGGAGGGGGAGGCAGGAAGTTCCGTTCCGTGAGCTTTGTGCAGCAAGATCTCTCTCTAGCTGTATTCATTTTTGCTATCCTAGAGTATAGGTGTCAAACTCGCGGCCCTCCAGATGTTATGGACTACAGTTCCCATCATTCCCTGCCAGCACCATGCTGGAGGGCCGCGAGTTTGACATCTGTGTCCTAGAGAAATAGTGGTGGTCAGGGAAATTTTGGGAAATAACAGCACTCATCCTTGTTCCAAAGGGGCGTGATTAGTATTTTGAAAGCATGGGGGGGGGGGCAGGGGGGCGATACTATTATTTTGGGTTTGGGTTTCAGCTTTTCTTGGAGCTCAACTTTCCCAAAGATGAATTTCTACAACTTTAAAGCGGGGCTTGAAAGAATGGAAGAAATGGCTGGAAAATACTTGGAAACAAGGTTGAATAAGGGCCAAACTACAAGGGACATAGATCACAGATCTATTTAAAAACCATTTCTAGTTTTTTTTTAAAAAAAGAATTGCTGTGAGGCCTCAATCCAGATCAAACGTGGGGTATGGTGGCCCCAGGAGCTCTTGTTCCCCCCACCCCCAAAAAACTTTTCAAGTGCCAAAAGGCAGCGGACAAGCACATGGAGTTGCCATACTGCACACCTGATCTGGATCGGGGGCTCAGTGCAATTTTTAAAACACTGCAAAATAGTGTCAGAGGGCATGGGATGGACCTGTGCACTCTGTTATTTGTAGTTTGCCTCTAAGATTTGCATTGGTCAGGGAAATGAGTTTTTGTACCTGCAGAGATCTTTGTGCTTTTGGTGCATAGCAAACTTGGCAAATTAGACATAATTTCCAGAATTCATACAAGCTGCATAATTCATAATTTCTTTCTCGGTTCTAAATTTTGTTTCAAAATTTGGCGTCAGCGTTTTCATAAGCACATAAAGCACTCTCAACCCTGAGTGAAAATCACAAGATCACATCCAACTCTTTTTTCAAACCAGGGCGGTGGTTGTTGTTCCTGTCTGCTCTCCAAGGGGATATAGCTCAAACAAATGGCCACCTACTCAGTCTGAGCATGGGATCAGGGGTGAGGTATGTTTCAGAGCTGGTGGGTAGAAACAGACACAGGAAGAGGTGAGGACATGGCAGGGATATACAGAGATGTTTATCGGTCCCTTATATAGAACATCAGAGTGCACAGAAGCTCCAAATAGTTTTACAGACGCTGGCTTAACTGGCTTTCATGAGCCATCATCAACCTTCTTTTTTCTCTCCTCTTTTCAGCGGAAGCCTGAAGAGCCGCCCTCTGAGCTGGAGATGCCAGGCCCCGAGAAGCCACTCAAACCATCCCACAAAGCTGTTGCCTTAGATGCTCCCCCAAAGGGCCTGTCCCCAACAGCTGCCTGCTCAGCCAAGCTCGCCCCGTGCTGCCACCCACCCAAATGCCCCGTCCCCTGCACTTTACCTGTCTGTCCTGCTGTGGTTCCCCGCTCGCCAGCTGTGAGTCCAGTGCCCTCACAGAGCTCCGCTGGTCCCGAGGCTGAGGACAAGCAGCCTGAGGGGCAGCCAGCCCAGGCTTATCCCAAGTCACTGGAGCCAGGTAGAGATTGATCACGGACTAGGAATGCGAGGGGAGGGTCTGGGGCAAACTATATACGTGCTGCTCCATTACCTGTAAGACTTGTTAGCAAAAAAAATCCTTTTTGATGTAAGTCTTGTTACCAAGCATTTGGCATGGACTTCTTCATAAGTTTTATGATGCCATGGGTAAGAGCTGTCCTTCGGCAAAGATTTAATGTCAGCATGTAGTGCTACTTATGGCAAACACAGCCCGAATCCTATTATTCCAAATACTTGGTCATAAAAAATACATGTAATGTTATGAGAAGTGTCTGCAGAAATCTCCTACTCAGAAGAGCTTCTAGAGTCTGTGAATTGTTTCCATGACCAAGATGATAGCCTCTCTTGGTCCCTAGCAATTTTATCCTACCATGCCATACTTTTTTTTTGAGGGGTGGGGGGGCTCTTGCAGAAGGGATAACCTCAAAAGTACAAACTATGTCACTGGAATAAATTAGCAAGGGAGCATCTGTTTGTTTTGTATTTCTCTAATTTATTTACAGAATTTGGAGGCATTCACATGGCATGTATAGAGACTGGAAGAATTTGAGGTTGATCTATTGTCAAAAAGTTTTCACAGCTGGAATCAACTGGCTGTTGTGGGTTTTCTGGGCTACGTGGCCGTGGTCTGGTAGTTGTTGCTCCTAATTTTTTTTGCCTACATCTATGGCTAGCATCTTCAGAGGCATGTCACAGTAACCATGACTTGCCTCTTTGGTCGATTCCACACAGAGCAACTACAACGGGTGTAGGACGCTATGTAAACTGTTTGAGGCGGGGGACTTCACACAGGACCCGTCCCTAAAATGAGTCTGCCCCGTTACAGTTCCCTCAACCCAGGATTTTCAAAAAATCGTTAAACCAGTGATCATTTTGAAAAATCCTGGGTTGGAGCTGCTCCCGTGTGAATGGCCAGGCAGGAGGCGCTTTATTCCCCTCTTCCACTGCCCTGTCCATGGTCAAAGATAATCTGCCTGCCATCGCCCTGCCGTTGCAGGGAGACCCCTTTTCTTTTGCATGCTGCACATGCACAGCTACACAGGTGCAGCCAATTGTATTGTGGGATGATCGGTATGGCTGTGGGGTTCATTTCTGCATGCCTGCATAGCTACGCATGTGTTGCAGGAAATTTTTTAAAAAGAGAGAAGCATCTCCATGCAAAAGTGCAAAAGCAACCCAGATTTCTTCCATGGGCATGCATGTAAATGGGAAAAAGGAAAACGGGTTCCTTTATAATAACTGCAACCCGTTATGCATTTGCTGTCTGGAATTAACCTGAAGGTTACCGTGACATGCCTCGGAAGATGCCAGCCATAGATGCGTGCAAAGCATTAGGAGCAAATACTACCAAACCATGGCCATGTAGCCCGAAAAACTCACAACAGCAGGTTGCGTCAGGTTGCGTAACTCAGAAAGGGTTGATATGCATTCTGTGTGGCTTGCAAAGTTTGAAAATATACTGGCAGGGTGCACCTTTTAGGTGGCACTGTCCTTTAGCCAGTACTATCGTTCGCTTTTTTCCTCTTTCATTAGACCTTCCTCCTGGTTATTCCTATCCTGTGGCTGGCCTGGGCTATGCGTCACCTTTACCCCTGGACCCTGCTGACCCTGACACTATGCAAACTGTTTCCACGGCAGCCGAGCCAGAACAGTCCCGCACTTTCCCGCCAGAGCAGGAACCAGGCTGCGAGACAGAAACCAGCCAGTCCCATGGGGCTGCAGACTCCGAATCAGAACCTTCCCACCCTCATCCACCTCATCTCCTGTCGCATCTCCAGAGGCCCAGCTCTACGGAACTCACCAAGGAGATTCCGTGTTGCCCCCTGCTGGTTGGGGACAATCTGGACAACTTGGACTCTGCCCCCCAAGAACATCTGGAGGAGGCCAGGTCAGAGGTGACGATTCCAGGGCCCTCCCCAGAGGTCATTCCTGTGGAAGACAGCCCAGCTGCAGCACTAGAGGATGACTTTCAGGAGGATGAGAGTGACATCAGCTCACCAGATGTCCCATCAACACCTAGTGATGTGCCACCAGTACCCTGTGGCCTGGATGCTCTCATTGCTGCCACCATTGACTTGGGCGAGCTCCCACCTTTGGAGCTTCCAGCCCCTGCAGCCCCCCTTCCCTTGCCTTCCTCGTGCAGCTCAGGGATTCCTGGCATTGCCCTGCTGAGTGAGCTAGCTGAACTGGAACTCCAGCAGCAGCACTGCGACACTGCTACCCACGGTAAGAAAATACGGAGTTTCTGTTGTTGCCTTCTCCCTCCTCCCCTCCCTTTTGTTGAGGCAGTGAGTAGCAAAGAGGTGGAAAAATGCCTTGTGACTCAGTGCCCTGTTGCATGTCTTGTTGATGATGCCCAGAAGCATTTGCTCTTCAGTGAGACCCCTTCCGCACATGCAGAATGATGCACATTTCAATCCACTTTCAAAATTGTTTGCAAGCGGATTTTGCTATTCCGCCCGGTAAAATCCAGCTGCAAAGTAAGCTGAAAGTGGATTGAAAGTGCATTATTCTGCATGCGCGGAAGGGGCCTAATAGAGCAGTTTCTCAGAGAGTTGCAGAGACAGGAGACCAACTTCTCCAGTGTAAATTGAGGGATCAGGAACATCTGCCTGCCTATACCTAGTCCTGCCTCCTGACTGTTGGACAGGGATTTGATTGTGGGAGGGGCTGTGGCTCAGTGCTAGAGCATCTGATTTGCATGCAAAATATCCCTGGCATTTCCAGCTGAAATGAGCAAGTAGCAGGTGGTGTGAAGAACCTCTGTCTGAGATCTTGCAGAGTTGTTGCTGCCAACCTGAGGGACCAGCGGGTCTGATTCACTATAAGGCAGTGTTATGTGTGTAAGAGAGAAAAGAAGAGAGAGAGAGGAAGAGGTCAGGGCCACCCCAGCAGTAGCAAGCAGAAGTAAAGGATCAAGGTGCTGCATAAATCCTTTGTGTGTGAGGGGAGGGGGGGAGAGAGAGAATCACAATTCCTATTTCTATACTCAGTCATTGATATGCAATCGCTATCAGTTAGAGATCAGCACGTTTTTCTTGGGAGGGGGTGGTTAGAACCAGAAGTCTCGGAGGCTTTTCTCAGACCTTCAAGAGAAAAGTTTCAGATTTGCACCTTAGGCAAATAAAGTAGGATATATTTGAATCCACAGCCAGGGCAATCTCCTTTATTGTCTTTCATTAGGCATCTAGTGTTGTAGTGGTGATTAAAGGTCACATCGACATCACTCCCCTGTGTGCTATGCAGTTTTCCCCCTCTTCGTTTTCCCTCCTCAAACAGCCCTGTGCACATCCCAAGTTTCCCATCAGCCAAGTGAAAGTCACCAGTCACCAGCAAGCCCACCTGCCAAGCCGCACTGATTCTTCCTCGAGCACCCTGTCGCTTAGGGAAGCTCTCTACTTTTTCTTCTGCCACGTCTCTCATGAGAACCAGGCCCCATGTTGCTCACTGTCCAGATCTCTCGTTCCTTCACACACATGCCTAATGAATCCAAACATAGTCAGAGTGCTTTGGGAGGACAAAAAAAACCCGCTGGGATCTCTTAAGTCAGAGCCACTGCTCCTCATGCAGCGTTCAAGTCTGTATGCATGAGCTGTGCTCCCCCTAATAACCCTGTAGACATTTCCGCATGTTTGGTCAAGCATTCCACTCTGTCAGATGCTGCCTGGGCTTGCAAAGCAGTCTGCACTCTCACAGATCACTGGTTGCCTGCTTTCAAAGTGCATTTCTTACAGGCTATAATTGCTCCATTCTTCTTGGCACTAGCGGTTGGGTTATGTGCCATCCAGAGGGAGGAATTACCCTAGCCGTGCCGTAGCAATGGGCACCTGGATATTGAGAATGGTCCCTTGTAATCAAGTCACACTTGGAAGTGACATGTGAGTTGCTAGCTTCCCATTGTTACTTAGATGTGTTTTGATGTGGAATGTCCATTGCAGGGTGAGCTGTATCTGAGGCCCCTTCCACACATGCAGAATAATGCACTTTCAATCCACTTTCACAATTGTTTGCAAGTGGATTTTGCTATTCCGCACAGTAAAATCCAGCTGCAAAGTGGATTGAAAGTGCATTATTCTGCACGTGCGGAAGGGGCCTAAGTTTTCAACATCCCAGTGGTTAGGTACAGAAAATTCTGCCTTTTGAGATTTTTTTCACTAGTAATTTTTCACTGGGAGACAAGGCAAGAACCTTTGCAACAACTTCCATGGGTTGCGTGCAGAAAGCGATGGTTTGTGTATGAAGTGGGGATTTTCCAGTGTGGACCTGGAACTGGGGCAAGAGACTTGGGATGGTCATTATTATGAGGATTTTGTAGCCCCAAAGGCTTGGAAAATACCTGGCCCGTTCATCAGTGTTATCCAGTTTCACGGGGGAAGTAGTGTTACCAGATATGAACACCTTCCAGGGAGAAACAGTTGGTAGGCCTCTGGTGTTTTGATTATGTCTCCTGTTTCACTGCCTTATCACCTTAGAGAACAAATTCTTTGTTGTGCACCAGTATTCTGACTTTGCAAAATGAATTCATTAGCATACGAAAACCGTAAAAGGACTCCTTTTTGGGGTCCCTACACTTTTCCACCGCCTTTTGAGCCCCCTGTCGTCTCCTGCCTCCCCAGTAGAGAGGTGTATACCAATCCACATGTGCAGATGGTTATCACCCCCTGTGGCTACGCAAAGTCTGTGCTTTTTATCTATACTCAAACGGTTACTGCTCACACACCGGAACCGTTCATTGCCCGCAGTGGAACGGAAACCACACATAAGGACTCCTCTGTATGCCCGCTCGCACATGTGTGCAGGCACACTCATAAGCACATACTCTTGTACCCAAACAATAACCCATAGAGCAACGGCAGAATAAGGTCATCATTCATGCTTTTTGCTTCTTCTGTCTGCGTATGATCTGCAGGCACTCTTAAATTCTCTTACAGCAAGGTAACTGCATTGCTCTTCACCCTTCTTTCTTCCAAAGTATGGCTTCTTTCTAAGACCCCCTCTTCCAAGTTTAATGGTGTCTCCTGAGGCCTCTCTTTCCTTTAAATTATACCAATGCTGCCTCTGAGTTGCTGGCCCTTAGCTTGAATTACACTCTCTGGCCTCTTGTTGAGGTATGTGGCATCCCAGTAACTTCCCTTTGCCTGAATGGAAGTGTGGTATGTGCCTGAAATAAACATGACTGTGTGCCTGTTGACTTTGGGCACTGGCGTATGGAGAATAGGGCAGGTAGAAGCAAGTTAGGGTCAGGTTTTTCTTGCAAACAATCTCAACTCTAAAACTTGTTTAAGAAGAAGAATTGGATTTATATCCCCCATTTCTCTCCTGCAAGGAGACTCAAAGGGGCTTACAAACTCCTTTCCCTTCCCCCTCACAACAAACACCCTGTGAGGTAGGTGGGGTTGAGAGAGCTCAGAAGAACTGTGACTAAGCCAAGGTCACCCAGCTGGTGTGTGTTGGAGTGCACAGGCTAATCTGAATTCCCCAGATAAGCCTCCACAGCTCAGGCGGCAGAGCGAGGAATCAAACCCGGTTCCTCCAGGTTAGAGTACACCTGCTCTTAACCACTACGCCATTGCTGAGAAGGATAGTGACCAGGTTACTGCTACTATGCAGTCTTCCTTTCAATGAATGGAGAAGCTAGGTGTGTCTAGGGAAGGAACACAGAAACTAGCTGGAATTTTCCTGAAAAAGCAGAGCCATGGTGCTCAGCCAGTAGTGCAAACCACGTCCAAGATGCACTTTAACAACTAATTGGCAGATTCTGTTGATTGAAAAATGGTGTACGATTGACATTGTGGAATGTTGGAAGCTGTGATCCCCCCCCTCTTGTTTCCCCCTTTTTTTGAGCCTGAATACATCTACTAAGAACTAAACCCTATGACCGGGGTGGGAGGGTGCTCTCTGGTACCTTTACTATATCCTGTCCTTTTGTTGAGAATGCTCTTCCCCCAATTTTAACCTTTCACTGTCCCACAGTGTTGGATGAAGACCTGGCAGCGTTCAATCTGCAAAGCCTGGCCACTCTTGCAGCAGCCTGGGCCCTTGTTGAGGCTACCGGCCTGGAGAGCAGCCCCCCTGACCTCCGCAACCTGGCAGATGCTGCACCCTGCATTCATCTGCACCCTCGTGTACGGGTCTCCCGCCACAAGTACATCTGGAACCCTAAGACCAAACCAGTAAGTGTCATGCAGTCAAGGTACCCCAAATAAATTGGTGGAGCGATTCGCCAGAGAAGAAGCTCTCCTCCAGTCTTCTGCTGCCCCAGACTCTTGCATTTTGAGCGCCAATCAGAAGCTTTGTGTTCTGTCAGTTCCTGAGCCACAGGCTGCTCCTTTAAATCCATGGAAGAAGAAAACTACGATGACTGAGGTTGAGATTAAGCTTGGGAGAGCCACTCTTATCTCACCTCGGTCTCGGGTTCTTTTCCCTCCTAATGACTCCAGACCAACTGATTTCTCAAAGATTTATTGTAAAAGTTCAAAACAAAGAAATAAAACATAAATGCGTTTAGAGAAATTGGTAAGCTAAAAGCTTCTTGTGGATCTCTTGGGACCTCCAGCCAAGAGGTGCTTCTCTTAGCTTAGCCCATGATAGAGTCACCTAGGCTTTGTTCCCTTACTCTCCAAGAAAACTTTCCCCCTCGCCACAAGGTTTCCAAAACCTTTGAAGTCCCTTATTTGGGCATCTTCCTGTCCTGGGTACATTTCCATGGCCTTTTGGTTTCCCCATCCGGCAGATCAAAGACCCTATTTGATCAAAGACCCTTTTACCATGTAGGTGTGATGCTGCTAGATGCTGCTAGGTTTTACAGTATTATTCCATCACAAAAACGAAGAAGAGTTTGGATTTATATCCCCCCTTTCTGTCCTGTAAGAAGACTCAAAGGGGCTTACAAACTCCTTTCCCTTCCCCCCTCACAACAAACACCCTGTGAGGTAGATGGGGCTGAGAGAGCTCCAAAGAACTGTAACCCAAGGTCACCCAGCTGGCGTGTGTGGGAGTTCACAGGCTAATCTGAATTCCCCAGATAAGCCTCCACAGCTCAGGCGGCAGAGTGGGGAATCAAACCCAGTTCCTCCAGATTAGAGTACACCTGCTCTTAACCACTACGCCACTGCTGCTCCCCCTTTGTCTGCTGTGGCTCTATTCTGTGTGTGGCCACCTGCCAGAAGGATTAGTTGGGGTCATGCATTTCTGAAAAGTTTCTTCATAATATCATACTGACTGTTTTTCCTAATTTGGGATCCGTTTTTTTAAACTCACAAGACTCAATGAAATAAGGCAGTAGAACTAGGTATTTGGGGCAGATTCTGGCTTGTTGATACTTTAAGGTCAGATTTCTGGCATGTAAGTGGGAGCCAGGTAGTCTTCTAATTCACCCTCACTTCTGAAATGCACTTAACTCTTGGGACTGCTGCAGGAAAGAGAAGAGGGTTTTTGCCAAAGTTAGGAACAAAATAATAGGCAATGTGGAAAGTGGAGTCTATATGACATGATTCCCTCCCTCATAGCTGAAAAGTGCATCCTGTGTTCCCACAGGTTTGCCCTCTGAAAGCAGCCATTGAGAACTTGGACACCCAAGAGGTAGAGATGCGTACGCAGCTGGCAGAACTACAGCGTCGCTACAAGGAGAAGCAACGGGAACTGGCCAAGTTGCAGAGGCGGCATGACCACGAGTGAGTATCTCATCTTCCTCAACAGGTTTCTAGTGAGATGGGTCTGCCTGCTTGCTGAAATGAGTGTGAATAAAGCAAAATGGCTCTGTAAGAAGGCCAAGGGTGTGACAGCATCTAATCTTGGAGTAAGCCCGTCTACAGCATTTAAAGGCCAAACAAGCAAGTGACTCACTTGCACCAAGAGTTTAAGGCTTTCTCGGTAGATATGCAGCCACATCAAACGAATGCTTACACAGAGCCTTACATGTAGGGGTTCAGAAAGTTCTTGCTGGTTTTCCTCTGTGTTTATGGTGGTTATTGCTTGCAGGCGAGACGAGAGTTCCCGCAGTCCAGCTCGACGGGGACCAGGACGACCCAGAAAGCGCAAGCACTCCAGCACACTCAGCTCACTACGGCAGGGTTCAGTCAGCAAGAGTGACAGCAGGAAGATCAAGTGAGTGAACAGGCACGACTTGTGGGGTGGGGGGAAGGGCAAGAGAGCACTACAGCACTGTCTGTCTGGATTGTGAGGCAGTGCATATATACACGTGTGTTTCTCACAGAGAATGCAAGTTTTGCTGTATGCTATATGTAGCATTGGCAAATGAGTGTTGCTGCCAATCACCTATTAAGGATGGGGAGGGGCCTCGCAAGGGGAAACTCCTTAGATAGAATGGGGGAGTGGGGAAATGAGGATACTCTCAGTTTATTTAATCCACTGTCCATAACTGTTTCTATCCACTGTATATTTTCTTCCCAGTTAGACTCATGTTCAGTCTTGAAAAGGGGGCATAGTGAGAGAAGGAGGCAAATACTATGAAAAGAAAGGCTCAATATCACCCTTTTGCCTACTGCTTTTCCACTTGAAACTGTAACCCCCTATCCCACACTTTAGAGGCATTTGGTGGTGATCTGTATTTGAGGATATGTACTTGGCATTCTGTATGTATTTCTGTCTGACTTTACTGAGGTGGCATTGAGAAAGACTGATAAGTGTTTTTGAGGCAGCAGTAGCAAAAAAAAGAGAGAGAATATGTATGTATACACAGGTGATTGTGGATATATGATTGTATTTTGTGGAGAAGAACATCTATATATTTCAATATGGGAATGCATTAACCTTTAGGTTTTTAAAGTGCTAGAAGCAATATGATTTTCCACTCTGGATGGATGATTCATACATACCTGCACTCCATTGCCTGATTATGCAGTTTTGTACTTCAAAATTCAGTACAAATTCTTAGGAAGAGAGACAGAAACAACCATGCCACAAAAATCTTTACATCTAATTCTGAACATGGTCCCAAAGGGAGGATCTAAAAATCCACACAGTGGAGCCGTGTACAGACAGGGGAATTTTTTCTGCAGATTTCTCAGCTTTTTTCTACAGATTTGCAGATTTCTCAGCTTTGCAGAAAAATCCCATAACTTTAAATGAATAAGTTATCTCTCCCTTCCTTGAAGAAGGAAACTCTGCACAAGTGCAGAAGTTGCTATTACAAATTCCAAAGATACTACAGGTTCTATGAAATTTCCGTGGAAAAGGTAGGTGGGATGAGAGACTTGTAAAAGAAAGCACTCTCCACCACCTACCAGCTGACTTGGGGTGGGGGGAGGGTCTGGTTTGGAGATGCATTCTTTTACAAACACACACACACACCAGCAGCTGACTAGCAGCAAGGCAGTGTGCATTTTCTGTTCTCAAATTCTCACTACTTGTTAGCTGGGAAGGGGTGGAAAAGGGCCTCTGACCTAGACTCTCTCCATCACTTGGACAGCAGTAATGGGAAAGGCAGAAACTTGGGAAAGAGAGATAGAGAAGTTGACATGGGGGCGGTGGGGGGGGAGTGATGATGGGAGGGTGAGGAATAAGCAAGAGGAGAGGAATTATGGGCCAGAGAAATGAGATGTCCCCATCCTGAGTGCATCCTAGCAGGTCCCTTGTTTGCAATCCCCAGTTCTAGAATAATATTAGAGAATATTTTAGAATAATATTATAGAACACACAAAATATTTGCTTGGCGTGTAAGTGGTGATGATAGTGTTCGTTGAGATCAAGATACTGGGGTGTCTTCTTAACTACTGTTTTCACAACAAAAGTCATAAGCCAAAATACTGCAGTGGATCCATCTATCCTACGACTTAAGTGATTCTTCCTCCAGCTTAAGTTGCTTTTCCGTCAATGGAAGATCCCCTTAAGTTGGAGGAAGCCTCCTTAGGCTGGTGGAAGACGTCAAACTTGAGGCAAGAGGAAAGGTGAGGTATAAATATTTTAATTGATAACATGAATAAGTAAACAAACTTTTCTCAGTGGAGTGATAGGATGCGAGTAGGATCCACCCCACCATCCTCTTATTCAGGGCCATCATCCCCACCCCCAAAGCAGTTGCATTTCAGCACCAATTGCAGTACTTCCCTGGAATGTAGTAATGGACAGCAAAATCTTGGAAGATTAACTGGGTTGGAGAGTTGCCTGTTCCACTGTGCTCCCTGCCCCATGTCTGTCTTGCCTCCTGCACCGCTGTGGGGGAAGAAATGCCCCTCTTTGAAGAGGAAGGCAGCGTTGCATAAAAGCCTCTTTATCTGTGCTGTATAAAGTCATTGGTCACGCTGCAGTGGTGTTCATTGCTGCTGGCGCTTTATGATTATCCATTAGCCGCCCGGCACAGTCATTCCCGCACTCACGGGCCCTGTATAATTGTCCTTCTCTGCTACAAATTGCCTCTCCCGGCAGGCCCATTTGCATAAATCCTCCGAGCTAGTCCAAACATGATTGGAGCACGCGTGTGTGCGCTGCATCAATCCTGATGATTTGGTAATAATAGTTAAATCTGTACTAAATGGTTCCTTCAATTAAGACAGAAGAAAAAAAATTAATCTCTAGGTTTTATGTCACAAAACATTAGCAAATATAGTGAAGGTTACAGGGGGAAAAAAAGCAGTTAGTGTTGGCTTTGGGTTGCAACATGGCTCCGCCATATGGCTTATGGAAACCATCCAGGGCTTGTTGGAGATCTTGGTTGCATCCTCCCATTCCTCCCTGCAACTCTCCCCAACTTACAAGGATTTAGCCTGGAAAAAAGTAGAATTCCTCTCCCTTCCCCAGTACTTGCAAAATCTGGGTGGGTTAATGTACAGTCAAATTCAAAAGGGAATCCACTGTTAGTTGCCTTGGTAGAGAATCCCTGTCCACTAAACTATTCAGTGACACAGAAGAAAAAATGGTGGGTGGATGTCAGATGTGCTTCAAACAGGACTCCAAATGACAGTCTTTGCCCCACTGCATTTTAGTGTACATTTATAAGATTCCTCAAGCTGTTTCGCCAGGGTGTGTTCGCAGGCCAATTTTAACAGCCATGTTTCCTTTTTGAATTATGGGATTCCATTCTTTGAGATCCATTACCTCCTGGATGGCGCACAATTGCATTCAAAATTCCCAGTTGCTTGCAAAGAGGAAATCCAAAGTCATAAAACTCTTCCATATAAAGGAAGGGACTAATATCTTGGGCCAGTCACATACCTAGTACATGTGTTGCTTGTTTAGAGACTTCAGGAAGGGGTGTCTGTGATATGCATATTCTACCTTGACATGGTCTCTAATTAAACACGTTACAGGTTTTCTTGAACTGCTGTACAAACACACAAAACATGTTTGACCGTTCTGTGGCCTGGATAGTGATGGCTCTATCAGTCTGCCTTCGTCTCTTTAGAATGTCAGCACATTCCACCAGTGGTATTGGCACTAGTAACATAATCTAACATCAGGGAGATCTAGGTTGGGGTTGAGATTGTGAGTGTGTATTAGAGATGCCAGCCGCCTGGGCTAGTCACAGTTCTCTCAGAACTCTCCCATCCCACCTCCCTCACAAGGTGTCTGTTGTTGGGAGAGGAAGGAAAGGAGGTTGTAAGACGCTGTGAGAATTTTTATGGTTGAGAGAAGCAGGGTATAAATCCAAACTTTTCTTCTTTTTAGTCCTTTGGGAAGTATTGTGGCAGTCAGTAATCGCAATTTTAATAACTAGAAGAGGTTGTTTAGATGAGCTCTTTGACTGCGGGATCTGATACTTCCTGCGCAACAGGCTCAGTATGAATGCTACTAGTACAAAAGGCTACAAAAATAGCAAAAGCCAATGGCACTTTTTGCCACACCCCTCAGTCGCCTCTTGCTCACACTGCTATATTGTACTGCTTGTATTTATATTTGATCATTATAGTTGTGCGCTGTGTGGTTTCCGGGCTGTATGGCCGTGTTCTAGCAGCATTCTCTCCTGACGTTTTGCCTGCATCTGTGGCTGGCATCTTCAGAGGATCCTCTGAAGATGCCAGCCACAAATCAATGCTTTGGCTTCATCTGTGATTCCGGCCGTGAAAGCCTTCGACAATACATTATGTTTGCTTATGCCATAGCACTTCCCTATAACTTGCATAAATACGCTCATATGCAAGTGCGCATTGAATCAGCCCTTCCCACAGTTCAAATTTTTGCAGTCAGGTTCCAAGAGAGAGAAAAACAGTGTTGCCGTGCACAGTGCTCAAGAGCATGCACTGGATTACTGGCTGTGTTGCTCCCCGTCTTGTTCATCTGCCTGCTGACATATGCGCTTGCCGTCTAAACCTGCCCCAGCAAACAACCGTGGCATAGGATTCCCTTGTTATGTGATGAGCCAAGACTCCCAGCCATAGTGGCATCCCTGCCTTGTGTCTCAGGCTGAGGTTTTTGGCCTTGTTTGAGGGACACAGGCTCCTACAGCAGATGCAGGCCCAGCCTCTTGGCCTCCTTCCTATCAGGAACATTCCTGCTCCTTGAGCTTCCCACGCTGAGCACAGCCTCCTGCCAAATTTGCCTGCCTCCAGCCACTCCCCGGAACCGAGCAGTGGCCTTGAGCCACGGCAATTCTTTGTCGGAGTCCTGTTGCAGGGCGGCGGCTGGGGGGGGGGGGGGCTCGGCCTTGGTGAGAGCGCCGAATTGCTGGCTGTTCCCAAGCCAGCCTGTTCCTCTCTGCACCCGCCCGTGGCTCAGGGTGCTCTGCTCCCTTCCCAGCCCTCCTCTTAACCAGGGAATTCCCTCCTTCCTTTCCCGCTGCAGCCGCCAGAATGGAATTTGGCACCAGCTCCAGGGTTGACACCGGGTCAAAAGGTTGAAGTACAGGGGCAGGGCCTGAGAGAGGAGTGTGAACAGAAGCTGTCTTGGGAAGAAGGGGGTTGTGCAGCCTCAAACCCTGGGCTGGATTCCCAGGGTGGAGCCAACGGAGGCGGCTTCTCCGGGTCCTGGAGTGGAGCAATTAGAACTAACGAGCATTTGAGAACAGAGCGGGCAGGCATCCAGCGGTGGGGGAGGGGAGGAAGCCTTCGGGGAGCTAATTTGGTTCGTATTTACTATGCTAGCAGGACAAGTTGCAAGAGCACTGCCAGAATCGAGCGGGGCAGATCTTTTAGAAGGTGTCAAACGGTGACCCGTCTCTGATAAATTCAAACCCCGTTTTTAGTTTCTGCGGGTCTGTGGCAGAGGGGTCCTTCCTCTCTGCCTCGCTTTATCTCCCCCCCTTTTCTTTTCTTGAGCCGGGCTGCTTGAAACATAATACAAGGCTGCCTTTGCTGCCTCTTTCCTTTCTCCCAGCATCAAGCAACACATCCCTTCATTGCTTCTTTAATGTGCCAGATGGGATCAATCCTCCTCGCATCCTCTCCATTACGCCGGTCCAAACTGGCTGCTGCGTACTGTCCCTAAGAATACACAGGAAGAGTGCAGAGCTTGCAGAGAGCATCCTGGAGTGTGCTCCTCCTATGGATTTTACTGAGCTTTTCTGTGGAAGAGCCAGATTGGGGGTGGGGAGGGGAGCCTGCAGATCAGCCTCCTCAGAGAGCAGGTCTTTGTATGTGCTGCTGCGTTTCCGTGGGTGCCTCGAAGAAGAGCAGAATGACGGTATTGAGAGCACAATTCAGCTTTCTGTGTTCGCTTTGAAAAAGAGGAGTGCATGGGCAATGCCTGTGGAAATCTCGGAAGAACTGCTGAATGAGCTTTCCCAGGATTAGGGGCAGAGCTTCGGTGCCCTACATAGCTCCTTGCCTCTCCCGTGAGTCGGAGGAACGGAACAAAACTGTGCAGAGCAGCAAACATGGCAGAATGAATCCCGCACAGTCAGGCTGTTGACCCAAATGTGCCCAATTTGCATCGTATATGCAGGTCACAAAATGTGCATCACCAAGCACAGAATGTTTATGTTGTTACTGGTGCCACACTTTAAGACACACCAAAGCCATTACCAACAGCTGGTAGGGATCTGCATGTTTGCGGTCCTACTGCAGAGCACAGAATCCATTCCAGCATCAGATCCGGTATATTGTGTAGAAATGTTTAGCATTATTATGTTTACTATCACAGCTGCCAGTTCTTTAGATAGTTGTTTGCCTTTTATTACAATTCGAGCCACACCCAGAGGCCTCGGATGTTGTATTCACGTAGTATTTGTGCAGATCCCAGCAGGGCTCCTTTTTTGAATCTGACAGATGTTGATTTTGTCAGTTCGAAGGTGTTTCAAGTGCAGGCCAAGTGTTTTCGGAATGGTGCCCGGGGTGCCGATTACCACTGGAACTACCTCAGTTGGTTTGTGCCATAGTCGCCGAACCTCTACCTTCAAATCATGATATTTAGTGACCTTCTTATGTTCTTTTTTATCAACGCTGCTGTCACCAGGTATTGCTATGTCCATGATGGTCACTTTCTTGTCCTTGATCACTGTGATGTCCGGTGTGTGATGCACCAACACTTTATCCATTTGGATTTGAATGCCCCACAGGATCTTGACCTTATTTTCCATTACGTTCTCTGAACAACGTTCCCACCAGTTTTTAGTCATCCCAATGTTGTAATTCTTGCATAAATTCCAGCGGATTATCTTGACCAGATGATAGGAACCATCCCCCTCTGCCTTTGTTTGTACTCAGTATGGGTTGTTGTTGTTGTTGTTGTTGTTATTTTGCTTTAAGCAGATTTTGCCCCATACATTAGTAATGTCTGCTGAACTATTAGGACTACATCACATGCCACCAGTGTTCTACACAGAATGCACTTTTTATTGGAATTAATGTTCAGCCAATTTTAGTTTATCAGTGTATGTAGGTACAGCAGTGGAGGAACACCATGAATCTTACTATTCAGGAGTTTCACTCCCAACCTCAGAAACTAGATGTTTCTTCCTTGGGTTTAGAGCAGTGGTTCTCAACCTGGGGGTCGCAACCCCTTTGGGGGTCGAACGACCCTTTCACAGGGGTCGCCTAAGACTCTCTGCATCAGTGTTCTCCATCTGTAAAATGGATACATGTTAGGGTTGGGGGTCACCACAACATGAGGAACTGTATTAAAGGGTGACGGCATTAGGAAGGTTGAGAACCACTGGTTTAGAGAGTGAGACAACTTTGCTCTGTACCATCTCCAGTGCTTCCTCATGTTTCTGTCTATCTTTCCTTATTCTGCTTGACATATTTTCCATGACCTCCTATTCATCTCTCCCATGCCAACACCCTCCCACAGATTCTGAAAAGAGAAGAAAATTGAAATACCCTGTTTCCCCGAATATAAGACATCCCCGGAAAATAAGACATAGTAGAGGTTTTGCTAAAGTGTGAAATATAAGGCATCCCCCAAAAGTAAGACGTAGCAAAGTTTTTGTTTGGAAGCATGTCCGACGAACAGAACACAGAAAAATAAGACATCCCCTGAAAATAAGACATAGCGCATCTTTGGGAGCAAAAATTAATATAAGACACTGTCTTATTTTCGGGGCAATACGGTAGTATAATGCATATCATTCACTTTTGTGTGTTTTTTCCAAAGAGGTTTAAGAACTATGGAAATGGGACAAACTTTAACCCAGAATTATCTACTTCCTCAGTGTTGAAGCACGTGCTTTCCATGCTTTTCTTGGCTTATTAGTTCCTCCAATATTTGTGGAATACCCATCCCACCTGCCCATCTGTCCTGCACCCTCAGAGCAGACCACGTGGCGCCAAGGCTGATTCCTCAATTCACGTAGCTCCTAAATTGTCGTCTTTCCGGGACTGAGGAGTTAAAACTTCCTGGGCAGCCACTACTCTGCAGTTCCTCCGGCAGTTTCATTGTACATAAACACTTCTGACAAGCTCAGCTAAAAGAGGCGATTGTCCCAAAGCCCCCACCGTAGCTTGCGAATTAATGAGCTGCAGCAGAAATGGCAGCCATTCTGGAATGTGGCTGGAAGGCATGAGAAATTCAGGAATGCCTCCTCCCTTTCCTATAGCAGCCACAGGATGCTTGGGAGGGAGACAGGATGCCATCTTCCCCTGCGTCTCCCTCACAAAACACGCACAGGAGTGCCTGTCTAATTCTGTGGGGTTGGCATAGCCTCTTCCATGCAAGAGGTTCCATCAGCTTCACAAAGTCATTGCTTGACCAGTCTTTCTAGGGGCATTTTCTCCTTCTAATGAAGGGAGCTTTGACTCATACTGTTAAAATCTTGTTAGTCCGTAAAGCTCTATTGGACTCAAATCTAACTGTTGTACACCAGACCAATATGGCTCCCTGTGAAATTATTTTCCTTCATTAGACTCCCTGTATGAGCCCTCTCTTCTTTCAAGAAATATATGGGAGCAGCAGTGGCGTAGGAGGTTAAGAGCACGCGCATTCTAATCTGGAGGAACCGGGTTTGATTCCCAGCTCTGCCGCCTGAGCTGTGGAGGCTTATCTGGGGAATTCAGATTAGCCTGTGCACTCCCACACACGCCAGCTGGGTGACCTTGGGCTAGTCACAGTTCTTCTGAGCTCTCTCAGCCCCACCTACCTCACAGGGTGTTTGTTGTGAGGGGGGAAGGGCAAGGAGATTGTAAGCCCCTTTGAGTCTCCTACAGGAGAGAAAGGGGGGATATAAATCCAAACTCTCCTCTTCTTCTCTTCTTTGCTTTAAATTCCTACCACAAAGGGTGGCGATGTTTGCCGAAGTGTGGAACAAGGCCTTTTCAGTAGCAATTCAGTATGCTCCCCTCCAGGGGTTCTGCTTCAGTCTCAGCTCCCTAGTCTCTTAGGAAGGAATGTAGAGCTCTTCTAGTTTGGAAAATATTACATGAATCTTATTGGATTGATGGACTTAATGTTTTTAAAGTTGCATTTTTAATTAAATATTTTCTATGCAAATTGAGATATAAGCTGCCAAGGGTAGTATTCTGATCCAGAGGGAGTAAATGTGTGACTGTGCATATGGAACACAGGGCAATGTAGTTTCACACTCACACATTCCTGCAGTGTATCAGCCTCTTCTCCATCCTTCATTCTTCTGCCCATCATGCTCACAGGCAGTCTTTTAGTAATAACAATTAGTCCTAGTCTGCGCAGGAAGAAATTTGGATTCTCCTGTTTTACATAGCTGCCACAGTTCATTCTTGGTCAAAGCTGCTTCCTGAGGAAGTTGTGGAGTTCAATAGAACCCAGATGTCTTAGCACCTAGTTCCTGCTGGCCCTCCCTTGTCTGGTGAAATGGGAAAGAAAGATCTGCAACCCTATTGTGTCAAGGCTGGAGGAGTGCTCTGAGCCACAGCCATGCAGCACAATTCTAAGTAGGCCATTTTGTAGTTGGCTGTGGCTCCAGCAGCAGCCATTTTGTGGTTGCGCCCACCAGCCTGCACCAGAATTCCCAAGGTGCCCACAGACTGAAAAAGGTTTGGAGCCCCCTGCTCTGGTACTTGCTGAACATGTGTATAAGAGTGCCTGTATTCCAAAGGAAAATCTGCTTTGCACTCCAGTGTTATACTCATCTGCCCAAGCCTTCCCTCCATCATAGCTGAGGCAGTGAACTGAGTATCTTTCCACTGGGATTTTTCCAAACTGAACATCTGTCTTCCATTCCCAGGTCAGTAAAAGCCAGCTTATCTCTGCTGTGTGCTGAGCTACGGGGTGAGGGAGAACCCAAGAAGAAAAAACGGAAAATATCAGAGACAGTTTATGGTGGCATTAAGAGCTCCCAGGTGAGTACAATGTTGAGGTTGCTTGGCCTTGCTATCTTTATCGCTTTACTTCTCTTGAAATTGACTAGGAAGCAGGCCCCCAACCCTATGAACAAACCGGATCTGATAGAGCCAAGGAAAACCATGTTTTGTCCAACCTTTTAAAAGAATTCATTTTAACCTGGCATATATGCGGAGTCCAAGTTTAAAAATAAATAATTTTAATTTCTTAAATAGGCTCGAAGCCGGAGGATTCCTAAAGATTGCCATTAAAAAAAATAGTTGCCAATTGTTTGCTCACCCAGAAAATAGAGATTTTGATTTAAATTGAAAGAACGTGTGTAAATAAGACCAGGGGAGGACTTCCTTCAGGGCAGTTAGAATAAGTTGCAGAACCTCCTTTTCTGGTCGTTTGTGATGAATGTTTGGCAGATGATTTTGACAAAGCGGATGCAGCTTCAGCAATGATGGTGGCAAAGCCAGATAAGATAAACTCCTTCAGTGTTTTCCCATTTCCTGATTCTGAGGTAGGAATTAGGTTTAGGGTTGCCTGGTCCCTCCAGCGACCAGTCAGAGGTGAGAGGTAGTGTTTCCAGATCAAGTTGGGAACTCCTGGAGATTTGGGGATGAGGCCTGGGGAAGGCAGGGAACTCAGTGTGGTGCAACGCCATGCTGTCCACCCTCCAAAACATTCATTTCCTCCAGAGAAACTGGTCTCTGTTCCCTTGGAGAAGAGCTGTAATTTCAGGGGAATTCATAAGAACATGCCTGTTGGATCAGACCAGAGTCCATCTGGTCCAGCTCTCTGCTACTCGCAGTGGCCCACCAGGTGCCTTTGAGAGCTCACATGGTCCTATCTGGAGTCTGGCATCTCTATCAAGGAGTGACTGGGTAGGCGCAACGGGGAAAGACCAGAGTGTGTGAATGTCCACGCTTCTTCTGCCAGGGATAATCTTTTTTTTTGTCTGCTTCTGTGTGTATTTGACCTTCAGGAGAAGGTGCGTTGCAAGAAGAGCAGTTCCCAAAGCAAACTGGCTTCCAGTGTAGTACACAAAGTCTCCCATCTCAAGCAGAAAGTCAAGAGCAAAGGCTTGCCCACAAGCATTGCCCCCTTCCGTCGAAAAGAACCTAGTCCTGGCACCCGGATCCAAAATAAACTTTCGCGGCCCAAGAGCTCCAAAGCGACACCTTCTGCAAAATACCCGCAGCAAGAGACCAAACCGACCGCAGGGAATGCTGATGCAGGTACTGACCAGGGCAGAGAGGTGAAAAATCTGTCAGTAATTGGAAGTAAAAGTGATGCTCTATATGAGAGAGTGCCAATAACATTGCAACAGTTAGCTTACACTACTGTTGTTGCTCCTAAGAAAGCACTCAAGTCCCGGGACTGTTTCTGATGTCTTACACTGTGCAGAGAAGTATGTGGCTCTTTGCTGGCCTCCCAAAATGGCAAAATCCTTCCACATGAGAAAGGCAGATGTAATTAGATTCTCCCAATCGTGTACAAGTATGGTATCTTCCGCTCCGGCCAGGAGTTTACGGCACAGTGTATTTCCTGCTGGCAAGCAGAGGAAGTTCTGCAATTTAAAAATAACTGCACAGGACAACCTCTGCTGGGGCCTATGTCCGTTTTCATTTGACTGCAGCCTTATGGGTTTCCCCTGGAGCTCCTGGGGCATCTTATCAGGAAGCCACGACCAAGACAGGAATTCTACTTCCACTCCCCAAAGGCAACAGAACAAAGACATATTGTCAAAGGGGAAAAAACCAGGATGTAGGAACTAATGTTTGAAGGGGAGGGTGCATCGTCAGCAGAGGGAGGCAGTAGCTCAGATACGACAGATTCAAGTTATTTTATTTCAGTGGGGGGTTTTTTGTTTAAAAACGTTGGCCACCATTCTATCTATTATGAACTACACGGAGTGAGGGGGGGCAGTGTTACTAATATCTCTGGCCATCACCATAGTACCCAAAGGCTGTGTGTTCCAAGACATGATATATTGTGGGTTGACCATGATGCCAGTGATGGAGTGAAGAAGAGGCAATGCAATATGAGGTCCCAAGTGAGACTGGAAGGTGTTTAGTAAAATAGTTTGTGAACCACTGCCTAGACCTTTGGTTGCCGGTTCACATTGCAATGTGGTCCTCAAAAATAACATGGTGTTTGTTTTGTGTGTCCTTGGTGGCCAAAGAAACTAGGATATGGTTGTTGATGACAAGGCATGCCAAGTGCCCTCCCCATACTGAAGTGGTCCTCTCCTTCCGTCCATGAATTTCTTCTGATTCTTCTCTGTCCCCAGATGACAATCACCATAGAGACTATGACAGTGATGACGACGGTGGTGGTGACAACTTGACCAGCGACACCCTTCATGTGACAGTAAACACTTCTGTGATTGGCCCTTCTCCTTCCTCAGTTGTGAAAATGGAAGCCAATCAGAAAGCAAAGAAGAAAAAGGAGAGACAGGGATTATTAGGTAATGTTCCAAAAACACCCCAACTGGTTGAGAGCAGGTCACAGCAACTTGATAGACAAGTGGCTAAGAATGGATGCAGTGAAGAATCCGAGGTTTTAAACTGCAGTGGGAATTGCAAGGTCTAGATCTGCCACGCTATTGCCAAACTGCAGCCCCAAGACAGAGGAGGCCCTCTTGTAGGCCTACAAGCTGCTAATAAGTGCAGTCATTGTTATATTAGAATCTGGGAGACCAAGGTTCAAATTCCTGCTATGCCATTAGACTCTCTGGGTGACCTTGGGCCATTCTCTCACCCTAACTCACAGGGTTGTTGTGATGATAAAGTGGAAAATGGGAAAATAATTCAAGCTGCCCTGAACTCCTTGGAGGAAGCTGCCGGTTGAAAATGTACCAGGGAATACATAAAAATTTGATTGGCATGTGCTTACTACCATTACAGAGGCTATGTTGGAGAGGGCCACTCGCCTATGACTTGGACCCTTTCTTCATTGTTGTACTCTTCTGTATCTACATAGGACCTTGCAGAATCCCGAGTCCTGAGGGTCAAGTCAAAATCAAGCGTCGTCCTGTGAAGCCCGGTGTGGGGAGGTTAGAGAAGGTACCAGTATGCCGAGCAGGATCTTGTGAGAATTCCAACAGGAAGAAGCTGAAGGCTAAGGCCAAGGAGCTGCACTGTGGGCCAGGGACATCAACAACCAGTGAGGGGCTCTTCTCTGCCAGCCAGGCCAGGTCGTTCACAGCCCGGGACGACGCAGGAAAGCTTAGCAGTGAACGCCTTAAGAAAGCCACCCGCAAGAGCAAAGTGCTGCAGTCAGCCCTCAGGGTAAGCAAGGACCCAGGATGCTTCTGACGAGATGGCTGCCATATAGAATGGCGCTTCTGCCAGTTAGACTGCTCCTTGTAGATGCCAGGCATTGAGAAAAGATTAGTCTTTCCAGCCCTGTGCTAGGAAGGCCTTCTTGGTCCAGGGCAAACTGTATTGGCTGACAATCTTCCTCTTTCTCCCTGCCCTCCTCCCACCTTTGACAGAGAAAGAACGGGGCATTGGCACTCTCACCTCGCAATGCAAAAGCCATTCTGAGCAAGGGCAAGAAGCTGGCAAAAGTCAAGAGCAAAGTGGTCAGCAAGCAGGTAAGTTCTAGAAGAAGTTTTTTTTCTCTTTCAGAATAGGGCATGAGTACTTTGGCACCAGGAACCGTGCTGGAAAAGGCAAAGAGTATATGGATGCATTACCAAGGGAGGTGGAAGAGCTGGAAAGTCCAGGGCCCTTGCTACTGCTGAGTATTGGCTTTGTTGATATAGTTTCCTGGGTAAGGCAGAGAGGAGCTAAGAAGGCAGGTGAACCCATCCCCTATTCATTCAAGCCCCTGACTTCCCTCTAACGGGAGATGTTGCAAGGACCAGTGTGATACACAGGGTTAAGCATTGACTTTGGACTTGGGAAACCTGTGTTCAGTCCCTTCTCACCTTGGGCAAGTGGCTGTTTGTCACGCATGTGTGTGGAGGCACGCTTGGTGAAACCGGAGGCACAGTTTTCTTTCCTTTCTCCACAGTGCAAAGGGCGGGCTGTCAGCCGGCTGATGGAGAGCTTTGCCATGGAGGATCACTTTGAGTTTGATGACAACAGCAGCTTCTCTGAAGAGGAGGAAGTGCCATCCACTGGTACGGAGCAAGATGTGACTGTGGGTGAGTCTCTTATTTATTTAACATTTGGTGGCGGAGCTGGGGCTACTGGGGCTACTGACACTCTCTACATGGCTTGGCGGTCAGGAGCAAGGACAGACATCACAGAGAAGAAGCAAGCAGTACTGGCAGTGGTTGTACAGGGATTGCTGAACCTAAATCTGAGATCTTGGGCAATTGTGGAATACATGACTGTCACTGAGCTGGGCACTGCGGGATGCCATAGTGTGGTGCAGCCCAGTTTCCTGAATATCTCAGAACCTTTAAGGAACCTTAGTACCAAAGTCATTGTAATCCATTGGTAAGCCTGTTCTCCATCACATTGAGAGTGATGCAAGGCTAGAACTGTAGTGGTGCTCTCGGATGACTTTATGAACGTGTATAGACTTTTTTGTATGTTCCAAACCATATATTTTGAGAACATTGCCCACATAAAGAAGCACAGAAACATAGGGAGCTGGGGGGTTCATGTCTTGGTCTTGTGGTTGCAGCCCAGCCGTGCAACATCCAGAAAGAGGACCTGCAGGACGGACTGCGTGTGCTTATTCCCAAAGAGGACAGCTTGCTGTATGCTGGCAGTGTGAAGAGTCTGCAGCCACCTGACATGTAAGGGCTCTGCTTGCCGAGCACAAAGGCAGGCAAAGGATGTGGACAGAGAGGAGCAGTTTTCTTCCCAGAACAAATGGCAACACTGCTGCTGCTTCTCTAACGCCATTATTTGGGAGAGCCAGTGGTGTCCTTTCCCCTCCTATCTTGCACCCTTCCTTTCCGAGCCTTCCTTTTTACTCTGCTCTACCTGATGATTATGGTCAATTCTTACCAAGCAGAGATCCAAATTTCTTTTACCTCCCCAATTCTTGCTGTGGCATTCACATGACCAAAACAGGGGCCCATTCTCTTCACTGGGAAACAAGAGTGGCCAGTGATTCTACCAGATTCTTGCCCTCATGCATGACTGTGTAAATCCAGTGGCTTCTGCTTGCCTGATCTGCACAAAAATGGATCTCTGTCAAAATCAGGATTGAGAGTTTGATCTGGGAGATTTACATTCGGATTCCACCTTGGCTCGACACTCGTTGTGTAACCTGAACTGGTGTCAGTGTGGGGGTGGGGCATGAGAGCGTTTTCTGCCCCGTGATTCCTCGTCGGTCTCTCAGTTATATATCAGGAATGGTCAAGCTGAGCACCGCGCCAGCTTTTCAGCTGTGTAAATCCTGTCATTGATTTGCCCTTTCATAGCTACAGCATCGTCATTGAGGGAGAGCGAGGGAACCGGCAGAGGATCTATTCCCAGGAGCAGCTGCTACAAGAAGCGGTGAGTCCCCATAGACTGTGGCCTGGGATTAATCAATAAATGGGGGTGGAGGAGCTGGGTTTTGAATACAGCTAGGAACACAACAGCAAGGGATGCGTTCATGTGTAAGGCCCATGCATGTGAGGCAGGGATCAAGAAGGACTAGTCCTCTGTGCTAATGGGCAAAGACAAGCTGATGGAGGACACAGGAGAGAAGCACTTCTTCTGGGACAAGCCAGGTATAACTGAGAGGCCTGCAGCTTTTGGATGATGGAACACTTTGGGATAGGATTGGGGAGGCAAGGTTTATTTAGGTGAGATTGCACTACACTTTTTTATGCTTGTACAGACTGTCGGATCACCACAGTCAACCTGAGCTGTGTGTTGATTCTCTTTATCAGGTGCACATAGTGGGATCCGCACGGTAGTCACCATTGATTTCTTGCTTTTTTCCATCATTCGTGGATGGAGGCCAACACGATAGCTGCCTTTCCCAGAGGCATTCCCCAGTGTCCAGTTGTGCATCCTGTAGTATCCAATTGGGTGCATGCACAACTGCTTTGAAGGTCTACCTTATTTATGGCATGGATTTGCAGTGCTAAGCACAGCCCTTGGAAAGGCAGTTTTCGTAGATGCTAGGGGTTTTGTTCAAGTCTGTTCCTCATAACGCGTTCAGAATTGGAGAGGCCAAAGAGGCTCTACGTAAAGGAAGTGCCATATTTGTGTTTATAATAAATCGTATAAACCAAATCAATAACATATATGAAAAAATTGCTGATTTGGGGATAAAACTGCTGTTAGCCATTTTGGCTTATTCCAGACCTGATCTTTGGTATATATGCAGTATTCATAGCTTGAGGAACAAAGGATTTGTAGCTGACAAAACAAGGTACAGTTCAGGCAGAGTAAAAAGGTGAGGCAACCTGCGTGAAGACAAGGCAAGGGTCAGGTGGCCACACAGGTCACAGAAGTGCTGCTTGAGCATCTCCTCCCAGATCCTGCCTGCTCCTTTTCCAATTTCCTCTTAACTATCATTGTATGATGCAAGACACAGAAGACAGCTGCCTTTGGCTTGGCAGTCATGTCACCAATGTTTCTGTATCTAGCTTAGAGCACAGAGGACCATCTGCCAACTAGACCCTTTGGTTTCTTTCCAGGTTCTGGATGTGCGTCCCCAGTCAAGTCACAGCCTCCCACCTGGCACGCGGGTCTGTGCTTACTGGAGCCAGAAGTCCCGTTGCCTCTACCCCGGGAATGTCATTCGAGGTAAGAGGGGCTGGCGGTGAGGGCCCAAGGTGAACAATGAGCCACCGAGTCTCTGGGCTAGGTTTTCTCCCATGCCACCAGCCGCGAAGGAGGCCTAAAACATGCTTCTCTGTCTCTAAGGGTAACACAGACTCTGTTACACAGGTTCCTCGAGTGACGAGGAGGACAATGCAGACTCGGTGCTGGTTGAATTTGATGACGGGGACACAGGCCACATTGCCGTGACCAACATCCGGCTGTTGCCATCGGACTTTAAAATCCAATGTAAGTGTAACGCAGGACCATTCCATGCTTTTGAAGAAAAGATAGTTTGTTTTTGACATGCTTCTTGTCTTGTTCTGCTTTTGCAGGTCCACAATTACTGTTTCATTGCATATCATAGTGCAGAGTCATGCATTTACTGATGCCTTGGCTAAGCAGTTGTCTTGTGACAGTCCATGTGTCGGATGTATATGTCCAGCACCTTGATCAGGATCCTTTTAAAGCTCTAGGCAGCTCAGATCATAGTGGCTCTGTCCTTGGCATAAAGAATATCTTGTTTTCTGTGCTGTAGAGTGAGGAGGAACCTGTATGGCTGTGCATCTGGCTAACTGTGTGTGGGCACAGGCATACTGGCAGAGGGGAAAACATGTGAGGCAAAGACAGATGGGCCACTGAACTGTGATTCGGCAGAGATCCTCAATAAGTATGATTAATCTGATTATTGTAGGAACTTGTATCTCATCCTGACTTCCCTTTGCTTCTGCAGGCACAGAGCCCTCACCTGCGCTATTAGTCTCCACCTCCTGCCGTCGTAACAAGAGATCTTCCAGCGACGTTCCCCATTCCAGCGAACCACCACCAAGCCTGTGTGCTGAGGGACGGGAGGGCTCTGAGCCAGTCAAAAGCACTGGCAAGAAGGCCAGCAAAGAAAAAGCTGGTGAGTCTCTCTCCTTCACCCTGTTCTTTCACTTCCCTTTTCACTCAAGGAGGCGAAGGTTTATTCTTTATCTTGACAAGCCTGTGAGGCACACGAGCCTGAAATGATGCAGCAGGCTCAAGCCACCCAATGAGCTGTGGCTGCGTAACGTCCAACACTGTCCCCTCTGCCACAAGGCCTCGACAGGAAAAGGAGGGTCACCCTTCAGCCCCAAATTATCAGTTCTGGTCCCAAAGAACAGGCACTGGGGAAAGGTTAAGCAGGGGTTCAGAAGCACTGGTGGTCAGAAATGAGTGTCCAGACAACAGGAGCCCTTGGTCAGGATTGAGGTAAAACTCAAATGGGATGGGAGGGTTTTGCACCAAGCTCTTATTGTCCCACATGTTCATTTTACAATAGCCAACCAGCAATCACAGATCCTAGCCAACCAGCAATCACAGATTTTATTTAATCATTTATTATGTATAATTATTCTACCCACTGTTTTTTTTGTATACCGCCCAGAGCCCTTTGGGGGTGGGCGGTTTATTTAATCTGATGATGATGATGATTTCTAAAGCCTTTTTTTTTTTTTTTTGCAATTATCCCTGAAAATCACCAAAGTGAGGTTGGGGGAGAGAATTGAGAGTCAGTTAAGATTTCTACAAAACAGGAACCCTCTTTTCACATCAGGCGCAGTTTATGTGTCTGTTTTGCCACACCGTGGAATAGGTGTTCAGATCCTGCCATGCTGGTGGGCTTTGCCGTGGAAGGCTGAGGGAGCGGCTGCTCTTGGGACCCTCTTCAGAAGTGGCAGTTGGCACTCCCTGACTCTTCCTAGTCTGCGACTGTGGGCAGGAAATCCTGCAGGAATATTTGATAACGTTGGAGCACCAAGTTTACTTGGCTTGCCATCTACTTAACGCTTGTTCTTTTTTTATACCGGTGTTTTTCCTCACCTCACCATTTTGAAAAGCTGCAGCTGGTCTAAGCTAGCTCAGCCTCATCAAATCTCAGCAGCTAAGTAGGGTCAGCTCTGATTAATGCTTGGATGGGAGACCACTCAGAAACTCCAGCACAGAGGCAGGCAGTGACAAACCACCTGGGTTCATCTCTTACCTTCAAAACTCTGTGGGTTTACTATGGGCTGGCTGTGACTTGACCACACTTTCCACCATAGCAGCAACAGCACACCTTTGATGGCAGTCAGCGGGAGAATGTTTTAATTTGCATGTCTGGCCCCTTCTGCACAGGCAGAATAATGCACTTTCAATCCACTTTCACAATTTATTGTCGAAGGCTTTCACGGCCTGATTTAACTGGTTCTGGTGGGTTTTCCAGGCTGTGTGGATTCACAATTGTTTGCTTTGTGGATTTTGCTATTCCGCCCAGTAAAATCCAGCTGCAGAGGGCATTGGACGTCAATTGAAAGTGCATTATTCCTCATGTGTGGAAGGGGCCTCTGAATCAGCATCTTCAAAAAAACGGAGGCATTTTCCTTTCAAAACTTTCTCAGCAAATGTAACATCTTCAGCTTTGGGATTAAGTTGAGTGGAGTCTAAGTCTTGTACAAAATAAATGTGATTCATTGAGGAGAGGGAGCAGGTCTAAAGTTGCAGGAAGGGAAAGCTGGGTCATCAGTACTGTCTGTCCTTGCTCGCCTGTTTGATCAGATCCTGACAGCCAGAAGTGAAAACACAGTGACCTGAGGATGGGCATGAGATCTGTTTTGATCTAGTTATTTAGTAGAGCTGATAGCCAGTATTGATCTGACTCTGTCCTTTCCTGCCAGGTAAATCTGACTTGCTGCACTCAAGTTCAAAAGCGCTGCTTGGAGAGAACTTCCTGGGCCGTCGTGCCAGCGCTTTGTTGAGCTGGTCAGCTGTGGCCCAGACCAAGCGAAAGGCGTCCAGCAAGAGCACGGCGATGCGGCAGAACCTCTTCCAGCTCAACGGCAGCAGCAAGAAGCTGCGGGCCAAAGAGGCGCTCTTCCCCATGCACAACATGGCAGCCCCCGTTTTTGGCAACGGCTTTGGCTCAGACTCATTCAGCCGCATCGCCAACTCTTACTCAGCTTTTGGAAGTGCTGGTCTCGTTCTGCCTGGGGCCCAGAAGCTCCTGCGTGCCAAGAAGGCTGAACGGTTGGATGCTGAGCTGGGCAAAGGAGGACGCCGGAAAGTGGGGGGCGAGTATCTGATCAAGCTGGACCATGAGGGTGTGACATCACCCAAGAACAAAAACTGCAAGGCCTTGCTGATGAGTGACAAGGACTTTGGGTCACTTTCCGGCCACGGCTACTCCCACCCTGCCTTGGGGATCAAGGAGAAGAAGAGTGCTTTGCCTATGGGGCTGGCACTACGCAAGTACACGGGGCAAACGGAGTACGGGCTGCACTGTGACAGCGACTGTCATAGCTCCTACTCAGACATGGATGAAGACGAAGAGGTGGATGACCTAAGAGGCAGCGTTCCCTCCCGCTTCCTGACACGCCTTTCTGTCTCTTCCTCTTCGTCTGGATCCTCCACTTCCTCCAGCTCTGGCTCTGGCTCCACCTCTAGTCTCTGCTCATCTGATAACGAGGACTCGTCCTATAGCTCTGACGATGAGGACTCCACGTTGCTCCTACAGACCTGTCTTACGCACCCTGTGCCAGCCCTGCTGGCTCAGTCCGAAGCCCTGCGCTCCAAGGGTGGCACTCTCCAGAGGTGCTTTGGTGCTGGTGCCAAGGGCAAACTTCGGCGCAAGGAGGCGCTGAGCTTCTCTAAAGCCAAAGAGTTCTCCCGCCGGCAGCGGCTACCCTCAGTGGAAAACCGGCCAAAGATCTCTGCTTTCCTACCCGCACGCCAGCTCTGGAAGTGGTCTGGGAATCCCACTCAGGTAGGGGAACCATGAGACAACCAGAACCTGTAGAACTGGCCTTATTTTTCAAAAGCAAATTCTCCATAAGAGTTGATTGAGTTGGCTTCTGTAAACATTGCGTTGTCGAAAGAGGAGCTGGAAGATTTTTGACTCGAGCTGTTGTGACGGAGGGCCACAGGAGAGGAGCGACTAGTGGAGATGGGAGGAAGTGATTCATACGTGTGATTATTGACTGCAGTCTTTTCTGAGTTTTGACAGAAAGCTAGGAGGTCTCCCCTCTTCAGACTCCTTTTCTGTAAATATCCTGAATGGAAAGATCCCATTTCCTTTCCTCTGTTTTGTGACAAAACAACGGCGAATTCCTGTTTTTTACACTGATCTCATCCTAACTAATTAGAATGTTATTACTGCAGTCCGGCGTGTGTTTACTCAGGAGCAGGTCGCATTAATAACAAAAACATGTTGCGGAGGGGAGGCTCAATCAAAGAGCCTCTGCTTTGCATGCGGAAGGTGCCAGGTTCAATCCTTGGCATTTCCAGTTTAAAAGGACCAGGTGGCAGATGATGTGAAAGACCTGGGACTCTGGAGAGCTTCTGCGTAGGGGCCATGCTGACCTTGATAGTTCAATGGTTTGATTCATTCGAAGGCAACTTCACATGTGTTTAGATTACAAAGGCAAAATGTCTGTCTCTCAGCTGGTGGGAAGGCAAGACTACTAAATTCACACAACATTAGGATTGAAGTTTGCTAGAAAATATAAAGGGTCATTTCAGCCTCTAGGCAGGCTGGAGTTGCTATACTTTAGTAACTGGCATTTAATGAGATATTTTACATTCTGTAACAATTGCCAGATTCTGTAAATGTTCCTACCGAGGTGAGATCTTAGTAGGGGCCTGTTTAGTGGCATCCTCCCATGAATGGCAAGTGGAAGACAGCTTTTCCGGTGTGTGTGTGTGTGTGCGCGCGTGCGCGTGCGCGTGCGTGTGTTATAGAGCAGAGGTAGCTTTTGCTACTTAATGGTCCCCAGTCACGCTGCGTTGTTATAGGTTCTGGACTGCCTGTTGACAATCAGGGGGCTTTGGTGACCCATCAGAATCCCTAGGGTAACTTCCCAGGGGCTTGGAGAGAGGAAGAAGAAGAGTTTGGATTTATATCCCCCCTTTCTCTCCTGTAGGAGACTCAAAGGGGCGTACAATCTCCTTGCCCTTCCCCCCTCACAACAAACACCCTGTGAAGTGGGTGGGGCTGAGAGAGCTCAGAAAAGCTGTGACTAGCCCAAGGTCACCCAGCTGGCGTGTGTGGGAGTGCACAGGCTAATCTGAATTCCCCAGATAAGCCTCCACAGCTCAAGCGGCAGAGCGGGGATTCAAACCCGGTTGCTCCAGATTAGAATGCACTTGCTCTTAAACACTATGCCACAGGAAGAAGGACGACCCTGTGTGTCTCATGCAGCCAGAAGGGTGTACTAGTTAAGAATGGTGGACTGTAATATGGAGAACTGAGTTTGATTCCCCACTCCTCCACATGAGCAGTGGATTCTTATCTGGTGAACTGGATTTGTTTCTCACTCTTGTACACGAAGCCTGCTGGACAGCTTTGGGCTAATCACAGTTTTCTCTGAATTCTCTCAACCCCACTTTGCTCACAAGATATCTGTTGGGAAAGTTAGGAATAACTTTGTAAACCACAGAGACCTTGCAGAGAAAAAGGCAGATTCTCCTTCGTTTACTAAGCATTTTCTGTCCTTCCCTTGCAGCGTCGTGGCATGAAGGGGAAAGCACGGAAATTGTTCTACAAGGCAATTATACGGGGGAAGGAGACTCTGCGCATCGGTGACTGTGCTGTCTTCCTGTCCGCTGGGCGACCTCACCTGCCGTACATTGGCCGCATCGAGAGCATGTGGGAATCCTGGGGCAGCAACATGGTTGTCAAAGTCAAATGGTTCTACCACCCTGAGGAGACCAAGCTGGGCAAGCGACATAGCGATGGCAAGGTGAGCAGTTAGGCCTGAAAGTGGGCAAGGCAAGCCAGAGCGAACCGAGCTAGAGTGAGATGGAGAAGAGCAGAGATAAGGAGATGGGTGGGGAGACAGACCCAGGGTCCCCCAAACAGGGGAAGGAACAAACCAGAGAACTGCAGAAAGGTGCAATAAAAGTTAATGGGCCGCTGCCAAACTCTGGTTTTTGGATGGCCGTAAGAGATGAGTCTGTAATACACATTCTGTCTGTCAATAGGAGGCTCAGAAGGCCTATCGGGCCTTTAGACCTTCTGCAGCAAGCCCTCCAAGCTCTGCTGTTCCTCTCCTACATATGTTGTTGTTTCTTCCACCTTCAGTGGTGTGTGCAATGTTAAAGAAAAGTAGTAGCCAAGAGCAGCGGTCAGACACATTTCACGGTTTCCATAGTGGGAAGGAGTCAACGAGTGGGTTTCAGGACTTTCTCACCCTCTTCTCCACACCTCAGGGTTACTTTGAGCTGAAATGTGGTAAACCTCCACTGTGCTGAGTGCACGCGGCAGGCGAGCCTTTACACAGGCCTCGTCCTCCAGGGCTGGAGCCCAGGTCTTATGTCAGCCCTCTCGTTCTTAACCACAATGCCTGGATTCCATCCTGACCTTTTCTCTTCCCACAGAATGCCTTGTACCAGTCGTGCCATGAAGATGAGAATGACGTCCAGACCATCTCGCACAAATGCCAGGTGGTTGAACGCGAACACTACGAGCAGCTCACCCGCAGCAAGAAATACCAGGACCGGCAAGACCTCTACTACCTGGCAGGGAGTTATGACCCCACGACAGGCCGGCTTGTGACTGCAGATGGCGTGCCTATCTTGTGCTGAAACTGCGGGGACACAACCACTGCTCCAGGGCCAGAAAACGGCTGGGGGAGGCAGGAGGGCCAAAGGACAGTAGAAGGGGCCAGTCTCTCCTCACAGTGTTTCCTGGCAATTGGATGCAAGGCCCTAAAATATGCAAGGTGCCCGGCTTTGCCATGCCCGGGGTTGCAGGCTGATCCCGGCTCCCCACACGGCTCTGTACAGATTTGAATCCAAGCCATACTTTCCCTAGTACCTCTGACTGTTTGCCACAGGCCAAACACAAATCAGGTTACCGCTCTATTTATTTCGTGTGTAAATAATGTATTTCTGATGGGAAGTTTTATGGAAAAGGAACAGGCAAGACAAAAAAAGGCAGGTTTTAGGGGGCGGGAAGGGAGGGCTATTTGATGGGTTTTATTTTGTGTTCAATGCACTGTTTTCCTCCCAGCTTAGCTGGGGGTGTGGACGCCAGGCAAGCGTGTAAATACAGAAGGAGGCACTTGAATGATAGGGCAGCGCGGCCTCCAAAAGGCTAAGCTGGCCTCCTCACAGGACTGTGTACTATAGACTCACCTCACCCCACCTCTCCTACTCTTTTTTATTGTTATTATTATTAATTA
Organism: Sphaerodactylus townsendi; assembly: GCF_021028975.2. Lineage (NCBI taxonomy): Eukaryota > Metazoa > Chordata > Lepidosauria > Squamata > Sphaerodactylidae > Sphaerodactylus > Sphaerodactylus townsendi. The sequence goes on along the minus strand of NC_059427.1, from coordinate 128,430,578 downwards.
TTATTATTATTATTGTTATTCTAATGATAATTATTCTGACAATGTCTGCGGATGTTAATATGCTCCTGTTAAAGAGAAGATTATATATATTATTATAAAATCAGGATCTTGCCTTGTGGTCTTCATGGGGGAGGATGGGGCTCCTGTGGGCAGAAGGTAGCATAAGGTGCCGCTTCACAGAAGGAATGTCTCTAGGCAGAATGGTTGAATGGAATATGCCCAAGGCCACATCCATCCAATTGTGGGCATGCATCACATCCACAGGATGTGTTCAAGAGATGTGTTCGGGGCCTTGGGGTCCATCATATGCTGAGAAGGTCCCTGGTGGGAGTGACATGTAACTTCAGCTGCACGAAGCTACGTGCACAGATGCGGAGATGGTGCTAAAGTTGATTTGTCTTTTGTGTGAGTAGAATTGGAAGCTGCCATTATCCCTCCGTGGATTTCCAAGGGTCTCTCCAGCCAAAGTGGACCGATAGTACAATAGCAGGTGGAGCTGTCGGATGAGATGCAATGGACTTTTAAAAAAATGTTCGAGGAATGCTTCCTACAAGAACGGCACCAGTCAGCCCACACAAAGTGTGGCTCACCCAAGATGAACGCAGCCCATCAGCTTTGCATTGTGACTCGACATTGTGCTTTACAACCCATTTTTTGCAGTCCTGTAATGCAGCAAAAATGGGTTTGTGGCGTTCCTGGTGGACTGCTCTACATGACTGCTTAGGTGTTTTCAACTTGACGAGTCACATTCTACCTATACCAGGCACAGGGATCCCTAAACAGGATGCGAAAAACAGGAGACAGAGCTTTCACGTGACGTAGATTAAATGACATCCACTTAATCTAACTTTCATTCTCCTCCTAATAGATAGGGCACATGCCATTTGTCCCGTATATGGAGCTGAACGTCCTGCATGTGAAATGCAAACTTCACACACTAGTATGTAGGGGTTAGCTTTCCTGGAGTGGGATTTGTTTTTGTATATCCTCTGATGTTTGATAATCCGATTAAGACCAGAGGTCATCCAACAATCCCCACAGCAGAGATGGTACAGAAAGGTCTCCTCCCTCTAGATCTAGTCTGACTAGCATTGGAAACTTGCAATACTTACTGACAGATTGGACCCTGAGTAAGCCTGTCATGCTTCTGCAGTCTCTATGGCCTGTTTGCCATCTTCCTGACTTCAGCTTAATGAAAATCGTTCGAATTAATTTTCTGGGCCTTTTCCCAAGCGGTGTTATCTGGCTCGGAAAGGGCTGGAATTCTAGACCTTTTAGAATTCCTTCACAACCAGGATTGCAAATGGACCTCGCATCAGGTATTGTATAGTACAGCCCTTTTCACTATCATAATGAACTCTACAGGAAGAAAATTGATTTTTTTCCCCCATGTGCATGAGGAGATTTCTAATGTGGCCATACTACTGGGCCACAGTACTGGGTCCTACAGCTGATGTCTATCTGTGATTTAAACCCCTTCAGATTGGTCACTGAAGAAGTATATTCTTAGCTGCAAGGACGTAGGTAAGGGGGGAGTTCCTGGTTTAAAACACACACACCCATTACATGTCCGAAGCTCCGCACCCTGCTTGTGGGTGTTTTTGTATTTTAAAGTGTTTTTTTCCTGTTTTTGGCTTGCAGGGGGCGCAGCTTTTAGGCTAGCAGCACCAAAATTTCAGGAATTTTTTTGGGAGACTCTCCTGATGATACCACCCAGGTTTGGTGAGGTTTGGTTCAGGGAGTCCAAAGTTATGGACTCCCAAAGGGGGTGCCCCATCTCCCATTGTTTCCAATGGGAGCTAATGGGAGATGGGGGTTAAACCTTTAAGGGGCCATAACTTTGGACCTCCAGAACCAAACTTCACCAAACATGGGTGGTGTCATCAGCAGAGTCTTCTAAAGATACCCTGAAAGTTTGATGCTGCTAGCTTAACAATTGCAACCCTGACAGCAGGCATCCCCCAAATTTCCCCAGATTCTCCTTTTAAATCCACCCCCTTTGGCATGGATTTAAAGGGAGAATCTGAGGTCCCCAGTTTAAACATTGAAAGTGATGCTGTTCAGGGTGGGTGATAATCCACCACAAAACAGAATCACTTTCAATGTTGTTTTATCTGGGGATCCCAGATTCTCCCTTTAAGGTGAATTTAAAAGGAGAATCTGGGCTCCCTAGTTGAAACACCATTTGAAATGATGCTGTTTGGGATTCCAGCATCACAGCGGCTGCCCATGTGGGGGTGGGGTGCAAAACTCAGATTTTGCACCAGGATCCATTTTCCCTAGCTACGCCTCTGCCCGGAGGGGAGGGCAGAAGGGACTGCCGACTGCTGGTGGGGGGCGGGTGGGGCAGGGGAGTCTGGGGAGTGTGGCTGCGCCCCCAGGGGTGGGTGGGGGCATGGCTCCGCCCCCAAACCCACCCCATTAAAAAATCTATACCTATGTCCCTGCTTAGCTACCATTATCTTTGTATATAGAGGTCAGTTCAAAAGAAGCCTGTTCTGGTAAATCCCTGTCCCCTTAAAGAAAAGATTCACCTGTTGAATGTCTACACTGGAGACAGCTTTTAATAGTTATTAGAAACACAGGAGCCTGACCAGAAAAAATAGCAACCTAAGTGTAGGAAAGGGAAATCTCTTCCTTCTACCAAATTGTAAACACTTCTACTATCACATCCTCTGTATTTAGACCCAAAGTTAAGTCCTCACATTTCTTTAATTTAGAAGCTACCATTTTTGTTGTTCATAACAATTGCTCTTGTTGGTGGTTCCCAGAGATTACAGGTAAAAGTTTAGGATGACCAAACAAAAGGGGGGGGGGGTCTGAAGTTCTCCTAGAATTACATCTCAGGTCTGCAGAGCTTCATTTCTCTGGAGGGATTAGCAGCTTCAGTGGGTGGGTGAATTCTATGGAATCCCATTCCCACTGGCCTCCCCGCCCCAGATTCTGCCCTCCCCAGGATATGTCCTCAAATCTCCAGAAATTTCCAGTTAGAATTGGGAACTTTGCCTCAACTGCAGTAAGCGATCTTTATAGTACTATCCTATGCGGAGTTACACTCACACAGACATTAAATGGCATTGTGAGTTTAGACTAAAGGGGTCTGCAACCTGTGGCTCTCCAGATGCTCATGAACTACAATTCCCATCAGCCCCTGCCAGCATGGCCAATGGCAGGGGCTGATGGGATTTGTAGTCCATGAACATCTGGAGAGCCACAGGTTGCAGACCCCAAACTCCTCATGGCATTGAACTGTTAGCTTCTTTGCTGAAAGAAGCCCTTCCCATCTGCACTGCCATTCTCTTCTAAGCAGAAAGGGAACTTGTAGGCAAGCCAAAAAAGTGAAGGATTTTTTTCCTCAGCTTTTTGGTTGCAGTCCCAATTAATGTTGAATTTAGGGGATCAGTTTCCACATTGAGCATTTATTTACACTTGGATTCCCCTGAAAGAAGGTTGTGGGAAGGAGCCTGGCTCTGCGACCAGCCTCCTTTCTGGTAACTAGCTGACTGAAAGCACAGTAGCCTTGTCATATGTCTGATGCTGTCATGTGACACTGTTCAGATTACGTATTATGGAGATAATAATTATGGGATAATTTTGCAACCCAGACAAGAATAGGTACTTGCCTGCTTTGAAACAAGCCTCTAGTTTTCTTTAGAGCAGTGATGGCTAACCTTTTTGAGACCGAGTGCCCAAATTGCAACCCAAACCCCACTTATTTATCGCAAAGTGCCAACCCGGCAATTTAACCTGAATGCTGAGGTTTTAGTTTAGAAAAAAACGGTTGGCTCCCTCTTCCTCCGCCCCACCTGCTCAAGCAGGGGCCAGCCTGCTCTAGCCTCCAGCAAGTCCTGCATGCACCGCTCTGTGCCTCTCTAGCATCTCTGCCTCCTCTGCACCCCCCCTCCCTCGGGCAGCAGTCACCTGGAGCACAGGCACCAGGCCCCCCAGCCAAGTCCTCCCTGCTCACCGCAGTGCTTGCACATCGTGCTCAGTGGCCCAGGCCAGCCTAGATGTGTGTGTGTGTGGGGGGGTGATTTTCCACTACCCACATGACGAACTCTGTGTGTGCGTGCCCACAGAGAGGGCTCCGAGTGCCACCTTTGGCACCCGTGCCATAGGTTCACCATCACTGCTTTAGAGGCTTTCAAAACAAAGCAGATTCCGTTGGTTGTGTTTCTTACTTCTAGCTTACTTCTAGCTTAGTTTCTTACTTCTAGTTGGTTGTGTTACTTCCTGCCATCTCAGTTCTTTAAAAAAAACCGTTAACTCAGTCTTATAGCCCATCCAAAGCCCTAGTACCCATGAAAATGGAGGGAAAAGAGCAGTTACCAGGTAAGAGGCAGGTTCAGCAACATGAAAACACAGAGCATTCAGTGTGGTTGCATGAAGGCCCCAATACCCACCCAAAGAAGCTGGGTCAGCATCTTAGGTGGCCGCCACAGGTAAGTAGAAAGACAAATACCCAAAACCAATAAACTTCTGTAGATTTAGTGCAAAGCAGAGTTTCAAAATGTCTGTGTATACCTAGGTTTGCCAGAGAACAATCCCAAAATCTTGCCTAAAGGAGGTAGAAATATTTCAGTGCATGGTAGAGCATACCCAGCTCTGTACCAACCTCCACCTTTGTTTCCTCAGTAGACCCTTTGTTTAATCTCCTATGCTGCTCCAATGTACTGTTACAAACAATACTCCAGGTTTACATTTCACATTGAGGAGAAAAAATGGACAAGGCAACAAGAGAAAGAACTTGGGAGGCCCAGCAGGCAGGTCTGGGTGTTTTAAGGGAGAGGCAGAAGCTTTGCCCACCTCTTTGCACAGCACTAATAGTTGCTGAGATTAGGAGAAATCCTTCAAGACACTTATATGTAAGAGGGTATGAGGCTGGATTGCCAAACTGAAACCCAGAATATTGTGTCTCAGGGTCTTCAGCACTCTCTCTCTCTCTCTCTCTCTCTGGCCGTTTCCGCACGGCCTTTTTATGGCGCCCTGGGGACGGGAAAAACGCCGTACCCAGGGAGCCATTTGCACAGGCGGCGCTGCTGCAGCGCCGACCTGACTGCGCTTCCCCTCCCCCTTTAAAGGGTTGTTTTTGCCGCAACAGCGTGTTCCCGGCGGCGCGGTGCGAACAGCACCGCCGGGAACACGCTGTTTCCCTTCCCCGTCCCACTCACCTTGTCCCCATCGTCGGCCTGCTGGCCTCTGAAGCCCCTCCCTCACTGTCCTCCGACCCCTGGAGGTCGGAGGGCAGCGTGGGCGGGGCTTCAGAGGCCAGCAGGCCGACAACGGGGACAAGGTGAGTGGGATGGGGAAGGGGGCAGAGGCGGCTCCATGCGGAGCCGCCGTGTCCTCCGCCGGCCTCCCCTGAGGCCGCACGCATGCTTGTGTGTGAACGGCCTCCGCCCCCACTCCGGCAGAATTCTTGCTGGCGTGGGGGCGCCTCGGGGGCCGTGCGGAAACGGCCTCTCTCTCTCTCTCTCTCTCTCTCTCTCTCTCTCTCTCTCTCTCTCTCCTGGTCTGCACATCTTTCCCCCTTTCTGTGAGACACAGCTTGCCAGTCTCCTGTTCCCTACAACACACAGGAGAAAAAAGGGCAGACAAACCAACTCAGAAAGGGAACAGACAGGTGAAGCTGTGATGACGGCTTCTGTTGCTTGATCAGCAAGCTACACTGTGAACCTCCTCTTGCAGTTTGGCACCACACTACTCTCTGAAAGGCCTAGAGGCAGCTATAATTCACACACATACCCATTGGTGCAGGAGCTCCCTCAACAGACGTCTGGCACGGGCAGTAGATTGCCTCTGCGTTTGTGGCAGGGCTCTTATGGCCAGCTCCTTGACAAATTCCAAATCAGATATTTCCCCCATATCTGCATTGCCATGATGTGGAAAGCTCCTTTTCAATTTATCATGTTGCTGTAAAAAGCATAAAAGCTCTGCCAGAAAAAAAAAATCTGGCCACTGTATCATTGTGGTTATGGGAAAGATGCCAACAGCATGCAAGCACAGAATTTGGTTGCTTCCTGTAGCAGGTGTTTTCTCCCTGCAGATGGGAGAGAGCAGATCCACCCTGTTCTATAAAACCCTGAGAGAGGTAGTGGTTATTCTTTTGGGCTGGGGTGAGTGGGTATAGTTCCCAGCAGAACAACACAATTGGTGCAGTGATCAAGACAAATGAGGCCCCTTGTAAGCAAGGTGTATGCAGTTGAATAACGGCAGCAGTGAGAAGCTCGGATCAATAAAAAGGACATTTCATCAGGTAGCCGTGACAAGAGGGGCTGGTGGCAATTAGTTTTTAATATTGCAAAGCAATTGGAAATGAGGTAGGCTTAATTATTCACGCACGAAGCACCAGCACATGCCCCTAACAAGACAGGAAGACTCTGACAACATCAGCTTCCCCAGTTGCCCTCAAAAGCCCCAGACTGGGTGGGACAGCTTCCAGGCAGGGAGTAAAAGAGTATTGTATCAGGTAGGTAGAGTTATCAAAACCCCAAAATGACTTCTATTTAAATCTTACTCTGGATCAAGCAGCTGTTGAAGGTGCAGTATTTCTGGACAGTTTGCAACCCTCTACAAAGTATGGGTTCACCCTAGATTCAACATTCAGGAAGCACTGGGCAGAAATTATGATGATTTTCTTTCATTAAGAACCTTACACCACTGAGACAAACTTGCCACTTCGGCTGATTCCGCATGGGCCAAAAGCAGCGGTGTGAAAATGGTGTGAAAACAGTATAAACCCTTTTATACCATTTTAAGCCTTTTTACACCATTTTCACACTGTTTTCACACTGCTGTTTTTGGCCCATGCGGAATCAGCCTTAGACAGCATTGTGATGTCCATTTCTGTTTGTGGCAGCCACTCGGCACAAATAATTCGGCATGAGCTGGGGAATGCTATCCTAGGTTAAAAGAGCGGCTGATGTTCTCTTTGTATCAGTCTTGTGATTGGGGGGCAGGGAACTGTGGCTTTATTCCAGCCCTCTGAGAGTTAGACGCCTTATCTCTTTTGGAATAGGAAAATATTCATATGAAATATGCACTGTGAGAAACTTTTTACAGTAGTATCTGACCCATCTCCTTGGAGCAAAACCTTTTCAGGAGATCAAGAACAGTGAGAACAGCCATAAAGGTAGCTCTAGTTCTAACAGCACTTACACATCTATCCTCAACTGTCCTCTGGAAAAGGAAAAGCACCTGATTTTGGGCTAAATCAAAAACAAAATCCACAGAATACTTTTTTCCTAAACCAGATAGCGTTATAAAGTATGCAAGCTTTCAAGTTTACCAGAAGTCTTCGCCAGGCTGGATGTTAGAACACACAAAACAGAGTGTGCACACACTGCCTTTTGGTTTCGAACATCAAACCAGGTGAATTTTGGAGAATTCAAAAGTTTGCATACTAAGTTATACTATTTTTATTATCTTAATAAAAGGTATTACATGGCTTTGTTTCAGGATTTTGCTATAAACCTACATTTCCCCTGTTATGCTGTCTCATGTGAAGACGACACACTTCTTACTTGCCGTCATGTTCTGCTTATCTGCTGGTCAAAGAGGCTTAGAAAAATTCAGTAGTTTGAATGAAAATAGCTGAAGCAGGATGGAACAGCTATGGAAAAGGGAAAGATGTCAATTGCTTTCTAGGGACCAGCCTGGAAGATAATTGCAAAAGTGATTGTACTGATGTTTAGTGAGTAGTTTTTAGCCTTGCATTCTATTTTTCTGGGTTTCTTAATAGTGTCAAGATCAACACACGACAGGTGGAGAAAATCCGGATGAAGAAAGATTTCACTGTTGAATTGACTTTTGTTTTTTATCTGTTAAGGGCACAAAACCCCACCTTGAAAAATTCTGCTTCTGTTCCATAATGCTGCGTTCCCATACAACTGGGTCTCAAGGCTCATGCACATGACAGCTCCATTGGTGACTGTTACTCCTTCCCCTCCCCCCAGTAGTGACTACAGCTCTTGAGGACTAGATAATCCGACTAATTTTACAGTGAGCAGAAAGATCAGCCTCTCAGTCAGCCCTGAGTTTGATGCAAAAAGGCAGGCGCCTTGTAGTACCAGGGTGAAAATGAAAAGTAGGAAACAACCTTTGCACTCAGTTTTGTTAATCTGACTTGTTGGGAAAGGAGTTTATCAGCCAGCAAGGGCAAAGAAGGAACTGTGAGAACATCTACTTGTTGATGGGCCAATCAATAAACATTGCAGTAGGGGCATAGAATCACAGTGTGGGAAGAAATCACAAGGGCTATTGAGTCCAACCCCCTGCCATGCAGAAATATACAATCAAAGCACTCCTGACAGATGGCCATGCAGCCTCTATTTAAAAAACCCCCAAAGAAGGAGACTCCATCACACTTGGAGGGAGTGTATTTCAGTTGAACAGCCCTTACAATCAGGAAGTTCTTCCTAATGTTTAGATGAAATCTCTTTCTGTACCTTGAATCCATTACTCCTTGTCCTAGTCTCTGGAGTAGCAGAAAATAAGCTTGCTCCCTCTTTAACATGACATCCCTTCAGATAATTAAACATGGCTACCATGTCACCCCTTAACCATCTCTTCTCTAGACTAAACATACCCTAAATCTTTTCTCATAGGGCATGGATTCTAGATCTTTTACCATTTTTGTCATCATCCTCTGGACCTGTTCCAGCTTCTCAATGCCCCTCATGAATTGTAGTGCCCAGAACTGGATACAGTATTCCAGGTGCTGACCAATACAGAAAATAGGGATATTATTACATCCCTTGATTGAGACACAATATTTTTATTGATGCAACCCAGAATTGCATTGGCTTTCTTTGCTGCCAGATCACACTGCTGACTCATGTTCAGTTCATGGTCTACTAAGACCCCCAGATCCCTTTAACATGTACTGTTGTCAAGCTGGAAGTCACCCATCCTATATCTATGCATGTCATTTTTTTCTGCCTAAGTGAAGTATCTAACATTTATCCCTCTTGAAATTCATTATGTTAATTTTGGCCCAGCTCTCTAATCTGTCCAGGTTATTTTGAATTCTGACCCTGTCCTCTGGGGTATTAGCTACCCTCCTAATTTGCTGTCATCTGCAAATTTGATTAGCATGCGCTCTATTCCATCATCCAAGTCATTGGTAAAAATATTGAATAGCACAGGACCTAGGACAGAATCCTGTGGAACTCCACTATACTCCATTTGGCACAAAGAACAAAGTTCGGTCTGTGTTCCCCAGCAAAAATGAAAGGATCCTGCTTCTTCTGGGGAAAATGGTGCCGATTCCCTTTTAGCGTTAGAGAATTGTATTGAAGTGCCGCTTTCATCAAAACCATTATTGCCTGCAATATCAAACGTAGAACTTTGGGAAAAAAAGATAATTTATATTACCCCAGATGGCTATTAGTAAAACTTGTTAAAACTTGTCTGTTTGTAAAGTTGTGCCCACCATTTTGTTTCCTGAGGAAGCAGATGAAAGCAGACTCCCTTTCAAAAAGTTCCCTACTAAACAAGTGAAAGCCTTGCCTATTTAGCCAAGCTCCAGAGACTGAGACCTAGTGGCTGAAGCCTCTGAAAGTTCCAAATAAAACACATACCAACCACACACAACCACCATCGATATGACTTTCTGAGCATTGGTTATTCTGATCACCAAGCAGTGATCTATCATTTGTCATAACCCTGTAAACCTCTGGTGTAATGAAACAGAAATTCCAGATTTTAGGGATGGAGACTATGTGTGAAGAATGTCAATCAGAGCCTAAATAGAAAGGAAAGCAATGGAAATAGGAAGAAGGAACTAAAAATGAAGGAGTGATGCTGTGGGGAAATGAAGGTTATCGTACTACGTGGAAAGCAATCTGAGTGTCATCTGTGGAAGTTAAAAAGGCAAATGTAGAGGGAGAAATTACTGAGAAAGAAACTTGAAAATAAAACACCAAGTATCACAATGAGGAATACTGCCAAAGAACACAAGTAGAAAATGCTATGTTGTAACCTGCTTGGGCTATAAGAAAATAATCTGTGCACATTGACAAGACATGACACGCATTTGATTTAATGATTACAAAAACACTGATTTGTAAAAAAATCTTCAAGACCTGTGGTGTTTTTGTGTAGCCCAGCTCTTAGGGTTCAAAAGGCCAGTTCTTTACACCCTCAGTCAGGTGCATCATTGAGAAGTCTAGAGGAATGAAGGGGGTAAGACAGAGGTGGGATCCAACCAGTTCTCACCACTTCTCTAGAAGTGGTTACTAATTTTTTCTGAGTGCCGAGAAGGGGTTACTAAAGGAACCTCCCTGCCCAATAGGGACTGGAGGTGTGTGCGTGTGTGGTGGCGCCACTGTTTGAATCCCACCACCATCGGAACCTGTTATTAAAATTTTTGGATCCCACCACTGGGGTGAGACATTTAGGGGTGAGCAGTGCACTTAAATATCTAGGATGAGCTAAGAATTTAAACACTTTGTCACAGAGTGAGGGTGACTTCCCCTTATGCAGCTTATTGAAGGCTCTTGCAGCTATCAAAGAGAGGATGTGCATGCACGCGTACACATGCATTTAGAAAGGAATCCAGGGACCTGCTGATCTTGAGATGCAAGAATTTAAGTGGCACCTGGAGGGAATTAAGCAGAAATGGCCCACCTCCTTGCAGACCTTTTGTAGAACAAATTCTTGTGGTTAGCCAGCGCAATTGCTGCAAATTATACAAGCGGCATGAAGTTTGTTCCAGTGGGAGTGTACAGTTGGCTCATGCAGAGCTAATCTGACACAGCGTGACTGTGTGTGTGTGCGTGTGTGTGTGTGTGTGAGAGAGAGAGGATTTTACTCATGGCTGGGAGGATAATGCAATGAAGAGAAGTCAGTTTTCTGGAGTCCTGGAAAGTGCAGGGTTTTTGTCAGCAAAAACAAAACAGCTTCTGTACATTCCATTGCTGTCAATTTTCTACTGTGTGGGAGCCACAGTTAAACCAGTAAATATGAGGTCTTTCAAAGAGCCCACTGCATCTTGAGGAGACTTGACCATGTGGATTTGATCTGTAAATAGTTGGCTGGGGTGGGGGATAATTTCTGAACAAGTCCCAGGTGAAGTACGTTATTATTTATTAACATCAAGATTATGAGTCCAAATGTCTGGCTCTAAAGAGTCGGGCAGTTTTCCTGTTGGCAGAGAAAAGGGTAAGAAGACTTATTTCTCCTGTCTACCCTCTCTAGTACCTGAAGGACAAACCTGGCAGGGTAGCTGTTTCAATATCTGGAACATAAAAGTAGAAAAAGAACCAAGAATCCGGAGGCAGGGAGGGAAGGACAGAAAGAAGAAACTGGAGTCATATTGAGTCCATCAATATAAGCCTTATTGTTGCCCCAAGCAGCCTCTGTCTCACTCAGCACCTCAGATGCTCCTTTTGATGTGTCCAAGCTGCCATGCCTCAGTGTACCTCGGGAAATACAGTCATATGGTACTTGGCTTCAGATGGATCAGAAATAACATCTAAGGAGCAGAGCGGGGAACATTCCTGGCTAGCATCAACCCAATCCACACAGAAAGATGAGAAGAGAAGGGAAGGGATCATAATGCAGTGGTAAAACATCTGCTTTCTAAGTGGAACACTACATGTCCAGTCCCTGGCATCTCCAGTTAAAAGGATCATGTGATATAAAAGAGTCCCTGGAGAGCCACTGCTAGTCACAGCAGGCAGTATCAACCATGTTATAAGGCATTTTCACATGAGTATGTTGGAACCAATAAATAAAGGGAAGTGGAGGTAATAAAAATAATAGAAACAAGGGTTTGCAAATATATGCAATAAGAAAGCACTTTCTTAATTACTGATCATCCTATCCTTATTAGTCATGCAAAATGGCAAGCTTTACGGGTACGTGATATTGTATGTTTGAAGGCGATGCTGTTCCCTACCTCCCATAGTGTAGTCATAGAAACCAGTCTGCCCTCCTACATCATCAAAGGGCAAGGAATGAACTTTGAGCAGCCAGTAACAGAACTTCAGCCATTTTCAGGCAGTGGTGGTCTTCAGGTTTCTGGGGCACTGGACAAAAGTCCAGGATGGGGCTCCAGAGTCACTAGCACCCCCTGGCAGGACCAAGGTGGTCCTCACCCCATGTGAGGGAGGTTCGATATATCACCAGAAGCTGCTTGCCTGAGCCCTGATTAGGGAATGACCAAATGGCTGTTTCTGTGAGTAGGCTGTCTGATCCCTGGACAAGATGGATGCAAGTAGTGGCAGGAGAAGTCTACCCCCCCCCCCTTCATTGGAAGGTGGAGCCTGGGGTTGCCATATCCCTCTTGGTTATCGGTGGAAGATGTGTGGGGGGGCGGGTAGAGTTGCCAGATCCAAGGTTGGAAACTCCAGGAGATTTGAGAATGCAGGCTGGGGAGGACAGAGTCCTCAGCAGGGTACAGTGCCATGGAGTCCATCCTCTAAAACATCCATTTTTTTCAGGGGAAATGATCTCTGCAGTATGGAGATGAGCTGTAATTCCAGAGGATCCCCAGTTCCCACCTGGAGGCTGGTATTGCTAGAAATGCCATAGGCAGTGCCAGTTGGTGCTCCCTGTCATGCCCCCAGAGAAGCTCTTACTATTTTCTTTATTAAGTCTCAGTTGTCCCTATTGCTAGTATAGGTTTTGTTCCTTTTGTAAGGAACTGTAGTTCCTTCTTTGGGAGGGAACTGTAGTTAGACCCTGTCCCTTTAAGAAGCCCCCTAGAGGCAACAGCCTTGCAGCCTCCTGTTATTACCCAGTAGTGCCCCTGTTCAGTTTAGTTTTTAGTCTAAGGTGCCAGAGAAGCTGGAAGGCTGTAATATCACTCCTACTGTTCTGTTCCCCAAGTCAAATATTCTAGGTGCCCTTTACTCAGCCAGAACAGAATGGGAGAAGATGTAACCATTCAAAAAAAGAGAGAGGTTTTATTGCATAGAAGGATTAAGACCAGTGGTGGGATCCAAACATTTTAGTAACAGGTTCCCATGGTGGTGGGATTCAAACAGTGGCGTAGCGCCAATGGGGCTGGGTGGGGCACAACGGGGGCGGGGCATTAATAATTTCTCTGTTACTGTAAAAAACTCACTGTTAAAAAAAGTTCCTAATTTCCAGCTGGTATCTTTCTGTCCATAATTTAAACTCATTATAGCGAGTCCTATCGTCTACTGCCAACAGAAACAACTACCGGTACTTCTCCTCTAATTGACTGCCTGTCAAATACTTAATACTTTCAAATACTTAATTTTGTTTCTAGAAATCAAAAGAAGGATACTTTCCTTAAACAAGGAACTTTACAATATTACTAAAACATGTTTTTAAAACAGCCCAACGGAGAATTATCCCGTTTTCTACCTTTGCTAACCAGCCACATAGGAAACAACAGGACTTTATTATTTTTGGACCTAATGGAATTTCTAATGGAAAAGCAAGTAGTAACCCCCTCTCAGCAAACTCAAATAATTAGCAACCTACTCTCGGGAACTGGTGAGAACCTGCTGGATCCCACCTCTGATTAAGACCCTAACTCCTCCCAGCGTCTGACAAACAAAGTACTTGCTTGACGGGAACAACTTGAAGCTTGAGACTTTTATTCTTTCCTGACTCCTTCCAGGAAAGTCCACGTCTGGGTTTCCTCTTGGTTCCTTCAGTGTCCTTTATCTGGATTCTACTTTCCGTTAACACCTTAACTTCATTTCCCCAAGCAGGGGGCTAGGGTAGAAGGCCCTGATGCCCATTGGCTAAGACTGCGGCTCTTTATAGGGTGCAAGAAATTTTGAACATCAAGTGTACAAAAGACTATAGTGATTTTGAGGCAAGGCTTGGCATTTGGCTCCTTAAACCAGAGGTCCACATATGGTACTTTCCCACCAGATATTTTTCTTCAAATAAATTTGGAAGCTGGGTGTTTACTTCAAATGGTATATCCCAGGGCAAATACAGCAAAAGTATAGGTTATTTTTGGAGCCTGACAGTGGTAGTTAAATTATTGTGTCAGCCACAGAAGCATGGTTATGAGTGTTTGCCAGAAAGTAACCACTATGAATTGAGCTAGCAGTAATGCATTGCAACCAAGACTATATTTTGTCCTGTTAGATTCTTTTAACTGTATCACCAAATGCTGAGTCTGATGTGGGTAGAAGCCAGCTACAAGCTGCCATATTGTAAAATATGTACTTAATTCCTTCTGACTCATAGACAGAAATGTAAGATCCAAACTCTAGAACTTTTTTAAAAAATAGGCTTGCTCAGCTTTGGCTATAGACATTGTTCTCAGAAAAGCAGTGGCGTAGCGCCCAGGGGATGGGGTGGGGCGGAGCATCTTGCACCGTGTGCACGCCTGTGCGGGGTCGTGGTGAGGGCATCCTGGGGGTGTTCCGGGGTGTGGCGGGGCGGGTGGAGGTGTGGCCTTGGGCACAGTTCCCCTCGCTACGGCTCTGCAGAAAAGTATACCTCTTAGAATCATAGAACTGGAAGGAGCAATACAGGCCATCTAATCCAACCCCCTGCTTAATGCGGATCAGCCTAGAGCATCCCTGGCATGTGTTCATCCAACCACTACTTTAAACTTCCTAAGAAGGAAGCTTACCCTCTTCCTTGGCAGCCAATTCCACTGTTGAACAACTCTTACTGTAAAGTTTTTTTTCCATAATTTCATAATTTCCAAATTCCCCCCAACTCAGCTTAGTTGAGGTTTTGAATCTGCACCAAATTTGTCAAGATGATCTGTTCTGTGATCTAAGCCAGGATGCCCCAATGTGGTGTCTGCTGACAAATTTCCTAGTGCCCATCTGGTGCTTTTAGAAAGTGGGTGGGGCCAGATAGCTTTTGCCCAGCAGGCCTTCTGAATGGCCATTGTAGATTTTTGATTGACTATGCAGATTTTTTTAACAGCAGCTGCTATTATAGCACAAGGTTCTTCGCAGGCATTTTGTGGTAGCCATTTTGTGGCTGTGCCCCTCCCCACCGTCAGAATTCCAAAGGTATCCACAAACTTAGTAAGGTTGGGGACCCCCATCTAAATTACCATGCACACAAAACAGAAATCAGGTTCAATGAATTAATGTTGTGGTTTCACTTGAAAATCCTAACCCCATTTTCATATTTCTAGTGGCTAATGAGATCCGTGTGGTGTTAACGCTATTGGATAACTTGATTGTTGATAGAGATTTAATGGGAACAACACACGTTTCATAAATGAGCAATAAATGGAAGAAACCCCTTAGCCAGAAATTTTATGGTGAGGAAGCAAGAGTACACTGAAGGGGATAGAGTTCTGAGATCTTCATTATCCTAAGCCCCAATTTCAGTAGGCTGGGCTTGAAAATGTCATGGGTGGGTGTCATGGGGCTGCACACAGTGAAGTCACCTTGAATAACTGTAGTAATAATAGTTCCACGCACTACTATGTATTATACCACACAAATGGGGAACCATGAAGATTCATGAGGATCTTACCCTCCACAGGTTCTTTGCCTACGCTATCTTTGCTTTTGCTCCCCTTTATAGCCCCTGCAGCTTCTCTCCTTTCCCTGTTTCCCTGTTTGTACCATTTTTTCTTTCCTCCCTCCCTCTATTTGGCTTTGCTCCTCTCCCCCTGCCCCCATTTCTTGTCTTTCCTGCCTGCCCATACCTCACCCTCAATTTACATCAAATTTGAAAATGCAACTGCAGCAGCAATCTTGAATTAAGTAGATTATTTCAGATAATCTAAAATGGCTGCCAAGATCTCTTGGGGTAAACACTTGAGATATCACCATTTTAAAACTTTTTAAAAAAAAACTTTGAAAATTCAGATTTTTCTGCAAATTTTGTCTTTTCTGCAGATTTTTAGAACCATCTCCCCATGAGAACCCAGCGCCAAAGTGGTGGGGAGACAAGAAGGCAAAACCACAATACATGTAAGAAACAATAGACACTTCGTTGGAGCAGAATAGTCACAACCTTTTTTTGGCCACAGCTGACAGAGCCTCAGTGCAGCATTTTGAGCATCAGACCGTGGTATCAGTGAACAGACCATCCTCAGACCGCCTGCTGGGGGGTGCTGTAGGATAGCAAGATGCAGGGTTCCACATGGGTACAAGCCACCGAGTGGCTACCCTGGCCACTTAAGAGTGAGCATGACAGGCCCTGAGCTAGGATTGTCCCCTACAAATCCTAACCTCAAAATTCCTTAAGGGGATCCCCAAAGATGGAGGAAACTGGCAGGCAGGCTGTGTTTTCTCTGAAAATGATTCTGGCCTCATCCTGATACCGCCAGGATGCAGTTGCGATAGAAAAGAGGGAATAATGCAACAACGTACTGTACAATCAAGGTCCAAAGCACAATGCATCCATAACTATTGCGAGTAAAGGGAGGGACACGTGGGGAAATTCATGAGGTCAGTTGAGCCCAGTCATACAGTAGGGACCCTGAACACTACCCTCCGTTATGCCATGCTACGACTGGTTGGCCAGGCTAGGATGATGCAGCTAGCCTGTATTGCTGCAGAGGCTGGATGTGAGGGTGATCTGGCTGCGACATCTGTCACCCCATTGATCGCCAGGGTTAATTCGGCTGATCTGGCTGGCTAGGCGGGTGTCCCCTACCTCCCTCACCGCTCCATGTGCGTCCCTCCCGAAGCTGCACACTCGGTGGAAGAGGACGACCATCCCAGATAGAAGGAGTGTACCGTTCTTCGGTCAAGGGTATACGATAACTGCGCTCCGCTGCTAGAACCTCCAAAGAAGCTGCAGAGGCCCAGGTAATGTCACCCAGCTGCATTGCCAGCCACAGATGGCTAAGCCACCTATGTCATTTTCTGCCCCTATAGGCCTGCAAACAAGTAATAAGATGAGACTTTTGCTTCCTATAACTGCCCCCATGATATAGTTTTTTTAATCTACACCCTGAGAATAGATTTAGAAACTGAAAGAAAGATAATAGTTGGAAAGGTGTATAGTCACAATCCTGTGACAGATTATTTACCAGGCTAAAAAATCATATGGAAATTAACTATGTGATAAATGAAAAATGTAGTTGAAGTGTTAGTGCCAGTTACTGCCTTCCATCTCCAGTTTATATGTACAGTAGTTACTATACGCATGCATGCGCAGAAGTGGTAAAACAAATTACATATCTATAACATGGAATATGATCAGCTATTTAGGGAAAGGTGATTTGCTTATGATCGTCTTATGAGTCTTCTGTTGATTTAATTAATGTTCCTATATTCTTCTTTCAAGAGATGTCGCAGGGCATAAGATTGTGTGGTAACACTTAAAACTGCTAGGAAAGCTGGGGGTGAGGGAAATCTAGGTTAGACGTTATGGGTTGGATCTAGAACATGGACTGTCTGAGGACTACGTAAGGATCACTAATCTTCTTTGCTTTGTCTTCCTAGCATCAATTTCTGACTACAGTAAACTTTATTCCTGCGGCTGTGGGAACCATAGAGTAATAACCACATAAGCTGGGTGGCTGCAGTGAGAAGGGGACAAAATTGCACCCTTGTTCCTCTTCTGTCAGTGGATCTTGACTTCTGCAGAAGCACAATTTTACCATCTTCCCCTTCCCACTGCAACTCCCCAACCTGTGTGGCAGGTCCCAGGCAGTTCAGGCATGTTCCATATTCCTTGGGAAAAAACTTTTCTGTGGTGAGAAACAGCTGCTTGGTGGAGGGACCAAAGTCAGGAAGATCAGTGATTGCTAATTTAATCCACACACAGATTGTGGGTTCTCTGACCCTGTGAGTACAGGTGTGGAGGTATGATGGTAATGTCTGCTGAGATATCCAAAGCTCAGTGGAGTTTCTGGGTAGCTTCAATCTCCTGCATGGCTTCTTGACCCTTCCTCTGGCTGGCAGAAGTGAAATAAATGAAGTGGCCAATGAAAATATTTGTGCCTGGTGTACATAATTTACATAAGTTTCAAAATGCACTTTCCTTGCCACAGAATTTGGGATAGTGGTGCAGAATGTTGTTGGTATTTTTTTTAAGTAGAGTTCATAGGTTTGACAGATCAAGTCTGCACCAGGTCATGACGTGCAGCATTATTCAGGCCAGGTTTCCCAGCCCTCTTTCTCACCAGATTTTATCAAACAATTCAAAGATATGGGAGGCGGGAACCTTTTTTAAAAATTTAATCTTTATTTAACTTGTTACAGTATTATAAAAAAAGGGATATATAAGCCAACAAAAAAAGTGTACGTTTGAGCGAGGTTGACCTCACCTTTGCCATGTCTTAAACAAAAGTAAATATACAACATTACATCTGTCCACAAGTGAAAGCAGTCTTAAACAGCATATATTATTACTTATACCTAGTTTCCCTAGGGAGAGAAACTTAGTCAAAACATTATTGTTGTGGATTATATCCATAGAGAGGTTTTACATAAAATTCTGTTGATATAGGACTTGTACCTTCTGACATTATTAATTATCTGAGTCTGTAAGGCCTATTTTTACAAGATATTCCAATAGAGGTTCCCATATATCATCATAGCGTTCTAAGCTATCCTTAGCCAAATAAAATGTTAGCTTCTCTGCCGTTCTAAACTCATGTGCTTTAATTAACCAATCTTCTATAGTTGGAATTTCTTTTCTTCTCCAGCATCTGGCAACCGCAACCCTTGCTGCTGTTAATAAATAATAAATAATAAGTGAGTCTTTTATATTTTTGAAGTGTCTTATCCTCGAAGTCCAGGAATCCTAAAAGGTAAGTTTCAGGTAATTTTTACATTTACATTTAAGTGTTAATTGCATTGTCCTGTGTATTTCCCCCCAAAATATTCTATTTTCTAACAAGACCATCAGCAGTGATAAAAGGACCCCTCCTTTTCTTCACATTTCCAGCAGAATGGTAAGTAGAGCGGATACTGCATGGACCAAAAACAGTGGTGTGAAAACGGTGTAAAATGGTGTAAAAGGGTTTACACCGTTTTCACACCATTTCCACACTGCTGTTTTTGGCCCATGTGGAATCTGCCTAGGATTGGTTAATTTTGGAAATTGATAAGGGTGTTAGATACCATCTATATGACACCTTTAAATTATTTTCTCTTATTTCTGCTGACAAAGTTTATAAATATTTTTCCAACAGGTCCCATCTTTGTAACTCAATTGTTTTTTTCCAAATTCTTTGCCCATTTTATCATATTGCTTTTCACAAATTCCATTTTCATTCTGAAGATTAAAACCGGTTGATAAATTTTGCTAATAATTTTTATTTGATCTGTAAAGTATATTAAATCTAAATGAGTATTAGATGTCAAACACCCCCCCCCCTGTTTTTTATGTTCTATTAAATTGTTTCTGACCTGGAGGTATGTATACCAATGGCATTTTCCGTTATCTATCAAAATTTCCTCTCTTTGCTTAAAACTAAATTCTGAACCTGTTTTAGTCAGTAGTTCTTTATACGTCAGTCAGTTTTTCTCTTCATTTCTATCCCTAATTTTTAACATTTCCCTCCTGGAAATCCACAATGGGGTTCTAAGGTAGAATACGTTTTTATATTTCATTCAAATCCTGCAAGGGCCCTTTCTCAAAGAGTTGGGAGGGAGAAACCTTTGGAGGCTCTTCATGACAAGGTAGCCCATGTACAACTTCCCAGACCTGCCATGTGGTTCTCCATCGTTTGAGTTTAACCCTAACCACCAGCTCTGGGACAGCATCCATGGAATTTCATTTCAGCATATAATCTAATTGAAAAGTCCCAGGCTACAGCCCATCTGTGATTTTATAGGGGCTGCTGGCGGTAAATTAGATCCATCCCTTTCTATTGGATGTGTTGTCATTTTTATGACTTTGGGGGTTATATAAATAGGAGAGTTGGGAAGACGGGAGAGAGGGAGGCTCGGGCCGGCTGGCGAAGGACTAGCTCACAGTTGTCAAACTCCCTTCTCTCCTTTTGCACTTCTGAAAATTCTGGCCAGTTTATAAAAATCTCACTCAATGTCAGTCCCTGGCTAGAACACAAACCTTGTTGATGTCGAGAACAAGAGGCAACTTCAAACAGATGTTGGCATGTGTCGGAAACAGATAAAGTGAAAAAACAGAAGGGAGCCAGGGTGGGGTTCCTAGATCACAGGCCAAAGCAAGAGAAGGGGAAGTGGAATGTTTTAAATTATAGTTAATTGTGTGTTTGTATATTACACAGACGTGTAGAGTTGCATATGGTTACTAGTGACAATCAAGTTTTAATCTTCTACTCTCCCAGTCCTATAGAGGATGACTCAGGCTTCCCCATTTGCTTCAATGGAAGGAGAAGCTCAACATGAGCTGATGTGCTCATCTATAGCAGCATTCTCTTTTGAAGTGAATGGGGAAATTCATTTGGGTGGGGGGACTCTGTGGCTGCCCTGCAACCCTGTACCTACAAGGTAGTGCTCGACTGGGGTATTTGTGTGATGCTGGAGGGCAAATTGCTTCTTCTTCTTCCCGTATGTCACTCATCGAGTGCACAGTGAAAGAAATAGTCCTGTGTTTCTTCACATGGGGCTCTGGAATGTGTGGCAAAATGGGTATAAATGGAAAGTCGATGTGATCTAGACATGCTGTCACTGTAAAATTAGCTAAACGAGCCATTAACTGGATCAAGGAGTAGTCACACATGTGGGCCATACCAGCAGCAGAACAATGCTCATAGCTGTTCGGTAAGCACAGAATAGACAGCAGCGCACAAGTGAAACCCTGAGCTTTTTAAACCCCCAGTATGAGGCTGGAAAAATAATAATTAACTCTTAAGGGGATTAGACAAATTCATCAT
Organism: Sphaerodactylus townsendi; assembly: GCF_021028975.2. Lineage (NCBI taxonomy): Eukaryota > Metazoa > Chordata > Lepidosauria > Squamata > Sphaerodactylidae > Sphaerodactylus > Sphaerodactylus townsendi. The sequence continues at coordinate 128,409,847 of NC_059427.1, read as the reverse complement.
TGGCCATTAGCCACGTTAACTAAATGGAACCTCGTGTGCACAAACAGGAAGTCTTCAAATGCTGGTGGGTAACAACAGAGGCAGACTTGAGGCTACATTGTTTGTTTGTTTGTCTTCTGGAGGCATCCTGCGGCACTGGCCACGTACAAAATAAGGTGTTGGACTAGATCAAGGGTAGGGAACCTGCGGCTCGAGAGCCGCATGCGGCTCTTCTGCCCTTGCACTGTGGCTCCACGAGCTGAGCCGCTGGCCCCATCCTTGCCCGTCATACAGGCAGCAGGGCGGGCGCACCAACTGCCCACGGTCGGCTAGGCCGCGCTGCGGGCTTCCCCTCTCGCCCGCCCTGTTGGAGCAGGGCGGGCGTTTTCCCGGCGGCCGGCAAGGCCGAGCCGCCGGCTTCATCCTTGCCTGCCCTGCAGGCAGCAGGGCGGGCGCATCCATGCGCTTCTCAGAATGAGCGGAGTAAAAGGTTAAAAAAACCCTATATATATAGTGTTATCTTTATTTTAAATGTCAAAAATTATTTGCGGCTCCAAGTGTTTTCTTTTCCCATGGAAAACGGGTCCAAATGGCTCTTTGAGTGTTAAAGGTTCCCTACCCCTGGACTAGATGGATCCCCTCTGCTCTCATCTGGCACGGATCTTCTCATGGTCTCCCTGTATACTTGTATCTACGTCTCAACAAGGACAAGTTCTCCTATCACTACAAAATAAATATGGGAATAAATATGGGAATTGGTTGTGTTGGAATGTGTATATATGTCTCCTTTTTCATTAGCTTTTACCATTTCAGCAAAGGTATCTCAGTTTCAAGAAGACCATGTTGCCCTCTGCCAGTACAGCCATACAACTGCTGGGAGCCGTAATACAGTATCTTAAATGATTTCTGCATTTGCAGCCACCTCAGGACTTTCACTTTTATTGCTGTTCCAAAATTCAGTCACTGGAGCTCAGTGGTATTTGTGGGATTGATTCAAGAGCATACCCCCTCCTCAATATATGGAACACATAGCGATATGAAACAATTGCTGCTGTTGTAAGCAAAGTTAAAATCAACTAACCAGTATGATGGGGAATAAATGAATGTCTACGTGGGTCAGGATTAGCACTAAACATTTAGGTGGCTGTGGCAAAAAAAATCCTGAGGGTCTTCCTCCTAGAAATAGGGGGTTTATGGGGAACTCTTCTGCACAAGCTAATTGAAGTGTATGGAAGCTGCACATCACTGGAATCAAGCATAATGCTTTTCCTGAATTCTACCAGTTTAAGGCTGCAGGAAGGGGTGACTTTTGCATATTTGAATGCACACATCCGGAAAGAAAGTCCTGTATGTCAGAGGCATAGCAAGGGGGGAAAGAGCCCGGCACACTGGTGTGTCCTCCGCCCCTGCCATTCCCCCGTCTGCCCCCGCCCTGGAACACCCCCACCACACCCCCACAGGGACGCGCACCTGGTGCATCATGCCCCCTTCCCTTTGAGCTACGCCTCTGCTGTATGTGGAAACTAGAAGGTCAAGGAAGAGGATTCGACATCTTCCCCTGAGCTTGTTTTTTTTTTTGCTTAAAGACTGTATAAACTTAACTGGCATATAGATTCCGACCTACCAAGCAGAGGTGTACTGAAGATCATCCAGGATGAAAGATTATCGTAAGTTCAAATATTTGCTATCATGACTACACACACTAAAAGGTGCCTGGCAGAACAACTGCTAAAGGTGTGTAGAAATATTATCATTGGTACAACTGTTTAATGTGACATCCACAGGCCTTACCTTTGATATCGCCAGACCTTGTTTCATGAATCTCAAGGTTTGGGATACTGGGAACTTTTCAGTTGCCATATGCTATGGATATGAACAATACCAGTGGGGTCATTTCCCTTTTAAATGATTTGCAATGCCATCCTAAGTAGAGTTACACCATTTTAATCCCATGGACCTAGAAGGGTATGATTCTGCTTAGGGTGACACTGTTCATTTTGTGAAATTAATTATTAGTGATTTAACTTTTTAATATTTCCATTATATTCTAACTAGACCCGTTCTTAGGTTGCAGTGAATGTATGTTCAATCTGACTACACCAGGGGTAGGGAACCTGCGGCTCTCCAGATGTTCAGGAACTACAATTCCCATCAGCCCCTACCAGCATGGCCAATTGGCCATGCTGGTAGGGGCTGATGGGAATTGTAGTTCCTGAACATCTGGAGAGCCGCAGGTTCCCTACCCCTGGACTACACTGTACATTTCAATTTTGTAACACATGTGTTCAGTAATTTCAACCCTATAATGAACAAGTATACAGAGGAACATGTGATTGAAAACCCACACTTATCCAGGTACTGGTCCTTGGTATCATTGGTAAAGTGAATACTCATTGGCTCTTTCTTACAAATAGCTGTACTTATATACAGATAGGATCAGAGGTGGGATCCAGCAGGTTGTCACAGGTTCCCGAGAGTAGGTTACTAATTATTTGTGTGTGTCGAGAGGGGGTTACTAATTGGTGATTTTGCCACATGATTTTTGCCTTAGTTACGCCCCTCCTCCGCTCCTCAGCAGTAGCGTGCAGAACTTGAAGCAGTCTAGCAGGAGGTGCACTGGTGTGCGTGGCAGCCTTCGCCTGCGTGCATTCGTTTCCCGCCCAAGCACTGGCACAGCGGCTGCATTTTTGCCACAGCCCTGCCCAGCAGTGTCCTGCCCCCAGAATGCCCGGCCACGCCCCCGTTGTACCCCACCCAGCCCCATTGGCGCTACGCCACTGTTTGAATCCCACCACCATGGGAACCTGTTACTAAAATTTTTGGATCCCACCACTGGATAGGATGTATATGTGTTCACTATAACATGTGAATGGGGCTAGCATAGCTCCCTCCCATTAACCTCTTACCCATGTCCTACATTTCCGACGTAAGAGAATATGTTCCTATTCGATAGACATTTAAAATTGTCACTTGTTGAGTAAGCACAAGAAGGTATTGAGCTACCCAAGAAAGCACACAGCACATCAGAATGGGTGCAAATAATAGATAAATAATCAGTAGAAATGCACTGTGGGAAACTTGGGGACATATGTTTTCCAAGCATGAAGGGAATAAAATCAGATCAGAGGACAAATTCAACACCCAGCCCTTCTGACTACTCTGTAGCATTGGAGTATGAGCTCTCCCCTCATTTCCCTGAGGGCAAAAATCTACATTATGTGTAGTTCTGTGATTGTTTTAACAGAAGGGTGGTTGAAAAATATTAAATGCAGCTGCGCCTCCTGGGATGTTGTGTTCTCTCTGGCCCGTTCTGCATATGCAGAATAGTGCACTTTCAATCCACTTTCACAATTGTTTGCAAGTGGGTTTTGCTATTCCATACAGTAAAATCCAACTGTAAAGTGGATTGAAAGTGGATTGAAAGTGCATTATTCTGCACGTGCAGAAGGGGGCTCTGTGTTACAAGGCACTTACCTTTGAGAGAAGGTGGCAAACTGCCTGGTATTCAGGATAAGGGAAGGAAGGAGGTGTTTGCTTCTATCACTTCCCCAAACTGCAGCATCGCACTATAAATCACAGAGGTACAAGCAAAACATTTGCCTCTGTCCGTCCCTCTGTCTGCCTGCTTGTCTATCTCTCCCTCCCAGTGGCAGTATTGGCTGTCATGTGAGGGTAGTAAGTATAGCATTCATCTGTACCCCCCACTCTTGTCTGTCACTGCCTGCAAGCAGTGTACAAGCACAATGTTTGTTCCTGTGTCTAGTAGGCAAAGCACCAGAGAACAAGAAGCAAGCAAATAGGACCCACTGTTTATACAGAACTGAATTTGCATCAAACCAGCAGTAGGGAAAACATTTTGGGGAGACAAATCAATCAGCACAATTCTCTTCCAGGACAAAATCTGTCTTACTGTTTGTTGCCACTGTCCATTTAGAGGACAATTGTCCAGTTCCTTTGTAGAAGCTTAATGTCTGGAAATATGCAGTAGATGGTTTTCAGGACATGGGGGTAAGTAACATCTGTTTTAATGGTTCTGTTCTGTATTATAATGTTATAATTTTAATGGTTTTATTTATTTATATGGAATAATATTTCAGCTGTTGTGCACCGCCCTGAGCCCTTCGGGGGAGGGCGGTTGAAAAATCTAATAATTAAATTAAATTAACATCCCTCAGTATATGTTGCAGGTTGCTGGCTTAATTAAGGGACCAGTTTAACTGGGACCCTTAATCTGTATAACTCTGTGGATTGGAAAACATCACTGTCAGTTACCTATCTGCTGAGTCCTCCACTCAGTTTCAATCTACTGTGCAATCCTAAGAGAAGTTACATTTTTTAAAGTGTAGAGTTATAGAGATACATTCATATTAAGTCTGTGCTGTGAAATCATATTGTATTGGTCAACCGTCAGCATGCCACATATGAAGCACACCACAGTCTATCTTCTCCAGGTAGGCCCCAAATTCTTCCAGTCCATGCCACGGATCAGTCACATCTCCATTATGATGACTCAGTCACTTCAGAGAATCATCACAAAGACTCGAAACCTGCCACAATAGAATGCCAAGTAATGACTAGATCGTTAACAGCTCAGAGGCGACAGCACGTTCTCTGATAAGTACCATGTGTGATCATGGTAAGAAAAAGTAGCCTAATATTATGCAATATTGCCAAGCAACTTTACGGAGGTACAATAGGATTGCATTTTAGGGCAGTCCAGGGTATCCTGAGGCCACCTCCACATGTATGAACAGAGTGATGCTCTTACAACAGGTGGGAAACTTTACTGTGGGAATCCATGGTAGGGGAACCTCAGCAGGTACAAACCTGCATGAGCACTGTTTGAGTGTCTGTCCTGTGGAGCTGTTGCTGTTCTCTGTGCAGTGTATGAGAGGCCTTCTAGCACCTATCAAAACCTTTTTTAAAAACTATAGACGCCCTTTCAAAGATACATTTTCTCTGGTACTTTTACATTTTAAAGTGGGGTCTGTTGATTGTTATTTGTTTTTTTTTTATTGATTTTAAAAACATTTTGTCAGTCACATTGAATGTTCTATGTCAAACAGAAAGATGGTAAATGAATGTTTTTGATGCCAGATATTGCCGTGCTATAGAAAGTAATAGATATTGCCAGATGTCTTTAAAAAAAAACCCATTGCTCTGACATATTATGTGGGCATGACAGAACTTTAGGATCATCATTCCAGATCCAGAGAAACTCCTCCCAGCCCCCTGTTTAACTCATTCCATTAATTTTCTTAATCAATTCCTCAATTTTTTTTGCACCTTTGCAGTGTTTCAGTGCATTTCAATGGAGCCCAGCCAAGTCAATGGGTATTTCTGGCTCCAGTTGTATCAGATGGACTTTGAGAGAGCTCATTTCGTACATCCTGGTGGTGATATGTTTTTCCCCCATAGAAAGGCAGGAGCTAATGCTCAGGCTTATTTAGAAAGTGCAAGGTAAAGCCAGCTGTGTCCTATTGCTAGAATTGTGTGTGTGTGTGTGTGTGTGTGCGGGTGGGTGGGTGGAGGGAGGGAGGGATGGGGGGGGGGAGGTTCTGCTTGTGTGCAGTGTGTAGTGAAGGGAAGAGATTGCTCATCCTCAGAGGCTCCCTTCCTCAACGAGAATTTTCAACAATCCCTCCATGTCGCTCGGAACAGCTCCTGCAACACCACATCGACATAGAAGCACCATATAAGTGAGTTGTGGCTCAAGTAATAACGCAGTAACACATTTCAGAGAAATGAAGCCACGAAAACACCGAGACGCTTGCTCCCCAACCCCCATCCCCGGGCTGTGGTGACGTTGCTGTATCCTGGCGTCATTCGGGTTTCCATGGTAACTTCAGTGGCTCCCCTCCCTCCCCACCCGCCAAGTCCTCCGGGAAAGTCAGAGCGGTCCAGAGTTTCCTAGTCTCTTTGCCACTCTAGGCCACTTAACCTCTGTGGTTTCGCATGCCGGAAGCGCCAGCAGGCCAGGGGAACTGTGTGCGACGTGTGCTGTTGGAGCCGGCCTTCAAGAGAGTTAGATCGGGGGCTGCTCGCGCGCGCTACAACAACCGCCCCTCCCCCGGCTCTTGGTAGTTCAGCCGGCTCCCCTCCCTGCGGTGCCTCCCCCCCGGTCCTCCCCCCCCCCGGGGCTCCGTCCTCCTTCCCTCGTGTGCTGTCATCCCTTCCCCCCTTGGCCATGGCTTCCACGTCCTCTGCAGGTTCCAACTGGGGCCTGATCATGAACATCGTGAACAGCATTGTGGGGGTCAGCGTGCTAACTATGCCCTTCTGCTTTCGACAGGTTAGTCTGGTTTTGCGCGGGCATTTCAAGGGCCCCCTCCCGAAGCTTGGTTGGCTCGTATTGGGAGTTTAGTTCTGTCGTGTGTTCCCCACGTATACCATCTGACACTGGTGTTTCTCTTTATTTCCGGATAACGAATCTGTGTGTGTGTGACAGACAGGTGTTCAAGAGCATAATTAGATAGGTTCATGCTTCCTCGATGCATATCCAGGTTTGGAAAGCTGCACCTTCTGTAAATCTGACTGGCTGTCATGAAGGTGGCAGGTTCAGGAGTTCTGTTGAATAGTAAGGAAGGACTCCCGCAGGTATACTTCTGTCGTGCCAGGCAAAATAAATTCATTTTCACCAGGCTAGCAGTTGACTGCTTAACAAAGATCTTGTTGTCTCTCTGGTTTTATCATTGCAGAATACTTAGACCTTTCTAACACCTTCCCTGGGTCATTTGACTTATTTTACTTTTGTTGATTATGCTTACTATTTATAGTCAGTTTCTGGTATCACCAGATATTTACATTTTTATTTATAATACTGATAAATTGTTATTCTACTATTTGAATCAAAACCCTTTTTGAAAAAAAGTATGTATTCCCTAATATTGTGTCCCCCCGTTTTCTTTTGCTTTGAGGGACACAGACTAACATTTGCTTTTGAGACAAGCCCGTTTTAGACCAGTTCAGGCTTAGAGAAGCATCCTGATACAAGCATCAATGGTTATTCCTTTGCAGAGCATGTTATATAAAATATAGGCTTAATTTTTATGGCACAATCCTGATTTTACCCTTGGTTTAGAAAGTGTTTTTGTGATTACTTTGACGAAGAGTTGTGGCATGAACTATTAGTCTTGATATTCTCTATTTATTGTTTTGTCTTAAAAGCTGACTATGTAGTAATATATAGTTCAAAACATTTGTCTTATAGCCATAGGAAAGCATATTATGTAAGAAAAAGCTTCTCTTTTCAACTCCATAATCTGGACTTCTAATATTTCCATTTTTGTGTACTTTCTAATCTTGGTTGTCTGGATATTCACAGTAGACCCAGCGTGGTATAGTATTAGACTAGGATGGCCTGAGTTTAAATACCCACTCAGCCATTAAACTCACAGTATAACATCCGGCCAGCTGTGTGTTCTCTCTCTCAATCTCACATTCCTGACAAGGTTCTTTTGAGGATAAGATTTGGGAGAGAACCATGAAAGCTGCCCTGTGCTCCCTGGAGAAGGACAGATTAAAAAAATATAATACATAGTTGGCTTGAGGTAGCCATTTGTTATGGTTTGAAGTTTAGATGTTGGACCTTATGCAACGGTCCAATCACACCTGTATAACTTGTCTGATAGACACACCCAGGTTCCTGTATTGGAAAGCATCAGTTCTTTGTCCCCTTTCAGTTGACACCTTATATTTCAGTTAACATCTTGTATTTCTGTGAGAGATGTGATAACCCCTGTTTCTTATCTTTTTTCTCCCCTACCTCTTCTTTGGCTATGTACAGGGTTCCAGATGGTAGAGTCTAGTGGAAAATGGGCCATGGAAGCACTTGTGTAATTTTTCGTCTAGGGCTGCTTCATACTTTTAAGAAATTAGAAGGTGTGAACCATGCATGGATCATGCCACTTCCTGTAACTTGTGAGGGTGATCATTGAGATAAGGGCATCCTCAACCGTTTGCTCTTCCTGCATTATGCTTTCTTATGGTCTGGGGAATGATGTGAGTATAGACGTGTACTAATTTTGTCCTTAGTGGTATCAAAACAGACAAAAATACTATTTTTTTTATCACCTTGGGACTCTGAAATCCCTGTGAAAGGTATGTGGTTGTAGTAAACAGTTTTCTTTCTCCCTCAGTCTTTTGCATATATTATACTCAGGATCCAACTGTTAACACCATCTCTTTGAAGTAGAATTACCTCAGCGGTGTTTGTTTTCTTTTGACATTTTATCATTGGCTTATCTTCTGCAGTGTACCTGTAATACTTTTTTTGTTCTTACCCATGTTCTCTGAACTTTCAGCTTCACTTTTACCTCAAAGTTGTTTGATTTGTATCTGCAGTATTTCTGAATGGTCAGCTGTGTAATCTATGACAGTGGTAGGTAGTTTCTAATGATAGACAATGTTGGAAACTTCTGTCAGATATCCAAGCAGTCTTTGCTGCTATGAGCAGCTAGAGAATTACAGTTTTCCTAGTCAAATCTGGGATTCTCTGATTTCTTGCAAGAACTCCCAGGATTCAAAACACAACCTTTGCAGCTGCATTTGTCTTTCTTGGGTTGTTACTGGCTTACTCATGTATTCCAAATCGCTATAACTTGTTTTAACAATAGTTTTATTGGAAGTTATGGATACATTGAGAAAAGCAGGACAGCTGTAGCATGAGTGTTTGCATATTTATTTTTAAGAAAGTCTTCTTGAGTTTAATAGAAGTTACTGCTCAGAAAGTGTATATTATTGTAGAATGCACTGTTTGTCGTAATCGGAGTCTAAGCTTACTATTTTTGAAGCTGCAGTGCTCACTGATAGATACCTAGTGTGACTTTGAAGAATACATGAAAGTTTTGTAGAAAATTCCATCCAATTAAACTGTTGAATCAGAAGGTTCCAGCCAATCAAGATGTTGAGCTGTTTGTTAGTTCCATCTTTTTCCCAACAGATGGCATTAGCATGTAGCAAAGCAAAACATTTGAGTCGTTTCAGTAGGTCCACTCACAGATGGCACCATGATGCAGTTTTATTTTTCACATGTAGGTAGATCTGTGCATCAGGGCATTCTTGCTGGAATATTTGACTGTAGTCAAATAATAAACACATTATTTGATTTGACAGTATCGAGTGGCAAGTCATTTGATTGACTTGCCAACTTGAGTGCTTGTTTGTTTGACATTTTCATTCTCAGTAAGTATTTCCTGTTTGTGTGAATATGGAATATGTTTTGTGGTATCTCAAGGCATGAATTAGCCCGGGAGCATATTTCCTGTCAATGGATTTTTATCACTTTCTCTGGCTTGCACTGGGTATTTGCACTGTCTCTTGGACAGAGAAAGATAGAGACTCCTCAGGTAAAATTTGCCTGAATGCTTCAGAAAGTGATCAGTCCTTGAAACTGACCCACTTCCTGGAGTATGTAAATATCCCACAGTCCTTGATAGCATCGAAAATAAAATACCTTCCTTCCCTACTGACATATTTTAAAATCACTAGCAAAATGCAAATAAATGTTAAGGCAAGAATGGAAATGTAAACAATATGGAGGTGTAGTGAGCCTAAAACAAAAGTATTTCGGAAATATAGATCGACCAACAGTGCATTTCAAATAAATGCATTATTGTGTAAGGAAACGTAACTATTACACATGGTATCAAGGAATTAGAAGAGTAGGAGTAGTAGTTTGGATTTATATCCCCCTTTCTCTCCTGTAAGGAGACTCAAAGGGGCTTACAATCTCCTTTCCCTTCCCCTCCCCTCACAACAAATGCCCTGTGAGGTGTGCTCTGAATTGCCCAGATAAGCCTCCACAGCTCAGGTGGCAGAGCGGGGAATCAAACCCAGTTCCTCCAGATTACAGCACACCTGCTCTTAACCACTCCGCCATTGCTGCTCTAATTTATTATTATTAGAACATTTGGGTAGGGAAGAAGGCTTACTAGAAGTGCTCTGCATACCACTGTCTCCTTTGGCGAGTACATACCTTTTGTTTTTGATGTACTGTGGGATCTTTTTGTGTGGCCTAGTGACTAGATTGTACAGAGATTGAGGAGCTCCAAGTGCAAATTCCCACTCTTGCTGTACAGCTTACCAGGTGATCTTGGGCCAGTCATTCTCTCTGAGTGCAACCTAGTTCACAGGATAAAATGGGAGAGAAGGAAACCATGTGCAATGCTCCGAGCTTCCTCAGAGAAAGAGAAGTATAAAGATTAAAGCAATGAATAAGCAGAACTTTATGACACTTGCCTTTAATTTGAGCTGCAGCCAAATCCCCTCTCGTGTTATAGAAACAGCAGAGGTTGGCCTTGATTTGCTCATGGGCGTAGTAATAGTTGACCCCCCCCCCCTCAACACACACTGCTGAACTTACCAGGAGTTGGGGCTGCTGGTAGTAATTAAGTCTTCTTGGTTGTAAAAAAATGCTTACTACCAATGATATGTGGTTATGCACATGAACATCTGGCCACAGATGCTTTCCCATGCATGGCAGTGCTTGCTAACAGATGCTGCTAATAGATTCTGTGGTGCTCAGTTGCATGAATGCCCTGACAGAAGACAGTACTGGCAACCATTAATACTCCTGTCCGGCCAGGCTGTTTGTAGCTTTTGTATCAGCAAATCCTGTGAGATAAGAGCTTACCTATCCTGTTTCAGCTCCTTGCACCAAAAGTGGTCATGGCTGTCTCCATGTGAAAAAAAGTATCCTGTGACAGTTTTGTCAAAAAAGCCTTTGGAGAGCCCTGGAGCCTTTGTTAGTTGTTCCAGCCCCACAGCTGCCACTTGATGTCAATAAGCCTTCCCTTGAGGAAGAAGGTCCTTTACAGCTATTTGGATTTTAAGGCTCGTCAGAGCGGCCATTGGTTTGTTATGAACGCAGTTGCCAGGAGCTCCAAAGCTACAGCTCTTTTGACTAAAACCGAACAAATAGCAGCTGTGATTAAAATTTAGCACCGCTTGTTCCTGCCCGGAGTCACGCATTGTTTTCATAAATGATCAGCCATTCATGTCCTCTCCCCCTCTTTCCTTCAAACTCCTTCCGTTTCCTCTACAAATATGTCCAGAGAGTGAGCCAGCACAATGCTTTCAGGACAGGTAGCTAACAGGGTAATTTATGTTTGTGCTCTAAGTGGATAGAACAGCCAGGAACACTTTGCAGAGGAGTTCACTCCTGGATCTACAGCTTGCGAACTTGTTTAACATGAATCTGGTAGGAGCTATAGAGACGGATCACTGTTCTGGAATACGCCCAGAAAATGTCACAACAGCAGGGCATGAAGGCTCGTTCCTTTCCATAAATTGCTCTGGCTTCCTTTTCCAGGCAAGGAGTTACTAAGCCATTTAGTAAACAGGTGGCTGCTCTATGTCTCTGCCATAAACTCTGTGTGTGTGTGTGAGTGTGTGTGTGTGTGTGTTTGTGTGTGACTGTGAATAAAATTGAACTCATATGTCACATTTTGGCTGACTGCTGTTCAGAGGCAGGGGAGATCCCTTAACAGGCTAGTGTGCGACTGCAAATGTCCCAGGCAGCCTCTGGGTGATGTGGGACAGCAATAAGAATGCAAGAAATAAGAACCACTCCTGGGGGGTGGGGGGGTGGGGAGAAAATGCTTATTATTCATCCAGCTCTTCTGTTTCCCCTCCCCTCCCTCTTTTCTAGTGTGGCATCTTTTTGGGAGCCCTGCTGCTTGTTTTCTGCTCCTGGATGACTCATCAATCCTGTATGTTCCTAGTGAAATCAGCCAATCAAAGCAAACGCAGGACCTATCCTGGGCTAGGTGAGAGTGGTCAATGGCTGGTGGTGGAGGGCAGTTTTGTACCTTGCTTTTAGTCTAAATGTATGAATTTACAGTTCTCATACTGATGTGGCTGAACTAAAACCTCAGTATTCAGGTTAAATTGCCTTGTTGGCACTTTGCGATAAATAAGTGGGTTTTGGGTTGCAGTTTGGGCACTTGATCTCAAAAAGGTTCGCCATCACTGTTCTAGAGAGAGATATCTATTTTCCCCTTAGCCTGCATGTTCCTCTCCTCCTTCATGTAGCAACAGTCGCATAGCACAAAGATTTAACTCTTTGAAGAAGGCTTGGAACTGGTTTTACTGCCTGGGCCAAGAAGAGGAGAATGGTCCAAACATAAGCTCTCAGAGAGCTGGCATAGCGGGTCTCTGCTATAAATTATCTTTGCCTAAACCTCACTCATTTTCTCTGCCCTGTATGCTGCCGAGGACATTGGGTTCTGCCAGTGGAGATCCTGGCATGGAGCGTGGGCTCCTTGGATCGTGGGCTTGCGGCACTGCGACGGAGGGGTGGTGGGGAGGTTGGTGGAAACAGTGCAAAAGGTTTCAAGTGGCCAAGAAAACTGAAACATCTGCGAGATTCATGTGTGGGTTTTTGGCAGAGCCCAGCATCCCTCTTCCACATAGTTTGTCTGCTGTGCCTTGGCGCCAGGATCGCCATCTATTTTTGACCTCTCCTCTGATTCCCAAGGATTTGGTTGGGGGAGGAGATGCATGGGCCGGGCCGAAGAGTGGAGCCCTCCTGATTGGGATGCTTTCCCTCTCGGTAGAAAACAAGTCAGGAGCCGGGTGGAACAATCATTCTTGGGGCTTTCTCTTAAACTGCTGCTTCTCCTGTCTGCTTCTCTCAAACTGCTGCTTAAACAGCAGCTCCACTGGACACGTTTTCAGTTTGCTCGGTTTGCAGGGGGTGGGGTTGCACCCTTGGGGCGGCAGAGGTGAAAGATTCTCATGGCAGGACATGCTGTTTTCTGCCCTCCCACAATCATAACCCCATCTTACGTTTCCTGAGTTGCCTCTCAGGGAGTCAGAGTGGGGAATTGGTTGGTTTCGCTGCCTGCAAAGGATTTAAAGAAATGTGCAGTCTCCTTAGTGGCTGCTGACAGATGGATACCCTCAGTTCCTCTGTTGCCCGAGGCTCCCTCATTTAACTGCACAGTGCAGCTACTGCAAAATATGTTTGTGGGCAACAACAACAAAAAATCAGAAAACTCCTGTGGTCTTGAAGGTGAAACCTTTATGATAAAAAGAAAAAAAAGAAAGAAATGTCTATAACTGGTCTCCTTTTTTCCCCTTCCTAAAGGGGGGGGGGTGTCAAACACTGCTCTTTCTGCCCACCACCAGATGCCCACAGTCCTTGATTTCCCTTTCTATGTTACAATAAGCCTTTGTACACTCCTACTCTTTTGCCTGAATACATAGAGTCCCATTCACCTTGGAGTGTCTCCCAGTAAGAAGAGGTCCCCTTCACTTTCCAAAACTAAGCAGCTTAGATACACACAAGGGCCCATAAAGGCTTCCAAACTATCTGGCTCACAAACATTGGTGCGGAAAGAAATGGTTTCCCTTTCTGCCTGCCTTTGCTCTGGGAGAGATGCCATCAGACCGGGTAAGGAGGGTGCCTGGGAAAGGCATCCTCGCTCCCAATGAAGGCAGTGCTACTTCAGACATCCTAATGCATCAAGGTTCAGCAGCTATACACAGCAGCCTTTGTCACTCACTTTCTTCTACACCGGTCCAGCTGCAAGAGATCCTGGCAAAACCGAAGCTGATTCTGTGGGAGGCACTGGCAGCTTTGAAGGGCGCTGGAAAGTTTTACAAATTAACTTAATCTAAGCGGTGTCTTCCGGAAGAACATTCAAAGCTCTTGCTGCGAGAGCCAAAGGGGCAGCGAAACAATAGAAATAAACACCTCTAAATATAAAGGGGGAGAGAAAGAACGTTTGATGTGTGTCAAGTTCAGCAAATTCAATGGTGCTTCTCTCTGAGAAAATAAGCACCGTCTTTAAAATATTTATTCACGCTCTATGGTTATGTGTTTTCTTGGGCTTTGGTCTGATGATTCAAAACAAACTTATTAACCATTTAACTCAGAATTTCCTTTGCATTTTTCAAATACGGAGGTAATCCCAGTGTATTCTTGCTTGCCTTGCTTGTGAGTTCATGTTCTTATATATCAGTGAACAGTTGTTTCTGAGATGTAAGTGCTATTCACCCTTATGAATATGCAACCATTTGCAGAGGAATATATGTACTGTGAGAGCCTGTCCTGTATACTATCAAATAGGAACTAGGTTCCTTTCCAAGGGATTTACCAAAGTTTGTGCCTATCTTCAAGAAGTCAGTTTATTTTTCTACAAACTTTGGGAATTGAGGGCATTTCTTTATATTTTTATCTATTTTAAACCATTATTCATCAGATTTGAAACGGTAATGGGATAAGCTTACTGGTCTGAAGTATGTAAGGGATTTTTATGTATCTACAAGAACTTGTGAAATGTGTACATTTATGTCTTGCCGAAAATGCTAAGCATGGCTGTTCATTCAATGTTGTGTTCTCCTCCTGTATTATAAAATATCAATAAAGAAATTCGAATATGGATGCATATTGTTACCGGCCTGGTGTCTTTGAGATAAGTGAATACAAATTTAACTACATGAAGCCAAATATTTGCTCTGCCAGTTGTCTGTATTAGTTGCTTGGCCGCCAAAACATTACATAAGAAACTGGATTATTTGGAAGCTGCGATTGCAGAGGTAGTTGAAAGAGATAGGTTAGCAAGGCAAGAAAGACAACAGGGGATATAGTCCCTTCCAGTCAAAGATACCTTGCTGTAGTTTTGGTCAGGATATTGGCCGAGAGCCTTGCATCATCGGGGCCCTGTACAGACAGCACATGAAATCTTGGCTTGAGACCCATTCTGATATTATTTCTAGCACTGACTGTTATAGTCTTACCAGTCATACTGAAGGCATGGGAACACTTGTCATGAGACCTGGAGTACATATTTCTTTCTCCAAAGAAAGGCTAGTGCATAGCAAAATTCTCAGGCATTCAGGGGCTCTTTGAAAATGATTTTGTGTATTTTAGTGCTCTGGTTTCGTTTTCATGTGTGCTCAAACATATAAGAGACCTGTCAAAATGCACCAGTATTTGTAGAAAGGAATACTGAAGACAACCTACAAAGGCCTATCCTTCACAAACAGTGGAAGAGGGGGTATACATGTGTCTTTGACTGCACCCCCTCCAGACTTTTCCCAAGACTGACTCCCTTTGTATACGTTAACAACCTATGCAGACAGAAAATTAGCTGGCTAAGGAGAAGGGTCTAGCCTAACCTTCTCTCTATGCTGGTTTTATTTGTGCCGGGATTTTCTTTTTATAGAAGAGCATTCTATCATGTAATTTCCTATTTTTTTCCTTAGCTGATATCTGAAGTGATGAAGCCCAGACAGGCAAGGTTATTTCCTAATCTGCTCTTGATGAGAACTGGCCAAAGATGAACTTGTTTGTTATTAACCAGTTGACACAACATCATGGAAAGATGGAATATTACCAACCTGAATCCTGACTATGGCTGATAACGCAGGGAACACTCGAGACTTCTCTGCACTGTAAACTTGCAGAGGGCTCTCCTCACATTTCTCTGTTCACACTTGAGGAGGCAGCCCAATGCTTGTCGACCTCTGCTTCCTGAAGTCTCTCCTTTTGCTGCTTCTCTTAACTCTGCTGATCAACAGTCTTAAAGGCACAGATCTCGCTGATATTCTTTCCCCCTCCCTTCCCCTACTTCCCCCCCTGCTCACTCAGTCTCTCTCGCTGCTGCTGCAAGAGAGAGGCTTGTTCTTAAAAAGAAGCTTGTCTGAAAGAAAGTTTCAAAAATGCCCTCCTAATCATCGGGGAGGGCAGAAGCAGAGCAGGGGAGGTGAGGTGGGGCCAGAAAGAGACCCCCTATTGGCATCAATGTTTCGATACAAACATTTAGAAAAGTGGGAAGGAGTCGGCAACAGGGAGGTTGGTGATGGGGAAGCTTGCAAAGCAGTATAAGGGAGTGACGGGGAAGGTGTGCTGGCTGTGGGCAGAGGGAAGAGGTCTGGGCAAAGCTGTGCATATTGGCAAATAAACCCATTCTGGCTGTGAAGCAAAATAAAATTTGTGCTAGAAGTGATCTCGCTTGCCATGAGAATTGAAAGTGAAAGTGGGGCTTGAGGAAATACGTGACACACATTTGCCCCCATCGCTCAGCAAATGCCTTCTGCGTAATCGGCCTATAACAAGCTGGTGAAGTTAGAGGAATACTTTTGGATAGGCAGCCATCCCTTTTCAGCTCCCCAAGGAGATCAATGCCCTGCAGGATTTATTAGGGTTCTGAAAGGCATGCAAGCCTGCCTTGTTTCCTGCAACATTTAATTAACCAAGGGAATGCTTGAGCTGTCTGGCTGTCCAGATTTGTTCTCGAGCAATGACCAATTGAATTGTAATTGGAATCTATTTTATTGTATTTATTTGTATGTATAGGTTTTATTGTCTATTGAAGTTTTAATGCTATTTTTATGTGCTGTGAATAGCTCCGAGTCCTCTGTTGAGGAGAGGGTGCAGGTTAGAAACGGAATAAATAAAGGTATTCAGTCAATTACAGTGTAGTCCTAAATAGCGCTGCTGCTGTCCAGGATGGGGCTGGAGCTCTTCCATAATTACGACCAATCTCTAACCAACAGATATCAGTTTTCCTGGAGAAAATGACAGCTTTGGAGGAAGGTAGACTGTATGGCTGCTGAACTGCTTATTCTCCTCAGGCTGCATGCCCAAATCTCCAGGAATTGCCTAACCCAGAATTAGCAACCTGAGTTGCAAAGAGAGTTACATACTTCTAAGCCCATTGACTTCAGTGGGCTCAGAAGGGTGCAGCTTTGCTTAGAACAGCGCTGTGTTAATCTAGAACCCTGATGATTTGTCTCAATTTAAGTCACCTGAGGTATCTGCCTGTTCATTTGACAGTCACCCAACGCTAATACTTAATAACCTAAGTCCATGCCATAGTTGTATCACGACCAGATGCTTGTCCTGAAACAATTCAGTAATGTTCTTTAAAAAAAAACATTGGTGAGCTCATTTAGTAGATGAAGTGTTGGTCTTGGATCTGGAGGACCTGAATCTGAACCCCAACTTCGCAACGGGCTTATTAAATGGTCTTTTGGCAAGTCACTTATCTCAGAGGCCTAATTTGTAAGATGAGAGTAATGATCTTTTTCTAACAGGTCATTGTGAGGATGAATGTAATGAGGACTGTAAAGTGCTTTATATACAGAAGAACTATCTTAAATCGTCACTAACAATAACCTATCACCTAAGGAGTTATCTTACTTTCACACGGAGTTTTCTTTTTGTTTCCAGGCTGCATCTTAATTTGAGCGCTCATTAGTTAGGAACCACCTAAGAGGCATAATGTGAAATTCTATGTCATTTTTAAAAAGATTTTTTGTGCCACATTTCCTTCTGTGTGGACACGGAGTTCAGTGTCTGACTTGACCCTTCTGTTTACAGGGCAGCCGTTTTCAATTGAATCATTCTCCACCTTTCCCCACAGTCTGAGTTTGTTTTCTGTGGGATGTCTCTTCACATGCTATTTTTTGTCCCTGCTGTTACATTGACCGTTGTCTTCTGACATTGATGAGATGCCAAATTAAAAATCTGAAAGACTGATGATCCAGAGAAGGCACAGATGAATGAGCTTCGTTTATTAGCGTGCATTTATAGTGCCCCTTATTGCCAAAGCTTAAATCAGGTAGGGGCACTTTCTTCTCATATTGCAGACACACTGCCACTTACCAATGGATTACTGAGAGATCAACCTCATAGGAACAGATAATTGTTAACAAGTAGCAGTGTAATACTGGAGGAGGTACTTCCATAAATAAGCATGTATAAGAAACCAGAACCCTATTTCATGGCAATAACCCCTTCATACTTCTTTAAGTATATCCTCTGATGTGATGCTGGTCACACTTCTCACATGAGTAATTGTTTACATATATCAGCCATTTCAGATATATGAATTTACACAAAAACGTCTGTTGAATTAATGGCTAGGGTTGGGATTCTATCGTCTTCAAGGTGGATTCCGCATGGGCCAAAAATAGCAGTGTGAAAATGGTGTGAAAAACGGTGTAAAAGGGTTTACACCGTTTCACACTGCTGTTTTTGGCCCATGCGGAATCCGCCCAAAGCTCATCCATACTGATCAGAAAGGTAAAAAAATGAACTTGTGGCCCACCTGTGTAGAATTTCAGGATGCAGTGGTGAGATCCAGCAGGTTCGCACAGTTGTTAAATATTTGAATCCCACCACCAGAACCGGTTGTTAAATTATTTAAATCCCACCACTGTTCACTTGGCTTCAGTGTTCTTTTCATTGCTTTACATTAAACTTCCAAGTTAGCAGAAGACACCTTGGTCACCTTGATACTTTCTGTTTCTTCAAAGTAGACTCCCAGATTTGAATCAGGTGCATAACATCTGCCAAAACTGTCTCATTTGGGGATTGCTTCTGAAGCATTGAAATCATGTTGATCCAAACTATGTATATGCTCAGTATGGAACCGTCTGTTTAGTTAGGAGTGAATTTCAGGCCAATCCTATGCATTTTTATTTGGAAATGTTCCATTTTCAGGGCTATCTTGTAAAGGAAATATGGGAGGCATCACTTTTAACCCAATGTGGGACCCTAGACTATGAAGGGTGGTTTTATTCCTTAGGTCCTGATGGAAAGCTGGATTATGTATCTGTGTTTTTAAAAATCAACCTTGGCTCTCGCTTTGGGAAAGGACATGCCCTTTCCACTGTCCTCCCTCTTTTAGTTACATTCCTTCACTAGGGTGACTGATCCCTTTTTAACACTTGGATTCCACCAAGAGAATATGAACATTGTGTAAACCGAGGGTTGAAAGCCAGTTGGCCTCTGTAAACATTTCACATGAATGTGGCATTAGTAACAGGCCCGCTTAAAAAAAGGTTCTTCCTCAGAAGTGGAGGTGGCAATTTTCCTCTTATCCCCATGTTAAAATGCCTTTTGAAAATACAAGCTGAGCTTCCCAGAGATGTGGTGATTTCAGGGATGCTGATTGCTTTGTGCTGCAAGCAGAGACCAGTGTATGAAATGAAAGAGAAATCTCTTGGTCAGATCCCTTTGGTGTGGCCTGGGAATCATGGATCTGTTCAGGGTGGCTGAACATTCTGGGCACCGTCTCAACCCTCCCCTCAGTAACTCAAAGTGGTTCAAGTCGTAACGGGAAAGGAAGGAATAAAAATGGGAACTTGATTGAAATTTTGCACTGAAGTAACTTTTTGCCACACAGTCTCTTATGCTTGCATATTTTCTTTTCTGTGCTGACTTTCTTCTTCTAATTGTTACCATGTGTGACTGCTACTTAGCGCTGTTGGCCTTTTGGTTGCGGGGGGGGACGGGGGGACGGGGACCTGCTTTGAATCTTTTGCCCAAATTTGTTTTTATGTGGCTTCTGATTTGTGAATGGTATGTCAAGAGAAAAAACAACAACCGTGGTTTAGCAGTGGGGGGAGAGAAAACCAGCTCTGAAATACAAAACTGGCCGAGTCCTGCCTTCTGAATTGCCTCTGGTGACTGTTGCTCGTTTTTTTAATGTTCCATATTTTGAACATATGTTTGAATAACTGTGGTGATGCGCACATGTCTCTCCCCTCCCTTTCTCCTTGCTAGCCTTCCATGCCTATGGAAAAGCTGGGAAGATGCTGGTGGAAACCAGGTAAACTCTTATTTTCCTTGAGATTCTAGTCTTTTAAATTATTTGCTTGCAGTCTTAAATACAAGTTGTTCAGATGTGAATCCCTAAGATGTGGCCTGTCTGCAGTAGTATCTGTCTCATCACCACCGCTGTCTGGGAGAGGCCTGCTACATTGTCCACCTTGCTCCAATCTGTAGGTTGAAAATGATGTCATTCTGGTGCCTGTCCTGCACATTTATAGGCACTGGCCCCTTCCTGAGAAGTCCTCCCCAGTGCCCTGGACACTTCTGCTATGGGTGCATCATTGGTCTGAAGACCAGTATGGCTGCGCTGATTATTTAAGCAGAAAAGTGGGTGGGGCCCATTTCAAGCTTTGGACAGAACACTGGAAAACATCTGAGGGCAAAAGAAATGTGGAGTCAGTAATGATTTCCTGCCCCGTGGATGTGACAGTGCCGAACTATACATACTTCCGACAGTGCTGGACAGTGCGTATAGCCATTTTCCTGTGTTATTGTGGCAAGACCCTATGCAGTTAGCAAAGGCCTTTAATAGTCTACTTCCAACTTCTCCCCCAAAAGGTGCTAAGGAGATGACTGTGACAAATGGCTCCATGCAGTCACCAGTTGGAGGTGAAGGGGTCTACTGGGTGCATGTGGGCCATTGGGTTTCATTCCTCTTCTCGTGCATGCTTCATTACAAAACTTGAGCAAGCCACATATGGCCTTTTGTTTCCCACAGACAAGAACTGTTCAGCCCTCATGCTTCAGTCTGTGGAGAGAGTTGTGCATAATTCAGTAGTTGCTTTTTATCCTCTCTGTGATTGTTTCCTTCTCCATAGAGCAAGGATAACACTGGACAACATTAGAAGATTGCTAAGAGGAACATCTTTGGGATAAAGATCTGATGATGTTTGAAGGCCTATAGGCTTCCTTCAAATGTAACATTTCTCCTGTGTAAAGTGAAATGTTGCTAGATCTTTCTTTGGTACCCCCGGCGGTTGAATTGTGAAACTTAAGCTTCAGGCTCCTGTTCCCCTGCACCTGTGGATGTGTAGCTGTGTGCCCCTAACACAGTATCGACACCCCCGCTTCCCAGCTAACTCAAGCTGTAATTTGAGCATTCGTGGCATCATAGGGTTGCTCTTTCTGTTCTCAAACTGTGATCTTTGGCAAACTGGCCAGTCGTGTGATCCTGGCTTTCTTCCTTATTCCCAGCTGTTAAACCGCTTTGAGAGAGATGACTAAAAATATTCTCAATGCTTCCTTGCCATTAGTTTTCCATGTAAGCAATTGCTATAATTGCAGCGAGATGTTATATGATCGGAAATGGGAGGGGAAGTGGTCGGTGCCTCCACAAAAGGGAAGGGCATTTGTGTTCCCAGGGTGATCTCTTAATTAAAACGTGCCTCACCTTCCAATGGGCAGGGGGGTGGGGTGGAGAGGAGGCAAGTTAGGTTCCCTTGTTCCCCCCTCCCTCTGTGATGGAATACCCTTGGGTAAAGTAAGAATCACTTATTGGTCCCCCCCTCTCTGCCGAAACATATAAGTGAATAATAGCCTCTTTTAAAGCACACTCCCAAAGTAGAGCTTCCATCTTTGGCTCTGGGAAAGCAGTTAAATTAACATGCATGCATTTGATGGCTCTAAACTGTGCTTGCTGTATTGGTGCTTCTTGTCCCTTTTATTGGAGCCTCATAAAGCGAATGCCCCCGTGGCCCTTCCTCTAAGTCTCCAACTTATGGCTGTTTGAAACTATTTAATAAAACAGTTTCATGACATGAAAGCAATTGTTCAGCTGATATATAATCTTTTTTTTAAAATCCAAAGTCATTTTAAGTTATTTGCTCAGAAAAAGTCCTGAGGAAGCACTCCGCACCCCTTTTTGAATACATTTCAGGGGGGGAAACGTCACGTTATTGGTTGACAGAGTTGAAGAACCACCTTCTTTCTAGTTTTGATATGCAGATGCTTCATTCTTCTTGGTGTGGCCAAACCACTGCATACATTTGGGCTTCACCTGCCACCTCAGGCTAATTCAGAGCATTCGTTTCCAGGCTTATAAAAGCTGAGGGAGGAAATGCAGCTACACAGTATGTCCTGCTGTGTGATCTATTCCCTGTGACCGCATGTGGTCTCTCTAGACTTCCATAGGATAATATGTAATGTTGGGACCATTCAATATGTGGAGGTGAGCCTGTTCGTATCATACTGACTTCTGGCAGTGATTTGATGCATACGAAAATATGGTGCCATAGACTCTGCTGCAGTCTGCAAGCGGTGATAAATTTGATTCTCAGCATCTGATGTACATAATCAGTGCTGGTCCTGAAAGGGTCCTATTGGCAAGGTGGTGAGAAATTCTCAGGGAAGATGTCTGGGGCACCTGAAATAGAAGATGCCTCTGTTCGACATGTGGCCGAGTTCAGATTCCCATCTGAATGCAGCAGTTATCACATCTCTGGCAAGTAATAAGGACTGCATTCCAAGGGAACTCGTTGCTCTGGAATGACCTCCCCATTTGTGTACTTTTGCAGTATGATTGGACTGATGCTGGGAACCTGCATTGCTTTCTACGTTGTTATTGGTGACTTGGGATCAAATTTTTTTGCCCGGTTATTTGGAGTTGAGGTAAGCTTACTTCTGTTGACTTTTATCAGCATCAGAACATTCAGAATATTTTCCCTTTCCTATTACTGTTTTGCACACAAGACATGTTACAATTCTGAAAGACTCTTTCACCAGTTTGCCATTTAGCGGCAAGCAAGTCATAGAATGCTTTGCCCTAGAATAGGTGGAACCAAGGCAAATAACCTCATACTGTATATATGTCTATTTTTAAGCTCATGGGTCAGTTTCAGGTGCATTCTTCTTATGTGGATCCCCGTGCTTAGCACTGAGTCTCTTTCTTTCTGCCATCTGTTTACATAGCAGTCATACCTTAGTATACCCCATCGTATCTCTTCCAATCCCCAAATCCAGCCATGTCAACCTCCTTATGATGTTTATAACATGTTTATTGTGATGGTGACATGAGGCAGGACAAGATAGAACTCAGCCTATCATTCTCCTTCTATTGGTGGAGAACTAAAGTTGTGTTATTGAGATCTCTGGGGGAAGACTTTGATGGAACTAAAGAACCGAACAGTGCTTTGCAGCTGCAGTGTAAGCCTTTGCATCTATCAGTTTGTTTGTTAATCACAAAACTCCAGAAAGGAATACACAGCTAGATGGTGAATAACACAGCAAACCAGGTCAAGAAAGTGCAGTGCTGATACCATATCTGCTGTTTGTCTGTTCGGCGCAGGAATAGCTTAATTCCCAGTGGAGAAATGGACCAGAGAACAATCCGTCGGGGCAGGGGCAGGTCAGAAAAGCTAAATGGACATTCACTAGAGTTTTGGCATGGTTTTTATCTGCTCCGGCCTGATGTAGTTAAGCTCTGATTAAGGAGCTGAGAAGTTAAAAAGATGTGTTGTAACCAAAGCCAAATTAGGTATTAAATATTTCTAGACATTTCCAAGTCTTCCACTATAATAAATACTGGGGGGAAAGCTCCTGGTTAATTTTCTGGGTCAGAATTTCCAAGGCTTCCATTTCTTCCTTCATTTTCCTTTCTGCAGCAAGGTTAGTTTTATTTGCTGGAAGTGCTGGAAGGGCATAAAAGATATTTAAATAGGTTCCATTTGAGTTACCATTTAAAAGCGCCAACAAGCTTTTGCTTTAAAAAGGGATTTGTAAGAGCTTTGCAGAGCAACAGTGGCACCCAGTGACTATGTGGGCTAATCACAGAAGAGTCTGTGGAGAGAAACTTTGTTTACACACCTAAACCTTTCTTTTAATTTGCTTTCATAGAAAGGCAGGGCGACCTTTTAAACTCTCAGTGCCCTTTTGGGGAGGTGGTGGGCAATAAGTCTTCTTCCTGTATGTGTAGTTCACCATTTCCCTCCACATCCCCTTAGGCATTTTCCAGGTGTGCTCAGAGTGACTGTTTCTCTTGGTATTCAATTTTCAGGTGAATGGCATCTTCCGGGTAGTCCTGCTGGTGATTGTCTCCCTCTGCATTGTGCTTCCGCTGAGCCTCCAGAGGAACATGATGGCTTCCATACAGTCTTTCAGTGCCATGGCTCTGATCTTTTACACCGTGTTTATGTTTGTGGTCAGTATTAATGACTGGAAGGCTTTCGTTTCTTCAGTGGTTAGTAGCTAATTCGTCTAAGGGAAACCTCAACGCAAATTCAGTTCTGTGGTGTCCAAGCTTTTCCTTGTGGGTGGGCTCTCCCAGGACACTTAAATGGATGCCTGGTCTGCTGGTTGGCAGCAGCTCTTCGGCTCCGGGTTTCACTTTCAAAAGGCTGTATTTAATGTTACTGGCACTGGGTGGTAGAAGACGACCACTACCAGTAACAGGGAGGCTGCTTACTGTCCTAAGTGGCCACAGATGCTAGAATTTGTCTCCTATACAAAACTTAATGCTACATATTCCTCTAGGGAGACTGTGCCACATCTCCAGCTTCCAACAATACAGTGTATTTGTTCACCGTGGTGTACTCTGGGCTTTTGGGCCACCCAGACTGCCACAAGATCTCCTTGATTGCTTCCCTCAAGTTCCCTCCCAGAGTGTTTAATCTAATGCTTCCTGCAGGCCTTGATGTGTCAAGGTTTGCCAGCTCCCTTTCAAACCCAGAGCCAGTTATCAGATTCTCCAGAAACTGGCCTTGCGTCTAAGGCTCTGTCTAATCTCACCTCTTTAGCCTGTTTTTTCCCGCCACTTGCCTTATAAATGTCTCCATACAGTAGATTAAAAGAAAAATGCAGCCATCTAGATGCTCCTGGTAACATAGCTCTGTGCCAAAGCTGTAGAGGAGCATTCCAACAGGTATCAATATGAATAATCTCTTCTGTTTTGTCCATAGGCACGCAGTGCTTTTTCAAAGGTTTATAAACAAAAACTAGACAGATCTTTGCCTTCAAAGATCCAGCAGTCTTTAAAAGAAGGAAAACATCAGAGATTGGGGAGGTCAAGATAAGAGCAAGCACAGTTACCTATACTTGTAAATTCTGTACAGTTAGATTCTGTGCAAGGAATTTTGGGGGGGGGAGAAAACAGCCTCGTGGTGTGACTAGGATTGAGGGAAAGGGACATTCTTCTTGTAAAATTCTATCCCCACTTAATTACATACCCAGTCTCCACACACTCACCCATCCTCATGAAATTAAAGGAAAAACTTGCTGTATTTTGTTCACATAAATATGAATGTCGCCCCTTGTATTCCTGACTCCTCCAAAGTCCGAGATGAGGCACTTTTCCTGTGGATCTTCTTATTAACAAATGCTTCTTCATACTATCCAAGTCTCTTTTTTGTTTGTTTATTACATCTCACACACTAGATAGTATATACATGTTTTTTTTAAAAAAATTATTCCTGACTCATATTGCTTACTTAGATATCAGTTGCCCCATTTAACTGGTGAAAAGCTGCTTGTGAATTTTCAAAGGTGTCAAAGGCTTTCATGGTCAGAATCAAGTGACTGTTGGGGGTTTTCTGGTCTGTGTGGCCGTGGTCTGGTGGTTTTAGTTCCTAATGTTTCGCCTGCATCTGGAGATGCCAGCCACAGATGCAAGTGAATCGTCCACAACAGCCAGTGACAGGCCGTTGCTCTGAAGCAGCCCAGGCTAGATTTGCAGTGCTGCCAGTGGGGGGGTTGGGGGGGTCACTGGGGATAGGAAGGTGGACACCTTACCAAGCTGCTGCTCCAGTCAGGAAGGGAGTGGCAGCAATAAACATGGTACAGCAGCAATGCCACTGGGGTAGATCCTCTAGGGTTTCAAGACCACGGTCACCTGCTTAGTCCTGTTAGCTATATCAAAAGCCTTGTGAAGATCAGTGGGTTTTGGGGAACATAAGAAAGAGCCTGCTGGATCGGACCAGAGTCCATCTACTGTAGTCCAGCACTCTGCTACTCGTAGTGGCCTTTGGGAGCTCACGTGCAGGATGTGGAAGCAATGGCCTTCTGCTGCTGCTGTGCTCCCGAGCACCTGGTCTGCTAAGGCATTTGCAATCTCAGATCAAGGAGGATCAAGATTGGTAGGTTGGAAGGTTATGGAGGAGATAAAGATGCATGTTCAGGGATACAGCTGCACACAAAAGAGGCAGTTAGGGTGGGGTTGTTTTAGAAGACACAGACCTTTAAAAGACATCTGAGTTTGAGGATCAGAAGTCACGGGTTGGTATAGCATGGGAAAAGGGCTAAAATAGAGTGGGGTGAGACTAGGGAGGTTTAAAAGTAAGGACAAAAAGTATGCACAGGGTATAGATAAATACAGGAGTGCAAGTATACAAGTTCACAGATCTGAATGACATGCAAAACATACGCTTAGCAGCAAACTCAGTGAATAGAATGTATCATCCCTTCACGTTCCTTCTGCGTATGGATTGTGGTGCAGACCCCATGGACACTTGCTGTTCCGTTCCCCTTGTGTGGAAAGGAAGTCTCAGGAGTCATGGGACACTGCATCTCACAGAGCCAGTTCTGAGCCCCTTAGTTTCCCTGATGGAATTTCTGCCCCCTTGATCCTTTTCACAGCAGCAGTAAAGTTGTTGTAGCCCTGCCAGACTAGGGTTTCATTTGGCGTCTCTGTTGTGCAGCGTATAACCTCCCTTTTCTTTTCCTTGGCTGCAGATCGTGCTCAGTTCTTTCAGACATGGCCTGTTTGGCGGGCAGTGGTTGCAGCGGGTCAGTTACACACGCTGGGAGGGCATTTTTCGCTGCATTCCTATCTTTGGCATGTCTTTTGCCTGTCAATCGTAAGTACCAGCAACTCTATCTACTTGGAGATTGTGGGGTGGAATGAGTTTTTGTTAAGGGCAAAGGGTCAGGGTGGCCTGTGTGGGATAGATACCATCTGGTCCCTTCGTCTTTATTTTAATCAAAATATTTTACAGCCCACTGAGGTACAGCATCTGACTGGGTTGTGACCCTTTTGTTACCTAGCTGGGAGAGGGAGTTATATTTCACTCTAGAGTCACTGTACTTAAGAAACGTCTTGTTCATAGGAGGCAAACACATCCCCAGTGTAATTTTCCATTGGCTTTAATGTCTGTCACTAAGGATGGTATTGACCCCAGTTCTTGAGAGGTAACAAGAACTTTAACAGACATAATTACACCACAGTAGACCACCAAAGCCTGCCAACAGGGATTTATGAGTGCATCTTCATTAAGCGTAGCAACATTTTTAGCTGAGAATATTTAAGTAAAAGGAAACAGAATTTGGGCCAAGTTCACACTGGTGATTACAGGGTTCCATTTGCACTCTTGGGTTATGGGCAGGGCTCATTCTGTTTATGTATTGCGCAAGGAAAAACTTTATAGTCTTCTTTTCCCCAAGACAAGTTTTTAAACCTCTGGGTTTTATGGTGGCAACTTGAGTCACTGACACCTGAAGGAGCTCAGTAGTCACAGTAGTTAGTCAGATTTCTGTACCATAAGTCTAGCCATCTATTCTTCCCTGGGGGATTTGCTCTCTTTTCCTCTTGCCTGTACCCTTTTGCTTGTCCTTTTATACTCTTCTGCCCTCGTGCCACCCTGTTCTTTCCTCTCTATACCTCAACCCCTTCGCATTCCAAATCCGTCAGTAAAAATCAGTCATGAGAAGAAGTGCTGCAAATTGGCACCGTTTATTTTGGAAGGCTTGTGTGCTGGTGCAGGAAGATTATTGCAGAATGCGCATGTTGTTTAGATGCAGGATTTATAATTGTGGCGGATGCCCTGAGTACTCCCAGTTGCTATCCTTCTGACAGCATTGGTTTCACCAGCCTGTGATGCATGGCTGGTCTGAAAAGGACCCCAGCTAACAATGCAGGCGTGTAGTCAGGCATGGCCAGTTGTTTGGTGTTAGTCTGGCACAGGCAAGACCCTTCTTGTCCCCTATTTATTGTGTGTCTCAGCTAGACCATGCCTTGCTCAACTTTAAGCGTCTCGGCTATAATTGGTGGCAGAAGGGTCGATCCTCTCTTTTATAGCTGTACCTAGTTACCACAGCAGGCTTTTCTAAAATCCAAAATTGTCCTTTTTTTCTTGTGGTCGCCATTCAGTAACCAGCCTTCATTTGTTGGGAGTGGGAAACACAGGAAAATTATATGTTCTGGGCTGGTATAGCCACATATCTGTCTAAATATAGACTGATACACCATCAGTGTGGCAAGCCAAACCCCAAAGTTCAAACCTACAATTTTTCTCCAAGAGCAAGAATAACACACACTTCTCGGCCTGTGTGATGTCACATGTGGACAAAACCCTGGAGTGGACAAGCTGTGACCTTCGACTGCCTTAGGAAAAAAATTGTGACAAATGTAAGACCTGAATCCTTTGCCTCTACAGGTGAAAAAAGCACTGTACGTTGGAATGCCATGTGCTGGGCCTGATCCTGAATGTACAAGTACGCTTTGCTATTGAAGTTGGTGCTTTCTCATGTTGAGGCTTATCGTCTTTGCCAGACGGAAAGAGAAACGCCTTTGCTTCCCAGAATACCTTATGGTGTAACAAACTGCATGGGGCTAGGAGCCAGTGAGCGTTGGAGTTGGCTGTTAGCTCTGCTGCAGAATTTCCGGCTGACCTTTGGATCATCTCCCCTTCTCCAAAGTCCATTGGTCTTGTAGAAAAGGATAATATCACGTTTGAAGCGGATGTGTTTTGAAGTGTCACAGGAGAACCTTGTGTGAGCCTGCTGACCTGGCACTTTGGCTGATTGCTGCGACATAGTTGGCATTACCGGTACAATGAAAGTCACACTGGGTGGCATCATGGCTGTTGGGAGTTTGTAAGACCTGTTGCCTGCGCTTTGCTTTCTTTGGCTTCTGCAACATGAGGAAGGCAGCCCCATTTGCAGTCCAATAGCTATCCTATATTAGATGAAATAAGACTACTGCTACCGTAACTGTAACAGGATGCCTTAGCTCGCTCTGAGAGCTCTCTGTTTTGGGGGGATTTGGTACTTTCTCTGGGTGGTGTTTCCTGCTATCCATAATGAATCTAAGAATAACACTGCGGAGGCATCCTTTCTGCTTTCTGTACACAAAGGATAGGGGTTTTTTATGATGGAGATGAAAATCTGTTAACAAAAGAAATAGCTCTCTCTTCATCAACAAGAAACTGCTGCTTTTTCTCTGTATCAAGCACTGTAGCTGCTTGCCTGTGCTCTTTCACTCCTTGCATTCATCTTGGGAATTGAGAGATAAATGTAAAGGGCATTTGGACTAAATATCTTTCTTCGGTCTACCCCGAGGAGCTGCATTTATGTGATTGCAAGTGAAGTGAAGAAGCCTCGGCCTGCAGCATACAAAATGTTTGCCAGACAAAGGCTTCCACGCTCTGCGCAGCTCAATCTTGTCTTGGCCTTTAGCATGGGCATTTTAACTCAAAAATAATACCTGTGCACATCGAGGAGCATTGCCTGGTGTGCGTGTGTGCATTAGAACTGTGACTTGCAGGCCTTGTGCGCACGCGTGTTTGTAGGGTGGGGGGAGGGGCTTTGTACAGCTATGAACGGAGAGTCAAGATGTCTCAGGGCTTATTTACGTGGAGCAGAGGTGCAAGGCAAGATGATCCACCAACTTCTGATTCCCCCTCTCTTTAGGACAAAGGAATTGTCGTGGTGCATCAAACCAGGAGTCCATGTAGTCTGGCATGTAACAAGGGCTGCTATTTTTTTTTCAAAGAGTAGTCAGCCAGATGTCCTTGGGAAGCTCCCAGAGAAGTCCATGGTGAAGATAGCAACACCCCCCCTCCCTTTCAGGCAGGTGTATGTTGCCTCTGAATATGGACGTTTTGAAACCTTTGGTACATATATCCTCCAAGGATTCTTTTCTGCAACTTGTTCCACCTTAGCCTATTGAGAAGGAAAAGAAAAAAGATCTACGGACGATTTCTCATATTGTGCCACATAAACCTCCTTAAGGGTAGATTCACACCCTAAATTATCTCACCAGACTGTGGTTTTTCCAAAGTGTGTGGATCCTCTCTGTTCATACAAGCACATGTGCAGAGTGGTTGTTTCGGAAATCCAACATTCACACTGTGTATGAGGCTGTGTTCCATTTCTTTTTGTTTGCAGGCTTTCTCTTTAGCTGCTCTCACCCTATGAAGCAGTTTTATGGGAGGAATTAGGGAGGCCCCCAACTCTTCTGCCATTTTGCAGGGACCATGGCAGAACTTTAAAAGTGAGCCTTTGGGGTCTCTTGATAGCTTCCTTGGAGTTTTTAAGAAGTGGAGGTCTCTTATGGACGTTGTTGATAAGAGTTTTGCCTGCAGTTCAGTGTTTTAAACTTTTTTGTTTTTAATCTGTTACCAACTTTGGGTCCCAGTTGCCTGTGAGAAAGGCAGCCTTTAGTGTTTTAGAGAAATAATTACAAGGGAGAACCCATAAGGATTTGCAGGGGTGTATCTGTTTTCCCCTCCTCATTTCTTCTTTCTCTACCTGAAAGCCCCCATAGCCTCTCTATGGAACAGCAGTGGCGTAGTGGTTAAGAGCAGGTGCATTCTAATCTGGAGGAACTGGGTTTGATTCCCCGCTCTGCCGCTTTAGCTGTGGATGCTTATCTGGGGAATTCAGATTAGCCTCTGCACTCCCACATATGCCAATTGGGTGACCTTGGGCTAGTCACAGCTTTACGGAGCTCTCTCAGCCCCACCCACCTCACAGGGTGTTTGTTGTGGGAGGGGGGAAGGGAAAGGAGATTGTAAGCCCCTTTGAGTCTCCTACAGGAGAGAAAGGGGCGATATAAATCCAGACTCCTCCTCCTCCTCCCCACCCAACAGCCAACCTGCCTTTATCTGCCTCCCATCTTCAGCTATATTTTTTATTTATTTTCTTCATTTATACCCAACCTTTCTCCACAGTGGGGGCATGGCACCTTAAAATGTTCACCTAGGGGTGCCAGTTCTGGGTTGGGAAATTCCTGAAGATTTAGGTGATGGATTCTGGAAACAGTGGGTTTTGGGAAGTAGAAGGACTAAGTTGGCTATAATGCCATAGAGTTCACCTTCCACAACAACATTTTTGTCCAAGAGAGCTGATCTCTGAGCTTAGAATGCTGTGGATGCCTAGCAACAGCCATTGAAGGCTGTGGTGTAGTGGTTAAGGGCAGGTGGATTCTAATCTGGAGAACCGGGTTTGATTCCCCACTCCTCTACCTGAGTGGCAGAGGCTTATCTGGTGTACCAGATGTGTTTCCGCATGCCTACATTCCTGCTGGGTGACCTTGGGCTAGTCCAGGGGTCTGCAACCTGTGGCTCTCCAGATGTTCATGGACTACAATTCCCATCAATTCTCATCAGCCCCTGCCAGCATGGCCAATTGGCCATCCTGGCAGGGGCTGATGGGATTTGTAGTCCATGAACATCTGGAGAGCCACAGGTTGCAGACCCCTGGGCTAGTCACAGTTCTTTGGAACTCTCTCAGCCCCACCTACCTCACAACGTGTCTGTTGTGGGGAGAGGAAGGGAAAGGAGCTTGTAAGCCATCTTGAGTCTCCTTACAGGAGAGAAAGGTGGGGCATAAATCCAAACTCTTCTTCTTTTTCTTAAAGCTACCGGTACTCCTTTTGTCATTTTACATTTTTAACCCCCCCCCTCTTTTTTTTTTTTTGATTTCAGATTTTTCTGTAAACCTGGGTAATTTTTCAGGTTTATAGAAATATCTGTCTTGCCCATTCACAGCACTAGTCACCCGATTTAAGTATCCTCAGATTTAGCTGACTTTGCTCTTTGTATATAGATTATGATGAAGTTGAAATCTTCAGTGAGTCTGTGAGAAAGCATACTAACTGTGGCTAAGTTAGGCATAAGTGCCTAATCACTACTATGCTGCATAAATGCCCTCTGTTGACCAGCATGATCGTGAGATTAATAATATCTTTTGTTGTTTTCAGTAGCTGAATTCATTTTTTCCCACTCATCTTCCGTTGAACATTCTTCAAACTGGCTTTCTGCCCAGTATAGCACTAGGAAGTTTCACCTTTCTTGTTACCTTCCTATCTACTCCGTCAAAGCATCTCTTTATGTGTTTCTTTGGGAGTACGTGATCCACTTAGGTCCACACAGCTTCTGGCTGCTATAATAATCCATCCATTTGATGTTAGGAAAAAGCTTTCGCAAGTACATAAGCACACCCAGGCCTTTTGTAATTGGCTGTCTGAGTTTTCTACAAGCTTGGACTTGAGCGCCGGCGTTAAAATATGACAGGCAGAGTGTTTAAAATTAGCTGTTTAACTTTTCCCTGTGACAATATGATGTTTTAGCTCTCTTCCCGCTTGTTATTCTGTAAACATGGCATTGCTTTAATTATCAACTTGTGGCGCTCCAAGAACAATAATCTCCAGTGTGTTGTCTGGAGCTCTGCCACTGGTGTTTCAGGCAAACAAGCGGTCATTTATGTTGCAATATTTTTTTTAAAATGAGGTATTTACATTGCACACGTGGCACTGACGGGGAGCGGCGGGGAGAGCAAGGGTATTTTTGCAGCACTTACGTGAACAACATAAACTGCCATAGCCTGGCAAGTGTCTGAACTCCATGTGGGGAAGATGCCTGCAGTTACCTTCTGCAAAGGAACCTTCTCTTTCTTGACAAGAATATTCTGACATGCGTTAATGTTTACCTGCTTTTCTGCAGCCAGGTCTTGCCAACCTACGATAGCCTGGATGAGCCGTCTGTTAAAATCATGAGCTCCATATTTGCCTCCTCGCTAAATGTGGTCACCACCTTTTACATTATGGTGAGTCCTTCCTTGGCTTGCCCATTTCTTCCTTCCCCCAAGCAAAATACTTTTCTGGGTAAGTTTTGGAACAGCAGAGCAACAGCTGTGGTGAGTAATGACGCTTCCAGACATGTGCAGTGTGCATTCCTTGGGGAGACAGTCACAGAACCCAAAATAATAAATTCCACTCAGAAGGGTTAGAGTGAGGAGGGGGTTATGGGGGCTTTAGTCCTCCCCCTGTCCTTCCTCTGAGCAGTTAGCTAAATAAAGATGCTGCCTTCAAACTGCTTGATCCATAATTTTTAACAGTACCTATACAAAGGAGTGAAAATCCTGTTAGTGATCACAGGAAATGATCGTTTCATCAACATTTCTCATTTCTGAAGATCAGGATAAGCACGACAAGCCCTCCCTGTATACTGATTTATCCTTTGCTGTTGTTGGAATTAGCATTTAATACAAGGCTCTGGAGAGACAGGGGGCAGAGCTTGTGAAGTGCTGCTCCCTGTAGCCATTCTGAAACGTAGCTGAGAATGTGTTAGCATCCCACTGATTCTTGGAAGTGACTACATCTCTGAGCTGTAGTAAGTTCTCTCTTGAGTGGTCTCAGACTCTGGAGGAACCGGGTTTGATTCCCAGCTCTGCCGCCTGAGCTGTGGAGGCTTATCTGGGGAATTCAGATTAGCCTGTACACTCCCACACATGCCAGCTGGGTGACCTTGGGCTAGTCACAGCTTCTCGGAGCTCTCTCAGCCCCACCTACCTCACAGGGTGTTTGTTGTGAGGAGAGAAGGGCAAGGAGATTGTAAGCCCCTTTGAGTCTCCTACAGGAGAGAAAGGGGGATATAAATCCAAACTCCTCCTCCTCCTCCTCCTCTTCTTCTTCCTCTTTCTCTTTCTCTTCCTCTTCCTCTTCTTCTTCTTCTTCCTCCTCTTCTTCTTCTTCTTCATCATCATCATCATCATCATCATCATATACATTATTGACTGCATTTGGGGGCAAGAAGCAGTGAACTCCAGTTTTAATTCAACCTGACTGGAGACTGTTGTAGAGTGGGCTGAAAACTTTTGTCTAAGCCTGTTGCAACCCACATTTCCCACATTTCATAAAAACACCAGCAAGTAGAACAAATTAAAATGTATTGAACAGCCTGAAAGGGGCATGGCGAGATTTCGATCCTGAGAATGGATTACATTCACTTCTTTATTTAAGGGAGATGTTTTCAGGGTCGGTTACTATCTTGCCTTCAGTAGTTGAACTCCAAGCAATCCGAGATCATGGCTGACCATTCACCAATTCTTTAGTTTCCTTTTACTCATGTAGATAAAAACATGGTTTGGCTTTTATAGGCAGAAGTCCTCATTTTGCCATTTAAGAAGTTGGGAGAAAATTTAAACTTGCTGCAAAAAAAACCCTTTCTCTTTGCACACAGCAACTCTGCATGCCGATTTTAGCCAAGTGCTCCGGAAAAGGCTTGATGTCACCCCACTTCTTCCTGTCATACTGGAGCATTTGTTTTGCTCAATCACAAGTCCATTGTGCATCTGCTCTTTAAAATATGCATGCAGCTCTAGTCATCTAATCTCAGTAAAGATACACTGGAATTCAGGAACACATGGGGGAAATGCAGCAAAAGCTATGTGGAATTCTAGATGGTTCTGTTGTTAGCAGAGTATAAAGGATTAGGACTAATCAGTTTTAGAAGTGGGGGAAGGGGCAAATAAAAGGAATGTGATAAATTAAGGATGATGAGTGGAGGGAAAGATAGTTTCTCCATTGTCTTGAGGCCTGGCCCAAGGGATGCCCTGGCTTCTACCCTTTCTGTTGAATGAATGGATGTATGCAAGCCCTGTAAGTAATTCCTGTATCCGACTTGAACAGGTGGGGTTCTTTGGCTACGTGAGCCACACTGAAGAAATTGCTGGGAATGTGCTGATGAACTTCCCATCCAATCCAGTGACGGAGATGATACGTGTGGGGTTCATGATGTCTGTAGCGGTTGGATTTCCGATGATGATTCTGCCATGCCGGCAGGCATTAAATACCCTTCTTTTTGAGCAGCAGGTGAGCTTTTGTGACTTGATAATTATGTATTTAGAAAACTGTTATGACACCTCTCCAGGAACCTGCCCAACACAGCTTGCAAAGTAAAAGCAGTAAAAACATAACAGGAAAAGATATTAATTAAAATCCAGCATTTAAAAACCCAAACCAGCAGAAAAAGACCGTAAAGGCACACCACTAACAACTTAAAATAGCAGTTTCCATACTAAAATAGCATTGAAAGATCAGCTCATTAATGGTATAGTGGCACACCCCTTCCATATTCATTTTGCCCATTCCTTCCTTCCTTCCTTCCTTCCTTCCTTCCTTCCTTCCTTCCTTCCTTCCTTCCTTCCTTCCTTCCTTCCTTCCTTCCTTCCTTCCTTCCTTCCTTCCTTCCTTCCTTCCTTCCTTCCTTCCTTCCTTCCTTCCTTCCTTCCTTCCTTCCTTCCTTCCTTCCTTCCTTCCTTCTTTCCTACCTACCTACCTACCTACCTACCTACCTACCTACCTACCTACCTACCTACCTACCTACCTACCTACCTACCTACCTACCTACCTACCTACTGACACCTGTTCCCAGAGAACTAAGCCAAAATCCAGACTTGGAGATGGTGGGATCACCAAAGTAAATCCAGAGTTTTGCAGCACGCTAATCTTGTCCTGAAAGCCACCTTGACCATGGTAAATTTGTGATTATTGTGCCCTTCTAGTGTAGAGCTATATTTAGTTATACAAACAACACTTTTTTTCTATATGGCCAATCTATAATTAGTCTTAAGAATTGAACATTTCAAAATTATTCAACTTTAACTGTCAGTCAAAAACATTAGAATAGCAATCAAGAATATTACTACTGTGCAAGTAAAAAAATTAAGGTACATAAAGAGTCGGACAGGGCTGTAGCTCAGTGGAAGAGCACCTGCTTGGTGCTCAGGTGATGAGAAAGACCTCTGCCTATGGCTGTGGAGAGCCACTGCCAGTCTGAGCAGCCAGTACCGATCTTGATGGACCAGTGATTGTGATTCAGTATATGGCTGCTTTATGTATGTACAGTTTCAACCCAGTGATATTTTTCACCACTGGAAACATAGTAATCTTCTCTTGCCTCCTGAATGACGATGTAAAAATCAAGCAATCTCTGCACAAGGTATCTGCCCTTTCCTGCTTCCAAACGGCATGCAATTGTTCACCTCCCTGTGTTTCCCTGGCTTTCTTCAGGTCTTTCTAAAACCTACTTTGCTCCTACATTAAAAAGAAAAGTGCAATCGAACCTAGATGGCTTCTGTGTGAATGGGAACATTCCGATTTTCCTGCCCCCATGGGCAGCCAATTTCCCTGATCCTGCCCCCTCGGCAGACATTTCCTCCCTCTGCTAATGTGGGGAGATCTTTTTTTTTTTTAATTGGCACTAGAATATTATTTTAATTATATACCATTGTAACAGTATGTGAAATAGGTTCTCTGAATTCTCAGCTTCCATTGGAAAAAAAGTAAGTCTCTAGCCGTTTCCCTTGTAGAGATATAATGAGAAAGACATATCTTCACAATGGCAGCGTCTGTAGAGGAAGTGCCTTTTTAAAAGGAAAAAGAAATCTGGGACTTTCAAGAACCAGCTACATCTGTTGTTACGGCAGTACATCAATATGATGATATTCTAGTGTGGTTTCTTAGTAGGGTGGGCTTAGGACTGGCAGGCCTCCTGACTGTAAAACAGAGGTTTGCCAACCCCAAGGCCTTGACCGACCATAAAGCCCCAGTGCGGAGGAGTCTTGAGCTGACATGGTCTTTTCTCCTTGCTGCCCTTCTGCCATATTTAACCATGTGGTTCTGCCCCCCTTTTTGCTAAAGTGTCAGGCTTCTTGAAAGAAAAAAGGAGCCCTGGGGAATTTGATGTAAAGGAGGTGATATCTTATAAGGGAAGTTTACGGGAAGTGAAGGAAAGATGGTATTTGGCAGATGAATCAAAATAATCACTTGTTATTTTGCCCAAGTTATTCCTGGGAAGCTAAGCCTAAAGTTTAGTTTTCACCTCTGGCCGCTATTGGGCAGCCCCATCCAAAGCCTGAGGTGGCTGGGGACAGCACCGCTTCTACACTGCCCTGCCACCCCGTCCCTCCAAGAGGGCTTTTTAGGCGGTGCGGGGAGGCAGAACCCCACCCCTCCCTGGCTGCCTGAAAGCCCTCCATGGAGCTAAATGGCATAAATGCAGAGTGGGTGGCATAAATGCAGAGCTCTGATTGTGGCAGGAAAGCCCAGGTAGAAGCTGACTACAGTCAGCTCCACTCCTGGGAACACCTCCAGAATACCCCTGCTGCACTGATGGGACCAGCAGCAGCACAGAAGTTCTGACATAGTGCCCAGAGCTGCGTCCAGCCGTTTTGAAGGGCTGCGGTGTCTACCACCCAATGGTGCTGCTCCTCTGCTGGAATAAGTGCCCTGAGGAGAACAAATCCGCCAGCACATCTCGTGTCACATCCAGAGGGCAATTCGTCTCCCCCCTCTTTGAATGGGGCTGTAAGAGAGACTTTCCTCTTAAAACAGAATACTTCCATATTACGTGTTTTACTTGTGAATGGTACAAAAGCTAGTTTTTTGTTTGTCTTATGATATGTTATACAGACAAAGCAATTTTAGTAAATGAACAAGGCCTAGTACAAAAAAAAAAGCAATTGTGGCTTTGTTGTCGCTTCAGTATCTAGCTTATGCACCAGGAAACTGCCAACAGAAAATTCACAAACACACAACCAAGCAAGCTATATGCCATGATTCTAGTTTCCCTGAGAGGAAATCCTTACAGTGACCAGAGAGGGAAAAATTAATACCAGTCACCCATGGAAGTCTCAGGCAAAGTAGCAAAGTGATTATTAAAATAATAAGGTTAAAACTGTTCAATACATATCTACTCAATTCTCTTTGCTGCTCATGGTGTGATTTCATGAAATGCGTTTGAACCAATTACCAAATCACTTTTTAAAATTAGTGATTGAACCGGAAAGTTAAAAAATACTTCTGAACCTAGACTACAACCAAACCTACGTTTTTAAAGCTTTGATTCCCAGCCTGAGAGTTATGATTAGTTCACATGGGAAGAAGAAGGCAATCTCTCTTGTCGGTGACTTATGCCCTTTCTTGTGTGGTCCTGAGCAGTTATGTGGAAGATATTTTATGTAATGTGAGAATGCTCTAAGACATATACAGAAATGGAATTATTTTGTCATGCCAAAAACTTGGTGGTTCATGCCTGCAGGTACTCCATATGTCACAAATGTTTGGGAGTGTACATCCCACTATTTTGGCCTGGACTTCTGAATTTATTTGCAGCCAGTTTGAAACATCTGAAAGGCATTTGAGGCAATAATGAGACCTCTGGTAGGTGAAAGGGCAGAAAATACCTCATTTACCAGTCCACATCTTATGCTGACAAGTGATGATCTCATAGAAACAGTATGATTTGAGGGGCAGAATTCTTAAGCCACACTATTCCCTGTCTCACCAAAAGATCTCAGGAGACTTGTGAATTAATCTGCCACTTCTTCCTGGACTTTTTTTGTGGCAGAATGCTCCACAAGAGGCCCTAGTCCCTATCCTAAGCACATTCAGGTAATTTAAAACCCACGTGGCTGCCTGGGTTACATATAAAATTATATAAAATTTTAAACATAGTGCAATGGCTGGGGGAGCGGGGGTGGGGAGGAATGGAAATAGCAATGGAAGAAGCTCTTACTGGGGGGTTTGTTACAGAAATCATTCCAAGTTTTTGAAAGGAAGATGGGCTGCAGCCTCTGCGATGTTGGAATTTCAAACCCCAAATGTCTGCTTTGCCAAGAGTCAGTAAGCCAGTACATGCGGTGGACTGTTTTCAACAGTGAAAGGATGCTTTCACTGCCACTTCACTACAAATGACCACATTTAGCTCTTTCTGTGAGACAGAGTATAGTACGATTAATTTAAGAAACTTGTGGGTATAAAGCTATAGTTTCCAATTGATGAGACCATCACCTGTTTAGAGGAGACTCTGGCATTAAAAAATTCCAGAGGTGTGACTTATGGACAGCTCCCCCAGTGGCATAGTGCCAGCGGGGCGGCGTGTGACGCCCCAGGCAGAGCTGTGGCAGAGGCATGGCCAGTCCACGGAGGGCGCGTGGCAGGGGCATTCCAGGGTGTGGCGTGGCAGGTGGCCCTGCGGCAGGGGCGCAGGGCATGTGCACCCCGGGTGGAGTTTCTCCTCGCACCGCCTCTGGCTCCCCCAAAATGCGGAGAGGGGATGGGACATGACTTCCTTAACATAAAAAAAAATACTTTAGCAGAATTGTTTGGTTTATTAACCTTTTCTTTTTAAATAGCAAAAAGACGGGACATTTGCTGCAGGAGGTTATATGCCACCTCTGCGCTTTAAAGCACTGACATTGGCTGTTGTATTTGGAACCATGCTCGGGGGCATCATGATCCCAAACGGTAAGTAAAACTTGGACTTTATTTATATATATATATACTTTCTTCTAATCTTATGATCAGTTTATATGTATTTAGGCCAAAGCACACCAGGATTTATATAAGTACAAAATAACTATATTTTCTTTTTTGGAGCAGCAGTGGCGTAGTGGCTAAGAGCAGGTGCACTCTTATCTGGAGGAACCAGGGTTGATTCCCCGCTCTGCTGCCTGAGCTGTGGAGGCTTATCTGGGGAATTCAGATTAGCCTGTGCACTCCCACACATGCCAGCTGGGTGACCTTGGGCTAGTCACAGCTTCTCGGAGCTCTCTCAGCCCCACCCACCTCACAGGGTGTTTGTTGTGAGGAGAGAAGGGCAAGGAGATTGTAACCCCTTTGAGTCTCCTGCAGGAGAGAAAGGGGGGATATAAATCCAAACTCTTCTTCTTCTTCTGAATTGCCCCCACACTCACCTCCTGCAGAGCGGACTCAGGCAGCCTGAACGTGGGTTATGGAGAACGGAGCAAGGGTGAGGCCACAACTGGGAGTGCGCCAGCAGCCAGCCTCAGAGCCTAGGAGGGTCCGGTGCACACTTCAGAAGGGAGGCAGGGTTCAGGCAGCAGCCTACGCCTTGAAACAGGCCAGAGGAGGGGGCAGGCTGTGACTTGGGTCTCCTGGGCCTGCACAGGCCAGCAGAGCAATCTTAAAACCTTTGATGAAGGCATTGCAGGAGAGGGGAGGGGCCATTGTCCCAAATTCCCCTCAGTCGCTGTGTACCCACCCCTGAGGAGAGGGCATTGGGGGAGTGCAGCTGTCTCTTCCTCAACTGAGGCCCAATCCTTGAGCCTTCTGAAGAAAGGATGCTGGAGTGTGCACCCATCCTGAACTCTGCCAGGAATTGGAAGAGTTGGTTTTTATACCCTGCTTTCTTTTTTACCCGAAGAAGACTCAAGAGTGGCTTACATTCACAGCCCCTTCCTCTCCCCACAACAGGAATCTTGTGAGTTAGGTGGGGCTAAGAAAGTCATGAGAGAATTGTGACTGGCCTAAGGTCACACAGCATGTTTCATGTGGAGGAATAGGAAAACCAATCTGGTTATCCAGATTAGAATCCACTGATCATAATCACGACTAAACCATGCTGGATTTTAGCCACCTAAAGCTCTTTTTGAGGATCCTTGAGCATAGGCTGCATACTATGGATTGGTGTTTTAATGTTCTGAAGCAGTCACAGTGTTTCTCTCTGTGGGCCTTCACTATCTTTGCTTGATGCTTGGATGAAAGAATTATAGAGTCATTCCTTTTTGTAACATAATATGAAGAAGAAACCAGTTGTGGAGTAGAGCTTGAATTGTTTATGTGGTGTAGCTTTTTTCTTTCTTTGTTCGAAATACCATTTACCAGAAACGGTTATGGATTTTGTAAACATTATTTGTTAACTGCCTCAGAACATGCCTTACAGCAGGGGTGTCCAACTTTGGTGCTTCAAATGTTCATGGACTACAATTCCCATCAGCCCCTGCTGGCATGACCAACTGGGGCTGATGGGAATTGTAGTCCATGAACGTCTGAAGCGCCAGAGTTGGACACCCCTGCCTTACAGCATGTGGGAATGGATAAACAGCACGCTACTAGTTACCACCTCTTGAGTTGATGACGCTGGGCGTCATATAGCAGCATGTGTTAGAATAAGCTTAAATGTGTACTTTTTTAAAAAAACTTTGCATTGAAGGAGTTGTGTGTGTACATATATAGCATGCACTGGGAATTATCATATTTGTGAACAGCTGTTCATTATATAGAGATCACTTTTTCAGGTGACCCACCCTATGTTTTTGTTTCCACACACTTCCGTGGGTTTCATGCTTCTAACTGTTTTCAAGCTCTGTAACATCTTGCTTAGAAGTCGTAGGTTATTAGTTTAGTTTGGATTTGTTTGCTGTATTTAAATCCCACTTTTCTGACAGTTGTCTCCCAGGCAACTTATATCCATAAAGATA
This sequence comes from Sphaerodactylus townsendi, assembly GCF_021028975.2. Classification (NCBI taxonomy): domain Eukaryota; kingdom Metazoa; phylum Chordata; class Lepidosauria; order Squamata; family Sphaerodactylidae; genus Sphaerodactylus; species Sphaerodactylus townsendi. Next base: position 128,369,085 of record NC_059427.1, on the reverse strand, counting down.
GACAGGCTGTATCCACCGGTCAGGCCATGACTTTCAAGGGAAAGATAGAAGAAGCAGATCAGTTTCACAGAATTTATATACAGTAGGGCTAGACTGGCAGTTTTACTTGGCTGAAAGTGGTAGAAATACAATAGTCTTCTGACCAGAGATAGATTTCTTAATCAGTACTAGACCCGACTATTTTCTTCCCTCAGATACCTATGGCCATTTTGGTATATGTAGTACTGGTGATGACAGATGGTCTGAAATGCTTATTTGGCCTGTGTTTTCAGTTCCCTTTATTCTCACAGCTGCTTTGTTAGTCAAGTCATGACTATTAATCATTGTATGGGGGCGGGGATGGTGTAGGAGTGGGACTGTGCCCCAGCCCCAGAAGAATTTGTGCGGATTCATGCAAGGAGCCTTTCCTGGTAGAGAACTGAATTCAAAGCTAGTGGAAGAGGCAAGTGGCAAGGTCTAATGTGAGCAGCTAGGTGGATGAATTCATTGCAGGGTGATTTCACATAAAACAGGGGTCTGCAACCTGTGACTCTCCAGATGTTCATGAACTACAATTCCTATCAGCCCCTGCCAGCATGGCCAATTGTCCATGCTGGCAGGGGCTGATGGGAATTGTAGTTCATGAACATCTGGAGAGCTGCAGGTTGCAGACTCCTGACATAAAAGATATGTTCCAGTGACTAATTTTCATACCTCATGTTCCTCAGCTGTAGCAGGGCTGGCTCTCAGTACAGAGTTCCAGTAAAGGATGAACTCCTGTGCCTTGTTAAGAAATCCAGAAGAGGCACTATTCCTGAATTCACACTCAGAACACATATGGAGAATCACTTAATATAAATTATCTACCCCTTCACTACTTGGCTATAGACATGTACTTTCCCCATACTTTTAATGCGTCCTTAAGGATAAAGGCACTGAACTTTAGTGGATGACAGTATGAAATTAGGTATGTGTGTTTATCACCTTAAGTTATGTACTATGTAATAGTGGTCCTGGGCTTGTACTCCTAGATCAGAGATGGCCAACCTATAGCACTCCAGATGTCCATGGACTACAGCCAGCATGGCAGGGCTGATGGGAATTGTAGTGCATGTAGTCCATGGAATTGTCCATGTAGTCCATGGAATTGTAGTCCATGGACATCTGGAGCTCCATAGGTTGGCCACCTCTGTCCTAGAGCCACTGTGAACTATTTCCTTACCTTATACTTCAGCCACTGTCTGTCTCTACTCTGAGCCACTGTGTACTATTTGTTGTTTGTTCTTGCTCTTCTTTGCCAGTGGAGACCATTTTGGGCCTAACAGGTGCGACGATGGGAAGCCTCATTTGTTTTATCTGCCCAGCTCTTATTTACAAGAAACTCCACAAGAATGCCCTTTGCTCACAGGTCAGTGCTGATTTAATTAATCCCTTTCTTTCTGGCAATAGAGCCTGGGAACTTTGTTATTTTCCCCATAGCCAAGAAACTTAGTCAGCCCTCTTGTTTTCTTACGGGTGGGAGGCGTTGCAGTCTGTTGCTCTGACCAGAACGTACTGCCTCGGGGATATGTGTGCTTGTGTGTGCATACATACGTGCACATGCTTTAGCATGCGTAATCTTGGAACACCCACACTTGTATCTCTAGCTGCCATGGAAGTGCATTAAATAACTGCCTGCAGACTCCAGGGCGGTATGTTCTCGTTGGAGCTTTCCCAGCATGGACAACGCAGGCTGCTCAACAAGCGCTTTTTTCTACCTGTCAGGTTTGGCTAAAACAAACAACCTTCCTTGACTCTGTGGGTTTTGCTGCTGACCCTTGGCTTTTGGGTTCGAGCCAAAAATAACAACCATAAAAAGGAACACACACACAAATAAGCGTGGCTACAGGAGTAGATTTTTTTTTGTTGAAAAAGTGAGTTTGTCTAAAGTCCTGGTTTCCCCCCATTTAAAGACCGTTTCTCCACTCCAATTCACCAAAGCTGATTTCAGTCTTTTGATTTTTCCTCATTTTATTTTTTAAAAATTGCTGAAATAAAGGGGGTATTCCTCTTCAGACCACAATTTGGTCAAGTGTGGCTCTCATTCATGGTGTCATTGCTTGGAGAGAAACAAGTTGTTTGTGTACAGCGTTGGGGCACACGCAAAACATGGGTTTTTAATTGGCATAAAAATGTTGCGGTTGCTTCAGTGTTGCTGAGATAAAGTGTTTGCTCTGAGTCATGATTTGTCATAGAATTCACAAGGTTGGAAGGAATCCAAAGTCACTGAGAGTGACCGCGTATCTTAAGGCAGAATGTTTCATGCTTTCACTTACAAGTTAGTTTAGAAGGGATATGGAGATTATGATGTAGGATTCTCCCATTTTTTGTTCTAATGCAGCAGTATCATGTCCAGAAAGCATTTTTTACATATTTTGATCACTGCCACTTTGTGAAAGTGTGCAAGTTGCCATCCATTTATGTATCTCCAGGACAGGAACGATGCTAAGACTCTTTTGGTAATATGATGTTGCAAAAAAATAGGAAGCAAAGGGAGGCAGCATTCAAAACTGATTGGCCTCTCTTTCTCTTTCTTGCTCACAAACATTCTTTTTTTCACTCTCTCAACCTCCTAGTCAATTAAATCTATGTTGTACAGATTTAGTATACCAAGAAAAGGAATAAACAAGGTGGCCCAGGCTAGATGTAACCTGCAGGTGTAACCTGCATTAGGCCCAAATATTAGTTCTAACTCAGAGCTCTGTGTTGTTTAGCAAGAAGACTGAATGGCAGAGTGGGCTTCCAATAGGAAGAAATGTGTTAAGAAGTGTTTTTAAATGCAGGCTGAGCAAAATTCTTCCCTTCAGCAAAGAAAACCACACTCTGGTTATGATCTGCTAGGTTAGCTGCCTAGAGATGATTGTCAGCTGCTTCCAGTCAAAAACTGGGGCATACTCACTGCCTTCCCCTGGCAAGCCAGGAGGGCAGATGGCAAAAGAACGTGCCCATTAGGTAAAGAGGGTGAGGCCAACTGGTTGTCTAGGTGGATCAGGATTCTTTGGCCAGGCACTTGTGCACAATTTCAGAAAGGGCATCCGTCCTTCTCAAAGCAGAGACGATGACCACCATTCTGTGGCAGTTCATTACTTTTGGATATTCTGATTGTGACTTTGGAGGCGCTTGTAGAAAATCAGGATATTTTGGAGAGGATTGGGAGTGAAGGGAGCGATAGAAAAAAATGGTGACTAGAAGCTACTGGAAGACTTGTCCAGAAAAAACTTTGGTGCCTGGCCTTTCCATAAATACCATCCCCACATTGTTCACAACTTTTTTTTTGACAAAAGCGGAGAGCTACATAGTGTGAGAAGAAAGTCTGTTTCTTTCAGGCCCTGGCAAAACTCTGTACGCTCCTGCATCACATGTATTACCTTTTGCTTATCCACAAAGGATAACATTGTCTATTTTGCTTCTCTTATTTCAGTATACCTCCATCCTTTTTCCCACAGTCCTCTATTAAGTGGGCTTTGGACCCCCTTTTCTGCATGCTTGTAACTGAAACTCACATGCCACTGTTAAGTCAAGATGCCTGCATTTTTCAGGTTGTTTCTTAGAGATCTGGGCTTTTCTCCCAACCAGGTGTACTCTCTGAGCTTGTTCCAAGAGCTTTTGGGCATAACAGGCATCCCGTGTAAGTGACAATGAAATCTCTGCAAGCCACGATCTCTATTTTAGGTTCAGGGTCTTCATGCTGCTTGGGGTTTTTTCCTCCCTAGCCCTTTACAGCTCTAGTGTCCGTGACACTGAGCAGATCAGAGATGTATAAGTGACATCTTGATTCCAGTTAAGCAATTATGTCCCCCGCCCCGTCAATAGCTCATTGCTGCCTCTGCAGCCTCCATGTCGGCCTACGCAGCTTGCTGTCAAGTTAGTTTACCTAGTCAACTTGTTTTTAAATCCATCCTAACAAGCTTCTTAATATGCTTAAATGAATCACTCCTCAGTCAAGCAGTGCTTCTTTAACTCACACCTGCTGTTACGGAGATTAGACTAGTTGCCAGTCATGGGGGCTGTACAGGAAATGGGATACCCTGTTGAGCTATAAGCCAGAGGATGGTTGCAGTGCCATAGTTCAAGGTGGAGCCTGGAGGAGGTGAATCAAAAACGTATTTCTCCTTCCCTTCTCTCCCTATCAAGCCCATTCCCAAGGGGGAGGTGGAAATGCATCCCCAGATGTTTTTGTTGGCTGGCAAAAGGGTGTCTAATTCTGCCAACTGGAGTTGTTAATTATTACAGACAGCTGGTCAGTCAACAGCTGGAAGTGAGCCAGAGCCCAGGAACAGCAGCTTGGATTAAGTGGCTGGAGCAGCTCAGTTGAAAAGCTTGGAATGCTGGAAAGATGATTGAGTAACTGAGCGACTAAGGGAAGCATAGGGACTCCAAACCAGGCTTGTGGAGGCACAGATGAACAGAGGACTGTGGTTCCTGTTGCAGGCCCATATCCGTTCTTGACCTGTGGAGCAGTATGGAGACAGGCTGAAGTCTGGAGGAGGTCATGTGAAAATCTGTAAACAAAAGGGCTCTATTTCTGATGGGAACCTTTTAGCCTTGCTCTCGTAGCAAGGGAGAAGTCATGGTCCTGCCCCATGTGTGACAGGCAGGAGAAGCGTGAGTGTAAAGGGTGATTCGTCTTTGTACCTGATTGGCACTGCATAGAATTGGTGAGACAGTGGCCTCAGTTAGCAGGGGTGGGGGGTGGGGGGGGACACAGCTTTTGTCCTTGACCTTGCTTTACCTCTACTCTGTTGCATCTTACAACATCTGACTTTCCTTCTTTCTAGGTTCCTCAGGCATTTTTTAAAACTATGCTCCCTTCCATGTGGTCTTTAAAGATGCCTGAGGAACCCAGAGTGGAGCAATACTTGGCTACTCCAGCTCCTGGATGCTGGTAAACAGGCAGGGGATGGACAAATGAGAAGGGAGGAGTAATGGTAAATGGTGGCAGCAGCATCAGAACCCTCCCTCCCCTGCCCCCCCCCTCAAGTGATAAAGTGCTTCTGAAACAATAGCTAGGCCACCAAACCTAGAAATCATCCTGGATCTAGCTGTTTGCTAGAATCTAGCAGTGTATGACTTTTAACTTTTGACTGCTGAAAGGCATTGTCCCTTGGGGCAAAAGAATGGAAAATGTGGCAGAATATGTTAAATTTTTGGAGTCCAAAAGATATCCATACGAAGTTACTGCAGAAAGAAGACTGAATGGTGTTTTTCCCTTTGGATGTCCTTGTCTTCCTTCTTCCCCACATGTCGACAGTTTCCGTTAACTTTCAATTCCTTTTAAATTCCACTTTTTAAAATATCCCCCTCCCTTGATGATTTTGCAGCTAAATCAGTTTGTAATGTATGTGGAATCATCTCTCATTTTTGGACCCCCCCCCCCCCCCCCGTAAATGTAGGTTTGTGTGGATCACTGACAGCTGGGCCTGTTTTACTTTTACATATATCTGGACAAAAATCCAGGTTACATGTTATGGTGCAGTTGCATGTCATGTTACCCTAATGGCCTGTACTCCATTGCAAAGGTTTTTTTTTCTGATCCTAGTCCTGTGTTTGTAAAATAAACTTGGGCATGGAACCCTGGGCTGGGTTGGGAACTACTGACAGGGGAAGGGTTAAGCCAGTCGAGGCAGAGCCTGATGCCGTGCAATGAGCCAGGTGCACGGAGACAAAGACAGAGGCTGCAGCTACAGTGTAAACAGAGAAGCACTCAGATTGCTGCTCGGTTATGGAAGAAGGCTCTGCGAGCAAGAGACATCTGCATCCAAAGAGGACTAAGTCTCCGCAAGAGCCTGACACTGCTAGCAGGGGGGTCTTACTTAAGCCCTGTTGAGCTTGGCTCAGCCTTGGTGCAACAAGTGTATTTCACCACAAAGCTTCTTGCACCAGGTTCCCTGTTGAATGCCTGGGGACCTCTGTTCCCAGTCCATCTTCTTGCCTGAATTCCTGGGCCTCTCAACCTCGGACCGCTTGACCATGCCTGTACCTGCCGCCCGCCTTGATTTTGGACTTGCCTGACACCACCTCTGTCGGCCCCCTGCCCCTAACCTTGGACCTCCTGACTGCCGTAGTCTTCCAACAGCACAATATCATAGGAGATAGAGCTATTCATGCTTTTAAAAAATCCTTTGAAAAGGCTGTCTAAGCTAGTGACCATAATCATATCACGCAACAGTGAATGCTATGAAAACTATGGCAAATATGAAATACTATTTCTTATTGTCTGTTCTGATCCTGCTCTCTATATTGGATGTCCTGGAGTTCTAATATTGTGTGAGAGAAATCTCTTCATACTATTCTTAATTTTATCATGCCCCCTCCAATGGTCATTGTTTCCAATATTCACAAGTCTGACATGTTTCAGTTTTTCTGCATAGGAAAGGTGCTGTACCCCTTTGATCATTCTGGTTGCCTTCCCTAGTACTTTTATATCCTTTTTGGTATGAAGTGTTGTGAGCTGCATACTGTGTTCCAATGTGGCTGCAGCACAGATTTATAAGAAAGCACTGCGATAGAACAGTTCTCTGTTCTCAGTATCATTTGCCTTTTTCATGGCGGATGCTTCCTTTATTGACATCTTCAGTCTGCCACGACCCCAAGATCTCTTTTTGAGATTGTCTTGGCTGATTCATATCTCAGCAGTTTATATATGATGTTAAATTCCAGGAGAATAGCAGCCAGAAACCAAAATAACAAAGAGCCCTGTGATACCTGAAGACTGATGAATTTATTGCTGCATAAGTCCCCTCCCCCCACTTCATCAGCTGATTTCAATTGGCAATCAGGGTGTCTTGCTCCAGTGTGTGCCACTATCCACTTACTTCTGTATCTCATTTTATCATTTTGGCAATCATTCACTTAGAGTTTTGTAGAAGTCCTTCCACATACCTTGCCATGGATTTCATTATGATGTTGGGGCCCTCAGCTCTTCCTTCTGTGTGGTTCATAACTGACCCTAAAAATGTAGACTAGTCTAGAACAACAGTTTCCTGTTCCATAGGAACTACTTTCCCTAGAATTCTTTCAGGTTGCTCAAGACCTTTGGTTAAAGAAGCTTAATAATAAAAGGAGGAAAAGGGGATATTGGCTTTGCTCCACCTGAAATTTCTGGTGATGGAAGAGATTTCCCTTTTCACAAACATGACTTCCTTCCCTTCCCTGCCTAGCTGCAGCCCCAGCTGTCTCCCTCCACCCCCCACCTCCACTGCTGCTTGGGAGATTATGTGGTGCTAGAGTTGGAAGCGTGTAACAAGTAGAAGGAACTGGCTAAAATCACCCGGTCGTCTCCAGGAATCTTCTGTGGAAGTTAAGCCTCTGTTTATCAACTGTGTAAGATATCCCCATGTTGGAATGGATTGTGTCCATAAAGTGACACTGTATTCCCTTTGTATACACTGAAAGAAAAGGGGTCCATCTGAAGCTAGATTTATCTTCAGGAAGTGTACCAAAGCAGCTGTTGGCTGCTCACCTTAAAAAAAAAAGCTTTGGTATGATTATTGCAGGAAGACTGGTCTCTAATGTTTTTTAACCAGGGCTCTTGTGTTTTCAAGGGCAAAGTCTGCACTCAGAGAGGTTTGCACACACATGATTTGTATGTGCAGAGTGAATTTCTGAGTGGTTTTTTGTTCTTGGATTGATGAGAGCCAGGAGTACATTGGCCAGCGATGCAGGGAGCGTGGTCCTGCCAGAATAGTCATCAGAATAAGTACAGCAAGGGATGAGGTGATCTGTATCCAATCCTGAAGCTTTTTGGAGACTCTTATAGGAGGTGGAAAGGCCCTGTACTCTCGGTATCAAGCAGATATGCTTGAGAACTCCCAGGGATCTGTCTAGTTCTGATCTAATCTGAGTTCCACAAGATATTCTTTGATTGTGTGTTCCTGCATTGCAGGGGGTTGGACTTGATGGACCTTGGGGTCTCTTCCAACTCTATGAGTCTATGATTCTCTCAGAGTGAACCTCTAGTGGAGGTTTTTTTTTTGGGGGGGGGGGGGCTTGGATTCTTCTCCTGTCTGTGATCCTGGAAGTAATTTCTTCTCTTTTCCTTCCCCTGTTGTTCACCATTGTTGCCCAGCCCCATCACCTACTGCAAGGGCTCCCATGATTTCCACCCATCCCTACGTATGTCCTCTGATGCACTCTGTCTGGGAATGCTTCTGTTAGACATTAACCTCACATCACACCCCTCAGTCTACCTGAGTCTCTGTTGCAGTTCATTGCCATTCTGTGACGGTTCTTCCCAGTGGTGACACAGAAGCAGACAAAGTTCCTTTATTTTTATTTCAGTGCTCTCACCACCATCTTGTTAATTACTTTGCTGGCATTACGGGAAGCTCAAGAAAAAAGGAGAGTGGGTTTTTTTTTTCTCATTCCATTGAGGTCACTTCTGCTCATTGCCTACAGATGCCTTGTCATCTCCATTATATTTAATGGTTATCCACCTGCAAATGGGAAGGGGGCTTTTAAAGATGTTAACCTTTTCGGAAAAGGTTTGCTTGGAATTTTTTTTTTTTTGGCTGGGAATTAATAAATCGAGCTCTTCCTGAGGAGATAAGGAACATGAAATACCAGGATACTTTTTTAAAAATTGTCACCGCAGTGCCCACTGTTTTCATGAAATCTGTGTTGTGAGAGGATTCATGTTGGTGATGAAACCTCTGGCAATGATGGCTCAATGCGTGGCTGTCTGAGGGGCTGGTCTGGACAGTCAGAAGAGTCTATGATTGCAGTGGGCTGCATTGTTCTAGCTGCCACTGACAGAACTACTCTGTTGCTGAAGACAGATGTACCAGAGGGAAGACATGTGTGCAAAAGACAAAAATAGGGATGCAAATTGGGGTCCTGTAAAACAGAAGGAGGGAATTGTCCGGTCACCGGAGTGAGAAGCAAGCAAAGGGAAGGGATTCTGGGAAAAGAGAGAACAGACATTAATTTTTCCAGGAGTTGCTGAGGCTGAAGTTCATTGTTTGTTTGTTTTTTGCTGTCAAGTAACATCTGACTTATGCTTGTACCTGGTGGGGTTTTCAAGACAAGAGATATTCAGAGGTGGTTTGCCATTGCCTGCCTTTGGGTCATGACCCAGGTATTCTTTGGAAGTCTCCCACCCAAATACTGACCAAGGCTGACCTTGCTTAACTGCTGAGATCTGATAAGAACAGGCTAGCTTGGGCTATCCAGATTGGGTTCACCTAGTGACTTAAAACAAGCAGCCAGACCTTCAGCTGCTGACCGAAGGCTAGGGGCGGCATTACTGTGGAGGCATTACTGTACAGAAAGAACTCTGAAAAGTTGCCTGACTGGATGTTGCACTGTTCAGCTTGTAACTGTGTCAGGAGCCGAAGCCAGGTGCCTGGGCTTTATTGATTTGGGTGTTCTGGCTTCGTGCTTAATGAGATTGATTCACCAGAGAAGCCAAATAAAGTTACTTTTTCCACAGAGGACAGGACAGGCACATGTAGGACAGAACTGCACGTGCCTCCGGAGCTTTGCTTTCTCTTTTGCTGCAGCCCCTGCTGAAGAAAGAGGCTGCTTCTTAAAGGAACAGTGGCTTCTCTCATCCACAAGAACAGCAAGCGAAGCCCCAGCTGCATGAACACAGTTCCCGCCCACAGAAGCATGACAGCTCCTTGGACGTCAGCCACTGGTGCTTGCACCCTGCCTTTTGTGTGTGTGCTCTTCTAGGTGGGGGGAAACTGCCAGTGACTGTCCTGTACGTAAGGAACATTAACTTGGATTGTCTTATTTAGTGTATCAATCTCATTAAGTGTGAATCCAGCACACCCATTGCCACAAACCCCATGTGTCCGGTTTCAATTCCAGTTGTAATTACCAGGGAAGAACTTCACAACCGATTGTATTCCTCCTTTTCTTTATTTGCTTTTCTTTTCTTTATAACATTTTCATAGCTGGAGGCAGTTGTGTCTCCTAGCCTTAGGCGGCAGCAGAGCTAGTGCTTGGCTGAAAGAATAGCGAGTGGGTTGGACGTGAAGATTCAAACTCGGGATCTGACCTCCTGTAACCTGACTCAGGGAACGTTTGTCAAGGACATGAAATTAGATGGGTGGATGTTCTCCTTTCCTTGTCTGCCTTCCCCTTAGTCCATGTCTAATCTGTTGCAAATTGTCCTTGTATAATGCAAGCAGATACTAGCCCTGTTCATGATGGATTTTTATAGGGTGTCATGAATAGGCTATCTGGGCCAGCTGTTTGACATGATCATCTAAGAAAAGTTAGATTTATGCCAGCAGCCAGTGCCAGAGGTGTAGTGCTACCCTGTTTTCCCGAAAATAAGACTTACCCCAAAAATAAGCCCTAGCATGATTTTTTTGGGATTTTTGGAGGATGCTTGAAATGTAAACCCTACTCCAAAAATAAGCCCTGGTTGCAGATTCCCTGGTGCAGCTGATCTGGTCATGTGGGGGGCGCAAAATCATGGAAAAAATAAGACATCCCCTGAAAATAAGCCCTAACGCATCTTTTGGAGCAAAAATTAATATAAGTCCCTGTCTTATTTTCGGGGAAACACGGTATGAACTGTAGTGCTAGAGCACAGATGTTGCTACCGTGTTTCCCCCAAAATAAGACAGGGTCTTATATTAATTTTTGTACCAAAAGATACATTAGAGCTTATTTTCGGGGTAGGGCTTATTTTAAGGGAAATATGGTACCTTCACAATTCATTGGCGGGCTCTTGGCAGCCCCATTGCTTCCCTGACACGTGTGATGGGACGCTTCATCCTCATTCCGCAAACCCCATGTGTCCAGGGAGCACCCTGTTGGATCTACACCATCCTGATCTGAAACTTCCAGTCGGCCTTATTTTTGGAGTAGGGCTTATATTTTAAGCCTCCTCCAAAAATCCTGAAAAATCATGATAGGGCTTATTTTCTGGGTAGGTCGTTTTTGGGGAAACCCGGTAGCAGGGCTTTGAAGAGCAAGCTTGCCTGCTTCATCTGATTCTGCACAAGCGGGTGGTCTCATAAATGCAAGCTAATGGTGATATGGATCTTGCCTTCTAGAGAACTGTGTAGAATGGATCAACCATAAAAGAGTATGGGTATTTGCAGCGGGATGCGGAATTTTCCTAGGCTGCAGTTCCTATCTAGAATATTTTTTAAAACACATTCACGCATTATGTGCACAATGATTCTAAATGTGTTCTCTTTCTTTGTGTTTTTAAATTTATTTTAAGGCACATCTTTTTCAAACTTGTTTTGCTGCCTCAGGAATCCATTTGTGGTCGTTCCATTCTCTTCCTATATGTTGTTTCTTCGGTGACCAAAATTATCTGTTCTATTTTCATTCCTGCCCAAGTGCAGAGGCTTCGGAACATTGGACTGGCAGGAAGGGCTGAGGGCAGTGATTGTAAATCTGTAAAGTCTTGCAGGATATTGTTCTTCCTGACCATCCACGTATACAGTCCTGTTCTTTATGGGGGTTGTAAACCATTTTCCTGCCCTTTTCTTCTTTGACCAAGGATTTGGGTTCTGTCTGTCAAGGCTTCTAAGACTGTCCAAAGAGCTGCCGTCTCTTCCGTCTTGGCAGATGTTATGTGTGTGTTTGGTTCTTCAAAATGGCTGAAATGCCTTTCAGCAGCTCCCTTGAAAGATTTTCAGGGTATGAGCTTTCAAGAGACACAGCTCCCTTCATTAGATAGCAGTTCGTTCATCCCAGTCCTGACTCTTTCCTTGATCTTTTCTTTTTGAAAGGCCCTTGACCCTGTCCATCTGGGTTGTATCGCTGAAGCAAAACCTTGCCAACTCTGGTCTAAAAGCATCTTCCATGTTCTCCTCATACATGGGCCATCTTGTCCCTCAAATTTGAAATATCAGAGTGTTCAGATTTGGTGGCTTCTAGATTCCTTTCCCTGTCAAATCCATCAGAAGCTGCTTCTCAAAGCTAATTCTGTGAAATGTCTACATCTAATTGCCTTCTGCCTTCATGCTAGCAGCTAGATTGTCCTCTGTGAACAACTTTGCTGCTTGCCCTGTTCCCTTGTACCTAGTCATTCACTGCAGTCTTCCTCCATTTCCTGTCTGTTGTACATGTTTATGGCACTATCCATTATGAACTGTTTTTACTCTGAAGAGCACAGGAAATACTTTACAGTGAATACTGGACAGTGAGCTGTTAATGCCATGCTGAGGACCTCTGGCTGCACACTGTACTTCCCAAGGTTTGGCTAAACTGAAACTCTGCACAGTTGGACTAAGTTGCTCCCTTGGTATTAAAGCTGCACAGTAACTGATGGAGCAAGTGTAGCACTAGCAGCATTGTTTCAGAGGGTAGCCATGTTGGTCTGCAGTAGAACAACTAGATTTAAGTCCAGTAGCACTTTAGAGTCCAACAAGATATTCAGGGTATGAGCTTTCAAGGGACACAGCTCCCTTCATTGGATAGCAGTTTGTTCATCCCAAGATCTTGATGCATCTGTACGCACAGGTATGTCTTGATGGGATGTGAATGAGCAACGAAAGATGCAGTGGTTCCACCTGCCCTGAGCATTTGTACTCTTGGAAAAGCAAGGTCTTCTATGGTCCAAGGAGAAGAGGCAGAGCGCAATTCCATCTGCAAAATGCCTTTCAGATACCTGCCTCTGACGTAAGTGGCAAAACAATCACCGCAATTTTCAGGGACTGGTGCCTCTTCCCTCACAACTTCTACAGCTAACTTTTCTCAGTATTTTCAGACACCACCTCTAAGTCTGTTCTGACACACAGTTATTCCACTTGATCTAATGTCCCTTCAAAGAGAGAGAGGGCAAAACAGAGGCTTCATTTATGCCTTAATGGCCGCCGTTTTTTGCGTCCCTGATGACTCCTTGGCTACGTTTTGGTCAGCCATCCTGGCGTGGTTTGCACCGTGGTTCTCCCAGCACCTGTGTTAGTAACATCGTTGACATGCAGACCAGGTTCCATGTAAAGCCCTTGCAGTGACAATTACAGTGATTAACTAGGTAAAAATAATACATCAGAGTTTAATTAAATCTCCTTCACTGTCAGCCAACAATCCATTTGCTTGCCTCTCTGCCAGTACCTTTTTTTCATTTGGAGCTTGGCAGCTCTGGCTGCTCAAGTGAGGCAAATGCGCCTGATGCCCATATTGTTTATCCGTTATTATTGTGTATCTGCTCAGCTGATCGCCCCCACCTCATACTGCATAAATTACTGAAACTTCAACCGATATCTTCAATCAAAGCACTGTGTTTTCAGAGCAAAAAACAAAGCTTGTGCTGTAACGACCAGCAACTCTAGCTTTCTACAATGGCTATAGGAAGAAACCTTCCAAATTCTGTCACCAGATTCTGCAATCAGTCATGCAAAATAACGTTTTGCTTACATTTTCGTTATCTTCCCAGTTCTCGTTGCAAAATTATTGGGCAGGGATTATTGTGGTGAGCGAAAAAGAGAGGAGGAATTGAGCCAGTATGTTGGGCCAGGAAGCAGATAGCAAGGTAGAGTGCAGTGTCTGAAGAAGTTCTGCTTCTGACAGTTACAACGCCTCCAGCCTATTGCCACGCTTCTGAGACACTAGCACATATCATTCCCTTTTCTTTGAGCCTTCCCCTGCCAAATCACACTGGGAAGTTTTTTGTGGTTCTAAGTGGAATCCAGGATTGCATTTGTCATTGTATTCTGTGTAGGCTGCCTAGATAGGGTGAAATCAGGTCTATGTACATTTTAGCTTCCAGAGCATTGCTGATGGGACCATGCATTCCCATGTGCATAGCCATGTGCTTCCACTTCATTCTTGTTCAGAAATTGCTATGTACCCTTTAGTGTTGGAAGGCTGCAAAAGCTTCTCCCCCAACCCCGACCCCCCAGAACATCAGTGACCATTTTTGTTGTCTGGTTGGCTGTGTCAGGACAGGAGCTTCATCAAATTACGGTGTTTGGTAGAAGTGCTATATGGGAGGAGACTTATACAGTCATACCTCAGTTTTCGTTGGTGATTCATTTGGAAACACCCGACAAAAACTGAAATCGGCGAAAACCAAGGTACGCCATTTGTGCAGGCGTAATGCAAACGTCACACCAAAATTACACAAAAGTCGCCTCGGATTTCGTTAGCACACTGACGAAATCCGAGGCAACCGACAATAATCAAAACCGACGAATTCCGAAGTTGTTGAAAACCAAGGTATGACTGTACAGAGGCCCTCTAAGCCCTGATGGAAAGTTTCTACAGGTCGGTATGCAACTATTTGTTGTACCAGCGGATAACTGCTTGGGTATCAGCTCCCAGGTTTCAGAGCCTTTGTGTCTGATTTAGTGACCTTTGTAAGCAAAACATCCATATTTTCAATATGTCTATAGAGGTGGTGGAGAAAGAAATTTTTACAAGGAAAGAAACAGTTGCCCAATATTAGTTCTCATTTGTAAAACCGGATATTGGTTTGTTTAAGCATCTGATTCACTAAGGATGTGTGTTACAGTACAATCCAGAGGAAGTCAAGTTTGTGAGATTTCTTTTGAATCAAGGCAGCTGTGCCCAAGACTCATTGATGCCCTGACCCTGACGGCTCAGGCTAGCCTCATCTGATCAGATCTTGGAACCAGAGCCGGGCTCTGGTCAGTACTCGGATGGGAGATCACCAAGAAATACTATGGTTGCTACAAAGAGAAAAGCGATGGCAAACCACCTCTGAAAATCTGTCGACTTGAAAAATCTACTGGGTTGCCACAAATCGACTGCAACTGGACAGCCCTTTAGACACAAGCCCCATTGATGTACCTGACCACTCTTAATTGTCACTTTTAGGGAACAGAATGCAAAACATGATTTAAATGAGGTGGAATCAATTCTGCAATTCAGTGGGGATTTTGTGGCCGTGGTGAGGAAGTCTCTGCCCATATGGATGGCTGAGCTTCGCAGTAGGGTTTACACAGTGGTACGAAAGATGTCTGGCTGTTGTTGACTGTGTTTTAGGCAACAGAGGGACAGGAAAGGCAGGCATTCGTAGGCGAAAAAAGGGGCGGAAGGACCCTAGAGAAGAAAGAGTCGGACTAAGAGGGCAGTAGGCGAGGATACTACAAAAGGAAGGCTGGAAAAAGAATTTGTCCAAAAGCGAGTGAGGCTAAGGGGAGAGGTTAGAGGAGGGTTGATCAGGAGGGAGGAGGAAAACTGTCAGAGAGAACATATACACAGCGAGGCGCCACACAGATGAAGAATATGGATTTGAAATAACCAGCCAGATCTTGGGTTGTAGGCCTCTAGTTGGCTTTTTTTGCCGTTGATGTTGTTACATGTCTTTCTCTTTCCATTTTTCCTTTCTTTGTACTTTGCATTAAGGGATCTAATCAATTCTTTGCACCAGATCATATTATGGATCGGTTTGGGCGTACTGGTCATTAGCACCTACACTACCCTATCTGCAGTGGAAGATACCCCAACAAAAATAGCAGCTGTGGAACCAGGCAAGCTGCCGGAAGGGATGAAGGACATACCAGATCCAGATTCTTTCAAAGTCCCAGGTACGTGTTGGGATCCTGGCCTGCCTTGACACTACAAGAGCTGGACTGAATGCCTTTGAGTATTCTTGTCCCATGTCAGCCAAAGCCATGCCAAAGGGATGGGGGCATCATTCCACAAAATCTTTTTTCCTTGGGGATTGACTTTGAAATGTACAAGGTGGGGCGCCAGCGTGTTTTTGTCCTTTTGTGGTGAAGATTTGCCAGGTAGAGAGGCAGCAGCTTCTACTGCCCTCTGGTGAACAATCTAGGAAATGCACAACCCCCTTTCATTAAAGCCTCTCTGTGAATGCCGGCCATGAGATAGCACTGTCCAGGCCACCTGTATGAAAGGCACCAGCAGCCAAACACGCTGCTGTTTCCAGCCTCTCTGCTGATGTATTTCCAAGGTTTCAATAGTGACCCATTCATCACGCTCAAAAAGGTATGTAAATTTATGGGCGCCTGCTTTATCCCCCCCTTCTTTTTTTTATGTAGCTGAGATATAAATTTGGAGTTAGTTTTAACCCTGACAGAAGCCTGTGATTATGCCTCAGCTCTGCTGACTGGCTTGCATTATTTATTATTTGTTTGCTAATACTGTGGATGGAATTCTGGTCTTGGCGGGGCTTTGCCGCAGCTGCAGCCCCACCTCCAAGGCCACGGCTAGCAGGTGTCTGCTGACCCTCTGCTGCCCCTCCGCTTAGGCCATGTCATGTCCTGTTTATGTGTGTTTCTCCCCCCCCCCCTTCCTTTTCCACCTATTATGTTCAAGGGTGCCTTGAAATATCCTTGTGGAGGCTCAGACTGGAAGCAGGTAAAAGAAGGCTTGTTTTCCCTTAGAGCAGTTATTTGTTTCCATGCTGGGTTTGGAGCATTTCTGAGACACTAGAGCCCTGGCCAGTAATATTTCCTCTTGGGGTTCACTCACCCACCAGCCAACTAGCCTTTTATGCACCTCTAGCTATCAGTGGCATCTGAGCCCCAAACCCCTTTCCCACCCCCAGAACATGCAAGAGGTGCAGTTGGAATAGCCATATAAGACGGTCTGTAATTATCTTTTGGAGGTGACAGTGCAGCAGCCCTAGAGGGGAATGCCAGGCCAGATTTCCATTAGGGAGGGTCCGTGGTTCAGTGGCGGTGAGTGGCATGCAGAAGATCCCAGACCGAACTCTCCGGCACCAGTTAACGGATTTTTGTTAACAGGTATTGGCAAAAGATCTTTCCCTGCCCAAGACCCTGGAGAACTGCCACCTGTCAGAGGTGAAAATACTAAACTAACTGGACGGGCCAGTGGTCTGACTAGGTGAAAGGCAGATTTGTAGATTTAATTAATTCAGTTGAATCAGAGACTCTCAAATCATTCAGCGCATCCGTGACACTCAAGATTCTCCCTCTGGTTTGTGTGCCAAAATTACTTAAAAACCAAAACAAAAATAGCAACAGATTTCTTGGAATCTACCCATTCTCTTTTTCTCTGGGTTCCTTTTTTTTTTTGAGAAGGAAACTGGGAAGCATCCTTGCCACAGCACATTGAAACTGGGACTCAAGCCTGGCACGTGGTTGGCTTTTGCCAGGTGTTGGCTGGCATTCACACTTGGAGCTGCGTTGCATCCTCAGTAGGATGTTTTTGTGCCTCTTGTAGGGCCCCGAGGATCCCGGTTTACATATGTTAAAAGCCATTGTAGCAGCAGCAATAGATTTAGAAAATAAGCCAAAAGATTCTTTCCTCACTTTTGCCATTGTTTTAAAGCACCATTTTTGGGATTTCTGCCAGTTTTACCTAAAAATGTAATGTGGTGGATCGAGTGTGCTAGGTTTTAAGGTAGTCAACCCAGCATAAGGATATGGTGGTATAGAGCTAGCATGTGCACTGACTGTACCTGGATATTTTCCAAACTCATAAAACTGATGTGCAAATTGCTGGTTACGTGCAGCTGAAGTATACAAATTAGCTGCAGCCTTCCAGTTCCTGGTATATTTCGGATGCAGCCCTGAGGGTTGAAAAGGTGCCCATTTTTGGATTACGCAAAATGACTGCCTTCGAGGAAGACAAATCATAACCTTCATTTTAGGGGAACAGCCATGCAATCCCCTTTCCCCTCATGTGCATCGTCATTCATGTGAGCTCCGAAATCTATAAACTTTCCTTCCAAATTTTACTGACAAGGTTGACTACTAGGATAGATGTCTCAGTTCTAAGGCCCTGCAACATTTTCATCCATTAGAGCAGAGGTGTCCAACTCTGGCACTTCAGTTGTTAATGAACTACAATTCCCATCATCCACTGCTGGCATGGCCAATTGGCTGATGGGAATTGTAGTCCATGAACATCTGAAGTGCCAGAGTTGGTCACCCCTGCATTAGAGTCTCCCCCCTTGCTGTATATGCCTCGAGTGGATGTTGTTTGTAGATGTTTGAATGTAGCAGAATAATTGAGTTAATGCTCTAGCCGAAGTAAATGTCTCAGTGCCTGTGATGTGTTATCTCATATCAAGAGGTGGGATCCCCAAATCTGCAAAGTAGTACTAGCTTGTTCTGTGTGAATTTTCCTTTCCTGGTTTAACAGTCAGTGTTGCATCATTTCCAAAAGGCCCAAGTTGGGAATTTTGGCAAACCTGTAGTGAGATGGAATTCCGTAACTGAGATACAGCCACCATGACAGCTCTTATTGACTGAACCTGGTGCAGGAACAGTGTGGTTAAGTGAATCTTAGTGGATCTCAGCAATCAGAAGTCATTTAGGGCTATGTGGATTAGAACCAACATCTAGCAATGGGTCCAGAAGAGAATATGGACCCAATGCAGACCACAGAGCATCCATGTAATGTGCTGTTGCAGCCTGTCTGTGAGCCACTGCCTTTTGCATCAGCACAATCTTGTACATAGATTGCAATGGCCGAGCCAAGTAAACTTTACTGCAGTAGTCTAATCCTGAGGAGATACAATTATGGATGATAGTC
This sequence comes from Sphaerodactylus townsendi, assembly GCF_021028975.2. NCBI lineage: Eukaryota > Metazoa > Chordata > Lepidosauria > Squamata > Sphaerodactylidae > Sphaerodactylus > Sphaerodactylus townsendi. Next base: position 128,350,662 of record NC_059427.1, on the reverse strand, counting down.
ACCGACTTCTAATTTAATAGAAAGGACTTCAGTCTTCTGAAGAAGCAATATGACACTGGCTATCGCTGTCAGAATCTGATTGATTGAAGTCTCAGCTATTAAAACGGTCTCACTGACATGTCAAAGGAAACAATCTGAAGAACTGACCCTGAAGGAGAAACAACAGTGAACCAAAATCACAAGGCATGATGGGAGTGACACGGCACCACAGTTAGTCTCACAGGACACTTGGTTTCCTGTCCCACCATTCTCCACACCTCATGTGACTGACCATCAAGGGATCATGCCGTCTTGAGTGACACCCTTTACCCTCTTAGGGTTCATTTTGCTCCCCCCACCCCCGGAAGCTGCATCCTGTCATTCAAAGCCTGGATGGGCTGCAGGGTTACTGGGCTTTCACCAGCGCACCCTCCTCCAGCCCACATCTGTTTCTTATTTCTTGCACGAGCCTCTCGCTGAAACACATGGCTTTTCTTGTCAGGCAGCATGCAGTTTGTTTTTAGCATTTCCCTGATTTTGAGCCTTCCCGTCCACCCCCACCCCCTTTAATTGACGGGTTGGTTTGTTGAGGCAATCCCCGCAACTTCACTGTGCCTTTCCCTGTTCTGGTTTGCCGTATGCCTCTTGCCTGTCAGCATACGCTAGGAGGGTTTTTTATTGGCTTCTTTGATGTTGCAGAGCCCAGAACTGTACAGACTTTCATTAAAAAAACCCTGCCCCGTGGGTCCGGGGATTATGAATATTAGAACGCTGCCCTTTTATGTGAACACGTATTGACCAGCGAACTTTGAATAGTGTTTTCACTAACGACACCCAAGTGCCCATTACGCCCCCATCTGTATTGCTGAGGGTTTACTGTCAGCTGCTCTTTGGGAAGGTATAAAACCCTTTCAGAAAGGCTCTGCTATTACACACAGTGCATACGGATGTTAAAAGGTTGCTAAGCTGCCTTTGAAAGCGCATGAAGGCAATTATCCATTTTTTTAAAAAAAAATCTAATTAGTCAATTTCTTTCTGCTTTTGAAAGATACCTTCCCAGCCCCCAGAGGGTCTCCCTGGGCAGATTAAGATTTTGTAATATTTTTTCAGCTCCTTACTCGAACATCATTTGCTCAGGGGTTCCCCCCCTCCCCCGCTTCTTCTCCTCCTGTCCCTCTGCGACTGCCTGTATCAAAGGCCTGATTCACGTTCTTTCTGCGCCCTTTCCCCGGCAGTTCCAGAGTCATTTAAGCAAGCAAAATGCTGGATGCGGTGCTTTATTGCTTTGAATCCCTCCACTCCGATTCATTGTTTCTGCATGTGGTGAGATATGACTGCAACTTGGTGCCTTGTGTGTGCTGCCGGCCTTCTTGGTCATCACCTGTAGTTATCAGGGAGACCCTGCTGTCCTGGCATCTGCGTTGCATGCTGGCCAGAGGAGATTTGGAGGGGGGGGGGATATTGTGGGGGGGGGATGTAACATGAACTTCTGAGGTTGCACCTGGGTCAGTCATTTTGGATATACCTGCTTTCTCCCCCCTTCCCCACACTGCTTGTAGGCTCTTATTTAGAAGAGAAGCCAAGGCAGTGTATGAAACGTGGATGATGTGCTGTTCCTCCCTTGGCTTCTGATAGCTGCAAGAACAGCTTGGCTTGCTGGAGCACTCCCTTGTGCTTTGGGAGAGCAATCTTTTAATAGCTCCTGTGACACACAAAAAGGAGCTATTGCCCTGCTGTCATTTTTTTTTTGGTTCGCTTTTACAGTCTGTGTGTCAGGAGAGAACGGTGAACTAGTTTCCCCGATGCCATTCAGTAACCTTGTGGAAAAGGAACTTGGTTACCATCTGCAGATCTTGGGGAAGTCCCTCTCCTTATTCTGGCTTGGCGAGCGCATGCGGATTCATCCGTACCTGTCTCTTTGGGGATCTGCATAATGCAATCTGAGCTTGGGATATGACCCACATGCCATGAAGGGGCCAGGCCAGCTAAACAGCATTACATGAGCATGTTAGGACAGTGGTGGCGAATCTATGGCACGGGTGCCAGAGGTGGCACTCAGAGCCCTCTCTGTGGGCACACACAGAGTGCCCCCCCCCCATCTAGGCTGGCCTGGGCCGCTGGGCTCAATTATTAGCATTAAACCTAAGACCTAGTTTTGGGGAAGCAGTGTGGATAACCCTGTTAAGCGCTGTTAAACCCTACTGATTTTCATGCGAAGAACTAAAGCGCAATCGTCGAAGGCTTTCACGGCCGGAATCACTTGGGTGCTGTGTGGTTTCTGGGCTGTATGGCCGTGTTCTAGCAGCATTCTCTCCTGACGTTTCGCCTGCATCTGGGGCTGGCATCTTCAGAGGATCCTCTGAAGATGCCAGCCACAGGCTCTGACAGCATCAGGAGAATGCTGCTAGAAATTTCCGAAACCGCCACAGCTTCGCAACTCTTTACCTGGAAGTAAGCGGCAATGGGGATTGCTGCAGGTAAACCCTCCTAGGGTCATGATTCACCCATTGGAAGAGTTGCACGGTTGCTTCAAAGCAAAGCCACCAACTACCACCACCAAGTTACTCCCGAGTAACGCACGGAGCCAACCTTTTTTTCTAAACTAAAGCCTCAGTATTCAGGTTAAATTGCTGTGTTGGCACTTTGTGATAAATAAGTGGGTTTTGGGTTGCAGTTTGGGCACTTGCTCTCGAAGAGGTTCACTATCACTGTGTTAGGGGGCCAGAATCTGGCAAGGTTTTAGCCTTCATGTGCCTAAATTATTGTGAATGTTTTTCGCCTGAACTCGCCTGGCATTAGATGGCATGCCATCATAACAGGCTTGGGGTTGGCGCTGGGAAAGCCCTTGGGTGGGCAGCATCAAACTGCTGGGTCTTCTCAGTGAGACCCAGCCCTTCCTGTCTTATGAACCAGACATAGCAGGTGATGTACCTAGTACTATCTCTAAACACTGTCTCTTTTATTGAATGCATCCAGTTCCCACCTACTTTCAGGTGCTTCGGCTTTGGTAGGCATCTGATGTTCTGCACTTTTTAACTTGCACTCCTTGTCTCTCCCCTCCCCTCCCCCACCACATCCCAAATCATTGCGCTCGGCCTTGGCTGCATCTCAGCAGTTAATGGCTCCTGTTGTCTTTATTCCATGTTGCGCCATTCAGAACTGTTGGAACTGCTGAAATTTTAATTTTATAGGGTTTTTTTTTTTTTTGCTAACTGTTGGCAGCCTCGCATTTGGGCTCACACGCACAAAGACTTGGCTGTGGGGTGTTTTATTTAAAGCAGCTTTGTCCTGATTTGAGAAGGTCTATCTCTCCTTTTGCTGCCTTCAGGAGCAATGAGGACAAGAATGAAATGCAGCCAACGACGGCACAAGCACCGGGCAGAATCAGTGCCTTCCGTTTGCGCTGCTTAAAAGCTCTTGTGGGGGACCTGTTTCTTTCCCTAGTCCCTGCCAAAACTGTTCAAGACTTTTTTTATTGTCTTCTTGGCTACTTGAGTACTTCAGGTTTATTTTTCAAAATTTCTCCTTTATGTTATACATACCTGGAGCATTAGGGGACACTTTGATCTCTTAAATCATATGCCAGTACCCTATTTAAATGGTCTGCTACTAGTTTCAGTGTAGTTTGAGTACAGGTTAATATTCTTGTCTTTGGTGAGCATGTTGAGTGCCTTGGTGGGACTTTAAAAGTATAGAAGCATGTGTGGGTAGATGACCTCCTTTCCCAAATTCAACATTGAGCAAAGTATGCATAAAATTTGGTCCTGGGGGGGGGGGGGGAGGGAACAGCAGCAACCGCGGCCAAGGAGCGGGGGACGCTATCAAAATCTCTCTCTGTGTGTGTTTACAACAGAGATGTCTGCACTGATGTCTCCTTTACGAACCTATCGGGTCTTTATGGAGCTACTCTTAAGCCCCTTTCACGTTGCCATTCTAAACCAGCTGTTAGCCGATGTTGGCCCGATTCCAAATAAAGCAGTGTCGGGATGGGGGTTTCAGACAGCGTCTTTAAATCCGTTTATGAGCTGTGTCTAAACTGCTTTGGCCGTTTTAAACTGTGTTGCTTTTTTCCATGCTCTCTCTCTCTCTCTCTCTCTCTCTCTCTCTCTCTCTCTCTCTCTCTCTCTCTCTCTCTCTCTGTGTGTGTGTGTGTGTGTGTGTGTGTGTGTGTGTGTGTGTGTGTGTGTGTGTGTGTGTGTGTGTGTGTGTGTGTGGCACATTCTTTTTTTTTTTTAACATGGCAACATTTGGCATTTCAGGGCAAGACCAAGTATACCAATTCAGTTCTATATAGCCGGCATTCAGCGAGCATCTGAGTGCTGGCAATATAGCACTGAACTGCTATATTGGTGTAGCGCCATAGTGCAAAAGTTAGAACCTTTTAAAAAAGCCGAAGAAGAACAAGGCACAACAAAGGTGTATGGGCGGGGGAGGGCGAGAACGGCACTCTCAGAAGCGCCTCAGACATTTCAAAAACCATGCTATAGCAATTCAGAAGCTCAGAGAAGACCTGAAAATGGAATAAAGCAGATTTTTTTTTAAAAAAAAAAAACAGCCTCACTTTGTGGACGGGACACAAGCAGCTTTCTATGATCCATTAGCAGCTGGGAGCTTAAACAGTTGCGTGCAAAATGACACAAAAAATCCTTCAGCAACCGGCTGCTAAAACAGATTATAAAGGCTGTTTGAAAGGGGCCTTAGTATGGAGACAGCAGTTGAAACAGATATTCAAAATGGAGCCCGTATGCAGCTGTAATCTCCCTGTAAGGGAAAGAAGTGCTGTGCCTCACCTCCATTTTTAGTCAGCTGCCTACCCTCCAAGGAGCTCAGGGAGGTGTTTCTACCTCTTCCCTCCTCCATTTTACCCTCATCAGAATTGTGCCAGGTAAGCTGGGCTCAGAGAGGACCACGGTGGGTTGAGCGGGGATTGAACTCGACTCTTTCCCATTCTATTCTGACACTCTGACCACTGCACCTGGCTCAGCTGTTTCCAGTTGGCAACAAAAAGTGTGATCTCAGGTTGACTGAGGCAGGGCCGTTCTGCCATGCCTTGCTTTGTGATACACGCTGGAATCTCCAACATGTATGATGATGTTTTAGATCCTTTGGGCTTCATGTAACACGAGTAAATGTACATTTATTCTCTCTCCATCCTTCTTTTTCAAGTTTCACCTGACCCTAAAATATTTTGTACGACAGATGATGACCCTGACCATGGGCCACACAACCTTAATCCTTCCCCCCGCCCCCCAAATGTGTTCCATTGCTTCCCAGTTTTATGAAGGATCAGTTTTGAGCTGGAGGGAGGTTTTCACTAAGAGTTAAAAAGATTTTCAGTACACAAGAGTTCCCAGCTAACATCCCACCGATACTCTTCTAGTGCACTAAACAAGAGTTAATTAATACAAGATAACAAGCAAGGTTTTGACCCTGTTAACTTAAGCCAAATAAATAACAACAATAAACAGAGAGGGGGAAGGGCAGGTGGGAAAGCCTTTTGAAGAAACAAAGACTTTCCTGGCACTCGGAGCGAGTTGCGCGATCCCACGTTTTTGCAGAGAGCAAAATGGACCTGCCTTTGACGCCCAGGGAGATGTTGACCTGGCAGTGCCTCTCGCACACATTCCAGAGTGGTAACGGGCCTCGAAGAGGGACACTTGCCCTGTGTCTCCTTTTGAATTAGAACTTGCTGTAACGTGGCGGGCAAGAGTTAGTGCAAAGCCATGTCTTTCTGGGCGCATGGCTGCTCTCAGAGTCAGATTCTTGGAGAGAGGGTAGGAAAAGCTTTTAGGGTTGCTCACGATGAGATTTTATTACAGCCCAGAGAGACTGATAGTGTACCATTAAAAACAAAAGTGGATGCTTCAGAAGCCCGTGAGAAATAGCCCTTCCTCACCCGTGTCCTAATGCAGGCTGAGGAGTCTGAGTAGCTTGGGCCCTCTCTGCGCGCACCATCCTTCAGTCATCAGCGCTTGGGCTTCCTCCCAAAGTGGGGTTCCCTCCCCCCCTTCTCTGCCTGCCCAACTCTTTAGCCCCGAGATATTTTTTCCTTGTTGTTTTTGTAAGCCAAGAAGCTTTTACTGCCTCTTCGCCTTTTCCTGTTAAGCCCAGCACCCCTCATAAAACATTAAGAGGCACAGCATTACTGTAACATTATCCAAAGGGACCACAAGGGCGACTCTACAGTTTCAGCGATTATTACACATCCTGGGCAAAATGGTTCTCTGCAAACCACATACAGCCCCTTATAGATTTCCAAGCAGCGGTGAGAGGCCATTAATTCACGCCCTGATGATGAACTTAATTTTGCTTCCTGCTGAGAAAATGACGGCTTAGAGGCAACTTTGTCTCATTACAGAGTGGAGATTTTTATCTCTTTCTCCCCTTTTGTTTTGCACTCTGTGTGTGTGTGTTTGTAATATAAATTTGCAGCTTGCTGACCATCCTTGAGTCAGCCGTTATTGTTCTTCAAGGAATTCTTCAAGGAATTTGACTGTCTCCCGAGAAGACCTTGGGTCTTTTTTTCTCGCTCTGGAATGTTGGACAACCGACTGTTTATTTGTGCCAGTTCTTTGGCTAAAATGCAGCTGGGTTCTGAAAAATAGAAACGATGGTGCATGCTTTTTGCTTCTTATGCCTTTATATTGTGATAACATGGGAGTCTCTGTGGTGCTAATTTATTAACGCGGCAGTTGTGTTATCCGCCTGGAATGTAACAAGCAAGCTTGTCTCTAACCTCTGGCTTTGCAGCTGCAGCGTAAGCGTCTCCAAAGTTGGTCCTAATCAGAATTTAGGGGGGGAGGACAGGAGAAGGTCTTTGCATTTGGCGTGGGTGCCAGCGTACCAGGCAGTTTGGTTGGCTTGATATCTTCTCTGATCCACCGTTGTTTGTAAATGTTATGAGGGGAAGAAAACTTGGAAACTTGTTGGCAGTATCTTCTTTGCATGTGATGTTTTTCTAATATGAGTTGAGGTAGGGGAAAAACAGACACTGCTGTGTTTGCAAATGATGTGCTGTTTAGGTGCATGTACATATGTAGTAGCCGTTGACAGCAGCTTCCAAACATGTACTTAAAAATACATGTGCTAAAAAGATACAGGTTGTTTTCATACATGGTGGCATCTGTGGTTCTCTTCTCTATACAAATGAGAAAGGTACCCTGTGCGAAATGGTCCTCATCCCTTGAGACTTACGGAGCGGCAGCTTTCCGAGATCAGAGAAGAAGATTCCAGTTCTCTGCAGGGTTCCCACTTCCTCCCTTGTGGCTTCGCACGCCTGTCCTCTTGTCATTCACTTCTGCTGCAGTCCAGACGTCCTTGCCTTTTCCCCAGCCTTATGTTGAGTAGTTCAGGAGGAGAGAAGAAAGCTAACAGACTGCTTGACCGGAATAAAGTATAGAAATGCTGTCATTTGAGCAACTCGGACTGCTAAAGTTGCGCTTTCGGGTCGCAGAAAGCAAAGTGCTTCACCAGAGCCTTACAGGTCCTCCGGCTGCAATGCCATGGGAAACATGAGCTCAGTTTCTGCTTAACACAACAGAGCATGCAAGAGGTATGACCTGCAGCACCTGACATCTTGTGGCGGGGGAGGGGAGGCTGGTGTTATTACTTCACCTCTTGACCTACAGTATGTAAGCAGAGGCCTTGACTTGGAGCCAGGCTTTAAATCTCCACTGTCTCCTCCAGCAGCAGAAGGGCACAGTGCTCTAGGGCAAAGAATCACCCTTGTTCTGGGCAGCTTGCCATGCCAGGCACCAATCCGGCAGCCTCTCTTCAGTTTCACAACTCGCATGAGTCACACGTAGCTGAAATTGCAGCGTTCCTCCACCGTCCAGTTATAAAGCCCTCTTGGCAAACCGTGCTGGCCTCACGTAAGAGCGAAAAGAGGTTGGGAAAACATCTGCAAAGGCCGGGTATCACACACAACATTTTGGGCTTGCTCCTCTGGTGCGCTGGTCTTGTGTTTATGGGAACACCTGTTGCCTGTTTTATAGATCTTCATGGCCACTATGTAAGCTGCCGTGTCTCAAGGCCTGCTGAACTGGCTGCTTTATTGCTCTAAGTGGTGAACTCAGGTTCGCTCGAGTAGTCGGCGTTGGCTTTGAATATGTCAGCCGTCTTCAGAGTCTGCCTGTGTCACCTGACCCCCACCCCCCCACGAGTTCCTCCAAGGCTGGCTTTGCAGATTTATCCGTGCCCAGGGGGCCAGCCTTATTGCAAACAATGTGCCGATGATCCTGTGCCGATTATGTATTGAAGCTGCACCGTTCTGAACAGTGTCTAGCTATTGTGCACGTTCTCGGTTCGTTTCATCCATTTTGTTAACATCTGGAACACCGTAAGGGGTGAGACGCTATTCCAGACTCCAGGGCAGAGACAGCAGCCTGTCCTCTGAGCAAGCAGCCTTTCGATTGGGTGCCTGGCCGGCTTCGTTCCCCAGATTTGCTCTCTGGCTTTGACCGCAGATTTCTGTGGCTTAAGGTCTGGTTCTCTGTGAGGCGACATGACACAACCGCACATGAGCTGTACCACTCCAAAGGCTGAATAGGAAGGTCTCCTGTGAAAACTGTTTATGCAATCATCATGAGATCAGGGGAAATGTAAGGGAGTGGTACGGAGAATGCCCAATTATGTGATTCTCTCAAATGTCGTACGGCAGGGGTGTCAAACTTGTGGCCCTCCAGATGTTCATGAACTACAATTCCCATCAGTCCCTCCCAACATGAGCATTGGCTATACTGGCAAGGGCTGATGGCAATTGTCGTCCATGAACATCTGGAGGGCTGCAAGTTTGACACCCCTGCCGTACGGTATAGCCTAGACACAAGTAACCACCTCAGTGAGATAGCCAGACTGCGGGTATAGTCTCTCTATATTTGGTTTTTAATGCAAAGCAGTCATGGGGGAGGGAATCAGGTTGGGAAGGGAATGTTGAGGGAGGGAGGGATGCTTAATTTTATCTCCTGTTACTTTTTTTCATTTAGATCTGTGTCTCCCTTATCCTCTTGCTGCTGTGGTGACCATATGTATTCCACTGCTGTAGATACAGTGGCTGCAATGGAAGAGACAGTTTAGAACAGGGGTCTGCAACCTGTGGCTCTCCAGATTTTCATGGACTACAATTTCCATCAGCCCCTGCCAGCATGGCCAATTGGCCATGCTGGCAGAGGCTGATGGGAATTGTAGTCCATAAACATCTGGAGAGCCACAGGTTGCAGATCCCTGATTTAGAACATGAAAGCAGCCTCTAGTTTTAGAAGAAGTTCTTCCCCAGTGCAGTGGTCCTGATCTCCTCCCACATTGACAATTGCTTTTCACTTTCAGTGCACAGGAGTTCAATCCCAGGACTCTCCCTGTGTCGTTTCACTCTTGCGAGCAGGTTAGCCAGGATCCCTGCAGATGGACAGGATTGAAGCACTTTTTATAGCTCCTTGTCCCTTCTAACAAGCAGAATCAATAAATTATGCAAAAACAGCTCCCATATGCTTTGTTTAGGAGAGCCAGCTTGGTGTAGTGGCTTAAGTTTCAAAGAGGGATCTGGGAGATCCAAGCTCAAATCCCTACTCGTGTCATGGAAGCTTGGAAGCTGGTTGGGCGACCTTGGGCCAATCACACTCTCTCAACCCTGACCCTGGCAAGTATTTGGATGGAAGACCACCATCAAGGAATACCAGGGGGTGTGACGCAGAGGCAGGCAATGACAAACCACCTCTGAACAACTCTTGCCTTGAAAACCTTCAGCTGTGACTTGATGGACACACACACACACACATGTTCCCTCCCCACAGATGTTTGGATTGTGCCTTATCTGTTCTCTTTCAGGCACCAAGTTAAGACATTTTTATTCTTCCAAACATTTGATGGTTGAGTTGTCTTCAGACTGCTTACAGTCTTTGTGCTGCTCCGCTGGTTTTCAATTGTTTTGGTTTAACTTTAGTTTATAGTTTTTTGTTTGTTTTTGCTGTTTATCTTATTTTGCTTGCTGCCTTGAACCTTTTGAAAGCGGGAAGACGGGGTAGTCGCTGTTAATTAGTTAAAGTTTATTCATGTAGTTTATGCCTCTTGTCGAATTCAGCTTTCCTTGGCATAGAATTGTTATTAGTTTTATGGTCACATGTACACTTTCAGAACTCATTCCACAGAAATCAGTGCACTTAGTCAAGTTTCTGGCTACATGTCTGCACCCACAGACGCATCTCTGTTCATTTCCTTCAGGACATGGGAGAAGGAACCAGATTCCCCACTTACAAGCAAAGCCCTGTTTTTTCCATATCTCTATCTGTTCATATAATCCCCCTCTTCCTTCAGGTAGCTCAGAACAGCATACATTATTTTTCCCTCCTCCATTTTATCCGTACAACAAGATTGGTTGGGCTGAGAGTGACTGATGCAGGTCACCCACTGAATTATGCAGCTGAGGTAGGGATCTGACCTTTAGCCTGCCTGTTCCTAGCCCCCCCCCCCCCCCCGCATCCTAGCCACCGCTCCACACTGTCTCTTCTATTTGAACCCCTTTCCCAGCCTCCCAGAGACTTTCTAAAGCCAGGGCAGGCTGCATCCTAGCTGATACGCTTCCTTCCACTCCCAAGTGCCTTGTGCCTACTGGAGGTCACTTCCTGCTTTGAGGTAGTGCAAACCGAGGCAGAGTTGATTCCCAGGAGGAGAAGAGTGAGAATGGGACAAGGTGGGGAGAGACGTGTTCGTGTAAGTGTGAAAATGACTATTTCAGACTTAAATCTGCAGGAAGGACTTGGTGTGATTTCAGCTTCCCGAAGTGAGGGAACAGTTTGAGCTGCTCTGTTTTCTCGTGCAAAGAGACTTCCTCCAGTCTCTTCTGTCATAGAGGCCACTAATCATTGTAGGAAACAAGATCTCATCTATTTGCTCTCTCGTGACAACTTCTCTGTATAAATATCAGCTGCTTTCATGGGACAACGTCGACAACTGAAGCACTGGTTCAGCAAGAGCAACTGCCAGTAAGACGTTTGTGCCTCACATGCTTCCCTGCCTGTAGGGTACCCAGTATTTAGCTGGCGGACTGTCAAAAATAGGGAAATAATGCTCCATCTTGTTTGAAAGTGGGGTGTCATTCGTTGGAAAAAGCCTGAAGCTTCGTCCTCATTGGTTGAACCATGCATTTTGTTCTCTGCCCAGGTCTTTTCAAGGTATCTTCTTGCTTCTATGGAAGGAGAACGAAATGAGAAGGCCCCCAAACCTGCCGCTTCTCTGCTGTGGCCTTCTTGGCTGTTTTTGGTCCTTTCCCTCTTTTCCCCTGCTGCTTTAGCCTCTCCTTTTCCTTGCAGTCTTGTAGGCCAGTCTCCTAATAGGTTCATTCTTGGTTGTTGACCCCACCGGATGAATGAATTCCTTGGGCTTTGCATGTGTGATAGTCCTCTGGTTGTGATGCATGGAATGCAAATAAGCAAGAGCAATGCTGCCATCTAGTGGCTTTATCTCCCCAAGCAGCAGTCATCGTTTCAGAACACGGGTGTCCATCTGTGGCCCATGTTCATGGACTACGATTCCCATCAGCCTGTTTATGTGGAATACACGGAATACATGTGGAATACATTCCCATCAGCCCGTGTATGTGGGCAACAGTATGTGGCCATGCTGGCATGGGCTGATGGGAATTGCAGTCCATGAACATCTGGAGGGCCACAATTGGACACCCCTGTATGTACAGAGTGCAGAAGAGAGAAATCTGTGACTGGATGTCCCTGTCTCTTTATTCACATGAAATGCAGCCACAGGGAGGGTTGGTGCTGGAGAAGAGGCTGCCTAATCCTTTCCTTGCACCTAATTTGCCCAATTTAAATATTATCTTCTCTAGGCTTCTGTTTGCCCTAAAGCAGCCACAAGAAGGTTGATTTACGTTGGGCAACAGTATGTGGGTAAAGGATCTCATCTCTAGCACCCCCACTGCCAATCAAATTGGTAACTAAATTTGATTTTTTAAAAGGGGAGGGTGGGAGTTACAGGCATAGTTCTTCTGCTTATAATATGTAAATTTTCTCCATCCTTTTCAGACCAGAACCTACCAGTGGAAAAATTGGGTGATGACCGTGACAAACCCAAGCCAGAGAACGAGAAAGAAGACATGGAACAGCCACAGATCAGGGTCCCCATTGATGTCCCCAAGAGAGATGAGAAGGAGAAACCGAAGGAGGAGGTGCAGCTAGACCGGCCTGATCAAGGTAGTGTTGAGTTGCAACCAGGAGTTCTGAGGGCCAATTCAAGCCAATTCTGTGTGTCTCCCTGTTTCCAGTTCTTCTTTGCTTTATTCCGTTACCAGGTAAAACAGATTGCAGAACCCCCACGAAGAACTCGCATAAAGCAAGCCTTGATGCTTACTGTTTTCCATGCTTTGTCTGGCTGACGGTCTCCTTTCTTTCCCCGTAGGCATTGCCCTCCCTGTAGGAGAAGCACACCGCCACGAGCCACCTGTGCCTCATGATGCGGTGGTGGTGGACGAAGGTCAGGACCGCGAGGAGCCTGAAGAGGAGAAGCAGCCACCGGCCAAGAAGGATGTCCTGGGGGAGGGGAAACCTGTGCCAGAGAAGGAACAGGCGCAGCCTCAGCCTGTTCCTGAGCAAGCAAAAGAAGACGGTGCCCAGGAGAAGGCGAAGGACCATCCCATCAAAGACCCCAAGCCTGTGCCGGAGGTGGCTGCACGTGAGGATGAGCGGCCCCCTTACAAAGACCTGGAACTGGACAGCCAGGATGAGAGGAGAGAGAAGGCTGTGGGTGAGAAGGACAGTGCCAAAGAAGGAGTCAAATCTGTGGAGAATGAGAAAGAACGTCGTAAGTCCCTCCCACTGCTCTTTCCTGCTGTTCCTGGAGAAATCGCTTTTATTCCTTGGGCTGCTAAAATTGTGTGATTCTGCACTAGAATATAAACAGTTGCAGTGTTTGACTTAGGTGATGGGATTCTTGCAATGCCACTGGCTGCAGGCACACTTTCATCCTGCAGCCACGCCCATCCTGAGCTTCCGAAGGCAATGGCAAATCCTTGCGGCTAGGAGAGTCTTAGAAGTCGTTTCTCAACAAGCGGGCCAGCTCTTTCTTGCCGTCTGGTCTGGGACATTTCAACTCCCTCGCAACTGGATTCTTGGCCTGCTTCTTACTACCCCATCCCTTTGCTTTTTAAAAATATTGAACTTTCTCTTACAATACATCTTCTGCATCTCAAGTGAAGTAAACAGGCCGTGCTTCTGTACCGACAGAGTTAGCGACAGACGTGTTTTGATGCAAGGGGGATTTAGAACCTTTCAGTGGAAAAGTTTGGGAGGGGGGAGGGGCTCTGTGGTTTATGCCCGCAGCCCGAGTTTTCTTTGCTAGGGCGGCTAACCTCGCCGTGGGGCCTGGAGCTCTCCTGAATCTCCAGGTTACAGAGATCAGTTTCTTTGGAGAAAATGGCTGTTTTGGAGGGTGGGCTGAATGGAATTATAACCCACCGAGGTCCTGCCCCTCTCCAAACCCCTTCCTGCCCAGACTCCACCCCCAAATCCTCCAGCTATTTCCCCACTCAGAGTTGGCTAGCCTTGTAACTGCACATCTCCTGATGGAAGGGGGAGACAGTGAATCTCCTGGGCAATGACAGTTCTTGGGATTTCTGCAGTGCAGTTGTGTGCTAGTATCAGGTGCTGTGTCTTGCCGCAACACCTTGTCGTTCACAAGGGACGCAGAGTTTAGAAGTGCTGGACAGGTGCCACGTTGCTAAGTGCCTGCTGCAAAAGTTCTGTAGGGGCTGGGTTTGCATTTTAATCAGTTCAAGCAGTGAGACCTGGCTTGCTCCCAGCAGGCTGTAATACAGTAAAATATTTTTATGGACATCCTGTGGACATCATGTTGTACAGGAATGGCATACTGAGCGGAGCCATGGCAGGGGGAAACAGAGAACATCTGTCACTTTTTTTGCTCCCTCAAGTGACATCTGTCTGTCCCTCATTCGCAGGCGAAAAGGAAGAGCCGCTGCCGCCAGAGCAACCAGAACCCGCCCAAGCTGAGCAGAGGGAGATCCGGAACGTGGAAGAGAATTCAGACAGCAAGCTGGAGGGTAAGCGCTGTATTCACAGCAAGGTTTTCCACCTGCCTCCCTGTTTGCGCGCCTGGCTGGCTCAGACTGCCAGAGTTCTGTGCTGGAGGGAACAACTGAATCCAGGCTCCTATCCTGCAAGGCCGGGTCCTCTTGCCCCGACGATTGGGAGCCTGTAATCTGAGGCTATGGCCCAGCTGGGCACCACAGTCTCATCACAGTTCTAAACCAGCCGTGATGGTGAAAGCGTTTCCAAGGGCAGGTGGCCATGCCCCATGAGGACCACTTGCTTGTAATGGAAAGCAGCCCCTGCTCCTTCCTAGCTTGCACTGAAAAACTAGCCAAAAAAGGCAGCCTTGTGATCACCTGGAAAGGGCTACTCTTCTTCTTCTTCCTTAACTGTAACATGTCCTTTGTCCTGAGTTCTGGCACTTGATTTTCTACACGCTGCCTCCACTCCCACCTTACCTTCTTCTCTTACCTACAATTGTTTTAAAGGCTGCCAAGGCTAAGGCAGCTATGAGGCTGCACAGGCTCCTCCTTTCTCCACCAAAATGCACTGCTTCCAGCTCTGTTAATCATAGAAATGGGCTTCCTATAAACCGATTTATTTTCCACTGGCTGTCTTGCATTGAAGACTCTAACCTCTGGAGGGGGTTCTCTGCAGAGGATCTCCCTGCACCTCCTGAGAAGGATTTTGCCCATTCATTAGTCCAAAATCTGCCTCCACTTGGAGTTAATGTCAAATACAGTCGTATAATCTTTAGTCAAACCTGTGTGTGCAACTCACACCTTTAGTGGCAATTACCCTTACGTTTACTCCCTCAAGACCACGTAATGGTATAAGTTTCCATTGGTTGTTGGCAGGAAGTTAGTGATTCTCAGCCAGTTGAACTACTTTTGCTTTTGAAACTGAGAGAGATTTTGGAAATCAACAGCCTTTCCTTTCATCAAAGGGAGAACCATGAGGGTCTGTGTTCTAGAATAAGAGAGGTTCCTTTCCTTAGAATCAAGTTGGAGGAATCCTGAGGGTTAATTGGCAGTTTTACGTGCTGTGTGGGTTGGGAATGAGGAGAGACGAGAGAGGCGAGGGGGACTCCATACAGGAAAGACGGATCTGACACGTTTTCCTATGACAGGAGGGTAGAAGATAAATAAAAAGTACCTTTAAACATCTGCAAAATCCCCCATTGAGAATCTTTGTGTACACACCCACGTTAAGGCAGCGTAGGCTTGGCTTACACACATAGCTGAGCTCCTGCGTCTCTCATTTGAAAATGAAAGCCACATCACGTAGCGTTAGTGAACAAATTCCTGCATTTTATTTATATATGCTGCCCTTCCCCTTACAGGCTCAGGGCGGCTTCCATCATGTAAAATACAATAAATGCAGTTCACAGTAAAAAATGTCACACAAAGTTCTGAAATGGATGGCGAAAAAAATCTTGATGAGGAAATGGGGGTGGGGGAAGGGGGTAGGAGAGAGAGAGGCCAAAAGTTGGTAGAAGTTGTTGATAATTCCATTTCCACCTCAGCCATATGCCTGGTGAAACAACTCGTGTCTTGTAGGCCCTGCAGAACTGTATCAAATGCTGTCGGGCCTGGGCCTCCTCAGCCAGTGTTCCACCGGGCTTGGGGCCAGGCCAGGGCCAAAAATGCCCTGACTGGTTGAGCCTAATCAGACATCTTTCAGGCCAGGAATCACCAGTAAGTTCTTATTTGCTGAACCAGAGCGCTCTTTGGGAGACCTAAAGGTAGAGGCGGTCTCATTGGTAGGAAGATGAGGAAACACCTGCCTGTTGCCAAACGTGCAAACTTTTACATGTCATAGAAACACTCACTTCTTTTCTTTTTCACCCTCCTCTCAATTTATTGGAAATAACTAATTATATCAGACTCATAGGCCGAGATAAGTTTAGTTTGAGACAGGGCACAAACAAGTTCTGCAGTCCACAGATTAACTAGCACTGCCCTGGCCTTGAAATGTAGCAAACGAAATAACCTTTCTGTTTGCCATGAGGTTTCTAGCAGGGCTTTTTTTACGCTCTTATGTGTTCCATGTTTTGAACATTCCAGTCCTGCCATTCTTCCTGGAATCTTTTTAGATTCCATTCACTTCTTGACAATCTTCAGGCTGCTTAATTTTCATGTGGTCGAAAGATCCCTCACTTTGAGAACAGGCCCAGGCAAGTGGACAAGTGCATCTCCTTTTAGATCTCTGAGTTCTTGCCTGCCTGAGTTGCTGCCAGGGGCCACAGATTGCTCTGCGTAGAACTTTAGACTCCGAATGCATTGCATGTTGCTCTTCTTTAAGGTACAGTTAAAGATGGCACCATGAGATAACAAATAAAGCCCAAGTGTGGTGTAGTGGTTAAGAGCAGGTGGATTCTAATCTGGAGAACTGGGTTTGATTCCCCACTCCTCCACCTGAGTGGCAGAGGCTTATCTGGTGAACCAGATGTGTTTCCGCACTCCTGCATTCCTGCTGGGTGACCTTGGGCTAGTCACAGTTCTTCGGAACTCTCTCAGCCCCACCTACCTCACAGGGTGTCTGTTGTGGGGAGAGGAAGGGAAAGGAGCTTGTTAAGCTACCTCAAGTGACCTTACAGGAGAGAAAGGTGGGGTATAAATCCAAACTCTTCTCCAGCGAGGCCTTTCCAAAAGGTGCTTGGTGGAGCAGGTTTCTTGTAGCCTGAGGCAAGGCATAGGTGCCAGCATGGATTGTGGCCTCAGGTTTAGAGAAGTGAAGGTGGAAACAGCGTGGAGACCCGAGCAGGCCCTCCCCTTTTCTAGACTCCATCTGTGAAAATGTGTGGTAGGGCCCTATTGCCACATCCCTTCTCGCCTCACCTGTCCCCTTTCTCTCTAGAAGCTGGCAAAGAGAAGCTGCTTGACCACGAAGTCCTGCTGCAAGTGATTAAGGAACAGCAGGTGCAGCAGAAGCAGCTCTTGGACCAGCAAGCCAAGCTGCTGGCCGTGATTGAGGAGCAGCACAAGGAGATCCACCAGCAGAGACAGGAAGAGGGAGGAGAGGAAAAGCCAAAGCCAGGTAAGCAACATCCACCACAACGCGATGCAAGATGTCAAGTTGGCCACGTGGGATTGGAAGCACCGCTGGGACCATTGCAGAGATCAAAAAAGGGGGAAAAGGTGCCAGGCAACAGCTTTAAGGCGTTTACAGCAAATACGTTTAATGAAAGAGCCACACTGTAAAACATTACAAGGTATTGAAATTAACACTGAATAAAAAGGACAGCATAAAATAAGCTCAAGAACATATTCATCAGCATATACAATAAGACAGATCATTTTACATTAGGCAGGAATCTAGGCAATACAAACATATAAAACCAATACTGGCCAGGAGTTCCTTTCTGCTGACTCTTTCCATAGCAGTGCTGTTCTGTTACTGAATGGAGAAGAGTATAGTAGTGATTAAGAGAGGTGGACTCTAATCTGGAGAATCACGTTTGATTCCCCACTCCTTTACGTGAAGCCTGCTGGGTAACCTTGGGCCAGCCACAGTTCTCTTAGAACCCTCTCAACCCATGCAGAGGGAAGCAACGGCAAAGCATTTCCAAACATCTCTTGCTCAGAAAACCCTACCGAGGCACCATAAGTCAGCTGTGACTTGCTGGCGCTTTTCACCACATTGAGCGGAGGTTGACTCAGCGAATTTTATACAGAGAGATTAGCTGAGCTAGGTCAGAGGTCCCCGATCAGAATTTAACCCATGAGGGGGCCACACTGGTTAAATGAGGGGTCCTTCATGGGTTGAATTCCGATCTGGGGCTTCTGACCTTGTTCTGCTAATCTCTCTCTATAATACGCTGCGTCAATCTCCGCTCAATAATAGAACTCAATTGCTGTGGAAAGGATCAGCACAAAGGAAATCTGGTTAGTATTTGTTTTAAATATTTATATATTTGTATTTCCTGTCTAGTGTAAATCTTATTCCATATTCTGATTAATATGTTTTTTCTTGAGCTTATTTTATCCTATCTTTTTAACTGATATTAATTTCAGTCGTTTCTAATTTTTTATGGTGTGGTTCTTGCACTAGTTGCATTTACTATAAAATTATGTTTTATGGACCCCCCTGGTGAAGCTTATGCAGCGAAATGCCTAGGAGTTTTATATTACAATAAAGCTGTCACCTTTTTTGATTTGCTGGCACATTGTTAGGTATACTCCTGTTTTTCTTTTCTTTTTGGAACCATTGCAGAGGCCAGCTTTGGTACCAAGACTACCTCTTATCAGAGGCTTTTCTTCCCATTGACCAATACATGTTCGTTCTCGACCCAAGTACAGCAGGCCAAGAATGTGTTGCATGGTAGGAAGATTTGAGCTTAAATGTCCCTAGAAATCAAACAGGAGCATGTAGCGGCAGGAAAATAACACTAGGGCTTGTAAAACCATCTGCCACTACTCAGGAGTTGTTCATAACTGCAAGAAGCTTAAAGCAGGAAAGTCTTATATTTATGCTTTGTTCATGGCTTCAGAATTAATAACTAGGGAGAGCCTGGGATTGGAAAAAAGCATAAGTATGCTTTTAAGGGGAGGACACTGTAACTGTCCCAGGTTACTGGAATTCCTCAGTTGCTAAAGTGTACAACAACTAGATACTTCTATTTCTCTTCCTGATAGAAACTCACGAGGAACCTGACCTGCCTCTTTCCAAGAACAAGGCGAGAGAGGAAGGCCTTGCAAGTAAAATTGAAGATGCAGCAAAGGATACACCTAATGAGGGTCATTCTTTGCATGGGCTCAATCACCAACTCCTGGACTCAGAAGGACAGGGAAGGCAGCAGGCCGCAGGTCCAGAAGGTGAGCTGAAGCATGTACACAAATTAACAAGAGCTCCGCCTAAAAATCCAGCATCCCTAAATGTCGGTGAAAATATCGCACAGCACCAAGCAGGGAAAAATTCAGCAGAGAAGCTAGTAGAACCAGTCAGAAGTGATTCGCAGATAGCAGGGGCTGATGGAGAACGTCAAGAGAAGCAGAAAGAAAACCACGATGCTCAGTTGGCCCAAGACGCTCAGGAGAAAATGAAGAATGTGCACAAAAAAGATGAGATTGGGGGAAAGGTTGGAGGCCAGAAAGAGATGCTTGGTGAAGCTAAAGTCCATGTTGGGAAGATTGCTCAGAGAGTCCCTGAAAGAGAACAGCTTGCCAGAGTTAATCAAGAGGAGCTGAAGAATCAAGAAAAGCAAGCAGATCCTGCGTACAAGGCAAAGGTTGCTGAAAGTGTGCAACAGATCCAGAAGATCTCAGGAGCTGTGATTGCTGACAAGACTGGGGAGAAACAGACCACTTTAGGCCAGGCTGATGGACTGCAAGGCCAGGGAGGCAGTAGCAAAGGCAGGGCAGCCGGGAAATTCCACATTCCACAGACAAATCAAGCCGGTGAATTCAAGCTAGGTGCCGAAAGCGAGCCCAAAAACCCGGGCAAGTTGCCTGAGTCTGAAGGCGACCATATCTTCAAGACAGAGGTGATTGCTGCTCCCAGGGAGCATGGAAATGTGAAACCTAACCGAGACCTGAAGCTGAAGGAAGATCTGGATTTGCGCCGCAGGAGACGAGACCTGGAGGAAGAGGAGGAAGAGAAAGGGAGGGTGATCATTGGACTTAACCCCCTCCCAGACGTGAGAGTCAACGACTTGCGCAGTGCGCTGGAGACTCAGTTAAATCAGGTGGCAGAAGGTGCCCAGCCAGCACTTCACAGTCGACAAATAAAACAGATGCCGGTGGCAGAAGAAGAGGTGTGAGATCAGGACTTCATACTATTGACCAGGTGTTGGAGGCTGGTGGCTACTTTGGGATGTCTGTTACTGAGCTAATGGCAATTGAGTGTGTAACTGCCGGCAGTCTGAATCAGTTGAGTCTGCAAGAACTGAGCTCTGAAGACTGAGCAAATGTTGACCTGTGGGTGCGCCAGAGGGAAAGGAATTTTGCTGCTGCCAGCCAGTTTCATATTCCAATACTGTAACGCCCAGTCTCTTCAATGTGCTGGTGGTGAATCAGCAGAAACCAGGATCATCAACCCTCTGGGTTTAAATGAATATTTGTCACCTTTCCAAAGAAGCATTTGAATTCAGTGCTTGCTCAGTTGCCTTTAACGATATGCTTTAATTTCCGTGTTTTAAACTTGAATCTAGTTTCACGTTGGCAATTTGGAAACTTTCCGTGCCTGTATATGTGTGTTTGTTGCTCAAATTAATTTTCTAGGTTCACCCGTTTAGGGCACAGTTGTCCTGCTTTGGAATTGATATCCCAAAAGTGAAAGAAGTTTTAAAGGGTCTAAAATGAGAAGATAATCCATTGGTCCTGGGTAAAATTCTTAGGAATTTAGGGTTCATTAGTATTGGATTAATCTTTAAACACGTTTATAAGTTGCAGTTCAGATTTTTTCCCCAGTTACTTCATTAATTAGCAATAATAAAGAGGTCACTCATTCTGCCTTAGCTGTTAAATCTAAGGCTTTTGTTTTTAAAACATCTCTATCTCAAGTGCATTATCGGATTTCATACTGTGTGTGAAATGGAAGTCACTTGCTGTGAGAGGAAATAGTGATAAATTGAAATGAAGGAGGCATTATCAAGGTTTGTATCTACCTCTTTCCTCCATTTTGTGAGAACATGCAGTGTTTAGAGTTCTCGCTGCCTGCTCTCCTAGTTCTTCAGTCATTTGTATGAGATTTGGTACTGTTGATTTTGGAGTCTCAGCATCTGCAGTTGAGAAAGGAGGTCTGCTTCAGGTGTGCAGGTAAGAATCCTGGCTTTTGCTGTAACAAACAATATGATAGCACAGAGACTTCCCTTTGGTCTTGAATGCACCCAGCAGCCAGTGGTATCTGCCCATCTAATCCAGTTGTGATTCTCCCAAGTTACAAACCTGATGAAACTTGGCAACATGGGAGCATTTTGTTACAAACAAGCTAAAAAGCCTTGATGTCTCTTATCTCATATTGGTCTGTTGTTCTAGAATAAGCAGGAGTCCAGGAAATACTGGTGAGGACATTGCCTCTAAGACAGTTGCCTTCCAGGTTCTTGCACTGTTGATCCTGACAAATTGAATTGAACTGGATGCTGTCTTTTCCCATGCCTTGTCCAGCAAAGTGTGTTCAGTGTAATTCCATTAGAGGACACAGAGAAACGCGACTGGTTCCTCTCGCGTGCTCTGAGGGCTGTCTGCCTTGTCATAAACGTGATCATCATTACAGCCTTAATCTTCAGGAGTCTCACCGAGTGGCGCTGCTTAAAGCACAATTAACCAGAGCCGGGATTACTATCTCTTCAGTTTTTTTCTAAAGAGGAAGGAATTATATGTAAATGTGATTTCTGTTTCAGGGATCTAGGGTTTTGTGTGTGTGCTTGAGTTTTTGGTTTTTTTGGTATTAAAAGCCAGGCGCGTTTTATTAGTATGCAGTGACTATGGAGGTATCAGCCAAGTGCTGTCCTGTCAACCAAGACCAAGAATGGTATGAGTGTGTGCCGTGTCTGCAAGCAAAAGGACCAAAGATAATTCTGACATGCCTCCGTAGAGCAACTGAATTTTAAACAAACTGTCTTCAAGCAACAAAGGGGAGGGGGAGGAAAGAAAGGGGGCTGGGGACTTCAACTGGAATTTCTCCTTTTCTGCCATAGCACCAGTTCCAATTTACCCTGTTTTACAATGACAAGGGGGGGGGGGTGTATAACCAAGCAGCACAAACCAATAAAATAAATTCAAGCATTTTTACTTGGAGCTATCTTTTTTTGTTGTTGGAAATGACGTCATTTTGCCCTAAATGAAATTAAATGAGCTGGGGAGTTGCATGCAGTGTACACCTTTTAGAGACCATCTCTTACTTTCTCACAAATACTCTCTTTCATATAAATACTTTCTCTAAATACACTTTTTAAAAAATCACAGTTGCCAGTAGATCAGGGCTGAGATTTATTCTCCTGAGTTGAGTTTTCCGTTCCTCTATGAAATTACCAAACAGTCTTGGGCAGGTTACTTGACCTCCGCGCGATCTGCTCCTGAAGCATCCCACAAGAGTGTAAATCATTTGCCGAGACACAATTAGTCGAAACAGTCTTGCACGCTCGAAAAAGGCTTCATAGACAGACCACAGAATTACAGTTTAATATTTTTGCTGCCATCCAGCCATGTGCAAAGGTCATATCTAGCATTCTGTGAAGCAACTTTCACTTAAAATACTTATCTGGCGGGTACTTGACTCCAGATTTGAGCAATCTCCTCCAGTTCCCCTGAGGGCCTTGGCAGCGCTGTGCTTTTATGACTAAGATGATGAAGCAGGAGCTGTCTTAGGTCAGCAGGAACCACAGCACTGCAGCAGTCTTTACAGTTCTGTTGGGCAGATTCCCAAGCTGTTCTTTAACCTTGGCCTATAAAGCTGTTTTCCTCCTTAGGCAGTTTCTCTGATTAGAATTTTTTCTTCTTCAAAGATTCAATTAGGAAATCCACATTCAGAAGGGAAATTAGAAGTCCAGAGTCATGGATCCCTCAACATGAGGGTCAGGGTTCTATTTTTTTGTTGTTGTTGTAATGTCACAACTGAATTGGTGTTGTTACACAAATTAACCAGGACTACCGCGGAGTCCTGACATCCTATGCTGCCACCTTTTCGGTCCCAAATCTTCAAGAGCCAGAAGCAACATGCTCATGCACCAGCTAAGTAGTGCCCTATTTAACAGCATTCGGTTTCTTGTAAAGCAGGAAGAGAATGAGAGAATCCTCACAGCAAAACTAATACTAAAAGCTAGTTTAGTTGTAGCACAGACACATGCACTAAGAAAAAAAGGAGGCAGCTGTGAGTTTACGAAATCCTTACTTTACCAAGCAGACTCCTCTGGTCTTGTCTTTCACTTTCAAACACTTCTATATCACGTGACTGATTTATAGGCTACCCTTCCCCATGATGGGCTCCAGGCAGCTTATGGTGAATACACAAAATAACACATTGTGGGGGTTTTTTTTGGGGGGGGGGGTGTCACCCCAATGGCACTAAAACCAGCTAATTGAGGGAGATGGGAAAGAAGGAAGGGGAAGAGAGGAAAAGGGACAGTGAGACCTGCTCTGCTAGAAGTAATGTTGGTACTCTCAACCAAAGGACTGGAGGAATAACTCCACCTTACAGGATTTGATCTACATAATGTGGGAAAACCTCCAATAATGCAAAAGACTGGGTTAAATGGTTTTTGTCTGTCTTCCAGTGTTGGAATTCTGATCCTTGATTCAGGTCTCCTTTCAGAGACCAAAGATTTTAAAAACGTCCTAGATTCCTCAGCACAGCTCTACAGCCCTCTACCCTTCTTATCAACTGTATTGTCAGACATGTTTGCTCTACATTAGGACTACATTCAGGCATCACAATAAACCTCTTTTTGTACGAGGGGCACAAATGCAACTTGTTCTACTGCTTATGTCAGTGATGGCGAATCTTTTCAAGACCAAGTGCCCAAATTGCAGCCCCAAACCCATTTATTTATTGCAAAGTGCCAACATGGCAATTTAACCTGAATACTGAGGTTTTAGTTTAGAAAATACGGTTGGCTTTGAGGTGCCCGTTACTCAGGAGTAAGCTTGGTGAAGCAACCGTGCCACACTTCGAATGGGTGAATCACGACCCTAGGAGGGTTTACTCAAAAGCAAGCCCCATTGCTAGCAACCGAGCTTACTCCCAGGTAAAGGATCGTGCCCAGGACAGCCTAGATGTGTGTGTGTGTGGGGGGGGTAATTTTCCACACCCCCCCCCACATGATGAACTCTGGGTGCGCGTGCCCACAGAGAGGGCTCTGAGTGCCACCTCTGGCACCCGTGCCATAGGTTTGCCATCACTGGCTTATGTGTTCTTCTCCCTCACAAAGTGCAGGTGAAGGTTTCCCAGCTGGGAAGCCATTAATCAAATTCCAGGACAAACTGAAGTTTGTTTCCTTCCACAAACCAATATGTGAAGCCTCAATTTGTGGGGAGAGAACACATTCAACTTACCGGACGTCAGCATGCAGACTGAAGCCAGGTTTCCTTGCCCAAGAAGCCTTCAGTCCCACTTTGAGTTCAAAGAAACTCTTTAGGGTAAACTGTGTTTTTGCCCATCAAAACTCCGATTTGCCATGAGGAGTCTAAATCAAAACCAATTTGGATTGAGTTTTAGCTTTAAAAAAGTAGTTCTAGACACAGCTTGTTGAGATGCGCTATTTGAAAGCTCCTTATATATTGTAAGCCGTTCATTTTTAGATATTTCTTCTCAGTGCAATATAAGAGATGAATTGAGCACTTTGTCCTTCTCTGCTGAAAGCAACTATAAATCCAAGTGCGCAGTTGGTAGAATCAGCTTCAGAGCCTTACTTTACATTGCTCTTCGCCTATAAAGGAAGATCAGTTCTGATGAGTCACTGCTTTTAGGATTCACATCACTAACTGAGTACTATGTAAGTATCCGTATTTTTCTAGATTTATATATGCCACAGAATATTTTACCCTTGGTATGTCATGTCAAAATGGCCAGTCATTGCTCTCATAATATTAAGCCACTGTGAAACTCCCCTGTGCTGCTCCTCAGTTTAAGACAACCCCTAACAGGTTTGTTAATATATGCATAAAAAGTTTGCTCAAAACTACACATTCCTTTTTAGCAGCTACTTTAGCCAAACCTGTTTAAAAGCATATTAGTGACATGCACGTGTCCTGTGGCATAAGCTTTCATGAATTAGAGTCCTCTTGATTAGAAAAATGGGCTCTGAAGCTGATGAAGCAACCTATAATCCACAAAAGCTTTTGCCATAGCAAATGTTAGGTGGATTCCGCATGGGCCAAAAACAGTGGTGTGAAAACAGTGTAAAAGGGTTTATACCGTTTTCACACCTCTGTTTTTAGCCCATGCAGAATTCGCCTGAGTCTCCTTGTTAGTTTTACTATAACAGATGAAATGGCTTCCCCTTTGGAATTGGAACACAAGATTAAACTTTATGGCAATACATAGCTCTGTCCATAAATGACTGCCTGTGAATTTGGATGTAACGATGTATCTCCCCAACACACCCTCAGAGCCACCCAATCCTGGCCCCTGCAGTGGAAAAGCACCCACAGTACCACAATGTTAATGTTACGCTAGCACCTATTCCCATGAACCCAGGTATATTTTCACGGTACCAGAGAGCTTAGTAGTCATTCCATGGAATGCCAGATAGAACAGTAGCATCGCAGGATTGCTTAGGATATCCTACTGACATGGGTCAACTTTGAACCAGTATGAATTTACTTTGTGTCTAAGTTGCTACAGTTGTTGGGGGGGGGGGGGGATTTTCAGTGAAGTTTTGGGGGGAAATTAAGGAAGTATACACACACAATAGTGTATATCAACTGTGTATATCAAGTGGCCAATAGTGTATATACAACTGTGTATATCAAGTGGCCAAAGAAGAATGTCCCGTTTCCCAATAGGTATTTCATGAGTGGAAATGGGCATTTGAAGTTTCTTATGACATGAAATTAAACAACATCACCAACTAATTGCTGCAGATGAAATGAATATATAAGGACTAACTAAAGGGACCAGTTTAAAAATTGACAACTGCTAGCAGCCTGAGTGGCAACTAATGGAAAAAGCAGGCAGGCCTCATTCTAACATTTAAGGAAATGCAACTCACTGCTTTTGTGAAGCACTCCATCAGCATCTGAAATTCCTTGGCACACACATCCTTCTTCAGGTCTCCATGACCTGTTGTCTTGGAGGCAACACACTTGCCATAGACTGATGCCTGAAAAATTTAGTGCCAGTCAGCTATCAGGATACTACTTGGCTGAGGGTGTGAATCAGAATCCCACATTTTTAAGGACTAGTGACACCTCACCCCCATACACTGAACTGTAAAGTCTGGAATAACCACTATTATTTTCCTGCCAGAAAGTAAAAGAGGGTTGCCCCTCAACTACTTGTAGGTTTGCTGCCTCTGTTAATCGTTTAAAAAAATACCATGCAGTCTTACTTTCTCCTTGGAAAATGTACGCTGATCATTGACAGTGATACTAAGAGACTTTTGGCTCTCAAAAGCTTATATCCTAAAAAATCTTGGTGGTCTCTAAGGTGCTCCTGGACTCAGCAGGACTAACTATTATATATTATGCAGTGATTCTCAAACTAGCATGAGCCATAAGGCACCTGCAAAGTTCTAGGGAGGGAAAACCATCAGCAAGGATTGAGTGTTCCCATTCCTTAGTGACTGTGAATTTGCCTGCATCCTAAGTGCCTCATCTGCTTTGTTCTTTAAGGATTTCCCCTGTGCATGGTTTCAGGAGAAAGGCAGACAAATCTTGGTCTAAAGCCAGTGCGGAAGCTCGGCAATGGACTATTACTCCAGTTCTCAGGCTCTGGGCACACAACCGTGTGGCAAGGACTTGTGCACGCTCTCCTGCAGAACAAACCTACGCTGCCAAGTTGGGAAAGGGGGGAGGTTTAAATGGCGGTGGACCATCTATGAGGCCAGGCTGTTCCTGGCCCTCTCTCAAAGTCAGACGAGCTGCAAAAATGCACGCACGCGCCTCAGTAAATCACTCTGCAATGCATTAAAGCGATTTCTGAATAGGCAAGCTATCCCCATGATAGGGGGAAGAATGCTAACCGACCGTCCAGAATTATTATAACGAGAGTCACAGCAGTCACTCAAAAGCAAACTTTGCAAATGCCAAGAATGATTGTCCCTGGAGTGGGAGGAAGTGGCCAGGGGAGGGGGAAAAATAGGGTTAGCGAGTCCACCCGGGGTGAATGAAAGGTCTTTTCTGGCTCCCGTACCTGCTGCTCACAACTCGCCAGTAAGACGGGGAAGCGCCGCAATCGCTCCCGAACACGACCCCAGACCCCGTGGCTGGACACGGCCATGGCCATTAAACCCCAACCCGGACACCACCATAACCACGCCAAAGGACTATCTCACTGGCCTCGCAAGGCTCGTGCCCGTTGATAGGCCAGCAAACAGCCTAGCTTTCCTATTGGGCAAGACCATTATTGTCCTGATTGGATCCCACACACATAGGCACATGCGATTGGCTAATAAGCCGAAAATGATTACCCTTCGCCCCGCCTTCCATCTGGCGACGTCTCCCTGTGACAGCCACTTCCTGCTGTCCTAAAAACGGATTGGCTGCCTTGACACAAAGCCATCATTCGATTGGAGAATTGTGCTCCGGAAGGCGGGATCGTGAAGCTCTTCACCGGTGTACTCGGACTCGGAAATGATCATGGCGACGGTTCTTTTGAGGGATCGGCTGAGCTTCTTGAGTCGGGTACAGCAAGAATAACGCGATTATTGAGTAGAATCTGTCGGGGATGGGGATTTGAGGGTCGTCCGTTGCCATATTCTGCTGGAAGTCATCTTGACATACTTAGGCGCTCTACCCCGCCAGGCTTGGTCAACCGTGGAGCTCGTGGCTTCTTTTGACAGCTCGATGCCCCTGAAATTCTTTCCATGAATCTTACGCATATTTACTAAGGAATAAAAACCATTAAATCCTGTGAGGCTTACTTCTGAGTAAACCACATGCTTAGAATTGCACCGCGAGAGTCACTTTACTCACTGCCCCTTTTCTTTGGAGACTGATAAACAAGCACATCAGACCGATCCTGGAAGGAAATGATGTGTGTGGGACACTGTCCACAGGGGAAGTGAACATGTCCAGTGACTCTTAATTGGCACATCGACTTGAAAAAGTGAAGGCAAATCCCACAAACCTTTGTAACTCACATTATCACAGCAACAACAGGAATGGGTTCTTGCGTCATGAATAGACAAGGGTCAGTTTTCTGACTGTTGTACTGAAGAGTTCCTTGGGTGATCATGGCTTCATGAGGGTGGAGTTATTGGCCTAAGAAACTAGTGTCCAGTAACACATTGCCTCCAAACATGAAGGCTCCCTTTACCCCTCATAATTGATAGCTGGAGACAGGCCTGTCCTCCTTTATCTAATCTCTTTTTATCTCCTGTATTCAGATGATATAGCAAATAGTGGCAACAACTGTTTGGGATGACCTTTAGCTGCATCATAAAAGTTCCACAAGGAGAGCAACATTCTGAACTATAGTGCTTTATAGCTGTGGCTTGCAGGAACAGGTTTTAACAGCTTTCCTCTCTAACCAGAGATGGCTCTGATTAGTGTGAGCAATAGGATTAATACAGAATTTGTGGGCAGGCCTCGACTGGGGAATCATCTGAAAGGTGCTCATTTTGGCCTGAGAATGGGAGGCAAAATCGGATTTGTTTACTACCAAATCATGGGGGGATAGTTCAGGCTTTTTAAACCTTTCTTTTAGTTAGCAGCCTCTAATCTGTGAATGATGGCAACTGGAGCTTTGTGGGAAAAGAACAGGGATTCCTCAGCTTCTTTCTCAGATGTTGGTGGTTCAGGGACAGTGTTCTAGAACAGAAAGGATAATTGCTATTTTCTAAAGATGTGCCATGTATGGTGACCTGGTGACTTATCTTTTTTGTGTTTTCTTCCTAGCTACCCACTCTGATCAAAGGCACTTCAGATGATGAGATCCCATGCCCAGGATACTTGTTTGAAGAAATTGCCAGTATCCTTTGGAAGTTGGATGTGAATTGAAGACAGTTCTAAAAAAGAGTGCTTTTGGTTGTGATGTCAGTTTTCATAGCAATAGCTGATGATTAGGCCTCATAAATGAGATCTGGTTGAAGCATTTTTAAATTTTTTGTTGTCAGGTCACAGCCAACTTATGGTGACCCTGTAGGGTTTTCAAGACAAGAAACGTTCAGATGTGGTATGCCATTGCCTGCCTCCGTATAGTGACCTTTGTGGTCTCCCATCCAAATATTGACCAGGGGTAACCTTACTTAACTTCCAAGATCTGATGAGATGGAGCTAGCCTGGGCTAACTAGGTCAGGGCTAAGTATAAATAGCCTGGTCAAATCAGTGAAGTTTCTTTGTCTGATTTCCTGTTTGTCAGGTGACTCAGTGACATATGGAAAATAAGAAACAAAAACCAGAATCATATTTACTATAATTATTAAAAAACTGATTAATGAATAACAGTGATGGGGATAACCAGTTGGGCGGGGGCAGAGAGAAAGGGAGAGAAGGCAGAACAGAAACATACCAAAAACAACTGAGGAAATGGAAGTCAGGATAGGGGTAGGGAGGCCAGCTAAGATGTAACTAGCACTGCCTCACCCATAGGCATTTCATTTCTTCCTTTGATTTGTTTATAAATGTTATTTTATTATACTTCTATACTGCTGTCAATTAAAACACATTATATAGACCATCTCAACTTCTGTTAACATGAGCAAGAGAGAGGAAAGGTATAAGGTGAATAGCAGCAGCAGAAAAAAGGCAATGAGCTGGAGACTAGCATAATGGTTTAGGTCAGGGGTAGGGAACCTGCGGCTCTCCAGATGTTCAGGAACTACAATTCCCATCAGCCTCTGTCAGCATGGCCAATTGGCCATGCTGGTAGGGGCTGATGGGAATTGTAGTTCCTGAACATCTGGAGAGCCGCAGCTTCCCTACCCCTGGTTTAGGTATTTGGCCATCAGTCCACCACTCTGCTAGCTGTTTAACATGACAAATTTCCAGAGATCTCTCATGAATCAGCAGGAAGTAGTCACTGTCTCTTGGAGTACCTCCTCAACCGCCTTCAGATCAACTCATGCCATGTCAAGCTGAAGGTAAAGGGTAGTTTTGTGGCCATGAACATGGACTGGTCCTTGGAGAAACATCCATGAATCTTGGGACCAGCCCAGCCCTTGTTTCAGTCCTACATGAGTAATTACCACTATATTCCTCTGGCATTCTCAGGTACTTAAGATCCTCCTGTACATGTGCACCCATGGCTCCTCGCACTTCCTTATGCAGCTCAAGCGGAATTCTTCTTTCATCCAAGAAGCCACAGGTATATCACAGATGGTGTGGCATTCATACAAAGCCAATCAAGTTATATTCTTAGAATGCTTTCTAATAATAATAATTTGTTATCCAAAATGCTGTGGTCTGCCCCTTTTTAGAGTGGGGAATTAGTGAGGGCAGACCATTCTTAACAAGAGGCTGATAAACTATTATAAGATCTTTTTCATCAGTGTTTACTGAGGTGGTTTCCACAACAAATCTGCAGGAATCAGGAGGAAAATTTAACAATTTTATCAGAAATAATAAACTTACAATAAAATAATAAACTTACAAGTACACAAATGGCCAAAGCAAACAGAGATAGATGTATGAAGAGTTGTCCTAGGAGATATAAAGAGTTGAGGGTATAAGTATGGATTAGAGCAGTGGTGGTGAACCTATGGCACTCCAGATGTTCAAGGACTACAATACCCATCAGCCCCTGCCCCAATTGGCCATGCTGGCAGGGGCTGATGGGAATTGTAGTTCATGAACATTTGGAGTGCCATAGGTTCATGAATGTAGTTCATGTAGTTCATGAACATCTGGAGTGCCACCACAGGACTAGAGCAAGGTTTCATGGAGGAAGTCTATGATTACTTTATCTGGAAAAAGGGGTCCAGAAAAGCGGAGTTCGAGCCTGTACAGAGCTCCAAAGAGACGGAGTAAAAGCAGATGGTATGCATTGTAACTGAATGAGGGGTAGGCTCAGATGACACTGGGGACTAACTAGAGGAAAGATAGCTGATTTATAGGGGAAATTAGGCCTTCTAGTCATGACATGAGACCTGCTCTTCCCAGGACAAAGGCAGCCTTTTCCTCCGAAAGGGAGACAAAAGGTGGGCACTTGGCTTAATGTTCTAAGGCTGGGGAGTGCCTGGAAATGATTTGATTTTGGAGTTGAGTTGATGTCATTACTGTTCTGAGATAGATGAAGGTGGACTTTTGGAGAGATTAGTCGAGAAAGCAGAAAATGGGCTTAGTTCATTGGACAGTGACTGAAATAAAGTCTCAATAACATTAAGTTGTTGTCTATCTGCATATCCTTTGTCTCTTCCTAATTGCTTTAGGAAGGTGAGGCAGGCTGTTTGCAAGTTAATGTTGGCAGGAGATCTCTGACCAGGCAGGCTTTTGCCTTAGTGGTAACTCTGAGCCAATGCAGGGATGGCATTCATCTTGGCACTGCATTACTAGGCCACCTCTAAGGTTGGCAGGATAGGTAGAGATACTGTTGTCCTAAAAACAGGTCTCCCCCACGCACCATGGGTCTGTCTGGTAACAAATTAGTGGCAGAAAATGCCATCAAGTCACTGCTGAATTATGGCAACATCATAGGGTTTTCAAAGCAAGAGATATTCAGAGATGGTCTGCCATTGCCTGTCTCTGCATAGACTGATAGAGCTGTGACTTCTGAGAGAGCTGTGACTTGCCCAAGATCACCCAGCAGGCTTCATGTGGAGGAGAAGGGAATCGAACCCAGTTCCCCAGATTAAATAAATCCTTCAGTATTAAGGATTACAGAACTATATTTCTTATAAGCTACCCACCACTAATTTAACATTAGTAGATGAACATATCAACTGCCATTTACCCCAGCTGACACAGTTACATTGTTTGTTCCATGTGAGTTAGGGCCTATCTCCACATCCTCACCCTTTTGAAGGGTAGTAAGCTATATCAGAACATAATAATCCTGAAGCTTCTGCGAAAAGGATCGTCTCAATGGTATTTGCTTTGTTTTCCACATTTTAGCTAACATCAGTCTAGCTGCTGTGATAGTAAATAATGGTATCTCTCTAATTTTTCATGATTGCAAAATTTAATAAAAATGATTCAGATGTCATTAACATGCTAGCATTATAGCCACCATCTTCTACTATTTAACTGCCATAACACATTTCTACCACATGTGGAAGAAGGTGAGTTGAGACTCACTGCAGTTTCAGCAGCAATTGCTAACACCATTTTATAATCCGGCTAACCTTGCAGGAGCAAGAGACCACTGATGTATCATCTTTACAGCATTCTTTTCTTAAATGAAAAAGATAGACCAGTAGACATAAGAAATTTCCAGACATGATCATGAATCTCAGAACCTAATGTCTGTAGGCTCATTTTGTCATGTATCCTTGACCAGAACTCCAGGTGAACACACACAGCATATATTCATAGTAGATAAAAAAAGATTTAGCATTGGAAACGGTAACTGTATCAAAAGGCGTCCATTTCCTGCTAAGCTGTCCTTTCCGCATTCTTGTGACAAGCAAACTCCTGATTTGCATATATTGAAAATGTGAAATGATATTCCTTGCCGAGGAGTTACGTTCAATTTTCTGAATACCATTTTAGGCTGTTTAAAGAACTTCCTGTACATCGTGCTGGGGAAACCATGGGTACTGGTGGGAAACATGCAAGCATGGCAAGCAGCAGCTTGCCAGGACTGTTTCAGGTTCAGAAACAGCAGTGGTGGGGGGAGGCTGAAGCCCTGTCTCCCTCTGTTATGTGGTCCCACTGGGAATCAGGCTTGTGTGTGCCTGGGGAATTGAGTTCCCAGCACAGAACTCACAATATACATCTGATCATGTGGACCAGGAGAGGGTGAGAAGAAAACGTAATGTGTGTTTAGACCTTCTGAAATGGGCTACTGGATTAGCTGCCCATCAAGGAATACTTGCAGAAAATATTGTGATATATCAGAACTGTGGCCATTGTAGTTGGGCTGTTTTTGTATCTGCAACTGTATAAGGCTGGCTTCTACTTCTACTGTATAAGGCTGGCTTATACTACTGTATAAGGCTGGCTTCTACTACTTTCTACTTTTGAGACTGTATTAGGCAGCAAACTCCAGAGAAGCCTCTCTCCTTCTTTCATATGTAGGACAACTAGGGATGGTCACTTAACCTGCTTCACTCTCAACCCTGCTCCATTTTTCAGTCTTCTCTGGGCCCCCTGATCCTCTCCATGGCAACAGTTTGTATCAGAAGGTTCGGATGACTGCACAGGTGAGTGACAGGTCCTGGTTATCTGGAATTTGGACAGATTCCCCAAAACCACAGCCCAAAGGAGTTTGCCACTTTACAGTTTCTCTTCTATCCCCTGTAGGACCTGGCGAGCACCTTATTTTCAGATGCCTTGTTGCCTCAGTCTGCTGCTGCTCAGCCATTGAAAGAGCTGCCTTCAACAGGTAAAGTAGTACTGCTGAGGAGAACATGGGCTCATTCTGGGACCAGATCCCATTTGAACACTGGAAAACTTGGATGCACTTGCACCTTTTTTTCAAGAAACAGTAACTTGCATGCTAACATCACCAAGACAGCCCTAACCTTTTCCCTTTCTGCATGGCCTGTTGAGCAGGGGTTCAGGAATTACCATGTCTCTCTATTTTTCCTGTGTGCTGAGCAGAAAAAGTACAGCCCTACTTCCTTACATTGCTTAAGGAAGCATGGAGGATACAGCAGTTCCTGCTCAGGAAGACAGAGAGGTTATATGCTATCTCAGGCTCTCTCAGGTCAATTCCACACAGCAAATGTATAACGGGTTGCAATAATTATAAAGGAACCCATTTTCCTTTCCCCCATTCACATGTGTGTCATTCAGGCAGCGATTGGAGCCCATGGAAATAATCCCTGTTGCTTGTGCACCTTTGCCCAGAGACGTTTCTCTCTTTTTAAAAATTTCCTTCAACACAATGATAGCTAAGCAGGCATGCAGAAATGAACCCCCACAGCCACGTCAATCATCCCATGATACGATTGGCTGCACCTGTGTAGCTGCACGTCTGCAATGCACACAAAAAAATTAAAAGAAAGAAGAAGGGGCCACCCTGCAATGGCAGGGAAATAGCAGGCAGATTCCCCCTGACTGTGGACGGTGTGGTGGAAGGGAGGGAAATAAAGTGCCTCCTGCCTGGCTGTTTGCATGGGAGTTGGCTCCAGCCTGAGGTTTTTGCAAAATTATCGCTGATTTAGTGATTTTCAAAAATCTCTGATTGAGGGAAATAAAATGTGGCAGACTTGTTTTGGGGACGGGACCTGTGCGAAATCTCCCCCCACCCTCCACCACATGTGGTTTATATAGCATCCTACACCTGTTATATTTGCCCTGTGCGGAATCCTCCTCAGATTCCCCTTCTGTTGAAGGCCTCTTTGAAATCAATTTGTGTACAGTGTAATCCTAAACAGAGTTTCATTGAAATCCAAGGGTATGTAAGGGTTTCACTCTGTCAGCCGCAACTCAGGATCTTTTTCTGCGGCATCCCCAGTTCTTTTTTGAATGGTCTTCCATAAGAAGTTAGCCAGAGCCCCAACTCTGGCTCAGCTTTACAAACAGTACAAGGCCATCTTCTTTGGACAATCCTGTGATTAAATGGTGGCAAGCTATACTTACGGAGGATGTTGCTATCATCTGTGTGAAGTTGTTATACTGGTTGGAATATTTTTGTCTGCTAGCCGGGCTTGGCGATGTAAGATGCTTTATTCACCATGAATAGAGAGAAATGTTCTCATATATAAGCATAACTAAATAGTAGTATAAATTCTAGCACAACTCACACATTCAAGAGAAAGTGCTGACTACAGCTGAGTTTCACAGCTGCCATTTAATTCCAGATATCAGAATGCTAGATGCCACAACAAGCTACTGGCCAGATTGTTTGCATGTGGTCCTTGAAGAAGGGTGGCAAAAGTGATGCTTAATCTGGATTACTACCTGTGAGATGAGCCTAAAAGCTGCAACCACCACATGAGCAGTCCCTGCATAGATTTTAGGGAGTAGCCCCTTCACATTTAGCATAGGGGCATTTTTTGCCCTGAGCTCTGGGTATGGATGGGAGCAGGTATGTTAACCTGTCTCTTCTTAACAGAACCCCCTCTCTTTGCATCAGGCAGTAGAGCTTATTTCCAGATCAGGCCGCATCCCTCCAGCCGCTTGGATAGCATGTGCACACTTTGTGTTAGAAACCCCATTGCACTTTGTATTGGACAGGGAATGTTGCACTGTCGGAATTTCCCCATCAGGTGGCACATCAGAGATAAACAGCTGGCAGTTAGAGGCACTGAGGTGGGCAGAGGTGTTTTTCAGATGAGTCTCATCTAGTTTCAGCATCAGTGATCTCTGAACTCTGCGGAAAGGATAGGAAATCTTC
Source organism: Sphaerodactylus townsendi (assembly GCF_021028975.2). NCBI lineage: Eukaryota > Metazoa > Chordata > Lepidosauria > Squamata > Sphaerodactylidae > Sphaerodactylus > Sphaerodactylus townsendi. The sequence continues at coordinate 128,315,592 of NC_059427.1, read as the reverse complement.
CTACCTGAAGATTTTACTTCCTCTCAAGTTGTTAGGTTAATCCTCTTGCAAGGCAAATTCCTTTTCAACCCAAACAGAAACAAAAGTGTGGTTACAGATGCAAGTAAGCTGTCCCGAACAATCCCGTACTGGTCAGTGACACTCTTTGTATGTTTAACTTCCTAGGAATGGGCTCCAGGCCCAGCCCTCACAGCTCCCTCCAAGGCTTTGGTTTTGAAAGAAGCAGCTCCAGTAAGTATTGGGTACGTGGGTCTGAGTGGTAGCAGCACATCTGTTTCAGGGGGATAGTCCAGGGCCAAGGACATGGTTCTCTCTACACACTGGCTTTCTAATGTTTGCAACCAACCTTGCACCCAGAACTTTACAATTCATCAGGTCTTAGTTTCTGCTCTAATGTGACACAATTATAACCTTTTAAGAGCTTCAAATCACAACTGAGCAAGGTTCCTCCTCTGGCTTGGGAAATCCATGGAGATTTGGGGACAATGCCTGGAGAAGACAGTTTATAGAGTGGAGAGAGTTCAGTGTGGATCTGGTGCCACAGAGTCCACCTTCCAGAGCTGCCCTTTTCTCCAAGGGATCTTGGTAATCTGGTGATCAGTTGTGAATCTGGGAGAACTCCAGGCCTTGCCTGGAAGTTGGCAAATGTACAACCAAGCTATTTGGCAAATTCAAGCAAGAAAGTGATCTGCGCTGTACAGGAGAGGACAACTGAGACCTTGCAGCAAGGGAACTCAGAGGTGTGGCTGAAATCCTCTCCTGTGTCAGGCAGTGCCCTCCGAAGGCTCTATCGTTCTCCTGCTTTTGAAACAAGGGACTGTTGGCAGCCCAATTTATCCTGATATCTGGAACAGCCTAACTTGATGCCTTCTGAGGCTCCACAATGAATGAATGAAATGAAAGCAGTGACCTTTGTTCCACAGATTGTGGTCCTGCTCCTTTCTTTGCTGAGTTGACTGTGATGTTTTCATGTCCCAAGGAATTTGGGACTTTCCAGTGTCCTTAGAGAGACAGAGTGCCATGCTCAGGGCCTTGGTGAACAGCCTATCTCTGTTTCTCTTGCAGCATCCACAGGCAAAGTTCTTCTGGCCTCCATCCAGAAGGCTGCTGAAGTGGTTGCTAGTGCCATGCTCCCTGGTCAGGAGCTTGGCAGCCCTCAAGGTCGGGAACTGAAGGAAGATGCATACGAGCCGGTGATGGCACCCTCTCTTTGCAAAAGCTGTGTGCTACCTGTGAAGCTGCCCACTGTTGTAGCCCAGAACATGAGAGGTATGAAATGTTCTCTGACTGGAACTTACAACAAGATGGATTGAAGCAACCAGTTCAAAACTCTCATATAATAGCTCACGTGTCACTGCTGGCTGCTTTGTGGGAGAAGTAAACATTGCGACTTTTGTGGAAGAAGTAAACATTGCTACACATTAGAGCAGTAAAGCTTGCCTAGCTGAACTGCACACAGGAATAGTCCAGGGAGAATCCTCCCTATGGTTGCTGGTGTCTTAAAGAGAGATATGTCAGCAGGGGGATACAAGAGAGATTGAGGAATGTCTGACTGTGAATTGTATCATTGATTTATTTATAGTAATTTTTGTCCCACTGTCTCTATCAAAAATGATTGAGGCATCTTACAGTCAACTTAGAACAACAAGGACATATTGAAATCATATTTAAAGTAACTGACAACCTGAGTAAACATTTAGCCGATGTCAGAAAGTTATACTTGGTGCCTGTTGAAAAGCTGTGCAACAGGAGATATTCTGTAGTTAAGGTGCCATCACAGAGAAGGCCTTGTCTCATATCCACCTTATTTCAGATTATGGTGACACAGGCAGTTTCTGATTGTTGTAATGAACACTCAAGGTTATAGGGCAGCAGGCAGTCCTTTGGTTACCCTGGTTCCAGACTGTGGAGGGCTTTAAAGAATGTGGCAAGGGGGGTGGGCAGTCAGATGCCTTTCTTGAACCGGATGCTTCCTTTCTTGAGTTGTAACGGGTTTTGCTTTCCCAATATGCTTCCTCTTCTGAAATTCTCCCACAGTGAAACATCAGCCAGGGCAAGCAGGAGGGGGTTGGGAGGAGTTGGACAGCGGACAAAGCTCCGAGAATTCCTTGCAAGGAAACAACGAGCAAAGCAGGATGTCAGATTCCTACAGCAAGTCAAGCAATGACAATCACCCATTCACCCTGGAACCGGGGAGTGTTGCTGAAAGGTGAGAGGGGTAGGGAGACCGAGAAGTTGGAGATGGGCAGACCTTCCCTCCAGAGCCAAGTCGAAGCCAGAAATCTGCTTTGCATGATGTCCCATCAGCAAAGAGCCTAATCATGGATTATTTGATACTTTATTTATTTTCTTTGCATCCCCCCCCCCCCTTCTTTTCAGAGCCAAATGGCTCTTGTGTGGAGAATACGCCTTTTGGCTCTGCCTTGCAGCTTGAAGCTATGCAAGCATACTCACAAGGAAGTCCTCCTGAATTCCATGGGACTTCTTCCCAAGAAAGAATAGATGGGACTGCAGCCTTATGTTTAGAGTATTGTAGATGTACATCATGGTACTGTTTGTAAGATTGTATATACTCTCCTGCACACAAAGAGGGGTTTTTTTGTTGTGGGCGGCGGGGGGGGGGGGGAGAATTCTGCATCACCTTTTTCATCATTCTGCTTATAGAAGGCAAGGAATATTGCTTGGCTCTGAAACCCTGCCTATAGTAGATGGGTGCTCAGCGATCACTTCACTCTCCAGCTTCTGGGATATCAGTCACTCTGCCATTCGATTCGATTTACCTTATTTATGGCCATTGGCCAGCAAGATAGAAAAGGGTTAAATGGACAAAAATACAGATTAAAACAAATAATAAAATATAGCTAAAAAGCATAAGAAAATTCAGGATGTGAGCACACAATAATAGAGACAGTATCCATCTAATAACAATAAGGGGAAATTAGCTGCTACAAATGGTAGGGCTCTGTCGACCCTTCCTGATTTTGCTAGAGATCCAAGCAAACTTGGCAACAGAATACGTTAGGTATTTTATTTGTATCTGATAGAAATATTTTGATCTTGTCTTTCTTTGCCAAAGAGGAGTTTGCCTGGTCATAGAGAAGAAGCATCCTACATATCTCATCATAATATGGACATTCAAGTAGAATATGTTCTGTGTTTTCCATGCCTCCTGTTTGACAACTACAAGTGGGTACTTTGTTATAAATCCCAGCAGTTTAGGCAGTCAAAAGGGCATTATAGCACAGTAGACTGAAGGCTCTACAATGGTTTGCATTAGACAGAGAAATGAGGTAAAGCATTATTGAGAGTTTATTTTATTCTTTGCTTGCACAATGTGAGCCTGAACTAGTCCCAGATTTGTAAGATCAGGTGCATCTCTTTGCTGTGCAGAAAGGTCCCAATCCAGCATATTTGGCAACATCAGTGTGCACCAATTAAGAGACTTCCATGTAATCAAAAATAAGGGTGTGTGTGGAGAGAAAGAAGCACAGTCTTAGAAGGTTGCTTTTCCCAATTTCTTGCAGAACAGAAGCAGAAAACCTTGGCGACTGCCTGCAAGAAGTGAGGCTTGTCAGCAGCCTCACTCAGGGCTCCAAAGTTTTCCTGACTCGTGAGGAGACCCAGCACTTCCTCAAGAAGTAAGAACACTTTGATTCTTGTCCCAAGACACTACTGGACCTCACCCTTTTTGTTTACTCTCCATTACTTGAAGAATGCCCACACTAGAGTTGCCAACCACCAGGCGGCACCTGGAGATCTCCTGCTATTACAATTGATCTCCAGACAGCTACGATCAGTTCTCCTGGAGAAAATGACTGTTTTGGAGACTCCACTAAACCCTGCTGAGGTCCCATCCCTAGCCAAACCCCACCCATCCCAGGTTCCACCCCCAAAAGCTCCAGGTATTTCTCAACCCAGAACTGGCAACCCTAGCTCATACAGATTCCCCCAGGCCTACCTGCCTAATCTATCCATTCATTTTTCCCTTACCCTTCCTCCAAAGACTGCAGTATGTATGTCTCTCTCCTCCTTCTTTTTATCCTCCTGACATTCTTGTGAGGTAGGTTAGGTTGACAGAGAGCAACAGACCTAAAATCACCCAGGCCCCTTCCGCACACGCAAAATAATGCATTTTCAAACCACTTTCACAACTGTTTGCAAGTGGATTTTGCCATTTTGCACAGCTTCAAAGAGCATTGAAAGCAGTTTGAAAGGGCATTATTCTGCATGTGCGGAATGAGCCCCAGTGAGCTTCAAGGGCAGGTTTGAAACTGTATCAGCCATGCTGGCTGATTGAATTGCTCTCCACTTATGCAGAGGCCTTCCAAAGAGCTGTCTGTTGATTGTACTGTGAGCTAAGAGGCATGCCCTGCCCCTGTTCTTGGGAAGGCAAGGAAGAGTATTTTCCTTTTCCTCTGTACTGTCCTTCTTCACAGGTGTGGGCTACTGAATTGTGAAGTGGTCTTGGCTATGCTCAACCGAACCCTGAAGGACCCCAGTGAGTGCATCCGCATGGTGAGGGAATTCTTGAGTCTCCCGGGAAACATGTAGCTGATAAGCATATTGTGCAAAAAGCATTCTGGGTCACCCTTGTCTCAGGTTGGGTGTGGGGCTACTTTCTTTAGGGTTGATGACTAGCACTGGCATTTCTTTCTCATCACATCAGGGTGTTCATGGGTTGAAGGCAGCTGAGGGCAGGTGGTTTCAAGTGAACTATGAGGGGACGAATTAGCACCCCACCCCTCCAGCTGCCCAAACTGGACCAAGTGCATAAACCTTTTGCCTAACCTTGTGTTTTTCCCCTACAGAGGGCCATGTGTGCCATCTATTCCCTGATGTGTTCTGACCTGTTCTCCCATGATCAGATATTTGCCATTACCCAACAGCACTTGCAGGAACTCAGTCAAGAGTGCCCTGGGCCTGTAGCCAACAAAGCCACAAAGGTAATTCCTGTTGTTTCTGTCCTGGAGTTTCCCCGTTTTCAAGAGGCAACCTCTCAGACCCCTATCCTTTGCCATGATATGGGATTTGCTGTCTTCTCTTCACTACCGCACTAAACCTATGTGGTAGAAGTGCCATCCAATTGCTACTTACTTACTTACTTACTTACTTACTTACTTACTTACTTACTTACTTACTTACTTACTTACTTACTTACTTACTTACTTACTTACTTACTTATTTATTAGATTTTATAGACCGCCCAACCCCCAAAAGGCTCTGGGTGGTGTACAATAAACAAACAGTGCACAATAAAATACAAATTATAAACATTAAACATTTAAATCCCTTAAAAACACAATAGCAGCATTTTCATAAAACCTATATTAATTAATATTAATAATTAGTAATCATTAGTAATCAATGGTTTCCGTTCCTAAGGCAGAGAGGGGACCAGCAATGCCAAAAACAAAGATGTTATACAGGGCAGTGCTGGAGATAGTATAAAGTGCAGTACAGGGCATCAGGAGGGGGCAGGCAATCTGCAGCCAGCCTCTCCAAAAGCCTGGTGGAATAATTCAGTTTTACAGGCCCTGCGGAACTCACCAAGATGGAAGAGCATTCCACCAGGCAAGTAGAGGCCAGCCGCATCATTGAGGTCAGTTATGGTGACCCTATACAGTTTTCAAGGCATGGTGGTTTGCAGTTGCCTGCCTCTGGATAACAAACCTGACTTTTCATCCAAGTATTCACCATTGCTGACCCTGTTTAGTTTCGGAGATCTGATAAATCAGACAAGATTGGGCCATCCAGGTCAGGGCTGTATCCAAGTATTTCCCTGCTGCAGTGGGATCATTGCAAGGACATCATGTTGTGCTTTATTTTGGCTCACTGTTCCCTCTTCATCTTCCCTCTGCATCTGATATCCTTTTTCCTCTTAAGTGTAGGTAAAGGTGTTCCTCCTGTGCAAGCACGAAGTCATTACTGACCCATGGGGCGATGACACATCACACCATTTACTAGGCAGACTATGTTGATGGGATGGTTTGCCATTGCCTTCCCCATTCATCTACATTTTACCCCAGCAAGCTGAGTACTCATTTTACCAACCTCAGAAAGACAGAAGGCTGAGAGTCAACCTTGAGCCAGCTACTGGAAACCAACTTTCATTGAGACTGAACTCCGGTCATGAGCAGAGCTTGGACTACAGTACTGCAGTTTACCACTCTGTGCCTTGGAGCTCCCATCTTTTTTCCTGTAAAGGCCCACATAACAAGACTGGTTGAATTATATGTGGCTCAGGTGTCACTGCTCAAGCATATAGGAATGAATGGAGACAGCTAACAATATTATTCAGTTTATGTATATTAACTTTAGCAGAGATTATCTCACTTGCGATATGCAACTGCCACAGGCCATCTGAAAACTGGGGCATTGCCGAAAGGCAGTTCTTGTCAAAAGTAAAACAATGATGTAGGATTGTTGAAACCAAGTGGGAGTGTTACCTTATCATTGTCTAAAATGGGAGACATTTGGTGTTGCCCTGTGCTTTCTGTGGAAGAGCAGGATACATGAATTGAAAATCTGGAATGTTTAAATACAAAATAGGCAAATAATGAGAGGAGTGATAATTAGTGCAGCGAGGGGTGTGAAGATGGTGTTTTCTTGATATCCTGGTGGCCCCCTCCTCATTAGGTAGAGTCCATATTATGGTGGGAGGAGTCTTTGTTTCTTTGATGCCATTGCTGATCTCACATCTGACGTGTTTCCCCTTTTCTCTGTCTCCTTGCAACAGATCTTGCGTCACTTTGAAGCACTGTGTAGGAGCCACCCCACTTCCAAGAACCCTTCCCGCGCCGTCAACCTCTTTGTCCCTACCGGAACCCCAGCCAAGTGTCCTGCTGATCTGCTGACTGACCCAATGCTTTTTGCAGGAGAGACTGTCCTCGAGCCTACAAGCCTGGCACCTCTGCCCTCCCAGGCACCTAATACTCTTGCAAGTGTTATGCGCCTTTCAGAAGGATCATTGCCAGAATCTGGCTCCTGTAAACAGCTGGATGACTTGTCCCCTACTCTGCACCAAGAGGAGGAAGAATGCAGACTTCCAGGCCCTGAGCCCCAGGAGGACAGACCTGCAAGGGGGGATCCAGATGGAACTGTTTCACTGTTTGCTGGCATGGAGCTGGTAGCGCCCTCAAGCATGATGCTGGCTGATGCTGCTGAGCCAGAATGTACTACAATTTCGCGGACAGCATCTTGCACTGGGAACACTAGAGACAGCAAGGACAGCCAAGAACTGTCTGTTTTCTCCTTTCTCAATGTGTAGCAGTTCCTGTTGCAGATTCAACTGTGGGGCAGGTGAGCTGGTACCTCTGCATACCAGAGGTACCAGTTGATATCTTGCCAGCTCTTTGGTATGTCTTGGTTTTTTGCTTCCTACATGTGTGTCTAGCCAGGCAGTTCTTGTGCAATGTGCTGCCCTTTTGTTTATGCTGCTGCTCATTCCTGAAAAAGGGGAGTGATATACATCTATTCTAATACCTCTATCCCTTATACCTCTATCCCTTATACCGCTACTCTATTCCTGTTTGGTGAACTGCAAGGGTAAAAGAGGAGAACTGACTCCCTTAAGTTTTTTTATAAGTCTTGGAAGTATTTGTGCTGTGCATGATTACAACAACAAGACAACATGTCTCCTGCAGCAGGGATAGAAATATCTGCTTTTCCCTTTCAAATTGTGCCCGACTTTTAAAAAAATAGGCTTCATTATTCATACTGTTTTGACTGCTCCGACTTACCCCTCCCAAACAGTTTCACGCTTTCTTCCCTTCTTGTGAGCTGAGATTCTCATGGTACAAAATGGGAAGACCTAAAAGGCCTTTCAACACACTGATTTGTTTCTGTTTCTATGGAGACATTCTGTGAAGAAAAGCTAAATGGAAAGGACTTGTCCTAGTTAGCTGCCTCTGACATTCTTGAGTTTATTTAAGGTTAGCTGTTCTAAAGCCTCCAGTGATCCCAGTATATTGTGTAAACAGATGGCTTTTAAAGTTGTCAGATACCAAAGCTTGAACTAGAGCTAATGTTAGTAAAACTTGGATGTGGACAGAATGGACAGGTAATACCAAAGCTGTTTTCAACATCTGCATGAAGGTGGGGTTTGGACATACAAATCAGCAGAAATTTGATCACATATAGAAAACTGCCTTATACTGCAAGGATCCCCAACACTTTACAGCCTGTAGGAACATTTATAATTCTCAACAACACAGATAACCAACTGTGAATACAAACTATAATCCAAAATCATTCCAAAAATATACCTTCTCTACTAGGCAATTTAGTCACAATAAAAATGATCACAATTCTATTGCATATACTCAGTAACTGCATCTAGTACAATAGGACATCCAACTTGTAACTTTAGTGACAAATTGCAACTTATATTCCGCCAGTCATAAACATATGATGAGACACATAAGCTCCTACTTGTATGTGGAAGAATTCCAAACACACTGAGCATGGTTTTATAACCATCCTTATTGGCAAAAGTGCTAATCTCAACCTGTTATGCCATACAACCGCAGCACCTTGTGGAATTCTGACGTGCCATAGTGGGCGCTATTACAAAAATGGCTGCATCGAAAAAGCAGAGTCAGCTACCACAGCTTAACTTCAGTAACATAGTGCAGATCCTTGTGCTGTGGTGGCAGCTGATGCCAAAGCAGCATTTTACAAAATCTGCACATGCAATCAAATCTCCAATAATCAGTCAGAACCTTAGCTGGCCAAAAGCCCTACCTGTCCCCATCCACTTCCTAAAAACACTTGGTGGACTGCATGTTGAGGACATCTGTTGATCTATCTAGGTCAGTATTATTTTCTCTGTCAGATTTCACATCAACCACTTCCAGGTCATTAAACTGAGCCTTAAGATACTAGGTATAGAAAAGTGTGGTGGGGCCTTGGCTCTAGTCTGTCTGGAAAAGACATGGAAAACCTTTCCTCTCATCATTTCTGTGAAGGAGTTTTCTGTCATTTGTCAATAAGAATGAGGAGAAAGCACTTTCATACATTCCTCATGCCCAAGTTCCAGGGTTGTGCCTCCATTCTGTGAGGCTCAAGGTCAGAACTGTAGTCTCCAAGAGCTCCTGGTAGGATTGCCTCCTGCATCCAGGCCAGTTCATGAGACATAAGCATTCAGCAGGGAGCATTCATGTCATCCATGTTCTGAGTAGCCCCTGTACCTAGAAAGGTGGGTCTCTTGGCCAAAATATTGGCAGGCAATTTAAAGTGGAACAGATAGATGGGGGGTGGGGGTGGGGTTGTAATGTCCTTAGTGGTACCCTGTGGGTGCCTATAACCTTAAGGCAACCTCCACTCACAAGAGCAATATCTTGGTATAGTCCTGCTTAGTATGTCACACATTAGTTTCCCGGTAGCTATAGTTAAGTCTTTGAGAAAGTGGCTCTCTGATAACAAGAGTTTTAGCTGGGATAATGTCAGGTAAGTCTGTGGGTATCGAATGTACAGTCTGCCAAAGGGAAGCAGAATGCCTAGAATTAAGACCATTAGATATCGGTGCTTGTCAGGGAGATTAGCCCATTATTGTTTAACACTTTTGAACTATTTAAACCTAGCTAGAATCTAAGATTGAATTGCTTCCCAAACTTCATGTGCTCTGAATTGATAGAGCTGTATCAGTAATTGAAGTTCAGTTTACGGTATTGGAGAGGGGCCATGGCTCAGTGGTAGAATATCTGCATTGAAGATCCCAAGTTCAATTCCAGGACCCTCCAATTGAAACGAATCAGGTGGCCGCTGGCAGGAAAGAACTTGACCAGAGAACTGGGTGAGTTCCTACCAATCAGAGAAGGCACTAGTGATCTTGGTATGGCAATGGTCTGATTCCATATAAGGCAATGAGTCAAATATATGTTTGATCTCTGTATTAATGGGGAGGAAAATCACCTATAATCATATACCACTTAGATGTTTTCTATATCATTTTTGACCCATGGCACGTGTACAACTTTGGCCTCTGTTCAGCATGGTTTCCATTGATGCCATGTTCCCTCCCTCATTAGTTTTGTACGTTTTTCTCCTTTCCCTTAGCAACTTTTTTTACATACTCCTAATTTTACCCCCCCCCCTTTAATGAGTAGGCATGGATGGGATACAAGGAGGTGCATGGCTTGGGGTGACTTTGCAGCTCATTAGTTATTTGCAAAAACAATAGAAGCTCAAAGCACAAACAAAATCTCTTAACAGCCTAGACCAGTGGCTCCCAAAGTGGGCAGTGGGATTACCTGGGGTGGTGTTAAGAGGCCATAGAGTGGTAGGGGCACTGAAGGTGGGCCCCTTTGATTGTGTTGTTCACTTATTTATGATTGGCCAGGCGAGAACCTAGATTCTGGCAAAAGGCACTTCAAGTTTCTGCTGGGTTTATACATCCTCACACACACTCAGAGGCGTACTGGGGGAAATGGGGCCCAGAGACATCTGTTCTCTGGGCTCCCCCGCTATGCCTGGGGCAGGGCCCACCCTGAGCCCCACTCCCTCCCGGCTTCTGGTTCCAACATGGGCGGGGCCGAGGGCACCAGAAGACAACAAGGCAGCAGGACTTCCTGCTGCCTTGCCATCTTCCTGATCACGTGGGGCCCAATTTTGTGGGGCCCCCCCACGTGACCAGATTAGTGGCGTCCAGGGACAGAGGGTACCCCATGTCCCTAGGCAAATACACCACTGAAAACACTACAGACAGAATGGCAAAAAGGATGGCAAGAAATAGAGATGGAATGACAAAAGAGATGACAAGACAGTGGATAACAGATTGAACTTGTTGATTTTAACCCAGAAACACCACTGTCGGGTTTAAGGCACTGAGGAAAATTTGGTTTAAATTATGTAGAGTGAGGACTGGACATGGTGCTGTGGATACTTGCAACATGAATGGGGCTGGATCCATTTCAATGTGGACACCTGAAACAACCAGTAAACTATATAGCAAAGGAGTGTCCGCTGATGGCATACCAAACATCTATGTTGGATTTTGCTTTTTTAACAGAAAAGTGCAGAAATATTTGGAAAAGCTTGAAATTGAAATATGGTTTAAAATTAGGTACATAAATTATATTCACATTTTGATTTATTAAGATTTTAAAGTGACTGATGGATATGCATTTGATTGAATTGATCTGGAATACAAAGCAATGGCATATGATAATCAGATAAACACTGTTCCTAGTGGAGGGAGGGACAATATATTCTGGGAGTATTTCTAATGATTCTATCTTTGTCAGTTTGATTGGTTGATTGCATTTCTCAGTCAGTGTCTCTTCTCTCTTTTAAGTCAATTCAGCCAGCATCTTTTTTCTTCCTGTGAATGTGGGGAGTTATTTTGTTTCTCTATGTTTAACTACTTGAAACCGAATGGAAAAGAGCCCGCCAACTCTACTTAAGCTTTCTTCTAATTGTTTGTATGCAACAAAGTAAACCTGTTTTGAACAGTTCCTCTGGGGGACAGAGTGTTATTTTTTACAGGAGTAACTACTCAAATTTACAAACAGCTGATCTTAACTAGTGTAGCGACCTTGCCTGTAAACAACACTTCCCACTTTGGGATGCTATGAAGTCTAGTGGCTGTCTCTGTTTTCATATTCCAAATGGATATTTGTTTTAATCCTGAACCCAGTTTACACAATAATTTTCTCACAGGTTTTTGCCTCTGCATAGAGCTGAAATATATCACCAGAGTTCCAGTCAGACCAGTATACCATGTTTTGAGATACTCTTGTCACTGTGTGTTTTTCTTTGTCATTTTTCAAGTTTTTGCTGGCAAGTCCTTAGCATAATAGTATTGAGTGTGATATTTATTTTCCAGTTACCAAACCTGTTAATCATGAAGTGTGCTTATTAGGTATGTAAGAGTTATTTTTACTGTCAGCCGAATAGTAATATTTCTAGGTTGTAGAAATTTAACCCTGTGGGATTGACTCTCTAAGGATGGAGTTTGGGGGAGAAGGATATTTTGTTCCAGAGTGGAAGCTGTGAGATTTCTGTGGGGAAAAATAAGGTTCTGAGGAGAAAATAGGAGACAAAAGCCATCCGGATGCCACAGCAGAGAACAGAGTGACCTGCAAAAGAGCCTGAAGACAGCTGCAGTCTCGCGAGAGTCCCAGTGGCACCACCACAGAGCCATCCAGCCACAGCACACAGAATGCGAGAGACTTCCAGAAAGCCTCAGAAAGACACTGAAAGACTCGAATCACCACTTGTGTTCTGTGCTGTTTTGTCTAAGTCTGTTTGGGATGAGTGTATCCTGCTTTGATTTCCCATCTCTCTTTGTTGAATTAAACCCTAGTTCTATTTTAAGTTTTACTTGTAAGTGATTAAGTTTGGATATAAGTGATTGGATGGTCTGTAAGTTGGGTTTGAATTTTTTCCTTTAGGAAGTCGAGGCCTGAATTTTTTCCTTTAGGAAGTCGAGGCCTGTGGGCTGGAGACATGCTTTCTTTTTGTCACACCTGCATCCTTCCATTGACAAACTCAGGTCTCATAATTTCTTCCCTCAACTGGCCTTAGTGGAAGAAAATGGGGTTACACAAGGATCTAAAATTTCTCACTCACTGTTTTCAAAAAAAGAAAAAACAATTTTTCACGGAAAAAATTAGGAGGTAGAAAGAAAAAAATTGGGTAATTGAGGGAAAATTTAGGATATAAATAATGAAAATTCTGTTAATAAAAGGAAAATTCTGGTAAATTAACATAACTGAGGGGGGGGATTGGATATGTTGTGGGTTTTCCGAGCTGTGTGAGAATGGCCACACATTCCAGAAAACCCTCAACAGTCAGTTGATTCCAGTTGTTAATGCCTTTGACAATAAAATTAGGTGTTTGGCAACAAATTAAAAAATACAAACCTTTGTAAAGAAAATATAACACATTGTCTTTATTCAGAATTGCAGTAATAAAATAAAAAACAATAAAAGTATTAAAAGGTGGCAAAATGAAAATAATATTTATTCCTGTAAATTCAAGCTGACACACACACCCACCCACCCCCGGTCTTTCAGGACCTTTAACTTTTTCCAAAGGAATAGTATTAAAACTTGGTAAAATGTCCATTGATGTGTGGATGCACTTTAGCAATATTTCACAACTGCATAATACATCATAAAAGTTCCAAAAGTCTGTCTTATTGCAATTACAACTTATTTCTTTACTACGCCCTTGTTTTTAATCCTACAAAGGTAACAAAATCTATAGACATTTCATCTTTCAACAGCACCATTTATTTTCAATCCACATTAAAGACAAATTGCTGTTATATTCTGAATTAAAATCTCACAAATTATCTAAACTTTAATTTGTAAATATTGTAAAATACTGTATTGTAAAATACTTTATTTGTATGGTAAAATACAATATTGCAAAATACTTTATTGCAAAAATACTTTCCCCCCCTGCTGTACTGTAATTTAAAACGTCTAAACTTTAAAGAATGATTTTAAAATGGTATCAAAGTCTTCCCATGAGCCATATTGTCCTTTGCAAACAATTATTCCTTGAGAGTGAAAAGGCACTATAGCCCTCCCTGATGCCAATCACAATTTTTTCACTTAAGTAATAATAAACACAAGTGCACCGTCTTCCAAATTCTCCCGCTCCGCTTTGCAAATGTCTGGCCTCTTGTTAGTTGCGCTGTCAACCTAGCCCCAGCTCCAGAAAGACGGAGAAATTAGCCGCTAGGAAGCTGATCGCTTCGCAATCCAGCCAATACAGTGGCAGAGGATGGGACTGCAAGTCCCCACTGGGTTAGGTTGCCTCTGTGTCGTGGTAGCGGCGGCTGGTTGCTAGAAGCTTTCTCTGCCCACCTCCTTCCTTGTCTCTGCCAGCAGGCGCTGATGCAGCAGCAGCAGCAGGGGATTTGGGGGCGGGAATTTCCCATCATGCCTTTGCCCGAGGAGTAGGGGGGTTGCTCTTGAGGTAAAGAGGAGAATGACCCTCAGAGCAGGGCCAGGCCACTGATAACAAAGCTGGGTGTAGAAAGTGGGGTGCAGTCGCGCTGCCGGCCCCTGTTTGGACGTGAATCTGGGGTAGGCAGAAAGGCTCCCCCCATCCAAGGTTAGGCCTCAGCTGCACCTTAAAGGGAAAGAGTCCTATCATCGTCTGGACGCCTTCTAGAGGGGGAGGAAAAAAAGAGGAAGGTTCTCACCTTGGATACCTGTTTCAGGTACGTGGGGAATCGAGAAGAGCACTAACGATCGCCCGATTTGTAATGCAGATGATAAACCTCACTTCCTTTTCTATCCTCTGAGTAGCGTTTTCAAGCTGCTGCATGTTGGTGTAGTCTCATTCCATAAATCCATGCCTAATGCTACATATCAGTTCAGGTCTTGTGAAGCCACAAAAAGTTGTTCCTTAAGATAGGAAGGGGGGGGGGGGCTCAAGATGCTTATATAACTAAGATGGTTATAACTGCTACCTTGAAATCGGGAGAGTCCTTAGGTGCTGTTTCCTTTCTTTTCTAAGGTGGAGAATTTTGCTGTAATAAGCAACTCTAGTCCAGTGCTGCAGGAAACTCAAGACAGGTAAGAGCTGCTTTCATTTTTGTCTGGTATCGCCTGTGGACTTGCTTCCCATTTACTTGCTACAGGACTTGTGTGGATATTACTGTTATGCTTCTGTGTTTAGCCTGATGCATGATGTCATTTTGTAGATGCATTTACTTAGGAGTGTGTGGTTTCCTAATTATGCCTGTTTTTATGTGACTTTTTGAATAGCCTCTGTTTTTGAAATATGTGAATGCTCATAAGGGGCATCTGTTCTCAACATCTCTATTGATAATATATGTTGGAGAGGGTCCATAGCTTAGTGATTGGGCATCTGCTTGCCATGCAGAGGTACCATTTTCAGCCTCCAGCATGCCATAGGTAATATGAACTATTTCAGCCTAAGATGCTAGAAAACTATTTCTAGTATTGCTAGTATGCGTTTGATAGACCAATGATCTTAGGATGCTTCGTGTGTTCATATATTCAAAGCTGAAGGGGGAAAAACTTGCTTCTGAGGTTGTAGAATCATCTGCACAACTAACAAGGGACTGGAGTCCAACCTCTTTGTGTGCTTTTGCGACACTTTCTGTTTATTTTTATTTTATTTTATTACATTTATACTGAAGTCAGGCTCAGGCCAATTTCTTCTTCAGTAAGCATACAACATATTCACTGGTATATCACAATGATTTCACTCCTAAGTAGGAAGTATCTCTATAAGCATAATGCATAAATGAGTGAAATCACTAAAATGTGATCACTGCACTTGCTACAAGGTCAGTGTGGTACCAGAAATTAGATTTGACTGCTGTGAGAAACTCCTTTGGATCTTAATTACTAGTCATTCTTGTACTCCAGTAGCAGGCCAGCACTCCTCCCAAAGATGCTCAAACTTCAGGTAAAGAGGCTCAAAAGACAGAAATTACTATAAAGAAGAAAAAGAATCTGCAGTTATGAATATTGTGTGCAATGAAATGCCTGCAGATTTTTTGAACGGTCTATAAACAGAGAAGTTTAAGGAGAAGCTCATTTTGCGGGTACATTTTTTTTATCCTCCGAGATTATTAGCATGTGCTCAGATTAGGGTTTCCATGGTCATTTGTCACATCACAGTGTCTGTGGGGTTGATACGATGTGCTTGAAACAGCCCCTCATCGATCCCTCATTTTGTATGAAAAGCTTATATGTCAAGAAGATGGCTTCTTCTAGGTGAGGCTATGTCAGAAACCTCAGCTTTAAAAGTCAGCAGTGATGGTACCAACATTATGGGGATTCGAGCCTCAGCATAATTTAACTGGGCCTGGTAGAATGTAAGATGGATCCCTTGAACTGTCTCATGAGTCATGAAAAATGTATTTTATTTTTGGAATGACATAAATAAATCCTACCACGGTAATATGAATTCAGTAGGCTGCGCCCTGATGTAATCGTTCCCCCAGGTACTTGGACCTCACTGACGGTAATTTTAACAGCACAAAATTATGTTCAGTAAGTGAAAAACATGATGTTGTTATATATGTGAGGAAATTTATACGTGGCTTTTCATTTTCCTTGTTCTGGGAAGTGACCCTAAAACCTAGCAAGCTCAGTCTGTAGTTCACAGTTTTCATTTTGTCTTAACTGAGGAGTCTATAGATGTGTAGTACTAACTGTATTTTTGTCTGATAAACCAGCTACGTGCTGCCTAGTTGCTGGTCTCACCCACCTCCCCCTCATTGCAGGTCATCAAGTAGCAGCTGGGCAAACACTTGTCAGGGATGCTCAAGTCTAGGCTGATCCTGCATTGAGCAGGGGATTGGACTAAACGGCCTGTATGGCCCCTTCCAACTCTATGATTTTGTGTTGTACCTAAACTGTATAATTTAGCTAAACTATATAATATGGAAGAGCACACAGAGTTTAGCCTTGTGGTCCCATGTGCTGTATTCTTTTGCGAAAGCGTGGACCTTCTATATCCTTTTGTCACGTGGGTTTTTCTGGCATTCTGTAGTTGTCAAATGGAAAAAGTTGGAGGAGGGGGCAGTGCAGCCCATCATGCTAGTTCAGTTGAACCATAAGGGGAATATTCTTGTAAAACCTGTTCAGCATGAGAAGATGAAAGGATCAGGGTCAAGTTAGAGGATGTGTTTGAGATGTGTGAATAGTTTTGTAACGTGTCTGTATTAATTGTGCTGCACCTCTAGAGGGCTTCCAGTTTCAATGGAGGATTGTCAAGAAAAGGTTACTTAACTGTCTATTCAGGATGATTGTTCTTTTCTCCCTGGAGAGAAAAAGACACACGCCTTCCTATCTGAGTATGGGCAATTTTTGTTTGAGTAAAAAGGGTTAAATGGCTCTTTCCCATTGCTGTTCCAATCACAGTCTCTGTTACTTTTTTTAGTTTAAAAAAGAAAATGTCACACAAATGTCCATGTGTTTTCTTTGTATAAATGTGGGGGCGTTTTTACAAGAAGTGCAGAGTGCTACCATCTACACTGTGGTGTAGTGGTTAAGACCGATGGATTCTTATCTGGAAAACCGGGCTTGATTCCCCACTCTTCCACATGACTTTTATCTGGTGAACTGAATTTGTTTTCCTTCTCCTGTATAAGAATCCTGCTGGGTGACTTTGGGCTAGTCACAGTTCTTGGGAACTCTCTCAGCCCCACCTACCTCACAAGATGTCTGTTGTGGGGAGAGGAAGGGAAAAAGGAGTTTGTAAGCCAGCTTGAGACTTCTTAGAGGCTTGGTATGAATCCAAACTCTTCTTCTTCATGTGTTCTTCTTATATGTTCTTCTGAGAAAAGAACCTACTGCCTGCACTGGTTGCCACTTGAATTCCAGATTGTTTTCAAGGTTTCGGTACTACCTATAAGGCCTTAAGCAGTCTGGGACCATCATACCTGTGGGACTACATCTCCCCATACTGCCCATGGACGACTCTCCAGTCCTCTGAAAACAATCTTCTGGTGATCCTTGGCCCCAAAGAAAAGGCTGGCTCCCCCCAGAGCCAGGGCTGTTACGACTTAACTCCTATATGGTGAAATGCACTGCCTTCTGATGTTCAAGCTCTGTGGGATATTGCAACATTCCGCAGAACTTGCAGAACTGAACTATTCCATCAGGCATACAATTGAAGCCGAGATAAAATTGTGTGAAATCTGTCGGCCCCAATATTTACTCTCCTCCTATACCCAAATAAGAGCTGTGAAATTGAGTAGCCGGGACTTACATGGGCAAATGATTTACGTAGGTTTAAATCACAATCAGTTTTTTTAAAATGGTATGTTTTAAATTGTTTGTACTAAGTATTTTTAAGTAATTACTTAACATGCCCTGTTTCCCCAAAAATAAGACATCCCCTGAAAATAAGACATAGTAGAGGTTTTGCTGAAGTGCTAAATATAAAGCATCCCCCGAAAGCAAGATGTAGCAAAGTTTTTGTTTGGAAGCATGCCTGTAGAACAGAACACCAGAGCATGCAACTGTGGAGCGGAAAAATAAGACATCCCCTGAAAATAAGACATACCGCATCTTTGGGAGCAAAAATTAATAAAAGACAATGTCTTATTTTCGGGGAAACACGGTATATGTTAGCTGCCCTGAGCCCAGCTAAGGATGGGGAGGGAGGGCTATTGAAATAACTCTAGAATTCATTTTTGTTGGCCTTTCTCTTTTTCCCTCCATCCTGATGGGGGCAGCTTATTTCTTCCAGTCACAAGGGACTGAGAAACAGAGGTGTCTGGTAATGACTCACTGAAGAAGTGGGACCAAACTTTATTCTCATGATGTTCACTGAACCATAGCAGCTGCAGAGGAAAAACAAATATTTTCTTGCAACTAGTCCTCCAGGTGTTGATCAAGGCCTCCTTGGAATTAATCAAAATATGTTTAGTACTAAGGGTCTGCAGTCCTAGCACAATACCCAATTCCATATCTGCATTTCCTACAAAGGTCTAATTTGGTTTGTTGGACTTTTCTGCCTAAACTTCTGCTCAGTGATGTAACCAAAACTGCCTCAGCACACCTCCTGGAGTCTTCGCCTATTTTCCTTATTTGGAAGTATTTCTGAGACCCAGAGCTGCTCACTTCAGCCAGTCGGTTGACTCACCTGGCCTCTTCCCTGCTCTCCAAGCCTGTAAAGAATCTTCTGTTTCAAACTCCTGCTCTATAGCTGGAGCCAGTTTCTGTCCCCAAATGGAGCCAGAATCCTGGCAAAGGGTGGTAGACCTGCCTAGGACTCCATCTTCCCCAAATACCCCATCGCGTGTTTCTTTTCTGCTTTCCCCTGTGTGGATGTAACTTTTTGCTTGTTTGCTTCCTGAATGCCTAGACTCCACTTTGGTTTAGACCTCTGTTTGGAATCAACAGGAGTTGGGTAATTATAAGCCCCAGTTTCACCCTCTCCTCTTCCCTTTTTGGCCTCTTGCCTCACCCTTCATGAATGAAACACATTTCACAGAGTGTTTTTGGCCTTTTAGAATATTTGCCTCTTAACATGTGTGTTTCTGGGCATTCTGTTGTATGATCCCTAGTCTCATGACTGCTTGAGTTGCCTAATTATTTCCCTCAATAAACTGTCTCTGATTTTGCCATTCCCAGATTCTCAGCATTTCTCCAAATTCATAAGGGGTTTGGAACTTTGTTGGTATGTATCTTTATTGCTTGCATGCCTCACAGCCAAGACTGGGTGCATTTTTAAGGAAGGAGGTAGAATGTAAAACAACAGCTTCCTTGGCACAACAGTGAGAGTGGACAAGAGTTTGGATTTAAGTTGGAAAATGGAGCACATTCACACAGACGTACATTTCCCTGTACCATATATGGTAACAACAGCTGTTACTAATTTGTTGCACATAATCCAGATGACATTCACCCAGCAAATGCTTCTGCTTTGAAAGAACTGCTGTTTTGAACTACTTATATTATTAAAGCAAATCACTTGCAAATGTCATTTTTTCTCTCCCACAAATGTATCTGCTGCAGTTGAGCTTGTTGTATGGAATGTGGTTGTGGGTCAACAAACATCTGTTGGTTGTTGTCTGTGATATCAGTGGAGGCCAGGGATGGATATTCCCCACGGATGTTACCCCTATTCCCTGGCACCTCTTTATCATAAAGCAAGAAATGTGGGAAGCATTTTCTGGGCCCAACCTAAGGAAAGAACACTGACCTGTAGAATGGTTCCTCTTTGATTAGACTAATCAAGAATCTAGAAAGTTGAGTCATGTTCGTATTGTAGCCTTTTCTGACAATGAAATCTTTCACCAAGGTCTTCTGACTTCATTCCATGTATCAAAAATAACTATCATGGAGTCAGCAAGTGCTAGTGCCTCCATCTTAGTTCCTTCAAAAAGTTAGATGCAAGCTTTCCTACAGTAAAAACAAAACATCCTTATTTTTAAATGGAATTTGCCCAGCTTTAGCTTCCAAGTCATCATGCCTTCACGATGGTCAACTATTGAACTCTTTTGGAGAGTCAGTTTTCAAATTTCTCTTTTATAGTCTACAAGATGCACAGGGATAGCTAACATACCCTGATACTTAACAGCAAGTTAAAAATCATAACCTTAAACATAAAAAACAGATACAGATTACATTATGGAAATGTGATTTGATTTGTTAATGAATCCAATGTTATTTATTGCAGTGAACTCTAGTGAACATCAGTAAACTACACGCAATGACCTATTTGAGATAGTACTATCATGTTAACTCAGTATTTTGATCAAATATAACATTAATCAATAGTAGAGCAGCAAGAAAGAGATAGGAATTGTGGGATATTCATGGTCCAACAAGGGGATGGATTCCATGGACAAGAATAGCATGTTACAAGCAGAGACCAGTGAGATTCATAGGGGGAGGTTCCATTTTTTTGTCCCTCCCCCTTTCTAGACCACCCATTTGTCTCCATTCATACAAAGAGCATCTGCCTGCCTGGCAAATGCGATGGTGGCTACAGTTATCCCCTTTCCCCCCCACTCACCCAAAGCTTCCCAAGGGGGACCTGCAGAGGCAGGAGGACCCCAACTGATCACTCACTAACCAGCCTCCCTGCTGCAGCACCATCGCTACTATCCTTGCCTGTCTGGTTGATGTGGTGGGTGGGGTGAGGGATCCTGCTCTGCTTCCCCTCCCCTCTGAAGTGGGGAGATGAAGGGGCGGGGGGCAGATCCTAGTCCTCTACTGCCCATCTGCTGTGCTGTTGCCTCAGGAGAAGGGATTGGCAGCAGCTATCGCTGCTCCTACTTGTCAGGCAGAAGCAGCAGTGGCTTCTCCTTTATTGCCTTCTGCCAACTTGCAGTGGAGAAGCAGCGGTGGAAGGGTTATCATTGGTGGCAGCGCCTGATTGACCTGCTACCCCAGCTTGGTCCAGTTGCATGGACTGAGCAGCAGCTGGCTGCTGGCCCTCCTCCCCTTCCTACTCAAGTGAAGTGCATGTTGCCTGTGCAAATGTAGACAACATCCCACTCTTGAGAGGGGTAAACCCTGTGGTTTTTTGTTTTCACATTTTTCTTCAAACCTGAGATAGTATCCCGTGGGCTTGTATTACTATTATTCTTGTCTGTCCCTGGCCCTATTCTCTGCATCTTTCAATCCACCCAAGGGCCAGGTGAATAATTAGGTAAAGGATGAAAAATGAAAAGATTGCTGGGCCCTATTCTCTGCATCTTTTTGGGCCTCATGATCTCAGGGAAACGTTAGTGGATATCTTCCTTTCGTCTTCTTTTCATGATTTTTTTTTGAACCACAAAGACTAGATTTCAATAAGTTAGAATCCTTATGAATCTAGTGGTGGCCCCAGAACTATGCTAAAGTTTCTTCAGAGTTGAGGAATATACAATACACTAGAATCACTTACTGTGTTATTCATTGTATCTCTTTCCCCGATGTCTCTACAGCTTCTTGCCTTCCAACTCATCATGAAGAGTGGCCGTGGCAGCAGTTCCTCCTTTCAGCGTACGAGTTCGAATGGCGTTGATCTTAGCCTTACAGGTCTACCTATGCAAGTGCTCCAACGTCCAAGCAGTGCCTCTCCAGGCAAGCACATTGCTCGCTCCATTTCCGTCATCACAGAGAACAAGCCAAAGCGGAATATCTTAGTGAGTATTTGCAGGGGGTGGGTGTAGGTGGAAGGCTTGTTTTCCTGTGTACTTTATGTAGTTTTGTTTTTTCCCTCATAAATATTTTTGATTTAAGAATAGCATTTAACTTTTATTTTATGTATTTATTTATATTTGTATTTATACCCCGCCCTTCCCCGAGAGGCTCAGAGCGGCAAACAATAATATTTAAACAATAAAATCTTGGTATGCTGTGTTGAATGTGGCCTATCACTGTTTTGAATAAGGTCTATTTGGTAACCAGTTCTGTATCTTATTGTTCTCTTCTGTCAATTAGGAAGATGCAGGGTGTGGCTCCTCTAGAGCTATGAACAATTTACGAAGATCCAACAGCACAACTCAGGTTAATCAGCAAGTGAATGGTGCCTTCAAGTGAGTCTTACATCATTTTTTTCCTGAAAAGCCGGGAAACCTGCATTAGTGCCTTGAATCTTTCAGAGCCTGTTTGGTTCACGATTCTCTTTCGGGGCCCTTACCGGAAATATTCCTGAGGCCTTCCTCCGTGCTCTGGAAACCTCAGCCTAGTCTGTGGGATGAATGGGTTCTACTGTCTTGCACTATAGTTTGAACAGATGCTTCCTGGAAACTGTCCAAGAAATGCGGTCCTCCGTAAATCTTGATTAATTCTTTTTGCTTCTCAGCAGCGTGGAACAGCATGAAGACTTTTTGACTTTATTTGACACCAGCTCAGGTGGAAGAAAGAAATTGGCGAGTTTGAGCAAAGTTTCTCCAGAAAAAAAAACCACATGGAATATTCTGGTAAGGGCTTTTCAGGAAGGGTACAGTAAAAGGAACTGTTAGGATCGGTACTAGTACTAAGCAGAAGCTTATCTGGTGGACCAGATGTGTTTCCACATTCCTGCATTCCTGCTGGGTGACCTTGGGCTAGTCATGATTCTTCAGAACTCTCTCAGCCCCACCGATCTCACAAAGTGTCTGTTGTGGGGAGAGGAAAGGAAAGGAGCTTGTAAGCCACATTGAGTCCCCTTACAGGAGAGAAAGGTGGGGTATAAATCCAAACTCCTTCTCCTCCTCCTCTTCTTCTCCTCCTCCTCCATTTAGTTCTTCTAATCCTAAGGAGGACAACTCCATGAATATATTTGAGGTCTTTTCAGTTTTATACCATAAGTACACAGCTCTTACTCCGTCTTGTTCTTACTTAATTAGTGATTCATGAACTCCTTACATCTTGAATTGTAATTGGCTTATTAATGGAGTAGTATTTGTGAACACTTGAAAAAAGTTAACTTTTTCTCAAGGATTATAAAGTGACTTACTTTTGCACATGTGTTTTCTTACATAGTCTTCTGTATGCATCACTATCTATTGGGTGAAGGGTGTCACAGCTCAGTAGCAGGGCACAGGTCCAGTCCCTGGAAGTTAAGAAGTTCTCAGGCAAAAGGTATTGGAAAAGACATTGCCTGCCAGGACCTTAAGATCCACTGGCACCATTAACAGAACTGAACAAGACGGGCCAATGACCTGATTTAAGGCAGCTCATAAAATATTCAACCTGGGATTGGCATTGGAGGCCTTTGACTTTTGTGCCCTCCCCTTTTGAAGTAAGGCAGGTGTCAGCCAGAGATAGGCCTTTCAGTGGTGCAGTGCCCACCCCACAGTAGTTTCTCAGGCATCTAGCCTGTTAAGTTTTAGGTGCCAGGTGAAAATATTTTTAATTGCTGAAACATTCATTTACTTGCTTTGTAATGTTGTATAATGCATAGAGAGGTTTATTAGTTGCCTTGTGATGAGTTTTTATAATATTTTTATCTTGGTGGTGGTGACTTTATTCCCTACTTCGGAATTCTTTTGTGTGGATCAAGTTTTAATAGCATTTTCTATCCTGATGTCTCCACCCTCCTGCTTATACTTTTGCTTATGGTCATTTCATTATAGTGTCTTCATGTTCTGGTTTTTGCTATTTTAAACTGTTTTGTGCATTGTTTGAGAATGGGGCTAATAAAGTAAGATTTGGAATCATAGTGAAAGGCAGAATATTGCTCGGGCAACTGTACAGTGTGTTTCATTTTACGTCTGTCATTCATCATGACACCCTGTCCATGGTTGGCTGGTTGCACATATTCCTTATTTGTCAAGAAAGGATGAGTCATATTTAGCCGATACCTTGGTGTGCATGTGAATCTGGGTACTGTATTGGTCAATAAGTCACATTCCCAATAACCCTTGCAGAAGTCAATTTCAAGAAGCTGAGCAGTTTCATCCAATTCTGAGCATGATCCAATAGCAATTACTAGTCTTGGCTGGTGAGACTCATGAATGCTGACTTGGCAGGTGTCAGCAGTGTACATGAGCTTGAAATGCAGTTTTAAAATTGTGAATGAAGTAATAATTTCAGAGGAAGGATGACTGACTTGTAATAAAATTGAGAATGATGAGCGGAGGAAATCAGTGTTATGAGCCCATTTGTTTTTATACCTCGTAGCTTTCCTCGCAAAGGATCCAAAACTCTTTCCCCCAGTTAATATCTGTGGTGGATACATTTGTTCTCTCACAACATTCAAACAGCATTCTTTCACTGGAAAACATACACATCCCCTTAGCAGCTACGCTTTTGCAGTAGTGAATAGAACATGGTTGTGTGAGCATTTTGGGCAACTGGTGCCCAGTCCTCTTCTGCAGCACAGGGACAGGCATCTTTCCATTTAAAATAGTGCGATGGTTACTGCCATCCCTCATTCATATTGTCAGGATGTGCGCTGGATTGGATCTAATGCTAATACAGCTACTGACCTGCTGTCGTCCGGAAACGCCCCTGGTCTGTATCTAAGCAGATTTTCCTCCAAAGCAGATCTAAGTCTAGATTAGAAATTTGAGTTCCATAAAAGAGTGGGATGGGGAGGATGGGGAGTATTGCCCCGCTACTCCTCTTGCACTGTGCACTGTGCACTGGCCCTGCTCACTCACAGTGAGATGTTTAGACTAGCAATATTTGACACAGTGGTTAACTTGGTCCTTGTTTAGCTTGTGAAGGTTATGCATGCAAAAATACCTCCAGCACTAATTCTTGGTTGAGAAATGCCTCTAGCTCTACCCACACAGTTCCAGTGTAGCATGCTGCATTGCCATCCTTTTTGGAAAGTGTTGGTCTCCAACAGGCATTGGCATGTTATATGGGATCAATTTGCATCAGCTTACATCTAGTGAAAATCATGGAAGGACTGGTGTGGATTGTGTGTTGAAATAAAGGCCCTTGTTAAAGTTTCTGGATGCATGTTATTGTATTCAATGGCCTTGGGTTCTTCTCATGCTTATTTCTGGTTACACTGGGCAGGACGAGCAGCCTAGAACCTTTCCTGTTCAGTCCGGCTCCAAGGAGACCCCTGCAAGCATGAGGAAGAAAGAAATGTGTGTGCCGCTTGCAGCCAACTTCACTGCCAATAACAGGTTAGAAAGGCATATTGGTTTCTGATGTTTCACATTGAAAAATACCCTTAGGTTTGACTGATAGGTGCTCTGCCAGTACTATTGCTGGAATAGCTGAAGATATTGCCACATTTATGAAAAGGACCTATAGCCTTATGAGAGCTTCAGATTGAATAGAGTTGATCCAAGACAGACTTCTTTATCTTATATGTCTGTGTGGGAGGAGTTTGCAACAAAGAGTTGTACCCAGCATTTCCTCTGCTCAGTGCCACACATGTATATCCCTAACTTTGTCTCCTGCCCATAGAATTGGGGAGAGCAGCAGCAAAGGAATCTGAGTTAAAGTATAAGGACCAAGAGAGATGTGCAAGCAGCATGTATCTTACCTTTCTGGGTATCAGTCTGACACAGGAAATTAGAAATTTGCTGATTGCACTGACCTATGGCAGGAGAAATAGAACATGTCATTCATTCAAGCTTAACATTTATCCAAAACTTTCAGCAGTGGGGGGTATTGCATTGCTTTATGAGAAATCTAGGCTCACTAGCTGACTACTATATATTGCTAAAACTTCTTTCCTAGTTCTTTTCTATATGTTTGTTTTGGCCACGGACATCAATCCTCCCGTCTTTTAGTGACTACAGAACACAACTTTCATCCGTCATGTAGCAGGCCTCTGTATGTTTGCAAAAAGTGTTTCGTTAGGCTAAGCCCACCCAATTGCCCTATTTGTGGTTTTTCTGTTCCGCACTATGGCTGATTTCCCACAGCTGGTGTTCGTCGGCCTCGCCCTGCTCTGGCGTGAAAAGTCTCACCAGAAGTGCTATTGAAGAAGCATGAGCGGAGCAAGTGTTGGGACAAGAAATCTTGCCCGAGTGCCTCCTCTCTCAGTGCTCCACAAACAGGAAGCGCATGGGGGCAAGATTTCTTGCCCCGACGCGGTTCCTGTTGCACCATGCGCCAGAACACCAGTGGGTAATGGGCCTATGGATGTCAAGTCTTAGAGGAGGTGCATAGTCTTTTAAAAGCACCATTGCACTGAGAGAGAATGCAACCACTGTGGTTTTTGCTTTTTTTTTTTCACCTGCTGCGGGAAGTGCGCTTTTGCTCCGTGAGAAGCAGAAGAGAAGAGTAGATAAAGGGATGAAGGGAGCAGCAGGACAGGAAAAGATAGGTCGACTCCTCAGCCTTCTTTCCATTCATCCTCCTCATCTCCTTTGCCAGGGTGGTCTTCTGCTGGGAAGAATGCTTTCCCCTTCTGCTAGGTACTTTCCAGCTCCTTGAAAGACACTGGTTTTGTACTAGTGGAAGTGCCTAGCACCTGTGGAAAGTGCTCTCTGTTGCAAAGGACTGCCTCTGCAATGTCTGAAAAGGAGTGCAAATGGAAAGAAGGCATATGATCCAAGCCAGTGTATCTGTATCTTTATTGGTTGCTTTGTAACTTTTAAAAGGGTAGTCAAAATCCTTGGGAGATGACCTGGCTAGCCTGTTTTAAACTCTTCATCTTCATGCCCTTTGCTGTCTACAGAATCACATAAAAGTAATCGATGCTTTCCTTAACGGTTTGTGCATCAAGTCTATTCATGATGATGAGACAGGAGAGTCCATTAGATAGTATATTCCAGGGCTAGGCTTTACCTGTTAATGAGAGGATGTCCTAGTTGGTAACGCTTTGAGTAATTGTCTTCTTAGATGGAATATTCGGGGGAAAATATTGAGGGGGAAATTGCTAACATTGTCTTTCTCTTCTGTGAGGAGTAACAAAGGTGCCATGGGCAACTGTGTCACTACCATGGTACATAACAACTACTCCACTGCAGACAAGACCCCTGCACCCAAGAGCTCCAACCAGGCCACAACATCGCTGAAGTAAGTCCTTGGATATATCTGTTAAAATTATCCTTTCAGTGGATCCTTGAACTGGGGAGGGACTAGGAGGCCTGATTGTAACAGCTTGTCCTACATTTCCAGTACAAGCAAATGTATGGATCAGAGAAGGTTTGAAGAAGGAAGACTATCTGGCCATGAGGAAAGTGGGAAGAATGAATATTCACCTTCAGTGTCCTGAATGAGCACATACAGGTCTTGAATAGCAGCAATAACAACACAAAGAAAACGAGACGAATTTCTGAGGGTGGCAAAGGAGTTCTGTGACTGAAACTCCAGATGTGTCTCTATCTTAAAAAAACTGGAAATCCATATCCCCCACACACATGCAGCTGCTTTTTAGTATCAGAAGGCATGGTGGGAGGAGTTCCAGTACTGTATGCTTGCTGTTTTAAAGTTTCATTTGTATGTTTTGTCAAAGGCTTTCATGGCCAGAGTTACCTGGCTGTTGTGGGTTTTTCAGGCTGTATGACTGTGCCACGTCTTTGGCCAGCATCTTCAGAATCATCCAACAGTAAGATATATTTCTCTCTGTGGCAGTGAAGATACCAGTCCCCGATACAGGCAAAATGTTAGGAGCTAAAACTAGCAGACTGTGGCCACGTAATCCGAAAAACCCACACAGCCAGTTTCATTTGATCTAAGTCAGTTAGATGTGTGCAAAAGGGAGCTTCCTTTACCTTATGTTAAATGTTCATTTTCTTTCTGTTATCTCTAGCTCAGGGCAAACATAAATGTAGATGAGAACATAAGAGCACTTTTAATAACTTGGTGGCCAGTAAGTTGTGCTGTGTGACCTGGGTGTTCCTGCTTCCAAAATTTTATTACCCTAGCTCAGGGGTCTGCAACCTGTGGCTCTCTAGATGTTCATGGACTACAAATCCCATCAGCCCCTGCCAGCTTAGCCAATTGGCCATGTTGGCAGGGGCTGATGGGAATTGTAGTCCATGAACATCTGGAGAGCCACAGGTTGCAGACCCCTGCTCTAGCAATTTGTGTTTATGTCAGGGGGGGCTCAGTAGTTGTAAAATGATACTTTTTTTCCTTCCGCAAATGGAAAAGTGTTGTGAAAATGGGCAAAGAGCGGTTTCTTTTTCAGTGTGTTGTGCTGTATCTCACAATCTGGAAAACTGGCAGATCGTTCCATTGTGATTTTCCTGCTGTAACATGTGATAACGTGTGTTTACTGGAGGTCCATTATGAGGCTTCTGACCGGAATCTTATTTCCCTTCCTTAGCAACATTATCAAAGCCACCACCAATGAAGACACAGAGAGCAGCAGCTATATGAAGTCCCAGAAGAACTTTTCCAGCAGTAACATCTTGGCTCGGAACAATAACACCAGCAGTAGCCTCCCCCTCAGGAGACAGGAAGTGTCAGAGGAGGAGGCCGAACGGTAAGCATGAAAGCCGGACTGGTACGGGAAGAGAGAACAGGAGGAAAGGGTGGCAGATTCGGTAGACCTGTTAAGAGGAAGCCACACAGTAGCTCAGAAGGAGATATAGTGCATAGCTTGGTGGCAGTTTAACTGGTGTGGCTGTGGCTGTTTCCAATTAATAGGTCAGATCTTTCGAAAGATTTCTGAAGTGCTATTTGTGAACAGAAGGTATGGCCTGGGATTTCAGGGGTCTCCCATTCTGGATGGGGTTGCATTCCCCTTGAAGGAACAGGTCCGTAGTCTAGTGTAACAGGGTTTTGAACTCAGACTCCCTTTTTGGAGTCTGCCTCACTCCAACTCTCCCCCAGAGAAATAAAATAAGGAACCTCTGACAAAAAATGGAGGGGAAACTCTGTATGAGAGAGTGTTGGCCCATATGCTGACAGACACCTCTCTTTGTAGGCACACTGAAAAAAAGTAGACTGGAACTTCGGGTAACGTGAAACAAAATTTGTAAAGTTTATTTTACTAGAAATGAAGGCTTCTCAGTTGACTTGAGAGGTTTTAAATGCTTGTTGATTACGGAAAGTAAAGAGCTTCTACTTGCGAGGTTACTCAGTCAGTTACAATAAAGTTTTCCGTTAGGTCACACGCAGGTGGCCAATATATTTCTTCTCTCAAAGAGGTTCTGGTTCTTAAGCTTTCTCCTACACACAGGTTCTAATTTACTTCAGCTTTCTCTCACAGAGGTTTCAGCTTTTAGTTGTTACACACACGGACACTAGATTCTCTCTGATCCACACCCTTTCTAGTTCACACAATCACCCAAGTCTTAAGACTGGAAGGACTCTGGCTCAACACTCGCCACCTTCCCTTGCAGTCCCCTGGAAAGGCCTAACTGCCCCCTCTATGGACTGGTCTTCTCCTGACTGGGCTTTGAACTGGGGTTGGACAGACACTAGTCTGGACAGCCAAGCTGCCAAGCACCTGAGTGGCGGATTCACCTTCCACCAAGCCCAGGGCTTTCCCTCACACTCTATCAAGCCTCCTCAGCCTGACTAGAGCAATCTGACTTCTTGTCAGCACACACAAGCAGCGGCAGATCTCCCTTCCTGATCTGCTCTTTCTGCTTTGGATCCTGATCCAAGCACGAACCAAGGAAAAAGAACCCTCAGCACTCCAGCTGCCCCCTTTTCTTCTCCCTGGCAATTTCCTCCAGCCAATCAGGACTGGGCAGGACTTAACTCTTTCAGGGCAGTCTCTCACTGGAAACCATCTTCCCAAATATGGGCATTTGTCAAAGTCTAGCAGTGTCAATGGACTGGTCCTACTGGTGGATAAACAGGTGACACCTGTGGCCAGGAATGTTTCTTCCTTTTCTTTGATTGGTTAGCCAGCTGTGACCTTTCCTAGGCAGAAGAGATCTGGCCACTGTGGTGCGTGCTTTGGTTACACTTAGACTAAATTACTGCAATGCGCTCTACATAGGGCTGCCCTTGAGAAGTTTGGAAACGTCAGTTGGTGAAGAATGATGCCTAAAGGATGGTGATGAAGGAGGAGGTCACAGGAACTATAGCACTCCAGTCTTGGCTCATCCACACTGGCTCAAAATTTGTTTTCTGATAGAATTCATGGTGTTAGTGTTGATATTTAAAGCCCTACATACCTGTGCCTTTATGAACCTGCTAGACCTCTACAGTCATCTTCAGAGACCCTGCTTCGGGTGCCCCTACCTTCTGAGACTTGGCGGGTGGCAGCCTGAGAGGGGGCCTTCTCAGTCATGGCATCAAAACCTTGGAATTCTCCCCCCAGGGAAATTTCTCTGGCCCTTCTTTGTCTTCCACTATCATTGAAGACGTTTTGTTTTCTTGGGAGTTCACCCAGTGAATAACTCCCTGAATAATGTTTTATTGTTTTTATGCCTTTTTATGTATTTTAAGCTCTGCTGTTCATTGTTTTAATGATGTGTGTGTTTGGTTGGTTTTAATGGTTTTAAAATGTGTTTTAATTATATATAAATTTGCTAGCTGCTTAGATGGCCCTTGTGAGGGCAGAAAGACAGAATGCACATTTAGTAACTATGGTAACAATGATTCCTGTAAAATAGCACTGATTAACTCCAGATAAGTTCCTGGTCACAGGAATAGACCCCTTTGGAATGCCTAAATCAGTGGTTGCGAACCTTTGGCACTCCAGGTGTTATGGACTACAATTCCCATCAGCCGATGGGAATTGTAGTCCATAACACCTGGAGTGCCAAAGGTTCGCTACCACGGGCCTAAGTTGTTTGCGTGCTGTAATCCACGTTTGGTAGAAGCCAAGAAGAAATAGACATAGCAATCAAGTGGGCAAGGCCAGTTCTTAGAGTGTGGCACCCCTTTAGGGCAGAGCCTGCTTGTTACTTCTGGAACCTTTTCCTACCTTTTTAGGTTCATTAACCAGGTCAACTTGGCTGCTGTGACCATCCAGCGCTGGTACAGAAGGCACTCGCAAAGGCACAAGGAAGGCATGACCCAGCTCGGGCGCTTACTAACTTCTAAAAGAGAGGTCTCCTTTGCATATTTATTTATCTATTTATGTCATTTCTAGTCTGCCTTTCTCATAGGGACTGATAAATGGATTACACATAGTGAATCAGTGTAGTCAGCCAAATGGGACATTCCAGAAACATTGCATTAAGATTGTAGAAGTCTGGGGGAAAAAACAGAAGGGACTGATGCATAGCATAAATATTAACAGGACACATCAAGTGGTGCAAAAATTACATAAGAGGATCATACATACAGTAAACTATACATAGCAGTATACACAGACCCTAATCTTATCGGTATTTTATTTTTATTTATTTATCATTATACTTCATTAACCGCTCAACCCCCAGAGGGCTCTGAGTGGTGTATAGGGCCCATAAACAAGGCTGATAAAACAATAAATATAAACATTAATATTAATATTAAAACCCTTAAATTTCCATAGCAGCATCTACATAAAATTGAATTGAAGGTTCATTATTTACTTATTCATTTATGGCATCCGATCCCAAGGCTGGGAGGGGGCCAGCAGTGCCAAAGATGATGGACTACAGTACCGGCAATGATGGTGCAAATACAAAGCAGGGGCGTCAAGAGGGTGCAGGGGCTTTACAAAGCCTCCTGTGTATTCCTGTCATGTGGAAAACAAGGGAAACACATTATTTCTATCCCACAGAAGGACATAACCTTCTTATCCTGCCAGCAGAGTGTTATGGAGTCTTGAGGGCTTGGTAAGGATTTGTAGCTTATACAGCCAGCTGCTGAAGGTTGAAGCGAAGTAGACATTGCTAAGTTTGAGGGGCTGAATGAGCCAGACACAGTTTTTCAGGATTATTCCCAGTAATCAGATCACGTTGACCTGTCTGGTGGCATGTCCGTAAAACAGTCCCTCCTAGCCTGTCCCTGACATTTGTTCTTCAGAAGCAATAACCTTTTATTGCACCATCCATTTCCAGACTAAACAAAAGGGCTTCTCTTCTGAAGGTTACCCGGGACTGTGTATTTTTGTACTGGATGTCCCCTTTAAAAAAGAAACCCAAATGAATTATGCAAATGTACAGATGCATGGGCATTTGTTTTTATTACATCCCTCGTTATGTTCCTTGAGGTAATTTTCAAAGTGTATGCAGTTGTTTGGTGAGAAGTAGAAAGTATGAATATTGGTCGAGGGTGGAATACAAGGAAAGATGTGAAAAGGGCAGGAAGAATCAGTGTGCAGGGCCCCAATGCCTGCCTCCTCCATGCTAAATCTTCCTGGGTCTGCTCACCCCATCTCCAGTGTCTACAGTTTTACCAGATATAGTTTTTCTTCACAGCTTTGGAGAAAGGAGTTTTCAAACAAACACACAAACTCCTAATTCATAGATATTTACTATCCTCCCTTATGCGGAACTGAATCTTGGGACAGTTCTAAAAGAATATTTTTGGGTGCAGCAGTGGCGTAGGAGGTTAAGAGCTCGTGTATCTAATCTGGAGGAACCGGGTTTGATTCCCAGCTCTGCCACCTGAGCTGTGGAGGCTTATCTGGGGAATTCAGATTAGCCTGTACACTCCCACACACGCCAGCTGGGTGACCTTGGGCTAGTCACAGCTTTTCGGAGCTCTCTCAGCCCCACCTACCTCACAGGGTGTTTGTTGTGAGGGGGGAAGGGCAAGGAGATTGTAAGCCCCTTTGAGTCTCCTGCAGGAGAGAAAGGGGGGATATAAATCCAAACTTCTCCTCCTCCTCCTCTTCTTCTTCTTCTTCATATATTAATTTTTTGGGTCAAAGCTGAAAATAGTCTCAGCCTCAGTTGGAGTCAGAGTTCATGCAAGAGTGCTGCAGTGTCTTTGTTCTTCTTTGTCCTACAGTAGCAGAGCTATGAATCTGTTAATTGTCTTGCATGTGAAATGATCACAGGTATATCATCTGGAAGTTCTTAATATTTATTTACCCAATATTTATTTACTTGTTCTTACTTAATATTTATTTACTTGCTCTGCCCTGGAAGATCACTGGGTGGCCTCGAGCCAGTCGGAGAGGAGAAGGATGTATGCACTTTGGGTCCCCATTGGGGAGAAAGGTGGAATATCAATAAAGTAAATACATTAATACCAATCGCTGGAAAGGGGGGCAGAGGAGCAGCATAGCTGTTCAATTTTAGGTCATTGGCTTTAATAAAACCAGATGATAGATCGTTAGGGATACTGTCCAGCAATCATGATCCCATTGTTGGTGTTTCTTGACAACAGAAATCAGGATATGATTGACTAAAGTAATTTAAAAATATCCTTATAAGTTAGGACAGGGGTCCTCAACCTTTTTGAGCCTGTGCGGAGCTTTAGAATTCTGACGCAGCATGTCAGGCACAGCCTCAGGCAGCTGCGGCAGGAGATGGAGCCAGCCACAAAATGGCTTCCCCACAGTGAAAGTTCTCGTGCAGTAGTCAGAGCTGCTGCCAAAGCAGTGTTTTTAAAAATCTGCACAACCAGCCAGAACTCTTGCTGGGCGAAAGCCCTACTTGGCCATACCCACTTTTAAAAAACACTTTACAGGCACCAAGAACGGTTTTGGCATGTTCCACGGTGCCCATGGGCACTGTGTTAGGAACCCCTGAGCTGTAATCTCTGGAGGTAACTAACAGATTTGATTAGCCAGGTGGGGCAAACAGCCAGCTGCACTTGGCACTGAAGAGAATGCTGCTAATTTGGACTGATCCATACTGTTGTATATCGCTTAAGGAACGGCAGCAGCAACTCACAGAGGAAGGCAACATCTTGAATTTGCAACAGAGGCGGGATGAGGAGAGGAGGAAGATTCGAGAGGAGAAGGCACGCCTGGCCAGGAAAGCTGCCATCCAGGTAGTTTCGTTATGAGATTGGCGCATTAGGGAAGGTGTCACTGGGTTGTTATGCTCAATTAAAAGTTAGGCCGAGTATGTTTACCGGTGTTTCAGTTGGAGGGGCATGTGAAAGAGAGCAGAGCTTTCACACCCAATTACTTGTTCTAGGAACTGCAGCAGAAACGGGCCCAAAAAGTCTTGGATACGCAACGCTTGGTTGAGGAGGAGCTAGCGATTATGAAGGAAAGCAAGAAAGGAGGAAGAAGAAAGCCGGGAAAGGCTGGCTCTGTGAAAAACAGCAGCCCTGCCAACAGCATCATCAAAGCCAACAATGCAGGTGAGAAGTACTGACAGACCTGGGAAAACGTAGGTCCAGATGCCCCCAGAACGTCCCTGTTGTCCCTGCCCTGTGCACTAATGTGGACCTTGGTTGTGGTGAGTTTTCCAGGCTGTGTGGCCATGGTCTGGTGGATCTTGTTCCTAACTTTTCGCTTGCATCTGTAGCTGGCATCCTCAGAGGTGTATCACAGAGAGAAGTCTGTTATACACTGTGTCTGTTATACACCTCTGAAGATGCCAGCCACAGATGCAAGTGAAATGTTAGGAACAAGATCCACCAGACCACGGCCACACAGCCCGGAAAACCCACCACAACCAGTTGAATCCGGCTGTGAAAGCCTTCAACAATACAATGTGGACTTTGTTTGCAAAGTAATTATACTGGATTCCTAGCACTCATTAACAAATGCTGCTTGATTTTATGGGTATAATGAGTGCAAAAAAACAGATGAGAAAGAAAAGCATGGTGTTATGCAAGAAATAAGTACAGGACAAGCAATAAGTTATCAAAGAAATCCATATTGTGCAAGCTGACTGGCAGTGTTGTAGGAGAAGATGCTTGCAAGGAGGAGTCCATGTGATGCTTGTCCATTTTTCTCTTTGTAGTACAGTTGCAGGCGCTAGTGAGCTGTAGCAATTAAAGTTTACCAAACTGTGCCTTTATGTATACAATGGAGAAGGCTCCCATGCTAATACTGAAGCTCTTTATTGCTCCAGAAATGTTTGTTTGACCATCTGTAAAACACTAAGCCATGAAATGTTCATGGGTATGATGTGCCTGCTGTTGCAGTAGCTGTTTTTGTTATTTACAGATGCTAACTTCAACTTGGCAGCCACAGATGTAGAAGAGAACACTCCCATGGCATGTCTCTCTATCCCAGGACAAAACAAACTACCCGAAGAGCAGCCGCAGGTGCTGCCTTTTGTCTTCTCACTCTTCCGAAAGCTTAGCTTTTTTTTTAACGATCTCACGTCCTTGTTTGCACGATCCCCAGTTGCAAAGAAATTGTGTATGGCTGGGAAATAGTTCCCTTGTGAAACTTACTCTGCCCCCTCCATTTGAATGAATGAAACGTTAGTAATTCTGTCCATTTGCCACTCGTTGTTCCATCTCACCATGCTCGGATTCCCTCTGTTGCCTAGGACGCCAGCTCTGGAAAGGTGGCCGGTGAAGATCTGGAGATCATGATCACAGCAGCAAGCAGGACCCAGTCCAAAGTGACCCTTAATGAGCTGCTGGACACCTTAAAGCTTTTGGAGGAAGAACCGGAGTTGCTGCCACAGCCAAAGACCTGCAAGGAGGATAAATATGCTTGGATTGATGGGGTAACTAAGATAAGTGAGGTGTGGCCTGGAAAAAGATCGCACTGCCTTGGTCTGTTTTCCGTTACTTTTTAAAAGCAATCAGCTTGAATCAGCAGTCTGGTTTGGAGTTCTTGTTCTTTTTTTCATGGGTAAAAAATGCCAGAGAATGCGAGACAGGACGGGATCTACATTTTTAAAAGGTGGCAAAAGTACAAAATAACACCATCCCATATATTATGTGCATATTTTTTCTTTAGGTGTAATCAACATATATAATATAAATATATAATCAGCAACTCCTTTAAATGATATAATAAGTTGTATTGACCTCTCTGAATTGTTAATGAGTAATTCTGCTTTTACATTATCTTATCGATCTATTATCTATGAATAATTACACTTTTGGCTTACTGATGCGTGTTAGGTTCACAGACTAACAATGCAAACTTGAGTCAGTGATCCTAAGGCTACAATCTCACTTAAAGGTATAGGAAGCAGACCAAGGTCTGTATAGTCCAGCTTTCTTTGCAAGAACCTTAGCAACCACCAGGTAGGTAATCCCCAAAAGCTAGCAAAGCAGAGTCCATCTTAATGGGTGGCACCTGAACCCTGTAATGACTCCAATATTTATCCCTTACTTAATTACGCTCATTTCCTTCAACTCAAAACCACTTGAGTATTGTGTAGTTAAAACCTATTTACATTATTCCATTAACACAAAGTTGCAATGGGAATATCAGAGAGCTTTTACCAGATCAGAGCCACTATGTGCCCAAAACCTTGGCTATGCCAGATTTCATCTCCCCTCCCAATTCATTTTGTTGTCCATATTCAGAAACCCTGTGCAGATGACCCATCCACAAACTGATTCACAACTTGGGGAGGGACAGAGGGTGCAAGCGCGCTGCACATGCCTATGTACCATCACCAAGTCATCTGCACAGTGTGAACATACAGAGGAAGTTCCCACCTCATGCCCTTTGCTCATGATCAGCAGCATTCAGAAATCAATGCCACTGACCTCAGGGTAGGTTGCATATTCCTGGGCACTTCTACACGTGTGCACACTGGGCTGCTTGCTCATGCCTTCTCTCCCTTCCTGCACAATGAATTAACATGTGGATGGATCAGCAGCACAGGAGTTCTCAGATAAAAAAGAGGTATGATGCTCCAGAGCACCCGAAATCTGAGGGAGATTGGGGGGGGGGGGGCGACTGTGTGTGCAAACTCCAGACAATGGTACAGTTGCAGAGCAGAGGGAAGGGATGAGGTAAGGCTCCTGGTGGAAGAATGGTACAGCCAGCAATTTGTTTCCTTATATACATTTAGAATAAAGGCCTCCTCTAGATAACTTTTGCAGGGATGGATGGGCTGTCTCTAGAATAGGCTAAGGAAGGCAGGAACTAGGGCATGACTATGAATAAAACATCCCGGAAAGAGGGGAAAAAACTGGTCAACAAGGTGTGATCTGGAGGGATCAGACCCTCTCTGGTGTCAGGTAGATGATGCCCCTGGCCAGAAAAATGGCAGGCTGAATTAGTCGCAAAAGTATTGCTACCTTGGGCTTGTGCTAAGAGTGTAGTGGCTGCGGCAGCATCTAGAAGCTCTGGAATAATCTTAAGATGCTGGTTAAAGGTAGTGGAGGTGATATATAGTCCCTGAAGATCCCTGCACAATTGGCAATAACCCCACTGGCTATTATTGATTTGATGTAATTGCAAAGTTGAGTAATTGAGCAAAGATGGAGTTGTATTTTGCAGTGCTTCTGTAAAAGACATGCGCAAGCTAGAGCACAGCGTAAGTGGAGTAGCTTAATTAACCTGCTACCTACTTTGGCAAGGTGGATGAAGCAGTTCTACTACCCACAGCTTCACAAAGGTGGAAGGATTCTCCCGCCCCCCTCTCCGGTTACTCAGATGCATGTATGGCAGAGCCTTCTGAGGCAGCATGGAGCCTCCAGAAGAGCAGCAGTTTGCAAGCATTTCTGTACAGCTGCCAGTGCTTGGGAGATCACAGTACGAAAATTGCTGCCCTATCTGCTGTGCACTCCTGAGTGCAAGGTTGTGGCACACACATCAGCTTGGAGCTTCCCTTCTTCCTGCTCCATGGGTAGCTGCGCCCCCCCCCCCCCCCGGTGCCCCTAGATCTGGCCCTGGTGAGACACACAGCCCATTGCCCTTACTGACTGTGTTTCATTGCTTTCTGGTTAAAACAGGTTTACTATGAATTGTGAATTCCAGTCCCATTGTGATGGTTTCTTTAAACATCTCAAAGAGAAACAGATCTGAGGAAAGAGTCCTTCCCCTATCCAGGTGTTCCTTTCCTTCACCAAACATAATTTAGTATCTGATTCAAAGTGAGCTTGGGAATGGTTCTCTTGGGAAAAGCGGGCATACAGACAAGCTTTTATTCACAGCGATCTTATCTGCCCCCAGTCCATGAGAAGTCTTTCTGATCCGCCTTGCCTTTGTTTTCCAAGTTTTCAACATAGATGCCTGGGTTTTTTTTCTCTCCAATGCAGGAGGCCGATTCAAATTCTCTCACTGCTGACAACCTGGAGAAGTTTGGGAAACTGAACTTTTCTCCAGGAATCCCTGAGGAAGGAACATTACTGTCGGAGGCCAAACTTCAGAGCATTATTAGCTTCTTGGATGAAATGGAGAAATCTGAACAGGAACGGCCCAGATCTGCCGCCTCTGCTTCACAGCGAGAGGCGAGTCCTAAGTGATCGGCTTGACTTGCAGTAACGTTGGGGATGGTCAACTTGCAGGGAATGCATTGAGCAGGGAATATGTGGGAGCAAAAAAAGAGAATCGGATTTGAAAGTTCGGAATTCATACTAGAGAAGGACTGGCTGCTCTGTTAGCTTCTTCTATAAATGACTGACCTCATCTTTTCAGCATATGATTTTTTTTGTGGGGAGTGGGGGAAGCCTGGGATAACTAAATATGCCCTAGCCTAGGAAGAAAGAATCATAGAATCATAGAGTTTGAAGAGACCCTAAAGCACAAAGTGGGGACACGGCTATAAACCTATGGCAACGAAAATTCAGAGGTGGCACTCAGAGCTCCTCTCTGTGGGCAACGCCGCAGACACAGCCGTGGAGCGCTCGTGGGGGGGCTGGCAGTGAAAATCACAATAACAATATCACGCACGCATCTAGGCTGGCCTGGGCCACTGAGCTCAACGTGCATGCACTGCAGTGTGCAGGGAGGACTCGGCTGGCGGGCCTGGTGCCTGTGCTCCGAGTGGCTGCTGCCCGGGGTGGGGGTGGGGGCAGAGGAGGCAGAGATGCTAGAGAGGCACAGAGCGGTGCGTGTGGGATTTGCTGGAGGCTAGAGCGGGCTGGCCCCTGCTCAAGCGGGTGGGGCGGAGGAAGAGGGAGCCAACCATTTTTTTTTCTGAACTAAAACCTCCAGTATCTAGGATTTCAAATTCGTCGGGTTTGGTACCTCTTTCGGTGGATGTCAATAAGTGGTCTCGAAAAGGTTCGGGCCACCACCTTCGCCCCAAAAGGCCATCAAGTCCAACCCCCTGCCATGCAGGAACACATAATCAAAGCACTCCTGACAGATGGCCATCCAGCCTCTGTTTAAAACTCTAAAGAAGGAGACTCCACTTAAGCAATTCCTCCGTAGGTAGTATTCCAAACTGTCCCCAAGAGTTTGCAGCCAGTAAAATATGGGTTGAATCGTTTTAGAAGATGTACTTTAAGAGATAATGCTCCTTAGGATTTTGACTTCAGCTCATGGCGGAGAAAGGAAATCTTCGTCCACCAAGACTCCAGCTGGTTCCAGGAAAGATTTCAATTCCCTGGTTAGCAAGATTGCTGGCAGAGAAAGTAATGCCCTTTGTTTCTAATGCTGTCCCTTTCTGGTTGTGCCATCCTATCAGGGGCTACTGTCAGAAGAAGAGCTGGCTCATCTGGAACAGGCCTCGGCTGTTGCCACAGAAGTCACCAGCTCCATCATGCGGCTGAAGCTGGAAGTAGAAGAGAAAAAGAAAGCCATCACATTGCTGCAAACAGCATTGGTGGGTGATTCGAGCCTAATTCCTGGGCAGTCTGCATGTGCTAGAGAAGAGGGAAAGTTTATCATGAGGTGTATTATGTGGGCAGGTGCTTGAGTTTAAATCCCGTACAGCCCAAGAATTCTCCCTGCCTTGCCAGTCCATACTTTTGCCATTTGCTTTGTAAAGGCAGATGTAGCCATGAGCATCACCATGTGTTTCTCTGTTCTCTCTCCCCTCTTTTGGGGTTTAATTTGACTGGCTCTACACAGCTAGGCTTTTAGCTGTTGTTAATATAGCCTGGTAATTGCTCCCTGCCCTGGCAGGCTCAGCAGCGGGAGCTGACTGTTCGGCATGTCAAAGAGACAGAGAAGGAGCTGAGTCGCCAATTAGCACTGCAGCGGGAGCAGTATGAGGCAGCTATCCAGCGGCACTTGGCTTTCATTGACCAGGTAACCCTCCCCCCTTCCTTTTGTAAGTGGGGCCTGGGAAGGCTAAACAGTTTTTCTGTCACATTCCCTTCTGTTTGCCGTCCACTTCCTAGAATTCCTTGCATTAAAAGCTTACCAACAGTCTCTCGTATTCATTTAGAATAAAGCTTTAACAGACCAGTTCAAGGTGCAGTGTTTGACTAGGGTGGCGGAATGAGGGCCTCTGCTCCCATTCACCCCCTGGATAAGATGGCAACCTGAGAGCGTTTATTCTCTGATGACTAGTTAGTGTGGTATTACACTGAATTCAGTAAATAGGCATAATCTGCCTTTGTATTCTTTGAACCACCTCTGCAGCTGATTGATGACAAGAA
This sequence comes from Sphaerodactylus townsendi, assembly GCF_021028975.2. NCBI lineage: Eukaryota > Metazoa > Chordata > Lepidosauria > Squamata > Sphaerodactylidae > Sphaerodactylus > Sphaerodactylus townsendi. The sequence continues at coordinate 128,275,528 of NC_059427.1, read as the reverse complement.
GGTTCTGAGTGAGAAATGTGAAGCGGTATTGGCTGAGCTGAAGCAAGTGGATCAGAAATATACCAAGAAAATTGCCCAGATGCAGGAGCAACATGAACTGGTGAGGCAAATGAGCAAAAGGATTACTCCTCCTTCACCTTTGTTTATCTAGAGGCTCTACAACTTTTGCTGGTTTGGATAGTTTCAGTTTGGAGAGAGAATGGAGGACACAGGAAACCATTCCTGAGTGCCTTCCAGAGAGCTTCATCCTGTCCAGTCAAAACATACCGTGAAACTGCAAAATGAAATTGGAAGGGGGTGGGCCTGTTAAGTGCTGATTTTCATAAAAAGAATCCCATGTAGAGGCTTCTTTCGTATGTTGTACTTGGGGGAATAGGTGGCCTGAGTGGAAAATTTCAGCTATATCCATCCACGTATTTTCCTCCTATGTCAGGTGCTTTGTACTGATTATGATGGGGTATTGGTGGTGGTACAAATGCTGACTGTGAGACATGCTGCAGGATGATGCATTCTGGAATCCCGTGCTTATTCTTTAGTAAATAGAATGGCTTCCAAGTTCCTGTGTTGGGGAGATATCTTTTTTTTCCTGAAATAAGATACATTCCTAGGAATAAAGCAGTAAATCATCTACAACTGCAGATCTGTTAGTAGAACGTAGATCCCTCTTCAGAAATGTGTAGCCCAACAGCAATGACAAAATGTGCAGGTTTTTGCTAGGCCTGGACTAGAGGATATTTATTTCAGATATTTATACCCAAGGTTTCTCTGCACTGTTCGCCCAAAGAAGCTTACAAAAATATTTTTCCTCCTCAGTTTTGCCACAACAACCCTGCGAAGTAGGTTAGAGCGAATAAGTAGCACCAGATTGGCTAGAGAACCTCCCAGGAAAAACGGGGATTCCAGCCTAGCTCTCTTACTCCCAACACTGTGTTCACTGAACAACCCTGGCTTTATAAAACTGTCACAGTGGATCTGTTAGTTCCTACTGAAATGTCTTGACTGAGTGGGCAAAACTGGCTAGGCCCTGGGCTAGTTTTCCTTTTCCCTGTCTTTAGACAGCTGCTTAGACTTAATGGAATACAGCACATTGCCTAAGGCTAATGCAAGTTAGACTTTGTGTATGACACTGAATAATATGAGTTTGTGTCAGTGTCTATCAGGAAAACATTACACTGACCATTCTATGTGAGAATAAAGGTGTATATCTAAATAATGGATGTGTTGTTATTCTCACGCCAGTAAGCATATTCTGCAGAATCATCCCTCTGCTATTCATTCTTTTGCAACATGCTTGAACAGTTGGGTGGTCTTAGAAATAGACTTAAGACCCACCAGGTTGGCTTTCTTTGTGCTTTTTTTGCCTATAAAAGTACGTAAAAAGGTAGGTAATCCTCCACAGCATTGGAGCTAGCAACTGGCCCAGTCCTTCTCTTGTGACTTATCAACCTTGTATTAGTGCTTGCAGAGGCCTGTAGAAATTTGTGAAAGGTGAGCTGTAGAATTAAAGAAGGAATGCTTAGATCCCACGCTTAGATTCTTTCTAAAATGCTAACAGCATTGCAAAGTAGTCGTGGCAATTGTTGTGGCTTCAGAACCCGTGGAAGAAAATTGAAGAGAAAGGGTCCATCTTCTAAAGGTTTTGCATCAGTTAAAGCAGCGCAATCTAAATAGGCTTCTTTCCTTTTTCTTGCTATATGGCACATCCTTTCCCAACAAGAGGCTTACTGGTGCTTGAACAGATACAGTAGCTCCGCAGCTTTGGTTCTTGACACTTTCAGATATAGGATGCCTTCAAGGTATCACCTCAGAAGCCCCTGGTTTCGGCTCCAGCTACCTCTTCGTTCCACTCTTCCAGCACACCTTTCCATTTCCCTCTGTCTCTCATCTCTCCCTCTTTCTCTCTAGGTCTGGCGCACTCTGGGCCCCCTCTGTGAGGTAAACCTTTTCTGTACATGTTCTTTGGCTTCAGCCTCTGTCCCTTTCATCTCCCTGGCCTAAATCTGTAGGCACAAGGATTGATGCTCGGTCTGTCCATTCTTCAAGGATAGAGGCAGAACTGGAAAGGAACGGTGGCTTGATGCAGAGAAGTTTTGTGCCTCCTGTAGGTATTCTGCTACTGCTGATGGGAAAGAGGGTGCTATATCGCCTTTTGGTAGAACCATTAACGAAGCAACCCAGTCAACAATCCATAATACCCTCACTCATCCATAATGTTCTTTGGATAGGCTTGGGGAAGGCTGGGATGATGCTTGTTTTCAGAAAGGCGTGAAAGAGGAAAGGCTGCTCATGTTGGACTTTGCTTCATTTTCAATACAGTGCCTGTCAAACTTCTCTTCTTCAATGCTATTGGCTGTCCCCAGCCCAAGTCACTATCTCACAGGGTCGTTGTGTCAATAGATAATTACATAACCATCCATCTAGGGATGAGCCCTTCTAAGGCCCGTGGATTCAGTGGGAGATATTCAAGCACATGTTTAATTTTTTCAGTTAAATTAATGGGATTTTAAAAGGCTCTCATGTCACTGATTAATGCTAATACTGTTTCTTCGCGATCACCAAAAGTCAAAAGTTTCCAGGATGCTTCATTATGGAATACAAATCCTTATCAGCTCCTCCCAGCATGGCCAATTGGCCATGCTGGCAGGGGCTGATGGGAATTGTAGTCCATGAGCATCTGGAGAACCACAGGTTGCAGACCCCTGAGTCAACAAAACAATCACACGCGGTGGGTAAAAGCTTAGTGCTTGGATGGTAGCATAGTTCTGGTGGATGAGCTTAACCTTATGGCATCTCCAGATATCAGGATCTCATCAGCCTCTTCCAGCATGGCCACTACGTTGGAAGGCTGATGGGAATTAGTCCATAACATCTGGAGTGCCAAAGGTTCACCACCACTGTTCTAGCATGTTGGAAGGGGCTGATGGGAATTGTAGTCCATAACATCTGGAGTGCCAAAGGTTCACCACCACTGTTCTAGCACATTGTTTTTCAGCAGAACAAAACATATACAGCTTGAACAAAATAAAAATGGACTTTGTCTTACTTACACTAGACACCACACGTGAAGCTAAATTCAGACAGACATCTGGGGTAATAAAGTACAAGGAATGAATAATATCTAGCAGAAAATGTTTTCAGCGAACTTTGAGGTTTAGAATATGAAGACGTTTTGAGGACTTCAATTTACAACATCTCCCTGCAGAATCTGGCATTAGGTCCTTGAAACATTTCACACCTCTCATTCTGAACTCTTTACTAAAAAGAAAACAGTGGGATTATTCTTCATTGGAATAAATTCTGTGTGTTTACTTCTCTCATGGTCGTACCCCTGCCCTTAAATACACTTGCAGCAAGTTAACTAATTCTGTTGGTGTATGAATTTCTGATACAGCAGTGAAAGGAAAGTTCTTTAAACATCCTCTTTGCAGTACAAGTTTGTACTAGAATAAGCAGTAAAAATCACTGCTAAAAGTAGCGTACCTGCCACTTTCTCCACCTGTGTAAGGCGCATGTCATGATTTCTCAGGCAGCTTCGTTATATCACATTGCTATTATCTAATGACTTTGCCTTTCCCACACAGGAAATAAAGAGGCTGAAGGAGCTCATGAGTGCCACAGAGAAGATCCGTCGAGAGAAATGGATTGATGAGAAAACCAAGAAAATCAAAGAGATTACTGTTAAAGGTATAGTGAGGCATTCTTGCTGTTGCCCTCTTGTCACCAACAGGTTCCTTTTCCATAGGGAATCAGCACAGCAAAGGAAATCACTTGTGGATGGGTCAGTTTAATCCCTCTTCTAGCACTCAATCAACTGTATGGTGCAGTTGGAGCCCTTTAAAATGAGGACAGTCCGCAGGGGTTTCCCAATGATCTTCCTTTTTGTGGAGTACTGGGTGATCACTGTGCCTTTGCATTGTGCTCTTGGGATCACAGGTCAGACTGTTCCTCAGTGTTCCGTTTCCATCAAAGTGTTGGTAGTGTTTTGCTTGGAAACAAGAACATAAGAAAGAGCCTGCTGGATCAGACCAGAGTCCATCTAGTCCAGCACTCTGCTACTCGCAGTGACCCACCAGGTGCCTTTGGGAGCTCACATGCAGGATGGAAACAAGAACATAAGAACATAAGAAAGAGCCTGCTGGATCAGACCAGAGTCCATCTAGCCCAGCACTCTGCTACTCGCAGTGGCCCACCAGATGCCTTTGGGAGCTCACATGCAGGATGTGAAAGCAATGGCCTGCTGCTGCTGCTGCTGCTGCTGCTCCCGAACATCTGGTCTGCTAAGCCATTGGCAATCTCAGATCAAGGAGGATCAAGAGTAGACTTGGTTAGATATGCAAGAACTCTTATATCCATACTTACAGTGCGCAAGTCTCTCGTTCACCAAGTCATCCAGAGCTTGCCAGTTACTATATATCTGTGAGAACTTGGTGCAAAGGTAAAACAAGACAGTATGGGGGAAGTATGGGGTGGAGTGGGAGGGAAGGGGACTCTTCAACACTTTCATACACTGTCATCTTCGCCAGATTGTCATCCTCATTTTTTCCTCCAGGTCTGGAACCTGAGATTCAGAAACTCATCGCTAAGCACAAGCAGGAAATCAAAAAGCTGAAAGCCCTGCATGAGGCGGAACTATTACAGTCAGACGAGCGGGCAGCCCAGCGCTACGTACGGCAGGCGGAGGAGCTGAAGGAGATGCTGGAGCATGAGAAGGAGGAGCAGGGGCAACGAGAGCGAGAGCTGGCGAGGCAACGGTATGAAGGGCCGGGGATTGCTTGGAAGGGATGGGGAAGTGGGAAAAGGCAGTTGTAGCAATGCTGAGAGAGAGGGGGGCGCTAGCAAGGCAATCCAATGTGGAAGCAGTCAGAATAAAATGAATCTAGCATGTCAGTGGGACAGGTGTGAGGTAAAGAAACCAGCATGATGACAGTGAACAGGCAGCTTTTGCATTGTGTGCACCTCACAGTTGAAGAGGAGCCATTGCAGTTTACTGGAGGAGACAACAGTCCTGCAGACATCTCCCTTTGTGGTTGTTAGTCTGGTTCAAAAGACTGGGCATGGATCAGGTCTTCGTCTATTAGTTGCTCACCTTGGTGAAAGCCGTCCATATGCCACTGATCTTTTAAGGCCATGACAAAATAACATATACACACTGGAAATTGTATTGTCGAAGGCTTTCACGGCTGGATTCGACTGGTTGTTGTCAGTTTTCCAGGCTGTGTGGCCATGGTCTGGTAGATCTTGTTCCTAATGTTTACACAGTGTGTAACACCTCTGAAGATGCCAGCCACAGATGCAGGTGAAACGTTAGAAACAAGGGCACGGCCACACAGCTCGGAAAACACACCACGAACACATTGGAAACTGTTTTAAAAATCCTTCTAGAGGCAGTGTTGTGGTGTTCTCCCTTAAAGGGCGAGCACAGGGATCTTGCAAAATGCTCCAAGGAAGGTTCAGTGGGGGGCAGGCAGGACATGGGTGGGACTTTTCTATAAAATAGCTCGCGCAGCTGCCCTTACCTTCTGGTGTTCTTGCTGAGCCTTCACTCAAGGCAACCTCATGGTCTTCTCTAGGGGGCTTCTTGCCTTTCTGCAGCTTTCCTCAGTCAAGCCTAGCGTCTTCCTTTTGTGTTTAGCTCCAAAGCTGGGTTCTTTTAATGGCCTTTTGTTACCTCCTTTACATTTCCTGCAAAAGAGGAAGCTGTTAGGCTACCGTCTAGGGGAAACAAATGCGTTCACGTCAAGTATTGGCTTGGTAAGGCTGTCTCTAAAAGAGTCCTTCTACACAGGTATGAGAAGCAGCTGGAGCAGGAGGAAGTAGCTTTGCAGCAACAGCGGCGTCGGCTCTACAGTGAAGTGACTGAGGAAAAAGAGAGGCTTAACCAGCAGGCAGCCAGGTGAGGGAAGGCCTGCTGGGTTTGGAAGCTGGTGGGGCACAGTTAGAGGGTTTGCCCACATGTTGCCGTTCAATGTACAAAACTCTCGAGCAAGTATTATCAAGACCATCCCTTGCCCTACGTGTGTTTGCTAATGTGAGGTACTTACCACAATTAAATAACAGAACTATGAAAAATGAAACTAGTAACATAAAAGCAGCAGCATGAAACTAATTTTAAAAGGGAATAGCCTGATCGGCCACCCCAACGGGACCCACTGACTGGCCTCACACCTGCTGACTGAGACAAGCCCAGTGGGGAGAGCTCACACGTTTGACTGGGTACTAAAGAAAGTCCAGTGCTATCTTAGATGAGGCTAAGGCACAGCCAGTAATTCAATGATACGAGTGGCCTCCACCCAGGCCAGGGCTTTTACTGCCCTGGTCCCAGCCTGGTGGAGCGCTCTTCCTCTAGCTATTCGGTCCCTGCGGGACCTCCATAAGTTGCGCAGGGCCTGTAAAACAGAGCTGTCCCACCAGGCCTTTGGGGGAGCTGGTCTCTGAGACTGTCCCTCTGGGCTTCCCCGGGCTGCAACATTCTTTTTTTTATGCCATCCATAGTCGATTTTCATTGTGATAATTCTCTATAAGTCGGCCCTCCCTCGTGCAGAGGAGGCAGAAGGGCTCTGGGGCGCCACATATAATTTAGGTTTTATCTGTATTAGATTTTAATGTATTTATTTAAGTTATGTGTTGGTTTTATTGTATTATTGTTGTTGTTTTGTTGTAAACCGCCCAGAACCCTTCGGGGATGGGGCGGTATACTAAATTTAATAAATAATAATAATAATTAAAAAAACACAACTGCTGGGGAGTGGGGGCATATAATCTTTCGAAGGAGGACTAATCTGCCTTGCTGTGAGCATCTCCTTGAGGTTGGTATGGCATGACAGCCCTTACTCTACCCGCCAGAAATAGCATAAAAACAACCCTGTTTCTTTAAAACCAAACATTAAAAACCCAGTGAATAAAATAGAACCCCTCCTCCCAATTAAATACAAGCATTGCACGATAGCAAATAGAAGCTGTCTAAAAAGAAGGTATCTGAAGAAGAGATCAACTGCTAGGCAAGTTCATATCACATCTGACAGTTTTTAAAAATACCATACTTCCAGACTAAGGACTTCAAAAATCAGAACCAGTGCTTTGTATCTAGAAATTAAGAGCCAGCATTGGCAAGATATGTTACCCCAATAATCTACACAGTTTTGATGCTGCGTATTTGGTGATCTGGTGTATCCAAATTGTCTTCAGAGACACCCCACATAGAGTGCATAGTGATAATTAACCTAACTGTGATTTAAAGTATGGATAACTGGTGAGAGCTTGATTTTTAATGAAGGCTTCCTGTTGGTGGACCAGCCAAAGCTGTTGCAAAGGGGCATGTCCCACAGATGATGACTGAATGTCTATCTGCAGGTGAATATTCAGTACCCCTTCCAAGCTTCAACCTGCTCCTTTGGGACAACCTCATCTAGAGCAGGTGGATTCCTTGCTCCCCAGTTGGCTATATTATCAACTGATAGTCCCTCAATCCTGTCTGGATTGAGTATCAGTTTATTGACCCTAATTTAAACCATTTTCCACCTCCCAGGTACCTGTTCAAACATCCACTGTTTGCTGAAGGCAAAGTATAGTCTTGTGTCATTGGTGCACAGACATGACTTTCAATCTCTAGATGGCCTCTCCCAGTGGTTTCATGTAGTTAGATTCTGTGCCTAGAGCATACTGTCCCCTACTTGGTGGTTAATATGCCAGGTGAGATTGGAGCAGTTTGTTCCAGCTATAGTGGAAATCATAACTAAGCTGGAGAATTTGTGTCTTCTATTTTTGTTTATTTGTTGCAGACATTAGCAAACGTTGGCCAATTTTGTTGGGCAGTAGTATTCTCCTTTTAGCCCTTTGCAAGTTGCATGTTCTGGGAGATTAGAAGAAGAAGAGGAGGAGGAGGAGTCTGGATTTATACCCCATCTTTCTCTCCTGTAAGGAGACTTAAGGTGGCTTACAAGCTCCTTTTCCTTCTTCTCTCCACAACAGACACCTTGTGAGGTAGATGGGGCTGAGAGAGTTCTGAAGAACTGTGACTAGCCCAGGGTCACCCAGCAGGAATGTGGGAAAACATGTGGTTCACCAGATAAGCCTCTGCCACTCAGGTGGAGGAGTGGGGAATCAAACCCGGTTCTCCAGATTAGAATCTACCTGCTGTTAACCACTACACCATGCTGGCTTTAGCTAGGAGCAGGCTGAAACTCTGATTTCTCATTTCTCCAGAAAGGTGAAGTCTGATCTGTCTCAGGATTATCTTGCCAACTAGATAGCTGTTGGTTTTATAGTACTGACCTCTGTTCCACAGGCAGAGAGCGGAGCTGGAGGAATTGCGGCAGCAGCTGGAAGAAAACAGCTCTGTCGTCACCAGAGCATTGAAGGAGGAGTACGAGAAGGGGAGAGAGGAGCAGGAGCGACGCCATCAGGTCTGTGTTATCCTAGAACCCCAGAAACGTCTGCTGGTTTTTGAGGGCTATCTTGTGTATGCTGTATAATTGATCACACTGGTTACTGATGCTGGGGGCACTCTCGTTTTAAATGCCTGTGCAATTCTTGCTAATCAAAAGACCCTAATGAAGTTCCTCATTATTCAGGAGGACTCAGTAACACAGCCTTGTGCTGTCCCCCTCATCTAGGCTGTTGAACTTGAACTGCTTTGCATAGGAGAAATGGGATGCAGCACAAGAAGGGAAGCAGGCCAATTTTCCCCAGCCAATTGACTTCTGCATAATATAGATCAGCAAAAAATCATCCCCCCTCCCCCCCCTTAATCAATGTTGCTTACATTATGATCATTTTGGCAGTAAGTGGACTAAGCACCACACCATTCTGGATAGTTCTCATTCACCCTGGTCACAGGTTCCACATGTTATGGAAAACAAGGCCTTGAAAACCGAGGCTGAGACTGGATACAAAAACTAGTGTTTAAGTGGTGCTATGATAGAAGCACTTTATACCGTGTTTCCCCCAAAATAAGACAGGGTCTTATAGTAATTTTTGCACCAAAAGATGTATTAGGGCTTATTTTCGGGGTAGGGCTTATTTGTGGGGAAATACAGTACCTTCACAATTCATTAAGGTGGGCTCTTGGCAACCCGTTGCTTCCCCCGTCACGTGTGACACAAGCTACATCCTCATTGGCAGGGAGCAAATGGCATTGTCTGCGATTGTGATCTGTAATTACCGGTAGGGCTTATTTTTGGAGGAGGGCTTATATTTTAAGCATCCTCCAAAAATCCTGAAATGTTCAGGGAAACACAGTAATAATTTCTTTGTTCCACTATAATTTCTGGTCAAACTAGTTTTTGTACTGCCTGAAAAGGGTGATGTGAATTATCACTCTCATATCATTGTCAACTCTGGAAAAAAATCTATTGTCTGTCTCCAGCCCGACCTCTACCATTGTGGGTCTCGGTTGCTAAAGGCCAGTGCTGTCCTCTCTTCGATTCACAATCCTCGCTATGAAGAAAGTTGGCGTGACCTTTTGTTGTTTTATTCTTCCTATTGGGAAAAACACTGTTCTTCAGCCCTTCCTGAGCTTCAGTTTGGTAATCACAGTGGCCACATGTGCTGCTCTTAGTGGCCCAGGATCTTAATATGTAGACTCTACCAGGTTTAATGTATTGCGGGTTGGAGGGAGACAGTGGGACTACTTCTTCCACTCACTGTCTTTCTTTTCCTTCCTTAAGGCAGAAGTCCAGGCCCTGAAGGTGCAGCTAGAGATAGAGAAGCAGGCCTGGGAAGCCAATTACCTGAAGAAGGAGGTAGTTTTTTAGCTTTTACCTTTCTGCTTCTCTCCTGGTTGCTTGGATAGTATTTAACAAGTCTGTCAATTAATCCCGCCTAGGTCTCGTAGAGCAGTGATACTGGCCCACTGTAATGCTCTCCCATCAGCTGTGCTATCAGGAAGGTTTGCCAAAACTCCCTATCAGCAAAGGCTTTGTGCATGTAATGGGGACTGTCCAGACTCTATAGTACATATTTTATTATACTGTCCCCTCTTTATGGCACCTAGAACAAAATGGCTATCTCCGCTGTTAGCAAAAAAAGAGCATGCATCCGATTTGCAGAAGATCATATTTTTATTAGATAACACCAGCAGCGAGGTAACAGATCCAGTAGCCAGATTTCTTGACCTATGTATAATCCAGAGATCCAAGGATTAACTTGCCTATTTCCTTTCTCCCCCTCTCCCCCTTGTTTTAGCTTTCAATTTGTGTACTGATATTTATTCATAATTTTATTTTCATTACCTGTTTGGTGACTGAATTCTCTGTTGATAGAATTGTATTATTATGCCAATAAAGGCTGTTGAAGTTGAAATCTCTCTTACTATTCTCTCCAGGAGGCCTGGTTGCACACCAGAGAGCGAGAGCTGAGGGAGGAAGTGCGAAAGGAGAGGGACAAAGAGATTGAATTAGTCATCCAGCGGCTAGAGGCTGACATGTCATCTGCCAAGGAGGAGTGTGAACGAGCCACCGAGAACCGGTAAGGTACCATTAAGTTGAGGACGGAGGTCATTGCAAAGGCCCCAGCTTTACTCCCAAGGTGCTTCCTGCTTTTTTTTTTTGTTCAGTCCATCTAACCTGCTCTGTTTATCCATATGATGTGCAGTCTTTTGGTAAACCTAATGCCATGATTGCAGTACATCCAGTAAGAAGTAGTTGTACATCTGGCCATATATCTTCACGTTTTGTCACAGATGAGATTGCCCGGGTTCTCGAACATTTGCGGCTCTGAGTTAGTAGTAGCTTCTGCTAGGTTAAAATTTCCTTCATATGCCTGCAGGGGACTTTTGCAGTGCTGACCTAAGCACAGTTACACTCTTCTAAATCCACCGATGTCAATAGGCTTAAAAGGGTTTAACACTGCTTAGGATTGCACTGTCAGTGTACCTCATTGATTTTCCTTCTTGCTTTCCTTGAGTGATCAGCTGATTACTGGGATAGGTAACCAGCAGTTCTGGGAGTCGCCCTCAGGCTCTGTGCAAGCAGTGTGCTAGTGAGGTCTTCCATTTGTCTCTTCAGAATCAAGAGAGTACGTGACAAATATGAAGCAGAACTGCAGGAGCTGGAGAGGTCAGAACGCAAGTTCCAGGAGCGCTGCAATGAACTGAAAGGGCGTCTGTCTGAAGCCGAAGGCGAGGCTGTCCATCTGCGGGGTTTGCTGCGGCAGAAGGAACAGGAGACAGAGGATATCTGCAAGGTGCGTTCATCACTGTTAAGGGGGCGTTGACTTCCCAGTGCTTTCTTCTGCTCAGGTGAGTTCCTCTGTTAGGTCCTCTCTCCAAAGGCTTTGTGAGAATAGGGGAGAAGCCTGGCCATGTACAGCCCAATAGTACGGAATGCAGAGAGGATGAGTTCTTGTCTCTGGATAAAGCTTAAGACTGCTGAGTACAGCAGTAAAACTGCATGCAGGCATTTCCTTTAGAATTAGATGAGCATAAGGATGAAATTGGTCAGAAGTTGGAGTGTGGCAGAATGAGAGTTGCATTCTCTCAGGTACGCTGCTTCTGGATACTCTTAACAGGTGAGGGACCAGCTAGTTCAGGAACGCAGCAGCCTGTCTGAGGTTATCCGGCAGGAATTTGCTGACCGGCTGGTGGGCACGGAAGAGGAGAATAAGCGACTCAAAGCAGAGATGGCTGAGCTTCGTGCCCGCCAACGCTTGGAGTTGGATAGAGTCACGCGGGACAAAGAAGAAGAGCTGGAAGAGGTGCATAAAAGGTGAGTGTTTGTTGGCACCTGCTGGGCTGGAGTTCAGACTTGATACAGAAAAATGGACTATGCCTTTTTAACTTAAGGCAGGAAGTGGGAAACAGATGGACCTGCACACTGTGGTAGCTGCCCTCACACCATGGGTAGGAATCTTAAGTGATTGTCAGTGGCCCAGAAGTCATATAAACAGGAATAAACCTTGCATTAGCTTGATTTTTTTTCCTGTGGGATCTCAGTACTCTGTTTTGTATTGATTGAGCACTAAACTGAACGAGAGACTAGTATGATTTAACTGACCGCCGTATATCCTTTGAGAACTTAGAAACTGGGACTGGGAGGATCCAGGTTCACATCCCCTGTTCTGCCAAGAAGCTAATTGAGTGAGTCAGCTATTTGCACTCTCAGCCTAATCTACTTTTGGAGTCTTTTTAGGATAACATAGGAGAAGAAGAGAGATCTTCAAATGCTGCCCCTGGAAGGGGTGCGATGTAAAAATGTAGTAGAGAGAACTTGCAGGGCAGGGTCCAGGGGAAACTGGCATTGTTCTTGCAGAAGAAGGAGCTCTCTGTCCCAGCAGGGTACCTGTAAGCTTTAAGCCCCTGGTTCTCAGCCTCCTTTCATCTTCTCCGCAGAGTTAAGACAGCCATTGTGAAGAAAGAGGAGACTGTGAACAGCCTTCGCAAGCAGTATGAGGTGAGCTTCTCAGTGGCTTAAAAGTCCCCTTGTCTTTTATCACTTTCAACGTGGAGAAAGAAACCCAGCAGAGTGAATAATGATGGTTTTAATTCATGGAATCCAAGGAAACAACCCATTGCAAGGCTGTGAAGGAAAACAAATCAGGCCACTATCACTAACTCAGGCATGTAATTTAAATATACCTCTGCGCCCACCCTTATAGGGACAGAGTGTTGCTAGGGACTAAAAACCACCAGAGCATAGGTGTCAAACTTGTGGCCCTCCAGATGTTATGGACTACAGTTCCCATCATCCCCTGCCAGCACCAGAACCCATCTGGAGGGCCACAAGTTTGACATCCAAGGGGGCATCAGCCTCCCCATTCCACCCTCCACATTGCCCCAAGACTCCCCCACCCAAAGCCTCCCTTTCTCACTCAGAAGGAGGGACTTCAGTACCACACACCCTCCCCTCCTCCATCTTCCTTGCCCTCTGTGGCAGCAGTGGCAGAGTTCCCAAGCCTGGTGTTGAACCCACCTGCTGATCCTTGCCTTCCCTTGCCCAAGGATGAGGAGCAGTTGGGGGGGGGGGGAGGACTCTGCAATGTCTCCGAATGTTGCAGGTCAGTTATCCTCCCAGCCAGCCCACCTCCCCTCGGAAGTTCCAGCAGCTGCACCCTGAGCCCAGCACCCAAAGCTTGCAACTGGAATCACTCAAGGGTGAAAACACAAGTTGCCCCATCAAAACCTCGAGACAGGTCTGGAAGGTGGAAATCCACCATTAGAGTCCCTGTGATAGTCGGAGGCGGACACAACAGGCTGGCATCTCAGCACTGAGCACAACAGTCCCGACAATCCTTGGCGCTGAGTAATCGGTTCTGATGAATCTTGGCTCTGAGCGGATCGGTTCTGACCAATTCTGGGTGCTGAGAGATTCTTGGCTCCAAGCAGCAAGACTCCCGATGAGCCCTGGGCACTGAGTGGATTGGCTCCAAAGAGCCCTGGCGCTGAGCGCATCAACTCTGAAGAGCCTTGCACCATAGGCAGTGGATTCAGAGACCAATGTGATCTCAATGGTACCAGCCGGCACTGTTTGTAGAGGCCAGTTGCCGGGTCGGGGGAGGTGACTGCCTTTCAGGTTTTCCAAAATCAGAATAATTTTGATTAGTACTACTAGTAGTAGTTACTGTTCTATATACACAGGTAGAAGTTTTGCAAATACTGTGAAATAAGTGTTGCTTTCCGTTATATCTCCTTTAGACAGTGTCCAGTAATTCTGATAACCCCTATCCTTAAAAGGTGTCAGATCATCTTGTTCCAACCATTGTCTGCTGCCACCTGACCACACTGAACTCCCTCTTTCCCTCTCAGTGAACCAACCAAGTCCTCTTCTCTTTGCAGGCAGCCATGAAGAGGGCAGACCACCTGGAGGCTCTCTTGGAGCAGCAGCGTAAGCAGCTTCTAGGAACCAAGTAGCAGCCACAGGGCCCCCAGCATCACGGTAGCGCTGCAGGGATAGAGCCAAGTGGCCATAGGCAGCACAGCAGAATTTTCTGTCGTGGTCCACAAGAGTCTAAGATCAAATGAACACTAATCTGTACGTGGGGGAGGGATTATTGTTCTTTTTTATTATTTTTTTAACGTGTTCCTTTCCACACGCCTGAGATCTGACCTCTTTCTACAAGAAGCCTGGGTAGTACGCCAGATTGTATTGATGTATTTTCCAAGTAAAATCCAACTGATTTGTAAGATGGCTGTGTAGCAGTGATTTATTTTTCTCTCTCAGAGCCACTGCATTCTCTACAGAAGATAGTCTTTCTCTTTTATCAGGTATCCATTAGTTGCTTCCCTGACCCTGCTTCACCCACTCTACATGCTGAGAACTGGTTGCCTGTGATATTGGATTCTTTTGTATTTGATATGAGCACTGACATCTGAGAAATCCTCACAATTTGTTGATCACAATACCCACTGGTACTGAGGAAGATATGAACTAATGATTTTGGCCCACTGGGATCAGGAATAAGAAGAAGGGTGTGGATTTATATCCTACCTTTCCCTCCTGTAAGGAGACTCAAGGTGGCCCACAAGCTCCTTTCCCTTCCTCTCCCTACAACAGACACCTTGTGAAGTAGGTGGGGCTGAGAGAGAACTGTGACTAGCCCAAGGTCACCCAGCAGGAATGTAGGAGTGCAGAAACACATCTGGTCCACCAGATCAGCCTCTGCCACTCAGGTGCAGGAGTGGGGAATCAAACCCGTTTCTCCAGATTAGAATCTACCTGCTCTTAACCCCTACACCATGCTGTGATCTTAGATTCCCCCCGTCCCCGCCCCCAACACACAAATATGTTGCTTCTTCATACTTGGAGGGAGCAGAGGAGTTGATAACCCTATTTAGGATTGGAAGGAACTGTCTCCTCACATCAGATAGGTGAATGACTTCTTTGTAATCTGTTTCAATTATAATTTGCTTGTTGAAAAAATTGTCTTCCTCTTGTTACTGAGAAAATGAGGAGGATTCCATGTTAGGCTGCTGAATGCTGCTGTATCGCTGTATTCTTGATCTTCCAGTTAGCTTCATTAGTGCAATGAGGAAATTAATGGCCTCTTAGAACGAAAGTTTGCTCTTTAAATTTAGAGGTGGATAATATGAAACTGACCCGAAATGATGTCTGCATGGACTTTTGCACGTGGGTTTTTTCATCAATTCTGACCGTATACTGGTTTGGTTTACCCCCTGATTTCTGCATGCTTTTTTGTGCCTTCAGTGTTTGCTTTTTTTTTGTGTATATGTTTTGTTTTCTTTTTCTGTTTTTTTTTGGGGGGGGGGGTACCACTTTGACTACAATCTTTTTCTAGAAGCAGGTTTTGAGTCAACTTTTTCTTTGTGCATAATGTTTATTTTTGTTCAGTTTGTTCTGTCCACTCCCAGCCACCCCCAGCACACTTTTTAATGATTGGTCCATGGTTATCATCAAACCACTCTGTCTTCTTTCTCCTGCCCTGGATACAAGTGTTTTTGTTTTTTAAATGCTAAAATAGCAATATGCTGGTATAATGGTAGGTTCTTAAAGTGTCTCCTCTGAAATCTCTTAACTTTAATTTGTTCCTGCACCTGAAGCTTCTTCCTTTATGAAGATATAGGAAAATAGGCATATATTCATGAGGGAGAAGACTAGTGACTTACTTAAAAAAAAAAGAAAACTGGAGGTTCAGAGAACCTGTCGAATCTCTCATCACAACCCTATATCACTATTTTAGTGCCTTTTAAATACAGTTATGACATTAATATATCAATATAAACATGCACAAAAAATAAAGGGGGATGTTGTGATGTTCCTGATAGCAACAGCACCCTCCCTTGAAAATCTTGATTATTTAAGGCAGATACAAAAGAAAATAAACTGACTCCACAACTGAGAAAACGCAGAGGGGTGGCAGATGTTTCAAAGAACCACGCCCAGACCTATTCCAGTGCTTGTGAATCAACTGCCAAGAAAATAAGGGGTAAATTGTGCAGAAAAGCCCTACATGTGAGAGGGAGAGAGATGCAGCCCCAGTTTGGCAACACTGCTGCTAATCTGTTGGTATAGCTGCCTTTTCTCTGTAAGCAGATCTCATGACTTTGCGGTTTTCAGGGCCTGGGAATCTTTGGCCTGTTTGCTTTCTGGTTTCAACTTATTGTGATCTCTCTGCTGCTTTTGGTCATAGCATAAAAACGGGACAATAAACTAAATTTACTTCAGTTTCTTTAAACTGAATCTTGGGGTGAGTTCAAGTTCTTGGCTACCTTTCATTTTCAGCAGATATGACGGAGATCGGCTGTTATGTGAGGAGACATCCTGAACTTACTTTGTGTATTCAAGAGGCTATAATAAAGTTTTGAGGTGAGGGTTTTGGAAGGTACGAGGAAATTCTATGAGGACCTACAATCTGTTACCTAAAAACTATGCAAGTTTCCATATATATTTGATTACCTTTATTTTGCATAGATATCCTGTGTTACCTACCATTTCCCACAAAAATATACATAAAGTTTGTTTTTTATTTAGGCATTTCTATCCTGCTTTTCTCCCCACTAGGGAGTCATAGCAATTTGCAAAGAAGAAGAAAAATATAACTTAGATAAAAAAAATATGTATCTCCAATTCTTCACTAGTCCTGAATCCACTGGCCAGGCCAGTCAGCACCACATAGGGCCTATATTTCTGACCATATCCATGCTAAATCTACAGCAGAGGAACAGACCCTTTGTCCTATGCAGCAGGCACCAAGATGTCTCTAGCCCCTCCCACTCCCTGCTGCCAGAAAAGCTTCAGGTTGTACACATGCAACAGTGAAGGAGCAAAAGCTCAGCACAGGCCCCGTACAGTTGGCCAAGATCTTCCCAAGACTGTCCTCCTGGTAATGTGATGGAAAGTGCCGTCATGTCAGACCTGACTTAGGGTGACCCTATAGGGCAGGGGTCCCCAAACTTTTTAAACAGGGAGCCAGTTCACTGTCCCTCAGACTGTTGGAGGGCCGGACTAAAAAAAACTATGAACAAATTCCTATGCACAAATGATTGTAAAATGTTTGATTTCACCTTTCAGCCTTTCTGTCATGGTCTATTTTTAGAACAGTGACCAAAGTATGTCAAGTACAGGGTGAGCTCCAAATATTGTTGGGGAGGCTGTGGAATACCTTCCCCTGTAAAAAAAAAAGCAGAACTTTCCCAATGAAGCATTCCATCTAACCCAGGATCAGGTATCTTCCTGGGTTCTTTCCTCCCTAGCAGCCATTGCTGCCATGCCTGGCGATGGATAAATGCCTCTTACGGGGCCTTACTTACCCCTCAATAGTTTGGGGACCCCTGCTATAGGGTGTTCAAGGCAAGAGACGTTCAAAAGTGGTTTGCCGTTGCCTGCCTCCACGTGGACAGAGTTCTGAGAGAACTGTGACTCGCCCCTAGCCACCCAGCAGGCTTCAGGTGAAGGTATGGAATTGAACCCTGTTCTTCAGATTGGAGCTGGCTGCTCTTAGCCACGACTACACCCACGAAGAGGCAGGCAGTGGCAAATCACCTGAATATCTCTTGCCTTGAAAACCTTACAGGGTCACTATAAGTCAGCTGTTGCTTGACAGCAGGCACACACACCTGTGATTCCTAGCAAAGCTTAATCAATTACAAAATTAGTAGAAATGAACAGCCAAGCTTTCAAATGCTTCAGTGTCATGACTAGTGGCTCTGTCTTTTCTTTCTCCCTTGCCTTTGCCTGCTCTGCCTGCCATTAATTTTAACTTGAGGGTGAACGAGTTATGCATGGTGATTGGTGACCTGTGCAGCCAAGATCAAAGAGCAAATGATTAACCTACCTCTTCAACATGCTTTTGGCTGCCTTTTGATGTTTGCAATCAGACTGATTAAAGCACAAGAATGAATTTTTCCTCAGCGGGGAATCAAACCCAGCTCTCCAGATTAGAACCCACCTGCTCTTAACCACTACACCACCCTGGCTCTCAGATGTACCTTTGGTGTCGTTAACTAGATAGTTACACTATGCACAAATGCAGTTACACTATGCACAAATGGAACCCAGGAAGTTCCTCTTGAAGATGTTCCTGGTCCATTGTTATTCGGGATGTGTTGCAATAGCACTGGCAAGTAATTCCTTTACTTTGATTCATAGGAGGTTAAGTTTTATGTTCTCCAATTTCTGTATCAATGGGATGTGTAGAAATGTGGTTTTCTATCCCAATCACAGTTTCTAATATTGGCAATGGTGTTGCATTGGTGACAGAGATTAAGGCTATTCCCTTAAGGGATTACTGAAGAAGGGGAGCATGTAATGCAATGCACCCCCAGTGGCCAGAACCTCTTAGCCACTGATTAAGTTTCAGGCCACACTTTATTTGAAAAGGGAAACCCACTGCACATCCTTCCTGTTCGTTCCTGAAGTTGAACCACCCTGTTAAAGGATGTTAATGTTGCCAGTCACCTGTAAAGCCAGAAAATAACTGAATAGTCAATGGCTTTACATTCCCCCCATTAATTTTATTGGAAATGCACACATGTGTGTGAAAGACAACATCCTTCAGGACAGGGCATTCCGCACATGGTCAGAGAAACTGGGTCCTTAAATAACTTTGTGGGTTTATTGTAAAGCTGGTTCCCATTTAAAGATGAAAGCATTCCTCACACGTAGAACACAGCACCTCTTCCGTCTGCCTAGAGAAAATAAACTGTACGTTTCAGAAGCCCAAGCAGGCTTTTGTCACCAGAGCTTTTGTACCGAGTGTCCTTTCGGGGTGCATGTGCATGCTTTTCCTCACTAAGTCTGGGACACTTTAGGGTAATACACACACACACACACCCACACACACACACACGCTCATTCAGCCCAGGGTAGAGCATGGCAGTGCCAGTGGTCATACTGATTGCAGTTCAGGCTCTGCATGAGTGCCAAGGTTTTAAATATTTAATCGTGTAAAATCTAGTGTGGGAAAACATCACCAGAAAGAGCCCCTTTGTTTCAGATGAGGGGTAGGAAGGCAGAGGAGGGATTTATTGTTTAGGTTGCTATATGCAAACTGGCCACACAATGTTGCTGTGCCCCAAACAATCATTGTGGGGGAGAGGGGATGGAATAAAACTGCAGAACAGGAGAAAAGAGCTGATTGTCTTCATATCCAATACTCATGCAAAGGTCAGTGGGGTGGGGAGCATGCTTTCCAACAGTGAGATTCAGTATAGTTCTCCCCCCCCCCCCCCCGGTCCAGTTCTTTCCAATCTCTCTCACTAAGATGTAAAACATCATTATAAAGAAGCTCTAACCTGAGAGATTATTATTGCCACAGCCTAAAAGTTTCAATTTTTACCGGGTAAAGTGAAGCTGGAGAGACAGGAACGTGACTCTGTGCTGAGTGAATGAAATAATTTGATTTATTCAGTTGCTACACCAAAAGAGTTGGTCATTGACACAAAAAACAACAGTAACTTGTGTCCAAAATAAACAAGATGGTGTCTGTAAGTTCACCTCAGGGATGTATCTCCATTTTGTAGAGTCAGTTCTCACTAGGGAACTCCTTTTAACAGGGTCATGGGGTCTGGGTTCAGGTTGGGGGGAGGAGAGGTTTCTGCCTTCCTTGCGTGGCCTTTTCCTGATTCAAAATAGTGTGGAGGTGCATGCCGGCAAATAATACCTCCCAGTACTATTTTGAGTTGGAAAAACAGCATGGGAGAAAGGCAAGAGCCCCTCTCCCCACCCATGCTGTGTAGGTCCTGAGCAGAATTGGGCTTCTGCAGAATTGTTACCAGAAGTTTCCCAGAAGAACAGAAGTAGGAACTCACTCTACACAATGGAGGCACATGTCTTGCCACTTTTGGCCCCAAATCCTGGTCTACATAGGCAATAGAATGACATATTGAAATTTCAACTTTGGTGGTGGGGGAGGGGGGGAGAGATCATATCTTTAATGTTCTACACATTAACATCTCCCTGAAGACCCACAATCAACACATCAGTGTGTGGTTATATGGGAATTATTATGAACAGTTGAAACATATATCATGATGTTAGACTGAAGTACCAGCGTTGTTTTCTGCCACCGCTCTACCATCTCATTCTGCATGTGTTCGCTTGATTTAAGAGTGCTGGATACTAAAACCGCCTAGAGCCCTTTGGGATGAGGCGGTCTACAAAATCAAATAAACAAACAAATAAATAAAGTGGAGTTCAAGAATTTCGGCTGGGCTTCTTCAAGGAAAGATTCCCTTCTCACTTGACTTCACCATAAATTCCCTGGTTATGCAATCCATGCTATGCAAGTTTACTCAGTCATTACCACTATTTGACAGGATTTGCTTCCAAATACATGTGCCTAGCATTGTGCTTTCAATGCCCATGTTGTTCCCAGAAAAGATAATAATAAGTTATCATGCAGGAGAGGTCTCACTTCCCCTCCCCCGCTCCCCTCTAATTTCTTCTGCTGTGGGGTGGTTTTTCCAGCCGTCTTCTGCATGGAGTAAAAATGATCTTCAGGGTTGTCATTGGTGCTAATTATTCAAAGCTTGGGAAACCATATTTTTAAAAATCCAATTGAAATACTGTGAGGTTACAGTCAAATACCACATGCTGTTTGGTAAGTAAGCTCATAACTTATGTAGGCCTCAGCCCTTCAGCAGCGTACTTGAAGCAGACTTGCAGAGAGTCTAGCCCAGTGATTCCCAAAGTGGGCGCCACTGCCCCCTGGTGGGTGCTGCAGCGATCCAGGGGGGCAGTGATGGCCACAGCGGTAGAAACATTAATACGCTACTAAGTATATCTTTCTGTTTAATTCACATATAAAACTTTTTAAAAACACTTCCAGGGGGCGCTAAGTAATATTTTTTCTGGAAAGGGGGTGGTAGGCCAAATAATTTGGGAACCACTGGTTTAGCCCATAGGTGTCAAACTCGCAACCCTCCAGATGTTATGGACTACAGTTCCCATCATCCCCTGCCAGCAGGATGCTGGCAGCGGATGATGGGAACTGTAGTCCATAACATCTGGAGGGCCGCAAGTTTGGCACCTGCGGTTAGCCTTATATTGACTTGAATATTTATACCCAAAACCATGACTGGGCAGCCTTAAACTTTTTGTGCTGCTGATAAAGCAGTCTTGGAACTGCGAAACGGGAAGAAAAGCCGGTTCATCCCGTCCTCTCACACTGGAGAATCTTTAACTTCTGCACACTCACCCTGCAGTTTTGCTCATTTGGACTTACTGGACTTAACCTGTTTTCCTGTAGCCTTTTGTGCATTTCAGTTTATTCCATTTTGTGGTCTGTATGCTGTTAGCACATTGCTTTTGCTTTATGTGTGCCTTTGTTTTGGATTCATGTGTTTCCTCTGATTCTTATACACATGTTGATGCAGTACCCCATGTGTGGGTGTGTTTTTTCCCCTTATCAGTTGTTGATAGCGCCCTCAGAAAGGCTGCCTTTGATGTTTCCTGGTCCTTACTGGTGGTCAATGCAAAATCTACAGCTACTGAAAATTTCATTTTTCTGGAGTCAAATGAACCAGCCTGTCCTTGTCAATGGATAGCCATGGAATGACATAATCATAATCTATCCATATAACACTTGAGTGAAAGTATTTTTAAGATTACAATCTGCCACTTTGTAATCCATAGCACAGTCGACTGCCTTTAGAACAGCCTGCTGCTCATTTAAGAATGTCAGGGTGACGTGCTGTAACTTTATGCAAGAATTTTTAGTAGCCCTCCCCCCCCCCCGCCTAATCCTCTGATTTCCCCCCCCGCCTCTGCTTGATCTTTGCTAATTTCTAGGCCAGTGCTCCCCTTTCAGACATGAATAATATAATGATATTACATAACAGATTATGTAGGGGTTTATCTTGGAAAACAGCCCAGGCCCTACAGTTGTAATGAAACCTGAGACAGAACTAGCACAATTGATGACAAGTTGGGGAGGTATGGTCTTTGCCATGCTTTCTGTCATGGCTGAGGGCAGTGGTGGGATTCAAATAATTTAACAACTGGTACCCGTAGTGAGATTCAAATAATTTAACAACTAGTTGTTTACAAGGACCATTTTAACAACCAGTTCTGCCGAAGTGGTGCGAACCTGCTGAATCCCACCACTGGCTGAGGGTCTGTTGCTGGAAATTCAAATTCAAAACAAAATGTTAGTGAAATTAAATTGTCCATCAATTCTAACCTTTCTGGCATCTTCTGGATTCGGATGCATGATTCAAAGCTGCAGTTTTAATGAAATGTTTTCTGTTTTTCAATTAGTTTGATAGCTGATAATTTCAATAACAACTTAGAATATTTATGTGAGAAACAGGATGACTGAAACCAAGAGGCTGCTCTGGTATGATCATTATCATTTTCGACAAATCTATAACTTTCTTTAGAGTAGTTATCTGATAGAGATGTAAGTCCTGATTGGGAGATTGAATACTCAGTGATCACTGTATCCTAGAAAACATTTTAAATGGGCTTGGAAGTAGGAGGGGGGGGGGTATTACAACAAGCATCCACAGAAACCATCCTCTGGAAAAGTCCCTCCTGCCAACTATCATATGAATTTGTCCCCTTGATGCTGGCTTTTCAAATATAAAGCCTATTAATGTATAGCTGCCACCAGATGGCATTATTCTATTAGCTCCAGTAGCTAGAGGTATCCACTTTGTTGTGCTGGATGAGAGCTTCATCTCCAAATGGAGTATTTGGGATCCATGTCAATCTGTTTTCAGGCATGGTCATGGCATAGAAATGGCCTTGATCGCCCTGATGGATGATCTGTACCAGGGGCGAGGCAGGAGGAATTCCACTCTGTTGATTCTCCTGGATCTCTCAGCGGCTTTCAATACCATAGACAATGGTATTTTGCTGGACCAACTCAAGGAATGGGGTTGAGGGTTGTACTACAGTGGTTCTCATCCAAACTCCAGGGTTGTTTCCAAAAGATTGCATTGGGAGACAGGGGCTCGCAGTCTTGGGAGGTCCCTTGTTGGGTTTCCCAGGGCCTGGTTCTATCCCCAATGCTGTTTAACACCTATATGAAGCCACTGGGGGAGGTGATCAGGGATTTGGAGCTGGGTGTCACCAATATGTGAATAACACTCAACTCAATGTCTCTGTTTCATTGGAGTCAGGAGAGGCACTCCAAGTGCTGGACCATTGCCTGGAAGCAGTTATGGGGATAAGAATCAACAAACTGAAGCTGGATTCAGATAAAATGGAAGTTCTTTGCGTTCCAAGTTCCCGAGTCCATGGGATCAAAGGGCACCCAGTTGTGAACGGGGCTATATTGCCCCAGAAAGACCAGGTGCAAGATCTGGGGGTGCTCCTGGATTTGTCACTGTCCCTTGAAGCTCAGGTGGCAGGGGTGGCCAGGAGGGCCTTACAGAAACTCTGTCTGGTTCACCAGCTCTGCCATTTTTTGGACAAAGGTGATGTGGCCACAGTATTAAATGCTCAGGTAACTTCCCAATTGGATTCCTGTAATGCGCTCTCCATTGAGCTACTCTTGAAGACGATCCAGAGGCTGGAGCTGGTGCAGCATGCTGCAATTAGGCTGCTTGCTGGTACATATGGACAGAAACACATCCTGCTGGTCCTCAAGGAACTGCACCAGCTCCCAATTGGCTTCCTGGCCCAATTCAAGGTATTGATGGTAACATACAAAACCCTAAACGGCTTGAGTCCTGCCCACCTAAAGGAACACCTGTAACCATATGTACCTGCTCGGGCCCTGAGGTCACAGGGGAGGCTCTCTTTGTGGCATTCCCCCTGCCAAGCTACAGGAGTGGGGGGCATGGAGGGCGTTCTCTGTGATTGCAGAGGTTTGCCGGGCACCTACCCTTTATACATTTAGGCACCTGGCAAAGACTTTCCCCTTCATTCAGGCATTTGGTTAGTCTCCCTAAATGCCCCCTCTATGGTGCTGCTGGTTGGGATGGGATAGGGGTGGGAGTGAGGGTTAGGGGCGAGATTGTAACTGTTGTATGTTGTAGTGTTTTTAAGAGATTATTTTATGTATGGGGATAATGTTTGTCTGCCTAGAGAACTTGCATATAGGCAGGGCATAAATTTAAATAAATAAATAAATTTTGTCTTCTTCATTTGTTCACCCTTTCCTCTGCAAAAATGCTTTTCAGTGGTTCCATTACTAATTTCCCAGGGGAGCCTGTACTTTCATGGACATTCTCTCTTCACATCTAGTTCCCCACAATGGTTAAGACAATTCTGGTTAAGGACACTCTAGTTAAGGCAATTCTCCTGAACCCAGGATGCTACAGGCTGCCAACTCTTGATTTGAAGAAGAGTTGGGTTTTATACCCTGCTTTTCTCTGTTATAAGGAGTCTCAAAGCAGCTTACAATAATCTCTCCTCCCCCCCCCCCCACAGGCATGTTGCTAGGTAGGTGGGGCGGAGAGAATTCTGAGAGAACTGTGAATGGCCCAAGATCACCCAGCAGGCTTCAGGTGGAAGAGTGGGGAATCGAACCAGGTTCTCCGGATTACAGTCCACTGCTCTTAACCACTACACCATGCTGATGTACACCATGTGATGTTATAACCTTTGCTAATGTCATATTGCAGTTGCTCTACATTGTTGGAACTTGACCATCTGGGAGTGCCCCCTACTGCTCTGTAAGGCCATTATTCCACTGCGGTTATAATAAGTTCTCCCAGAGTTACATAACTTTGAGCAGGATGCTGGATTATAATTACAAGTATTAAACATTGCCCTGGGCCTCAGGGCACTGGTTGCAGTGACTGCTGAGTTCACACCTCAAGTGAATACCTGGCTGTAGCAACTCATAGACAAAAACTCTATCAACAGTAAAGCTTTTACTTTTTAAGAAAGGAAGGATGGCCAGATAGCAAAGATTAGCTGGGCCCTGAAAGAAAGGAGTCATTTAAAAAAACTCAGCTACAGACCATCAGTAATTGATTTTCTTGTAAGAAGTTGGGTGGAAGGAATTGTTTTGAGTGTTCTCAGCTACCCAACTCCAACAGTCGTGGAGGTATTGTAAAGGTTATCCTTGCCACAGGTGTGTTCTGCAATGCTGGTGTATTCTGGAGTGAAAGGCCGTATCTCAAAATAAGAGACATCAGGCATTTCTGCTGAGGTTCTAGCCTATGGAAATGGAGAGAAGAGGTGACTCCTTTTCCAAAAGAGCTGAAGCTGTGACTGTACAATTCCCATTTGCTTGCTTGTGCCTCCCATTAGAAGATTTAGATACATATAGGGCTTTTCCGCACAAGTTTTCTTCCATCAGTTTTGGCCTCATACTGTTTAGGGTTCATCCACTGATCTCTGCATGCATTTTTGTGCCTTTAGTTTTCACTTTGGGGTTTTTTTTTTCAGTTTTCCCCTTTTTCCTCGGGTTCTTTCAAAACCAATTTCCCCCCAGTCTTTTTCCTGAAGCCATTTTTGAGTTGTACCCCAGCGGCAGGGGATGATGGGAACTGTAGTCCATAACATCTGGAGGGCCGTGAGTTTGACAGCTGTGATCTAAGCACTCCTGACAGTTGGCCATCCAGCCTCTGTTTAAACCACCCCCCCAAGAAGGAGATTCCACTACCTCCTTCCTCTCATGTTCAATATGCAAAGGAGAGGATCAAATAAAAGGACACAGCAGACAACAAATTAACACAGGAGAGCAACTTTATTTGCTTCCACTAGAACATGACAAAACTAGATGATCCATTAGACTTTCATAGCTCTCTTTTGGAAGGCTGGCAATGGGGTTAGGAAAGAGAACACAGTATTAGAAGGTGGGCTCTAAAGACGCACATATATGTATGTACATCACTTGCTTGTTCTCATGTTCTGCCTAATGCAGGTGTGTAACTATTGGATATCATGCATTCAGACAGCCAGATCCCCTCTGGCAAAGGCAGGAGCCAATGACAACAGACATAAACTGACCTTAGAGGGGAACAAAAGCTGCAGCTGATGGGCAAAGGCTGAGGAGTGGGATGCCACAAAGTCAGCTGGAGCCAGAGCCTCTGGTAACTATTTTCTGAAGCATTTGGAGAGTGGGATTTTACTCTGTGGAGTTTTCTACTGCTGAAGTGCATGCTGGGCCAGATAATAAGTCTGGGAAAGATTTTATGCATGTTACCTCAGAGAAATATTTCAAAGGGTGTAAGGAGTTTTGTAATGGACTGTCTCCCTGATGAGGAGAGAAGCACAGAGCGAGCAGCACTGACTCACTCTGAAATCTGCCTGTCCTCAAGGGGGAAAACCCTGACTTGGTGCTCTGCAAAGTCCTCTTGGCAAGACCTGACTCAGCTGCAAATTTCCTCCCTCTCATCCTGCAAAGTAATATGGAGGGTCTTTGAAAAAGAACAGATAGATAGGCAAGCTCCAACACCCCCACCCTGCACAACACTCTGAGTAGGGAAAGTTGAAAGAGGCTCATCTTCTCCTTTTCTATTTTTTCTTTGGAACCTTCTCCTTTGTGATCATGTCTGAAAACTCTGCAATGGAAAAACAGAAATCAGCTGGACTAGGGCATTTTCTGGATGGACAAAACATCCCGGGGGAAACCCGGGATCATACATACCGGGATGTTTCCATCTTGGTTCCTCCCTCCGCACGGCAGCCCAGCAGTATGTTCAGGCCGGGAGGAAGAACTCCAGGTGATTAAACATGACCCCCAGTTTACTTTCATTTTCCTTGCCGGCGATGCCATGTCCCGTTTTTCCAGCATTCTAATTGGCTGCAGCTGGCGAGGCAGGTAAAATATACCAACCCATCTCCCACAGTGTTTGCATGGGCATGGGATCAGCGAGCGCTTTTTCAAAAGAACCGCCAATTTCATCGTTTTTTGAAAGGTGCTGGATAAGGCAAATCT
The DNA here is from genome assembly GCF_021028975.2 of Sphaerodactylus townsendi. NCBI lineage: Eukaryota > Metazoa > Chordata > Lepidosauria > Squamata > Sphaerodactylidae > Sphaerodactylus > Sphaerodactylus townsendi. Next base: position 128,248,798 of record NC_059427.1, on the reverse strand, counting down.
CGTGAGGTGGGCCCGATTTAGGCCTGGAAGTCATGAGTAATTCATGGCCAAACCGGGATGGTTCACTTCCTTATCCCAGGATATATTGGCCATAGGGAAAACGGCTAGGTGAGTCTGGTTCCAACAGGGACCATTTATGTTTTCTAACTGTTTAATTCCCCAATTTTTTGTAAATCAAGCGAAATGACACAGGATGCTTCACTATGTTTTAGAAATGGCTTCATTCCCACCCAAAGTGCCACGTGTCTCTGGCCCACCATTTTTTCCTAGATACCTGTGTTGTCATGCAAATAAAGGAGAGGCTTCAGACATGTGATACCTTTTGATAACAATAATTTACGTGGCACAATTTTCAGTGATCTTCAACTGATGGCTGTAATATGTAACCCCTCCATAAACCAGTTTGGCACTCAGAGCTAACTGAGTTTTGGTTTACTAAGTCTCTGTCAGCGAACCAGTAGCCAGTGGAGAATTCTAATGGCAACCTGCATGACCCACTATTATTCTGCTAAAAGCTATAGGTGCTTCTGCTGTATAAAGTGGCCATTCAAGTCTTGTAAGCTAACACTCTTAGGTCACGTTTGGGGACTTCTAACCACCCCCTATCCCAAGACAGATGATCACATCAGTCTTTCCCTGATGGTTTAAACACCTTGAGCAGTTGCAGGAGAACTGCCTGGGTATACTCATTCAGTTTCCATTTTCATGCTTTCCTCTAAAACAGAGTTGTGCCAGTTTTTCAGCACATCTGCATCTCTGTCTGCTTTTGTGGGCTTGGAACTGGATATCAGCTCTTCCTGTTTCCACTGCTGGCAGTCCAGGGCCACTTCTGGCTTTCCCATCTTTCCCTTCGGGGAAGGCAGCAGTGCTGGGGAGCTGCCATTAGTTGCCGTTTACTGCAAACAAAGATCCAGGTGGGTTCCTCTCTGCCACTCTCCTGCTCTAGTCTTTGAGCTGCAGAACAGGTTTTTTTTTGGGGGGGGGGGGGGATTGTCTCCCTGGCTGATATTTCCTGACAAATTGCTAAACACCGCAAGTGTCATGTGAAAAGCTCCTTGAGGTTGTATGTTGTCTTTGGACTGTAGTATGCCTGCTTCTGTTCTGAAATAGTGGCTGGGTGCCACCCCCATGCTAACTTGCTATTCTTTAGGGCCAATCTACACACGATTTTGAAATTTTGTGATTTAAACTCCAAATGGTTAAACTCCAAAGAGCTGGGGGAGATAATAGATCACGATAACAGCACTATAAAGGGGGAGGGGTAGCACCCTTCTCCTTCTGCTGTTTCCCAGCTGGAGATGCTCTCTCTAGCTACTTTATGTCCCACTGGGCAAAAAACAAGAAGAATCCACATTGTGTCTGCCTTTGCCCCCCTACCAGAGCTAAAGGCAGCTCAGCCAACTGGGACATGGAGGAAATGCTGGTCTTCCTTTGCCCGAGTGTTGCAGTCCATATGCATCCCCCCATCTCTCTTACAAGTACTCACACTTGCTTTTAAAGGATCACATACAATGTTTGGAATTCCAGTCACAGAATTCCAGTGTCACCTGTTGCTTGGCCCTGAGGGTTCTGTGTGTTTCAGACAAAACTTTCCTTGTGGTACATTCTCTGCCCACCTTGGAAATCGATCCGCCCATCTCCGTCTGTATCAGCTGCTTGGATGATGGCTTCAGCCTCTTCATCTGATAAGGGCACCACAGGCATGTTGCTGGGCACTGTGGATAAGATGTACCTAGGGGCAGGAGGTGCAAAAATAAGCTAGTGAGAAGGGGAGTGTGCTACTGTTTAGCCCACAGTTGACCCAACAGTTCACTGCTAGGTGGGAGGGATGAAGCCACTTCAGTAAGCATTGATCTCTGGAGATATCCCCTTTCTTCTTCCCAGGTAAAGGAAGCTGCTGCAACAGCAAGGGGGGAAACTTAATGGCCAGGGTAGCCAATCTCCATGTGATGATTGGAGATATATCCAGGAACTACAGCTGATCTCCAGACATCAATTCCCCTGAGGAAATCACTGCCTTGGAAGGAGGGCTCTATGACATTATGCCCCTCTGATATACCTCACCAAATCCTGCCCTCCCCAAGCTCTGCCCCCCCCCCCGCAAAAAAAAAATCTCCAGGAATTTCACAACCCATAGCTGGCAACTCTAATTAATGGCTGACACACTATGATGCACTAGAACTTGCTCTTTTTAGGGGATCGGCTCTTTGGTCACTCTTTGGGACTTTAAATGCTCCGAGACTTTCTTGGAGCCCAGCAGGTGGACCTGGCATGCATCACCGAAACCTGGGTGCGCAAAGGTGAGACCGTCGCCTTGAGCGAAGTTGCGCCCCCGGGTTTCGAATGTCTCCACCAATCACGAACACAGGGCCGGGGGGGCGGGGTGGCATTGTTCATCTGTGATTCTATTCCCTTTAGGGCTGTCCCTGTCCCGGAGATCACTGGCATAGAATGTGTCGGCCTAGAGTGGTTAGCCCCGGAGAAGTTGGCTGTCCTCCTGGTGTACCGGTCGCCTAGCGCACCGGGAGGCAGCCTGCCGCATAAGCTTCTGCTGGAGGCCCGGTGTCACGGACTGGGCGTTGGCGTGTTCCCCTCAGACGACTTATCGCCTTTGGGTGTGACTTCAACGTCCACAGCTGACATCGTCGCCCTTCATGTACTGGCAGCCACGGACCTAGTGTCATCCATGGCGACGCTTAGGCCTCCTCCTTTAATAAATTCAGGCTCCCACTCACGCAGGCCGCGTTTCACGCTGGATTTGGTCTTCGGGTCGGGGATACATCTGGTCGTCACTCCTCTGTCTGACAGAGTGCCATGGTCCGACCACTACGCCTCTCGAAGGTCCGGGTGGACTTGCCGCGACCAACTGCCCGTCTAGGCGAATGCGGGTTTATTTATGCCCGCCTCGCTGGAGACTTATGGATCCACTTGGTTTCCTGAATGCTCCATAGGACCCTGAACCGGGCCGGCACTACTTTCGATGAGCATGGGTGGAGGATTTGGAATTCCCGTCTCTCCGATGCCATCGATGCTGTTGCTCCCCGGTAGTCCTTCTTACGCCTGCGTTCCCGACGTGCTCCCTTTTGGTATACTGGGAGGAACTGGCGTCGCGTGATGAAACGGGGCTTAGATGTCTAGAGCGAGTAGTGCGAGGAAATCTCGTGGTTGACGAAGCCGCGCGAACATCTTATAGGACGGCTTTATGAAAAGCTCTATGAGGGTGGGCTGCACGAATGGCGAGGCTTAAGAGAGCTTTCTTCTTCCTCCTCCCTACGCCCCGGCTAGCTCTCGCCTTCAGCACAATTATTCCGTGATAATTCGGTCATTGACCTCCTTATCGGAGAGAGATCTTCTTCAAAATCCTCAATTGAGTATCAGCTGTAGAGGCTTTTATGGAGAAGCTTTTTATGGCGGATAAGATCGCGATAAGCTCGCCCGGGCCTACGACCTTCCATCCACACGCTAGCTACAATTAAAAACGTGAACTGGAGACTCCTCTTGCCGCCTTCAGGCCCCTTTGTTTGGCCCAGTTTTCCCTGCTCTCTCTGAAGCTGTTGTCGACAGAGCCTTTAGCTGCTGTTAGACCTACTACTCTCCGTCCTTCTGGATCCGTGCCAGTTCGTCCCTGGTTTGTGAAAGGAAAACCTGCCGGGTGGAGCTACGCACCCCATCTGTTGAGTGCATAATCAATGGCTCAAGCCTTTGAGCAAGGAGTCTTCCCGGATGGGGTTGAAGGAGGCAGTGGTCCACCCACTCTTAAAAAGACCATCTTTAGATCCGAGGGATCTGGCCAATTACTGCCCCGTCTCGAATCTTTCGTTTCTGCAGAAGGTAATTGAGAGAGTGGTGCTGGAGCAGCTCCAAGGCTTTCTGGATTACGCATCGGCTTTCGACCCCTTCCAGTCCGGCTTCCGTGCTGGGCATGGGACGGAGACTGCTCTCATCACCGTCACAGATACGCTCCGTATTCAGCTTGACCGAGGCGGATCGGGGCTGCTGGTGTTGTTAGATCTCACAGCAGTGTTTGATGTGGTCGACCATGACCTTTTGACCCACCGCCTGGCCGCCTCCGGAGTGCGGGGCACTGTCCTTCAATGGATAGCCTCGTTTCTCCGGGGCCGGAATCAGCAAGTGAGGTGCGGGGATCAGGCCTCCCGGAAGTGCCCGCTTCAATGCGGCGTACCCCAGGGGGCGCTACTATCCCTGTTGTTATTTAACATCTACATGCGACCCCTTGCTCAGCTGGTACGGAGTTTTGGGCTGGTTTGTCATCAGTACGCTGATGACACACAGCTCATTCTGTTGATGGAGGGGGGAGCAACCACCGCCCCTGCAGCTCTACAGCACTGTTTGGAGGCCCGGTGCAGGCTGGTTGGTTTCTGACAGAGCCGGCCAAAACTGAATCCAGCGAAGACGGAATGATCCTCTGGCTGGGACGCCGGGGAAGACTTTCCAGCCAGCCCGGTGTGGGAGGGTCGGGGCCTCACATTGGCGCCAACCCCTTCCGTTCGCGAGCGCCTGGGGTCCCACCTGGATTTCAATGCTCTTTCAATGGAGACCCAGGTGAAAGCCCATACAACCCGGGCTGCTTTTTTCCGCTTATCTTCGGCCAGGCCCGGCAGCTGGCTCCCTTCCTCTCTCGGGCAGACCCTGTAGCCATCTGGATCCATGCAACGGTCATCTCCAGAGCTAGACTATTGCTATAACTTCGCTTCTACGCGGGCCTTCCAAGCGCGTCTGACCCGGAGACTAAAATTGGTCCAGCACTGCCGCGGGCATGCTTTGTTAACAGGCAAGCGCCACCATAGGGAACATATTCAACCCTATATTGCGTCAGCTGCACTGGGCTTCCAAGGTAGAGTCTCGGATCACCTTCAAAGGTGTTTGAGGTGTTAACTGCCTTGCTAAGGCCTTACGCGGCCTGGGACCGCCGATTTATCTTCTCGAGAACCCGCATCACCCCATATGTCCCTACACGGCCTCTCCGGTCCGGGGAGGCCAATTTACCAAGTGGTCTCCTGGCCCTTCAGCGTGCGCGCTGGCACTCCACACGGGCCAGGACCTTTACAGCCCTGGCCCCGGCCTGGTGGAACAGCTTCTACCGCACCAGCTGTCCGGGCCCTGCGGGACCTTGGGGAGTTCCGCAGGGCCTATAAGACAGAGCTGTTCCGCCGGGCCTTTGGAGAAACCGGCCGCTAATGGTGCCCCCTCCTCCCTGTGGCCCTGACATCTAGGCCACATACCATCGAATGAGACTTGCCATGCCTCCCTTCCTAGGGGAGAGGGAATTTTAAATGTGGAACACTGGGCGCCAATTAACTATTAACTATTTATTAATTATATCTCAATCCATTGAGACTGTGCAAACCAAATTTCTGGGCTTATCGCTGCTTTTAAATGTTTAACCTGTTTTATACTGTCTTTTTACATGCTGTACACCGCCCAGTGCCCTTCGGGGATGGGGCGGTATAAAAGCCTAAATGAATGAATGAATGAATGAATGAATGAATGAATGAATGAATGAATGAATGAATGAATGAATGAAAATGTATTCTACTGTTTTTTCATTGCATTCAGGATGGAACTGTCTCAAGAGAATATTTCCAAAGAGTTGTGATGTACAAAAATACAAATAAAGGTCTGCAGCTGAGCCAGCATGCCAGAGCTTGGCCCTGTAGTGAGATGACCGGAGGCAACAAAGGATAGGGTTCCTTCTATATTTTCTTTACAATTATTCTATCCTGGTCTTTCTTGCTCCTTGTCACCTTCCTACCAGATAGATACGATCTCCAGGCCCAAACTGAACTGAACTTTTGGGAGAAACCCCCCCTCCCCCGATTTTGAGAGTTAGAGAAAGGGCAGAGGAGAGATAGGGTGCAAATCTACCGAAGGTCGTTAGACAGAGGGAATCTGGAACAAATTTGCTCTCTGAGAAATCAGCTGGAAGTTCCTCCTCAAGAATTGTTGATGAGAACCAAGCATCTCTGCCACCGTGGTCAAGAACAAGGATTGTGTGCACAACACATTCTATTGGATTAAAGTCCTCTGTGAATGGCTTCAGGGAAAGTAAATAGTGTCTATGGAATGTATATCAGAGCTAGGGAGAACATAGTAATTGCATGGATCAGGTTTATGGTGGGAAGGATTAGTGAGGATGTAGTGATGCTAAAAAGAATGTCAGAAAGTGTATGTCTATTCTAGAAGAACTGTCTCCTTTGAATCCCCATTGGAAAGATCATTAGAAAGCATTAAAACACCTGTGAGGCATAAGTGGGAATGCAATGGTCAAAAAAGGATTGTTAATTGTCTGGCTCTACCTGTGCATACCGTTAATCCTGAAAGAGAGCTATATCTCCAGTTCCACACTTTAGGAACTCAGGCAAGCGGTTCCCAGCCCAGATACCTCAGATCCTTTTCAGTTTGAACTTAATAGTGAATATACAGACCCATGGATAGCTATCCCAAACCATTTCTCTGTGTAAAAGATGCATGCAGGCCTGCCCTTGCTGACCACCTTCTGAGAGGTACAGTGACTTAGGGCAAAGTTATTTTACTTGATTTCATTCCATTCGATGAAGCCGCTGCCATCCTTGTCGAGCACCTGGAAAGCCTTTTTCAAGTGTACTTCCCGCTGATCTGATGTCAGAAACTTCTGCATATACTCGAAGAATTTGGCATAGTTGAATGAAGCTGCAACAGAGAATTTGGTCTTTATTTGAAAAGCAACTTTAAAAAGGTGAAGTGGATTTTGGCTACAGGGCTTGATAGAAGAATAGTGGATAAGTTCAGATTTTCCATACAAAAATTAATTGTAAGGGCCATTTGACGCATTATTCAGGGTTGAACCTGGATTCAGTACCAATAAAAAAGAGGGTGTTTGCAAAGATATGGTTACCAAAGTCATGTTACATTTTCTGAGAAAAACTTACAAATTACACAAAATTGTATGCAACTATCTTGAGGGAAAAGGTGTTTCCTGGAGAGATACGTGAGTTTTTAACTCCCCTCTGGCCTTTATTTTGCTTGAATTGTTTCAAATGTAAGCAAATGTATGCACTTGGAGCCCTATGAAGTAAAAACAGCTTGGAGGGAGCCAATTTTAGGCATTCATTCATGCAAAAAATTTAAGTTCATGCAAAAAATTTATTCTCAGTAGTTTTTGAGATTACATGTTTGTTTTATGATCGCTTGAGGGAACATCTATGGACCAAGCTATCATGGCTGAAACTCCAGACGTGTAATTTGGTCTTCAAAAGCAGCCATGGTAGACAATCTAGATTACGACTGTAATGCTAGGAAAGGGAGATGCTAGTTAACTTTCCCTCCTGTATAGTTTCCCAGATCAGAAATGGCCATCTTAGGCTGGTTTAAACCCCACGAAAATGTTGGCATGTGAACACAGACATGTTAAAACATGGGCACGCAGGTCCAAAACTTCTGTGCCAATGTGCCAACACATTCACAGAACTGTTCAATAAAGCGAGACAGCGACATGATAGCCTATCAAGAGAAAACTGCTTGGCCGGGGTTATTGTGCGTGCACGCCAATGTACCATGTATTCTCGCGCAATTTTTTTTTAAAAAAGTTCTAACTCCCACTAACCGCTCTATGACGTAATCAGATTGGGATTCCTGAGCCACGGTCAGTGTGTCCGTGGGGATTGCTGCATTGTTTGAATCCGTGATGGGCACAGATGTTAGCAACATGCTGTAGTGGGGATGGTGAAACCTTGATGAAAAGGTGCCAATTCTTTTGAAACCTGGATGCATCTTGATTAATTCCTCAGTGGGGATTTGGCCTTAATCTGTTACAAGTAGTCCATTCTGTTCTGTTCCCTCTCTTACTATGTTCCCTCCCTCTCTTACCATGATGCCGCATTTCTGAAGGCATCAGGTCAATATCCTTGTCTGTCAGGGATGCTCCCATGGCCAAGGCCATCTTCTTGACTTGGCAAGCAAAATCGTCCTCCATGTTGCCACTGCGGTGAAAATGGAAAGTGAATAAAGGAGACTGTAGTTATTTCACTTACATGGGCAGTGCTAGTCAAACAATCACCTCGACAAGTTCACCTTCCTCTAAACATCTCTACACAAATACAGCAAGAAAAGAAATAGCAGCAAGAGAACCAGCTGCTGAACAAGAGCAGTAGCAGCTGAGACTTGAGATTGCTTTCAAACCATAATGATGCATAGTGCTTATAACATGCACTATATACGACCAAAGCATTTCACTGATTTAAGGAACTCTTTTACCACATTTCTGTGAAACATGGCAATATTCGTGTTTCCACAGTACAGGCAATGCACTGAGGCTAAGGGAGTCTAGTGAACTGATGGCTATGCAGATTTCATCAGTGGCATAGGAGGTTAAGAGCTCGTGTATCTAATCTGGAGAACCGGGTTTGATTCTCCGCTCTGTTGCCTGAGCTGTGGAGGCTTATCTGGGGAATTCAGATTAGCCTGTACACTCCCACACACACCAGCTGGGTGACCTTGGGCTAGTCACAGTTTCTCGGAGCTCTCTCAGCCCCACCTACCTCACAGGGTGTTTGTTGTGAGGGGGGAAGGGCAAGGAGATTGTAAGCCCCTTTGAGTCTCCTACAGGAGAGAAAGGGGGGATATAAATCCAAACTCTTTTTCTTCTTCTTTCTTCTTTCTCCTTTCTCCTTTCTTCTTCTTCTTCTTCTTCTTCAATTTGCATTTTTACTTTCGACTGTTTTTTGTTGCTGCCTGGGAGATTTGTAATGAAAGATGGGATGTAAATATTTTAATCAATAAACTAGAGGCTGTATGCAGCCATAATTCCAGAAGTTTCTTTGTAGCAAAGAAATGCAATAGGATCTTGATAGGGTTGGACTCATAAACTATATATTCAAAGTTACTGTATTGTGGGAGTGGAGCTCCAAAGCACAATCCACTCACAGCAAGGAACACCTGAGGAGGGGGCTGGAGGAGAGATTCAAACTAGAGGTGCTGCTGGCACATGTATTTTTTTTAGCTTTTACAATTGAAGACCAAATCAGTCCTGTTGAACTTCTGCCTCTCAGGCAACTTTTAAAAGCACAGAAAGTAGAAGTGAGACAAAACATAGCAAAAGGGAAAAAAAGACTCAAACACACTATCAAAGCTGTGACCCTTCTTGGGGAAGGTTGACCCATGTTTTGAAAGGCACTGGAAAAGATTAATTGTTGAGGGGGAAGGGGAGGACTGCTCTCCAAACTGCCCAAATGTCACCCACAGGGGGAAACTATTGTAGGTGGGCTGGTGCAGAGTGAGGCATTATACAGGGTGCACCAGGGGCAGAGCCGAGTGGTTCGTGGCCATAAAAGGTCAAATGGGGGAGTGGCCTCGACCTGCTTCGGCTCCCAGAGAACAAACAATCTTATTTTTCTGCAAAATATGACTCTGCTGTGAGAATGGGGAACTTCCTCTCTCGCTGGAAGACGTTGCATTTACAGGACAAAGTCAGAAATACCTGATTCCTAGTGGCTGTCAAACTGCTTACACACGTACTAGTGATTTGTCATGACTGAATCGCTACTTTTGGATGGGCTATCATCAAGCTGCATTATAGACATTGAGGACAGCAGTGCACAAAGGACTAAGGAGAGATGGGATCACAGGCAAGGTCTGCTCCAGATCAAAATGCAAAATCCATTGGTGAATGAATCCTCAGACTTAGTAACATGTTTGGGAGCCAATGAAGTACAGAACTGTTGGTAACCAATCTGGCTAACCAATCATACAATAACTAGAACTCAGACATGGTTAGCAACCTTGTCTGCCTGGAAAAGCAGTAGGTGAGAGGCTTAGAAGTGATTTGTGACTGTGTGCATCTGTGTGCAGAAGCAGGACAGCTGAGATGGATGTGTTTCCTGATCTGCCAATCAGGCCCTGCTCAGAGTACCATATTTTGCTTATTTGCATCCATTAGGAATATGGCCCGTCCTATAACTTTCCCAGTAGTAATGGAATGCCATGAGATCCAATGCATTCTTTTGGTGGGTGGGTGTGTAAAGTGCCATCAAGTCACAGCTGGTTTATGGTGACCGTGTCAAGTTTTCAAGGCAAGAGCCGTTCAGAGGTGGTTGGCCACTGCCTGCCCAAGGTCACCCAGCAGGCTTCAAGTGAAGAAGTGGGGAATTGAACCTGGCTCTCCAGATTAGAGTACATTGCTCTTAACCACAACACCATGCTGGCTCTGTAACATTCTTGTTACACCTAGCTTTTGACCTGCATTATCTGTTTCTTACTGGTTTCATGGGTTTTCACATCACCCTGAACTGATTATTGCCAGCTGATATTAGTTTATGTTCTATGTTGCCAACTGCTTTATGAATCATTGTTAAAAAGTTTTGTAAACAGATAAAGTTCAAGCAACAGCCAGCAGTGCAGGGTGCTGACACTGGCCCCCATGATGTCATATGAAAGCCTGACCCTCTCTACCCTGCAGCAGTTTTGTACTCTTTTCCCTTTTAAAGTTCATGTTCATGTTCCCTTTTGAAGTTAATGAATTAATATATAGATATCTGTGCAGCGCGTTAAAACCCCTTTTAAAAAACGAACTGCTTGTCTGAAGCACTTCTGCCAAGGAAAGTCTGACAGCTGCGCCAGCACTAAATTCCTCACTATTTGCAGCTGTCATTTCATTTGTGAAGCCAGGTAGAAGCACACCTGTGCAGTGGGATTATGGCTAAGGAATGTGCTTTGAGGTGCCCCTTTCTGTTACATTTGTCTTTCCCCTAAGAGATTCTGTAGCAAGAAGCTGCAGAGAAGACCTAGGCCTGAAGAACAGTCATCTGTGTGCGTATGTGTGCGTTGGGAGAGCCAGTGTTGTGCAGAACTACAGCAGAACAAACTTTTGAAAGGTTACCCCCCAAAATCTCCTTTAAGGGAAAACCATAAGGCATATTTGTTAGAAACAGGTTACAGAAAATCAGGACTATACCTGTTAAATTTGTACAATCTTTGATTGAAAGATGTTATTACTGCCAAATAGAAAAGGAACATAAGGCTTTGGATAAATTTGTAGCAGAACAGATTTTTGTGTAGAGCATTCAGAAAAGCTTTCCTAATACAAAAACAAATAGGCAAGTGAATGCAGCATTTGAAGAAATTATGCTGTTACTGTCATTGGCAGTTGTCATAGACAATCAGAGTTAAAGTTATTTCTTAATGTGTCCCTTAGACTAAACTGTAGTTAGGGCAACTTTCAGAGCTGTTGCTGAATTCTCATGGCAAGTCACTAAGCTTCTCAGTTCCTTATCCCCCTACAATATAAGAACAGGAGTACTGACCAAGTGTCCATCGCCTAGAACATCTGCCCTGCATCTGGAGATGCATGGGGGGGGGGATATTCAGGACCCTACTGCTGAATTCATTACCATGTCATTTGCTGAGATTATCTTCTGCTTAATACAAGGGAAGGAAGCTTTTGACTGCCTGCTAAAACCACAGGCAGATTTCAAATTCCAGTAAATCCTGTTGCACTGAGCTGGCTGCTCATCCTGCCAATCAAGTTACCCAGATTCATTCTCTTTGGCTCTTGCTCTCGTCACTGGCAGCCAAGTGTCTGCCAACTGAGCTTAACTCCTGGGTGAGTCAGCCCTGCTTCCTAAACCGGGAGCTGTGCACTTCATTTAACAAGAACGGCAAAATTTGAAATTACAAAGGAACTTGAGGGATGAAAGGGGAGGCTGGGGATGCATTCAGTCATGGTCATGGCCAGTACCCAGCTCAGTTGTAGGATCTGGAATCCAAGCAGTCATAATTACAGAAAGCCCCTTTGTCCTCAATGCAGCTTGTGGACTAAGCACAGCAAAGGCTGCTTCTAATTAAGGGACGACATCTTTCAGGTCTCTCCACCTTTATTTTCTGGGTTCCTGGCCTTAGGAAGCCACATAAAGGCACCTCCACCCTTGCACTGCATCTTTGAAAAGGCTATCAATACACCATAATTTTCAGCTTTTTCACCATTTCACAAAACAGTAAAACCAGTGCCCTTGGGTAGAGGCTGTGACTTTGCAAGTAATGCATTTTTAGCTCCAGTGTATTTTTTGTCAAATACAAACATGGTGTTCACACGGAGGACACATACATGTGTGCAAAAGGTAAAGCACGTGCATTTTTAATTCCAACAGCAAGTTCTTTAAAAGTGGCAGTTTAGCTTGAATGATCTATCGTGTACACATTGTGTTTATTATTTATTTATTCGGGACATTTGTATGCCAACTCTTCAAAGTCCTGCTGTTTTCCCATGAATTGATGTGGGCTCAAACATTGACATTACTAATCACCATTTTTGTGGCTAATGAAACGTGGCACCTGGGTTCATCTCTTGAGGGTGTGGCTCCAGTTGCATTCGAAAAAGTGAGTGGGATATTTTTAAGACTGTAAAAATATTTCATCATGTATGACATAAGTTGGTTTGATGCAGGAAACTCCAGACCCTCTTTACATATCTCTTATGAAAGCACTGTAAACAGACTTAATGCTCCTATAAGCCTGGGTCAGGAGTACAACTGTAGGTTATCTTTTTACTGGCAAGATCTCCAGGAACCAAATAAAACTGTGTTCAGTTCGCAAGCTGCCAGTTGGCCATGCCTACCTTAAATCACTGCCAATCAGTTTTACACCAAAGTATATCAGATAAACCAAGCTGTATGTGTCAGGAAAAACACTGAGTAGTCTTTGTTGGAAAGCACTGAGCATGCATGCTAACACCAGGCCTCAACTGAGCTCTCTTGAATATAGAGAAAAAGTAAAGTCACCCCTGAAGATGCTCCCCCTTTTATAGCCAATCACAATTCCTTATCAACTGGCATGCCTGTCCCTGACACTTCCTGTTTCTGGTTGCTGGTCCATTGATGTCACATTTCAAACCCACACCTTCAAGAGCTTGGTAAACAAATGGAATTCTGGCACTTCCTAAGTTGATAAGTCGAAAGACGATAGCGAAAGTGAATTTAATCTCTGGAGAGAACAAACAATGCACCCGCATTCTGCTAGGTGCTACAAATCATAAGTGTAACAACAACCAAGTAATGTACAAAAGAAAACAACTGGTATAGCACATTTACAAACACAAATTCTAATAGCGGCTAGAGACACAAACCATCAAATGCATGATGCACAAGACTCTTGTTAATGTTAACTGTGTGGCCTCACTATCTTCCATCCAAACATTCTCTTGTCTCCCTGATACTCCAGGACACACAGGCTAACCCAGGGGTCTGCAACCTGCGGGTCTCCAGATGTTCATGGACTACAATTCCCATTAGCCCCTGCCAGGATGGCCAATTGGTATGCCCCTTGAATCTCTCTATTTAATGTCCTGCTCAGAAGTGTTCAATATGCTTAAAGACCGGCTTCTAGATCGGGAATTTGCAGATTTACATCTAGCAGCCAAACGAACTTGCTCCCCTACACAATTTTTAATTCCATTCGAGCAGAGTCGTATGGCCTATTATCTTTATGTTTTAATGAATCCCAGCTCAAGGAGAGCTCTCACTATTGCGCGGCTCAGCGTTATGCCCTCTGCCCTACTAAATGGTAGGTTTAGCAACTTAGAAAAATCTGCAAGGTTATGCAGCTGCAAATCCAATGTGGTCGAAATATTGGCCCACCAGCTTCTGCACTGCAGCACATTTGTCAAAATCAGATCCAAATATACTAATTTATACCCTCTTTTTCAATCTGAGTTACCAGATCTGATTAGATCACAGGTGTCAAACTTGCTGGCAGGGGATGATGGGAACTGTAGTCCATAACATCTGGAGGGCTGCGAGTTTGACACCTATGGATTAGATTATCCCTACTGTTGAACAACTCTGACTCTGGTTTTTGTGAAGAGGTTGCTAATTTTATTACGGAAATAGTTGAGAGTATGTAATAGTATGTATGTATTATGGTTCTTCCTTGGTCTTCGCTCCTATTACTGTTGTATTTTATATTTGTTGTGTGATGATGCCAATAAAGGCTAACATACGTAACTGTGCGGTCTCAAGTGCAGGAACGTGTTGCACTCAGATTGAGACAGGAGAATGAGATCACCAGTCAATTCGGAGCTCGTTTCTTGGGGTTTTGTACCCACTCAGCTTCCTTGAAATATTAAGGCTGCCCATATCACATCTGGAGGAGTGCAAGCTGTTTAAAGCATATATTTCTTCTATTGGGCTAAGCAGCACAAGAGAATCTGCCAGGTGCACTAGTTGGCACAGAACTGAACCCAGCATTCAGTTCTGTGCCACTGCTGCCTCCCAAGTCCACATTGGCTTGGAGGCAGCAGTGGCACAGAGCTCAATGCTGGGCTTGGCTGGGCTGAGCCCAACATGCAGCTCTGTGCTGCAGTTGTCTCTGAATGCCAGGTGGGCTCCAAGGTAGCAGCAGCGTGAACCCAGCATTCAGCTCTGCGCCACCTGTTGCCTCCAAGACCACATGGAGTTTGAAGGTAGCTGGAATTTTTAAGGTTTAGGTTTAATAGACCTAAAAAATTTCCAATTCCCCAAAGAAGACGATATGGGGATTCAACTTTGTTCACTTTTTTCAAAGATTTCCACAACTATGAATCCCAAACCGAAAAATACCCAGAAAAAAATGGTGCACACCCCTGTAAATGGGCTTTTGAAGTAGATCAGCATTTGCTGGTGAGTCAGATATACAGTGGAACCTCGGTTTTCATTGTTGTCGGTTTTTGGCAATTTCGGTTTTCATCGATTCTACAAAAATGTTGTCTCTGTTTTCATCACTTGCTTTGGTTTTCGTCGACGCGTGCTATTTTTGCGTCCAAAACCGGCGACCCATGTATCTCCATTGCTTGCCAGTGGTTGCTTTGGTTTCGGATTTCGCCGAGGTTTCCCGGATGGATTACCGATGAAAACCGAGGTTCCACTGTATAACCTTAGTATTACCTCTTTCTTTGCCTTCTTATTATAACCTTCTGTTTGAGGGAAATGAGAAGGTAGGCATTTGGAATCAGGGAGTTACTCAGTTGGAGTTCTTACGCATGCTTAGGGTTGCAGCTCCCCCTTGGATACCAGCCATGCTTACACTTCTTTGCAGAATTTATGGTTTAATGCTATACTGTAGCAGCGGATATCTTGCTGTATCAACCAGAAAGCGGATATCTTGCTATATCTATTAGAAAGGTAATTTAGGCTTTAAAATGGGGGAAACAGTGGCAAAACTTGACAACCAAGCTCCTTTGCAGTAGTGGCAATATCCTTGTGGTGTGAGGTGTCCATGAGAGTAGTGAGCTCCAATAGTTTGGTTTAATGGTGACCTTTCTTACTGAAGGATGGACATCTGTGGGAAACTGGTTACATTCAAAGGTTGCCCAAGTCCCCAAAGACCTGCCTAAATCCCCTGGAAATGTAGTGCTTCAGAACAGTGCTATAATCCAAAAACGGTAAGATAAACACTGCTATCATTTATTACCCTTCAGCAGTTCTGTTCTAACTAACCTTTTCTGGGATGAGTACACTCCAAGTGTTGAACACGCATGGAACAGAGATGAGGCAACTTTCCTGCAGCTACCAGCTATGTATTTTGAGTTGTCCACCTGAACTTCTGTGAAACAGGGGCAATGTAAGCAATTCTGTAATTCTGGCCTAGCAGACAACTGTGTGGACCCCACACCTCCTTCAATTCCTTTACTTTCCCTACTCCACTAGAAAAGGGGAAGGAGATCCCTAGCAATCTGGAGGCCAAATATTAGTACTCCCTTTTAACCCAAGGAAGTGTTTCTGGGCAACTGTAAGCAGGGAGGTTGTTTATTTCTTGCCTGGTGCTCTGAAGAAGAAAACTACCCCTTCCACACTCTCCTTGATCTCTCAGTTCTTTCCTCTCAGGGATTCTTAAATTCACAACGCAATGTCTTGTGATGTGAGTTAGCTCTAGGATTACACTCAACCTAAATAACTTAGTTTTCCCAATGGACCTCTGTTCTGTCAGACTCAACACAGCCAACATTGGGGGAAGGACATCATGATTCTTTTCTCCTTAATTTCTGAGCGCTCAGAGGAAAAATAGTATGTGCCCTGGAGATAATTTTGCTGCCTAGTTAAAAGAAAAGTGGTGCCAGGATGCTGGTGTAATGCAAATATCTCTCCCTTCCTAATATGTGGACCCAAATCAGCACTTGGTTCTGGTTGCACAGCTATCTGGCAATGTCAAAGTTGTGTTTCATGTTGGCTATAATTACCCTGCAATGTTGTTTCTTCAGTATCTGCTGTACTTCCTCACCTCTGCTAAGGGTCATCCTACCCTCTCCGTTTATTTTCCTACCCATTCTGGGATTTATAGACTTGAGTAATATTTGTCTGTCATGGTAGGATAATTAAATCCTCTTGCCTGAACTGGATGAAGAACTTGCTGGATCCATGCAGCTGGAGAGTCCACCCTTTGGATTAATTGCGCCTTGCAATAGTCCTATCGCTTTGGAAACTTCTTCATCGGTTTAAGTACCATCAACATTTTGCAGTTATATATTAGTAATGGCATGTTTGTCACTCTGCTTTCCTTCAAAGGCAGTTTCTTTCTCATAAAAATAAATCATGCTCCCTAAGTCCTCAGCAGCATTGACTGATCCTGTGTCTTAGCTAAAAGGTTGCAGTTAGCAAACTGTTGACACTAAATAACCATGTGAAGGTAAAACCCAAAACAAAAGTCATGTTATACCTTTTATTAGGACCAACCAAGAAGATGCAAAACAGTGAGCAGGCTTTTGAACAGCAGCAACAGTAGCAGGCGACAGCAAAGGAGCAGACCTGGAGTCATAAACCCATGTTTATAATTTAAAAGAGAACAAACCCAGTTCAGTTGCATACTGAAACATCAGAAACACAAATATTTGCTATTACTTCCCACTTGCCAACCCTTCCCATAACATTGTCTGTCACCACAAGCCTATACAGCAACAGAAACTTGATTTCTATGCTTGAAACACCTAGAACTGTTAACTCCTTGGTTTGCTGACTTTAACATAGCCTGGCCTATGTATTTAGATTTTATATCTAGCATAGCGAAATCATAGGCTACAGCATTATGTACTTCACTAGCTGCAGAACAAAAAAAAAAGGCTGCCTCCCCCAATTTCGGTCATTTTCCCTTTTACATTTTCCCTAATGACTTTCCGGCTGATTGTACTAATGACCTTCAGGCTGTTTATACTTTAACTTTTTTTTTTCTTGTGGCAACAAATGAGCTTGCTTGAATTGAACATATCCATACCAAGTATTTACCTGATGTAGACTTTCTCAGCTTGAGTCTTGGCAGGTTCCTTTTGAAAATCTAAATCTTGTTCCTGGCTTTTTATAGGGACAGGTCCCTTTGCTCAGCTTTGCTATTTATGGAGAGATGCACCTGTCACAGATGCATCCCTTAATTCTCCAGGGCCCTTTCAAGATATTAATGGATAATTTTTGTGGGTTGTGATATTATCAATTGTCACTGGCAAAGAGACACTCAGCATCAGGTATCATGCAAGTCAAGATGAAAGCTATAAAATATTATTCCCCCAACCCCCGCACATACACACAAACAAACAAGTTTACCACTATGCAGCGAAAGTATCTCTTGCTCAAGAAGTGAGTTGGAATAACAAAATGGATTCTGTGCCATATTTTATTCTACAAGAAGTTCTTCAAAGGTTTGTGGTCTCTTCATGTTTGGAGTATTCCCCAGATATAGAGAAAAATATGAGCTTGAAATTAATCAAAAGGAAAACCTCTTTTTAAAGAGTGTTAAGAACTACATATGCTCCAGAAGGAACCAAATGTTGAGTGGAACCATGTGTCACTTAAAGGGGAGAAAGGAGAGTCGACAAAACCAACCCACATAGGCTTCTGAGAACTTAAAGAAACCTGGAGGGAAAGATTTAAGGGTGGGATTTTCAAAATGTATCCCCTCTCCTCATGAGCTCCCATTCTGTCAGTATAAAGTAGCCAGTCCCATTATGACAGCAAAGTCATGCAGCATACAAACAAGATAGGGGTATTTCCAGGTATGTGCACAAAAATATGCAGAAAAATATGACTGTGTTGGTTTAATTTGAAGTAGCCTGATGAGGACTAAAAATGCTTCAGAAGGGAGAAAATATTGAGTTTGACTAAGTGTCAGTTGAAATTTGAGGCTGTGAAGAAATCAACCTGCTCAAGTTCTTGGGAGCTTAGTGGATCCTGGATGGGGAAGATTTGGGGAAATGGGAAAGGACTATCCAAATCATCACACCTCCATTATCCCATGCCTTCCCCCAAGATGGTATATAACAACTCCAATATCCAGTCTGAGGTCCCTCCCTTACACACAATTTGGATGCTCCTGGAAAGTGAGGGTTTTTTTTCCTGCTGCCCCAAAGAATTATGGTTCCCGTGCTCTGATCTCCTTCTTTCGCCTTGTGATAGAACCTTTCCCTCCCCCTCCTTCCTGGCCCCAGCTCCATTTCCCTCCCTTCTCATCTCCTGCTCCTCCTTCTGGTAGTGGCTGTTTCCACAATACTTGATGCTATTTTGGGCTGCTATGGCAACCCAATATGCAGTCTGAAATTCAGAGTTCTTGTTTTTTGTCTGCAGGCATCCGTTGGGGGTGGGAATGTTGATCTTTACTTAGTTTTTGTTTCTTCTTTCACCAATAAGATTTTTCTGAAAAAGTTCCCCTTGGCTATTAAATATAAGGATATCAATTTAATGCTATAACTACAAAACAAACTGATTTATAACTGCATAGATAATTTATATAGCTTCAGGGAGCGTATACTATACATTTGTTAAGTATTTTAACTTAGGCTGTTTTCCCATGGCGGAAGGAAATACCACCCTGGTGCCAGCAGTAAGCAGTATTAAAACAAGTGGGAAGTATGTCATATGCCCCATCCTCTGTGTCACCACTCCACCCAGTGGCATAGCTAGGAGGGCCTGGAGGTGGGGGCTGGAGCCCTGGGCATCACTTCTCGGGGGTGCACAGCAAGGCTGTGACCTCCTCACAACTGTGCCCTGCCTCAACTCTGGGTGGGCACAGTTGCAGGCTAGTGAGTAGGGCTCCCCTCACTCCCAATTTTCATGTGGAGATTGGGAGTGGGGCCAGCCAGGATCACCCTTACCATCATCTCCACATGAAGTTTGGGGGTGGAATGAGCCAGTTCACCACGCCTCCAATCCCCACATGGTGGTCAAGGTGACAAGGGCCTGTTTGAGCTTGGGGGGCGGAGCCAGTAGTATAAAGTTTGAGAATCCTGATCCAATGGGATCAAGTGTGAGCCTGGCTGAGTCTGGGCTTGGATTGAGCTATAAGCTGCTCAGGCCTCAGCCAGGCTCAAATGGGCCCTTGCCACACCAACCTCCATGTAGGGATTGGGGGTGGGGCAAGCCAGCTCACCCCACCCTTGACCTCCACAGGGAGATTGGGATTGGAGCGAGCCCTGCTCGCTGGTCTGCAACTGTGGCTCTTAACTCCCCTGGTGGGAAGTGTGGGACCAAGGTGCAGCTGTGTGTGTGTGGTGACTGGTGCCCGGGGCAAGCCCCAAAACCCATTTTATTAAACTATGCCTCTGACCCCACCTCCTTCTTTCCCTCTGTAGCAACAGTGTAGAAGTGCCACCCTGACCCCAACTGCATGGGCATGCAGCCCAGCAGCAGCTCTCTTCCCTTTCCTAGCTGAGCGGCAAAGATGCCCCATGGGGAAGAAAAAGAACCTTCAACAAGATGGCTGCAGGTGAGTGTGTCCACATGATCTGCCTGTAGCCACCCTGCAGTTTTCCCAATGAGCCAGATTAAAGGAAGTTTTCTTAAAAACTGGCTCATCAAAGGAAAAAATATATGGGATTGGGCACAATATCACGTGCATGCTCTCAAATACAGCATCACTGGTCACATGTGGGAAAATCCTCAAATGGAAGCAGTTTTGATATTTTTAATATTTTAGAAAATGATATAGCTTAGCTGGATCTCTTCAGTTCAGAGGAAAGGGATCAGTTTGTACTGTGTGCATAAAGAAGACACACTTTGTTGCAGGGTCATGGGAAGGTCAGCACACCAGAGCCGGAGACTGTCACTGCATTGTCAGGACCAGAGATTCCTGCGCAAGAGGAGACAAGAGAATCCATTCAGGCTAGGTGCTTCCTCCCTCCCCCCAGCCTTATTCTCTGCCACACCCATTCTATTGACATAACAGCTGTGATGCAACTAATGCTAAAAAAGGTTCTTTCTTCAGAAGCATGATATGTAGCCAATTGTGTGTCTACTAGCTGGCTTCCAATCCTTATGTGCCACGTCTTCCCTATTCTACTACCCAATAGAAGAGGCAGGGCCACTACCAGAACTGCCTAAATGGGAATAGCACTATCAGGCACGCTAGTCACTCTCTTTGATCCTAACCCAACTTCACAGCGCTAATTCTGTGAGGAGAAAATAGAGGGGGACAGAATGATGTTGTAAGCCATTTTGTAACCCACCGGAGAGAAAAGTGGGGTATGAATAACCACATGCTTGAATCTTTGGTGTAGGGTTATGTGAAAAATTATGAGGATTCCACTATTGGACTACTGTTTGTGACTTCACCAATTATATATACAAATTGCTTTATGCATATTCCATAGCAATCACGTAGTTATTTTCTTGCAATTTGTATATTACTCTGAACATGTATTTTGGTTTCATTTTGTGATGCACTTTTACTCTGATCATTTTGTAACATTTTAGATTAAAGTACTAATTTTATTCAAGAAGTTATTCACTAAAGAATGTCATTAAAAATTGAGGTAAGTAAGATTTAAGTTTTACACGCACCAAACTACTAGATCAAAGCAGAGCTGTTCAGAACAGCTAAACTTTGCTAAGACTCATTAATGTTACCATAAGAGACTTGAGGGTGGGATAGTTAAAACCAAAATGTGTCATTCCCTTTCCTCACTACTTTGGTGTTCTCAGGTACCTGGCCCAGAGATACTAGAACATCAAAGACCCCTTTGCCTATTCACTTTTTCCTACATCAGGCCATCATAACATCTTCCTAAAGATAATGTCACATTATCAAGATCAATGGGTTTCAGTTTCCAAACATGGGATCCACTTTAAACCTGAGGGGTAAAATGGGACCCAGTGAGTTGTAAACAGGCAGCAGGAAGTCACGTATCAGAATTATGACATGGGAAGAGGAGGAGGATACTTAAACCTGCCAGTGGTAAAAACAATCTCTCCACTGCTGAGTGACCTCATCTTGCTATCTGTAGAAGGAGGCCAGCAGCACTAATATGGGCACTAACATCAAGCCTTTCCAAAAAAGCCACAAAAATAGTGGCTTGGAGGGCTTGTAACAGAGCAGATGGAGGATTATGACACATCTGTGAGTCTCAAACCATGGCCTGAAGAATCTTAATCCAGATGCTTGAATATGTTGGTCCCAGGAAAATGCTATCTTTTCCGAAGTAAAACACTTCCATTGTGATTACTGGGTAGAATGTGGGGTGTGGGTCTGTCTGTCTGTCTGTCTATTTATAGATTTGTATTCCACCCTTCCCAATAGGGCTCAGGATATCATGGGCACATGCATATTTGTGTATTTCTAAGCCCTCCTTTAATGTCTTTGCAATTTTGAGAGTTTTTAGTTTTTAAAGATAATTTATAAAATTTTAAAAATCTGTGAGACATTTGCTCTACTGACATATGTCTATTGTGTAGGAGTACGGAGTCTCTATTTCCTTTGTGGAGATATAAAGGAAAAGGCACATCTCTGCAACTGAAGAAACTAGAGGCTTTAAAAAAAATGAAAATCAGGAATTCAGAAAACCTGATACATATATTGCTATAGCATTGTAGTGATTTAATGTTATTAATTTGCTGATTCAAAAAATTATAAAACTCAGTGCCTGGGGAGGACAGTGGTGTAGCGCCAACGGGGGGTGTGATGCCCTGGGCGGAGCTGCAGCGGAGGCGTGGCTGGGCTGTGGAGGGGGCATGGAGGGGGTGTTCCGGGAGGGGATGGGTGGCATCGTGGCAGGGGCGTAGGGGGCACATGCGCTCTGCGTGCAGTTTCCCCTTGCTCCTCCTCTGGCAGAGGAAACAGCCACTTCAAGAGCAAAGCTTTGTGGGAATCCAAGAGGCCACCAGCCCATCTCCCATTTTCCAGCTGATAATGTGGGCTCTGCTGCCTCCAATGTTGACAGTGTGTAGAAGTCTCCAGCAGAGTCAATGCTTGCATAATAAGTATGCCCACATAATAAATCAGCATAATATCTCTGGAACCTTTTAAAATTTGAACGATCACAGCAGAGGTTAGCTCTATTTGACCATCAGCTGCTCATAACCCTTGGAAGAGAGATGCTGACTAACAGCTGTTTCCTGGGCCAAGTTCCCCTCTCCCCCGCCCCACTCTGGAACCTCCCTAAATCCTCAAAACCTCCTGAAATTATGGGAGATAAATTTTGTTACCTCTGGAATTCTGGGAATGTTTTGCATCGCTCTGAGGGTCCCTGAGCCAATTTGAAACAGATAATTTCCATTGTAATTTTCGCTTGGGTATATGGGTATACCCTTATGCAGGAGTACACAACTGTCCAGATGGGGTTGACACAGCAAGGTAGAACAAAAATATACATATGTTCTGTCATGTATTGA
Organism: Sphaerodactylus townsendi; assembly: GCF_021028975.2. NCBI lineage: Eukaryota > Metazoa > Chordata > Lepidosauria > Squamata > Sphaerodactylidae > Sphaerodactylus > Sphaerodactylus townsendi. The sequence continues at coordinate 128,226,191 of NC_059427.1, read as the reverse complement.
AGGTTGCCAACTGGCTAGGAAAAAATGTCCTGGCCCTTTAACAAATGCAGAAATGGGCAGTTGAAGCTCTTCTTAGCATGGAGCTAAATCACATCACCTAATAATTTACTTCAGATCAAACTGATACTAAAGAGGCAGTCAGTCAGAAGGACCAGTTTAATAGTGGGCAACTCTAAAACTGTTTAAGATGGAAGCTTATCTGATTCTAAATGCACCGTCTGGTTTTTTACACGCCTTTTAAGATGAATTCAAATTGTGGTATATGACTTAATATGAGGGGTTTGAGAAGATAAGTCTATGTCTAACTCCAGTTTTAATGATAAAGTTTATATGTGGCTAAGATGGGGTCAATGAGAAGAAAGATGTGGCTGTTCAAGAAAATGAAAGAGGAGTCCTCGTCATAATTTGGAATTTAGACTTTTGCCAGATTAGAGCCTCCTGCAAAGGTCCAGGAAAGGGTGGCTTCACCCTCCTTTTCTTGTTACTTTCTGAGCAACAGAACATAGCACCCTCTAGTAGTCAACAGATCCCCTTGAGTTAATTGTACACACAACCTAGCATGGGATCAAAACCTATTGCTCCTGGAGACGACTTTCCCCCAGTAAAAATGTGGTGTGATTTAGCATCTGTAGGATTTGGGGTGGGTCTTGTGTTTTCCTTTGGGGCCACTATCTTGCTGTTGCAAGACAAGATTAAGAGCAGCACTCAGCTGAGCACAGCTGGTGGGTTGCTCTGCTCCTCATGCTGTTAACAGCTGGATTCTCTGGTTCCTGTTGAGCAATTCCATTCCTCGGCACCAGGAGGTACTTTGATTTTTGAAACAATCTCCATACGATTCCTGTCTATTTCCAGATCAAAATTCTCAGCAGGCTGCTTAGCAGCAAATCTGGAGAAGCCAGGTTGCTGTCTGGTAGCATTATGAAGATGAATATATGATTCAGTAGTAAGATTCAGGATAAACAATTCTGGGAGTCAAGTACCAGGTCCTTAATACTAGTTTACAAGCCATCTTCAGAGACTGAACATCTCTCCGTATAGACTGAAGATCATTATTAACCATTTCTTACCTTATATTTTGATAATGGCAGTGAATAATGGTTGTGACACAACTGTAGAATGGCCTCTCCTGGAAATACCACGCAGAACCTCTAAGTAGAAGCCGGTCATGAATCAAGTGTCCTCAAACTTTCGCATTCCCTTTCACATGCTACATTTAGGAAAACCAAAGCTTGCTGTGGTGAGGAAGGGAGCTATATCAGTTATGATTCCTAAGGTTTCACTTTGGCCCCTTCCACACATGCAGAATAATGCACTTTCAATCCACTTTGCAGCTGGATTTTACTGTGCGAAATAGCAAAATCCACTTGCAAACAATTGTGAAAGTGGATTGAAAGTGCATTATTCTGCATGTGCAGAAGCAGCCTCTGTGAAACACATACAGTCACACTCTGTTCACCTAAAACATCTTAGGGGTTCACCTAAAAATGTGATGTGGAAAGTGGCACTTATAATAGCCAGCATTAATTAACCATGTTTTACTAACATCTTGCAACAAGCAACAGTAACACCTAGCATCTATACAAGTACTTTTTCAAGTGTTATTTTGAACACTGTCTCAGTAACATGATACCAATTAGCCACCCTGGGATAATAACCCCTGAGCTTATTTCAGTCTCTGATTTGTTTGCATGTTCCTGGGTAAATCAGAAATTGAAAAGTCAGCAATAAATGATAAGCTTTAGGGGATTCATAGTTATCTTTCTTTCATCTCAGAATAAGAGCTACTTCAAATGTCACAAACTTCTTACACAGAAAACACCTATGTAAGAAATGTGAAACTTTGTCTAATAATCAAGCTTGCTCAGTTTGGGCCCCACAAATCCTAATTCAACTTTAGCCATTATAGCAGCCCACTAGAAGACAACTGATATCTCTTGGGTTCATCTACACACCCTTATTTGCTATAGCAATAATGTCAAGTGCATTGGCTTGTCCACATAGAAAAATCCAGTGGTGAATCCTTGTTTTATTGCAATGCTAATGTTGTATGCATGTAGCCCTTCTGATTTTTTCTGCCTACCAAGGCAGCAAACATGGAAGGAGGGGTATTACCAAGTTTCTGCAAGGCCACAATAAGTGGCAAGTGGACTTCATTTGCCTTGGTGGGCCATGGGTTGTACAGGCCACATGTGTCATGATCAAATACATCTCTATTTCATGATGACATACATCTCTATTTCACTCAGGCCCACCCACATTATACTATATGATTTTAATTACTCAGGCCAAGGTTCTCCAGACCCAGCTCACTTCTCCTAAAGTCCCACAGCAGCAGCAAGGAGCAGCTTTTAAAAAGTTACAGGCATGATTTGGATTGGGACTGTGAGAATGCAAGGGAGGGGCTTCTGCCTCTTGCTGTGCCATTTTCCCAACCCAAAATATCCTGAGGGGTGGGTTTATTTGTAGCTCCACCCCAGAACACAGCTCTGGCGTTTTAAAAAAGAACATATTGTATAGTTTTGCCATCAGTGTGGCTGCAAATGTAGGAGGAAGCTATAACTGCTTATTTACTAATCAACATATACACTGTATTTCTTCCTATACAGAAATGTATCATTTTTAAAGGAGTCGTAATTATTATTTATGCATTTATTTAGGCAAGTTTTAAGTCACCTCTTCAAGTGTTTGAGGCAGCTTACAATAAAAACAATAAAACAAAACCATTAAAATAAAGGCATTAAAAATAAAAAAACCTTGAAAAACAAGCAATTAAAAACAACCTGAAACCATAAAGAAGCCAGAGCATAAAAACCATATAATGCCCACATTGAGCAGCCTAAAGTGATACAGATAAAACAGCCGTCAGACCAGAAACAGACCATAAGGAGGGATTATGTAAACAATAACAGAATGCCCACTTTTCATGACCATAGAAAAACAGAAGGACACATGAATGGTCCTAGATAGTTAATGAGCCTAGATATGAAATGGCATTTGAAAATAATGGATATATCTTTTTACAAAGGTCAGATTTCTTGTTGTTGTTGTAGAGATATATCCCAGCACTCAAATGGCAATAGAAAAAATGCTAATTTCCCTCCATAGTATGTGATTTGGAATGTAGTGTGGAATCTGCTCTGCTAGTATCATCAGCAACAATTGGCTAATGGTTGTGACGTCTTTGGTGATGAGTCCTCAGCTTTATTTTTTTTATTTTACTACATTCTAGACTTCAAGTACTCAATGCTATATCACTCCAATGCAGGAAAAATCATATTGTCTTTTCATTTTTAAAAAATCTGAGACCCTTTCAAGGCTATCTTTCAACTAGCAATGCTCCACCATTTTGTAATTTTTGTTTAAGTTCCAAGTTTCCTCCTCTCAGTTTTGGACATCATAGTCCCTCCTCCTCAACCTCCCTCCTATGAAAAAGAGGTTAACTCCAGTAGCAAGGCTACCCCATTCCTTTGCATGAGGATGAGAAAATCTTCTGACGTTTTTGTTAGATCATGATGATGTCTAGTATCAAGTTAAATTTTAAAACAGGAAAAGATCTTGAAGGAACTTGAAAACTGTAAGTATTTTTATCTGAGTGACTGCAGTTGTTTGAGATTCACGCCCACTTCTTCCAGCTGGGGTCTTGTCTCAAAGAAGGATGAAATTCACCTCTCTTAACTTTGAAGAGGTTGCTGTCTCCCTGCGGTTTAAAAGGAATATTATTTGAAAACAGATTGTGTTCTAAGCATTTCTGCTCCCACTCAGAATAACTACCTCTGTAACCACCCATTAAGAGTTCCGCACTTAGATTTTACAAGCAGTAATTGTAGCTGCATACAATGCAATATTATCTTGAGCCCCAGGAAGGCAAAGAACAAGCCTGAAAAACATCAGGGGCGGCTTCTGAGAGAACATTTATTCACAAAGAGACATTTAGATTTTTCTTCCTTCTCTTCCAACATACAATCTATTTATGGCAAGATGACATCTGCAGCACCGTGTTCTTCGCAAGCTTGGCTCATCTGAAAAATTAATCGTTTATGCAAATTCAGCTTTAAATATTAACACAGACTGTGGGAAAAAGATCTGTCCATGTTAAAACTGAACTATTCCTGGATGCTCTCTGCTGTACAACAGCACTAAAAGGGTACCTTCAATTGCTGAACATTTTCACTTAATGGACAGTGGAGGACAGTAGGGGCTTTAATTAAAATGGCCAGGTTTTCAGCAGAAGATATGTTTGCCAGCTGTTATCTATGTATAGTCCCAACCTCCAATATTTTATATTTAAAGCAGTGATGTGCCATAAACTATGATATGTGATATCACTGGTAGGCATCTACTTTTGCAGCCCTGCTCGGATTGCAGAATGTCACCCAAGCCAAAGGTGAAAAGAAGACCATGCATGACACTTCTTATGGCTATCATAGGTGGCTCCACCAAAAGCATTCCAACTCTTTGCTTCCAAAGGTCCAACTTCAATGGTGTCAGCATTCCTGGCTAATTAGAATTGTTGAATATTGACAGCAGCTTGTATATCCAACAGATATACAGGCTTGTATATCCAACAGAGAGTTATACTTATCTGAGAGATGGTTACAGTGGTAGAGAACCACGAATTGTAATACATCTAAATGTGTATATTTATTAGAATGCAAGTGTCATTTTTTATATGTGGGAATGACAACGAGAAATTTAAAAACTAGACTTTTGGAACACGCTTCAAATATCAGATTGCAAAAGCAAGAAGCACCTTTAGTGGAGCATTTTATTCAGGCTGGACATACTGACAGAGACTTTACATTCGTGGTTCTCTACCACTGTAACCATCTCTCACATAAGTATATATCTTGGGAAGTATATATTTTGGGAAGCAAAATGGACATACAGATTTCAAAGCCATCAGGAAAATGGTTTAAATAAAGAATTGGACCTGTCTTGTTATCTCTGAAATGTGTATAATTGTAATACCAAAGAGTAATCTTAGATCTCTGCCTTTAAGTATGGTTATACCTGTAAATATAGAACACCTGGGCCAGTAGATGTCTCAGACCAGGTTTATAGAGAAGCCTTTCTGCTACCAACTGTAGCAAATTACCAGGACGAACAGGAAGGAATTGTTACAAATGTGACTGGATCACTTGGAAATGATGCAAGTTCTATATAAAATAATAGAATTTGGATGTTATATGTATTTAAGGTTGATTGTGTAAAAAAGATTATTAAGCTTAATACATTTAAAGAATGTAAGAATAATGCACAGATATATTTTATTGAGTATTTACAAACCTTGGGTAAAATATTGATTGAATACACACAGACCCTGTATTGTCAGAGTTTAATGGCAAAATAAGGAACCATATTACTGATGAAGAAACATGATTGAAAATGGTCAAGGAGCGTTTATTCCATTCTGATGTATTGGATGTACATAAGGACTTCGTGGTCCCGTCAGAAGTGGATTGCCTAGGATGATGAGCTCTGTCAGCCATAATTCTGGACGTTAAAACTATGTGCTGGACGTATTGTCGAAGGCTTTCACGGCCGGAATCACTTGGGTGCTGTGTGGTTTCCGGGCTGTATGGCCGTGTTCTAGCAACATTCTCTCCTGACGTTTCGCCTGCATCTGTGGCTGGCATCTGTGGCTGCATCTGTGGTGGCTTCAGATCCTCTGAAGATGCCAGCCACAGATGCAGAAGCCCAGCGATCAGAAGAAAATATTGAGCTAAACCATACAACTTCAGAGCTCCCCAGCACCTATATTACTAGACGTCATCCTAAATATATAAAAGAGCGATTATTACTTTTATTATATGCATAATTGGACATTACTTATACTATGAATTGATTAATATGTATATGTATGATAAGGCTTAAATGCATCAATATTGAAAAATATTAAGAAATATATTGTATGGTTACAAATTGATCTTGCAGTTGGGTGTAATACGTTCTTCTTTGCATAGCTAGGATTTTACAAGTGCCTGCTTCATTCAGTCAAGCATATAGAATACATAACTAGAATCATACTAGCTTCTGGAAAGATCTGTTTCTTCTAGCAATGGAAGAGAGGCAGACACACAGGCACAGATAGACTGCACAGCCAGCCAGACTGAGCGCTTGCACAGATAACAGTTTGCTGTTCCTATATTTAGTGTAAATTCATCTTGTATCTAGTAAAGTTCTGCAAAACAACTTGCTCGCATCTCTAACCTATTATTTGCTCTGCTAATTTACTGCAATACAACAACCTACCTCCATTCCTTCTCCAGCAACCTCCCACTCCCCTTCTCTGTCACCCTACTTCCCACTCTATTTCTCCCCTCCTCTTCCCTGACAAGCCCCTTTTTCTTCACCCTCCCTTTCTTGTAAATATTTCCCCTTCATCTCTCATTCTTCACCCTCCTTATTTTACTTGCCATGGCAGGAGAAATGTCTGGAGCAGCTCTCCTGCTCCTGGCCTGGAGACGGAGTAGCTCCCCATTGCCAAGCCAGGTGCAGCTCCAGGCATCTGGGCCTGGCAGTGGAAGTCCTAACAGCTGTTTCAGGTCCATAGCAGTTCCTGCATACTGATGCCTCTGCACAGCCTTGGAGTGGATCCAACACTGACACTGGCTCCAGAGCAGCTCCTGGATGCTGCTGCAGTTGGCCCTGGAGCGCCTACCAGATGCAGCCTGCCCTGGACTGGCTCCCAGCATCTGCGAGGGCCATGGTTGGGCCCAGGGGAGCTCCTACATGCCACCAGCTCTGAAGAAGGTAGGTTGGAGAAGAGGAAGGAAGGAAGGAAGGAAGGAAGGAAGGAAGGAAGGAAGGAAGGAAGGAAGGAAGGAAGGAAGGAAGGAAGGAAGGAAGGAAGGAAGGAAGGAAGGAAGGAAGGAAGGAAGGAAGGAAGGAAGGAAGAGATTCATCCTCCCTGCAAGTTTATTATGGGTCCCCACTTGTATTTTTATTTGGGGAGGATTTAAACCCACCCCAATGTATTTTTTAAATATTTCAGATCTTCCTGCAAAACCTGGGGGTCCCACAATCACCAAAGAGACTTACCTTCATTGAATTCCTTCCAACATGCATGTCCTTTCCAGATCACCTTGATACTGCTGTTTGATATTCCACAGAAATGCTGTGTTGCACATGTTTGTGTTTCTGCAGTGTCCACTTGTGATACAGAGTCCACAGCCTGGTCATGCCTTGGTATAGTTTCTGTGTTGTGCCTTGCTGATTTTTCTACACTTGAACAGTTCATCAACTAAACTAAATCTTCTCTTTCACCAGAAATTGCACCCCAAACTCTTGTGGTTGTGAGGCATTTATAAGGAAGTGGCACATGCAAGGTCTTACAATATGTAGCAAATAGACATGGAAGCACCCAGTGCAATTGTTTTTGTGTACTGGCATAAATCTATGCATAGTTCACACTTGGATTACTGGCAACTGTTCAACTCTATCCTTTCTCTGTCAGTAAAACATCTTTAAGAATCTCTTTCATCCCATAAAGTCTTTGCCTGCCACTCCCTTCATGTATATTCTACTATTCCACCAACCCCTCTGACATACTTGAACTTTTTTAATTTTTAAAAAGCCATATTTGGTTTCACACTGAACCAACTTGGCTCTGGAGCCATAGGTAGCAGACGCCCAGTGATAGTTTCTTATAAAAAGGGTAATGGTAGGAAAATATGAGTTCATTGTCTTGTAAGCTATTCTGAACTGAGAGTGGATCCTATAAATAAGTACAGTAAATAAACTGTACTCAAAGTAATCCAGAGAAATAAATCACCAGGAATAGATGGGATATCAATACAGCTTTTCTAAGCTACAGAAACAAAGTCCATCAAAATCTTAACAAGACTGTGTCAATAAATATGGAAAATAAAGGCCCTCAGACTGGAAACACTCAATTTACATTTCAGCTCCAAATAAAAGGAGACATCAAAGACTGCAGCAAGTTTTGGACCATCACATTAATTTCTCACATAAGTAAAATGACGCTCAAAATATTACAGCAATTACACCATATATGGAATGAAAAGTCTCAGATGTTCAAACTGAATTAACAAAATCATATAATCATAAAGTTGGAAGGGGCCATACAGGCCATCTAGTCCAACTCCCTGTTCAATGCAGGATCAGCCTAAAGCATCCCTGACAAGTATTTATCCAGCCACAACTTGAAAACTGCCAGTGAGGGGGAGCTCACCACTTCCCTTGGCAGCCAATTCCACTGCTAAATTGCTCTTACAGTAAAACAAAAAAAAAAAGTCCTGATGTCCAGCTGGTACCTTTCTGCCCATAATTTATGAGTCCTATCCTCTGCTGCTAACAGAAAAGGAAGAAGCACTAGAGATCATATAACAGATTTACGGTGGTTATTGGAGCATATGAGACAATTTCAGAAGAAAATCAATTTATGCTTCATAGATTACAACAAAGTTTTTCACTGTGTGTTATCATTGGTTTTAAAAGAAATGGGTTACCACAACTCCTGATTGGTTTGATGGGCAGTGTATACTCAGACAAGAGGCTATTGTTAGGACACAATGTAGAGAAACAGAGTGGTTTCTAACTGGCAAAGATGTCAGACAAAGATGTATTTATCTCCCCAGCTGTTCAATGTGTATGCAGAATATACCCTAAGGAAAGGTGAATTAGATTTATATGAAGTTGGAGTGAAAATTGGTGGAAGGGACATTAACAATTTGAGATATGCAGATGACACCACATAGATGGTGGTGGAAAGTGCTGTCAAGTCACAACTGACTAATGGAGATCCCACAGGGTTTTTACAGCAAGAGTGGTTTTCCATTGCCCATACAACCCTGGGCTTTATTGGTTGTCTCCCAACCGAATACTAACCAGGGAGAAAGTTGGTTCATTTGAAATGTAGTATACTGGAGGAGGGTTTTATGGATACCATGGACTGCCAGAAAGACAAATAAGTGGGTTCCAGATCAAATCAAGTTAAGACAACTTGAAGGCAGCAGGAAAAGAAGACCCAACATGAGATGGATTGACTCAATCAAGGAAGCACCAGCCCTCAGTTTGCAAGACCTGAGCAAGGTTGTTAATAATAGGTTGTTTTAGAGGTAATTAATTCATAAGATCAATATGTATCAGAAACAACTTGGCGCCAGTGAACTTGATGGCACTTACTCACTTTGCTCTGAACGCATAAGGCAGTGTTGTTTTTGAGCTCCTGCACTAGCTGTGATATGCACAAATGTGCAATCATCACACGTGATGGCTCTCTACCTGGGAATTTCTCCCACTTGGGTAATACTGGTATCTGGGGAAAGTATAATTGCTGGCATTATGGATTAAGAATATTTACCATAAGCATTCCATAAAAAGTAACACCAATGAAATTACCACATTTATCTATCACGTTCTCTTTACATTTGTGAAAGATGGCTATGGCTCCTCCATACATGTATATGTTAAACCCTCTGATTTCCCACAGCTTCATTAACAGAGCGCATCAGAACAGCAAAGCAGCTGCTTCAGATATATCAGTGTACGTATGCCTGCACCACCAGTTCATGGGCACAACTGGGCATGTGGTGTGATGTACACGTATATTTGCGTGTGGGACAAAATAGTGGGTTGTGTGAAAAGACACACACGAAGAACATGATTGTAAACCTGCACTCGCGAGAGAGGCCATTTACTAAACCCCACCATTCACTTTAGAACTCAGACGTGGGTTTCTTTCGGCTTCGCCAAAACAGACCCCTGCCATGGCCACTCAGCGTGGGAACTTGCTTGAAAGCTATCCAAGCCCGAGGTTGTGCAGGTAGCCAAGAATGTTGCCTGGAGCCCAATTAGCCCCGCTGCGTGTGCCAATCTCAGACTGTCGCGTGCCTGCCCTCCCGCGCGGATTGCGCGCGCGCAACCTTTCCCGGGCGAAGAGCGTTTCGCGAGTGTGCGCGTGAGCTCACCCGGCTCACACTTGGCTGCACGTGCAGTGCAGCCCCGCCCCCTTCTTCACCCTTGCGCGCGCCAGTCCGTGGCACCTGGGCGAGCGCTGCCCGGATCCTTCCCTGTCCCCCCTCCCCGTCTGTTCCTTTCCTGCTGCTTACTGCAGTGTTTGGGGGAGGGCAGAGCTGGAGCAAGATGGCGTTGCTGCTTCTCCTAGGGTCAGCACTGGAACAGCTCCTTCCTTTGCGCTCCCACTAGCACCGGCAGCTGCTTGAATGGTGCAGCCGCTCTGCAGCTTCCAATCCTTCCCTGGGGTTACTGCTACCGCGAAGGACCCCTCCCCCCCAATTTTCAGCGGCTCTTGTTTTGGTGCAAAGCTTTCCCTCCCCGTGTGGCGGCCGGGGAGGGGGGGCCGGTGAGTGTGTGATGCCATTTTTATGATTTTTTTTGCAAAACACTCATTAGTCTGAATCTCTAGCCTGGGCCCTGCACCGGGTCAGGTGAAATTTGATTTTGCAAGCAGCTTCTTTTGCGTTTTTTAATTTTTTTGCATTCGCAGCCCCGAGTGCCTGAGTGCTTGCAGTTAAAAGGTGGGGGGGGAGCAACTCGCTTATGCTGCCACTTGCAACTGTGGCAATTACAACCCGAGCCCCCTTAATCTTCCCATGGAGGATCTAATCTACTAAAAAAATACCTGAAGGAGACGCATTGGGATAATAACATGGAGGAAGAGGAGGAGCTGCAGTACTGAATTCCCTGGCTGCGCTATCAGGAGGAGAGATGGTGATTTTTCATGTAGCACCGGTGCAAGTTCTGGAGTTGTGAGAGCTTTGAAAGCCCCCCCTTTCCCACCGCCTCACCTGCCCAGCGCCCGCCGCCTCTGTCATTTGGTTTGGATTCCTTTTCTCTCTCTTTTCCTCATCCCCCCATCACCCCCCCCCACTTTTCTGCTTTGCCATGGGAATGGTGGCAAATCTCGTGGCTATTGTCATGTCGGCTTCATTTTTCAACCCCAGCTTTGCCTTCAGTTCGCACTTCGACCCCGGTAAGTTGATTTATTTCTGTGGCTTTGGGGCAAAAACAACTAGCTAACGATCCTTTCTTTTCTCCACTGGAAAAAAAAATCACTCCTCTTTCCCGTTTCTTCTCCTGTTTGTTTGGATTCCCCCCCCCCACTCCTGCCCCCTCCCCCCACCGCAGCTCCAGGAGTTTGATTTTGGAGCATGTTGTTCTTTCCTCTTGCAGGCAGCTATCCCCCCCCCTCCCCGCTGCGCTTTTTGCATTTAACCCCTTATTGCACCAGGTCGAACTCTTTGATTCTGCACCGACCCAAACGAACCTGAACCTCTGCATTTGCGTTTTAAGAAAGCACCCAGAGGAATAGATCCTTCTTGTAAAGTTGCATCACCATTTTACAGCTATTTTGCCTTCCCCTTCCCACTACCGTTTTTGGAAATTTGGGGGTATGGAAAGAGTTCCTGGGCACCTTGAGACAGCTCAAAGCCTCATTCTTACTGATGTTTTACTTCCTTGGAGTCTTGTCTTGCATGATACTCAGTAGTCACTGTTTAAAATGTGGTGGTGGTAGTGGTATGTGTATATGTGTGTTAAGAGTTTGTGTGAGCCATTGCCTGGAATGTGCGAAAAGATGCAGTTGCATAAGGTTTATGATGCCCTTTCTGGGCCTTCACTCTGCATTCTGGAAAGGGTTGCTTTGTGTAAAGTCAAACCCAAACAGGGCTGTGGGCAACGGTTTGTCTTCCATTGAGGCCTTCTGAATTAGCCTCCCTTGGCTAGAGGATGATTGATAAACCTTTTGAATGGGTAATTGCTGGTCCTTGATTTGTGGAGGGACAGCAGATTGTCTTTGCAAGGCAGAATTGTTGCATCCCAGAGGGACTTGAATCTCCTGGTGACAGGTTTCACTGCTTTCCCCAGCCAGAAATTCTGAAAGGTAGAAACCTAACCCCTTTGGTGCTATCCCAGTTTGTTCCTGAAGTGGGTTTTATGTTCATTGTCTTACTGACTTGTGCTTTACGGTTGGAATCACTTTGAGTTCCCGTGGGGGTGTAGTTCATGAAACTGCTGCCTCATCTCTTTCAGAGGGGTTGTGCTTCCCTGGTCCTTACCTGCACGCTGGCAGAAGACTGAGTCAGTTAGCTATGAATGAAACATGAATTTGTCCTTAATACCTTCACATGTAACTTTTATGCTCTCTGCTGGAATTGTCAACTGAAAACAAACAGGCCATGATTGGCTCTCCTTTTTTTTTTTTGTGAAGAAAGATCATGGCATAATTTTCTGGATTCCACTGCAGTTGTATCATGTGGACCTGGAGTGATGTGTTAGCTACAGGCTGAATTTTTTATCTAAAGATGCTTATCAGATGACAAATGTTTGGAGAAATAGGGAAAGTTAAGCTAAATTGAACCCACACTAAGCACAGTTATTTGTTTACACCTGGCCGCTTTGGTGCTTTTCTGTGTTACACAATCTTCTGCAAAAGACAATATGGTGAAATGCTAGTTTGCTACTTTACAGTTTTAGCATATGAGATAATGTACAAGTTCATCTCAGGAGCTGTGTGTTATCAAAGTCGATACTTTGCAGGTTTTACGTTATAGAGTACATGTCCACAGTGAATATGTGTCAACTTTCTTATTTATTTTTGTTACTGTTTCAATGGAGGGCTTGACCTTTTAATTTACCATTCTGGCCACAGATGGAGATTGGTAAACAGATGGGGATATGATAACTTTGCTTTCATTGTGTGTTGAATTCATTGTGTGTTGAATTACTTACATTTTCAAAAACCCTTGACAATGTCCCTTTCCTAAAAGCAACAAAGACATCTAGTAATAACAGGTATAAAGGAATGTATACTTGGAAAACGTTCTTATTTGCTAACATGGTATTAACTATTACCACTCACGGAAAAGATTTTGTTATTTAAGGTTAGCATCCTGAAAATGTTGACTTAATGCATGCAGCCATCAAAACCGCAAACGTTGTTAGATACTCTTAGGTAAACGTATAAGAAATAATGCAGAAAGAATTAGAATGTTTCTATATTAATCACTGGATGTGTTGTGTGTTCACACTGTGAATAGTGCATGAAATTCTGGCTGCATATCTTAAAAAGTACATACTAGAAAAGTGTCTGGATAACAGCTACAGAAATTCCATGGGAGGAAAGACGAAAAAGGTTGGATTTTCTTTTTCAGTTTAGAAAATGTGTACCTGAATATACTTGAAAGGAAGATGACTGTGAATGTAAGATGATCCCCCCCCCTCAGTGTAATGCCCCAAATTATTTTTATTATTGGACATAACTGTCGCTTGTATGCAAGTTTAAGACAACCTTTTCTTTTTTTGATGGTATAGTTTGGGGAAAAAACCTAGTCTACCATTTGAAGAAATACAGTAAAATGTGAGTTGATTAATTTTACATAATTCTTGAACTAAGGGGAAGTCAATGAAATGAACACCTAGCCTACTCTAAGTAACCTTACAAAAGAGGACACCTTGAACAGTTCTTTGCCACCAGAAACGGTAACTGACCAGTTGTGTGGAACTGTGGCTTTCTGACATAATTCTCTGGATTGGATTTATTTTGACCATGCACGGCTGACCTGCATGATCCACAGGGTGTCCTAAGTTGATGGTTTCATCAGTTCTCAAGTGTGCCATGGAATCCGCATCACAGCAGTGGTGCAGTTGCTTCCCTTACATTTGCTTGGCTTCCTGAATGGGGTCATCCTGGGTCATCCCATCCAACATTATTCCAGATTTTTGGCAAAAGTGTGCAGGGTAGTGCAGATGTAACTTTTTCACAGGGAGGCTTAGTGGATGGGTTTTTCTTACGTTTAGTGCCTGGCCCATTGCCATAGCTGGATTTGGAAAGATATTTTATCTGAGATCAGGCTAGTGAGAGGCCTTGTTTGTTGTTTACCTTTCCTTTTAAGTACTTGATTTGGATCACTTGCTTGAGTCATTTGAAAGTATTTGCTCTGCAGGTTAATACTTGTGTTTTGTAGGTGCTGTCTGATTGGTACACACAGTATTCTGATTTTGTGAATTGATGTGGGGACCCTGTGAGAGCTGTTTGGTATATGGAGAGTCCAGCCTTATAGATAGTCTTTTAGTGGCCTTTTTGACTTTTAATTTTTTTTGTTTTGTAACATTATTTGATCTTGTTCTCATTTTGTGGGAAAATGTTCTTGGGACCAAGGAGGAAAGGCTTGTTGCAAATGTCACCACTTCTTTTTCCATGCCCCCTTGCCACGCCCCTCCCCCTGAGATTATAAAGGGTAGGTGGAGAGAATTGTTATTTGACAATTTCTTCTACTGTGTATATCCCACACCTTCTGCAAGGACATCAGGGTGGGAGGCCTCTGGGGGTTTTTCTCACAAGCACTGTGAACTAGTTTAATCTGTGGAAAAATTACCACCCCAAGGTTACTCAGTGAGTTTGATGGTACATAGCCTGCATGGGATTTGAGCCCATGTCTCCCCAATCCAAACTTCACAGTTTAACCACCGTACCCTACTGGCCTCCTAAGTGATCATGGACTCACTGTTTCAAGCCACTCTACTGCATCAGCAGGATAAGTCTATCAGATGGATGAAACATAGCAATGCAAGTGGATTTTTGATCAGATAGGTAAGTCACCAATAATTGTTTTGTTTCTACATCCTCTAAGCAATTAGAAGTAGGGAAAAGATTCACAATCATTTTTTTAACTCAGTAATGGAGGGATTTGATTTAGTAGGGAATATAGAGGCTTGGTGGGATGGTTTCCATGACTGGAATGTAGTAGTGGATGGATATGTGTTGTACAAGAAAAACTAACAAACTGAAGAGGAGACAGAGTAGTTATATGAGAGGGTTTGCTTGTCAGGGAATACTGGAGGAAGTGGGTGACAGTCCAGTGGAAAGTATCTGGGTGAAGATAAGGGAATGAAGGACAACAGTATTGTAGATGGAGTCTGCTGCAGAGCACCTGATCAGGCTGAAGAGGTAGATGCTGACCTCTTTGAGCAGCTTGATGGGGTATCCAAACATGACTTGGTAGTTACAGGTGACTTCAACTTTCCTGATGTGTGCTAGGAGACAAAATCTACTAAGCATCCACAGTCATGCAACATGCTGACCTGTCTGACAACTTCTTTTCAGTGGTTTAGAAAGCTATGAGGGGCTCAATGGCACTCAACTTAATATTAACCAACAGACAAGAGTTAATAGATGAGTGAAGGTTTGTACGGGAGAGGGCACTCCTTCAGGTATGCTGACCCCAAGCCATCGACCACTGTCAGGCCAAGTGGACTTTAGTGACTGTGATGGTCATCTGTTTTGCTGGGATAAAATTTCAGCTTGATGCAATATTTTTGCACTTGTCTTAGTGGTGGAGATTCACGTGAAATACTTCATGTGGATTGTTTTCTTAATACTTCTGAATAGGGTGTGATTTGAAGTCAGCGCAAACTGACGTTCCTTCTGAAAACAATATGGCCCAACTCATCAATAGCCTATAATCGGTTTGCATGATGATCCAGTTAGAAGAATGAGAACATATGGGTTTCCTTTGTAAGTAATTGAAAAATATACTGTTATGGTGGAAGAACGTATGAAAGTGAATGGCAGGGAAGGTCATGCCTCACTAGTCTGCTACAACTTCTCATGACTTTTGGATCTGGCTAGCATCAGAGACAGTATACTGGGTAAAATAGTTTGATATAGTAATGGTTTGATCATATGTTCTCACTAGTGTTCCAGTTCCTGCCAATGGAGAGATCAGTGTTGCTAATAGCTTTATAAAAGGAGTTTGAACAAGACAAAGAGCCTATTTTTAATAAGGGGAATCCTGGGCCCTCTGTAGGAGATGTGTTTCATAGCTTGGGTGTGCAGGGCATGAAGGGACCTCATCATTTGTCTCCAGAGATTTATTTTAAGGTGCTTTAGGAGACATCTGGCTGCTCTGGAATGGTGCTGATTTGGGCTGTTGACATGCCTTTGCTGGTGAAGAGGGAAATGTTTTTACTAGCCTTCAGCATTTCTCTTCTCTGGCCTCACCAAAGCTGGTGTTGTGAAGGCAATGAAGCTCTACCTTTCAACCAATTTGGAGTCAAGTTAGAGATGCTCCTTCTCATGAAGTACACAAGACTTGCCCAAACCAAGGGGGAGGCTGAGAAGGGGGAGAGAGACAGTGGTGGGATTCAAATAATTTAACAACCAGTTCAGGTGATGGGATTCAAATAATTTAACAATTGGTTGTTTACAAGCAGCAATTTAACAACCGGTTCTGCCAAAGTGGTGCAAACCTGCTGAATCCCACCACTGGTTCAGAGAGATTAACCCAGTGGTGCCCAGCACAAGAGAACTGAGGGGAGGGATCTCATCACTATCGGGTCTAGAAGGATGTTGAGCATATGTGCCTTACCTTTATACTGAGTTAGTCAATTGGTCCATCTAGCCAAATTTCAGCTCTGACTGAGACTTTGCAAGATTCCAGGCAGATGTCTTTTCCAGTCCTTCTAGTTAGGAACTCTCTCACTACATATGTCATATTAGTGTTTCATTAATCTCCAGCCTGGGATTTTGCCTTGGTGTGATAAGGCTGTCCAGATAGTGGTAATGTATGTATAGTGACTAAACAAAGTGCTTAGCATGTGCAGCAGCATGTGGATAAGTTCTTTTTTCCTACCAGTATCATTTTTAAATTGAGCTTTAGTTGTAGATGCTGACAATCAACCCTAAGTGATTCTTTCTGCATGAAAAGCATCTGCTCTGTTGCTGAGCTATGGTCCCCTTCCCATAGGAATGTTGGATTATGGTGGCTTCAAATGCTACTGAATTGAAATCGCAGCTGTTATGAATTGGGGCAACTTTGATGCTAAAATAATATATGTTTATTTGCAGTACAGGGGGCAGAGCAAAATTGATGGATGACTTGGGAAAACTCAGAGCAAGCAAAAGCATCTGAGACCCAGCATGGTCCAATGGTTAAAGTGTCATACTAGGATCTGGAGGATGTAAGTTAGAATTTCCTCTTGTACCAAGGATGTAGGTAAGGGGGGGTTCTTGGGTTCAACCCCCCCATTACATGTCCAAAGCTCCACCCCCATTTGTGGTGTTTTTGTATTTTTTCCGGTTTTTGGCCTGCAGGGGGCGCATTTTTAGGCTAGCAGCTCCAAAATTTCATGGATTTGTTGGGAGACTCTCCTGATGACACCACCCAGGTTTGGTGAGGTTTAGTTCAGGGGCCCCAAAGTTATGGACTCCCAAAGGGGGGCCCCCATCCCCCATTGTTTCCAATGAGAGCTAATAGGAGATGGGGGCTACACATTTGAGGGTCCATAACTTTGGATCCCCTGAACCAAACTTCACCAAACCTGGGTGGTATCATTAGGAGAGTCTCCTAAAGATAGCCTGAAAGTTTGGTGCTTCTAACTTAACAAATTACTTCAATGACATTCCCAAATTTCCCCAGATTCTCCTTTTAAATCCATTCCCTTTGGCATGGATTTAAATCTGAGGTCCCCAGTTTAAACATCAAAAGTGATGCTGTTTCAGGGTGGGGGATAATCCACCCCAAAACAGCGTCACTTTCATTGTTTTAACTGGGGACCTCAGATTCTCCCTTTAAGGTGGATTTAAAAGGAGAATCTGGGCTCCCTAGTCTAAACAACATTGAAGGTGTTGCTGTTTGGGGGTGGATTCCAGTATCGTAGCGGCTACCCATGGGGTTTTTTTTGCAAAACTCAGATTTTGCACCAGGCTCCATTTTCCTTAGCTACACCTCTGCCTGGAGGGGAGGGCAGAAGGGACTGCTGGCTGCTGGCTGGGAGACCAGCTGGTGGGGGGTGGGGGGGCAGGGCAGGGGAGTCTGCTGTCCCTGGCCTTGGAGAGCCACTTTTATAAGCATGGAGGCCAGGGGCGGGACTTGCGGAGGTGTGGCCACACCCCAGGGGCGGGTGGGGGCATGGCCCGCCTCCCAAACCCCCCATAAAAATCTATACCTACATCACTGCCATGGAAGCTCACTGGGTGACCTTGGGCTAGTCATATATTGTCAGCATAACCTACCTCAGCAGGTTGTGGTGAAGGTAAAATGGAGGAGAGGAGAATAGTGTTCACTGCTTTGGGTCCCCATTGGAGTGAAAGGTAGGATACAGTGGCAGAGCTACAATGGGGAGAGGGGGGACAAATGCCCCAAGTGCAGGCATGGGAGGGTGGAGAATCGCTACCCCACCTCTCCCCTCCGGCTGCCTCAAGCCGTCTCCGTGGCCTGCAGCAGCCTCCGCAGTCCACAGCAACTCCCAAGGAATGCAGCAGGCTGCTTTTTTGCTTTAAAAAGGTAGGTGAGGGGTGTTTTGGGGCCGTGGGGGGGCACGGGGGACGCGGCCATCATTTTGCCCCGGTTGCCATTTTCCCTTTGTACAGCACTGGTGAGATATAAATAAAGTTTTTGAAAATTGTCACCTTTCCTCTGCTGGAAGATCTGAGTTTGCCTGTAAGGTGCCCAAAGCCAGTTTGCTCCCTTACAAAACCCAAGAGTATAGTCTGTGGTGGGAAATGGAGATCTAGCACCTCAGCTGTTGCTAGTTCAAATAAGGGAGAAGGCCCTGCCATACTCCTGAAAAAGGGGTACTCAACCATGTGCTCCTCAAGTGTTGTCTTTGGTCATTGTCCCGTCCTGGAACCTCAGTAAACTCATTCAGAGGTGATAGAGGCTGAGCCATTCCTCCAACAAGGAAGAGGAACTTACACAGAATGTAAACTAACTCTAACTGGCAATGGATAGTGTTTCTTTCTTTGAGTCTCTAGCCAATCTTGCTATATTTTTCTGAGTTGTAGAATACTTTCTAGCTGTCTGTGCTTACTGATTAAATTAAGTTTATGGTGGAATAAAGCTCTTTTTAGAAACCGAGTTTGATCCTTGGGAAAGAGGGATTACCCTGCATAAAAGGGTTACCACATTAGTCCTTAATTCTCTCAGAGGACTGGCACAGGTATCCAGAGATCTGCCCGTTGTGCATTCAGAATTGCTAGGACTGACTAGAGTTTTGCCAGTCAGCTAAATAAATCGTGAGATCCTCAGTGACACTTGACCCACTGACCATTCAATGAATAGGATGGGCTCAACTGATCTTAATGAAAGGAGTTTTCTTAAATGGTATCTTGAGGCAACATGGGAATTGGGTTGTAGAGGGCAGGAGGTATATTATGAATCCATAGTACCTTGGGGGGGAAAAGTGGTCAATATAGATGTAGGTTTCAGTACAATATTGCAATAATACAATGTTAACATTTAAAACATAGTTCCTAAACACAGTATAAGGCCACAAGCCTATTCTACAAAGGACCAAACCCTTGTCTGTATTTGAAGTCTCAGAGGTGAACTAGTCCTTATAGAGAAGAGTATTCCATCAACAAGGCCCTGTAGAATGCCAATCTTGCTTCTACTGGAGAAGGCTCCCATAACAGAACTCTGTTGGCAAATTTCCACCCTCCCAAATCATAAGTTACTCTGGTTCAAGTCATGTAGATTTTTTAAGGTGAACATCAGCATCTTAAATTCAGCCGAGAAATAAATTGACAGCAAGTGTGATACTGTTCATATTAGTAATCTCTAATCCTTTTGACTATCAGCAGTGAACCCACTGAATTGTTTGAATTGCCTTGAAAAGCAGGTCCACATTGAATAGTCTAAATCTGAAAATTATCAAGGCAGGTGCGATGGTTGAAAGGTCATTTCCAAAAGAGGGTAAAGCTGGTGAATCACCAAAGATAGAAATAGTTGCTCCAAGCAGCAGATGCCTCCTGAATGTCTAGGAGTGCTGGATCCAGGAGCATTCCCGAGGCTGTTTATTTGATCTTATAAGTGACTCCATTCAGAACAGGCAAGACATGCATTTCATTGCTCGTTGCCGAAAGGATCAGATGTGCAGCTTATAAAAGTCAGCTCTGCAGTAGGTACTCATATGTCATCAATGACAAAAAATACAGTTTACCAGCTTTGGATTTTATGCCAGTTGTGGCCTTTCCTGAAAAACATGATTGGGCCATGATTATCCATGCTATGGTAACATCTTTGTTAGATTAGAACAACGCCATATGTCTTGGATCCCATGGAACATTTATGTTAGTTGAGCTGCTCTTTCCACTGCCTTCCTGCAGCAGCCCCAAATAATCTTCTGAAATATTGCCCCAAAGAACCCCAAAGAACAGCATGGGTGGGAAAGAGTTAAGAGGTCTGCAGTGGGAGGGGCAAATTGTATAATTTATCCCCTTTCAGTTTGTGAAAATCCTTCATGAGATCTACCCTATGTGTGGAATTTCCTGTGAAAACTATTAGAAAATTTTATTTGGTTCAGAATATAGCTATGAAACTATTGCTTAAAGTGCTTTTTTGGCAATCAGATGTTTCTTGACACAATTCAAAATGTTTTTTTTTTAACGGACAAATTCCAAGATGTCTGTGACTTGAGTACCTTGACTGCCTGTTTCCCTATAAACCTAGCAGGCTGTTAAAATCTTTGGCCCATATGTGAGGAGGTGGGTAGCTTCCAATTGTTGGGTAGCTTCCAATTGTTGCATGATGTAGCGGAGAGAATCTTGGACAGACTTAGTACACCGACTGGTTAAGCATTGTTTCTTCTCTTGGAGGAAGTTCTCTGTCTTTTCATACAAACGGTTAGATTTAATCTCGGACATCTTCAGTTAAAGTATTTCAGCAGGTGGTAAACACCTTCCACAGCCTGAGGGCCTTAGACTCTGGACAGCTGCTGTCATATACATCCCTGCTCATCTGCCCTTTACCTATTCCAATGGATTTCTTAGGCATGAAGTAAAAATGTGTCAATTTACCTTAGATATGTATATTTGTATTCACTTGAGTGTTTGGTGGAGCATAATGGATTTTGCTTCTTTTTAAGCTTGCTTATAGTTATGCATTTCTTTTACTTTAGGTTATTTGTTTTGTATTATTTTTATTAAATCAGCCACATTTAAGCACCTGCTCGTTCAGCTCATGTCATGATCGTGTGTTACAATCATGAGAGTGAAAAGTTTGCTGGGCTGTTCAGCTCATGTGCAAACCATTTGGGCATGTCCAGGGGAAATTGCCATGTCTGCATATGTGCAAAAATGCAATTATTAAAGGCCCCGTCAGTAATAATTAACTGACTCTTTTTCTAGGTGTTCTACAAGGTTTATATTCTCTCCTGTAGGAATGATCTAGCCAGACATTTCACAGACTCCAGGTAGGACATAAGGCTAAGACAGGTGAAGGAAGAATCACTAGGTGATGGCAGTTTCTTGTTTTCCTAGTTGAATGCAGTGTTATTGTGCATTGTGTAATCTATGTACACAATGAATCAACATATCTAGTCTTATGGAGAAAGAAGCCTAATAATTCTGGTTACGCAAATGACTGTATGATACTCTTTTTTACAAAGTCCAGGGTAGATTTGCCTTTCAATAGGGCATGTTTCAGAGGCCCTTAGGGGAATGACAGCATGCTTTCCCTTCTGAGACAATTTTCCTTTGGATTACAGTATTTTAATAGTTGTCCTCCCATTCATAGGTATAATGTCTTATTTGTATCTCATGTGGTGGGAATGAGGCGGCTGAGGTTAGGATTAAAAATGTCTTTTTTGGGAAGAGATCCTAAGTTTTCTTCATCTTAGTCAGGGGGATGCTATCTAGGTGACTGAGATACATTCCCAAACCAATGTAACTGCTTAAAACAACAAACTAATGCTGCTAGAAAGATATATATAACCAGCCTGCTATACGTATCCACTGCCTTCTGTGCATTCTTTCCTTGATCTTTACTTTATGGCATCACATGCTTTGTAGACAACTAGACTTCCCCTGGTACCTCTGTCCCATGAGAACTGTGTTACATCCATCATCTCATCAGGCAGGAGCCAGGTGGCTTTCTCTTGCTATCTTGCTACCTTGGGGTGACTCAGCTCCAGAGACTGTTTTTCACAACCTCTTGGGAAAATGGGAGGGGGGCTTCCATAGGGGGGAAAATGGGGACTGTGAATGCCAGCTTCGTCAGAACTGGCTTTGCCAAGTTTGGTGCTTCAATACCTATTCAATAAACACTACTGATCAATACTTCGGAGCCCGTTTATTGGCTTAAAGTTGCAAAACCTAACAATCTTTGGGCCCTGTTATCCCCATATCTACTAGCTCCAAATTTGCATAAATTATGAACGCTAAGATAATTGGCAGACACGTTTTTAAGTTGCATAATTTATTCTGTTTTGCCAGTGATGCAAAGGAATAACAGGTTGGGCAGGATATGAATCAGAATTCTTTGACTATTGGAAATTGTCTTACACTTCCATCTGACTTACAGTGAATGCTCCCACCACAACAGTTTTCAGCAAGGTATATATCTTGAGAGAAAGGAAGATGTTGTAGCACCCATAATCACAAAGCAAGGGCATGAATGAAGACATTTTTCTGCTATATTTTTTCACAGTACTTTGGTTTCAAGCACCACAGGATGTACTGCTAAATTTGCTGAGACAAGAGCTGGGGCAGGCATGTTCCTCTGTCTGGGAAGCCAGGATTGTCAGATTTTCATTGATCTGGAGGCTGTCCAATAGTGCCTTTTATTACTCCCACAACACTGTTTACAGTATATGAGTGCTGTCAAAAACTATTTTGCCTGAGTCCACTTGGCTGTTCAAATGTCTCAAAAATACAAGGGGATTGTCACTGGGTCCCAGTTTCATCTATTGAAGAGTAAGTAAGGCTTTGCCGGCTAGGTTGCGTCTCATTTTTCAACAGTGGAAAAGCTGTGGCTTTATAGGCCCAACTAAACAGCACATGCACATGTTGGTTTTGCTTCCAATCACAAGTAAAGTGTTTCAGAAAAAACAGATTTGTGGATGAGGAGAATGAACCGGCCACACACATACTTATTTCATTACAGGCCCCGTCCCCCATTTTTATTCTATTGGCCATGCTGACAGAGGCTGATGGGAATTGTAGTTCCTGAACATCTGGAGAGCTGCAGGTTCCCTACCCCTGTTCTAGCCAAATCACTTCTGATGTTGGAGTTTATCTGACAAGAAAAGCAGTTATGAACACAGACATTGGGGAGGCAAAGCAAAGGGAAACGTTAGCACCTCTCACTGGGTTTTTTTTTGCTGCTAACACTGGATTCTACTCTCTGTCTGAAGGTTTCTTGTTTAGAAATTTTATATGCTGTTATTTGTGCAACACATTATGGTGCTACATTAGGTTGGAGCTTATGCAAAATTTCTGCTGAAGGAAGGGGCTTGCCTTTGCTTTTTCCTCCTCCATTTTCAAAACAATTTTTTAAAAAATTATATTTGTCATATCGAACTAGTGATGCAACTTTGAGGCAGAGATACAAACAAACAGGATTGATTGGATCAGTTTTGTCAGTTTCACATAGAATTTGCAGTGTTAGTGTTCAGGCAGAGATACAAAAAAGCAGGGCTGTTGGATCAGCATTGTTAATTTCATATTGAACTAGCAATCTAATGTTAGGTCAGAGGGTGATTTTGAAGATGGGGTGATTGAATCAGCAAGAGAAAACTAAAATGATGGGGTGATTGAAAAGAATGCTAGGAGTATTTTGCTGTATGTAATTGGGGATTGCTGCAGTAATGATTGTGTATTATTGCATATCAAATATGCCCAAAAATCTGGTTCTCTATGGGGTGTGGTGGGTTACAGGTTTCTGTTCCTTCAAGTAATGGTGCCTACTCCAGGAGTTGTTTTGACTTCCATCTTGGGTTGGTAATTCTCAATAATAGAAATGAAGGCCAAGCCATTTTTGAATTGCTGTTTCAAAATGTAACTGCACAACAACATTAGAATGCCTGCACAAAAGAAAAAAAGGAGGGAGAGGGTTGTTTTTCTGCATCATGGATGACATTGTACCACCATTAGAAATCATAATGTTTCAACAGTTGTGTTTGGAATAAATGCAACTGCAGAAACTGGGGGAAAAAAACAAAATGGCAGGGGAGGATATTGTTGAGGAGGTATTGATAATCCTCTGGTTTGAAGAAATGCACTGCTTGCTCAGGTACCTGCACCACTTGCCCCAATTAGAACATGGCAGCAGCAGTGGGATGGTTACTCTTCACGCTGGAATGTTACACTCTACCGAGGATGGAGTTTAGTGGATGCTATCACCTACTGAAGATGCTAACTGTGAGGGGGGTTGGGTATTTACAGTTGTTTAGTGATCTTATACTGTGTTATTTATATTGATTGTCCTAGTCAGTTTAGGTGCTATATCTTAGGTAGTGAATTGGTTAATTGGTTGTAGTTAATAGCATTAGTGGTAGATATCCCTTCATCTCCCCTCCCCCCCACACTTCCACTGCTGCAGGAGGAGAGAGAGGCTTGATCTATCATTATTTCAATAGATCTAAAATGGTACAAATGCTTGAAATTGAAATAAAGTTTTTAAAAGCTCTCCTGATCATCAGGCAGGGCAGAAGTAAAGTGGAAGAAGGAGTGCAGCCAAGAAGATGCTCTTGTTCCCCAAGTATAAATAAGCACTGTGTAACTCCCACATCCACTCACTTCCACCCCTGTAGAGTGTGTGAGTGTGTGTGTGTGTGTGTGTGGGGGGGTGTCACATGATCCCTGGAAAAGGTGGGGGCTGAGTGGATGGGAGCATTGGATGTATGGCAGGACCAAACACTCTCTGTTATTATATCGATATCGATATGAGAATTTAGAGGTCAGTGTGTTTTGGCTAACCCCATGTGGTTGAGCTTCTTTTCTTTGACTTACATTTACTGACTACCGAAAGATGCCAGCAGGATGCATAGGAAGCAGAACTGAGACATAAACATGGAAGGGGGGATGAGAGGGAAGTATGAGGGAGTGGAAAGGGTGAAGTTAGGTACACTGGCTGTGAGTGGAGGGAAGATCTCTTGGGCAAAGCTGTCCTCACTGGCAAATCTGCCCTGCTTTGGTGGCAAAGCAAATTAATGTGCTGGAAGTGGTGTCGCTTACTGCAGAGAGTATGGAAAGTGAAAATAGGGCTTGAGGAAATACATCCATGCAGGAAATCTTACCGTGACAGTCATTCACCCGAGCTGCGTGGCAGACACCTTGTGCACAATCAGCCATTGACTGACCGACCAGCAGTATAGTCAAGATATTGTTGCTAATGACTTCTTTGTACAGCAGTTTTTAATATTAGACATTTTGGGCAAAGCTCTGCCTTTCATTTCACTCATTCTGAAAGGTGGAAAAAACTTTCCCCCTCCCCAACTTTTCAATTGAAAAAATTGAAAAAGGTCCTCAGGCTTTTACATGTTGCACATTCTGAGTGAGATTAATCATGTATTACAAATATACAGATTAAAACAGTTAACAAAATACAGATAATAGACCTCAGGAACTCAGAACATCAGCTCAAGATAATGAGTGGAAGGTCAGTCTAATAATAATTAGTAATAAGGATTAGCTGGCAGAGCCAGTAGTGCTCTGTCGGGCCTTCCTGATTTTACTTGATATCCAGGCAAACTTGGCAACAGAATACGTTAGATTTTTATTGGTATCTGATAACAGTATTTTAACCTTTTCTTTCTTAGCCAAAGGAATGTTTGTCTGGTCAAAGGACAGAAGCATCCAACGTATCTCATCATAGTATGAGCATTCAAATAATATGTGTTCCAGGAGAGTTTCCAACACCTCCTATTTGACCCAGCTGCAAATTCTGCCCTCAGTTGGTACTTTGTTATAAATCATTTGGTATAATTGAAGCCGAAAGGGAGTTGTAGCGGAGTGGAGCTGTAGAGCTCTTCGATAGTTAGATTAAGCAAAGAAGTAAGATAAGGCATTATTGAAAGTTTATTCAGCCCTATTTTGCTGAAGATTGCGTGTTTGAGTTTATTCGAGTGGAGTGTTGCCTCTACGACATCTATGATTCTAAGTTTAACAAGATCCCTAGCTCTATCATAATTTCATGCTGGTAGTGGTTGTTGGGAGAGTCCATAATATGATAGTTTCCGTAAAACTGCTCTAAGCCACGGGGGAACAAATATGTCCAGACAAGACAAGTCTTGCAAGACCCCTCTGGCTTGTCGCATAGCCTGAGCCAATATATTATAGAGAGTGTCCATGGTTTTGCTTGTACTGAAATTAGGCCCAGTCTCTATACGCATGATACAGCGTTCGAGAAATGTTGTTTGGGAGCTGTAAGTAGGATGGACCTCAAGAATTTTGACTGAGAGACGCTCAAGATTGCAGAGGGGGCCGGACATGGTGAGTGGTGTACCATATGATAGTTGTGCCAATGATTTGGCCTTAAATAGTTTGATAGCAGCAGGAATATAGTGCCCACCTCTGTTCCAGAAATAATTTCTAATAGCTCCAGAGCTTCTAGACGCATTTGCAACAGCATATTTGATATGAGAGCGTTCTAAGTCCTGATGACTGAAATACTACATGAATATTTGTAGAGTGGAGACCTGCTCCAATTTTTTCCCATTTTAATTTCCATATGTGGCGTTTAGGTCTAGTAGCGCATAAACCATCACTTTGGTTTTTTCATAGTTAATTTCTAACTGGTTTTTCTGAGAATAGTCAGTAAGGGTCCTTAGGGCTCTCCCCTTAGGCCAATGGGGGGTTCTAGAGATAAGAGCTAGATCATCCGCATATAGAAAGTAAAGAGATACTTTTGTCAGCAATTTTGGGGGGGATGGAAGTTTGGGTTATTGAATAAGGCTACAATATCATTGATGTAAAAATTGAATAAGGAGGGGGCCAAAATACAACCCTGCTTGACCCCTCTGCTACTTTTGATTTCATTTGTTAGATAGCCTTGTGGGTTATATTTTACTTTAATGTAATTATTCTGATAAAGTGCCCTGATTAGCATTGGTAACCGTTTATCTATATGGGTACTAAGCAATTTGTTTCAAAGTAAATCTCTTGAGATAGAAGATCAAAGTGGATTTAAAGTCCACACAGGCAATATAAAGAGAGGTCTGGGGCTTTGATGCGTATTTAGCTATGAGATGGTCCATGATTACACAGTGATTCTGTGTTGAATATCCCTCTCTGAAGCCCCCCTGTTCTTCTGCTAAATGGTTCCCTTGTTCCAGCCAGTCTCTCAGTTTCCAGCATAGATGTTTAGCATATAGCTTGCTGATAGTACTAAGTAGGCTGATGGGCCTATAACTCTCCGGGGTATTCCTATCACCCTTTTTATAGATAGGGACAATTACAGCTATTTCCCAGCCCTTAGGGGTTTTCCCTGATCTATCTATTGAGGTGAACAGTTTTGCCAGGACTGGTACCCACCAATCAGTGTTTCTTTTAATCAGGTCAGGAGGAACAAGGTCAAAACCAGGGGCTTTCCCATAGTGTAACGTGTCAATTAGCTTGCGCACTTCACAGGTGGTGACCTCTGGCCAGTTAGGGAGGAGAGTTGTTGTTTCTACACCATCAGGGCCAGCCAGTTCTAGAGCTGAGTACAGAGCTTTATAGTGAGTTTCCCAAATATCTGGAGGGATTGTAGCAACCGAAGATGGTTTCCGTGAGCAGTTAGATGTGAGGGCGATCTGGCTGCGACATCTGTCACCCCATTGATCGCCAGGGTTGATTCGGCTGATCTGGCTGGCTAGGCGGGTGTCCCCTACCTCCCTCACCGCTCCATGTGCGTCCCTCCCGAAGCTGCGCGCTCGGTGGAAGAGGACGACCATCCCAGATAGAAGGAGTGTACCGTTCTTCGGTCAAGGGTATACGATAGCTGCGCTCCCCTGCTAGAACCTCCAAACAAGCTCAAGGTCCAATCATGTATTAAAATTATTTCATTTGAGAAGAAGAAATATTTCACTTGAGGTTTTTTTATTGGTGCTCCCCACCTGAGGGGGAAACGGGTTTTGTTGTTGTTGATTTCTTCTGCCCCCCGCCCCCAGCTTTTACATTTCCAATAGTTATTCCTTCTCTCTTTCATTATAATTTTTTGTGGAGAAGTAACTGTACACAAACCATCAAGACTTTCCCTTGGATCTGTCAGAAGGAATGCCCCCAGTTAACGAGCTGTGTCACGGTCACCTATTTTCTGTAAGGTTGCTTACCTTTCGCTTTAGACACAGACCAACTCCAGACCTCACATGGGTTTGATCATTCTCGAATGTTAGCTCTTTCTCCCCCAGTCTTGGGCAGTGTTTGGTATTGGTAGGGACAGTAGGCACCATTCGGTTGCGACAGGCATAAATGTGATGCTGAGGAGAAAAAGGAGAGTAAGTTCTATTGTAACAGATAGTATAAACCATGGAGGAGACAGACCACAGAGGAGCATTTTCATGTGGTTGAAACTGCATCTGATTAAAGAGACCTGAATGTGACCTTTTAGGCAGTTATAAGCACAACAGAATTTTGCGTCTCCTAATGAGATTTATTGAAGCATAAGCTTTCATGAGCTCAAACTCACTTGATCAGCATGTTGGTGATCAGATGATGGGAGGGTGTGAGTTATCATGTCATATGTCTGCAGAGCACCCAGCTATCATTCTTAACTATCCTCTGCTCTTCATCCTGTGTGACTGATGAGTAGTGCTTGCATAAAGTTCCAAGGTAAATCTTGATGGTGATTATTCATAGGTTGTTTTAGCCTTATAAACTACTCACTGGAACTGGTAATTGTACACATCCCTTCACTTTAAGAGCAGCTATTCATACTCTACTATGCCAGTCAACTATCCCAAATTAAGAAAAAAACAGAATTTTATATTTGAAGGTTATGATGCTCTTACTGTTGTTGGTCATGGGTAAAGTATCTTTAATCTCAGTACTGGGATAGGCTGAGAGCATTAGAAATGACATACTTTGGTCATTGCTAACTCATTCCTCCTCGAGAGGGAGATGGTAATTGGAACATGAGGGCATCAATAAGGCATTGATTAAGCCAGGAATGGTTTGGAGCAGCTTGGCTGTTATGTGGTGGGTTTGCCACTATGGCTACATTGACCATAGGTGCTTTACAGGAGGAGTTTAAACATGGGCCAGAAATAATTGGCGACATTTTTGTGTCACTGGACAGGATGTGCTCTTTATGCAAGAGGATTTTCCTACTTGAAAAATAGTTGTAGTTGGCTGCATAGATGGACTATTTGGGGAAGAGGCAGAGAATGCTCCCTGTGGCTTGCCTTTTTGATACTTTGGGCAGGGGGGGTGTGTGTTACAACCCCTGAAAATAGAGAACCAGGAATGTCATGTTGCTTTTAAAAAGCGAGAGTCTCTTTTTTTTATAGCTGCAGGTACTAAACAATGGCTGAAATATTGATTGTGCTGAAAGGATGTACATATTGCTTGTCCTGTCAGTCTCCAAAAGTGGAATACAGGAAAGAGTTGAGAGTCTGAATATTGAACTGGACCTGGGAAGATTCAGATTCAAATCTTTGCTCACTAGTAACATACTGGGGGACAATTTTGGATAGAGTTGGACTTGCAATGGTTTCTGTGTTTCAATAAAAGATTGGACAACATGGACTGAATTTGGCTTCCTAGAGAACATGCTGTAAGGTGACACCACATCAGCAATAAATTAATCTAATTACCTGCTTGCTTTCCTCAGAGCATGCATGCAAAGCTGGCCCTTATAGCATGACTTGAAGATGCTTTCCATCCTTCTAAATTTCAGCAACATGCAACCTGATAAAGAGTTGTGAGCAAGCACAGAAGTATTACCATGATTTTGCTCTTAATTGACCTTGGGCTAATTGTCCTCCTCTCAGCCTAACTCATGTGGTTACTGTGAGAATAACAAGGAAAATGGGAGGACTGTTCATGCTGTCCTGACATAGAATCACAGAATCATTTGGTTGAAGGATGTGATAACAATGGAATTATAACAACCAACTCCTAATATGGTTTATCTCAGCTTTTTCTGTGGTAGTACTCACCAGTACTGAATGCTAGCCCCTTGTGGGCAAGCGGTTCTTGGGGAATTAGTAGAAATTGGTACAGCCTCATATATAAGTGCAACTACTGTGTTGTTTTTAAAGTAAAGAAGCGCTATGTTTTATCTTGACTCTATGCACACTTACTTGAATCAAAGTCCCCATTGATTTCAGTGGCGTTCACTTCCAAGCCAGCATGTTTAGGCTGTCAGCCTTAATCCCTCGTTTTGGAATGATTGATGCTTCCTTCATATGAACAAAGGTAAATAGCACTGAATATTGAACAGGTTGTTCTGTATGATTTTTGTACAGTTTGTTGTGAGAATGGCAGACACAATGTGAGACACCTCACAGACGCAGAGTTTAAACACTTAAATATTGATTTACAACAATTTCCTCAGAGTTCCAGGGCAAAATTTAACCATTGCAATCAACAACAAAACTTGTATCTCATTCCTGCTTGCCTTTTGGGCCTAACTTCTCTTGTGTCCTTACTCTTAAACGTAGCATTCATTTTACTTAAAATACTGAAAAAGTGTTGTAAAACTGCTGTAAGGTACACTGCTGAATTATGCAGTAAAAATACAGCACAGTTTGTGTGTTCCTTCTTTACAGAAGTACAGTTTTCACAAGGAAGGTCAAGTTTATCTTAAGTCCCATTAAGCTTTTCTGGAGTCCATCTGTGCTATGCTTTCCAGAGAAGGAGTTTCCCTTATTACTGAGGAACCCAAGAAAAACATGGAGCTGATCTGGTACTGCAAATGTTCTTCACTAAGAACAGATACTACAAAGTCTCTTGTTTTGTACACAAAGCCCAAACCGATACAGAACCTCCATTTGTTGGTCTGGGTCAGGGGTCTGCAACCTGCAGCTCTCCAGATGTTCATGGACTACAATTCCCATCAGCCCAATTGGCCATGCTGACAGGGGCTGATGGGATTTGTAGCCCATGAACATCTGGAGAGCCACAGGTTGCAGAACCCTGGTCTGGGTAAATGCTGTACATCCATGACCACAACTAGTCTCCCTCCCCTAGAATTCCCTCCCCCCAGAATTCTAAACCTGGATTAAGCTTTGTTTAGAACCCAGGTTTGAATCCCCACTCTACCATGGAAACTTTCTGGGTGACCTTTGGCCACTCACACACCCTCAGTCCTGACCCTAGCTATTATTTGAATGGGAGACAGCCAAGGAATACCAGGTTTGCTATAAATCAGCTGTTTCTTGACAGCAAAAATGCCAAACCAGTAAAGGACCCATAGTGAGTGGGTGGGGGACAATGATTGACTCCATTTAAACTTTGCAGTTCTGTCAGTATATCACTGATAATTGGAGACATGTCTTAATTGCAGCTGTCAACACAAAACAGGTGTCAAGGAGTGAGGTGCATGTGCCAACCTGGCAACCACCTGGGTTGTCAAGTGCCTCAGTCCTCATGAGAATGTAGGCTGAGTGCCTACACTTCCTTCTATGCCTGCAGCCAGTGACGTAGGTATAGATTTTTTATGGGGTGGGTTCGGTGTCTGAGGACTTTCTGGCTGTTCCATTCCATGCATTGTTTCAAGCAAGCCGGACATGTAATGGGAGGGGTTTGAACCTGAGAAAAAAAAACCCTTACCTACGTCCCTGCCTGCAGCTCCAGAAAGAGAAGGGCAGCATACAAATGTAATAAATAGTAGTAATGATAATTATAATATATTCCTCTACTTTTGCTTTGAAATTGGAGCACTGTTTTTTGGAGCATCAATTCAGTGGTGTGTTATCACTGCCCATGTTCCAGGTGCATTCTTCTCAAACCCACTTTACTATGTTCTTTTGAGAAAGAAAGCAGTCCAAGCATGTTAAGGTAACATCTGGAGTTTGCATTTTTGAAGGTTCCTCCCACCAACATCTATATGATTTTCCTTTGGTCAGCTTATCACAGCCATCATTTACCTTGCCAACCCCTGGAGGAATTTTTTTACAGTAATTGCTAAAGCACTGTAATAGTTATTTTTATTTAGTTCCCCAGTGACGAGATGGGGAACATAGTGGAATGATGGAGGGCAAAAGTGCAGAAAACTCCCTTTTGAGTGCACTGTTGCTAGTATGAATTCTGGTGCATTCTTTCTGGCAATAAATGCAAAACAGAGACACCCCCCCCCCCCGCAGCCTCTTTCTGCCTGAGAGAGAATGGCTCTTTCTGTGCTAGGAAACAGGCAATTAAATGCATTGAACATGAGCCTTTTTATGGGGGTACTTCAGCATGTAAAGAATGTTTGAGCAGGATTCTAAAGCTTGTGGATGAAGAAAATGACCGTTGGCCAACCATAGCTTTTTTTTCTTGACTAATTAGTTCTATGCAGCCACACATCCTGCTGCAGAATCAAGTATTTCTTATCCTTGCAAATCCTATTAGCAAGAAGTTGTCTTTAATCCCAATACAGAAACATATTTTAGTGCTGGGTGTATGCATGCCTGCTAATTTACCAAAGTCCTGCAGTGACTACTGCAGAGAAGGTGACTGATCAGTGATAGAAGTTGAAAAACTTCAGGAGGATGCTTGACCACTTGGCATTCTTAACCAGTGGGCAACAAGCAGCTGCTCCAACCCCATTCTGGGGAGCCTGACCACCCACAACCCATTTGGGAAGAAGAAAAGGCACAGATGTTGTAACTCACAGTCATCTTCAGTCTTGCACAGGGTGAGGTCTGCCCCTTGCTTGGCCCCAATGGAGGTGATGGTGGGGCTGGCTAAGTCCATTCTGGACTTGGCCAGGGCCCGTAAATCACTGAGACCAGCCTTACTCTTTAGTAGACTGGGTATCTAGACTGGTTGGCCTTTTCTGGCTGTACACATGTGCCAGCACTTTGATAATATTATCAAAGCAGAGGAGATATGGATAGTACTGAGTAAAGAGGGTTGAGTAAAGAGCCCTCCTATACTGCCGCATTCCTTCATCAGTGCTACCTTTCCGCTGTAGCGGGGCAGGTTGTCTTATGTAATTCTTCTCTAGGGTCTTTTGTGAGTTTGAGAAAGATTCAAAATCTGCTAAGCTGCCAGAATACAAGGCTGATTTCCAAAGCTGTACTGAGCCCATGCTGAGACCTCTTGTGTTCCAAAAGCTTCCTTGTGGCATTGGGTAAAATGGGAATAGAGCTGCACTGGAAATGTAACAAGTCTCTTTATAAGCTGGGGAAACTGTGAACATTTGGGACGGGCTTTGGGATGTTGCAAGTGTTTTTGCAAAGGAAGGAGGAAAATCCTAGTTCTGTTAGGTAGGACCCAAGTGCAGCATTCTAAAACAAAGACCGTACAGCACATGGTGGAGGAAGTTATGATTCTGCTTAGTTCTTTTCGTTGAAAAGGGTATAGGAGGATGGATGAAGTATACACATTAAAATGGCTTCTGGAATCATCCTTCAAATGTGTATAGCAGGAGCCGCCATAGTGTAGCTAGCAGCACGATAAGGGGTGAATCTCTGCTTCTAAGCAGATTCTTGTTGCAGTGCTAGGAATGGTGTGATTAGCAAGCACTGCACTGCAGCAACAAAAGGGCTGATTCCTCTGGACTGTTCACAGCTTTAAAGATTAAAGTGGAGATTGGTCAAAAAAAGAAGAAAAAAAATCTACAGTTGCTTTTTAAAAAGCTGTCTCGTCTCCCTGCTCTTGGTGATCTTTCTCCCTTCTCCCACCTGCCCTCCTCTGCCTGGCACGGATGGTTACATTTTGGATGATGACAATACAAATTCCTGTCAAAGCAAATTAAGAGAAATTAATACGTGGGGCTCAGATCTCTGGAACCGTTCAGAGTACAAATTATGAGTCATGCGATCCTGGCTTTCCCTGGCTATTTGGGAAGCAGTGAGCTGAAAAAACCCCGGGTGCCGGAGTGAGGAAGGATTGTTTGCGTTTTGTGTTCCTCTGGCAGCTGTGTTTGTGGAAAAGGCTCCTGACTCTCAGGTCTTGCCGTGGAAAAATGGATCGTTTAATTGTACGTGTGGATATAGATCCTACTTTTATTCAAATGCAAAGGCCAAAAAAGTCTCTGACCACTGTGTCTGTGTGCTTCCCCTTTCCTCCTGGTTTACGCGTACGATAAGCATTGCATACCATTGCACACGTCTGTGGAAAACATTTACGCAAACGTGTCCTGTGCCATTTGTAAAATCTACTTTTTAGTTGTTAAAGGAATATTTCACTTGTAATCCCCAGCCTCTTATTGGCTCAGGCTGGCTAGGAAGGGGAAACAAAACCTGAAGGTCACAAGGTCCAACCCCCTAAGGTACCATCACAATTGGTTGAGGTACATATGTTTAGCTTATTTGATTTTAGATACCGCCCTTTTCTGACAGAGCCAATATCCAATGTTCAAGCTTTCTGCTGTGTCCTTCCTCCTACTGAGAAGAATCTGCTGCAGCCAGGCTCCTCCCTACTGGTAATGTCATGGTGACAGCCCCACTGCCTGACTGGACACTTTCCTTCCCCCTGAGCCATGTAGCCACTCTGTGCAGCAGGCAAACAAGCAGGCTGGCTACACACAAACCCTTGGTCAGAGCTGGCTCTCAACAGCTTGAGGCAGACTGAGGAGAAAGGAGGCAGCCAAGAATGATGTCATCTGGCCATGCCACCTGTTAAGAAGCCTGGCAACAGCCAGAGGCATCAACCTAGCTGGCTGGAGAGGTGTAAACGAGGCAAGTGCCTGCATGACTGAAAATGCAAGGGCATGATGGCTCACCTTCTGGGCAGTGCCAGTTAACTGAGTATGATGGATAATCAAGTGCTGGATCAAGGATTTGGCCTTTACTGTATGTAAAGAACCAAGTAACCCATTCACAACAGCGGTCATGGGAATCAAGATAAACAAAAGCGTGGCTGCATATGTTTGTGCCAGGCATAAACTTGCAAGGATTAGACAAAGCTGATGAAATGGGGTATGAATGTTTGTGGTGGAATAAAAAAGTATGTCTTTAAAATACTTCAAGGTTCTTGTTTGATTTTTGTTGCAACACACCGGCATGGTTACCCCAACAAATTATTACCATGGGATGATGAAGCCTGTCAAGCTACATTATTCATCGGTGGTGGGAAAGAAACAAAGATTTCTAGTCCAGTCTCAGCAAACAGTGAAAACTTTGATTCCCTTGCCGTCTGGTACACAGAAGGAATAGTTATTTGCTATAAGCACGCAGATTTGGAGATACTCTTCTGTGCACTACAGCCGTAGAATAATGTTTGAAAGGAGGGCATGGATTAAAAAATGCATAGGAGGATTTCAGCAGGTGTCTCTTTCTTGATTATCAAGCCATGCTTGGTGAACATGTTAGAAGTACTTTTCAGTGTCTAATTAAAATAACCAATAGTTCTTAGCAATTCCAGTTATTACAGTGGTCTAAAATAGCTGAGTCACAGGTTAGAGGTCACAGGTTCAGTCCAGGTTCTCCATCCGGTGTAACAGTCACACACAAGTTGCAGGTTCTTAATTCTTGCGTGTTCAGTGCCAGATTCATATCATGACTGTGGCCTGCCGTGGTCCAGGGCATAGGCGGAGCTACCACAGGGTGGGAGTGGGGGACAAATGCCACGGGCATAAGTGTGTGTGTTTGTGTGGAGAATTGCTCCCCCCACCCCTCTGACCGCCCACACGACCCGGAACAGCCTCCGCAGCCCAGAGCAGGCTGCTCTTTTAACTTTTAAAGGTAAGTGACGCATGTGGGGGTGGGGGGGGGGCATAGGCGCCATTTTGCCCCAGGCGCCAGATTCCCCCCTACGGCACTGGCCCAGAGGATGCACTATTTTGCCAGGGAACAAATAGTGTACCCTCAACATGGTTGGAGTGTCAGACAAAGATCTGGGAGTTTGAAGTACAAATCGCCACTCTGCCATGGAAGTCTCCTGGGTGACCCTGGGCCAGTCACTCACTCTTTGTCTAGACGTTCTCACAGGATTGATGTGAGAATAAAATGGAAGAGAAGATGTAAACTACTTTGGCCCTACACTGGGGAGAAAGGCAAGGAGCAAATGAAATAAATAGGTAATTTTTGTGTCAGGGAAATGGTACTGTGGGGCAGGCGTGTGGGGAAAAAAGGCTGAGAATCCTTAAGAATCCTTAGGTGTGTGCCATCCAGACCTTAACCTTTGCCTTTCAACCCCGCTGTTTGATTCAGTTCTTTCAACACCCTTCTTGAAAACAGTGGCTGCAGCATGGGTAACTGCCCCACATTTACTGCAGGGAAAGCCGACACAATTCACTCGTTTCTGCTGTTTTCCCATCTTTTTTGCAGCAGTGTTTTTGCCCTTTTGCAATGACAACTGTCACAAAAAATTCACTCAGTTTCTCTGCTCCTCCCATCTTCCTTTAGCAATCTTTTTCACCTAAGGGCCTGTTGTATTCCTCACTGGTTTTTTGCTTTTGATGTATTTAAACAAATTCTTATTATTTGTCTTACTATTTTTAGGAATATACTCCTCATATCCTCTGTCTACCATATCATCAGCGTACATTTGTTTAGCAAGAATCAGTGTCCCTTCCTATTCATTTCATTTGGATGAGATTTCCATTTCTTGAGGGTATCCTTCTTACTCCTGAACCATTCTGACATGCTTACATACTTGTGGTATGTATGAGCTTCTGTATTGTGGATTAAATCATTTCCAAGCATCCTGAAGGTGTATGACCCTCTTTCCTTTTCAGCTTGCTTTTAACTAATGCCCTATTTTTATGATGCTTCCTGTTCTGAAATCAAACGTGTTCATGTTGAACTCTTTGAAGAATCTTCCATTTACATAAATACTGAACCTAAAGGTCTGTGATCACATGATCGCATTATAACCACTGTTCTCAGTTGGATCAGCACCATTTACATACATCTTATACCAGGGGCTGAGTTCCAGGTCCAGTGTTTCTGCTGTTTGGCTCCTTGGCCACTGCTCCAGGGTCCTATAATTTATGGTATCTAGGAAGTTAGTGTCTGTTGAGTTCATTATAAACACATTTCTATATTGGTGGATACATCTAATTATGATATAAGGATGAATATATCTTCATTCTGTCTGTCTTGCAGATAACCTAGGGCAAAACCTACATGGCATATTTATGATTTGCCTGATCCATTGGCAGTAATGAGTAGCAGAATTTGTGTTATCGTTATAATTTTGACATCTTGACATTAAGGATGGTATTGATTATCGGGTGTTGGAAAAGTGCAGATACATCAACTGTTGGAAAAGTGCAGATACATCAACAGCCTTCCATTTGGTTCCCCATAGGGCTAATGGCAACTAGACCTCTAGGTACTTTTATACAGCTATGGTATGCAGGAGTACAAAACACATAAGAAACTGTGCTTTAGGATTCATTCTGATCTGTGAGGCCAGTACTGTGTAGTCAGAGTGTCTCTTAAGTATGACATTGATAGTTTTGCATCTGGACTGTCAGCTGGTCTGACTCTACTGTGTCCATAGTTTCCTCTTGACTTCAGCCCTGTCAGGCTGAACACAGTCTGTAGCATTTAGAATGAGAGGGCTGAACATGGCTATCTGTCTTCCCCTACAGCAATGTAATCCCTCCTTCAAGTAGAACCCCTTTGCTGTTCAGAGTTTTGTTGTGCAGTCCTGAGAGTTGCTGAAACCTTGTCTGAGAGCAAACAATCTTTAAAATCTCTTTCATGGTATAAATGATTAGACTCTGAGAAGGGGTGTGAACAAAAGTATCTGCTGTATTCAGGTCCTGAAAAGATTAATCATAATAGTGGATAGAATGCAAATGCTCTTGCTAAGGCAGCTTTCCTCCTTGGCATCCCAGGGTCAGTGGGAACAACAGCTTGCCTAAGACTACCCAGTACATTTATGGGTGTGGTGAGATAGAAACTAATGTCTTCATGGCTTATAGCTTGAGCTGTTAGCTAAAAACTGCAAGTACCCATAAGAGTCCAAAAAGTGGTAAGAGTTGTATCTTTTCATATAAACAACTAAGCTACCACGAGAGGGCGAACAAGGTTTTGAGTGTCCCAAAAGTCTTGTTTTGGTAAACCTGAAAGCTTGTGTTGTGGTGTTTGAGTTAGTCCTAATAAAAATGTTATACTTTTTTATTCTTAGTGGGTATATTTTGCCACCACTGTGCCATGCAGAGTGGGGACGATGACAGGCAGGGACAATTCTGTTATCTGGAAGTTGGTAGAGGATAGAGGTTAGTTATTTTAATATTTTTTTACAAGGTTATGTCAGCAGAGCAGTTCAGAGAACCTATACAAAGAGTTTAGCCCTGTAGATCAAAGCAGGATGGTAAAAGTAATTGGAACAGCATATAGATTTGGGTTCATTTGTTTGTTTCCTTGTTTGTTGGTGTTCTTTCTGGCACAGTCTGCTGTTTGGCAAAGTTAACAAATTAGAACAAAATGCTGTACACAGTCTTGCTTACTGATTTCAGTATTGGCTTCATCCTGTCTCTTTTGTACACCAAACTGGGAAAGTATATCTGTTCCACTTCTCCAAGTTAAATAGATTATTTTGCACTAAAACTTTCTTCAAAAATTGTTCTGCCTTTTTCTAAGATCTGCAACCAGACTGGCGAAGGTGAAGATTTAGTTCTCGTTCGTTCGTTCACTCTCTCTCTCTCTCTGTGTGGGGGGGGGGGGGGCAGGGCAGGGCAGGGCAGGGCGGGGTGTGCATTAGTAAAACCTCCCCACAGCATTGCATTTGGAAGTTTTAAAGACATGGAATGTGATAAAATATTTGGTAAATGATTGCCTTGATAGGTCTGTACAGAGGCATACTGCTGTGAGGTAGATTAGACTGAATGTGTGTGACTGGTCCAAGAACACCCAACAGGCTTCCATGACAGAGTGGAGATTTGAACCTCGAACTCCCAGATCCTTGTCTGAAACTCCAGCCACTATTGGGAGGGGATTATTTTTCCAACAAGCAAAATAGTGCATCCCCTGGGCTTGCTGACTGTTGTATGTTGACTTGGGCCGGCAGGAAAGGATTAAACGGCTCCTGAAGTGCCAGTCAGGTTCCCTCAAAGTGTTCTGTACGGCACGTGTGCCTTTTCATTGTCATTTTTTAAACTGATATTCTCCGATAGTTAGCTTCTTTAACACTCTTTTTATTACATTTATGAGTAATATGTCATTTGCACAGTTACTGTTGATCCACGGTGTGCTATGATTCTTCTTTAAAGAATCATAAAGAATTTTAAAAATACAATTTAATAATATTCTTCTTTACATGGTTCCTTGTTGAGGACCAATGGGAAAGGAGGGGTCCTTTAAAGTACTTTGCATGCTTACACTTCATGCAGCACTAACAATACTGCAATGAAAGATGTGGAGGGGAAAAAGAGAAGAAATCTTACCTAAGCTTTTCTGATATGACAAGCCAGTGTGATGTAGTGGTTAAGAATGAGGGTCTGGGCTGGGGAAGCAAGGAGGGGTAGGGAGGAGGGCATTCTGTGTGTCAGGCTGAATTAACTCAGCCCAACACACACACGATTGTGCTACCCCCCCCCATCCCCCATCCCTCTCCCTCCTGAGTTTACTTAGCCCTATACACAAGATCATGCTGCCTCCCGGAACAAGGCAGCAGTGAGGTAGCTATAGATTTTTTATGGGGTGGGTTCGGGGGTGGGGACACACCCCACCCGTCCCTGGGGGCATGGCCATGCCTCCCCAAGCCCTGCCCCCTGGTTTCAGTGCTTATAAAAGCAGCTGTCTGAGAGAGCGGACCGCAGACTCCCCTCCCGCCCTGCCCCGCCCCCCTCCAGCTGGGCTTCCTTCTGCCATCCTCTCTAGGCAGAGGGGTAGTTAGGAAAAATGGAGCCCAGTGCAAAATCTGAGTTTTGCAGGGGGCGCCTCATGGGTGGCCTCTGTGATGCTGGAATCCACCCCCAAACAGCATAACTTTCAATGGTGTTTACACTAGGGAGCCCAGATTCTCCTTTTAAATCCACCTTAAAGGGAATCTGGGGTCCCCAGTTAAAACAACATTGAAAGTGATGCTGTTTTGGAGTGGATTCTCCCCCAACCTGAAACATCATCACTTTCAATGTTTAAACTGAAGAAGACGACGACAACAACAACGATGATGACGATGACAACTTTATTTACTGGGGACCTCAGATTCTCCCTTTAAATCCATGCCGAAGGGGGGTGTCTGCTGCCAGGGGTGCAATTGTTAAGCTAGCAGCGCCAAACTTTCAGGGAATTTTTAGGAGACACTCCTGATGATACCGCCCAGGTTTGGTGAAGTTTGGTTCAGGGGGTCCAAAGATATGGACCCTCAAAGGTGTAGCCCCATCTTCTATTAGCTCCCATTGGAAACAATGGGGGATGGGGCACCCCTTTTGGAAGCATTGAACTAAATGCCCCGTGTGGAGCATTGAACTAAAAATGAGGTCCAGGAAGAAGTGGCAGATTAATTCATAAATCTCCTGATACCTTTTGGTGGAAAACGGTATAATTCGCTGCAAATGAACATGTATGATTCGTTGTGTGATTTATGATTCTTTTAGATGTTATATGTCGCTCATTTTATCTTTTATTGTTTTTTATACTCTGATGTATAATTGATTAAAAATTGAAGTGGTAAAATGTGGGTTGGGCAGAGTGGGAGGAAAAGTAAAAAGAAACCAGGTAGACTCTCAGCTGTCACTCACTGCAAATAAATGAAAGATCCCATCTTCTCCCCTGGCAGTGTTCATGCCAGCAGAAGGGCTGCCCTGTGAGGTGTAAAATGACTGCTCTGGGAGCTGCACACACATCTTGGCTGTTTGCCTCTGTGGGGATTAAGATATATATGTGTCTGTGTTCATTTTAGAGAGGGAGCAGGTAGCTGCCTGAACCTGTGGACTGAAAATGACAACCTGATTTTGGATCTCTAAGTTACGCAGTCACCACATTTAGCAATGAACACATATTAATGTGGAAAGTGGAAGACCATTATAAGTTCAGATCTCTTATGATGAATATGAATCTACTAGGGCATTAAATATCCAGGCAGTCAGATGTCAAACCAATGAATGGGTTTTGATTTGTACAACATTTGGACAGAACGCAAAGCCTGATTAGTGTAAACCTGGCATAGCTGTTGGGATCAGTGGGAAGCCTTGGGTAGGAGCAAGGAAGTCATCTGACTCTTGGCAATTTGTGTGTGTACCTAGGTAATACAAAAATTTCCTGAAGGTGGGTGGTGGCTTTCCCCAACTTTGATCTAGCTCAGGGGTAGGGAACCTTTAACACTCAAAGAGTCATTTGGACCCGTTTTCCACGGGAAAAGAAAACACTTGGAGCCGCAAATAATTTTTGACATTTAAAATAAAGATAACCCTGTATATATTGGGTTTTTTTAACCTTTTACTCCACTCATTCTGAGAAGCGCATGGATGTGCCCGCCCTGCTGCCTGCAGGGCGGGCAAGGATGGGGCCAGTGGCTTGGCCTTGCCGGCCGCCGGGAAAGCGCCCGCCCCGCTCGAACGGGGTGGGCGAGAGGGGAAGCCCACGGCACTGCCCTGCCGGCCATGGGCAATTGGTGCACCCGCCCTGCTGCCTGCAGGGCGGGCAAGGATGAAGCCGGCAGCTCGGCTCGTGGAGCCACAGTGCAAGGGCAGAAGAGCCGCATGCGGCTCTCGAGCCGCAGGTTCCCTACCCCTGATCTAGCTAATCAGGTACCAAAGTATTTAGGGAGTGTCCACAAAATGTCAGGCTTTTTTTTAAAAAAATTCAAAGCTCCTCCTTTTAATTGCATTATGTCACTAGAGCACTTGCCCCCAAGAAAATGTGTTGCATGTATTGTGTCACTCCTAGCACCCTCTGGAATGTGGAGCAGAGGAGGCAAGGATTCAATCAAGTATGAAAAGCAAGTAAGGAAGGAAAAGGAAGGAAATGTGTCTGTGTATTAAAAATGTGTTCAGAAGCAAATGTGTTAAGTATTTCAACCCAAATTGTTTGTCTTTATTCCTGAAAATGTCAAGCAGATACCTGCTGCAGCACCAGGTGTTTTAGAGGAAGGACTCTGAACAACTTAGTCAAACAGAGTTGACAAGTTGAAATTTTAGGACTAATTGATATATTACCACTTAACAAGTCATTGGTGCTGGATTGCAAATATCCAAGAGACCACAGTGAGCTCAAATTTGAATTGGTTGATCTTTAACAAAGATACGCTATTTGAAACTAAAATTAGTTTCCCTATTTGAAGAAATGTCAGCATGACTCTGGAAAAAGGTAGTCCAGCTTTGCATCTTTAAAAAACACTTTGCAACTGTT
This sequence comes from Sphaerodactylus townsendi, assembly GCF_021028975.2. Lineage (NCBI taxonomy): Eukaryota > Metazoa > Chordata > Lepidosauria > Squamata > Sphaerodactylidae > Sphaerodactylus > Sphaerodactylus townsendi. The sequence goes on along the minus strand of NC_059427.1, from coordinate 128,184,107 downwards.
TGCAAATACACAAGGATAATTCAATTAACCAATCAGCTGAATTTCCTTTTCTTTTTGTAAGGCTTTTGACACGTTCCTTCACCAAAATTTCCTAGGTAAACGTAGAACTCACAGGATAGGAAAACATGGAAGTTGGCTGAAAGAGGTAGAGGATACAAATAAATGGACAGTTCTGATAACAAAGGGAGAGATGATCTGTATTGGGAATAAAGCAATTTTACATTCATAATTGGTCTCAACTTGCACATGAGCAATGATGGTGGAACTTCTTCATGATGGTGGAAACCAAGACAGGCTGTAGAAAGTTCTAAAAGGAGTGCACCAGCTACGGTAAACGGATAACAAAATATTAAATGTAATTCAGTGTAATAGGGTGTAGAGTGATGGGCACTTGGGGCAACCCCTCCCCAATTTCATGCACATACGGTTTCTAGTCTAAACTCCAAGAAAGACAGCTTGAGATCATGATGAACTGAGACAAGAGTGACTTCCAGGGGTGTGGCAGGGGTGTGGCAGTGCTTCCCTTCTGCAGCAGCAAGTTGGCAGGAAGTGCGCAGGAATGGCTCCATTCTCTGCTATTACTGCCTTTTCACCTTTGTCTTCATTGATGCAAAGTGCTGATGCACTAACCATTGTACTACCCACCCTGCAACCCAGAATCTCCTTTTCCACTTTCCCAGTCAAACACCACTGTAACTAAAGCACTGCTTGACTGGGAAAGTGGAACCCTTTAAAGGTCTTAAAGGGGATGGGGAATGCTGAACTTAGCTACACTATTTTCAAGCTGAAGCTTAATTCTTCCCCACCCCTGTATCAGCTGGACTCAGAGTATCTGTCTTCATAGATGGAGACCCATGACCACTCTGAAATTCCCCTTTCAACTAAATCAGAGCAGGGTTAAATTTGACCCAGGTTTAAGGGAAAACTCTGAAGCCTCATGAAGAGTCCTCAGGTGAGAAGCCCATAGTATGGATGTTCCCTTGAAATGTGGGAACGTGGTGTTTTCCATTTAAAGGGAAAAAAACGTGTGGAAGCAGCTGAGGTTGAACTTTAAGCTGTGTCCTCTTGCTGAAGGTCACAATGAAGCCATTAAACAAACAGAGGAGTGGGGGTTATGTCTGTTATACCATATCAGTTCTGAGATATCCCGTGATTAAATTGTGGAAAGAAAAAGGAAGGAAAGTTCAGTGAGGCTTAGCCATTGGGGGAGGTCAGGTTTGGGATTTTGGGCCACTCCCCACTTACCTTGTCTGAGTGCAACCCCACAGCGACCCCTCGTAGAAAAGCCTCCGTGGCTTTTGACAACGGAGACATTTGTTCCCCACTCATTTTCCATTGGAAAGGGAAATAAATGCGCGGAGTTCCACATCAAAGAGTCAAAGAGAGCAATCGAAGCGTTCTGAAGTTGGCTGGCACTGGCGTGTGCATCATTTACGATGGGAGTTACTTGCAGCCAGCCGAAGGCGGGGCTCCATATTTGATTGGCTGACCCGAAAAGTTCGTTTGGATAAGCTGAACGCATTGTTTGAGGCGTCTGCACATGCTGGCGTCACTACCTGTTACAAATTGCTTGCAGGCAGAAAAAGTAGAAAGTAAATGTCGGTTTCGGTTTACACCGCCGACAACCCTGTGCTCAGCGGCACTTTGCCAAGCTGCACCAAAACGAGGTGGAGCTTCGAGCAAAAAAAAAAGAGCAAAAAAAAGAGCAATGTTGGCACGTCTTGTTGTGGTACGCGTCTCGAATTTCTGAAGCACTTTCTGGCGGGGACACCCTCCCTAAATAAAATGGCGGTTCCTGTTTCCTGATTGGCTGGAAGCTGCGCGTCAGAGCGAATCAGCCGCACGTAAACAGCCGAGGTTCCCCACCCCCCTGTGGCACCTGCGGGTTTTTTGAAAATGTTGCTCTTTTCAGAGGACCTAATTTGCCGCGCGACAAGGAGGTGGGAGAGCGGCAAGAATAAGGGCAACTGCGCCTGAAGTGGGGCTGAGTAGCGTAGAGGAACGATCCATCCTCCCTAGATGTCTTTAAAGAAGGTGACCCAGCGGCTTCACGATTGTGGAGTGGGGAGTGGCCCACAGTCATTAAAATAGCAGTTAAGCGTAGAATCTGCGAACAGCTATTATGCTGCAGGTTCTTCCACCTCCACTTGCTTGCTCTCCCCTCTTTCCTTGCCAATTGCACTTATATCCACCGCTTTTCTGTTTCTGTATTGTGATGCTTCTGCACTTTGTCCTTGCCTCTTTTTGTTGGCTTATCTGTTATTCAGCAGCTGCAAGTGTCGGGCCTGACAGGAGACTTAGAATGCAGGCAACTATGACAGAGAAGAAAATGGTGCATGGAGACTGTCGAAGCCTTTAAGGAGCTGCTTCTTGGCAGGAGGTTAGGCAAGAATGTTTTCCAAAGAATAGAGTTACTGAGGATGCTGCCTAACTACTCCTGTCATGTTTCATTTTAATGATGCTCTGATGAGTAACACACCAGAAGTCACACAAAGTGTTACGGAGAAATATCTAATTTGAAGAGGAAGCTGTGAGCTCTCCAGCTGCTATCAAGATAAACATATTACATGTCTCACTGGTGAGACAGGCAGTAAGAGCCTTCTCTTATCTGTAAGTAATGGGAAAGACATCTGGGGCCAGCCTGAGATCAGCAGGGAGGTGATACGGTAACAAATGTGGCAATTTCAGCCTTCTCTGAGGGAGCATTCAGTTCTTATGACCAAGGCTAGGATGATAGTGGTGATGCAAGACAAATAATTACACTGCATCTGTGTTTCAGCGAATGTCCAGAATCTGATGAAAGTCAGCAATGAGGGAGTGTAGACAATCTCAGCTTTTTGGATTTTGTGAAACCTTAGAAATGCATTTTAACTGTTGTGGAAATTCACAAAATGTGCTTGAGGGTTTGTCTGCATCTCCATTCATTTTACTGAATGCAACCATAGGCCAGCAAAAAGATTTTAAAAGAAGCACAGCAATGTTAATGAACAGTTAACAAGCAATTTCACAATTTTTCATGATTTCCATACTCTGCTAGTAATATCAAAATTTTGACACTGCTTATGAAATGGTGGAATGCTTATCTTCAAGTAAAAACTAAACAAGTAAGTTACTATGGTGGTTAGAATAATGAGAATATCCAAAAGGTCTACTCAGCAGGGGCAAGATTGATATCTAATGTCCTTGCAAAATTCACAATGTTGTCTCAATTGTATTTGCATTCCAAGGACATAAATATGCCTCCAGTGGCCATTGCTAAAATCTCCCGCCAAGCAGGGCCAAGGGAAAAGCATTAAATTGAGCTTCTGGAAAGCCCATTGTAATAACTATGGTTGTGGGTCAACTGAAAGGAAAAAGGGTCTAGCATCCCCCAGAATTTGGATGTTTACTGTTGAATGCTTGTGTGATCATCTCATTTTTACTACAAGTACTGGGAAGATCAATAACTGTAGCAGTAAAACAAAATTTAGGTGTATCCAACTACTCCATTACTAACATGTTGAAGCCTTTATCTTAAGTTGGAGGCATGGCTGGTTACAGGCCAATGACTTAACTAAGGACCAAGCTGAAATGACAGCAATGTCTGGCTTCCTGCTCCTCACTGCCCATCCCACAACATTTAATAGAACTTACCTTCTATTGTGACATCATGGCATTCTGAAATTCTCTGCCAGTTGAAAGCTAGTGATGTGGAGCTGGAGAAAGGGAACTTCAAATTGTTTTGAAGTCACAACATGAGATAGGTTCTTGATATTACAGATGGGGAGGGGCAGACTTGTATTATCGCAGCAGCACCCCTGGTTTTGTCTCTTAAAGAGCTAGTATGTCATTTAGAATGTGGCCTTGGTCTCAGATCCCATCTTGAGGCACTGGACCAGTCATTCTAATTTGACATACAGGGTTGTTGTGATTAAAAATGAGATCACTATTTGTGTGTGGGATTCTGAGCTCCATCGAGGAACAGTGAATCTAAAACCTTGTGATAAATATATAAGGTAATAAAAAGATGTTATGACTTTTGAATTTTGTTTTGGACCTTCAAAGTTAGTTGATTTTATTTTGCAAATACCTGAATCTAGCTGATTAAAGATGGGGATACTTCAAATGATCTGAGATTAGACTGTGTTTACAAACTTTCCTGACCACCAGTCAGTATTACCTTGTTTGGTTCACTTTCCCTCTTTCCCCAAATCTTCAGTTTTGGTAATATAATGACCCCTATGTTTTCCTCGGCTGCCAGTTGTTTTAAGAGGCCTGCGTGTTCTGTTTGGTGTCAGAGAGATATTTGATCCACTGTTTTTTATATATATTTTCAGTCAGAGGTTTCCAGTCTCTCTTCTTCTTCCCAGAAAGCTGAAAGTGCAACCTGATACCAGCTCCACTTAGCACCACTTTTATCTATTCAAATTCTGAACAGCTTGCAGAGAAGAGCAGAGCCTTAAGAGCCTGAAACACTTTCTTCCCTCCCTCACTTTTTAAAAAAGATCCAGGCTGAAGAAGAGTTCTTGAACACATGTGCATTGTTTTGTCTATTTTTTTAAATTGGTCCTAATTAAAAGGATTGCAGGGATGCATGTTCAGTTTGATTCTCAGGCCCTGGTCATGCAGTCTGTACTGTTCCTCATAAGATGCATTTCTATTGTGTGTGTGTATGGGGGGGGGGGATGTAACATGTGACCTAGACCTCTTGAGATGAAGTGGCTGTTTCCAGTGGTGGGATCCAAACATTTTAATAACAGGTTCCAATGGTGGTGGGATTCAAACAGTTGCGCCGCCGCACACACGCACCTCCAGTCCCTATTGGGCAGGGAGGTTGCTTTAGTAACCTCTTCTCGGCACTCAGAAAAAATTAGTAACCACTTCTAGAGAAGTGGTGAGAACTGGTTGGATCCCACCTTTGACTGTTTCCCAGAAGTAAATTTACACAATAATGTCTTTGTTGCAGTTCTCTTATGCATGTAATTTTGTGGCAGTGTTGCAGAATTGAGCTTCAGTGGGCCCTTGTACAACAGTGATCCCTGTAGCTGATTAGGGAGCTGCGAGAGCTGCATCCACCCATGAACACTGGGCTGTGGAAACCCAACTCAGCACCAATGTCTGCTCCTCTCCTTTTCCTTATTCCTGATGCTGAAGTGGCTAATATGAATGAATGAATGAATGAATGAATGAATGAATGAATGAATGAATGAATGAATGAATGAATAAATAAATAAATAAATAGGGAGCTATAAGAGGAGCAGCTGCTTGTAGCTCTGAAAATGTTGTTCCACTCAGTTACCTTGTTGATTTTCTAGCTGTCCTCTCCCTTCCTGTTAGACTGATGAATACTTTACTGGTTAATAATAGTGGGCCCATATTTAGTTTATATTTTTCTTTCTTTTTACTTCTGTTTTGGGAAAGCTTTGTCCTTGGTGACTGAGAAGTAGAATTTTTGGAAATGCTTAAGGCATGAAGTAGGGGGAATCCCCCTTTTTGTGTGGTAGTACTGACATTTATGGGGAAATAAAAATATATGCCACTCTTAAAAAAAATCAAACTGATTTCACTGTTTAACTGCATAAAATGTACATTTTGGCATATTTATAAAATACAAAATACTTCAGTATTTTACAAGCAAAATTCCAAATATCCTCAATAATAGAATGAAAGAGAGAGAGAAGCTGGTTTGCCCTAAGCACATATATCTGAGTTTTAAAGGTCACTCGAGGAAGATAATCAGCAATCTACAAGCAAAAAAGAAACCTGCATGTGCCTTTCACCATGATGGAGCATTGTGCGGATACAGAAATACATCTTGGATTTGAGTGTTATATCTGCCTACTGAATACACAGAAATTATAACCATGCAGTGTTCTGTGGATTGCCTTGTATGTTAAAACTCTTTATATTTTCCATGGCAAGTGTGCAAAACCTTGTTTAAAATGGATTCTAATAATTTCCAAAGAGAAGATATTTCTCTCTCTCTCTCTCTCTCTCTCTCTCTCTCTCTCTCTCTCTCTCTCTCTCTCTCTCTCTCTCTCTGAAAAAATGGAGGAAGATTGTCTGGAAGACATGTCCCCACACAATATTTCCCTTTCCCCCTCATATCTTTAAATGTCTACCTGGTGAAAACTGTTTCTGGAGTGTAATTTGTGACAAAGAAAAGGAGCTGTAAAATATAGCCTTTAATATACATCAAGAGGCAAAAAAAATCTTGGAATTTGAGATGCAAAATGTCTTAATTGACTCAGCTGTGCTGCTTCTCTTACAAAAAGGTCGGTGCTTGTTTCATTATCACAGTGTTCACTGTAGAGCACTTGGTAAAAAGAGGAAAATATTTTATCTCTGCATAGAGCAGAGCAGAGAATCTTTCTCCTGCTGTCATTATAAACATCTTTCTTTCTTTGTCTGATGTAAGTGAAGAGTATTGAACTATGTGTTTCGGAACAATTCAAAACATCCATGAAGTCTCACTGAAGAAGGGAATTCTACCTCAAAGAGCCATATATGTAAAAATGTCCTAATTAGACATTTGAAGATGGGCATAATCAAAGCTGGGTGTACTCTCTACTTAAAAAGAACACAGGCCATCAAAATTCTGTGCTGTGAAAAGCTGAATTTCACAACCTTTAAAAAAAATTAAGAATGCATTATTTTATTTTACACGTTTGATCACCCAGTATTTACCATTTTGCATAATTTACTCTGATTTTGTTAGTTGTGAAGAGGATCAGGATGGAAGAGTAGGGCTTTCTTCCTTTCCCGTACCACTGCAGCCCAAAATTCCTTCTAAAATGCTGCTTTTGGAACTCCCCTGTCCTCCAGGAGTGCTATGTCAGGGCCATTTTGTTCCATAGTAACAGGACGCGGAGGCAAGAGACTTACACTCTGTGGTTGGAAGCTCATTCGCAGAAGCACTGCAGTTGATCCAAGCCAGTACATGAACTGTAACACGTGAACTATGCTTGAACATTGATACAAAATACCTGTAAATTTCGGGTTCAGGTATTTTTAATTTTTTCAGTAAAGCCGGTATGAGTCAGCTTTATTCAGTTATTACTGAAAATATTTGAGTTTTTAAAAACCTGAACCTGAAATTTGTCAGTTCTCTCCCCTGGTCCCGTTTCCCAGGGGGCTTGGGAAACAGCAGGGGAGAGAGAATGGTCCCTGCTGGTGCTTTCCAAGCCCAGAGAACCGGAAAAGTAGGGGCAGGGGAGCGATCCTAGCTCAGCCTCGCCTGGAGGATCGGGCTGTCTCCCTTCCTCCACTTCCCAAGACCTGCAGGACTTGGGAAGCAAGGGTAGGGGAGAGATTTTCTGTCTCCTGCAGGGAGATTTAAATAGCAGAAAAAGCCGAACATCAGCTTTTTTGGCCCCAGGCACATTTGGGTTTATGAATACACCTGGAGTTTATTATCGATAAAATAAAAAGCCCAAAAAAGATGATATGGCTTTTTTGGGGGGTTTCCTGTGATCCAAATTCACCGAATCACCAAGCCTAGTGTGGACGCTGACTGCCTCAGCCTGCCCAAACTCATAATCAGCTCTTATCCATGGTGCTGATTTTGTGTCTGTGCAGTCATAACCCAAAGACCATGGAATGGAGTCTCATTGGACTGTATTGCTCAGGATGTATTATTCCATGAATTGATTTACTCAACAAATAGTACAGGAATGTAACCTTATGAATTGTGTATCCCCTGCCCACTGCTTGTTTTACCATGTGCAGTTATTGTAGTTTCCCCCCTGCTACTTGATTAATTTGATGCGATTTATATTTCTTTCCATTCTCCTCTCATGTTTTAAGCCTGTTGAACAAGTTGGTGAAGTGCCACACACAACAATGTATTGCACAGTGACCTCAGAAAACCTGATGCTTACATTTTTTTAAATAAGGCAGAATAGTTGGGAAGTCCTTCAGTCAAAATGTTCTTACTCTGGCTGTTCTTCTTATCTGATACAGCCTTCATCTAATAACCTTGAGTGCTGCTAGATTGGCTCAGAAGAGCCATTGAAGTAAATGGATGCTTTTTCGCTGACTGAGATGGGTTCTCAGCTCCCACTAATGGAGCCTCTTCAGGCAGGAAGGAGGCAATATACCAGTGCAACTGTATACTGGGCTATGGATTGCACCTGCTTTAGAGCAATAGATTAGTTTCTTACAGGGGTGGTGTTGATGATGCAAATTTGAAAAGGTCTTCCCTTGAGAGCAATTCTGGAGCCTGTTTGGAAATCTTTACTCAACTTTCTATTTTAAGCATTTATTTATGTTTATACTGGAAGCAAAGTCACTGAGATAGTTCTCTCTTTTGGAGGATGGGCTACCCTTGGTCTATAATACTTACCATATCATTGCATATGCTTGTTCCTTTAAAGAAAGCCAGGTTCTGCAGCAGGAAAACCCAAAGTCATTTCAAATTCTCCATATTTGTATATCTGCATGCTTGCATAGAGTTGCATGTTTTGCTCTTATTGATGTGTTGGGATTTTCACCCTTCTGAATATTTTGCCAAGTATGGGTTGGGTAGCAGAGATAGCAAGCTGCAGAAGATGGATGGATTTGACAATAGGCACATTAGTCTAATTAGTTGTAAGGCTGCAGAAGATGTTTGGGGTGGGTGGGTTAATATGACATCATTTGTGTATTTCCCCAACTTATGTGGGAATTAGTGGCGTGCCTGCTTGGTTTGTTTAAAAAATGAATGCTGATATAGTGGGGTGCTGTGTGGTTTCCAGGCTGTATGGCCATGTTCTAGCAGCATTCTCTCCTGACGTTTCGCCTGCATCTGATCCTCTGAAGATGCCAGCCACAGATGCAGGCAAAACGTCAGGAGAGAATGCTGCTAGAACACGGCCATGCAGCCCGGAAACCACACAGCACCCCAGTGAAAGCCTTCAACAATACTGAGATACTCACCAAGCTAAATTTCACTTCGCACACTGCATGGTGAAATGTGCCAAATTTGATGTAATTGTGGCAATGGCCGTTAGGTGGCCAGATAAAGAAATCACATTCCCCTCTCCAGCTAAAATGTAAGTCAATTGAATTTAAGTTGTTTTAATCAGTATTTTTAAAGGAAAGATAAAACAGCAGCTTCTTCGAACTCTCTGTGAGTCCTTGTGGAATAACAACTTTCATCAGTCGGTTGTATGTTGTGCCATGCAATAGTTCTGTTAAAGGCAATGACAACACAGAACTTACAATTCAATGACTTATTCTTAATGTGAACATACATTAGCCATTGGGAAAACCTGCTACAGATGTGTGTATGTGTGTGTGTTTGTATATGCAGAGGGCCATTTAAACATTTTGCCCATGATTGCAACCTGCTTTAAATTCTGTATGGATAATTCTTGATTTCTCCAGCAGCTCGCAAAAAATCAATAACTAATCTATCTTTCCTTTTGATATTATCACCATTATTCTAAGCTTTGGATTTTTTTTTAAAAAAAGCAGTGTACTTTGAATTGGACAATGTATTTGTCTGGACCGCTTTCTGTATTTTGGGCATTGTAAATCTATAAAGGTCACTGGCAAAGTGGAGAGAAAATGCAGTGAAGAGAAATATAAAAATATGTAAGAAAATGGATCTGGACAGTCAAGCAAAATGGAAAAATGTGTAGAGAGATGTTTATATAAGAAGTATGTTTAGATGGAAATGGAACTTCTGCGTAAGAGAGGGTTGGAACCAAATTTCAGAGATTGGTGTCAAATATGAGGGAGGACTTTCCAACCAGCCCCTGCGTGATATTCTACACTCTCAGTCCCACTTCAGGAAGATCTGTACTCACAGAAGTCTTCTCTCCATAACTGGCAAAAGGAGTCTCATGAGGGCGCTCCTACCTCCTAGCAGTGTAGATTACAGCAATATAATTCAGTTTGGTAATTATCTGTGTGTACCTCTGCTGTTGAGGCTAGTGAATTCCTTTTGTGTATCATTACATCAAGTCCACTTGAGATTTCTTCTCATCTGGTTTTTGGGTTATTAAAAAAATGGATGAGTTGCTACTGAAATTATTTCCTTCTTTTAGACTTGTTCCATCATTCTTTAGTTCCTCAATTGCTTGTTTTTCCCCAGCTCCGCCATTGTGTGAGCATCATCTGTATTGATGTATTACAGGAAAACAGTCAATAAGGGAGTAGTTTGCTGCTTGGATCACAGGGAATGGGAAGACAGAGCTTTTGGTGAAATAAAGCATGTAAAATCAAGGCCATGGGGGGAAAAGGCAAGCAGCAGCATTTTTGTATTGTCAAAGGCTTTCACAGCCGGAATCACTGGGGTCTTTTGTGATTTCCGGGCTGTATGTCTGTGTTCTAGTAGCATTTTCTCCGGACGTTTTGCCTGCATCTGTGGCTGGCATCTTCATTTTTATGAATTATATTATCTTACTATAGATTATCCCATAGCTTTGTATACAGAGGCTCCTCTTGGTGCAGCTGGATCTGTGTAACATTATTATCCTTTAAGTCACTGATTGTGGCTTGGGAGCCACATGTAGCTTTTCAACATGCTGCTTGTGGGGTTTTTTTTAGCACCATTTCCCAATGTGGCACTAGCCACACTTTTTAGGAGACTGGACAAGATCCTAACCTGGCAGATCTTGTGATTGACAGTTTTGTTTCCATGTTGAAACAACTAAAACTGAATGAAACAGGTAAACTGCAGGTTTCCTTGACTTGCTGGCATTATGCCAGGTTTGGAAATAAATGCGTCTCTTTTGGTTGATTGCAATTATGAATGTGACTCTCTGTGAGCCACAGGGTGAGTGCCATGGCTTTAAGACTTATGGGTGTAAGATGATAAGTTGCTGACTAGCTAAAGGGAGTCATTATTCTGAAACAAATTATTGCATATACTGACACTCTGTATTACAACTTGACTAATGCTTACCTTTTAAAAATCTCTGATTTGGATACTATAATTCATAGCTCCCTGCTGTAGAGTAAAAGAAATGAAGCAAGGCCTCCATAGGTCCAAGATTGGTCATAGTTTCAGACATTTTTGGAGAGATTACAATGGCCACTTTAGTGTACTTATGCCAGGATGGGCTGCCCTCATAAAATGTATGCTGGTAGGTGAATAAAGCAATTTCTGTATTTTGAGACGATTACCTGTCTGCTGAACAGCACTTCAGTGTCATGGGCTTTTTTTCTGTTACCAAATTTTGTCCCACAGTTTGCTCAAAGTGTGAGTTGGTAAGTGCCTAACTAATTCCCTTTATAACGAAGGCTGTGTTAATTGTGTAAAGTGGCAGTGCCTGGTCTGGCTTGGGAAAAAACGAAACCAAACTTACAATGTGGTGATTAAATCTCAAAACCTATTTGTCTAAACTTTTGCCACAAATAGCCATCCTTTGAAAACAAACTGTTCAAGGACCAAAAGTAAACTATTTGCAATTTTGTGTAGGCAGACTAATGGGCAAGGAGGTGCCTGTGTCACTACGGGCCCTTCCGGACATGCAAAATAATGCACTTTCAGTCCACTTTCAATGCACTTTGCAGCTATGCAGAATAGCAAAATCCATTTGCAAACAGTTGTGAAAGTGGATTGAAAGTGCATTATTCTGCATGTGCGGAAGGGGCCAGTCCGTTTTCTATTAGAAAATAAGAAGACATAGGCATGCACATGGATGGCCTGACCCCGAATGCAATACTGTTTTGTACATTGAAGCAGGTGGGAGATTTCTTAATAACCAGCTGGACACTAATCTTTAACTACCTTAGTGAAAATGATGGGAACCTGGCCCTCAGGTTGTTGATATTGCAGCAGTTTCATCGAATAGGGCAACCTAGAGTGTGGGAAAGTAGTTGTGCTGTGGCCAGAGAAGGCACAGCCACGGTGCAGCCACACTGCCTTCCTAAGAGGTCTGCTGTGCGGCCACCAGCAATCTGACCCAGTGAGTTGAATTCCTACCAGCCAATTTTGAATCTGTGTAGCATCTGTGTAAGACTGCTTGACTCGGAGCGCACATGTGCTTTTGCACAGATCAGACTTTTTTTCTTCTTCAGTTTATTTTTACTGTCACCGACTGGATTAATTCTGTCATTTGAGAAATGAATTTAAGATTGTTTGACACTACTGAAAGCACAACAGATACTGGTATTAACTAGTATCAGAAAGGGTTCTGGAGAATTTGCACTGTAACAATTATTTCATTTATGCATCTGCGTAGTTTGGAGTCCTCCATCTTTCTGATAATGAACATGGACAGTGGAATATTTTTGATCTGCTTCATCTTCTTGCTGTGGAAAGCTCAAAAAGAGCAACTGTTACCATGGAGATGGAGGCAAAGTAAAATGCCCTCTCCTCCTAAATGATCATTAATGGGAGTGCTGTTAGAGTCCCAGAACTGGGCAACAGTAGTGCACTCCCCTCACCCAAACTCCACATCAACTTGGACAAATTCAGTTTCATGACAAATATTACATGAGCACAACAGTTGTCATTAGCATCAGCAGAAGTTATGTTTCTCTGTTTACAAGCCCAGCAAGCATACCCAGTGGTGCTGTTCACATGCTGTTGCTGGTAGCATGTACATGGAGTCACTCTATTAACTATTTAGTGCCCCAGGTGACTCGCACCCCCAACTCAGCAATGTGGTGAAAACCTGTAAAACCAATAAAACATTTATCAGTAGGAGCAGTAACAAATGCAAGAAAAATGCGAGGAGCAGTATAATTAGAGCCTGCAGTAAAATAATTCAGCAGCAGATTACAAAAACATAACAAGTGGAGAAATAAGAGAGATAATGCAGCTTCTGTGGTAAGGAGATTAAAAGCCCCATGAAATCCATAATTAAAAAGAATTAAGCTAATTAAACTGATGCAATTGAATAGTTAAAATTAATAAAAACATCTCAGCATAAAATCACGCTATGATGAAACATAAGCAAATCTTATCAAGGCAGCAGAAGTACAGAGGAGGTGATGGGGAAACAGACAAATCCTAATAAGGAACAGTTCAGCAACTTTATATTTACACTTACTTTTAGCCATCCAATAAAACTGGCAAAAAGTGGTGGTAAATATAAATGTCTTTTTCTTTTAAAAAAAACAAAACTTGTTCCTACTTCCTGGAGCACCCAAGGTGATTTACAATAAGAAATTATTATAAATCCTACACACACTAAAATCATCACGTCAAACATGAAAGCAGATGAATATTAAAATCAGGGAAACTGTTAATGAAGATTTGAATAAAGTCAAAGCTTTCACCACCCACTGTAATGTTAATATCGTTTTTCTAGTTTTGCTTAAGTTGCTTATCACAAACAAGCAGTAAAGTCTATTTTAAAATGAAATAAAATGAACTCCAGATGAGGCCAAGGCCAAGAAGGTGAGGGCAGGCAGGATAGAACTGTTTCCCTTACTTTGTTTCCCTAACCCTGCACAGTTCTGGAAACAGGGAAGGGGCCCTGTTCCTCCATACGGGGCTCAGCTAGCTCAGGCCCGCATGGAGGATCAGGCTGTTTCCGCCCCGCCCTTCTCCTTGTTTCCCAAGTACTTCCGAAACAGTGAAGGGAGGTGGGGAGCCCTATCCTCAGTGCTGGACTTAGCAGCTGAATCCAACATGGAGAACTGGGCCTGCTTCTCCCCCTACCTCACTCCCCGAGGCCCCCAGATCTTGGGAAGGGATATGGGTGGCTGTTAGAATTGAACTTTACCTGACAAGTTGTTGAGGAATATTTTTTCCGGATGAATAGTTGTAAATGCAAGTCCATTTCTAAGGTGGGTAGTTTGAACCACATATAGCTTTATACACCTGGTGTTAATATATTTTTTGCCTAGGAGGAATGCAATGTCTGACTGTTGCCTTCCCAGCTCTGAACCCAATGTGTTCTATTCCCAAGATACTTTTGGTTTTAATCCATTAGGTTAATTTGCTTGCAAGGTGATTGGTATAGAGTTTCTGGATAACCGATAATAGGCTGGTGGGTCTATAATTCCCTGATTGGTCAGGTGGGCCTTTCTTATGAAAAGGTATGATAACTGAGCACAACCAGACTTGAATATTATAGAATGGTAATGAAGTAAAAAAGATTTGATGGTGCCCACCACTCAGGGTGCTCAAGAATCACTTCAGAAGGAATCCCATATGGCCCGGGGATTTATTGCTCTTAACTGAGTGAAGAGCTGGAGCAGTTCATGAGGTTCCACAGGTGGCCAAGGGGGGAAATGTCCAAATTAGTAGATAATTTTCAATCAGTTGAGTTCAGAGAACAGAGAGTGATAATGATCCACTTATTTTTGGCTTGCAATTGGTGGATTAAACTTTTCCTAGAGGCACTAGACACTAGCACCCAGAATTGTTTACCATTGTTATTGGAAAATTATATTATATTATTATATTAATTATATTAATTTTATTGTTATTGGTATATTGTTTTGTAATACTTGTTCACCGCCCAGAGCCCTTAGGGGATGGGGCGGTTTATAAATAAATAAATAAATAAATAAATAAATAAATAAATAAATTGTTGGTCTTCAGTGCCTCATATAACATGTGCCATTTCTTGGAGAAATTAAGTTGTTTCTCCATGGAAACCAGCAGTTGGTAATCTTGCTTCTGATATTAGCAGCTGCCCAATGAAACAGAATTGTTTAGTGACCAAAAGTTATTTAAAGTGACTCGCAGTTGTTGCTTTTTCTTTACACATTCATCATCAAACCAGATATCAGGATAAGTAGACAATACGACAGTCGGGCTTGAGAGAGAGCTAAGCATGCTAATAATCTGAGAATAGGAGAGTGCTGAGATGGGAGAAGCAGTGTTAGATCTCTCCTCAACCTCTGGAGATCATCAGATAAAAACAGATACACTAGCTTATCTGCCGTTTGGGATGTCAATTCGACTCTCATCAGAGTAGAGCTATCTGGATCAGGGCATTCAAACAGATTAGGTCATTCCAAAGAGTCATTCCAGAGGGTGGGAACTAAGGGATAGATGGAAAGGGAGATGATAGCTTTGGGATTTATTAAGGATTTCAAAAGACTGAATAGTATCTAGCAGACACATATTTCAAAGTCTGTCACACTGTGTCCTCTTGATGAAATGTATGGGAATTCACCAGAGTCCAGAAAGTTGGGGATACCATTATTGTTAGTGTATTTGCAGACAGACAATAGTCCAATAATAACCACCCAGTGTTATTTATTTTGATATCCTTAGATTGTCTAGAGTTATGAAATAGGTGTAATAATAAAGACTCTTCTAGTCCTGATGATCTGGCTACATCAAGATGGTCTTTGCCAATCCTTGCATTTAAATCTCCCATTATTAGAATTTTCCCAGAAGGGTGTGCTGCATCCAAACAAGAGAGGAAGCTCATAAATGTATCCCAATAGTTTTAAAGATCTTCTGCATTATCACTGGGAGGAAGATAGAAATTGATTAGGATTATGGGAGAGTGAGGCAGTTTGATTGTAAGAGCTTGTGCTAGAGTGGGACATGATTTGAGGTCTTCCCAGCTGGGAATTATATCTATATCTCATCCATCTATAGACAGACAGACATCATAGAGACCAGGAGCTTAAAGCTACAAGCTTGCTGAAGACAGAAAAGCTGGTTGGGGCCCCAGCTACAAAAATGGTATCACAGACAAAAATGGGCATGGTAGAATCAGGAATGAATAAACGGTGGGAGTAAGGTTGCCAGCCCTGGGTTGGGAAATACCTGGATTTTTGGGGGGTGGAACCATGAGAGGGTAAGGCAGTGGTGGGATTCAGATAATTTAACAGCCGGTTCCGGTGGTAGGATTCAAATAATTTAACAACTGGTTGTTTACAAGCACCATTTTAACAACCGGTTCTGCCAAAGTGGTACGAACTGGCTGAATCCCACCACTGGGGTAAGGTTTCGGGGGGGAGGGGGGACTGCGATAATTGAGATAACCCTCCAAAGCAAGGCATTTTCTCCAAGAGAAACAATCTCTGTAATCTGGATATCAGTTGTAAAAGCAGAAGAAGAACTTGGAAGTTGGCAATCCTATGTGGGAATGCACGGTAGAAGGGAAACTGTTCAGCTCAGCAATCTGTTAAGGATTTAAAGGGAGTAATTTTACTGCAATGTTTAAGCCAAGCCCCCTCCCCCCCAGAAACTGAATGCCCAAGCTGCATCCATCAAACACAGGAGTTATCAAATAATCCCACCGAGTGCAACAAGATTATTTAGAATTTTATACAATGAACAGTGAGAATGAGAACCACTGCCAAATGATGCACAGGGCAATATAAAACCATCTAAAGCAACCTCAAATCCACTTAAAACCAAATGTTTCAAGGAGGAACAGAAGTAGTAAAGAGAAAATGCCCACTTTAAAACCCAGAGAACAGAAGCAAGACTTCAAGAACTTATTGAAAAAGGAACAGTAGGGAAATAGAAGTTAAGTATTTTGAAAGAGCAAGTGCTATTTAAAGGGCCTTCATAAAATAAGTTGCTTGGATCCCTGGGAGCCAGTGATTTATGAATAGTCACCGGCAGGAGATTTCAGGAGCAGATTCCAATGTAAATGGCATATGGACTGCAGCATCAAACATGCTCTTTAGTTGCGGAAGTGAAGCAAAACTCTGCAATTTTTAATAAAAGAAAAAGGTAAATGATCTATTACTTACACACTACTTTCAGGAGAAATTTCCAAGGGTAGCCATCTGCAATAGAACAGTCGGACCAAATCCAGTAGCACCATAGAGATCAACGAGATCAGGTACCAAAGGGAGCTGTGGCACTCAAAAGTTTATACTCCAGAAAGCTTGTTGGGTCTCTAAGATGCTACCGGATTCAGTTCTAGCTGTTCTGCTTCGTGAGATGGAACTGTGTTGCACCTCTGAAGATGCCAACCACAGATGCAGGTGAAACGTTAGGAACAAGATCTACCAGACCACGACCACACAGCCCGGAAAACCAACCACAATCACCGGAACTGTGTTTGTTAAAACAAAAAATGAAGAGAATCTAATAGCAAGTTACAGACACATTTAACTTCATCAGAAGCATGAAGTACATCTTCAGTTGACAGACACACAGAAGAGAAAAATATAAGGGTATGAAAGATAAGAGATACAGGCTGTCTGGGGACCATCCCGACTTCCCTGACACCTGCAGCAGCCACCTCCCCTCAGTGAGAACACCCAGAAAATACCCTTTCCTGTGGAGGTGAAGGTCAGAAATGCTGCCAGTGGAGGCCAGGTGGAAGCATTTGCCGGGCCCTGCCTGAAATCAGCAGCAGCAGGGAAGCAACCTTGGGTCAGCGCATGGCAAAGGAGCACCACCAAGCCCTTGGATGGGTGGCAGCAGCAGGAACCAGACTCAAGGAAAATGAATAGCTGGCAGAAAGCCATTGAGGCACACCCCAAGCACAGCCACCCAAGCAGAAGCTACCAGCAGTTGGGCTGGTGGAACAGAACCTAGCCAGAACCAGGCAAAGGACACTGAGGGACCCAGGTGGATGTCCAAGCCACAACCTGCCTGAAGCTGAATTTTTCCAGCCAACACTGATCACAAGACCTCCCAGCGAATGGCCAGGCCTCTGATGAAGTACCTCCCCCTCTCTGATGGAAGAGAAGCCAGGAGCAAAGAGGTCAGATTTAAAGGGGCCCCTCCCTCCAAGAATGACCAGGCTAAGAAGGCAGGCCCAGGGGTGGGGAGAAAGGTTGGCCGACTGCAGCCTGACTAAGGGCTAGCCCAGGGGTAGGGAACCTGCGGCTCTCCAGATGTTCAGGAACTACAATTCCCATCAGCCCCTGCCAGCATGGCCAATTGGCCATGCTGATAGGGGCTGATGGGAATTGTGGTCCCTAAGGTCCTGGCTGCATTCAGGCTAGCTGAGCCAATCATCAGAACAAATAGCTGAAGGGCCTTTTTCTGCTCTTGCCACAGCCTACTCTGAGGCCTAGGGAAGAGCCTAAGCCAGGGAGGAGGGTGCAAGCTACTCACTCTGTGACACAGTCTGTGGCATTTCTATGCAAAACTCAGACCTACAAGATTAGAATAGTGTGAGGGATCATTCACAATAGTGGCAATCCTTACACATAGTTCTCTAGAGGTTTGGAATGTCCGATGACAAACCCCCAGCCAATGGGTGTGAAGTGCATCCCTCACATTCTAACAGCCACCCATATCCCTTCCCAAGATCTGGGGGCCTCGGGGAGTGAGGTGGGGGGAAAAGCAGGCCCAATCCTCCATGTTGGATTCAGTTGCTAAGTCCAGCACTGAGGATAGGGCTCCCCACCTCCCTTCCCTGTTTTGGAAGTACTTGGGAAACAAGGAGAAGGGGGGGAAACAGCCTGATCCTCCATGCGGGCCTGAGCTAGCTGAGCCCCGTATGGAGGAACAGGGCCCCTTCCCTGTTTCCAGAACTGTGCAGGGTTAGGGAAACAAGGCTCCCTAACCCACAAGATTCCAACTTCTAACGGTGTGAAACAGGACTTATTATCTGTATTAATGACTTAATCAGCCATCTGTGGAACATCTATAGTCATCCTCTTAGTGGTCATAGTACCCTGCTTCTCCTACATGCAGATGACACAGTCATTCTCTCTTAAACCAAAGTTGGCCTTGAGCACTGCTTAAAGGCATTTTCTAGGTATTTCCAATGCACTTAAAATCAATTACAATACATTTGAAGTTATAGTTTTCTCAAGGAGTTGGCAGCTATTTATCCTGTCTCTTGAACATTCACGCATTGAACAAATAAAAACATTCAAACACCTCGGCATTACCTTATGTCACAAACTTAAGTGGTCTACCCATAGATCTTAAGTGACAACAGCAAGCTAAATGCTCACTAGCATGAGTTGGCCAGTTTCTTTTTTACCACAAGGATAGCCAATCTGTCCCAGCTGTGGCCTGCATTTTAAAAGTCAAAATAACCCCCAAATGTTTATATGGGATCCCACTCTGGATTCAGGCATTTAACACCAAAGTGGAGCAAATTCAAGCATCATTTCCCTGCAAAATACTTTGTGTCCCAAACTTTGTTGATTACACAACACCATGTTAAGAATCAGGGATGTTCCCGCTAGAAACAAAAGCCTGGATTCAATCAATTAAATATTGACTAAAGCTGCGCTTTAGATCTGGCCCTGGTTGGTAGCCTATTATTGCACATGCTGGAAGATACTTACCTCTCAGAATGGTCCAAATCGATATAATCCAAGATCAGCAAAATTGGCATAGACCTGGAGTCCTTGGCATCCTGCAAGAACTTCACTCTGCAAGAAATCAAGAAAAGATTAGGAGACAATGAACACCAAGCTCTGCTGCCTACAAAAGATTAGGAGATCATGAACGGCAAGTTCTGCTGCCTTCAAATGTGATCATATACTCCCTAAGAGTTCTAGGATTACATACCTTTTCTGGATCAGGTGCCAAATGTTTCACCATTCCACTAACACAGTAACAACAAAGAGCTTTCATGGTGGCTCAGCTTAAGATCTTTCCTTTCTTGGTTACTGACGGAAGATATAGGAAAACCCCCTTCCATGTTAAGAGTTCGTTTCTGTGGGGACAGCATACCAGATTCTCTTTCACATATCCTTTTGAGTGGTCTACTTCGCGCAGACCTACAAACACAAGTCCCTGATTTCTGCAATAAATATCATCCCATGATGAAAATCAAACAACTTGTTTCTTGCTAGTAGATAGGAAGCCTGAAACCACGGTTACCGTGGCTACCTTCCTAGCCTCCAGCCTCTTAATACGTGTCATCAACTTCAGTGTAGCCAGCTCATCCAGTAATCATGCTAGCTCTAGGTCCATTTTCCAAAGGAGTCTCACAACCTTGAATTCTATGAGTATTTTTTGATATTATGGGGTTTTTGGTATTATTTGATTCTAATAAAGGATAATGAAGAAGAGTTAACCTCCCTCCCATTTTTTATAAAAATGTTCTCTGCACAGCAGTGGATGCTGGGAGTGGTTCCAGGCCTCAGCAGGGTATAATGGCATAGAGTCTCCCCTCCAAAAGCAGTCATTTTGTCAGATCTCAGTTGTCTGGCATTCAGTTGTAATTCTGGGGGATCTCTACTCCCACTTAGAGGTTGGCTAGGCCTGGCAGCAACCTCTGGGTGACTTGATACTACCTGACTTGCATTACTCAACTAGGCCTTGGATGCCTGTTACTGTTCAACAGCACTCACCCTATGAAAGCCTGGGTGGTGTAGGAGTTAGAGCTTCATAGCAGGTTCAAATCCCCAAATGCAGTGGAACTGCACTGGTTGATTTTGGACCAGCCACATACTCAGCCTAACCTACCTGCAAGGATTTTTGTGTGGATAAGGAGGAGGAGAGAAGACTAATGTTATCTGCTAAGTATTTAGAGAGGCTCCATTGACAAATTTCCAGGAATTTCCCAACCTGGAGCTGGCAACCCTAAGGGGAATTAATCTCTGTAGTTGGGAGATTCTGTGATTCTGGCAGAGTTGTTTCCACCACTGTTGCTGTGTTGGGGAGGGAGGAAGCAGGTGGGAGGCCAGGACAGTGAAAGGGCGGGAGGCCAAAAAAGAGAGAGAGAAAATAGTGCTTTAGGATGCCTAGGTCTATTTTCCCTGCTACTTTAGAGAGGGGAATGGGGTCTAACGAAAAGCAGGACTACTTTTCCATTCCCTGATGCCTTTATAGAGCTCAAACTGTCAGTGCTCTGAGTAGTTAATTGCTTGCCTCTCATTCTCCTACTGCTTCCTTCCACTCTGAACACCCCATTTGTTGTGAGAAGTCCTGGAACGGCACAGTGATAGTCCAGCTGCAGCTTCTTAGGCAGGGAAAGCAGCCCAGTCCAGGCTCACAAAGCAAACTCACAGCTGAGCGATAAAAGCCATGAGCTGCTCTCACTGCAGGTGCCCCGTGAACATGGGGCATGAAGGCCCTTTTTATCAGGGATCTGTGTCTCTGGCAGCCCTGCTTTCCTCCTCACAGGACAGGTCCCTTCTGCTTGTTCCAGGAAAGTTGTGCCTAGCTGTCTAATTTAGAGTCTTTATAATCAATAAATACTGCAAAATTTAAAAAACAGATATTGAGGCATTCTAGAATATCAGTTTTATAGCACAACAAATGTGCTTATATATTACATGGGATTCAGGCACTTCTTTGCCTCTCTTTTGGAGAGATTGCATTTTCTCATCATTTATAATGTTGCTGGAAAAATCTGTCCTTTTTGCACCTTGTGTGGCTATTGCAGTATGTAGTCTGTAGAATGCGGCTGCATGCCCTTGATATCAGTAAGGATGAACAGCACAACCATATCCTTTGTTATACCCCCAGAGAAGCTCTTCTTATTTTCCTTATTAAGCATCAGTTTCCCTATAGTTAGGAGCCGCGTGGCGTAGTAGTTAAGTGCTTGCACTGCCATTCACATGGTCAGGAGTTCGAGCCCCCTGTGGGTCAGATATCCTGGCAGCTGGCTCATGGTCAACTCAGCCATCCATCCATTCCTTGGTCGGTAAATGAGTACCTAGCACATAGTTAGGGGGTAAAGAATAGCCGGGGAAAGCAATGGCAAACTACCCCAAAAAACAGCTTGCCTATGAAATCACTGCTTGCAGTGGTACCGCAGGGTCAAACACGACTGAAGGGGAAACTTTATCTTTTTTCCCCCTATGGTTACTATGGGTTTAGTTATTTGGATTGTATTCTGAGGGAGGGAATTTTAGTGGACCCTGTCCCTTTAAGAAATCTCACTAGAGGCAGTCTTCCTGTTATTACCCAGTAATCCCCCTGTTTAGCTCAGTCAGTCTAAGATGCCAAGGGTAGTTGGAAGGCTGCAGTATACGTTACGTCCAAGGTGTATAGAGATAGCATAAAGTTAAGGTGTACAGAAAATAGAATCCAGATAAAGGACACTCAAGGAACCCAGAAGAAGCATAAAGTGGATTTTCTTGAAAGCAGTCAAAGAAAGAACAAAAATCTTAAGCAATAAACCCTGTTTTTGAACTGTTGTACCTTGCTTGTGTGTCTCCCACTCTTTTCCACCCAAGAACAGGGCACCTTTAAGCTGTTTTACTTGGGGGACAGAAATCTTTCCTCTCAGCTTCAGAGATGGGACCTGGATGAAATCCATTCATCTTCAGGAAAGTGTAGGAAACCTCCTTGGAGGATAGCTTTGAGAAATAAATGTATGAGCTACATGCACATTCACTTTTCTCACTGAAAAGAAGAACCTGTGCATACACTTCCCCGTTATGAGATGCCTGAGTTTCCCCTTGTTCCTGGTGCCCACGCATTTTGCAAATGGAAGATGCACGATAAATGTTCCAGAGGAAACATTAAAAAGTTAACTCAGATGTTGTAATTCACACAACTGGTCCTTGGGAGGCACTTTTCAACTGTGTGGAGCTGTTTGCAGCGTCTCTCTTTGCAGTGGCTTTTCATATTTGTCTTGGAGAGGAAACTAACAATGCAATCTTGGGGGGCGGGGTGGTTGCGCTGCAGCCGGGGCAGCACAGGCACAATGAAGCCACAGCACAGCTGTGCTGCCTCTAAAGAGAATTCTGTGCCATGGACAACAATCTGAAAGCAAAATTGCCCTTTCCCTGTGAAAGAGACCTATGTAGCTCAATTGGCTGTACCTCTGATTTAGCTAGTGTAAGTTTGTGCTGGAAAATGGGAGTGTTCATGGGCTGAAAGGGCGGAGTTCCCCGTTCGGTGCCTGCTTCTGTGCTGGAGGAGCACCAGTGCCCGGGCATTGCACTGCTATGCAGCTCCCCCCTATAAGTGCCTTTGCGCCAGTGTACACCAGTACCCTTTACACCTGGTGCCATGCTGCCTCAGTGCCTCCTGATTGAGTTCAGCCTCCCACAGGGTTGCATTGTAAGCCAGTTGCAATAGATGATATATAATATTATGGAAATAATATAGTAATATTTTACATGCTTTAATGTGAATGTATTGTCTTATAGGGTCTTTGGTTATATAAAGGCTGCATTACATCTAAAACCCATTCAATAAAGTATTGAAAGAGGAAATGAGTGGGAGCAGAAATATAGCTGTTCTTCAACATATATATGCACACATGAATAGCAAGGTTTTGCCACAATTCATTATGTGTACACTGGATAGTTTACATCTTTGAATGGGAGCCTGTAGAACTATCCTGTAAAAACTGAAATGTGATATTGCACTGAACATTGTAGACTCGTGCCAGAGCAGGTACATTATGCCTAGTGCAATCATCTATCTTTATCTGTGTTATCCCAACCCAGAGGGATGTTTCCACAGAATCCCTGCATCTGCTATTTCTTATTGTGTTAATGTTGCTGTTATTCATGTTGCACTGCTGTAGAATTAAAGATTCTAAATAGCATTGACGGGTGCCACTTGTATCATTTTACCGTTCACCCTAATCCGACTGTGGGTAAGTGATGGGGCAATAAAAAGGCAGAGGGGGAAACTAAGCTTGCTACATGAATTCTAGTGTACCAGCCTGAGACATTCTGCCTGTTTATGCAGCAACTGCAGTTGAGAATGAAGGACACACATGAGGAGGATTTTCTGCTTTTCATGCAGTAGAGTCCACTGGGGACTTCTTCTGCACTAACCCCATTCAAATAAGTGGAACTCTTCTGCCCAGTAATCTGTCTAAACATTGCAGGAATAAAGCACTTTTTCTGATGCAAGTGGGAACAGAGATGATACGAAGCTCCAGGAACTGCCTTAGGCGGTGCGGTGTTGTTAGAAAGACAGGCCTCAGACAGAAGTGGTTGAAAAGGAAAACAAGAAGGGTCTTCCACACAAGAGTCACACAAATCATCCACTTTCAGTGTTTTACCCCTGCTTTGTTGTGATTTGTTACATCTGGTTAGAGTGCCTTTGCATTCTGTGTGGATGGGAAAATGTGCAATTTTGCGCATCTCACGCATATTGGTGCCCTGCAGTCATTCTCCCCCATGCCACTAGTGGGCTTTTACAGTGATAGACATAACAGTATAACTTTTAAAAATATAATTGAGGTATTGCTGTAAACTTAAAATGAGTAACTGACATATCCCTGTAGCTTAATGAGGTAATAGGAGACTTTGGCAACTTAGGCAAGAAAAACATGAGGAAAAATACCACGTGGATGCTTTGTTGCTGCTATAAATGCCTCTGCATTCTCATTGGCAATGGAAGGAACCCAAAAAAATCATTGCTGTGTGGGTGCATCCATTATGGACCAGCTGAGACAGAGGTCCATTCCAGTACAGTGAGCAGGAAGCCAGAAAGCTGCTGTTGGAGCTCAGTGGATTGGAAGCCTGAACTTCAATGTCCTTGTTTCTGAAATCCAAGCTTTATGCTCTGTATAGTAGCTCCTCCTGTCCCATTTAAAAATACAGATGAAGGTTTCATGTGTGAATAATCCCTAGTATCAAAACCTGTTACACATGGAACATGGACATGGCCTCCTTGCAACTGGCAGAATCTTCTTGGAGGTGGGGTTGGGGACAGTGATCTGCATGCTCAGAGCAGTGACATCACTTCCAGATTGATGTGGAAATGCCAGTTTCGCACTGGAGGTGCTCTAGCACTCTCCCCAGCAACTCTATGGTTTCCTTAGAGGTTTTGGGCAGAGTGCTAGGGAATTGCCCAGTGGGATGCCTGTTCCTCCACATCAATCTAGAAGTGACATCATTGCACTCGGTGCACAAATTGCTTCCCCCTTCCACTGGCCTGCTTCTGCCCACTGACCAGCTAAGGGTTCACAGGCAGCCGCAGGAGTTGGCGGGTAATCATCTGTCAATACCAGGTAACCGGAAACCGTACAAGAAGAGGACTAGGGTAGAATCCTTCTCCCTGATCTGCTGGCTTTCCTAGGGACAGTTGTTGACCGCAGTACTGAACAAACACCTATAGCAAAAAGCAACCGGTTATGAACTGTGTATATTTGGTGAACTGATTATTATTCTGTCTAGCAGTATAAAAGAGATAACAACAGCTGGGGCTTTTCCACATGTTCAACTTACTCCTGATTTTCTTCATGTGCATTTTCACAGTTGTGGAGTCAGTGTATTTTCTTCAAGTGGTTTAAATGATAAGGATTTTCAAAGGAGGGTGTTTTCATTGGTGTCGTCACAGAAACCCCTTTTTAAAAAAGGCCCTGAAGCAGTCTACATATTGATATAGTGTTGTCATTATAGTTTAAACAATGTTGTAGTACTAATTTGACCTAGTTCATTAAAAAGGTAAATCCCTGGCTTTATCCCTTGCCTTTCCCCTTATATCTCTGCAAGGGAAGAGGATAGAGATTTACCTTTTACATGAAAGCTGGGATTTCAGAGAACCTGCTGTATTATTACAACACAGTGTCAATATACTGATATTTTAGGACCTTAAAAACCCCTGCAGTGCTTGTTTTCAGGTTGTGGGGATAAGAGGAGAGGGAGCAGTTTGATCATGATGAGTCCAGTCTCTGAAAAGTGAGGAGGAGGTGAGCAGGACAATTAATACTAACAGAAACATTATGCGTGTGGAAAATCCAACTGGAAACAGGCTTGGAGGTGGGAGGAGAGGTAAAAGCAGTCTGAAAAGAACTGGAAAAAAATAGGGGAAAACAAAAAACTGAAGGTCACAGTGAAAACTGGAGGCACAAAACATATATGGAAATCAGGGGATAAACCAAAGCAGTATGGGGCCATAACCAATGAAAAATACCCATTCAGAAAACCCTGTAGAGTTACTGTTGGGGCTAAGATTCCTTGTCTACTTCTCTGTGTCACTATGTTATGCATATCCCAGCTATGTACTTAAGAGTTCATCTGGGACCCCTGCTCATAGGATAATACCTAGGGTTGCTTTTGGATGTCCTATCTAAAATCTAGCTCTATGTGCATAATCTGTTGCCTCTGATTCTTCCAGCTGTGGTAACTCATTGCTGCTACCCCTCCTCACTGCCAGCATGCTTGTCTTTCAAAATGTTAATTTAGTACTGATGCCTCCCCCAGAAAGAGCAGCTGCGTGGTTTCAGAGGAAGCTTTGTTTCTGCTTTAGCCGAGAGGCATCTCTTGGGAAGATCAAATTATCCCAGTGAGCCATAGGTTGGGAACAAGGGAATAAAATGGTCAGGTTTGCTTTGTGTGTGTGTGTGGTGTGTGTGTGTGTGTGTGTGTGTGTGCGCATGCTCAACTCCAAGCTAGGAGGGGTAATTGGAGCCAGTGATAGCAAAAAGACTGGACATTTGGTTGCCTAAGCTACATGTCTGAAACTGTTCCTCCAGCCTCACCTAGAACCAGGACTGTAGCAGTTGATTCCTAGTGCTCAAGGATATCATGAGCAGAAGGTTTCAGCTTCTGTCATTTTGTTTTTCTTGGGTGGAAAAGAGTGAACAGGACAATGTGTGGTTCATGTTATGCTTCTCAACAGATAGGTGCAGGGTTCTAGCCTTGCAAAAGGTCAGTAATTTCACTATTAGGGTGAAGAATGCCTACGATTATAGTGTTAATGTGTCCTCTTTGTGGCATTAGAACATTTGTGGCTGGTCTCTCTGTGTGTGAAATATCTGTCATCTGAATAGTCCCACAGTTCAGACAGTGTTCTCTCACTCACAGCCACCATGAATTTTCCTGCTTGCACTCAAGCATATATGTCATACACTCATCCACCTGCGCGTGCTATTTAACATAGAAGTAGAGGAACAAATTCTGCCTCAGGGACTGTATTAAATAGCGTAAACTGGTAAAAATTTTTGGTTTTTTGTATCATAAAGATGCAGATCCTGCCTTTAATCTTTTAATTGTTTATTGACATTTCTCTTTTCCATTTGTTGTGAAATTAATTTTTATTACACCCATTGTTCCATTTCCTCCTTAATCTCTTGAAAACAATGTCTCCAGTTTTTAAAAGGAATTTGACTGGGCTTCATGGATGCAGCAAGCGCCCCCCCCCCCCTTGCTTCTTTTTCTGAAGCTTCCAACACTCTGTGTATTTGAGGAAACAGCCCCACTATTAATTTTGATGAAGAGGTTGCCCTCCCTATTTCTCAAATGCCAGGCCTTGTTCACGGCACCAGGTGTCAGAAGACAGCGATTCCATAAACCAGCCAGCATCTAAATGCAACTCTCTTTTGCTCTTTGAGAATAACTGCATTTTCTGCAACTGATGACAGTTTTTGCCTGAGGCTAATAGAAATGACTGTTTGTTTTCAGCAAAAACATATATTAGCAGAATTGTATGTCTAGGGGAATGTTATCGGGTCAGGATGAGAGGGTCTTGCAACACAGTGCACAGAACCAGGGACTAACTATATTGCAGCTGTGGATTATACTGGGGCTGTAAGAAGTGTGTGTGTGGGGGGGTACCATCCAGGACTTGTCAATATTAATTCTACAACAGCCATCAACTTCTTTTGCACATCTTTTGCTCTGCTGATCTCTCTCCAGGTTGTAGTGAATGAGCATGGTCAGCTGAGGCCAGGCAATCTCCATGGGTGGAATAGTTCTCCAAGGGGACAGCTCTTGCTTAGCCCTAAGGAGGCTCAGTGGGTAGACAATTGATCTTAGGAAACTGGATATCCCTTCCCAGAGTTGGGAGACAGGACACCTTGAGGATCCATTCTTTTCTTTGGGAAGATTTTGAATAGTAAACGTTGGGCCATGGAAGGTGTATTGGAACTAGAAATGTCTGTGTTAACTTTGAGCCTACAAATGTATACTATATAAGATTTAGCCAAATGACCTCGTGGGTTCCGCTCCTTCCTGACTGTCCTCAATTAGATGCTCCTGTTTGTTATTCCTTCGTTCTCTGCTTCCTTCTCGCTTCTGTTCTAATTCGTTCTTCCTGCGGTTTTCTTGTGTCTACCTGCAGATGGCACTCCCCTAAGTGAGCTCTCCTGGTCCTCTTCTCTGGTGGTTGTGGCCGTTTCCTTCTCTGGGCTCTTCACCTTCATCTTCCTCATGTTGGCTTGTCTGTGCTGCAAGAAGGGGGGCATTGGCTTCAAGGTAAGCACTAGTGGATGCTCACGAGGATTATTGTGCTCTCAAAATCTCTACTCTATCAGGAAGCTTGCAAGAGGGCCTAGAAGCTTAACTTATTTTGTAGGTTTGTTAAGCCATCGGTGCTCGAGCAAGAAGAGGCACGGGATGGCCCAGCCTGCCCATATAAGGCTGCGGCCCCGCCTCCTCCAGGCACTTTACTTGCTCACGTTGGCAGCTGGGTGGCCCAACCCCACACTGGCCTGGGTGCCAATACTGGGCCTGCCCCTCTCCCTGCCTCACCCCTGGGCAGCAACAGCAGCCAAGGTAAATCTCAGCTGCTCTTTATAGGAGTAGGGAGACCTACAAGCAGTATCCTTGAGTGCCTTGAAAAGAAGGGCAGGTAAAAATGTATATATAGAGAGATCATTTGGGCAAGGCAGGGTTTTTGAGGGGCCACCTTAGGTTACTGTACATAGGTGTCAAACTCGTGGCCCTCCAGATGTTATGGACTGCAGTACCCATCATCCCCTGCCAGCATCATGCTGGCAGGGGATGATGGGAACTGCAGTCCATAACATCTGGAGGGCCATGAGTTTGACACCTGTGAGTAACTGGGAAAGCAGAGGATGAAGGATACATGTGAAATGATATAGGCACATGATCCCAGCAGCAGGAGGAGGAATCCAGCAAGGAATCCTGTTGACTGAGGGTGAGTCATGGGCAGGCTTAGTGAGCTCCAGTAACTCAGCAAAGCCCATATGTTTGTTGAGAAAAAAGCACCAGAGCGCAGAAACAGAGAGTTGTCTGCCATGGTGTGGGCAGAGTGGGACTAAGGAATTCCTGCTCAGCCTAGAGGACAAATGAAGGTTGGTGAGGAGCAGCAGTCAGACACATCAGCTGAAGTCAGTGTGTGAGAGGAGTTCTGCTTTTGTGAGGAGCAGCCATTGAAGTATTTTCCTGAGGTGTCATGTCTAGACCCAGAGTTAAGGTTGCAAACTTTGGCTTCATAAATTCCTGGAGATTTGAGGGTGGTGGCTAGGTAGGATTGGATTTGGGAAAGAAAGGACCTCACTGACATACAATGTCATAGCCTTCATCTTCCAACGTAGCCATTTTTTTCCCAGGTGAACTCATATCTGTCATCTGGAGAGTAGAGCTCCAGGAGCCACCTGGAGGTTGGGAATCCCAGCCCAGAGTTGGTTTGCACTCTGGTGCTGAATAAATGCTCACGTCTGCATAAGCAGAGTAGGTTTTAATTCCAGATGGGGAGCCAGCTTTGTTAGTCCACAACAAAATAAAACAGGAGTTTTAAGGAGTTTAAAGATGAACAACATTTTATTCCTCCATACATGTTGCTTGTTTTTAAAGAGCCGATTTTAAAGGCCCCAATACTGAGGAGAGCTAATGGGAGCTGTAATTTGGGTGATGGAATTAGAAGCTTAGGAAGGAGGTGTTCCTGCAGAAGGCCTTGTGCTGTGAGGCAAAGGTAAGGGCCTCCACAGCTGGGTGTTCTTGCCTCTCTGTTGGTGCATGCTCTGTTGCCCTCACATGGTCCTGACCTAGAGAGTTCTTTGGGCATTGAATTACACGTTGGCCCAGTAGGTCGGGTTGGTTATTCGTTTATTTATTTATTTAGTCTCTCACTCTGAAAGAGATGCCAGGACTGGGCCTACAGGTTAGAACCCACTCTCTGGCAGTGCTGCTCAGTTGGTGCTTTGATGGGGAGGGGGTCTTTTTGTCTTAAGCCAGCTGGGATTTGCCCCCCTCACCCAGGCTTGTCTTGGTTACAGTCTGCCCTGGAATGGCTCATGAGGGAGTGGGCAGTAATGTGACCTCACAGGCACAGAATGTGCTGGAGAAATGTGTTCCCTCATTGCTGAGATTCTTGTGGAGGCTCTTGGCGTCCAGGCCAAGGTGCAAGTGGGGTGCTGGAATTGGAGCTATGGATAGTTCTGTGGACTTACACCAGCCAGATTTTGTTGTGGGAACAATGAAGCTCTTCAGCCCCCCCTACGCTCCCTATATAGGGGCATGAGTAAAGGCTGTGAGCAGCCTGCATGCTTTTCTCCTGGAAACGCCACCGCTGCAGCCACACAAGGGCATCATGCCGCCGGATTCACCAAGGTGATGCTTACCCTCTCTTACCTGATTGCTGGAGCAGCCTTCGGTGGGAGAAAGCTCACTCAGGTAACAGGAAGTGCTGGCTGGCCTCTGGTTGACTTTTGCAGGGCTTGAGTGGGGGTGGAGACCGCTGTTGCTAGAAGGTGTTGGGGATGGGGAGGTTTTTGGGGAGGGGTCTGACTTGGTGGGGAGCAAGGCACTTCAGGGTGGGTGGATTTATTAACACTCTTTCTCTGGGCACTCTTGCCTAGAGCTGGAGAAGCGAATCCCGGGAGAAGAGGCTGAGGATGGTTTTGAGGTGTCTGCCCTGCACGGGGGCCAGCACAGTGCCAAAAACAGCCTGTAATGTAGAACTGGGAAACCCTGGGCAGCCCTCCCCCTGCCCCCTGACCAAGGTGAGGCTGCTTCTCCCTCAACTGTATTTATGACTGACTATGTCTCTCGCTGGGGGCAGGGTGGAGGGAGCAGAGCAGCCGCCTGCTGGCCACACAGTGCCAAAATTCAGAAACCCAGCTGGGACATGGCATCCAATGATCACGAGGAGCAAATGAGCTATTGCTCTGCATTCAGATCCGCTGTGGCTTGCTAGCAGAACCATACGGAGGTGAGGCTTGAGTGGGGGGAGCCATTCCCTGCCCCGTATGCTTCAGGGCTTGACATGGGCCCCCTCTGCAAGTCTGCAGAAGATCTGGGCAGGTCATGCTTCCTCAGTTTTACTCGTGTCCTGTTTTTCAAAGCTTTCTCTCCAGCCACGGTTTCATGGAACACCCTTTTGTTTTCAAAGGAGATTGCAAATTGGCTATCCTTAAATGTCCTAGGAGCTGTTTCCCGTAGGCCCTCAGCCTGAGTCCCCACACAATTGTGTGTTGGAAGAAAAAAGAGGAAGAGTGTGAGTGAGTGCACGGCTGTCTCTGTCCCCCCCTCCCCAGTTTCAGTAGGTGTGCCAGTGTCTAGGCAGAAGCGTACGAGTGGCTGTGCTTTTTGTGTGTGTGGCTCAATTCATAGATTTGTTTGTGTGTTAGGCTGCCCCTTCCCATACAGACTCAGGGCGGCTTACATAATGCATATAGTAAAACATTAAAACAATACATTCTATCAACATCTCGGTGCCATTCAGATCAACCCAAGGGGGGAGGAACATTCTCAAAAAACCACCTATAAACAAAGACATCCAAATACTATTTTAAAAGGGGGTGGGGAGAGAGAGAGAGATAGAAGAAAAAGAAAGGGAAAGGAAGAGGGAAAGGAAATGGAAAAGGGGAAGGGGAAAAGGGAAGGAGAAAAGAAAGGGAAGCCCGCTAGTTGGAGATGGTTGCAGTCCTCAACCATAAGCCTGGTGGAACGGCTTCATCTTACAGGCCCTGCAGAACTGTAATAAGTCCCACAGGGCATTGTGTCTCACTTGACAGAGTGTTCCACCAGAGTGGGACCAGAGCTGAAGAAGCTTTGGCCCCTCATTGAGGATAGCCAGACAGTGTTCAGGCCAGGGACCACCAGTAAGTTGTTACTTGTTGTTCAGACGGCTCTTTGGGGAACGTACTGGAAGATGCAGCCCCACAGATACAAAGGTCCCAGATCATTTCTTGCTTCAGAGGTTGGTACCCAGACCTTGAACCCGAACCGATACTGCACCTTGAGTTAATGCAGTTAGTGGAGCACTGGCTGAATATGTGCCTTCCATGGAGTCCCAGGAAAGATTCAACCATCTGCATTTTGCACCAACTGAAGTTTCTGGAGAAGTCTCAAGGGCAGCCCTGTGCAGAGCGAGTTACAGTAGTCTTATCTGGAAATGCCCTTCTTTGTGTGGGTGTCTGCTTGTAATGGCACCATGAAGGGTGCAGATGCAGTTCCAGTGGGGAAGTTCCCTCCCAAACACATGGTTTGCAATGACATGGTTGAAGTTTCCCAAAGTGTGTGGAAATGAATTTTATGCAGACAGCTTGGTACACCGGTGAAATACTTAGGCAATTCCATTTAATTTGATTATCCCTTTCAGTGGAATGAATTGGGCCTATTTGGTGTGAGAGTTGCAAATATTTGTTAGCTGTCCCCATCCCCACACTCCAAGTCTGTTCAGGCCATATCCACATTGCCAGCTGAAATTAGTTTAAAAGTAATTCCTTCTTCTTAGGGAATCCTGGGAAGTGTTCTTTGAGGAGGGGAGGGATCTCTGACAGAGAAATGACAGCCACTTGCCCAACCACAATTCCCAGGATACTTTGAGGGAATCCATGACGGTTAAAATGGTATCAAACCAATATATATTAGGGGTAGATGTGAAAGGGATATGAATATACCCGTATTTCCCCCATTGTGCTCCTGTTTAACTATGCATGCATGTATCTATCCCCATGTTTATGAAGAGGGTGTGTGCCCTTCTCATTCTGTCCCCCCCACACCCAGTATTTGTTTACAATATTTCCCTTTACATATGCAGGAAGCAAAGTGTGCTGTCTTCCCCAGATCAGTGTATATATGTATAGTGTAATGTGTGTGTGTGTCTGTGCGCTCTCATCTGTGTGTGAGATAATAAGATCTGAGAATCTTTCAAAAACTTCACATTTATTATAGTTCTGACAGTATGAGTGGGAGTAAGATGTTTCTACTGTGCTTCTTTCTACACATGTAAAAATATCCCTATCTTGGGGTGGGCTTTTTCCCTCCCTTTCATTTTTGCCCCTAGGAATTTGAAAATGCTGAAGGAGAAGAGTATGCCAGCGAATTCTCTGCCCAGGGCTCACCTGCCACACAGAATGGCCCTGAAGTTTACATTCTGCCACTCACTGAAGTCTCCTTGCCCATGTCCAGGCAGCCTGGACGTTCAGGTAGGCCAATGAAGTTTTTGCATTTATTTATGTGACTGCTTCAAAATCTACACAAGCACGCTCTTGCACAAGCCTGGAACCACTCTTAAAGTCCCATGCTCACACTGATGAGCAAGAATTCAAATGTTTCACTCAGTGAATGCCCATGCATTGAAAAGGTAGCTTTCCCCCCCCCCCCCCCCCCCCCACACACATATTGTGATTGTGAGTTCATCACTGTAGCTGAAAGAGTACTATGGATGACTAATCTGTATGGTCTTTGTACATATGAACCCATGGCAAGGAAAGGTAGCCGGGACGAGAGCAGATGGGCAGGTATAGCAGCAATACTGAGATGCTGTTATTGGCCTGGATCTAATGGTGCTCTTCCACCGATGTAACCGCACCCCTATTGCTAGAGGAGGAATTTTGCCAAATATCTCCCACATACTGTTTGTGAAGGTCCTCCAGCCCTTGAAAGCAGAAGTCCAGGTGTCTTATTGTGTTATGTCAGAAGAAGGAAGGTGAAGGAAGGTCATTGCATTAACTCCATTATCTACTTTACATCCAACCTGTTTATTTTGAAATATTATCAATGTACATGGACCTTTACTGAGTAACATAAGCATAAAGGGCCCTGTCTGCAAGAGCTTACAGACTAAATTTGATAGGGGCACCAGAGAACTGAAGACAGATATGTAAAAACATATGCAAACTCATGGCATGTACTTAGGTTTAGCTTCTGTAATGGATTAGGCTCATTATCTGTTTGTTATGTTTTTAACCTACCCTTCCTGCAGGAAGCTCAGGGTGGCATACGCGGTTCTCCCTTCCTTAATTTTATTTTATGTTCACAACAATGCATTGAGGTTAGGTAGAAAGAGAGTAAACTGGCTCACGGTGCAAGTTTCATGGTAAGGCAGACAATCAAGGATATGAAGTGAAGTCTCCTCACTCCTAGTCCAATATTGTCAGCACTGTATTACACACTGGCCCTCTGTTGAAAAATCCTAAGAAATGCAACTTAAATGAGGCAATATCTTTAATTGGTGTAGAGGGGTTCAAGCATTCTGACTTGCATGAAATGCATATTCAGGATACCATCTGTTCTGTGTAATACAAACGTGTAATTCTTTTACCAAGAGTTGTTGGTTTAATTTAAAAAAAAAATAGCCATATTTTCTTTTTGTTCTCTGTGGAACTAACACAGCAAGAATTCCTTCTACTGAACAAAAAGATGTCAAGCAGCCAGAATGAGGCAGCAATAAGTATGCTGTGGTATGAACCCAGAGATCATAACTGGGGTTCCCCATGCATTATCCCCCTGCCCCCCAAGCTTCAAGAGACTTCAAAGCACAGGCAGGCTGTTTCTGTGTCCTTTTAGTCCTTAATTTCATCAACTTTTTTCTTACTTCCAGTCTAAAGACCCCCATTCTCACCTCTCCACTCACCCTGATGATCATGAAGCAACCGGGCTTTCAGTCCCATTGCCCACTATAACACTTGCAGCTGCTTGCTGGATACTCTATCTGAGTGGATCAAATCCTTTTTTCAGTGCTGGAAGTTGGTTGTCTTTGCCCACATCTGTCCTGTGGGGTGTATGTGTGTACTTTGTTGCCATTGGCAGCAGCTACAGTCGAGGAGTGGGCGGCTTTTCTGGTAACTTCCTTGGACACCAAACAGTTGGCTTTTTAACCATATCAAATCAGCCATTTTTACCACAGAGTCCCTTTGCAGCATCTTTAAGGTGCTGCTGGAACTCCTGTTTTATTCTTTGCAATATGTGTTATGTTGTTATCTGCCATGGATGTGATGGACACTCCTCTCTCTCCCCTCACTCCATGAATCTTGCCCTCCCTGCCTTCAAGCCCTATTCCTCCTGCAAGCTGTCAGAAAGATACTACAAGTCCTGCATTCAAAAGTTTTGGTGCAAGAGTGATGGAAGGTCCAAAGGGGACAACTGGTGACAAACATGAAATTCTTTATGGGACGTGCTAGAGATCCACATTACAAGAGCTTTGTGTTTCCAAATTGCCTCAGCATTATGCTGATCTTTAAATCCCCCTCCAACAAGTATCTTCCGGATTGTTCTGGCTTTTCAAAGGGTGCCACCGGCCTGTGACTCAACAGTGCCATCTTGTGGGTCCAGAGGACATATTTGGTTTTTCAGGCAGCTTTTCCTAGGGCAGGATACCTGGAAAACAGGCTCCTGGCCTGAGCATCTTCTGGACTCTCCATTAATAGGAAAGTCAGGAGCCCGTGAGAGGTATGGTGCCCTGGGTTTGCAAGAAAGGGATCCGACCTTGCCCTTCTCCCCTCAGCTGACGTATCCTCCTGGATTGAGCAATTCCTTTCTTCCCCCCTCTGTCCCTGAAACAAAGGCTCTTTGGTTCCCATCTCCCACAGACACTGCATTCCTTCCCATGTGAAGTGGCTGAGGAATCCAAGTCTTGCTTTAATGGGTGGAATGGAAGAGGAGTCAGGCCAGCTAGCCAGGCAGTAGGTTCCCTCTACTCTGCCCACATGATTTTTTCAAGTGCAGCCCTATGTGGTTTGAATGGATGCCTAAAGAATGGCTTCAGTGTCCAGCTGCAGCTACCCATGCTGGACTCAACAATAGGGCTTTTGCAGCTCAGAGTGACGGGAACAGTGGTGTCTGGCACTGAGGGGGCGAAGGGATGGAACTGCCTGTTTGCTGTGACATGGGACTGCGTAGTTGGATGGGCACGGCACAGCCACATTCTGTTGCCCGGGAGCTGGAACTGGCTCTTGCAGGCGACTCCTTGTGTGTGGATGTGTGTGTGCCGGGGACTTCTCTTACTCTGCTCTGTCAGTGGAGTAAAGATGCAGCGAAACCTGTCAATTTGGCCTCAGGGCCTGGAAAGTCTACTTATTTTCATAGGCTTCCCTGTGCCTGATTATTTAGACTGTTGTCTGCCCCAGACCCCCATCTTCTGTGGAAAGCTAGAATGAGTTAGCCTGCGGGGGTCAGACTAGCAGAACAGTGAGCTTTCCAGACTGGATATACTGTAGCTCACACCATTCTATGTGCTCCTTCACAGTTCAGCTACTCAAATCCACTGACTTGGGACGCCACAGCCTGCTGTACCTCAAAGAAATTGGCCATGGATGGTTTGGCAAGGTAAGTGCCTGCCCTGGGCTTGACCCTTACGGTCACAGAGGCGTTAAACTGGAAAGTAAGGGAGAAGTGGGTAGTTTGGTTGCTGAGCATTTTTTCCTTGAACACTTTGGCTGCTGTTGAAACAGGAGCAAGATGGGAACAATGTGATTCCTTTACAGGCTACTGTTGGAGATCTTTAATTTGGCATGGTTTTAGGGCATGGAGGCAAGGAATGAAGTGGAAAGGGCTCAAATGAGCCCTTAGTGTGAAAAGTGTCAGGGGGAATGCTAAGGCAGTAGAGGCACGCAGGTAAGGGGAACTGGAGATCTGAGACAAAACATGGGTTGCTGATGGCCCCAAGGACAATGAGCAGGTGATCCTTTGCGTGTGTATATTGGTTACCATTTGGAATGAGGTTAAAATATGTTCCGTCTTTCAACAAAACCTGTTTGAGAACTGGTCACAGTCCCGGGTACAAGTGGAGACAGGTCAGGGAGGTGAAATTGCTAATGGAGGAAGGCTGTAGGGCCAGAAGGCTTCCTTGTTGGTGTTTTAGTAAATTTTTATTGTGCATTCTAATCATGTGTCAACTGCCTTGGGAGTTCATGTGGCCAGTTAGAAGGGTATAAGTTTTAAATTGAATAAGGCATTTGTAAATGCAACATATTTGCTCTGTTGTCGAGTATATTAAGCCCAGGATCAGATGTGAAACAAAAAGGGCCAAGGTTGACAACCCGTCTATAGTTTATCTTGGGTCTCTTTTGTCCACAAACTATTGGCTAACAAATCGATGACACCATTGTTTTGAAAAGTCTCACAAAGGAATACTAATTGGCACATGTGGAAAAATCTGAACCAAGGAAATGAATGAGCTTCTTGTTTTTGAGGTTGGGTTTTTGACACACAAGCCCACTGGTCCCTAAGCTAGCATTTTAATTTTGCAGTCTACATAGTATTTGACCTGGCAACCATCTTTTCAGTTTGGCTATGCTGAGAATTGTCCTAGCACATTCATCTATAAGGGTGTTTCAGGGATGTATTTCTCTCTCTTGCTTTTAGGTGTTCCTCGGTGAGGTGAATGCAGGGCTTAGCAGCACTCAGGTGGTAGTGAAGGAGCTAAAGGCTAGTGCCAGTGTACAAGATCAGATGCAGTTCCTGGAAGAAGCTCAGCCATATAGGTAGGTTCTTGGGCCTTTCTGTTGCAGGGAATACAGGAGGAGGGTTCCTTGTGTCTGTACTTTTGATCATATTCCCTGGTTCTCTCTGCATGAGGCTTCAGATGCCCAAAGTATCCATCAAATCCCAGCCCAATAATGTTTGCCTATCTACTGTGCCCAGTTTGCCTTCCATCATGTTTATTTACAAAGTCAGACAATTCACAAGCAGGGTTGCTAAGAGGGAGACAGAGTCTTGCAGGGGGCACTAGTCTGAGGGCTCATGGAGCTGTGCATGTTGCATGATTTATTGGTGTTGGATATTACAAAACGGGACCCAGTGAGAATTTTTGTCTGGGGACCACTGTAGCTCATAATTGTCTTGATTACAGGTTTTGATTACAGACATGGAGGGCTGGTGTTAAAAGTATTGTCAACAGACATACCCAGACATGTTAGACATACCCACGCACACGCAATAAAACGAAGCTTTAATTGGCTTTATTAGAGACCTAAAGATGAGGTGATAAGGAACAACAGTTGCTTGTAGACAGCTAGGCCTAGAGCACACTGATAACAGCAGTCACAAAAACATGTGTTCCCAAGCCAGAACAGAAAATAGAAAATATACTTAAAAGTACATTACCACTAAATACAGACCTACTCCATATACGACGATAGGTCTCATTCTAATGGAAGACAGGATTTCTCTGTTGTCAAATGACTTGTGAACCATAGGGAGATGTTGAGAAGGTCTCTTGAGGAACTTCAGAACCTTGATGGAGGGGAGGGAGGGGCAGTGTGGGTCAGCAATGAATAGCTATACTGACTCATGAACAAACAGCTCTCAGTTCTTTGTGGACATGCTGGGATGGCTGGCACAGCTTAGGACCCATTCATTTATTGTCCGTGCTGGGCTGTGTCAGAGGAGCCCCCCTGTGTCCAAATGAACCTATTGTTAGAAAAGAGAACTGCACTCACTGAAACAGATTTGCTTCTCAGCTAAACCTGGTTAGAGCATCATCTGTAGGCCTAACCTACTGCTCTCTTGGCTATGGTAGCTCTTGTTTTTCTACTGCTCTCTGTTCAGATAGTACCTCATTGCTATCTGAGGCTTGGTTTCCCTTGTTCTGCCATGTCCATGATCCTCAGTGTATCCTGAAACCCTCTGCCAGCATTCCTCACCTTTTCGTGATCATGGCTCTGGACTTGCTCCTTGCACTTTCCCCTCCAATCCCATTTCTCTCTTTCCCTGCTGCACAGGGCACTCCAACACACCAATCTCCTGCAGTGTCTGGCCCAGTGTGCAGAGGTCACACCCTATCTTCTGGTGATGGAGTTCTGTCCATTGGTGAGTCACTAGTAGAGGGAAATCGTTTCCCCATATCTCCCCACTCATGTATTAGCCCCTGGGTTTGGAGGCAAGGAAGCATCAAACTGTTCTTGTTGGCAGAGCCTTTGGGGAATTGTGTCCTATTGCCTGTCCTTTGATTGGCCTACCTGAAGCTGTTTTCTCTGTTGCTGCCTTTTTGTAGTGCCTTTTTGTAGTGCACCTGCCCTCTCCACAATATGGTCTGGCTTACTGTGGAGGGATAATGGGCATATGGGAAGGTTTGACTGAGTAGCCACAGGGAAGGGCCATGGCCTAGTCACAGTGATGGTGAACCTTTTAGAGACTGAGTGCCAGGGGTGGAGCAAGGGGAAACTGCGCCCGAGGCATGTGTGCACCCCGTGCCCTTGCCACGCCCCTGGCCTACCCTGGAACATCCCCAGAATGCCATGAAATACCCCCGCCACGCCCCCGGAATGCCCTTGCCATGCCCCCGCAGGAACGTGCGCCCAGTGTGTTGCACACCCCTTTTCCCCTTGTTGCTATACCACTGCTGATTGCCCCAACTGGGGTCACGGCATGCGTGCCCACAAAGAGGGCTCTGAGTGCCACCTCTGGCATGCGTGCCATAGGTTCACCACTCCTTTGCATGTAGGTCTTAGATTGAATTACTGTCATCTCCAATCAAAAAGAACCAGGCAGCAGGTGATGTGAAAGAACCTCAGCCTGAGATCTTGGAGAACCACTGCCAGACAGAGAAGACAACACTGGAAGACCGCTGGTCTGATTCAATAAAAGGCAGCTTCATGTGCTCATGGGGGTTCTGTTCACTTCCAAATTCAGCAGCATTTCCTCTCCAAGCTGCTGTGATGCTTTAATATATATGACCGCTTCCTGTCCTCTCAACCTGGGCTTTCTTGGGGTCTTGGCATCCCCCCCCCCCTTTGGACTGCATTGCAGAGATGCTCTTTCTCTCTTGTTCTTCTCCACCCCATCCACTGAGACCTCACAAGAGAGGTCCAAAGGCAGCAATTGCCATGGGGTAATGCTGCTGCTGCTGCCACCCTGACAGGGTGACCTGAAGGGCTACTTGCGGAGCTGCCATGCGGCCGAGGCACTGGCACCTGACCCCCTGACTTTGCAACGCATGGCCTGTGAGGTATCCTGTGGCCTGCTGCACCTTCACCGCAACAACTATGTACACAGGTGAGATTTCTTGTCTGATAGCTTTGCCTGTGCTTTCTGTATGGGATTGTGTGCATTGTGTTCAATAAAAATGCTGGGGTGGAGCTCAAGTCCCCCACTTGAATTGCCCTGGAATGAAATGCTGAGCTGAAAAGGGGCAGGAGGTGTGCTGGGCTTTGCCTGTTGTAGGCAAGTGAGGGACTACTGTGGCTCTTGCAGCCAGCCTACTTGTGTCATGGGGAATTGTCCTGAACCCACTCCAGGGCTAGGTGGTGCCATTCAGATCCTTGGCCAAATGGTTTTGAAGCTGTCTGTGACTTTCTGGACCATTGCAGAGGTCTGGCTGAGACACCCCCATGAGAGTGTGGTCATGCTATAAAAGCTTTGCTGGGGTTGGGATGCCAAGGCCTGCTGAGTAGGGATGGCAGGGGACCACTGGAGGCAGAAGGGGCTATATTTTGGCATGTCATCTTAGGTTTTTCTGAGACAAAATGGAAGCAGGAGATTTTGGATTTGTGGGTGGGAGCTTGGCGGCTGTGCGAGAGAGATCCTGTGCAGGGAGTACCTCATACACGGTGGCTGCTACGCGTCTGACCAGCCCTGCTTCCTTCTTTTTCTTTGTTCCTATCCTGCTTGGACACATGGGACCAGGATTACAGCAAGAAACCAGCAGGCTCTGATACCTCTACAGCTTTGGCTCTTCTTTTATCAATTGCTCCTCTTCCCCAACAATATCCTGGTGCTGAGTGAGTGGCCCTCAGAGACTCCAGCATCAGTGATTTTGTTGAAGAGGGTGGGCTCTGCCATCTGATGAAGGAACGTACTTTGGAAAGCCGAGGAGAGAAGTCTTAGCCTGGACAGGACATCGAGTTTGGAGTATCAAGTGGCCAAGAGATTAGGAAAACTTTGCTTCAGTTCCCACTTTTGACATGAATTCACTAGGTAGAATCCAAATGTGGTATTAATACTGACTTGCCTTTCAGGGTTACTGTAAGGATTATGGGAAGTGTTCTGAACATTCAAAAGCCATATATGGATTCTAGTATTATTATTGTTGTTGTCCCAGTCAGATGACTCTAAGATAACTCCATAACCCACCACCTTTATGGATTCTCCTTCTTCCCCTGCTGTGGCTGATATGAAGTCCAGGGGACAGAGAATGTGTTTCCACATGGTTCTGTTTCTCAGTGACACCTGGTACCTTGGGAGTCCTGTTTAAAAAGGGAAGGCTGTTTGAAATAGTACTCACCAGAGGTTCCTCCTGGGGTGTGTAGAAACTTCTAGAAAGTTTGTTTCCTATCATGCAGAATATTAATTTTGGCATAATGTTTGTGAGATCATTTAATAAGAGGAGCTGAGGGTTGCTAAAACAATCGTACCTCGTTATATGTTTGAACTAACTCTTGAGATGAATCAAGTGCACTCCTGCTCTTGATTTACTTGTTGTTTGCTCCAGGATAGAAAGAGAGGCTTGTGCTTGCCGCTGAATTAATTATTATCTTTATTATTTTCAACTGAATAACCAGTGACTAAACTCTGGGTTAAGGAGACAACTTAACTAGTAATCATTTGCATCAGATCAGGGGTCTGCAACCTGTGGCTCTCAAGGTGTTCATGGACTACAAATCCCATCAGCCCCTGCCAGCATGGCCAACTGGCCACGCTGGCAGGGGCTGATGGGAATTGTAGTCCATGAACATCTGGAGAGCCACAGGTTGCAGACCCCAGAAGTAGATGTATTGGAGAGCAGAATCACTTTTTTAAATCTTTGGGCTAGAAATAGTGGTGTGGTAAGTCAACACCTTTTAAAAATGGTTTGGATATGAGACATAAAAGGGAAGATCCTCTAGGCCATTTGCTACTGGCCATATCTGAACTCCTACATCTACCCAATAGATATCTGCTCTTTTTATAGCACTTGTTTTGGACTCTTCACGTAATTCAAGCACTGTTATAGGTTGGAGCTTATGTGTGAACACAGATTGGTTCTGGATGAAGGATCTAAAGAAAAAGTCAACAGAAGGAGGGGATATACTTGTTGCAGAAAGGGTGAATAAATTAGACAGCAGTTTCCCATTCTTGCTCTTAAGGAACAGAATCTGGTGAATCTTACATTCCATCTCCAGAGAGTAAGGATATATCAATCAATGTACTTTCAAAATTTATCTCAAACAGGTTATTTTGATTTGCATAAGGATCTCCTATAAACACTAAACGCAGCAGCAACAACCACACATTTAACAGTGCATGCTATGTGTCCCCAAACCCCATATGATATACAAATTAAACCCAGATTCACCCATTTAAGCAAAAATACATACAGCCTTCTGATTGAAATTCCAGATATATTGCTAGGTCTGAGGTCATACAGAAGAGGGGGAAGGAATGGAAAGCACCCAGAAGAGTGCAGTGCGAATTTTGTGCAAGGAGGATAGGTGATGTGACATGGTTACAAGGAAGAATGGAAGTTTCCCTCACACATCTGGAGAAGCTAGGATTCTTAAAAGCCATACATTCCACAACCAGAAATTCCAGCATGCATTTGTCTGATTTTTCTTTGCATATTTTATTTAAATTTCCCATTATGTGTGGATGTGATGGCATCATGGAATTTGCAGTTTTTGATTCCAGTGTAGAATAGGGGAGGAAAATGGCAGACGTGCAACAATATGTTTGTTGAGGCAAAGTGTTGGGACCAGTAAGGCAAGCCAGACCCTTCCATGTGTGGAGGTGAATTCTTCCTCAATTTTGCTGGCTTTGTGGCCGTAATAAAATCATTCATTCATTCAACTCTTCCTTAATTTGCTGGCTATCTGTCTACCTTCCCATTTGTGCTTGCCTCTGCTCTGAGGACTTCACAAGAACATCAGAAGAAAGAGGTGGGATGGGACACACTGTTGACCCTGGAATAAGCAGCAGCTCTAATGAACTCAGGCTGGTGTGTGACTAAAGGGTGACTTTCAAACTCCATACATTTCTTTGGCTAGTGAGATCTTCATAGTTCCTGCTGGTTTTTGGTATGTAGAGCTGACCTGATGGAGAGAAGGCAGCTACTTTGGGGTTATACCCAAATCTAGTCAATTCTTCTTCACTCCTGACTCTGTGTTTCTGCGAGTCTTGGTCACAATGCATGAAATTCCCCCGGCCAGTCTGGCGCTTGCTACTTTCTGTTGTATAATCTCAGCTGGGCGTTTCTTTTGTCTAGTGACCTGGCACTGCGGAACTGCTTACTCACAGCTGACCTGACTGTTAAAATCGGTGACTATGGCCTTTCTCACTGCAAATACAAAGTAAGTCTGCTTTGGGGAAGGGAGTCAGACAAAGGGGCACACAGGGCTGGCTGTGTTCTAGCACAGGGCTGGACATTCTGATAGAGAGGGGGCAGCTATCTTTGGGTGAGGAGAAACTTTGCTGAGAATGCTAATGCCAAAGAGAATAGTAGGGACATATGTGGATAAAACAAAGGTGTTATATCTGAGCACATTTAGGAAAGACTCAGTGGGCTTTGCCATTTTCCTCAACAATAGAGCTGTCTGCCAGTGGCTGGGTAGGATAGGTGAAAGAGAGAGAAAAGAAGCAGGAGGACAATGGGCAGTGCGGTATAGTGGTTAAGAGCGCTGGACTCTAATCTGGTGAATTGGGTTTGAGTCTCCACTCCTCCACATGAGCGGCAGACTCTTATCTGGTGAACTGAATTTGTTTCCCTGCTCTTACACATGAAGCCTGCTAGGTAACCTTGGGCAAGTCACTGTTCTCTCAGTAACCTACATCACAAGATGT
Source organism: Sphaerodactylus townsendi (assembly GCF_021028975.2). NCBI lineage: Eukaryota > Metazoa > Chordata > Lepidosauria > Squamata > Sphaerodactylidae > Sphaerodactylus > Sphaerodactylus townsendi. The sequence continues at coordinate 128,140,757 of NC_059427.1, read as the reverse complement.
CTGTTGTAGGGAGAGGAAGGGAAGGAGTTTGTAAGCTTCTTTGAGACTCCTTCTGGCTGAGAAAAGTGGGGGTATACATCCAAACTCTCCTTCTCCTCTTCTTCTAATATACTCTGCCTTATTTTCCATCAGGAATGGCTTTTGCGTGTTCCTCTTATGGGCAGTTCATAGGGTTCAGAGCAGGCAGGCAGGTGTGGGTGGGGTCTGGTCTCCCTTTGACCAATTTACAGTTTCTGTCGGTTCCAGTTTGACGTGGTCTGGCTTTGTCTCTGCATGCCCGGCAGGATGACTACTTTGTGACGGCTGACCAGCTGTGGGTGCCGTTGCGCTGGGTGGCTCCTGAGCTCATCGATGAAGTCCACGGCAACCTGCTTATTGTTGACCAGACCAAGACCAGCAATATCTGGTGAGAAAATCAGGGGCTGATGTGATGAGGGAAAGATAGTGGCAGGGGACAGGATAGTGGCAGGGGATTGGGCTGACATATACATGGGAGGGGAGGAATCCACGTCAAAACTCTGTGCAACCTGATCCATAGACCAGGTTCTGAAAAGATGGGACGTTGGCACAGGTGGGATGATCTAGAAACGGGTCAGTGGGCTTATCTGAGCCGGACGAATGGGAATGCAATTTGTCATCACTAAGTGACTGTTTATGATTTCTGTTCTCTAGACTTTATTCCCCAGACCCAGGGACCAGGAGGCAGTCTTGGCTCCATTCACATTTTCATCTGTGAGAATGTGGCAAATTTATATGAACGGAGGCAGGGTTATGTTGCCTCCGTCATAATACGGCCTGCAACAGACTTTCTTCAGCATGACACCTGCTGATTATGCCTGCTGAGTTGACTCCTTTTGAACAAAGCCACTCTGGCTTCAGAGGAGCTCTTTTATGTGGGATGTGTTGCTCTCTGTCTGTAGCATTCTGTACCTGTCTCTGTGTGTTTTGACTTCCTCCTTCTTGGCAGGTCATTGGGTGTCACCATCTGGGAGCTTTTCGAGTTGGGAAGCCAGCCCTACTGCCACTATTCAGACCGGCAGGTTCTCACTTATGCCATCAAGGAGCAGCAGCTTAAACTTCCTAAGCCAAAGCTACCCCTCTCCCTCTGTGACCGCTGGTAGGTGGAATAGCATCACCCAAGGGGTAGGAATAGCTATAGGCCTATTGGGACAGGTGGGGCAGGGGCTAGTTTGGGGAGGGGGGATCAGTTGGGAGGTCAGATATTTGTTGCTACCTTAGTGCTAGGCTCCCCATTGGTTCCCTGCTACAGCCCTATATTTAGCGACAGTGGGGGTATCAGCTCACTGGGATGGGCGAGTTGCACACTTAGCCTAGAGGGGTGTTGTCTGAGGCTGAAGAGTGAGTAAAGGGGTGTGCTGCCAGGAGAGGAGGCATGAAGTGAAGTGTTGTGAAACACTGGGCAGCGAGTAGTGAGATTTGAGCGGTGGGTGGGTTGCATGATGGATATTCCTTGGGAAGCAAAGATGGAGACTGTGCTCTCTCTTCCCTGCTCTCAGGTATGAGGTGATGCAGTTCTGCTGGCTGCAGCCAGATCAGCGCCCCACCGCTGAGGAAGTGCACCTGCTGCTGTCCTACCTGTGTGCCAAGGGTGCTTCGGAAGCTGAGGAAGAGTTTGAGCGGCGCTGGAACTCCATGAAACCTGGGGGCGGCGGAGGCTCAGGCTTCAGCCACATGGGCATTGAGCTTTCCTCTTTCCCGCTGCTGGAACATTTTTCCAATGATGGTGATGATGTTCTGACTGTCATGGAGACGAGCCACGGCCTCAACTTTGAGTACAAGTGGGATCAAGGCAAAGCTGAGCACCTGCCCGCCTCGGCCTTGAGCCCTCACGGAGCTGCCCGCTATCACGAGCTCTACTACTCAGCCAGCAGCAGCAGTGGAGGGGGCGGGCACCTCAGCCTGGGCATCTCACCCTCCTGCTATGAGTGCAAGGTGCAAGGCTGCCCTGGCCTGCACACGCCAGGTGTGGTTCCTGTGCTGAGTGCCCACAGCCCCTCCCTTAACAGCGAGTACTACATCCGCATTGAAGAAGCGGCCTCAGAGGGCAGCGGGGCCGATCTGGATTACACCATGTGCTCCTACAGCCCTGAGTTTGGCTGTTCGTCCCAAAGATGGCAAGCCAAGGAAGGCCACTATGAATCAAGTAATAGCCCTACCGTCTCACTCACCATGGAACCCCTTCTGGGCCACTCTGTGCACACTGACAGTCACTGGGAGCCCCCTGAATACTACTCCTATGGAGGACAAGGGGAAAAGGAGGCCCCGTACTACGAGGCCTCCCCGGGGGAAAGTGCTGGTGACTACCTGCTGGAGGAGCCCAGTGTCTCCGAGTGGCCCGTTCCTGTTCTGAAGAAGAGTGTCTTTACCGACCCACTGGGTGTGTCGCCGTCAATGACTTACAGCTACAAGGAGGCCACGTCGGACTGTGTCACTCTGGATCTGGGCGAGGAGAACTCTTGTGGCAGCCCCAGGAGCGAAGGGGGTGAGAATGATGAATCCCCTTCCTCCAGCAAGCATTGGGCATCCAACACATCAGCCAATAACAACAGCTGTCACTCGCTATCCCCCTGTGAGCCCCCTGCCAATGACAGCTGGTGCTACCGGCACATGATCACCTTCCAGGGGCTCATGGCGGAACCACTGTGCACTTTACCCCTCGATGAGCCCACTCTCGGTCTCAAAGATCTGCGAGCAGCACTTCTGGGTGGGGAGCCCGTGACGTCATCTCAGACAGGCTCCCTGTCTCTGAACACTGAGTTGCCCACAGAGGAAAAAGAATCAGCTGATGTTTCTGGTATTGAGGTCAGCATAGAGGACTCCACAGATCCCCAAACCGAGAGTGGAGAAGGGCAATGTCCCCAGGACATTGTACCACCACTGGAGGAACTGGACTTGGGGACATCGTTAGCTGTGCCAGAACCGGCTGCCAGTGTAGACACTGGAGATGTAACTGCACCAGCGGAGTTAATAGGTAACACACCAGCCACTGGGGAAGATCTTGTGGAGGAGGCTTCAGTTGAATGTCCACCCAAGATGCTACAGGAGATCAACCTAGAAAATGGCAAGAGTGCCAGCAGTGAGCAGGACCGGACCCCAGACAAGACGGTGTCGAGTGCCAGCTTCCCTGATATGGATGAGGCCAGCGATGAGGATACCGCTGAGATCACTTTTGGGGCTTTTGCTGACTTCTCAGTTGATTGTGTCGAACGGCAGGATGTGATGTCCACCTTTAAGTCCTTGCAGAAGCAGGTGGGGACCCCCGATTCGTTGGAGTCATTGGACATTCCCTCCACCACCAGCTCCTGTGAGGCATTCAGCCCCACAGCCTACGTATCCTCAAGCCAGCCTAAGGCCCTGGACAGCGGGTACGATACAGAGAATTATGAGTCACCTGAATTTGTCCTCAAGGAGCCTCATGAGGCACGAGAGCCTGAAAACTTTACCCAACTGGGGAAGATGCAAGAAGACATGGAGGGCTCGACCAAAGAGCTAAGTCTGTCCAGTTCTTTCAGCACTGAGCTGGAGGGCTTAGATGAGAAGAACCCTTACCGTGACTCGGCCTACTTCTCTGACTATGATACTGAAGGGGGAACTCGGGAGGATGGGGAAGGGGACAGTGATGGTTCTGAGGAACATGAGCCAGAGGCTTCCCAGGTAGTCTTCAAAGGGCTGGGGAAGGGCCCTAAGCAAAATGGCACTGCAGGTGAATCTGTACCTGCGTGCCCTGAGCCCACTGTCCTCTGTGGAGACAGTGTGGGCTGCACCTCTCCAGAGGATGATGAACAGGTCATGAGGGAAGGAACTCTCAGGGAACCACACAAGTTGTTCATAAATGGAGTTGCTGCTGAGGAGCTGGAGTCAAACTCGGCAGGGGATGAGTGTGAGGGGACTGTTGCTGTGGCCCCGCAGTTGGCTCCCACTAGATCTTTTTTCTTGTCACCTGTGGTCATGAGCACAGAGGTGCCCATCCTGGTGGTTGAGGGAGATGTAGTGGCAGGGAATGAAGGGCTGGAGAGTGTGTTGAGTAAGCCAGAGCAGCCTGGAGAACTGCTGAGCATAGGCGAGGGTGAGGAGGCACAGAACAATCCTGCGCTCTCTGGTCTGTCACCGGCTCTGTCAGCAGTGCCTTCCCAGCAGTCATCCATCATCTCCCCCGATCCTGAGGAGGAAGAGGATGACACGGAGGACAGCGATGAGTCTGATGAGGAACTGCGCTGCTACAACATCCAAGAGCAGAGTGAAGAAAGTGAGGAGGACTCACCCACTGTGCCCATTGTGGTGGCCGAGAGTCACAGTGCACGCAACTTGCGCAGTCTGCTCAAGATGCCCAGCCTGCTGGTAGAATCCTTCTGTGATGACCTTGAACGCAAGAAGAAAGCTGTCTCGTTCTTTGATGATGTCACCGTCTACCTCTTTGACCAGGTAATTTGTCTTGGGGCGGGAGAGGAAAAGGCAGGGGTGTACCACCCACAGGGACATATAATATCACATGTCCCCGGGCGCAAGCCATCTAATCACATGGGGGGGGTGCCATTGCTGACTCTGGGCGGTAGACCTGGGCACCATCACCGGCTCTGGGTGGTAGACATGGGCGCCATCGCCAGCTCCAGCCGATAGACCCAGGCACCGTCGCCAACCTGGCATGCCTTTGTAATTTTGGCAGACAGCTCGATCTCTCCCCTCCCCTATATCTAGGGAAAATGGAGCCCAGGGCCGGGAAGGGGGAGACACACTCAGATTTTGCCCTGGGATCCATTTTCTCTAGATACGCCTCTGGGAAAAGAAAAAAGGAACGTGAAAAAATGCCAAGTAACAGAGAAGGCCCCTTGTGCATTTGTTTGTTTAACCTGTTTAAATGCTGCCTCATGATAAAATTCTGAAGGAGCCATTGAACATTCCCTCCACCATCATCTCCTGAGGGGCACTAGGCCAGCCCCACAGCTGAAAGGATTCTCGGCTTAAAAATTCCTAAACCTGTAAACCTACTGACATGTAATTCTTGTACACCCGAGCATATTGGTGCCATTCATTGTAACTGCTTTCTAGAGGAGTACTGTCTTCCTATCAGTCCAGAAAGATGGCAGAATTAACCAAATGCTCACCTGAAGTCATGCCATTAATTTAAGTCCCACGCTAACTTTTCAACTTGGCGTTGAGGTGACTTAGAGCCTGCAAAACTGAGGCTTGAAGGGAAGGGCTGGGAGCAGAACCGGACCCGGCAAATAAAAGAGCCAGCTGCTTCAGCCTGAGTTGTAGCAGGTGGTCCCATAATATGTGATAATTATCCATTTTGTCTCTTGTGCACAGGAAAGTCCCACAAAGGAACTTGCCGAGCAGCCTTTCCAAGGGTTCGCAGAGCCGGGCACGGTCCAGTCTGTGCCGAAAGAAAGCAACAGTCCTCCAAGCCCAGCAAGCCAGACAGATACACCAAACAGTTCCTCAGAACGGAGCGCCTCTGAAGAGAGTAAGGGTAGGACTTGGGTAGGGAATGGGAAACCGACCAAAACTATTGTGGGAGAGATTTCACATCATGTTTCCCTTTACTTCAGTGAACTGTACTTTTGAGTCCAGGTTACCTCGCGCTGTTTCTCAGGAAAGGACCGTGCATTATTTTTTATGCACCTCTGTCTCTGTGATGAGAAGACCTAAGAATGTATTTTTCTGAGCTCTGTTAGGTTGTGACCTTTCTTGATTGCCTTGGGCGGGTGAGCATTCTTTGTTTTGGAGGTTTCTTTGTCGCTGTTGTTATTCTCTGCCTTTACTTACATGGGTCTCATTATTGCTTCACTCTCTGTCTGACTGGTTCAGGGTGGGTGCTTTTTTCTGCTATGTTCATTGTGAACAGAAAACATTTCTTTTAGCCTTACCCCCTGTTTAAGCTTCCCCATATAAACTTGGCCCTAGGAAACAGCTCAGTTAAAGCTCTCTCATTTTGACCACTAGAGGGGGATTGAAGGTGAAACTACATCAATAGTGAGTCCTTTGCGGGCTTTAATATATTAGCCAGCAGAAGGCCTGATTGAAGGCAAGATTCACAATTCATCTTTTGTGTCTGTTTCCAATTCCAGGTGGTGGCTTTGAATGGGATGATGACTTCCCCCTCATGCCAGTGAAATCATCTCTCATTCAGACATTAACATCGGCAGTGTCTGAGCCAGCCCTCGCCAGACTGCCACCCACACTAGGGCCCTCCCAGAAGCAGGTGCTGCCCATCCAGTTTTCACGCTTCACTGTCTCACCTGCCCCGGTGTCACGGTTCTCCATCACGCACGTCACCGATTCAGATGTCGAATCTGTAGGAGGTAAGGTTCATTCAAAAGGAAAGGAACCCTAATGAGGAGTGAGGGACCTAGATGCCTCTAGAAGTGGTCAGGCCTGGAGCCACGGGCCAGGTCTTGCCAACATATATCTGAAGAAGATATCGTGTGATCAGAACAAGGAAATAAATGACTGCTTAAGTGTTGGATGGGGAAGGAAGGCAGGCAGGATTGGCAGACCATGCCTGGCAACCTGTGGGCAGTTTGGGGATCCTGGGGTGGGTGAGAGTGGAGGTAGGGCATGACGTTGCATCATTATGTAACATTGCATGCGCCACCATGACACTGTCACTTTTAGTGTCACTTTCAGTGTCACTTTCAGTAAAATCCCATAAGTGCAATAGGGTAGCTCTAGGAATCACTGGAAACTCTATAGTATTTACCATATGGTTTTCAATGGAAATGCCATAAAAGCACACATAAAATTGCTGGGTTTCTTTTTATTTTTCTTCCATTGCCACTTGAAAGGCCAGCTGTGGGCAATGGAAACTGGGGTGATGGAGTCTATGCTCATGGGAGATGAGTTCAGTTACCAAATGTATTTTTAAATACTTTTTGTACCATTTGCACTTATGAAGAAGAAACAGGAATACTGACCCCATTTTAAAAGGTTTATGTAGCCCTAATCTATAGTTATTCAACTGCATGGTCTTTAAGGGAAGGGTTGTTCCCCTTCTAAGGAGTCTGTGGTCTACCTCAAAGAGAGAAACTGCTTGTGCTGTAGGGAGGAGAGAGAGGAGAGCAATGAAAAAGCTATAGAATGACTTCACTTCATTGATGCAGGAGGGAATTGATGCAGGAGGGAAGAGAATGACTTGTGGGTTTTTCCCCCCTTAAAATTAATGTAATCAGCAGAGAACAAAGCAATACTGTTGAAATTACCTTCTGCATAAGGAGGGATACTCTAACACTTGCCAGGTCCTCTCACTTCCTATTAGCCGCCTAATCGATGAACAGTTGGGATGTCCACAACTAGCTTGTGTCAGTTTGTAGGAACAGGCTCTTTGCAGCCAGTTGATGAGAGATCAGCTGGAAGTTGGCTTCTGATCTCCTGCTGGGAAAATTTGCTCTGAACCTACCAAATCTTTTATGGTTGTGTTGTTGGTGGGTCAGGCACTTTCTAGCTGACCTGCTGGAAGTCAGGTTCTTTATAGTCTGCAGAGAAAAGAAGACAAATTAGCGTTTTTCTCCTTTCTCTTTTGAAATAGAGAGCTCAGAAGCATTGCTTCTGTCTCCAGCCAGGTAGGACAGGATCGAGGGAAAACTTTACTATGTAGCAGTTTTCTGAAGGCTGGTGGTGGATCAGAAGACTCCCAACTGATCCTTCAAGAAACTGTGGCTGGCAACATACTGGGAGTGGCAGGGCCTTGTCCCCGCTGCCCCCAGTGTGTGGCCAATTGTGGCACTGCTCAGAGGGATGGAGGAAAACTAGTGCATTTTAAAATGCACCTAGTTTTCCTCCATCCCTCCAAGCAGCACTTTGTCTCAGCCCCCAGTGTCTGGCCAGCTACGGCCAGGGGCTGGGCACAGAGCGGGGGGAGAGAGAAAGAGGGAGTGGGTGGCCAAAGTGCACTCCCTCCATGACCCAGGAGAATGGCCCATGAGTCATCTGCTTCCTCTGCCCTCCCTAGATACGCCATTGCCTGACACTCTGCTGAAAACAACTTGCTGTTGATTTCTGGCCCAAAAGTTGTCCTGTTGGCCTCAACCACGGCCAGGACTTTTCCAGTTCTGTCCCTGGCCTGATGGGACGCTCTGTTAAGTGAGGCCTGGAACCTGTGGGATCTACTACAATTTTGCAGAGCCTGTAAGACAAAGTTGTTCCACCAGGCCTATGGTCGAGGCAGCGACGGTATCCTTCTAGTGGGCCTCCCTCCTGCTCCTTCCCCCTTCTTCCTCTTTTTCCTTCCCCTTTTGCTTTCCTTACACTGGATGTGAATGATGATTTATAGGGTATAATCTGTTAACCCTATGGAAGATAATACCTCCAAGTCTTGGATGGGAATGTTTTACTGTTCCTATTATTGCTTGATATTGGAGGCTGCCCTGACCACATAAGGGGAAGGGGCCGGCTATAAGCTAAATAAAATAAAAAATGAATGCATTGCCACCAGCTCCTACTAGGAATGAAAACATTCAGCAGCTAAGTGCCTAAAATGGAAGTAAAATTAAGCAGAAGTCCAGTGGCATTTTGAAGACTAACAAAATGTAATCTTTAAAGTGCCACTGGACATTTGTTTAGTTTTGTGCCTGCAACAGACTAGCACGGCTACACCTCTGGAATTACTAACATGTGCTTTGATCTCAAACATGTGGAAGGGTGAGGTGGAAGCAATGGAACGGCAAGCCACTGGGTGTAACATACCAGCAGTAAATTCACCGGTATGCTACAATCAAATGTACTTTTAAAGGAGAGCTTAAACCAGGACTGTGAGCCTCTTTTTTAATGCAGACAACCAAAAGTATACTTTGTGTGATGTGGTTGTCCTTAATTATGTCTTTCTGAGAACATTAATTGCAGAATTGGCATAGTTGTGGAGGGGTGGGCAGATTTATTCTCTTATTGGAATGTTGTGGTTCGGTGGATAGAGGTCTGTCGTTTTGGAATCTACAGGGCCTCTGGGTTATGCCATTTCTGCTGCTAACGTGTCCTATTCCCTTCTCCAGGAAGCAGTGAAGATGGTGACAGAGAGTGAGCTCGGCTACCTGTTATCTTTTTGGACTTTCCATCCTGACCCCTATAGCTTCAGTTTCGGCATCGGGGCAAAGGAGTAAGGATTGTGACCCAGAATCTGGGTGGAGCAGAAGAACTCTGTGGGGCCTCGCTCTATTTTTTTTAAGAGGCAAATTTTATCGGACAGACCTTGACTTTGGGCTGCTAGGGCTGGAGTTGCCACAATGAGGCAGCTTGGGAGAAGCGCATGAATGTGCAGATGTGTGAGTGTAAGAGTGTGCGCGTGTGTGTGTACAGATAGACATATAGAACCTATAGCATTTAAAGGGTAGAGCTGTGACCTCGTTAACATTGCCACACCTCCACCCGAGCCATCATGACACCCCTCCCTCCAGCTCACCCCTCTCGATCTCTTGACCCACACTGGCTTCCCATGTTGGGCCACTGCCTTGAACACCAACTTCTGCCTGTTTTCTGCGCTTGTCACGTGTCCTTTCCGAGCCCTGTGAGGGGGTCTAGGGAGAGCACGTAGCCATGCACCCTGTGCCATTCACACATGCTTCAGCTAGGCACTGGTACTCCTGCCGGGCCTTTCATTTAATGTGCTTTAACAGGCAATCAACTGGAACTGCCAGACTTGGTGGTGCAGCAAGAAGGCGAATGGCAAGAAGAGAGTGGAAGGCCAAATGCAAGGAACGTGTGAGGCAGCCAGCTATGGGTATGGGTTGTCATTTGCAAGGCGTGGGGCACACCCCGGCTCAGCAACCAACTTGCTGCAGTTTGCACAACTCAAGTGTTTTGGTTTGGTTTGAAACTGTTCCCTGTATCGCAGTGAGCCTTGGTCAGAGATCGTCTTGCCCAGTTACTCAGCTGCAGTGAATACCTCCACCTCTGTGATGAACAAGATCAACCGAGACCCCAAGAGGCACGGGAGCTGTGCCTTCCTGGCCTTGGGCACAACACTTCTCCATCTTGTCCTCTTGGAAAGTAACATTTTTGAAGCCTGGGATTTCATTATTTTTTGCTTGTTTGTTTGCTTGCTTGGAAGTGGCATCGGAAGTGGCATAGGAAATGGAGGGGTGGTCCAAGAAATCTGACTGAAGCCTGAAAACATTACTGGCTGGGACGGACCATGTGGAGCTGGGATCTGCATATGGTTTCCTCCTCTCCCTATCCCCACTTACTACAATTTTCATGTTCTCTTTGTCAACGTATTATAGGGTGGAGCCTTTCTAGGGGCAAAGATATGGCTTCCTGCAGGAGGTAGAGCAGAAATATGACAGCAGCCAAGCCTCGCAGTGTAAGAAGGGTCTCCCACTTTCCCAGGGGTGACCAACTCTGATCCTCCAAATGCTCACTGACTATGATTCCCATCAGCCCCTGCCAACACAGCCAGTTAACTGTAGATCAAAGGTCCATGAGCCTCTGGAGGGTCAGAATTGGAGATCCCTGGTCCACACCCTTTTCAGTCATTCATATGCAGGAGGAGTCTCCAGGCAAGACAAACAGCAGAAGTAGGTCAAATTGCCACCCAGACTATTTTTTGTATAAAATCGACCCCTGCCCCTGCCGCCTGCTCTGCTGTATCACCTGTTCTAACAGAGTTGTGGGTTTGTTACTGTTGCCAAAGAGATGTCAAAGAAGTTAACGTTTTATCTAGGCGCTGGGGAGGGGAAGAGGGGCGAAGCTGGGGAAAGGTGGGATGGGGGCGTATTTTTTTGTTTTTGTTTCAATAAGAGCAGTTTAAAGGTTAGGGTAATTGTGCAATTATGAATTGAGACAAAGAAGAGGACATGAGAAGGATTGCACTCTGGGGATTGTGGCTTTTGGGGGGCTATAGACCAAACATGAAGGTTGGAAATTGGGAGGTAAGCCTGCAGATATACAATCCGCTGCTGACTGCTGTATTGTGGGCTGTCTCCTAATGGTATTGGAGAAGACCCAGACAACACTTGCTTGGGCAACGAGAAATTAAGTTTGTGTTAGTTCTGTATACTTCTGCTGCTGCACTCTGCTGATACATGACATGACTGTGGAAGGCAGGTTTGGCCCTGGAGTTGATAAGTTCCCTCGTGTTTGGGTCACGACCACACAAAATTTAATGTGTGTCAATTGACCTATGGCCTTCACCAGTCATTTTATTGGCTGATGTTCTTGAGGGGTGGTGGGATCTTAACTTTCCTGCCCCTGCCAACCCTGCAATTCCATTAGGGATTTTCTTAGTCTGAAATCTTTCACTTAGGGATTTTCTTAGTCTGAAATCTTTCACTTATTTCTTTGGGACTTACTTCTGAATTTAGGATCCTGCTGCTTATTGTGAATGGTGTATGGTATGCCGTCTGAGAGGCCCAGAACTTTAGGCCTCAGTTTAAGGTTTGTCATTCATCTTTCTTTGTAGTCAAGACACTGTCATTTGTGTGACATTCCTCAGTGGGAAATAATATTTGCTCCTGTCTTGGTGAGAGCTCTGAAAACAGCACCACTGGGCATGGCAGGTTATTCAGCCTTTGTGCACAGGTGGCTCTGATGGACAGAGACATTCAGCTCCCCCTCCTTTGTCAGCCCAACAAAAACATCAGACTTGAAGTACTTGCTGCAGCTGTGATTTCTGAACAAAAGTGGCGAGCACTGCTCTTTCCTGAAGCTATGTATGCAGTTGCCCAAGGTTTGGAAAGCAGACAACAGTGCCTTTACCTTAAGCTCCTCCCCTCCCCTAGCCACTGGATTTCCCTGTCAAGGTAACAGTGTTTAGTTCTCTCTCTTTGTTATTGCTGGAAGTGTGTTCCTTAGTCTGCATCCTGTTTGGGGTTTCAGAGGCTCCAGCATTCACCAACAGGTATTTGAAGTTTGATCCCGCCAGAAAAGCTGAATTGGTGATGCTGGTCTCAATTCAGACTATATCTGTGTGGAAGGGGGCAAGCTCAGACGAAAGGCAGGATCAAGAGGAGCAGCCAGAAAATAATTTTCAGCATTTACATAGCCAGCACAGTGTAGCTGTTATTTTGAACTAGGATTTTGGAGAGTCGAGTTCAAGTCCATACTCTTCCATGGAAACTTGCTGGGTGACCTTGGGCCACCTGATCTACCTCACAGGTTTGATGTGAGGATATGGAGGAGAGAACAATGTAAGCCACAGGTGGCCAACCTATGGTGCTCCAGAAGTTCATGGACTGATGGGAATTGTAGTCCATGAACATCTGGAGCACCATAGGTTGGCCACCCCTAGTGTAAGCCATTTGGTTCCATTGGAGAGAAATGTGAGGTATAAAGTAAATAAAATAAACAGATGGATTTTAAAAATCTACATCCCCTCCAGATGTTCCTAAACCCAGGCAAGATGTGTGACCCCAGTGGAAAAAGGCCTGAAGTACTTTCCTGCCAAGTTTTATCTGGTTGCTGTAGCTGACACCACCACCACCACCACCCCCGGCCCCATGGAATGAATTTCATATACAGTTTCCTTGTATCCACCTATGCCTGCTTTTAGGGTACGAACTGCACATGGGAAGGTTGCTCTTGTGGCCATCTACATTTTGCCAAGAGACATCAATCCATTTCTTACATCAGCTATGCTCAGCCAACACCTGCAGACAGTACTGTCTCTCATGTAGCAACGCAGGGTGTTCAGCTTTCATTTGCCAAAACAGGAACCTCCAAACTAGGAAAAAGGTCTCCCCGCTCCCAATGGAGGGTTAGGCAGTAACTCCGTCCCCTCCAGAATGAAAAGAATCCAAATCTTAAGCCATTTTAAAAATTTCCATTTTCCATTTTTTAAATTTAATGCCTGTAGATCAAGGGTACATTTATAAACAACCTAAGATTTAAAATTCAGTTGTACAACATTCATTAAAACACCAACATTTACAGTTCTATAAAGCTTATTAAATTATAAATGTACAGGATTATACAATTAAAATTTAAGAAATAATGCCATTAAATGCTGTAGACAGACATTTTATGACTGCTGAAGTTATACTTGGATCAGTATCTGCTAATAATTTGGCTACAAGCTCCAGTTTTATGGCAGGGTTCCACTTTTGGATATATCTAATAATCCCTTTTAGTTGCTTTGTATTTCTTACAGTTGATAAAGAAATGCCAGATGGTATCTAGTCCCCAGATTTGCAGTTGCAAAACCACTTAGAGAAGGGGGTTCTTTGAAATCTACCCTTAAACGTTTGCCCTTAAACGTTTGCCCTCCCAGTTGAGGGGGCAGATGCACCGGTGGTTGAGAATTCTACAGCTGTGCCATCACAAAATTAGGAAGTTCAGGCTGTGGCCGGGCTGCATTGGCATCCTACTTGGACTCGAGCGTGTAGGGGGTTGGGGGGTTCCTTGGGGCAGAGCCACCATTGCCCAGTCCCCTCTCAGGGGTTAGGGCTGGTTGCAATTGTCTGTCTCAACTCTGATTGAGACCAGCATGACAATGATGCTTGGGGCAGAGCCACCATTGCTCAGCATCCTCTCGGGGTTTAGGGCTGGTTGCACCAGCCCTCAGATGTACACAACACTTTCTATGAATTATGTCCATTCAACCCTATGGAGTTTTTCAGTGGTGGGAAAATCCCTGGACCTGCACCACTGAAAAGTCCTTTTGGGGGCGGCGGGGCAGTGCTGCATCAGTATCACAACCCACTGCCTCTGGGTTTGGATGAGGCTGGGTAAGATACTAGAAGAAGAAGAGTTTGGATTTATATCCCCCTTTTTTCTCCTGTAAGGAGACTCAAAGGGGCTTACAATCTCCTTTCCCTTCCCTCCTCACAATGAACACCCTGTGAGGTAGGTGGGACTGAGAGAACTCTGAAGAACTGTGACTAGCCCAAGGTCACCCAGCTGGCAAGTGCTGGAGTGCACAAGCTAATCTGGTTCACCAGATAAGCCTCCACAGCTCAAGTGGCAGAACGGGGATTCAAACCTGGTTCTCCAGATTAGAGTGCACCTGCTCTTAAGCACTACACCACACTAGCTTTAATTTGTTTAATTAAATTTAATTTGTTTGCATGCAGACTAAAGATCCATTTGGTCAAGGGTTTCAAGGGATAGGCCCAGTTTTTGTATGTCATTCACCAATTTCAACCATAACCTTTGAAAGCCATCTTTGGTCAGGTAATACAGACAGCAACCCTATGATGAATGTTAGTTTTTTAGTCTAAAGGAAAAGGTTGCTACCCAGGCACTAGCCTCCAGAGATGGCTCAGCAAATTCCAAGTGAATAGCTAGGCCAGACACACACTTGGGGATGTTTGACAGTGAAGGTAGGAAGAAGTGTAAACATGAGTGGTGCCTTTCATTGATCTTGGTTATGGTCTGTGGTATTCCATATAACACAATAGGACAAATCGTAAGTAAACCTCCCTGTTCGTACAAAATAATTTCCAGTGCTATGAAACCTCTTTCTCCTTTGGTGTTTTGAAATAAGTATGCATCACTGTCATGCTGATCTTAATCAGCACTGAAACAGACAACTGAGAACCAGGTTGTCACGTAGAGACTATATACAAAGACATGGGTGGGTGCATGTACTTTTTGTCATGCAGTATGTGCTACAACCACCCAAACGTTGCCTGGGAAAATCATAAAGCCAGATGGTATGAAGATAATTGAGCTTAAAAAGTGGTCCAGGCTTTGCCTGATATAGCAGTCGTGTGGAAAGAGGTCCTCTGCTTGTTCCATAGTCTCTGACAACTGCTTCACTGACCTGTGTTTCTGCTCAGAGTTGCCAAGGGCCTCAGGAAATCTGCAGAGCTGAATGACTTGCACTTGTGCAAACTGGAAAAAAAAATGCTGTCTTGTAGTGTCACCTAGTCCCAAGAGCTAAGCAACTTTAACGTCTTTGCCCGCCTGCCAGTACTTAGGACTAAGGATAACACTGCTCCTCCAGCCTCATAAATTCAAGCTGTTAGTGGCAGGGCGGGTTTTTTTTTAACAGTAGAATTACAAGTTCTGTCATGTCCTGTGCTGTCAGCATCTGGAATAATCAGCCCTTGCAAAAACCTCAGCCATCCTTAATGACCCTCGCAAGAGTCCCACCTACCCATATATTTCTTTGCTTACAGAGCATGTAGGATGTTACCAAATGCAGGGTGTCTTTTGAAGTCCCAGAAAGCACCAGGTATACCCAACCATCCATCTGCACTGATGGATTTGCCTGTGCCACACCTGGAAAGGACTGCCAGGGCTTTGAATACACTGCAGTTCCAGCTTTCTATAGATATTTGTTTTCATGTTCTTATCTAAGATTTCTAAAGATGGGCTTCAGCACCCTATAACAATACTTTCTTTCCCCCCTCCATTTTGTCTAGACTCTAGCCGAAGTAAAAAAAAAATACTGCCAGCGCCATTACACAGCAGAATCCAGCTTGTCACAGAGTGCATGGTACAATGGCCCCTTCCGCACACGCAAAATAATGCGTTTTCAAACCGCTTTCACAACTGTTTGCAAGTGGATTTTGCCATTCCGCACAGCTTCAAAGAGCACTGAAAGCAGTTTGAAAGTGCATTAGTCTGCATGTGCGGAATGAGCCTTTGACTACTTGTTATCAGTGTAATAAGGTGAAAGATTCAGCCTTGTTGCTCAGAAGCTTGTGTTTCAGTTTTAGCTTTTTCATACAGTGCTACCCTTATGTTTTCTATTGTTCCTTAACCTCAGTTTTTCCAGTCTGTAAAATGGATTCTCTGCATTCTCTGTATAGCTCCGTTCTGAACTCCCATTTTTAGCAGCCCCCAAAGAAAAAGCCGATTCAGATTTAATTTTCATGATTTATACATGCCTTAGGCCATGTGCAACAAACATTTGCCACTTAAGGTCATACAAACCAGCTTCTTGGGACAGAATTTAAATGTCTGTTTTATTTGGGGCATGCCCTTTTCTGGTAGGAAGGACTGTACAGCAAGAGCTTCCACAAAGGAGATGGAAGCCACTAGATCTTGGAATCGCTTGAATCTAGTGAGGGACTAACCTACCAGTTCCTGTGTGATAAATGTATATCCCTCAGTGTAGACGGTTGTTGCAGGAAAGCTGACCCAAGTCTGTGTGCTGCATACTTGCAAATCAAGCAGGTAAATAATGGGGCTGTCTTAACATTGTTTTGGGGGAAAGGCTGCTTGTTATGGCCAACTGCACGTTAAAGGCTCAAAACAAAGTGGTTGGAGATAACACACTTTGCTGAGCTTTGCACATAGTTAGTTTGGGTGGGAAGCCTGATCCATTATCCACAACAAAAATAAGAGGGAAAATGCTGTCCCTCCCTTTATCTGTAAGTGTGTAAGGATGCCTCTTGTGAGGAAAAGTAGATTGCATGTGACAGAGCCATGATATCACTTTTTGTTGTTTGGGTTGTGGGTTGGGACATGAGATGCCATGGGTAGATTTCTAGCAGGCTGAATAAAAGTTTGAGGCACGAAGTTCTAGGAATTTCTACCAGGGAAAGTTAAGATTTATGCTGGACGCTTCCTAGCTGAAAGAATTGTCTGCATTGTTTCCATTGCTGCTGTGAATGTAGAAGCATAAAGACAGTCAGCGCAACATCAACATGGCGGCATTTGCTGTTTATTTTCCTGTGTCTTTTAACCACTTTCCCCTTCCATGTGTGCTTTACCCAGACTCTGCATTGGATTGCTGTGGTTGTCACAGCTGGTGTTACAATTTGCTGACCCTTTTGTTGGTTGTTTTGGCTCCTACGCAGTATAGCATTAGGACAATTCTGTTACAATTTGGAACACATAAATGGCAATAGATTGTTATAATGCTGCAATGTAACAGTGATATACAATTAATATCCCTACAAGCATCTTGCAGGATCCTCTTTCCTTTCCAGGCGATTGGGACTAACGCTGCTTGCGCCTTTCCCCTGCATTGAAAAGGGCTGGAGAATCCCTAGGTTCATTTTGTTTTTTAATGAATTCAGAGGAATTATGATTTGAAGCAGAAATAGAGAAGTGGCGAAATATCATTGTAGAGCTATAGCAAATGCTATTTTTTTAGTGCCAAAAACCCTGTGATGGCACTGCAAAAAAAAAATGTTGGGAAGAAGAAGAGTTTGGACTTATACTCCACTTTCCTCAACTGTACAGAGTCTCAGAGTGGCTTACAATCTTCTTCCCTTCCTCTGCCCACAACACACACCTACCATATCACAAATGTGGGTGGGATCTTTACATCAGGAAATTGTGCACCATTCCTTGCACATGGTGCATTAATGCCCTTGGTTGCATTCTGAGAGTATTGGCAAGGAATTTTGGGAATGGGAAACCCCAGAAAGAGCACAATGTTGTGTGGCTGTTCAACATTCCCCTCCCCAAACATTCCAATTTGGAAGTCAATGCAGAAATAAAAGACTATATGAAAACAGCATCATATGCTGTCCCTGCTGAGCAAATGCAAGAGACTGTGCAGTTTGTCTGGGTCCCAGGTCCATCTACCCACCACAGTCTTCTGCACCCAGGAGTACTGTCAGGCATGACTGTGGCCTATCTAGAAGCGTGCATAGTGGTAGCATCAGCATGAGGCAGTGAACGCTGGCCTCTTGTAGTTGAAACAGGAGCAGTTGGGAGGTAGGAGGTGTACTGCAGGCATGCAGGGTTGCCTCAACCTATCACTTCAAAGGCCAAGCAGGGGCAATTCCAGTTGCGGGCAACAACAGCAGTCTTGAGCCAAGCCATTAACAGCAGAGTCTGACCACCAGTGGCATTTATACTGAACTGCGTTGGAAGGGAGATGGTCCCATAGCATGGTCTAGCATCAAAATGCTTTCAGCTCCATAGCAACTGCATAAGGAGAGAACTAGAGCTGCATTTTGGATTTCCTTTTTTGTGAAAGAAAGAAAGAGAGAGAGAGGCTATTTACAGTGTATATTTTATTGATACGGGTCATAATTGCTGTATTTTTTTATCAGTGCTGATTTCCATACCGCTCCCAGCATGTATGTCAAATGCCATTGGTCCAGTAATAATAACAATAAAAAGTTTTTAAAATAATGTAACCCTTGCCTGCTCTCCTCGTACATCTGTGCCTCGTAGCTGACATGCTATCCTGGTTGTGTGAGCTGTGTTAATGAAGCAGGAGGCCCCGTTAGTGTATGGATGAGCTTGTTTTGTGAGTGGCTTGAATGTGAGGAACCGAACTTCTTTCATTACAAAAGCTACAGTCCCTTTGTCAGGTGCAGAACAAGAAGTAAATTCAGGGAAGTGGGGAAAGCCGTGCTTGTTAAAAGGACAGGAACTTTTTAATGGGATGTGGATAAGGTGATCGCTCCAATAAGATACTGTTTTGGTCACTTACTATAGGATTCCATGCTGCTTTTGTGGATGACAGTGGGCAAATTCATACAGGGAAGATTGGTTATCCAGTGGGGATTGAGTTAGCAGTGGATTTTTTGGTTGCAGAACTAAAACCCTTTCCAACTAGGTACAGATGATCTTCCCATGGGAAAATTCAGCAGCTGTGTCCTGTACTATGTGCAGTGATTTTGGGGGCCCTTAATTGCCGAAAAGTTCCACAGTTTATGGTGTTTATATAGTACTATTCAGTGTTCAAAATGCATCTGTACTGTTGTATACAATGACTGTCAACTCCACAGAGGAACGGGAGCAGAGGGCTGGAAGGCATGAGGTATACAAAGGTCCTTGAAAAATGGAGATTTGTGAGTGCAGCCGGACAGAGACCTCAACAGGGTATAATGCCATACACTCCACTCTTCCTAGGGGAATTGATCCATGTAATCTAGAGATCGGTTGTAATTCTAGGAGATTTTCAAGCTCAACCTGGAAGTTGCCAATCCAGGTACCATCCCTGAATCTCAGGCAACTTCCCAAGATGGAACTGACAAGCCTAAGGAGCTAAGTAAATTACCACAATATTCCCCAGTTGGACTGGCCAGTTAGGCCTGGGTCCTTTTGTTCATCTAATCTCAATGTGGGACATGACCTCTAGAAGTGATTTTCTCTGTCACCTGCAACTACCACCTAGTCCCTGGATAAAAATGTGGCAGGCAAAGGCTTACATTCATTTTACATGGGGCCATATCAGACAGAGATGATAGGTGAATTTGGAGGAAACAGTCCACTTCAAGAGAGGCATAAAGTTGCTGTTGTACAGGGGTTGTTTTCTACTATCTTTATTTTGACAATCCCGAACTTTTAAGCACTAACTTTTTGGAGCTGTAACACTTAGGAGCTGCAATTGCTGCAAAATGGCACCCTTATGCCCTCCAGCCTGCACAACAGTGAAAATGCAGAATGTCTGGACAGTTTTCAAGAAATGCTTCTGAACGGATGTCTTTCAGGAAAATGCTTGTGCCTTCACCCTCGCTGCTAAGCTGCAGTCCAAGCACAAGTTGCAATTCTTAGTAATTTATGTCCTCCTTTTCTTTCCACTAAGATGCAACTGCTCTCTCTTCTATATCCTTCTGTTTTGGTTGTTGGGGAATGTTGTTATTTGGGCTGGAATATGTCATACTACCAGGCAGCTTCTTTCAATCTATGCCATATTATCATGCAGAAGTGGTAAGACATCACAGGACACTTTCCCACCTCAAGGAGCTGCCTCTGGATGGGCTAACGGTGGTTATTTTTGGTGATTATGAAGAACATTTTTAACACATTTTTTCACGCAACACGTGATTGGTGTTTGGTGATGATCAGTAACCTGGATAGCTTTAAAAGGGGCTTGGACAGATTTATGGAGGAGAAGTCGATCTATGGCTACCAATCTTGATCCTCCTTGATCTGAGATTAGCAGACCCGGTGCTCGGGAGCAGCAGCAGCAGCAACAGAAGGCCATTGCTTTCACATCCTGCATGTGAGCTCCCAAAGGTATCTGGTGGGCCACTGCGAGTAGCAGAGTGCTGGACTAGATGGACTCTGGTCTGATCCAGCAGGCTCTTTCTTATGTTCTTAACACCATCCATTTACTGTATCTGCTATGTGTATTTTTGTTATCAGCTATGCATATTTTTTAAGTTGAAAATGTAAGATTTATATCTGCTCTTGTCTATCCTGCAGGAGCTTGGCATGGGACAGGGAAGGGGAGGGCACAGATGACATTTAAATCTTTGGACACAGCATGTTTTGAGGGCTAGAGACCATTGGTAATACCTGAATATGCAGAAGTTACTGACCACCAAATTGAGGCAAAAACTCCACAGTCTTCACTAAAGCTGCCTCATACAACTTCCAAGTGGCGTTGCACAAGAGCTTTGGACAGCATTACTAAAGCTTTGAAGGCCTGGGGGGTGGGGGGTGGGGTGGGGAAGGGGGAAAGGCAAGGCAACTGGAAATGGTAAATTTTAATCTAGGTCAAATTAGTCACAAATTCCAACGCAAGTGATAGATCTTAAATTTCCATCAAATTTAAATCCTGTTGAAATTGAGGGGATGAAGTACAATTCACTTTAGGTGGATTGGGACTATCAATATGTCAGTGCCATCAATGCAGACTAGTTGCCCCCAGGAAGTGTTTTCCTGGAGAGCTGCATTCTTTCTGCCCCAAATGGTGGCCACTGCATTTTGCTGTTGGGTATGTAGTTTCGAATAACTTCCCTGGCTTGTTTTTTAAATGTACTTTATAAGCTTAGCACACTGTCACTATATGCTCTAGCAGGGAAACATTGATGCAACTCTGAACAGCAAGGGAAACAGAACAAAATATTAGCCAATCTTTCCTGCTCCTATACCCAGTCATCGAATGACTATTTAATCCCTTTGTCTGCCCCCCCACCCCCACCTTGCATCCCCCGGGTTAAGCTCAAACTGTTTCAGCAGCACTAGAAAACTGCGGTGCATTTTTTAAAAAAAATAAATCCTGGATAACTTGAAGAAATTCCAGTTTGGTTGTGGTGGGTTTTCCAGGCTGTGTGGCTGTGATCTGGTAGATCTTGTTCCTAATGTTTCACCTGCAGTGTTTTGTGGTCTGGTAGGAGCAAGATCTACCAGACCACGGTTACATAGCCTGGAAAACCCACCACAACTCATTGAATCCGGCCGTGAAAGCCTTCGACAATAAATTCCAGTCTATTTGTTCTAATCGTTCTTCCTCTCCCCTTACCCACTCATGTCAGCATACAGCTGAATGGCGACTTCTTGTTCACCAAATTATCCTCAAATGAATGTGATCAACCATACGGCAATTCCAAGGAGGAGGAACGACCCATTGAGTTCAAGGGTATTTTCATTTTAAGTGCACCTAAGACTGGAGACTTAAGATCAGCATTCTTATTTTAATTTACAGCTTAAAATATATTTCCTTTGTATCAGAATATAAAATGGTTGATACATGTAGGTGGCTGCTTTTGCCATTTTGTGGAAGGACATTAAAAGCAACTAGAGGTTTTTTTTTAAAAGCAACGATATATTTCCCTATCATGGCCCACTGAAAAATACATGATCAATTCAGTATCAGAGTTCCCATCATCCCCACAAGCCAGACTGCCACTACATCAACAATTTGCAGAATTTTACAAGGAGGAATGAACATTGTTGTATTCTTAATGCTAGGCATCAGAATAAGAAGGCAGCAGTTTGAAACAGGAGCACAGTTTAATAAGTCAGATTCCTTCTCAGTGTGTAGCTGTGGTAACTTCCTTTTTCTTGTGTGTTTGCCAACACTAAGACCAGGAGTGCACTACAGCAGTCTGAAACATTAGCCTGAATTAAACAAACACAGTTGTCACAAATATCCAGAGATCAAATCTTGTCAGCTGTGACGTAGCTACTTTAGCTGCAGAACAAGCTACACACTCAATATGGTTCCTTGAGTGCACTGAACACTCCCATACCTCACCCCTCCCCCTCAAAAACAAATGGAGCAGCCACTTGTATCTTTGAGTTGAGGTCAGGCTTTGGATTGAGGGGTGCTAGGGGTCCTTGGGAAACATCTGCCAATTCAAAGCCACCACTTCACTTGCAACTTGCTTTTCTTCTTGTGAGAGAAGACCCCCATAGCTTTTCCCAGTTGGGGAGAAAAGCAGCTGGAGGGGAGGGGAGTTTGACTGTGTAAGGCTGGAACTCATGTCAAGACCACTAGTGGCCACTTTGCATTTAAACACACACAGAGAGACTGGAACTAACACATAATGTGCAAATGTGCAGCTTGGTGCACAATTCCTTCTTACTGGTGTCAGAAAAAGATTGGGTAGCTGAACTGCCACTGGAAGACAGTCCAGCATAGCTGGCAGCAGAAAAGATCTCATTTTATACACCAGCATTTGGAAACGGGATAGCTATACTGTACCACTGAGGGCCATGGTTTTGTATCGGAACCAATCTTCTAAGTCTAAGTCTAAACAATCAACTTTTCTGCTGATGGCATCTGAGGGGCGGGCTATGTTTGAAAATGCCAGTGGGCAGTAGCCGAGAGCTCTTCCAACTTCACAGTGGCAGGGTACAGGGTGACTGCCGCCACCATGTACTGATATCACACTGTGCAAACGCTTCTCCGCCCTGACTAGGATGGCCAAGACTAGACAAATCTTTTTGGATCTTGGCAGCTAAGCAGGGTCAGCCCTGGTTAGTATTTGGAAAAGAGGCCACCAAGAAACTCCAAGAGTCTCTACGCAGAGCCAGGCAATGGCAAACCATCTCCGAATGTCTCTTGCCTTGAAAACCCTACGAAGTCACCATAAGTCAGCTGCAACTTGACTGCACTTTCCACAACCAAATGGTTTTGCAGCTTAAGCACTCTGTCCGTGAGCATTAAAAATGCAAGTAAGTTGAGGATAGTTTTTGACTTCCAGTTCTACAACACTGGTGCAGATAAAGTTGTTGAGCAGGAGACACATGATGTAGTGAACAAATTAGCTAGAAAACAGGTCTATAGAGTCCATATAGGATGCTGCTGTAGCTGCAGAGTTGTGCATTGCAGAAGGCATATATTTCATGCAAGACAGTAGCTTGCCAGACTTTACTAGCTCATGGCAATGGGCAGCACAAACTTTTTTTCTCTTGACAGGTCACTAGGTGTAAGGTTATTCAACTCCATTTCAATGGTGCTGATACAGAATGGCCAGGAGAAATGCTAAGTAGAATATAAGCTACTGCGCAAAGGTTGGTTTCTCTGTCTTTGGAAGAATATAGTTTATAATGGGAAAGATGGAGAACGCAGCGCTTGGTTCATAGTTCAATCTGTTTCTCCATTCAGAATAGAGGCATCACACAATTTGTTGAGATCTCTGTCACTCCAGGCTCATAATATCCCTTCTGTTTTAAAGACCAAAAAATGTGTTGTTTTAAATTTATGTACCAACAACTGCTTTTCAAGCATGGGGCTTCACACGTCGGCTTAGCTACAAAAAAATAAAGTTGTAGGAAGACAGACATGTGAATGGCATAAGGACACTGCAGAAATGCAACACAAGTGAAATGGAGGTTTTAAGGTGCGAGGTACCCGCCGTCGCCCAATGTTCCTGGAATCAGCTGATGTGGGGAGCTGAACGGTCATTTGTCACAGTTGGTTTGAGGTGAACGTTGGCAAAAGGATTCCTGCAGAGAAAAAGTAAGGCACAGCTTTAGGGATCACATGGCCTTCATTAAACAGGGACAACAGGACAATGGCAGGAACAAGGAGAATGAAACACCAACAGCAGTCAGGAGAAGTACAGCTCCCATTACAACCAGAAGAACACACACCAATTTTTACTAGACTTGCACAACTATGGTTTTACATGGAAGGAAGCTGGGTCCGAGGTCATTTGAATTGTAAATGTTTTATTATGATCCTTTTCATTTTTGCTCTCAAATATGTGGAGCACTGGTTGTGGTGGGTTTTCCAGGCTGTGTGGCCGTGGTCTGGTGGACCACCACACAACCTGGAAAACCCACCACAACCAGTTGAATCTGGCCGTGAAAGCCTTCGACAATACATGTGGAGCTCTTTTTTCATTCAGAAAAAAAGAACCGATGGAAAGAGACAACTTTTCTCATGGGGAGAACAACACCCAAAATGTTCTTTTTTCAGCATGAGCAAGGAAGAAACCTGCCAATATTCTGATGGCAAATATCACTGAGGATCAAAGCCAGATCAACACAATCCATTATCAGGATCCCTTGAAGTATTTTAAAGCTGCTAAGAAGCCTTAGGTGGCTGATTTGAAGTCAGGGAATAGTCTTAGCTGGGGGATGCCTAACACTTGCCTCACATACCTCTTCAACCACTAAAATTACCCCTCTGAAATTACAGGTAATGCCCCAGAATGAAAAGATAGGAACAAACACTTGGGACTACTAATTAGCTTTTTCTTTTTTAAGACACAAAACTTGTGAGAACCTAAATCACAGGTCTCTTGTGTCATGTCTGGTTTCACCCTAAGTGTTGGACCTCAAGTTATTCATTATTATGTGGATTCCACCAAAACAGCCTTCACTCTTGCCTTGGGGACACGGGTTCTATACTCTGCTTCACATGCCCTTCTCTCTGTGCTGAGGAGACAGTCCTCTACTGCGAAGCTTATTTTCTTTTTTACATGAGGCACTTCCATTTGCACTCTTTCAGTGAGTCCGAGTACCTGCATCAAGAAGAATCAAGCTCCTCTGCAGTGCCCAGACAGCTAAAGAAAAGCTAAGATACAGGATCCAAGCCGTGGAGTTAAACACTTCACAATTTCAGTATTCAGTTGTGTTACAGCTGAATGGGAACAATCACCAATGAGGCTTTTGTGGCATTCCCTGGGCAATGGTAAGATGCTCCAACACTAACTTTTGAGGCAGTAAAAAATTCAAAGGGCTGGTGGGTTTTAGAAACCAGGTAAACCAAGACCACTAAGCCACTTGCATTTAGTACCATCAAGAATCAAGCTGCTGTGAAATTCCCAATAGATTTTAAAAAAATCTATTGTTCTGGGTAAGCAATTGCTATAAAGAAGTCTAAAACAAAGGCTCTGGGGCAAAAGCATGAGACAATCCTTCATGAACACAATTTATCTGTACACACTCACATATGTACCCCACCTAACCTCATGGGCAGGATTCCACAACGGTCAAAGAAAAATCTCTTTGGCTAGGAGGAGTCATCTTCCCTAGGAAGAGGCTTGCTGAGGAGAAGGAAGCTACCTTAGGGCTGTACATCCACGTCCTAGGAATCTCAAGGAACTGGAGTTATTGTTCTGCTCCTCCACACCCAGAAAAAAGCACATTTTATTGATATTTACATTGCACCTACATTACACGGCACTGCTTCCTCCAGAACATCTTGCATCTATCCAGGGCAAGCTGCTCCTCTCCCAAGCAACTGTTAACAAGTCGTTGTTGTGGGCCTACCATACTTTCAGGTGCAGGCTGCTCCAGCAGAGACCTATCTAGAGCCTGATTAAGGTCATGTAGGGTGGGTGTGAAGGAGGCATTTCCAACCAATAGCTAAATGCATTTCTGATCTATCCTGGCACAAAGAGATCTGAGTGGGTGTCGCATCTGCTGCTTGTCGACAAGCAAAGTTTGTACTGAGTTTGGCTCAGCAGCAAAGAAATAGTGTGTGAAGTTTGGCCAGATCTTATGCATTTAGGCCAAGGAGAATATATTCCAATCCCTACAGTCTTCTCTGAAACAGAAAGCCTGCTTTACCTTCCACTTACATGCTATGCACATAATGGGAAATGTATGACATAGAAAGAGGAAGACATGAGAGGAAGACATGCACATGTTGATGAATGTTAAAATATACCCTTCTATTGAAGTTCGCCTTTTTGCCCTCTGTGGAATCTTGCAGAAGGTTCACTGTTCCAGAGGTTGCCAATACATTGGAAGATGGTACAGGGAAAGTAATAATTTATACTTTCTAGAAGATTGCCATCTATATGAGACTGCTTGGATCTGAAAGATCTGATTCCTACAGTCGTAGAAAAAAGGGCACTTTTGGAAGCCATAACCTAGGCCTAAAAGCAGCATGTAGGACTTAACAGTACACATTTTCCCAATCCAAACTGCTGCAGACTGTGCCTGATACATCTCAAGGACAGCAAAATGGATTCATTTTTCTTTACTTAGGTTCTTTGCCTGCCTTGTCTTGTGGGCTTAGGGAATGGTACACTTTCATTTTGTACTTTTGCCTTCCGTATTTAGATGTAGGAGAGCCTACATCTATGTCTCACATGAAGGAACAGGTTATGTGCCAATAGCAACATCACAAAATCAAATGTAGCAGCAAAATGCCGGTTGTTAGATAATAACTGGACAATGACTTCAAGCGCAACTGATTAGTTTACTTGCCACGTTGAAAGAACACGAGGCACCAAATTGGTCCTACATTGGACAACACTGCGTTATTCCCAACTGTTTGGAATTAATGAAGTAAAAGATAGACTGGCACCTTGTGCAATCGCTAAACAATTTCTTCATGAAAAGGAGGCCATTCTTTTTTAGTTCTTGGGAACTGTTGAGTCATCAACACCTAGACTGGTCCATATGCATCAAATATACGCTCTGAAAACAAACCTGTAAGCATGTCCTCCCCCACACTGTTGAATTTATAACAGCTCTACAGAGGCTGTTTATATTTGTGTATAATTCAATTTACCTGCAGTACCACTGTCCACAACACACACACACAATAAATACAGCACCAATGCCCCTGTTCTCTTCCTAGGGCAGAAGATGTCAGGGCACAGGGTGGTTGTAGTCTGTAGCAGATTGAGATATTAGCTCCAATAGGTAGAAATGTTTTTTTCCAAAACCCAGTAAATATAAAAACCAAATAAAAGTCCATTCATCAACAAACCTATCAACGGAGGCAGCCAGCCTCACCTTTCTCCTGACTGGAAAAGGTGAGGCTGCCTGAAAAAGCGATTGTAAACTTGGAACTCAAAGGAAATCACGGTATCCGTTATTGAGGAATAGTTCAACACAGAGTAATGGACACCATGGTATCCATTTGAATTTCAAGCTAACAATTATTTTTTTCAATCACTGCCACTTCCATGCTCAAGAAAGCAGTCAAAATGCTGCACTTCTGAAAAGATCCCATATCAAGGCAAGCATTAGGTATGGAAGTAAGGATCTATTTGCTTGATGAGAATGAAAAAAAGCTTCATACCAGACTTGCACTGTGAATGGGGGAGGAACTCTTGTGAATACCCTGACTTCCCTTTTGTATACTGTATTGTCATAGGATGCAAAAATAATTAGGAATCAGCCATTTGTCCAGATGGTAGGAGAAATCTGCAGTGGTTTTGATGGATAGGTTCCTGATAAATAGGTAGCATTGCTAAAAAGGATGCAATTATATTTTGCATCCAATAATCCCTATAGTACCCCATGCTAATAAAGCATTTGAGTCCAAGCATAACTTAATATACATCTCAAAGTACAACATTAATATAAAGTGTTTTATTATGAACAACTGAAACGTTATAAACTGAGTGAGTTTTCAAGCTCCTTGGTAATTCCATGAAAAGACCCAGTACTTGAACACGTTATTGGTGAGGCATCCATGCAACATTGTTTTTGTACAGTGTCTCAATTAAATTGGGCTACTTCTCTTTCAAATTGGTTACATGTGCTTAATTAGTATGACAGCACAACATCTGTCCAAATTATGGACTTCTGGTGTGGTAACTAAACACAGATGATTTGCACAGGTAGCAGACCGGTTTAAACAAGACATGGTGAATTTGAAGTCACAAAGAGTTCCTTTGCCTATTAAGGCCTCATTTATGACCTTTTAGATGGTCCTAATAAATGGCATTATACTCTGTCGTGGTTTGCTGGATTATGACATTCATCAAAGAGGGGAAAAAATGAAGTTCTTCTGAATGGATAAATGGCAAGATTAGAAGTCCGTGTGTGTATAATTGGTGGGATATACAATATCCATGAATACTGGGAGGCTGCTCCAATGGGATGCCATCATGCAATACCACAACTTGTGCATGTGCTTGAGTGTGTGCATTATAGAGGGGAGAGGCTACAGTAGAGTTCCACTTGTATTACCAGCATTTCAGAATTTGGGAAGATACTGAAGAATAGGCTAGCATATGTTAGGCTGGCTTTGGAAACATGCCATAAACTTTAATGAGTACAGAGAAGGCCAGGCAGGCAATTAAATGGTTTGGGAACTGTGTGGTTTGGCAACTGTTATGTTCTATGTAAAAAGCAAGGAGTAGGAAGCTAGTCAATGGGCCTTTTCCCACTTAACTTAAGCCCGCGCTACTCTCCTCAAGTAGCGCGGGGTCCCCCGGCACTCCCCACTACAGCGCGCGGCATCCCTGGCGCTCTTGTAAATGGTGCCTTTTGATGACCCCGCGCAGAGCGCGGGGTCGTGAGGATGCCCAGGCGTGTGCCAGGGATGCTGCGCACTGAGAGCAGTGCGCGGCATAGGGGAGATCGTGGAGAGTGGGGAAACGCCCAATAAAGAGTATTTGGCCAGAGGTTATGCTCAGCCAAAAGGTCATGGCAAAATCATTTATTCCTAAAATATGGACAATCTGAGACTTACTCAATTCACAGAGTTATTGCCCAGATAAATGGGGAGGGTTAAAATGATGTCTACAAACAGTATCATATTGTGGATTGAAAACAACAATGGATGACCTTCCCTGATGGTTGGAGAATATTTTTTGGGTATGTGTGTGTGTCCTATTTTTAGTTTACTGGTACTGGGCAGTGACGCAGGTATAGATTTTTTAAAGGGGTGGGTTCGGTGACTGAGGGCTTTCTGGCTGTTCCATTCCATGCATTGTTTCAAGCAAGCTGGACATGTAATGGGAGGGGTTTGAACCC
Organism: Sphaerodactylus townsendi; assembly: GCF_021028975.2. Classification (NCBI taxonomy): domain Eukaryota; kingdom Metazoa; phylum Chordata; class Lepidosauria; order Squamata; family Sphaerodactylidae; genus Sphaerodactylus; species Sphaerodactylus townsendi. The sequence goes on along the minus strand of NC_059427.1, from coordinate 128,112,044 downwards.
AAGGACCCCCCACCCCACCTACGTCCCTGGTACTGGGTCTTCATGCAAACACAGCAAGATCTTTTCTCAGTTCATAGCACTTGTCTTAGCACTAATGTCTTACAAAAGCCCATTCCAAGTCGGGCTCAGCAGACAGGGATGTCTGGAAACTTGATCAGAGTAGGCCTTTCCTACAAGAGAGATTCCAGAGCAGGAAAATATATCCATGCAAATAGATATTTTTGTGCTTGAATGGGATTACCTGTTGAGTTCCTTCATATGAGATCAGAGCCATATCAGATGTGAAAAGCATACCTATGTATTTTTTTAAAAATAAGTGTACCTTTAAAATACACAAAATTTACAATCACTTGGGTTCTGGGCCCCAGGTAATATGCTCATGGGGATCTTAAGCTGATGCAGCTCACATTCATTTTGCATTCTGATATTACACTCAAGCACTTCAGAACTTGGTATGAAGCAGACGCAAGCCTATTCCTCAAGAGTGGTTGTACAGGTATGGAAAGAGTTTCTCCCCTCTTTCGGACTTCTCTGCAACCATCACTAGCCCTGCTTATTGAAAAGGGCTGCTCAGTTCACAGCAGCAAGATTAATTATCCTATTTTTAAAGCACAGACAATTAATATTCCCTACTTAATTAATGCAGAAGCTCAGATCATTTTTCTCCCAGGGGATGCTAAAATAGATTCTTGAAGCTGAGAGGAACTAACAGAGGAGGAGGGGAAGTACTGAAAATTGTTCTCGCTGTGATTCATCAAGCAATAGTTAAGTATTTTTGTAATGGGAAGTGAAAAAGGCAAGGGTGAATCAAGAGCCTGCCAAACCCCAGTCAGTCTGTACTCCTCTGTGGAGTGAGACAAGGAGGGTCGCGGCTAAGTGTGCTCTATGACCTCACTAGCGCTCATCTGGCATTCGCTTTGCTGTTCTGCTTTGAGTAATGGAAGCAGGGACTTGGCCATCTAAACCTGGATCAATATGTTTAGCAATGAGACACAAAAACATGGTTGAGATTCTAATCAGTTCTGGAGAGTGCAAAGCAAACCTTTTAAAATGCACCTCTTTTGTCTTAAACCAGAAGAAAATTTGTTTCAGACCACCAAGTCTATGGACTTTAGAAGTCCAATAAATACTGTGGAAGAAATACATTTTCACCATATATCTGCTTGTAAAGGATGTGTGTTTTTCTAATGATAGTTGCCAACAACTATTCATAAATCCAATGGTGCAGTAAACCACACTCGTTATTTGATCAGCCTAAAGCAGGGTACCTTACATGCATGGGATCTTCGGTGCCTACAGAGGTATGCCAAGCATACATGCAACACCCTGACACATTCCCATCCAGCCGTTCTGAGTGCTTAAGCTTGGTTTATGAACATATGCAATGGATGGGTGCGCATGTGTTCTGGTACTGAAAAGAATAAGCCAACAAGAGCAAAAAAAAATCCTTGCCACATCAAGTAGGAAGAAACCTAGTATAGCCAGAGATCTAGCAAACTTGCTGAAAACATCATTATTACTGAGCAAAAATGCCCTCCACCAGCAAGACCCCCCCAGCTGCCCAGGCTGTGAAGAACCCAACCGAAACTCCACCCACACTTCACCCCAGCAGTGAGGCAGCAAAAAAGGGTCTGAGTGAAAAGATGGGGTAGGGGCATGAAGCCAGGAGTGCGGGTTGTAGACATGGCTTATTTCAAAGGTCAGCAGAGGAAAAGGAACCCAGTTCCATCAGCCAATAGGTAGACAAAGAAATTCCTAACAGTAGCCTGAGGTGCAAGCAAATGAGTCAAGCTCTGAACTGACCTGCAGATAATTTACTATCAGCGTGTCCATAGCCATTCAATATCAGCCCCTTTTCCACAGTCAATAACAGCCTCCACCCCCGTATTGTGGTTCCATGTTCACTAGGGCTGATTCCGCATGGGCCAAAAACAGCAGTGTGAAAACAGTGTGAAAATGGTGTAAACCCTTTTACAGCGTTTCAAACCCTTTTACACCATTTTCACACCACTGTTTTTGGCCATGCGGAATCAGCCTAGCATTTAAATAGTCAGTCCAGAGCACTCTTAGGAGTGAGGTGAGGGGTGAAGGGAAAGGAGTTGGCACAAAAAAAGTGGTTAACTTACAACTACACACAGTCAGGGATACATCTCAAAACCTGGCCACTTCAACATCAGCGCTGTAATGGAAAAATAGAGAGGATGTTTGAAGACCAATAATTGGTAATAAGTAACAAGAGGGAGGGATGAGGAAGTTGCAGTCACTGAGAAAATTAGACAATGGGCTCCCAGATTCTTGATGGTCAATGGAGATGTTTCATGACCTCATTATAGCTTGGATGCAAGGGATCTGAGAAAGGCATGTTTGTAACTTACTGCAACTTAATGACAAAGGCAAGATTTATTGTAAAGCCTAACTTCAAGTTGCTGCCCTTTGTAAATTGCTAGGGATGGACCAAGAAGGCAGCTCCCTGCAATTCATCACGTCTCTTGTTTAAAATTCAGAGAACTTCTTCAAGGAAGCAATCTCTCTTTACCAGGCCTTAGCAGCATGACAAATCTGAGGCGTTTGAAAATGGAGGGTCAGGTGTCTGCAGTCACAAGCCATAACACAGATCTATCACATGGTGATAATTGCACAGAGCCTCTGCAAGACAAAAGCTTCAGGCAATCAAGCTAATGCATGATAATTCAGATTATCACATGGGTAACATACTTGCTAGAAGGGGGTGGTGTATGGAGAAAAACTAGGCTGCTCCAACTGGAAGTCAGCAAGCAATGTTTCAACCAGACAGCCACAGAAATAAGGCTGGCTTTAATGACCTTGATAAGTCCACAAAGAGGCAGGGATGACTGTACTGCCTCCTCAGTACCCCTCATTTCTGAGCTGTAGCAAGGGCTCCGCTATTTCACAGCAGCTAGCCAGAAGCAAGCATGCTGCTGGCCACCCACAAAGATACAGATGCCACAAAATGAGGTTCTAAGCTGCCACGGTAGAACTACCATTTCCTAGGACAACTGGAAAAGCAAAACTATAATGGTTCAATTGAACATGACCCTGGTTACACAGACAAAACCAGTATTAGCTTGGGTTTAAACTCTTCCTTAGTAACTTCCCACCAAATACCCTATTCCTGTGGTGGCAAACCTATGGCACTCCAGATGGCGAACCTATGGCACTCCAGAATTACAATTCCCATCAGCCCCTGCCAGCATGACCAATTGGGGCTGAAGGGAATTGTAGTCCATGAACATCTGGAGTGCCATAGGTTCACCACCACTGTGGTTATTCTGTCAGCTGGTGCATGTGGCTTGCAGGATACCTTCCCCTAAGTCCAGTAGAAATCAGAATTAGTTGATCCATTGATGCACTGTACAGACTTGTGCAAATTGTCCTGTCAGCTTCAGCTACTAATGCATAAAATATTAAGAATGTATTACCCTTCTAGGATTGTCAGAAGATTTCTAAAAAGGGCTGTAAAGCCTTTTGGTACACTCAAATATATGAACTTGTGACTGGGAGGGGGACAGAGAAAGAAAGAGAAACAGACTGAAAGCTAGCTGAAAGATAATAAAATTCTTCAGTATAATGAGTTATCACTATTTGACAACACACACACTTTGGTGACATATCAGCAGTCAACGGAAGAAAATTCAATAAACCCAACTCAGTGGAGGAAATCAAAACTTTTATTCAAACAACTTAGTACAGGGCACATTTCTCTTCAGCTTTATTGATTTTTATGATTTTTACTTTTTTAAAAAAAAAGTTTTTTCCCCAGCACTTTTACAGTCTTCACACAAGTTTTGCGTATTTTTTGTTTTGCGTTGTCTTTTACATTTGTTATTTGATTACAGAATACCCTGGATGTCAAAGTCTTTTGAGCAAAGTCATGACAACAATGCGAGGAGGTTTTTTTGTAATTACATATGCCCTAGGTCTAATATATAAAACAAATAAAACCTTCACTATGTGTGTAGATGGCTCTTTCATATATACAAATAGTCAAGACTATATTGCCAGCAGCCTCCTACGCAGAGCAAATGTGATTCTATTTTGGTTTTTCTTTTCTTTTTCTTTAAAAAAAATCACATTGGGGTTAAAAAAAAGAAAAAAATGGTATTCAGCTTTCCACTGTGGATTTTCAGCCGGAAATGAAAGAGTTAAGTCTTTCAGAGGGGCCACGTGACTGACTTCCCAGAATTCAGAGATTGAAGAAGCAATACCAGTAGCCATTAATTCCAATCCTACCGTGTTTATCTCTGAAGTTAACCAAGACACACAAAGAAGATTGACAGCATTTTAGGAACTGAAAACACTTAAGTTTTTTCTCAAAACCATCAGGTTTACATCCTACCCACCCATCCACCCCCAAACGCAGGCAGTTTTGCCGCCCATTTCTATCTAAAAGAAGTGATGGAGGAAAGCCCTCAGATTTTAGAGAAAGAAAAGTCTTTGGAATGATTTGACAAGCTGCATAACTCCACAGAACATTCTTTCCCCCTCTCTTTGGGCAACCCCAGACTTCAATACCCCAGAGCACTAATCATGAGGTAACAATACCTTCCTACAAAATATATATATATAATATATATTATATGTATATATAAAACAAAGCATTTTTTTTAAAAAATGGATACTGGGTTAGTGCTCAGCTTAACCTGCTGGAACAATCCAGTTCACCCTAGAAACCGGCCACCTCTTTCCACGACCAGGTGTCCAAGAACCTCTCATTTCTCTTCCAGCAACCATGGAAGAGCCACAGAGGGTGACCAGCCTCTCTGACATCAATATGCACCTTCCCGTTAGACAAAACTGGCATCATGGTCAAGGTCAAAAAAAGGATCATTGGAATAACAGTACGTACACCATAGGCCATGCATATTTGTTTCTGGATTTTAAAAAAAGACAGAGCGAAAAAAGAAAACAAAATCTTCATTTGTTTCCCTATTAATGTGCAGGTGACATTAAAGCCTCAGAAAAGGGATAGTGCATTTTTTCCTTTTTAAAAAAAAGAATAATTTACAAAGTACAAAGAGAGAGAAAAAGAGAGAGAGAGAGAGAAAGAGAGAGAGAGAGAGAGAGAGATGCAGAATTTCCATCTAATCTACTTCCAATGTAAACTGCATCCAGGTGGCGGCTGCCGCAGTGAAAACCAGCAAACCCTGTTTTGACATTTTTCTGCTCGAAAAAGGATGTCAGCAAACGTTAGGGGACAGGGCAGCAGCACCAATGGGCTCCTTGAAGATCAGAAGAGTTAGAATTCCAGGAGGAGGGCTGACGTTAAAAAAAAAAGAGGAAGAAGTATGTGTGCAGGTGTGGTTTGTGCAGAAGAAAGAAGAGGAAAAGAAACAGAGAGGACAGAGAAGCAGAAAAGTCTTCCAAGCAGCAGCCGCCATTTCTAGTCAAGGTTCCTCCTCTCACACTGTAGAGACCAAAGTGCCACTGCCGCTGTGGAATAGAAAAAAAGCACAGAATGCTGCCAGACTGCACTTCATAACCAAAAGAAAGAAAAGAAAAAAGAAATCATCCAATGGACAACCAAACAGAAACACATCTTGAGTGCAATGCAGTATCCCTTTGGTTTTCAGAACATGGAAAAGGGGGGGGGAGGGGAAGAGATTGAGCAGGTCCCAGGATGGCTGTGCTCAATGCTCCCTCCCTGCAGGCTCAACTTTAGAGTGGTCACAGCACTGTGGAATGCTGTGGGTAGGGGAAAGATTCATTACATTTAGTTGATGTTAAGCAAGGTTTCTAGACCTCTCTAACGCCCATGGAAATATCAAACTGAAGACTTTTAGACTGGGGATTGATGCTCATCACCACAGCCCGTACTGCTGGGACTGTCAAAATGCACTGGAAGTCAGAAAGAAGATCCTTCACTAATTTGGCAGTGTTCCTTTCACTCCTAAAATGAGAAGGAGGATGCTATTTGGCCCTCTGGAAGTCCAACAGGGTTGTAGAGTGAATATCTCAAGGAAAGCCCTTTCCAGGACAAAAGCATAATGGGGCAAATCAGGTAAAATCAACTTTTGACCTGAGAGTTTCTCAAGCTGTGGAGATTCCCTTCCCCAGTTTTCAGGTTGTCTGGCTGAAGGGTTAATTGTTTCCTGTTTACTTTAAGCAGCAGCCAAATTTTATAAATTTCCTATTGTCAATGAGCCCTCTCTGCAGTGCCTCATCTAGCAAGGAATGCCTGCATATCTGCCGTGGAACAAGAATGCACTGCAAGAAGATTTTCTCATGCAGGCTCTAGGGTGGAGTCTTGGAACTGCTAGAGTTATCTATTACACACCTAGCTCTCTTCTATGGCCACTGCAGAAGCAAATGAGTCTTCTCACTGAAGAACCTCTACGCTCACAAAGAACCCAGGAATGCAGCCTGAATGCCACAAGTCATTATGGAGACTACTGCCAGTGATTTCCTTTTCTGTGAAGGCTCCTAATATTAATCTTCCAGACCAAAGCCCAACAAACTCCATACAATGGAAAGCAGAGGATTCTGCTACCTTGGAAATCACAGATTCCAGTGCTCACCAAGGCTCACGCTTGCATGGCAAGTGTTTATATGTAATCTTCTAACTACAGATATAGCAGCCTCCCTTATTGACATTTACTGTGTAGATCTACAGTGGGCTTGAAATACAAGCTCTTACCTGCTTGAGGGTCTTGCTCCGTAGTCATCCACACCCTATGGAATAGAAAAGACAGGCAAGGTGTTAATAATCAGAAGATGCTGCATTTTCTCCAATGAGTGACTACACAAGATCAACACAAATTACATAATAATCATTTCCAGGCTTGATCTGTGAAAAATAGCTGAGCTATGGAAGCTAAAACAGGCATCAGCGAAGGGTGGAAAGCTGTACTCCTTTCACTAGATCAGGGGTAGGGAACCTGCGGCTCTCCAGATGTTCAGGAACTACAATTCCCATCAGCCCCTACCAGCATGGCCAATTGGCCATGCTGACAGAGGCTGATGGGAATTGTAGTTCCTGAACATCTGGAGAGCCGCAGGTTCCCTACCCCTGCACTAGATAATTACTTTGGATTACAAAGATGTAGCAGTAGAAGATAAATACTGAGTTCCCATAGTAAAAATAATGAGTTATCTGCCTTGGCATGGAAGAGTTCCTTGTAACTTACAAGCCATGCAGTGTAAGAGGCATAACCTGGGCAACACAAAATGCTAGATATGCAGCACAAACCACCTCTGAAAGAAAGCAGGTTGGCAGCATTGCATTTTTGATGGAAACAGGCACAGGATTCTGAATCCTCCATCTCTTTTGTGCATTATCACCCCTCCCATAAAATGCCTGTTAGAGATGGTCAAGGCATTGGTGGAAAGGATGAAACAGGAGAAAGCACTGCACAGAGAAACTGCAGTCTGCCTGTTCATCTCTGTGCTTGAATGCAGACAGAGAAGAAAAACTACAAGCGCTTATTTTTCCTGGCTGGGATGGGGGTGGGGGGTGGGGGTGGGCAGTAGAATCAAGCCAAGTCACTGGTCTAAAACGTGGACACTTCAGATCCTCAAATTTCCATGTCATAGAACTGTAACCTTGTAATTTCCAAGAGGCTATTTCTATTGTGGACACTCAGGCCCCTTCCGCAAGGGCCGATAAACCCGGGCTGGAGAAGGAAAAACCCCGTGTTTGGGGGGGGGGGGGGGAACTTTGCACAGCTCCCACTCCTAATGTGAGTCCGCCTCACGTTTTCCCCCCCAACCCTGGTTTTTCAAGAATCACACTGCGATTCTTTCGTTTTAATGCAGGTAGCAGTTGCAAGCGAGCGAACGGCTGCCCTGAGAAGCGCATTACTTGGCCACACTTCCCTTTTTTGCCCCAGTCCCCACCTCTCTCCTGTGAAGCTACGCAGGGGCACAAAGGTGGCAGGTCCATGCCTGCCTGGCCCCATAGTTACATAGCGGAGGGAGGTGATTGGGAAAAAAAACACGCCTCAGAGTGACGGCGCAACGACAACCCACGTTGCCTCCTCGGGCTCCATTCACTGCCTGCACGGAGGCATGCAAACGCCCTGACAGCAACGCAGGTTTCTTTACCCCAGCTGCAACCCGCTGTACTTTGCCTGTGTGGAAGGGGCCTCACTCTTCAACCTAGCAAGAATTACTTTTTGATCAGCTTCACTAAACCAGAAACATAGGCTCGAACTGCTCACGTATGTGGGGGATTCTAATCTGGGGAATTGGGTTGGTTTCCCCATTCCTCCACAAGAAGTCTGCTGGGTGACCTTGGATTAGTCACAGTTCTCTCAGAACTCTCTCAGCCCCACCTACTCACAAGGCGTCTGCTGAAGAAGAAGAATGTGGATTTACACCCTACTTTTCTCAACCATAAGGAGTCTCAAAGTGGCTTACAAACTCTGTCACTTCCTCTCCCCTCAACAGACACCTTGTGAGGTAGGTGGGGCTGAGAGAATTCTGAGAGAACTGTGACAGGTGTTGCAAGGACGGGAAGGGAACACTTTGAGACTCCTTAAAGGTAGAGAAAAGTGAGGGATAAAAACCAAACCTTCTCCTTCTAAAGGGCTATGAATGGACAATACTGCAAAAATTCTAGGCACTTTCCCCTCATGCTTGCTGGCGAATAACAATCACCATGGTAACTGCATAAGCTCCTGTCAGTTAGACAGCTAGCATAACCACCTGTAACTCAAAATCCCAGCCAAATCAGCACTCCCTCCCCTCTGCAATTCCTTAGTCACATCTTCACCTGAGGAAAGTCAATAAGGGACTGCCACTGAGCCTGTTTTAAAGCAAAGAGAGAAAGCAGGACCTTTTCCAACTCTGAGCAACCATAAATAGCCAACTGAAAAGGCCATGATTCCCAAGCTTGAACCATATTCATTTAACAAAACCTGGTACTTTCAGCATTCCAGTCAAATAACAGGACTGCTATTGTTCTGTAACATTTGTAGCAGGCCCTGACGTATTATTTCTGTCTTGACAATCCCTAAGAAATGGATGCTTTGCTATTTGAACCCTTTTATCTTGGAAGTTTCAGCTGAGCCCTTTGGCAGCCAAATGTTACCAGTTTGTAATGGTAACACATGGTTCAGAGCTAAAGAAAATCATCCTCCCTCTGAAAATTTTTACAACATTCAGGCTTCATCAGCCAATAGTAGCTCCTTTTTTGCCTCAGGATCAGCCACTGCCTTCCTGTGTACTGGAGCTAGGTTTTGCCCTCCTTTATTCCACCTACCCTCTCAGCTTTTTGGTAACTTAGCAACTTTGCCTGGCTTTGGACCAGGACCAGTCTAGAGATAGTTCCCATCTAGGGGGTTTGAGGGAAAAATAAGCTTAATTGACCTGCAAGCAGCCCAACTCTAGTCTGAGACATTTATTGAACAGTCAATGTTACCAGTTGGGTTTACGCTGCTGTTTTGCTGCCATTCTTTATGCCTCACCCATCACTAAATTTGCCAGTTGGTTACATTTTTCTTCATCAATTGTGGTTCATTTCTCTCCTTCCATTTAATTTTTTTTAAACAGCAGTTCATTCGGTGGCCTCCTTTTAAAGGAGGAAGAGTAAGATGCGTCATAGCAACATTCTGGGTAAAGCAAAAAGATGCATTAGGCAGAAAACAGCCCTTAGAAGTCCCAATTGGAGCATTGTGTTCTTCAGAACTTACGGCTGTTGACCTAGGGTAAGGCTGGTAGGAAGCAGGTAACAGTTGGCAGAGGCCACTGGAATATTCATTAAGTGCACAGCCATAGGGCATAAGGTAGTCCTATAAATAATGAACATAGGCACCTGTTGGCAAGTAAGCCTTACCTGTTTGTAAACAGACATGTGTTAGAAAACAGACCGCTTGGAGAATGCTCACTTCAGCAGTGCTGAAACCAGGATCCCTTCAAGCAAAATGCCCCCCCCCCCCCCCCGCCCCCGCACCCAGGGAGTGACCCACAATGGCCCACAGTGTTTTCTGCAAAGGTAACTTTGTGGTCTACAGATGAGGTATGTGTCTACAGATGAGGTATGTGCAAGAAATTACAGCCTATCACATCAGGAGGTGCAAAAAGTAGATGTTACATTTGAAGAGTGTACATTTTTCCTAACATCTATGCTGCAGCATTTTACTTCATAAAATGTTCTAAACAGTTTCAAAATTGCTGAACTAGATTACAGTACCATTCAGCAGCAAAAGAAACATTATCTCAAAGTGCACTCCAAAAATAATGTCAAAAGTAGGGCTTGGAAATATTGTCCGTTACAGCCTGGTGAATATTTCTCAACTACAAAACATGTGCACTACATGATTTCTTGACTCAACTCCAAGTTATTCCCCTGTTCCACAGAGGTTATGGAGGTGGAGAATGGGGAAGAGGGAAAATCCCAAACAAAAACACAGCAGATACTACAAGTGCTGCTCCGTCAAAAAATGGCTCTCTATTGTATGGTAAAGCCAAGTTTGTTCTGCCAACCATAGACCCATTTGGCTGCAGGCAATGATCCAGTTGACATTCTCTTTTCCCTGAGATTCAGCCAGTAAGAAGTTCGGAAGGAAGAGTCAACTCCAGCTCTATGTTCAGTGCTGGCAGGGGCTGATCGGAATTGTAGTCCATTACATCTGGAGTGCCAAAGGTTCGCCACCACGGCCGTAGGTTAAAAACAGTCATATCCCATGGCAACTTTAACACACTGACTTTCTAACTATTCTGACAAAAGTCACCTCTAACTATGCAGCTCTCTAACTTTCAGCTCTTTAAATGCGAAAAATAGCACCTACTAAGCGTACAACAGAACTTTTGCCTTCTGAGTCGATGCTAACAGTCCTATAATAAATCCAAATTCATTCTGCTCTGTGCAACTACAGAATTTCTGCTTTGCATTCATCACCTCTGGCTCAGCTTCAGGCAGTTCAACCAGGTTGCCTCCACAGCGGGATATATTTCCTGTCCTACCCAATGAAATGCCTCACCTGGGAGAAGGCTGGAACTGCAACGCTATATGGCCTCTGTTTGAAAGTGCTGACATTCTGCGTCTGGAAAGCTCGGGAGGACATGCTGTAATCAGGAGGAGGGATGTCGTCTTTGTCCAGCAGGTTACCTGTGCTGCTGCTTTTCCCTTGGCTACAAGACGAAATAGACCTGATTAATATCTGTTATATACTTCACCAGGAATGAAGCAGTCAGTCAGTCTGCAGTTTTGATGGCAAGGACATTCTAAATGAAATTATTGCATGTTATCTAGACCAGGGGTCTGCAACCTGTGGCTCTCCAGATGTTCATGGACTACAATTCCCATCAGCCCCTGCCAACATGGCCAATTGGCCATGCTGGCAGGGACTGATGGGAATTGTAGTCCATGAATATCTGGAGAGCCACAGGCTGCAGACCCCTGGTCTAGACGCTTCTTTTTCACTGATAGCACTTCTTGCCCCGGCCAGTAAGTTAATCTTTGTCTTCAGCTAGGAAATCAAAAAAAGCTACTATCCTGCAGCTGCTCTAAAATCCCATTCAGGCATGTTGACTAAAATCTTCATAAGGAACTTGTTTTTCTTCTAAAGGCTTAACAGTTCCTACCCGTTGTCTTTGAATTGCTAACAAGCATCCTGTTGGGAGTCATCCTATTAAAAGCATATTTACTTTTGGGCTGTTCCTAATAAAAGACATCAAATGTTTTCAAAGCAAAGCTTGCGCTACTGGTCTGACTGACCTGGATCAGGTACAACATGTTACCAACAAACAACGTGTCCAAACAATATACTAGGAAGCAGACGCTAATTCTGGCTTCACAACGGTGGCTCTACCTTTCACAAGAGAAGTCTCTTCAAAAGGCCACAGCAGCCAACAACACCTTACCTCATGTGCAGCCGGTCACTTCCCTCACTGTCCAGCATACGGGTATAGGAGAAAGGAAACCAGCCTCTTCTACAATGCAGAACAGAAAGAAAAGCAACATTTGAGGAGAGTTGCAATTAAAGTATTAGGCAGTCTATTGTGTTAATTCATTGGGTCCAAATTCCAGGCTTGAGTGCCTCAAACGGAAGCAATTTTGCATACATTCATTCCGGATTTCATGGAATGTAACAAGGCAGGGGATGGCCCAGATGTGAGTTCTAGGATCAGACAATGGAATGCTTGCATGTGTGCATATGATGTGCTCTCAAGCCGCTTCCAATTTAGGGTGACCTTCTGCATTAATGGCCTCCAAAACATCTTATCATTAGCAGCCTTGCTCATGCCTTGCAAACTGAAGGCCGTGGTTTCCTTTATTAAGTCAATACATCTCATGCTGAGTCTTCCTCTTTTCCTGCTGCTTTCAACTTTTCCTAGCATTACTGTCTTTTCCGGCAAGTCCTGTGTAATTCTTTACGCCCTAGTTCAGGGATGGCCAACCTATGGCACTCCAGATGTTCATGGACTACAATTCCCATCAGCCCCTGCCAGCATGGCCAATTGGCCATGCTGGCCGGGGCTGATGGGAATTGCAGTCCATGAACATCTGGAGTGCCATAGGTTGGCCACCCCTGCCCTAGTTATTCACCCATCTTGAAGTTCTGAAGCTATGTTCTGGAGCTGCCACAAACCACTGTGTATGTAAAATACTGTGAAGTCACAGCCAAATTATGGCAACCCCAGCAAAGGGCTTTCATGGCAAGTGTGAAGAAGATGTGGTTTGCTATTGCCTCCCTCTTCTTTGGTGGTCTCTCTTTCAAATACCAACCCTGTTTAGCTACCAAGATGTGATGAGACCAGGCTATACCATGCTGCCTTCCCTCCCCTATAGACCTCTACCTCCTTGTAAAACACTTTCCTTAGCCACAAGGACCAGGAAGTCTCCTCTAGTCCAATTTCTTCTTTGAAATGGAAGCACATAGGATGCTGAACATATGTAGCAACCAGATTCTGCATTTTTGTGTTAGTCATACAAATAAAAGCGGTTTCTATGTCATCTTGTGGCAAAAGGATCTGTGGGCTTGTGTGTGTAAAGTACCACTGAGTTGCATCTGACTTATAGTGACCCCTTGTGGGGTGTTCAATTAAGCAGAGGTGGTGTGCTTATTGCCTTCCTCTGCACAGACTTCCTTAGAGGTCTCCCTTCCAAGTACCAACCCTGCTTAGCTTCTGAAATCTGATGAGATCAGGCTATACGATACCACTCTATATCCATTTGTAGGCGCAGAACATTATTTTCTGTCTCTGAAAATTTCTGAATTTTCTGCAACATGCTAACAGCAGGCAGCATTACTCTGCTTGCTCTCCAGTCTTTCCATATTGCTCTTAATTGCTTGTGAGAAGTGAGGCAAATATTCACAAGATAAATTTTCAGCATGATAAATTAAAAATGGCTAACATAGCAGTCTGGGAAGAAACACACAGAAACAAGTTTACATATATACACACACATCCAAAGCCTCAATGTTAAATGTATAAAAGGATGTTGCAGACAATGGAATCATTTAAACTAGGAAGCTCCACTGTAAGCCCTCCACTCCATCCCATAATCGTTTTCATTTCCTGGATGCTTCTGAGCAAACCACTATTACCTGCAATAGCCCTAGCAGGGGCAGATACCATGCCAGGGCCACTGGTACTATTTGATCTGTTAAGCTGCTTACAACATTCTTGTTTCTGTGCATCCACTGTTGTAGAGGGTGGCTCAACTGAAGCCCCCCCCCCCCCCCGCTTCCTATCTGTGTGGGGATAGGTAGGACTACATGGTTAAATAAGAGCAGATCACCACAGACAGGGACTTTGCCTTCCCCTGCCTTCCAAAGCTTGACTTTGCTACTCAGATCCACTAATTCATTCAAAGACCAAATTCCTTTCAGCCTCCAAGGAAAAAGCAGCACATTCCAGGACTATTTTTCTGGCAGATGGGAAAAAGGCTTGTAGGTCCAGATTTATGGCTTTGAACATCCAGATTTTGATTATAAGAGACAGCTCACAATAGTTGGGGATTACAGAGGAACTTACCTACACAGCTGTTGCCAAGCAACCAGCTTGCCCTTGTTCCTTAGCAAGCGAATTATGCAAAAGCAAACTGACTGGAGCAGTCTAACCCAGAGGCAACTTTTGTTCCAGGTTATGCCACAGAAACTCTAGGGGTTAAGTGACAACCGTTTCCACAGTTTTTCTCCGTGTTCTCACTAGGGAAAGTATTCTTGCTTTCTCAGCACACGACCAATAATGGCAGTTCTGTCACTGGGTTTGAACTTACTATTTAGGGATGAGCTTGAAACATCCCCTTTTATTATGCAGCCTGGTTTTGCAGCCTCCACCCTCATTGACATTGTAGAGGTGGAAGGTATCCAAGGGAGACAACATTCATCCACCCTGCAGTGGCAAGGAAGCACGTGGCTTTATTTCCATGGCAACTTAGGACACTTCACACTTCCTGTGCTGCATCTAGGCAGCTCCGCAAACAAGCTAGAAAAGCATCCTAGCAATCTCTAGGCACCCAGGATTACAGAGGAACTTACCTCAGTGGCACTCCCTGCAAGCAACCTGAGAGCACAATGTCAGAAGCTCTTCTCAATGGTACTTCATACCTTACAATCCCTTCCGCCATTTCACCCCAAATTTTAATCTATGGACAACAATTCTACCTCTTAGCATTCTCAACTTTCTTCTGGTAGAAAAACACTGGGCACGAAAAAGGCTGCAAAAATTCAAAATGATGCAGGCCAGATTTCTGAGAATCCAGGCATTTCAAAAGGCAGAACATAATAATTGCCTTGAGGAGATAGCACAGGGCTCGAACTGAGTCAGGATTTGCTCTATTTTGGATTTCCCCTGCTTTTATTTCCAAAAAGATACAATATGCTGTTCCCCCCATGCCGTACATGCACCCTTCTGGGCATGCCCTCAGTACCAGGCTCCCTTCTGTAGCCTCCCAGAAACCCCTGCTCCCTTTCCTTTACCACTTGCAGGGAAAAGAATTGAAAAGCAATTGCCGAGTGCTCGCTCTTTTCTTGGCTACAGGATAGGAGATCCACACAACCTCAAAACCAAGGGGAAAAAACTCACAGTTTTGTCTTCTCACTCTCTCCGTAGTGCCACCCATCCCTTGCCTCTGGCACTAGCAACGTAATGAGGTCTCCCTCCTTGAAGCTCAGAAGGGTGGTGTTATCCCCAGCAGCATGAGAGAAAATGGCTCGCACTCTCATCCTGCCATTCTTCTCCAACCCGGCTGCCATGGAGCTAGAACGTGGCAGAGTCTTGTTTTCAGCTGGAATGGGGAAAGAGCAAGAAAAACAAAACATATCACACCAAGTGGCTTTCGTTTGATCATAAACTGATCAAAATCTTTTGTATGAGAAAATGTTCAAAGGTTTACACACAAGTCTATCTTCTCAACTGTATAACCACTTACTGAGACCTTTACTGAAAGTTCTTTGAACAAAAACAAGTTTTGAAAAATGTAGAAATAAAAAAACAAAGTATTATTTTTAAAACTCCAGCATCACAAGAACTCCAGCATCACAAGAAGAAGTGTCTGGATTTATACCCTACTTTTCTGCCCCGTAAGGAGACTCAAGTCAGCTTACAAACTCCTTTCTCTTTCTCTCCCCACAACAGGCACCTTGTGAGGCAAGGGAAGCTGAGAAAGTTCTGAACAAACTGTAACTAGCCCAAGGTCACCCAGCAGGAATCTAGTAGTGGGGGAACAAATCTGGTTCACCACATAAG
The DNA here is from genome assembly GCF_021028975.2 of Sphaerodactylus townsendi. Taxonomy (NCBI): domain Eukaryota; kingdom Metazoa; phylum Chordata; class Lepidosauria; order Squamata; family Sphaerodactylidae; genus Sphaerodactylus; species Sphaerodactylus townsendi. The sequence goes on along the minus strand of NC_059427.1, from coordinate 128,096,387 downwards.
AGTCTGCCGCTCATGTGAAGGAGTGGAGAATCAAACCTGGTTTTCCAGATTAAAGTCCACCCACTCTTAACCATTACACCGTGCTGGAAAAGCTAACACACCCATGTATGGATCACTGATTATCTACAAGGCCCGCTACAAGAAAAAAGGATATGCAGGAGAAGCATTTAATAGCATGCACTTTAAATTATCATAACACATTTTGCTGAGATGTACTCAGAAAGCTACTCAAGAAGTTTAAGCTAGAGAAACTGTAAATTATGGAACCAGGAAAGCTAATGGCATCTCTTATAATTGTTCCATACGGTGCAGCAGGAAATATTCATAACCACTGCTTAATAGCTGGTGTCCCACTGGAATCCTTAATTGTTTAGGCTTGGGGTGCAAGGAAGGTTTTTTTTTAACACTATTACTTTGCCTGTTGTGTAAACCCAGCTATTTGAGATGCTTTGCGTCCAAGATTTTATTCATTATCCTGACCCTCTCCTTCTTGATTATGCCTCCAAAGAGGGAGGGGGGAGAGGAAGGCTGAGTGAGTCTCCTGGCAAAGTACTCACACTGAGACTACTCCTCTTCAAAGACGGTATAGCAGCTGAAGAGCTATGCTTGTTCCACATGACAAAGAATGGAGCACGAACACTATAAAACAACCCCTCCGTTCTCGCCAAACACCATGAACGTCTCCTGCTTGTGCCAAGCAAGATCTCTTGTCTGTTGTTACAACAGAGCAACAGTAGTAAATATTTCGATCCAGGTTTTATCAACCACTTTAAATGTGGCCCAAAATGCCTATGGTTAAAGCTTCTGATTGCTTCTGATGCATCATATTAAGAACAACAGCATAGCGACAAAGACTACTTCAGATATGCATCACATTGCGCAAGTCTGCTTTATTTAAGTTTTGTATCTGCCAGGCTTCCAGAAATTCTGCCACCAAGAATAAGCAAGTGAGCATCCAGCTGAAAATTAGTGTTGAAGTTTTTAGTATCTATGCAGTGGCCCACGGGGACAGGAGGGGTCAAATTACCCCGACTGCAATGGTGGCGGGGTGGGGTGGGGGCAAAATCACCCCCCACCACCACGCCAACCCAGAACAGCTGGGTTGGCATGGGGGAGGCGTCTAAAGACAGAGCTGGCCTGCTGCCAGAAGGAGGCCTGCTGCTGCAGCGCCCGCCCAAGCCGCCTCCTTCCCTCGCCAGGTCCTCAGGGGCAGGGCTCAGGGGAACTGCCAGCCTGCTGCCGCTGCAGTGCCCATCCAAGTTGCCCCTGCACCTGCTCCTGAGCTCTGCCCCCAAGCGCGGGGGGGGGGGGCTGAGGGGGGATCCCGGAGCAGGTGCTGTCCCCGGGAGCTATTCCCCCCCGATATGCCTTTGTGTCTATGCCTCCTCTCACTCTGTTTTGTATTGCTGCGGCGGCAGCGGCCACCATTCCCACTCAGCATCACAACAGTGACTTGCTCCCCAAGTGGAAACTTGCTAGCAGGTTGCCCCTAGAGCCTCAGACGAGAGACTTACTGGTTGCATAGCTGTTTTTCGGCATGACGCTTTTGCGCACAGGGAGCGTATTGGAGTAAGTGTCGCTCATCTTCTGTGGCTGAGGAGGGGTTAAGGATTTGGGCTGAGGAGGCTTCCTTTCAGACCAGTGGTTGTAATCTTCACCTTCTGAGCCTGAGACACCATTCATCACTGGAATGGTCTCTTGAGCAGACATTCGCTGAAGGAAGCAAGGAAAAAAATATGAAGTACTGTGAGATTCAAACACAATAGAACACCCAGAGGAGGAAATTCACTGGTCAGATCTTACTAGAAAACATACTGAAACATTTAACCTCCCCTCCCTGCAAGTACAGAAGTTGGTACTGTTTTACTTCACGCCCTTGTGCACAAGTTTCTGAAGACACAGTTCCAAAGACACTGCCTGCATACTTCAATGAATAACTCAGATTATTCACATTATGTTTAAAGCAGGACTAACTTACAGCTAAATGCTTTTTGGACTGTAGCCATACAAATTATTATACACCACTTAAAACACTGAATAGCTTGATATTGTTTAGTTGTTAGTCCAAATATCTCAGAGTAAGGAGCACAGGTTCTCACAGGCACACTTTTCTACTTTCACAGTTCTATTCAGATTTTAAGGAAAAACATAATTGGTTTCATATGCAGTTATGGGAAATATGGGTTATTGCTCAGTGATGGAGCAAATTCTTTGCTTGAAGATGCTTGAAGAAGGTTCTGGGTTCAGTGTCTAGCATATCTAGTTAAAGTGTTTCAAGTAACATATTAGGAAACAGCCTTCTCTGCCTTAGAACCACTGTCTATCACCCTTATTAATACTGAGGTAGATGGACAATTACTCTAACATGGTATAAATAACCTTCCTGTGACCGTTGGCCAGCATTCAAAATGTCATGAACAAACCACAATTAATTGGTGAAATGAATGACCCAGAAATCCTTGAGCTCTCTTTCTTCCCTACATTGTGTGCAGAACTAAGACTGAAGATGTATTGTTGAAGGTATTGTCGAAGGCTTTCACGGCCAGATTCAACTGGTTGTTGTGGGTTTTCCAGGCTGTGTGGCCGTGGTCTGGTGGATCTTGTTCCTAACGTTTCGCCTGCATCTGTGGCTGGCATCTTCAGAGGTGTATCACAGAGGGAAGTCTGTTACACACTGTGTCCAGTACACAGTGTGGAGTACAGTGATTGGGAGCAAAAACTATCAGACCACAGCCACACAGCCTGGAAAATATACTGTCGAAGGCTTTCACGACCGGAATCACTGGGGTGCTGTGTGGTTTTTGGGCTGTATGGCCGTGTTCTAGCAGCATTCTCTCCTGACACTTCGCCTGCATCTGGATCCTCTGAAGATGCCAGCCACAGATGCAAGCAAAACGTCAGGAGAGAATGCTGCTAGAACACGGCCATACAGCCCAGAAACCACACAGCACCCCTTCAACAATAGGTTGTGGTGGGTTTTCTGGGCTGCCTGGACACAGTGTGTAACAGACTTTCAAAGAGCCCAATCCCTGAGTAACCACAATGATGTTTCTTTGTGAAAACCTATATTCTATGAGTGCGATACAGTCTATTTTCTTTTAAATAGCCCTGGGCTTTCTAGCAGCAATCTTAATCATAAATATTCTGTCTTATGAAACTGAGCAGGAGATGGCTCCGTGACCAAAACACTCTGCAGAGAGAGAAAGTATACAATCCTCCCCTCACACAATACTTACTCCTACAAAAGGTGCCAGTTCTGGTGGGACTGGGAGTGGTTTGGCACCTGGGATAGGATCAGAGATGACAAGGTTTGACTTCGATGTAGAGAGAGGACTGGGCATAACGGTCCCGTTGCTGCTGATGGCCATCTGTTGCATGAGCTGAATAGCACGGTCTGGGATCTTGTTGGGATCAGAGCAAGCCTGCTGCCATAGTGGGAGCTTCTGTGACAAGATTTCTCTTCCCTGAAGTTTACCAAAAACAGAAAAAGTCAGAGCACGCGAGGACTCACACGAATATTTCCACCAACAAGCACTGCATGAAAGGTTGCAAGCCCAACAAATCACAGAATTTCCTCTTCAATGCATCCTCCTGATGAATATTGGCTTCAAAGAGCTTACATTTGTAGCTTGCTTGCTTTACACACTCACAGACACACGCAGAAGATTTATTCATTCTTTATCTAGTTAGGGCAGTGAAGGAGATTCATTTGGTCCTGTGTGAGCTATAAACAGGATAAATTCTGATAAAAGAGATCAGTATATGGGTCATGATAGCTGATGGGCCAGTTAAGGGCACATGAAACATTTATAAAGGAAAGGGAAGATGAAAGAAAGCAATTAATTTTTTCGAGTACATCTTGAAATATTCTGGCAGCAGGTCTGTCTGAAGCACAGCTGGAAGACACTAGCCGACAGTGGGGTCTGGGAAAGCTCTCATCTTAAGATTTTTCCCTGCAGTGAGTGATCTTATTCCACTCCACCAGAACCCCACTCTCATTGGCCAAATCTGGGGCTTTTGCTACATTAATGACAGAGTAGAAGTGGAATTTAAACAGCAAGGTTCAGAACCTGGGGAGAGGAATTCTAGTAGGAACTGAGCCTTAAGAAGTAGGAAAGAAATGTTCCAGTGAGTACAATTCAGTGTCAAGACAGAACAGGATTTCTGATGCTGGGCCATCAACTGCTAGTATATAAAGACACATCCTGTTGATCCAACAGAGCACAATCCCCTCGGTTCACAGTGATTCATGATTAAATCAGAATATTTGCTTGATACACAGATAGCCCCCGTGTCAGCAAAGCAAAACTACCTGGGCAGAGTACATAGCTGAGGCTAGACACAATGGCTTGATGTTCACCTACAGCAGCAGTGGCAGTGCAAGTTTCAGCAGAGGCCAACTTTCTTCAAGCAATCTCAATGTTAGGGTCTTAGGTATATTAGATCCCAATAGTCCCTGCGGCATTTTACCCCAGCCAATGCCATGTGGAACAAACGTCACAATTCAATTCAGGAAAGCCTCTGGAACCAAGGTTAAAAGAGAAGAAGAAGAGAAGAGTTTGGATTTATATCCCCCCTTTCTCTCCTGTAGGAGACTCAAAGGGGCTTACAATCTCCTTGCCCTTCCACCCTCACAACAAACATCCTGTGAGGTAGGTGGGGTTGAGAGAGCTCCAAGAAGCTGTGACTAGCCCAAGGTCACCCAGCTGGCGTGTGTGGGAGTGTACAGGGATTGTACGTGCAAGGAATGTAAGGGAGTTTTCACCTTAAACTGTAATGTGTATGGGAAGGTGAGGAGGGGCAGCTTGGAGAAAACAGCTGAGCCTCAGTTTAAGGACCTGAAGAAGCTTTCAGCCCCATCTGGCTTTCTTTCTGGCTATTCTGCCTCGAGATGTAAACTAAAGAGATGGGTACATCTGCCATTCTGACAGTAGACCCCTCCAGGACCAGGGAGGGTGACATGGGGAACAGAGGGTTGAAATCTCTGACTTAGGCCTTTCTCCCTCCAGTTCAGGCTGAAGGGATGGAAGACGGAGGGATATGCCACTGCTTCAAAAGTTGGGTGTCTATTTATTTGAAGCAAGTCAGGAGTGCTTTGCCAAAGGAGGGGATGGGCAGAGATATCTGTCTGATCAAATGGAAAGCAACCATCCCTCAACACTACAATGAAAGCATCAGGGCCTGCTTTCCCAGTGGTTCAGTGTTCAACATAAAAGGTTAACAGCAAAAGTGAAATGGAGCACTACCAAACATGGGACACTTCCTCAGAAATAGCTTGTTCATGGAATACTGCTGTGCTGCAGCAGGGTGCCGTCAACACACAAAGTTGGTTACTAGGCTGCAGAGCACAAATGCTCCATAGCAACAATAGTGTGTGTGTAGGGATGTCCAAAATTAGCCTTCAGCAAGCTCCAGGCAAGCATAGGTTAGTTGGGGGTAGTGTATTATATGGAGGGGGGGTTACAGCAGAAAAGATGATCTGCTAGTGAAGCTTAGTGACTTTGGATTTGAGAGAATAAAAATATTAGGTCTTTCATAGAGCTTGGAATTCTGTTATGCTTGAGAAAGTTCCCTGTGTAAAAGTCTGTGTGGACAAGCAGTGGCATAGTGGTTAAGAGCAGGTGAACTCTAATCTGGAGGAACAGGGTTGGATTCCCTGCTCTGCCACCTGAGCTGTGGAGGCTTCTCTGGGGAATTCAGATTAGCCTGTGCACTCCAACACATACCAGCTCGGTGACCTTGGGCTAGTCACAGTTCTTCGGAGCTCTCTCAGCCCCACCTACCTCACAGGGTGTTTGTTGTGGTGGGGAAGGGAAAGGAGTTTGTAAGTCCCTTTGAGTCTCCTTACAGGAGAGAAAGGGGGATCCTCCTCCTCTTCTTCAGTTCAAATTGGCCAGTAACTTTTGCCACGTTGAAACCCACAGCACATCCTGATGGTTCAATAGCCTAGAAAGACGTGACGGTGGCTGCAGGCACTGCTTGTACCAGTCAATCTTGCCTTCCCTTGCATGAACTGTAAACTGCAATGACTCTGAGAGGATTGCAAGAAGAGAGATGTTCTCCTAGGGCTCAGTTAATGAAGGATTGGAATCCCTAGACTTCCTACTGCCCAGCACTGCTAGGTCTTAAGGCCTTCCTTCTATCTTTAATTAAAAAAAAACCCTGTCAGAAGTGTCACAAACAAGAAAGCCATGGCCACAGCAGGAGAATATTAAAATGACAAATTGCAGACAAACTTCTGACTTTCCTGGTACACTGAAAATTGGTGGTGAGGAGAGCATGAAACCTCTGTCTTGGGGCTAGTTCTGATAAAGATGAAAGGCACAGAAAATGTAGCATCCCTGATTTCTTATATCTGTTTCACCCCAATGCAATGGGGCTTATTTTGAATAAGATAAACTTCTGCACAGAAACCACTTCCAAGCAGATGGCAATGGACGCCACATTTAAAGGAGCAGACACGCAACATGCATTCATGTGCAAGCAGAAGCCTAGAATGAACTGGGAAAGGAAGAGAAAGAAGTAGGCGGAGAGAACATAGGAGCAGGTAATCCGACCTGCTACTCCCCTTGAGGCAGGAAACAGACTGGATCACAAGGGGAAGTTCCGTCCACCAGGAAGGGCACATTTCCTGCCTCCCTGATGGGACGATGGGAACCACCCACAAGATGTCCTCCAGCCCAGGGGAGAATGTCAAGAGATGTTCATATGGAGTGAAAGAAGCACATAGATCCATACAAAGTCAGTCAGAGTTGGACTAGGATCTGAGGGAGCAAGGTTGTGAGTGACCTTGAGGGGCCAAGGGTCTCAATGAGCTGAAGTCAGTGATTAAACATATTTAATCACATTACAATACAGGCTTGAAAAACACGGGAGATCCATCGTAAGCATCTCAAAGTGACAGGCTCACAGTAGTCCTATCACGGTCCTCCTGTTAGCAGCCTCACTGCTGCCACCACCACTCTTCCCCCACCCCTGGTTATCCCAGTGGCTATTTTCAGTCTTTCATTAAAAGATATTCAGCCACAACAGGGGAGCTGGCAGCTCTTTCTATTTAATCTGGACCACTGGCTGAAAATCTAGTGAGCATGAGGCCACACTTTATATTCCTGATGGAAGTCATGGGTACACTGTGAGCACTGCCACTCCTGCCTCAATATCAATGGACGGCCGCCCTGGGACAAATGGCCGAGTGATTAGGACCCGTGGTGGAGTGGCTCAAACTGAGCCGCCTGAAGCTGAACCCAGAAAAAATGGAGGTCATGTGGCTGGATGGGGAGAAATGGCTGGGTGGCACCCGACTCTTGATGGGGTTCTATTTGAGCCCACATCAACGGTCAAGAGTTTGGGGGGTGATCCTGGGCACTGCGTTGTATATGGAGATCCAGGTCACCAAGGCGGCCCAACTGGCATTTTTTCATGTTCGCCAGGCAAGGAAGCTAGCCCCCTACTTATCGTTCTCCGACCTGGCTACAGTGATCCTTGCGACGGTCACCTCCAGATTGGTCTACTGCAATGGGCTCTACACTGGCTGCCCTTGAGACTGATCTGAAAACTTCACCTGGTCCAGAATGCAGCTGCCTCACTCCTCTTGGGGTTGCCATGGCACACCATATATCACTGGTGTTGCACGAGCTGCACTGGTTGCCAGTTGAGAGCCGGATCAGATTCAAGATTTTAACGCTGATGTTTAAAGCCCTTCATGGGCTGGACCCAGGATATTTGCATGACTGCCTCTTCCATTATAACCCCCAGTGGACATTAAGATCAAAAGCCAAGGGACTTCTAATTACCCCTGGCCCATGGGAAGTCTGTCTGGCCTCAACACAGGCCAGGGCCTTCTCGGCTTTGGCCCCCTCCTGGTGGAACAGCCTCCCAGAGGATATCAGGGTCCTGTGGGACTTCATGGAGTTCTGCAGGGCCTGCAAAATGGAGCTGTTCCACCAAGCATTCCATTGAGGCTGGTCCTATGACAATCAACCTCCTCTGAAGCTATGTCATCTTAGCCCACAAAAGAGTTTCATTTTTTCCGCTTGGTTTGCTTAATTACTTTGGGTACTGTCTTCAATTTTTAAATTATGGGTATTTTATGTCGGAACAGTTTTTAGGTAAGGTAAATCTGCTTGTACATTGCCCCAAGCCAGATCTGGGAGGGGCGATTAATAAATCTAATAAACAAACAAACAAACAAACAAACAGAGGATTAGAGGTAAAATATAACCATTAATCTGAGAGGTTGCCTGCAAAAACTTTCCCCTTGAGAATACCGACATCTTTCAAAATAAACTACCCTTCTATTGGTAGACAAAGGAGCCACTTCTCAACATGTTTAATAGAATGCAAATGGCTTGGTTTATGAAATATGAGTCAGACCACACATATTTTTTTTGGGGGGGGGGAGCAAATAGATAACATAATAAAATTGCCTCCTCAAACTAATGTCCAGCCACAGATCTTGATTAAAATGAACACACACATACAGAAAAAGAGAGGGGAAAGAGTTAAGCGGCATCTTTTACTAGAAGTTCATATGCTGTTCTCTCTACAGGCTTCTAATACATATTACACTCACACCCACCCACAGTATGGATCAACCACCTGCACAGATCTCCATGCAAAGCAAATGTTTGTGTGTGTTTTTTCCCTGAAGAGAAGAGATTACATATAGCAAATGTAAACACAACTAGATGGGTAAAAGGGGTTTCTTTGCTTTGCGGGAATACTGTCGCAGGCTGTCCTAAGCCTCAAAAATCTTGATGAGTGAATTCTGCCACCCAGCCCTGAAGAGGGAAAGAGATTTTGTTTATGTGCATTTCAGGCATCTTTAACATGCGAAATCCCTTCACATATGTTGGTAACTGACTTGGCATGCACTACTCCTTGAAGCTGCTTATGACTAAGTGGGACTTTTCAGTTAATCCTTTTATTATCCAATATTTTTTTTTTACTTTTGGCAGATGGGTACTGAAGATGACGATAGGAGTGATATATGAAGGAAATATGGCTACACTGCCTCATGCATATACATAAGCAATTAAGTGTAGAGTATGTTTGTTCGTAACAATACCAGCAGGAGCTAACTGACAGGGGAAGAAAAAGTTATTTCTCTGCTGAGGAACCAGGATAATGGGCAACTATTGCAAGTTGAGAAAACTGCTCTAGTCTAATGCAACATGGAGCTGATTTTATAGTATACTATAAAATTTGGTTATCAAATGACAAAAACAGCAGATACACGGTGAACACAGCAGCCTGCTCAAATCTGAAGTCATCCATGCCTGTCCACCACACAACTATCCTTCTGTTGCTTTAATGAATATACACACTTGTGACTCATCTCCGAATATATGCTAGCATCCTATTTATTCCTGATCATTCTCTTGCACCAGATGGGTCATGTTGGCCTAGACCAGGGGTAGGGAACCTTTAACACTCAAAGAGCCATTTGGACCCGTTTTCCACGGGAAAAGAAAACACTTGGAGCCGCAAATAATTTTTGACATTTAAAATAAAGGTAACACTGTATATATTGGGCTTTTTTACCTTTTACTCCACTCATTCTGAGAAGCACATGGATGCACCCGCCCTGCTGCCTGCAGGGTGGGCAAGGATGAAGCCGGTAGCTCGGCTCATGGAGCCGCAGTGCAAGGGCAGAAGAGCCGCATGCGGCTCTTGAGCCACAGGTTCCCTACCCCTGGCCTAGACCATAGGTGTCAAATTCAGGGCCCTCCAGATGTTATGGACTACAGTTCCCATCATCCCCTGCCAGCATGATGCTGGCAGGGGTGATGGGAACTGTAGTCCATAACATCTGGAGGGCCCTGAATTTGATACCTGTGGCCTAGACATACACCATGCTATCCCAAGCAGAGTTACACAATTCTAAGTCAATGGGCTCAGAGCAGAGTAACTGCTGAGGATACCATTAGCAAAGTGAGATTTCACTTTCATCAAGCCATAGAAGAGGGACCCTCAGATAAACTTTTACCCCAGGAGAAATAGCTGAATATGCTACTGGTAATGTGGGGGTTATGCTAAACACAAGAGGTAAGGTAATCAGCAATTATATAGACTGGGAGGGAGTTGGCACCCCCCTACCTTTAGGCTCAAAAACGAAACCACATATCCACCTCTGGGCTTTTCTACAACATCTCTTTCTGCATTGAAATAGGCAGTTTATATTACAAGTGATGGTATGTACTGTCACACTTCTGTCACAGTCTAATCGCTTTTTAAATTTATAGACACACTGGAACAACTATTATAATGGAAACATCAATGCTTTAATTATACAGTAACCTACATAAGGACCCCAGAGATCCATGCATGTATTTTCTCTAGCAAAATTCATATCTGCTTGAAATAAGGAAGGTGTGAAAACACAGGTATAAGAAAGTAGAACTTCCATGTGGGAGAATTAAGTGCCCGAGTAAGCAGAAGAATGGGTCAAGGTAGCAAAACAAGGAACACACTAACATGTATACTTCTCCTCTGTTACCACTTTCTCTTTGCTCATTCCTGAATGTTTTATACAACATGAATTACATGAGACAAGTTACTTCAGAATGGAGTAGGTAACATTCTCTATAAAGCAGTGTTCTGCAACCTGCGGCTCTCCAGATATTCATGGACTACAATTCCCATCAACCCCTGCCAGCATGGCCAACATACTGCTAACTCACCTTGGAATGGTACACAAGGGCATTTTTGGCCACAGCACACTGTTTTTCAACCAGGAAACAGAATCGCCGCCTCTCTTCTGTGAGCGATGTCTTGTAGCCATCGGACACGTAATTCTCCAGCTCACCTTGCTTGTTGCTGATCGCTTCGATAAACTATGAAAGAAAGCAATAACAAAAACAGATTACTCCAGCATACAGTGTGAACTACAGAATATCAAACTGGGCCTCTCATCTTAAGCCATTTCATCATTAAGTTATTTGTATGATGCAGAGTTTTGCAGGGTGCTGGAATCTGGGCCATTCCTTGCAAGAAAAGGAAGCGGAGTCACCAGTTTCCCTTTGCTGCTGCAGAATGTACAAGACTCCAATTCTTTATGTAGTTCAAAGACTGGGCAGCAGGGGGCACTAAGCAACAGAACATATGTCGACTTGAGAGCATCTCTATCATCTCCCCCTCCCCAACCATCCTTAGTCATCTGACCTCCCCCACAAAAAGCTCCTGACTCAGAACGTGGGCTTCAGATGTTGTGTGGGTGGCAGAAGAGCAGAGAGAATCTCTCAACCTCCCTCCTACTTAGCCTGCACCTGCATAGCGCTCATTCTCTAGTGCCGATCTCACAGAGATCAGAATCACAGACTGGCTATATTGTTTGCACCAGGTTAAAATATTTTTTTTTTTAAAAAAACATTCACTCAGGTATGAAAGAGCTTAAAGGACAGCATCTGTCCTCTAAGATGCTGCCATCTGGGTGTTAAAATGTACTTCCTTCTTCTGCCAAAAACGTGAGGGGGAAGAGACAGGGAAGGAAGAGAGGTGCCCCCTCCATAACAGAGCTGAGTAAAGCACATGTACCTTGTTTCGTATGCCACATATCACAAACCCTCTCCTGTGGAACCTGACACATCCCCCCCTGGAGCCTACTGTTCCTTTTACAAAAATGTGATCCTTGTGTCAAACACAATGCCCACTCACATTAGTTCACCATACACCCACCCACATACAGGCCGACATGCTCTCAGGAATCCTTAGTCCTGGGTCTTGGGTACTAAAAATCCACATTTAAATCTTCATTTCATCTAGTAAAGGGAACGGTAGATTTTCTGTGGATTTGTCAGGTAGTAAAGGGAATGGTAGATTTTCTGTGGATTTATCTCCCCCATAGCAGGGGAGCTTGCAGTATGTGCCATATGAAACAAAGTACATGTGCCTCACCCAACTCTCCCCCCACCCCTCATGTTTTGGAAGGGAGGAAAAGGAAGTATATTTGAATACACAAATGGCAGCACCTTAGAGGGCACCTCTCTTTCTTCTCTTGAGAAGGCTACCAACTTCCAGATACAGCCTGGAGATTTTCCAGAATGGCAGCTTATCTCTAGACTACAAGGATTTGTTCCCCAAGAGAAAATGGCAGCCTTGAGAGCAGACTCTATGACAGCACATCCTGGCTGAGTATTCTCCCCCCCCCCAAACTCCACTCCCGCTGATGCTGACCCCAATTTCTAGGGATTTCCCAACTTGGAGTTGACAACCCCATTCCTTTCCCACTTCTGCCAGAGAATTCATGGGCATCCAACTCACGAACCTGGTGAGAAGCACTCTCAATAGTGGGAAAGAATGAGTAGAACTTGAAAGAGGAGATTCCCTTCCTCAAATGCACACTAGACATCCTAGGAATGATGCTTGGGAGCTCCTTATTTGGACAGTGACACCCCCTGATGTCACTGCCCAAATAAGGAGCTCCCTCTACCACCGGGCTGGGCTTCCTCAAACCCCAGCCAGCTGGAAGGCAGAGGGAGCTCCTTATTTGGGCAGTGACACTGATGTCAGTTCCCAGGAGACCTTGGGGCTCACAAGGTCTCCTGGGAAGTATAGTTCCCATCAGGCCGTTTTTAAGCCTGAACTGCGAATAGGCCTTTTTTTCAGCCTGAAAAAGTTCTAGGAAAAGGAATGGAACTAAGGTAAGTGTGGGAAAAGGGGGGTGCCACGGGGTGGGGTGGGGGGCTGGGGGAGCAGAAAATTTAGACTGCGCACCGGGCACAGTTTGGCCCAGCTATGCCTCTGCTTACAAGCTCAATTTCAACAAGCAGCTTAAGTTAACCACTTGCATCATTCAATACTGTATCATTCATTGCCTTATTATGTATACAAATACACGTTTATGCTGGGTATCTTTCAACGCTTTTCCATCACTCTCGTTTTCAATGTCTGTCAGCAGGGGCAAAAAAATGTGTGATGCATCCCAAGAAAGGCTACACTGGAATCTTGTGGGAAAACATTTATCTAACTGACTGGTAAAGAGAGATATTAATCTAAGCCCAGTTGTCCAAAAGCAGCTTTTGTGATAGCAGTATTTCTGGTAATAAATTGTTATATCTCAAGAGGGAAGATCCACCCAAAGTTCCAAAACCGAGAGAATGGATACTGAATTTGGCTAAAAGGGAACAGATTTGATAATGGGCTTAAAGTCTATCCTCCAAAATAGCCATTTTCTCCAGGGAAACTGCTCCAGAGAATCTGGAGATCAGTTGTAATTCCAGGTGTCTCTCGGTTCACCTTTCTCAGCAAGTTTGAAATTTAACAAACACATTTACAAAATCGTCCACCAATTTTACATAACCCCAAAACTTGTTGCAAAAATGTATAGTCCCTACTTGGAAAATGGTTTATATTGTCATACAGCTCCAGCAGACTTATATATGAGAAGGCTTTGTCCAAGAGTAGCAGAATTTTGGAACCAGGGTGTCAGGGCTCAATCCAGATCGGGGGGTGGAATCAGCCTGTGAGAGCAGAAGACGACTCCACCAGCATGTTTGCCCAACCTGCTGGGGTAAGGAACACCTACACTGGCAGGGACAATAAAGGCGCCGGCAAGTGGGTGCCACAGAGCTCTGTGGCCACACCAAAAAGTAGTCACCACCCGGGAGTGCACCAGCATCCAATCACACACCAGTGCAGTGGGTCAGGCTGGGGAGGTTGCTGGGGGTGGAGGCAACTTTAGACCCTTCCAGCCATAGATTTAGGCTTACTTCACCAAAAGTGTGGAGTAAGCCTGTTCAGCTTATAGGGCTATTCGGGCAGCAGGAGGGTTTTAACATTTATCTCCTTTCCATGCTGCCCAAAGCCTCTTTGGAGGTGGCGCAGTGCCACCTTCATTGCACTGTCCCCAGCCTCCACGGAGCTCTCTCCCATCTGGATTAGGTTGCCCATCAGTTAACCTATGGACTGAACACTGGCATTTTGTAAACTCCTGAAACACTGTTGAATGAACAATGTTCCTTTGGTTTAAAATATGTTTAATTCTTCTGTTGAAATAAATGGAATTTCAAATTCCTAAAGTTCTAAATTTGGTATTACTTACAAACATATGACAAACAACTTATAACAAAGAAAAGAAGAAAAGGGGGGGGATGTATGATACTTCAACATTTTTTGCCTAAATACAACTTATTACTTGCAGCCATTTGAACCATAATACAATAAAAATTCTCCCATTCTACCATTTGGACCATAACACAATACAATTTCTATCATTAAGTATCAAATAGACTTCATTCAATTTATCAATCCAAGCCTAAATGTTTGGTGATGCTTTTGACTTCTAGCACTGTGTATAAACTTGTTTAGCTGCTGTAATTGAATTTAGTAATATAATTTTAGTTTATCTGTTTGTGTGAAATAAAAAGGATTTCAAAGTCCATTGCTTTATCTAGATCATGCCCCAGGCAGTCACCAGTATCTGACAAACTTGTCTATGACTGAGAGCCACTGACTCCCAGCTGACTTATTGCATCGCTTGACTTTTAATTATCGTAATATTGTATGAGCATAGGACAAGTCTTGCTGGCATTGTTTTGTTGTACATGCTAGTACAAATGCAGTTACTTTGGAATAGTTGCAAGGAAGTGTCTGAAACACAGTTAATTTCTTCACTTATTAAGGGTTCTGAAGCTGTCATGGTAAGTTTCACTCTCTGACAGTAAAAGGCAGAAACTGGAATGAAATATGGTCTTTGCTAAAGGTACTTGGTTGACCTTCAGATTTACTTTCTTCAGACTTCACTGACATTTCCTCAATAGTTTTCAAAAACCCTTAATATCACTAAATGTCAACATTCACAGCATATCAAGCACCATCATCAAAGTGTGTACACTTTTCTCTCCATTTTATACAAACCTTTACTGGCAACGAGCAGAATGCAAATCTGATGAAACTAGAGCAAGATATTTAGGCTACTTTTTCTATTATGCCTCTTGCACAGGTTCTTGAGAAGAACCAGCAGGGAGAAAGCATTGTGAAATTAGAGGATATATTTGAGTAAAAATGTGTGAGGTTTTTTTTTTCCAAATTTAGAAGAAAAGCCAGTCAAGGAACTTCATCATGAAGAAGAAGAAGAAGAAGAAGAAGAAGAAGAAGAAGAAGAAGAAGAAGAAGAAGAAGAAGAAGAAGAAGAAGAAGAAGAAGAAGAAGAAGAAGAAGAAGAAGAAGAAGAAGAAGAAGAAGAAGAGAAGAAGAAGAAGGAGGAGGAGGAGGAGGAGGAGGAGGAGTTTGGATTTATATACCCCCTTTCTCTCCTGTAGGAGACTCAAAGGGGCTTACAATCTCCTTTCCCTTCCCCCCTCACAACAAACACCCTGTGAGGTGGGTGGGGCTGAGAGCGCTTCGAAGAACTGTGACTAACCCAAGGTCACCCAGCTGGCATGTGCTGGAGTGCACAAGCTAATCTGGTTCACCAGATAAGCCTCCACAGCTCAAGCGGCAGAGCGGGGAATCAAACCCGGTTCCCCAAATTAGAGTGCACCTGCTCTTAAACACTACATCACCCTGGCTCTCTCTAGCCATGCAGCCTCCCTATCTTTTTGATAATATAGCTCTCAGAATTGTCACTGTATATAGGGGGTATGAAGAGAGAGTTAACGTTTGCCATACTAATGCTCTGAATAGTAGTGTCGACAGTCATCAAGTCAAACCATCCTTTCTAGGGATCTATGCTTAAAAAGCTCTGAGCTGGATGGTCCAGGCTAGCCTGACCTTGTCAGATCTCAGAAGCTAAGCAGGGTCAGCCCTGAATAGCACTTGGGTAGGAGACCACCCAGGAATAACAAGGTTGTTGAACAGAGAAAGGCAAACCATCTCTGTTTGCCTTGAATTAAGAAGAAGAGGAGGAGGAGGAGGAGGAGGAGGAGTTGGATTTATATCTCCCCTTTCTCTCCCGCAAGGAGACTCAAAGGGGCTTAAAAACTCCTTTCCCCCTCACAACAAACACCCTGTGAGGTAGGTGGGGCTGAGAGAGCTCAGAAGAACTGTGACTAGCCCAAGGTCACCCAGCTGGTGTGTGTGGGAGTGCACAGGCTAATCTGAATTCCCCAGATAAACCTCCGCAGCTCAGGCGGCAGACATACGCTGAGAAAACATGACATAGGATATATTTCCCTCTATGAGAGAAATGGTCTAAAAATCAAGCTGCAAAAGAAGGACCACGTGCTAAATCCCAGTAGGATTCCAGACAATGAAATGCATCTGCAGTGTAGTTCCTGTTGACAGTATGTCAGGGAAGGCCCTGAGGCACATCAAGGGCCTTAAATATTTATGGTGGGGAGCATGCAAGAAACAGTAGCTAAGAGTCATCAAGAAGTGCCTGCTCCTCCCCACCCTTCAAATCACACATCCATTTAACATTTGAGATGTACTCTACACATGCAAAATATTGTTAACATAACAATACGTGCCTCACATACTCCACCCTTGTGGGGGAAAGGGAAGAGAACACTCCACCATTACAGTTCCAGAGAAAAGGCTGTAAGCACTTGGGCATTACTGCCTTGTTTAAAACAACCCCCCAAGAAGGTGAGCAGGCCAACAGCCAAACAATCACAGAATGAGGCATTTTGCTGTGTGTTTTCTCTTAGCTCAGGTTGGGAAAGAAACACAAGTATTAGAAATATATATTTTTTTCATTTGGAGTTCTGTGCTACCAAGTAATAACTGCCGACTGGGAAATACAGTTTGTTCCTTCAGCTTCGTAGTCTTCGACAGTCCCCTGTTAAAATTTCTTTGCCGTTTAAATTTTTTTGCCACAACTAATCTTTTCATTTTGCTTTCTGTAGGAAATTGTACAAATATGACACATGATATTTGATAAAACCAATAATCAGGAATGTCATTTGACTTCGTGGTATCCTTATGGAAGATCCTACAAAACATTTTTTCCAGCGTTCTGATGGGAACTTTAATAACACAGGAAGCATGAAAATAAAGTTTCACCAAGGATAGGGGGAATCTTTGCTAGTCAACTCACACTCCACTTAAAGTATATTTAAAGTAATGGTTAAGTCAAAGTTGTGCAAAAATAATTCCCAAATGGATCAAGAAGACTTTCCAATGGGACACAAAAGAGATTTGCTAGTGTGTTGTGAAATCTAGAAGAAGCTCTAAACTAGGGAATCCACTATGACATAACGGACAAAAAACTGGGAACTGGCCCATGGCTTAAATAATGATCAGTGATTTCACCTGCTAAGTGAAGCACCGTACCAACCTCCACCCAGACAGCCATTGTGCTGGTCAACGGTTAACGCCCTGGCACAAGAGCCATGTGCACCATTTCATAATGTTGCTGCTTTACAGAGAGGCTTGGAACATAATAAGCTTAAGAAAAATCATCTAATCATTCAGATGGCACTACCCATAGTGCTCAAAGTTATGCAGCGAATCAGGTCACTGGACACAAATGCAGTCCTATTAGGCATGCGGTGCTTTCCACGCCGCTCCTCACCCTGCAGTGCCTTCTCAGTGGGATCTCCTCACATTTCCTTCTTTACATGTGAGGAGGTGCCCCACAACATGGCTTGCCTGCCCCCGCATCTGGGTTGCTCCCCTGTCCAAGCTAAGAATGAAGATTGTATTTTTCTAGCCCTTTAAATGTAATATCGACATTCCTTATATCGATACTGTGCAGGCTGGTGCCATTCTTTTTTTTTGGGGGGGGGGGGGAAATGCCAGCCATCGATCCCTGAGAAGAGTGCCCCCCCAATTCCTCACAGAGATGACGACTGGCATTTCCCTAAAAAGAAGAATGTAGCAGCCTGCACAGTATTGATATGAGGAATATCAATATTACATTTAAGGGGCTAACCCACCCACCCATCAAACAGCAATTTTCATTCTTGGGTGTGTGGCCAGAGATGGAGCTCCAAAGGGACGAGGGGGGGGTGCACAACGCACAGGGCGCATGCCTCTGTGGGGTTGTGGCGGGGGCGGAGGATGCACTGGTGCACCGGATACTTTTTCCCTCTTGCTACGCCTCTGGGTGTGGCCCAGAAGGAGTGAAACCCTGAAGTGAGAGGAAATATTGGGTTTTCCCTGCTCTCACTTACCATGAAGTTTCAAAGATCAATGGCACCATAAGTGTAAGCGTGTCTGTACAGAAATCTCTGCCACAAAGGAAACATTCCCTCGCTGCGTGGCACAGCAGTAGTGTATAATTGGCCTCTGAAAAAAGAATGTCTGGTAGCACTGTTTCCTCCTGGTTTTCTGAATTCAGCTGGACTGAATTTAGACCTTTGTTTTTAACTACCCTAAAAGCTTGTGTCCCAGAAGGAATTCCTCAATCATTCCTCAAGCTGGTCAATCATTCAGAACAAAGAACTATCCCAGCTAACTACGCCAATTCTTTACACTACAACTGTCTCTTCATCCTGAACCTACCTGGAAGGAAGCTCCATTGAAATCAATGGGATATGCTTATAAACAGAAACATTTGCGCAATCAGGCTGGACAAAGAATTTTTTTTCAGAGACACCCATGCCTTTCATTTGCATGGGCAAGCTGACTAGAGTATCTCTGAGCTAATACAGCTCAGACAATAAAAGACTGGAGGAGGAGGAAGAAAGAGGGAGGAATTAAGAGATCTGGAGGATAAAAGGAAATTCTAAATCTTAGGGGGAAAGATATCTCTCCTGAAGCTGATGACTAATCACTCACCAGAAGCTGCTGCTTATACTGAGAGCTCCAGTTGCATTGTAAGCAGTCTCTATTGTTCTGTAATACTGTGTATGTGAGTGTGTGGGTGGGTGGAAAGGTAGGAAGCTGTTCATAGAACGAACTCTATGGAGCAACGTGGAAGCCATCATCCCTGCAGCAGCAGCAATGGACTGTCCATAAGCAGAATCTCCGTTCATAGGGATAGACAGTTTTTTAATGCTCTGCTTCTTTTCAGAGAATCTCTGCCATCATTGTGACAGCATGGAAGTGGGTAACAGGTTCAGATTGGCCTCTTCAAAATACCACAGCAATTAAAGAATAAAGGCACAGAGACAGACAGAAGGCTCAGAGTTCAAGTTCTCTTCCCTCTGCCATTGTATATTACAGAAAACTAGCTCAGAACAAAATTTCTTGCGCAAAGTACCCGTCTCCAAGAACTGCAATGAATAAAGCAATCATAAATACATGTTTGTGTGAGCACTAATTAAAAAAGTCACAGAAGGGCAGTGTTCAGTGTCTTCACCTTGGCTATATTCAGCAGAGACGTTTATTTGTCATAATAAAAGCAGAGGGAAGGTTTGTACAGATTCAGAGTTTGCCATTTGTTCTTCACATGTTTAGCAACATGATGTAACTTGTTTATGTAACTTACTTGTGATGGTTTGTCTGTATGCCATGTGCTGCAGCACCGTGGAAACAGAAAGAGCTCTCAAAAGGGCAAGAAGCTAAATTAGCACTCAAAGCAAATACAGAACTCTACATTCTTGCTTGACTGCTTGGTCATGTATACATCACTGTACTAGTCCAGCTCATAACTGCATGTTCCTTGTCTTTCAGAGTGGATGACAGTTTGAAGCTTGGAGAGGGATGCTTTCACAACAGAGAAATAAACTATGTGCTGTGCCCCAGTAGCTGTTTACTTGATTCACAGCTCCAACCACAAACTGGGAACCTGGCCACAGCACTGCGGCCACGCCCAGCTGCCACTCCAAAAAAGGCTTCTTAGCAGCATGAGGAGGTTGGAAAAGTCAGCCTCCTCCCGCCTCCACCAAGGAGCCTTTAAGAGCCACAGTGAATTTACGTCAGACAAAAGGCTGGTTTAAATCCTAACTGTGGCCCGCCGGCATAACACCGGCAAAGACCAGGAGAGAGCAGAGTAATGCCACACCCCAGCCCAGCTATGCCAGTGGTTACATTGGGATGCTGGCATTGAATTCAGCACCGTTCCAGCACCAGGGGGCGGGGGGGGGAGGGATGTTTGGCAGTGGCCACACACTGGCAGGATTTCCCCTATGCTGGGATAATTGCGGCACACCACTCCCACAGGTGGATTTGCCACCCCTTTCCTCTGGATAGAGCTCTCAGTGGCTGTAGTCTTGGCTTCACATGAGCTCAGATACCTGCTTGACTGTGAAGTTCACTGGATGATCTTGGGCAAACTGCCAACCTCTTGGCCTATCCTACCTCAGAAAGTTGCTGTGAGATTAGAATTCTGTTCTGAAGGATGAAGGGGGGCCATTTTGTTTGAAAGTAATACCACCTGAACCTCAGAGGATTCAGAAGGGAAGCAAACACTGGAAATGAACACTTTAAAGAATTCATTTGGTTGTGAAAATCAGTATTCAGAACTGGCCCAATATAGGGTTAGTATGGGACATATTTTCAAACAGTATTTGCTATGTATTAAATTATCGGCAATCATTGGATCTAAAATGGGTGAGTCATTAATACAGAGAGATCTTTGGCTTTGAAGTCATTCTACAAATTGCCAATCAGATACTCATTTTAACTGTATGAAAGTATTTGTAGTACGTATCAGCAGCATTCTGAAGTCATAAAATTGTGAATAATTTTACACAGCAATTCTTTTATTAAGGTTTCTAGGAGTTAATAATAGGGTCTGAGGAAGATGCAATACCTCCAATCCCTAAACCAAAGTTATTAGGACCAGATGTGGATGCCGTTTACTCTCTTCCCCAAGTGTGAATTTACCTCATTGGCAATAACCCTGTTTAACATAAGTCCTATTTATTTCTCAAGGAAATTCTTAACACCCCTTGGAATTACATTAGATGCACCAACATATCCCTAAATCATAGGCGGATTCCGCATGGGCCAAAAACAGCAGTGTGAAAATGGTGTGAGAATGGTGTAAAAGGGTTTAAAACGGTGTAAAAGGGTTTATACTGTTTTCACACCGTTTTCGCACTGCTGTTTTTGGCCCATGCGGAATCAGCCATAGTTAAGGCTGTACAGAGGGGAATATATCTGTGAGATGAGGGAGGTGTGGGCCAATTCCAACCACGGTTAATAATTAAGAGCTTTACATTAGAAAAACATGCAGTTCTATGAAAGTTGCAGGTGTTAAGGAGACACTGCATCAAAAAATACAAGAGAATTTCACTTCACAAATCTCAAGACGGTTTCCTATAGGGAAATATTCAAAGGAAAAAGCCCGTACTAACAGGGAACAATGTCAGAGGTTAATAATTAATTGTGCAGACATTTTAAAGCTCTGAACAGCGAAGAGGCACAAGGTTAAGTTTGAGAGACACAAAGGCACAAGTTAACGCCACGACCACAGAAACAACTATTCAATGCAGAATTCAGCTCCCTGAGGATTTCAGCTTCCATTGAAAAAGAGAAAGCAAATTTCTATTCATTAAAAAACTAAAGAAATCTTTGACAGTGTGTATATCATGCTCAACGATGTCTCAGAACTTGGAGGAGGCTTCAGTGCTTTGCCTAGTTCTGTGCCTCTCATAACAACACATAAAGTTGCCGCACGGAACAAGAACACTGTTATATCCAGCATGGTCTACACTGACTGGAGAAGGCTCTCAGAGGCTCATTACACCACATGTTTCTCTACTTGATTACTGTAGTTTGCTGTGTTCCCTGCAGACATACAGCAGCTGAGGGAAACTGCTCAAAAAGAAGCAAGCAAGTAAACAAACAAATAAACAAATGGGCTCAAAACGGCACCACAGGAGGAGGAAGGGCTGCCTCCCTCTCAGCAGTTTTTTCCATGTGAAAAACGTATTAAGAACATAAGAACAAGCCAGCTGGATCAGACCAAAGTCCATCTAGTCCAGCTCTCTGCTACTCGCAGTGGCCCACCAGGTGCCTTTGGGAGCTCACCTGCAGGATGTGAAAGCAATGGCCTTCTGCGGCTTTTGCTCCCGAGCACCTGGACTGTTAAGGCATTTGCAATCTCAGATCAAGGAGGATCAAGATTGGTAGCCATAAATCGACTTCTCCTCCATAAATCTATCCAAGCCCTTTTTAAAGCTATCCAGGTTAGTGGCCATCACCACCTCCTGTGGCAGCATATTCCAAACACCAATCACACGTTGCGTGAAGAAGTGTTTCCTTTTATTAGTCCTAATTCTTCCCCCCAGCAATTCTTCCCCCCAGTATTGAGGTGAGGTGGAGAGAGTTATTTCTTGTGGGGGATTTTCTCCACAAGAAGTGTCTGTGTGTGTGTGTGTGTGTGTGTGTGTGTGTGTGTGTGTGTGTGTGTGTGTGTGTGTGTGTGTGTGTGTGTGTGACATCAAGTCACAGCCAATTTACAGTAAAAAGGGCTCTCAAAGCAAGCAAGAACAGAGCTGGTTTGCCATTGCCTTCCTCTGTGGAGTCTTCCTTGGTGGTCTCTCATCCAAATACTGATCCGGCTTAGCTTCCGAGAACTGATATGATCAAGATATATACCATGCTGTCTTCTCTACATTAACCATTGCTGACTTTTAACTGGAAATGCTGGAGTAACCCTGCACAGGATTGCACGGCATGTCAGGAACGTGGGATCTTCTGCATGCAAAGTAAGGTTGCTGCCACTGAAGAATCATGCAAAGCAAGCAAATATGCACGAATAGCCTGTTTTGCATAATTTGCACTGATCACAAAATTTAGCTTATTTTTGGCCCAGCTTAGAATTTTGCTTTAAAAGCATGGATTCCATACGGAGCTGGAGAAAATCAAATGTGATAGTATAAGACTAAAAATAAGAAATGCCTATTATTTGAGGAAGATGATTGCCCTGCCAGCAAGATAGGTGGCAAAGTGGGGAACTTTTAGAAGTTGTACATGTTAGCTCTTACTCAAGTAGATAGGAGCTAAGACAGTGATCTGGCAATCAAAGTAGTTTGCTTAACTCTGGTGAGGAGAAGTGCACACTAATCACGCAGTTTCTTGGGAAAAACATTAAAATTTTAAATATATGGGAAGCTCAGCTTAATTTTTTCAAAGTGAGTGAGCAAGAATAACTCTAACATGAGTGGAGTTACTGTCTGCCTCTCTACACATTCATACCGTTGTCACAAAAATGATGTCAAGGAGATGTAGCCATTCAACAGATATACACAGACACACACTCTGCATTGCACTGGGTGAACGAAGAAATGATTGAAAGGCAACATGATATGCCACTATTAAAGCACAGTTAATGCAAATGCCTGGCAGGATGACAGATATGCATCTTTCACTATCATTACTTAAAACAGATTCGCCACTCAGAGCACCAAACAATTTGTGAATGACAGCAAAGAGTACTCTGCATCTCATCTGTTACCACCACCACCAATTATTCCCAGCTAGAAGCTTACAGTTGAACGACATAAGAACCACGGGAGATGAGGAGAGAATGAAGACACCACACTAACACAGCAACTGCATGAACGTGAATGGCACGACCATCTATAGGCTACTCCAGAGGAAGAAAAGAAAGGAAAGATCAGAGCAGGGATTACAGAACATATAGAAGGTAACCAATGGCTCAAAGTGGCCAAAGAACAGGGGCAGAAATTTGACCAGCCAAGGGACTTGTGGAAGGATGCAACAGGGTTAAATGGGTACAAGTCAAACTGTGACAGGCTCATACAGAGTACCCCACAAACTTGATTCAAGAACGAGGAGTATTTCTGAGCATATGTTCTTTGTATCCATTCAGTTTAAGTTCATCTAATTAACCAACATGCTGGGACATTCAGTTTAATATAATACTAGAAGGCCATAGTTATTTCTATGGACAGTCCCAAGCTAACCTGATTGCGTCAGAACTCAGAAGCTAAGCAGAGTCAACACTGACTAGTATTCGGTTGCAAGACTTTCAAGGAATATCAGGGTCATAATGCGGGGGCAGGCCAATGCCAAACCACCTCTGAGAATCTCTAGTCTTGAAAACAACACTAGAGGTGACCATAAATCAGCTGCCACTTGATAGCAAATTGGATGGATGGATGGATGGATGGATGGATGGATGGATGGATGGATGGATGGATGGATGGATGGATGGATGGATGGATGGATGGATGGATGGATGGATGGATGGATGGATGGATGGATGGATGGATGGATGGATGGATGGATGGATGGATGGATGGATGGATGGATGGATTCTATTGTTCTACACCTGAAATCTTTAAAAGGCTTTCGTGAAAAACTGAAAACATTAATAAGTCAAAACTGACAGTTCTCATATCACTGAAAGCAACGGAAGTTAGTTTATCATAAATTAAAACATTTATATATTAAAATATTTTAATCCCATCTTTTCCCCCAACAAGCAGATTAAGGTGCCTTACAAAAACAGATGTGACAAATCTAAGAATGAGATTATGTATCTTGTTCAGAGTCTTCTATCCAGTAATTTGACACACTTATCGAAGATCACTCTATTTCTCCAAGATGGAGGCATCGTGCAGCCCTTCACACCATATTGCTGCTTGAGTCTACTTACACCTGGGATAACAGGGTATCTCATATCTTGAATAGGCCACATACTGGAGGGCAGTGTCAGTTTTCTGCCTCATGACTGAGAAAAAGCAGAAACCATACTGTAGTTTTAATGCTAACATACAGAATCTGTCCCAGATCCTGTTTCTGAAGGGCTCATCAACCACATGCACAAACATATGAAACAAAACAGCGTATACCATCCATACACTAGTTCTGAGAAACCTTCCTACCAACAGCATCTATAAAAAGGATTGTAAAGCAGTTTTAATGCTCCATTCTAACAGCTGCTATCAAACCTCAACTTTGCTGTTAGCTTTTCTCTTTCTCCCCTCTGGAGGACGTGTGACCAGCTTCTGTCTGACAGTCATAAGAGGCTGGAAAACAGAATTTCTATGCATTGGCTAAGGCTATGTCTAAATGAATCATATTCATCTAAAAAGATGAGTTGATGTGGTATAATGGTTAAGATCAGTGGACTCTAATCTGGAGAACACGGTTTGATTCTCTACTTCTCCACAAGAAGACTGCTGGGTAACCTTGGACCCATCACAGTTCTCTCAGAACTCTCTCAGTCCACGTGGAGGCAGGCAAGGGCAAACCCATCTCTGAACGTCTCTTGCCTTGAAAACCCTACAGGGTCACCATAAGTCAGCTGTGACTGGACGGCACTTTACACACACACATCCCAAAAAGAACAAAGAAACGTGGACCTCGTTCACACTGACTGGGATGCAGGTGTCCCCTTAACCATGCAGGATAATACACTTAAAGCCTTCTAGCTCTCCTGATTTACTTTTGCTGAGGATATCCATGCACCAACCCCATTGCATCAATTTTCTCTGTTAATTTCCTCAATGCATTATCACAACAGCGCTTAGGAGGAGGCCTTTTTCCTTATTTTATTTTTTAGTGACAAACTCCCCCCTTCAATCTGCTCCTAGCACTCCCTCCCCACCCTCCATTTGTTCAGATTGTTAATTTGCAGTCTACGGCTTATCCCCAAAGCAAGAGATAAATCAACTTATCTCTGTAAGTGACATTTTGTTCATACCCTGATGGATATTTGCACTAACTACCGTTTGGCAATATAAAACATACGCAAGTTACAAGAAAGAAGAAAGGTTAGCTCTTTTAATCTACAATTTCTAGGACTCAAGCCCTGCTTTTTCACAAATACCGGATGTGCCGTTATCTTGCCTAACTCACAGGTAGAAAATATATAAGAGAAGCTATCCTGCTCTATCTGCAAAATACCATGAACATGTGGTTTAATAATAATACAATAATAATACAAAAGCTCCAAAAAACAAAGTTCACTGGTTAACAACATGGGTGTTTCGTTCATTGCCACCAAGAACAATCCCCTCTATGGAGAGATCACTGGGATCCATCTTCATGAAGCACATTTTCTAGCAGAAGACATGAAAAATTTGTCTCCCAATTCTAAGAACAGACTGTGGCAGAAAATTTAGGAAACCCTCAGGAGAAGATCATAATTGCAAATTCTACAATTGTTGCAAAGAGTCAAGGGCCCCTTCCGCACATGCAAAATAATGCACTTTCAATCCACTTTCAGTGCACTTTGAAGCTGGATTTTACTGTGCGGAATAGCAAAATCCACTTTTCAAACAATTGTGAACATGGATTGAATGTGCATTATTCTGCATGTGTGGAAGGGGCCAAGGTCTTAAAAACTTTTAAACAACTGATTTGTTACAAAAAATAACTGCAACCCATCTAAACAATTCAGGTTAAGCAATATTCCTTCAAAATGTAATTAATGCCATCCCAGGCAGTGAGGTTTTCTCATTTTAATACCCCCCCTTAACCTATTGAAGTTTATGGTCTGACTTCGCTTAGGATGACACTGAATGCCAAATTAACCAAGGTAAAGCCTGTGAACTCCACAGGCTGTCCACCTTTTTTTTTACCAAGGGCTCACTCACAGGTGTCAAACTCGCAGCCCTCCAGTTGTTATGGACTACAGTTCCCATCATCCCCTGCCAGCATGATGCTGGCAGGGGGTGATGGGAACTGTAGTCCATAACATCTAGAGGGCTGCAAAATATGACACCTATGATAGGACATTTTACCAATTCTACTCCCCAGATTCATTGTGTATATTTCTCGCATTTTTATTCTACCTTCTTCTCCAAAAAGGCCAGCATCAAGGACATGGAAGTTTATTTCATTTTAACCCCAACAATCATGTGGAAAGCTGGTGATTTGGTCAAGGCCACCAAGTGACCTTTTTGGCTAAGAGGGGATTGGAAACCTGAATTTGGTCAGCTGATCCAATAACACCAATCAAACCATAGTAAGAAGGGTTGCAGCTCAGCTGTGCTATCAGTTCCATGCCAGATGCAGTCATAGTTCTCCTTTCGTCTGCATGCCATTTTTCTTTCTGTTTGTCTTCTTTATAAATTTGATCAGTGGGCCATCTGCAGACCTTCCTGGAGATAAGATCTGACCAGTTGTCTATCCTCTAATCACATCCAGATTAAAGTACTGCAATATACTCTATTCACAGCTGCCTTTGAAAACACTGTCCCTTAGCAAGCTTCCTCTTTAAAAGGAAAATCATTTGTTTATTTCTAGTATATATTCTCTGCTCCAGAACTACTGGCACTTTGCTGAAGGCCAATCTAGCCAACACTGGATATATGATGGCATAAATCCACACTAAACATCAAGGACAGAATTATTAGGAACCAAGATTCCACAAATGGGGTTTGTCAGTTGCCAGTGGCAATCTAGATAACTTCCTGTTAACCACCTGCCTACCTCAACATGAGCCTCCTGCTTTCTACCATGATCTACATGCAATGAAGAAAAATTGAGAAAGGCCAGCCAGGAGAGACACATTTCTCACAAGGTGGTGGCATGGACAGAGGGGAAGGGTCGGAGGCTTGTTTTGTACAGAAGGCACTTAGAAGCATTGTGAATTCCTTCTGCAACTCCAAACTATATGCACGTTCTGGTACAAGACACTATGACCCTTACTAGCCCAGCCTCTTGTGTGGGTGAGACAGGAAAGGACAACAGTAACCCCAAATAATGACAAGCTACCAAGGCCAGCCTAAATGTGCACACCTCACTTGGAAAATTGGTCTGGAGTTTATTCTGCTTTGAAGAATATTACTCACAACCAACACAGCAGCGGCTTTGCATGACAAAATGGCAGTCTCCACTAGTGTGGTATTGCAGTCAGGGGCTGCACCCCCTCCAGAGTTCTCCTTTTTCAGGGCCGTGCCTAAGCAGAGCTTGAGTTTTAGAGAAGGAGAGGGCTGCCTCCCCCTGCTCTTTCTCTCATCCTGCCAGGAGCCTCTCCACTGGTGTCTTGAGAGTGCTCTGGCCATTCTTCCTTGGTCTTCCCTGGGCCAGCCAAATACAGGATTGCCTTGGGGGTGTGCTGATCCCAGACTCCCCCAATGCCCTCTCTTCAGGGGTGGACCCCTGGTGAGTGAAGGTAGTCTAAGCCAATGACCTCCCTGGTTAAGCCCTTCCTTGTCCTGCTGTGTCCTCCCCTGAGATTTTAAGAGGTTGTTTTGCCTGCCTGCACCAGCACTAGATGTTCCTGGCCTCTCCCCTGGTGCAGTCTGCTGCCTGGACCCCACCTCCCTTCTGAGGCATGCTCTGTCTCACACTGCAGGATGCAATCCATATAGCCCTTGACACAGTTTGGTTACTCTGTTCTACACTTTGATAGCCAACTTTAAATTGGGTCTGAAAACAAATAGGAAGAACCCAGTGCAGAAGAACACTGAGCAATATGCTCCATCTGAAAGATTACAATCAATATTCTGGCTACTTCATTTTGAACCAACTGTCAGTGTTTGACAGAGGCACAAAGGCTCTGAATGCCTGAAGGGGTCTAACAATGTAATTTTAAGGAGATGCAATTTAAGAACATAAGAACATAAGAACTAGCCTGCTGGATCAGACCAGAGTCCATCTAGTCCAGCATTCTGCTACTCGCAGTGGCCCACCAGGTGCCTTTGGGAGCTCACATGCAGGATGTGAAAGCAATGGCCTTCTGCTGCTGCTGCTCCTGAGCACCTGGTCTGCTAAGGCATTAGCAATCTGAGATCAAGGAGGATCAAGATTGGTGAGCTATAGATTTGACTTCTCCTCCATAAAATCTGTCCAAGCCCTTTTTAAAGAAGCTATCATCCAGGTTAGTGGCCATCCCACCACCTCCTGTGGCAGCATATTCCAAACACCAAATCACATCGTTCGCGTGAGAAGAAGTGTTTCCTTTTATTAGTCCTAATTCTTCCCCAGCATTTTCAATGAATGCCCCTGGTTCTAGTATTGTGAGAAAGAGCAGTAGGAAACATTTCTCTCTCGGTCAACATTTTCTACCCCATGCATAATTTTATAGACTTCAATCATTATCCCCCTCAGGCGTCTCACTCTCCTAAACTAAAGAGTCCCAAACGCTGCAGCCTCTCCTCATAGGAAGGTGCTCCGTCCTTCAATCATCCTGTTGCCCTTCTCTGCGCTTTTTCTATCTCCTGATATCCTTTTTTTGAGATGTGACCAGAACTTCAGCAACCTGGCCAGTACTTCCAAGTCGCGGTCGCACCACTGTCTTTCGCTATAAAGGGGCATGACAATCTTTGCAGTTTTATTATCAATTCCCTTTTCTAATGATCCCCAGCATAGAGTTTGCCTTTTTTCACAGCTTGCCATGCATTGAGTTGACATTGCTCATGGAACTATCAACTAAGACGCCCAAAATCCCTTTCCTGGTCTGTGACTGATAGCACTTGACCCCTGTAGCGTGTATGTGAAGTTTTGGGATTTTTTGCCCCTATGTGCATAGCACTCTTTACATTTTGCTTACATTTAGAACTGCATTTGCCATTTCTTAGCCCACTCACCCTAATTGATCAAGGTCCGGCTTTGGAGCTCTTTCAATCCTTTTGTGGTTCTCTACCCACCCTCACATAATTTGGTATCATCTGCAAACTTGGCCACCACACTACCCACCCTACTTCCAGGTCATTTATGAATAGGTTAAAGAGCACTGATCCCAAAAGCGGGATCCTTGGGGACACCCACTCCCTACATCTCTCCATTGTGAGAACTTCCCATTTACACGCCACCCTTTGTTTCCTGTTCCTCAACCAGTTTTAATCCATAGGAGGACTTCCCTCTTATTCCTTCTATATTGCCATTGAGTTTTCTCCAACAGTCTCTGGTGAGGAACTTTGTCAAAAGCCTTTTAAAATCCCAAGTAGACAATGTCCACCAGTTCACCCTTATCCACATGCCTGTTTTACACCCCTCAAAGAACTCCTAGTAAGTTTAGTAAGACAGCATTTGCCTCTGCAAAAGCCATCCTGACTCTCCCTCAGCCGGTCTTGCTTTTTCTACATGTTTAATAATTTTATCTTTAATGAGTAAGATTCTACTAATTTACCAGGAACAGATGTCAAACTGGACTGGCCTGTAATTTCCTGGGTCCCCCCCTAGATCCTTTTCTTAAAAGATTGAGATTGTGACATTGGCCATCTTCCAGTCTTCAGGGATGGAGCCTGATTTCAGGGGTAAGTTGCATATTAAAGTGAGAAGATCAGCAATTTCATGCTTGAGCTCTTTAAGAACTCTTGGGTGAATGCAATCTGGGCCAGGGGATTTGGTAACATTTAGTTTATCAATGGCTGCCAGAACTTCTTCCTTGTCTACCACTATCTTCGCTAGTTCCTCGGATTCGCCTCCTAAGAAGCTTGGTTCAGGTGCAGGAATGTTCCTCACCTCCTCTTGGGTGAAGACAGATGCAAAGAATTCATTCAGCTTCTCTGCAATCTCCCTGCCATCTTTTAGCACACCCTTTGTTCCTTTGTCATCTAACGGGCCTACCGCTTCCCTTGCTGGCTTCCTGCTTTTGATGTGGCCAGGTCAGCCTGGGAGAGGTAGGGGACCAGCCGTCGGACCTGACAAAGATGGAAAAAGGCAACCTGGGTAACATGGGCCACCTGGCTCTCCACAGAAAGAGAAGAATCCAGGCGGACCCCCAGGCTGCAGGCTAAGGGAGTTGGGGTTAAAGAAACCCTCTCCAGTACCGGCGGCTGAAAGTCCCCAATTCCCCCACCACAACCCAGCCAAAGGACCTCCGTCTTCATTGGATTAAGTTTTAACCTGCCCTGCTTCGACCAACCAGCAACAGCCTCCAAACAATGCTGTAGAGCCACAGGGGCAGAGGTCGTCCCCCCTTCCATCAACAGAATGAGCTGGGTGTCATCAGCATATTGATGGCAGACCAGCCCAAAGCTCCACACCAACAGAGAGAGTGGTCGCATGTAGATGTTAAACAAAAGAAGGGATAACAAGGCCCCCTGGGGCACACCGCGATCTAGAAGTGACTTCTCATAGAATCAAAAGTTAGCCAAACAACCAAGAAATGATGGAGGATCCTAATGTACTCATCTGACACTAGAACTGACCAGTCAGTAGGAATCCACTTATATACAGTATGGCAACTGATAAGCAGCCCCTGTGAAGAAACAGCACTGATGAAGTCATCATATGGATAAGGAAGGCCTCTAAAGTTTAAGCCATTCAGTGAAATAGCACTGTGCCTAGAGTCCATCTTGTTCACTCACCAGGGTTTGACAAGCATTTCTTCAAATTTGTTCAGAAGAAAATACTGCTCGTTTGCAGATATTCTTGCTACCCAGCCAGCTCTCAAATTAATAAGGACAAGTAAATACATTAGTTCCACAGGAATCTAGACAAGGAACTGAGGACTGATCTAGTCCTGTGGAAAATATTGTGTTTTAGCCTGTATATTTAGTTGGTTTTAAAGGGAGATATCACTTCTCCCATCACACTGCTATAGGTGATGAGGAATATGCAAAATGTCTCCTACACAGCTACTGAAGATGGCATACATGTCCAATCTTTCCAGCATACTGTATTTGTTAAGCATGGAATGAAATTTGAAATTTAACTATCTAATGTCTTCTTGACAGCTTGGTACTCTGATGGTCCTAGATGGGCATAAAAGTAGCAAACAAATGTTTTAAATAAATAAAAAGAAAATAATAATATATATTTAGTCTATGTAACAGAGTTTATATGCCCTGACCAGGATAGCCCAGCCTTATCCAATCTCTGAGGCTAAGTAGGATAAGTTCTGGTTAATATGGGAGACCACCAAAGAAGCCCATGGTTGCTATTCAGAGGCAGGCAATTATAAACCATTTCTGTTCATTTCATGCCTTGAAACCCCTATAGGGTCACCAGGGTGAGCTGTGACTTGATGATACTTTTCATATACTTCTCGATTCAATTCTTTTTTAAAAGCATCTTATTTTCCACCATATGTCCTGCATCAAAAACACATGCTGACTTTTTTTTTGCAAAAGTATCTCTGCTCGCCATGTGGACACCAAGCCTATTTTTTGGGTAGACTGCTCCTTTGTAGCAACTCGGTTTGCTGAAATTTACATTTGCCGTACTGCAAAACAATCAGAGACGCCTGTTCTGATCAATTTTCACATGTCAGATCTACGTGATACAGACTCAAATTTGGATATTTATTCGGTCTTATCTTCAGCACAGCCAGCTATCCTTTTTCCTTTCACAGGTTTTTCCCCCTAAACCTTTGGACAATGAAAAAAACACTGTTAATTCAGCAAACAATGGCTGTGCACAAAAGGAGCTTTTGAACTTCCTGTGGTTCTAAAATATGAAAACAAGAGATTACAGAGTGTCTGCTGTCCTGGATGTTTAACAGTCAGTTAAACAAACGTACCCATCAAAGTCAAGTCTAAAACTCTTCCTCATAGTAATAGATCTCTATTCCAGCAATAGAATATTTTTCTTTTTTTAAAAAATGGAGTGAGGGGGACCAAAATCTTTGCCAAAAGAAAAAAATAGTCTTTAGAAGCCAAGCACCATCGCATAGTATCTTCTTGCTTCCAAAATCAGCAACTGTGCTCAGTCTCTCATATATATCCCAGCAATTAGTCATACAAATGTTTCTGCATCAGTGTTTTGATGAGGCAGGGTAGAGAACTCCACCAGCCAAGAGCATCTGGACCAAACATCAAATACTCCGCCAGGGAAGGAGTGGTGCTCCGTTTTTAAAATAACTACTGCCAACATGATCATACACTTATAGAACAAAATTGGGTGTCAATGTGTGATCAGGCAATACGAAGCCAAGACTGCATTTCATAGTTACATTTGGTTGCTTTGTAACCAAGTGTCAGAAGGAAATCCTCCCTGCATGTTCACACCATCATTATAGTTATAGCTACCCTGTACTAATCAGTTGTTTGCTGACCAGAGGCCGTTGATTTAAATCTGGATAGCCCGCACAATACAAAGGACTCCAAAACAGTGCCTTGTGGTATGGCTGGTGTACAGGAACCACCGCAAAGTGTGAAGAATCGGGACAAGTTCCGAAAACAGCAACTTGTTTGAAACAAGACTGCATCACTGCAGAAATGCCCATTCTCCCAACTAAATCTGGACATGCAACAAACATTATGACCTGCGCACACCGGAGTTAATGGAAATCCGTTGCCACCATATGATGAAATCAAGCCTGGGATAGCCACGCTTGTTTCCAAAACACCCGGGTTCTTTTCTCCAATAACTCCAAACCAGCTGAGTTCTCGAGGATTTTATTGTAAATTGAAAGCAAAGAAATGAAATAAACTTGTTACAAAGATTTCTCAGCTAAACACGTTCCTTCTGGATCCCTTTGTCCTTATCTCGGGAGCCCATGGCCCAGAGATGGTTCTCTGGCCAAGTCCCGAGGTGGAGTCTCCCAGCCTTTGTCAGGAAAACTCTGTTCCGACCACGAGGTAATTTCGGCCTTTGAAGTGTACCCTGGTACCTTTGAATCGGCTTTCCTGTTCTCCATCCAGGAGATCAAAGGTCCTTTTCACAGTCAGGTGTGACTTGTGATACAGTAACAGAACAACTTCATCACAAACATGTATTTACATGATTCTCAAAGGTATTTGAACTTCTAGACAACACCACACACAAAAAATGTTTGCTCACTTAGGTGGCTCAATGGTAGAGCATTTGCTTTGCTTGTGGAAGGTCCCAGGTCGAGTCTCCTGCATCGCCAGTTTAAAAGATCATGTAGCAGTTGATGTAAGACCCCTGCCTGAGCCCTGGGCAGCCAGGGTCAAGAGTAGACAGTGCTGATCTTAATAGCCCAAGTGACTGACTCAGGGCCAGACTAGACATATGGGTTTTTATAGACTATTTTGTATCAAACTGAGAGAAACGATGCTTGGGTCATGCTTGCAACCATCACAGCTATGGTCTTGCCATTTCTTAATATTTCCTCAAGCTTATCTCAAAGCTATGCCCATCAACCGTAAAGACTTGTGACCTAATCTAAGACACGTAGGAATAAGGCAAGGGACACCATTCCTTCTTACTATCTCACTGCTTGATACCATTCAGGATCTCCTCCAACCTGGAGAGAAATCCCAACCATCAATACACAGGCTGCAAAGCTTAAAATCTTAACCTTGACAATCAAGATGTTTTTGTGGAAGGGAAAGTAGATTCTCTGTGCAAACAAATATGCCTCCCACTTTCCTCCAGTATACCTCAAAAAACCTTGGAGTCCCTCAATAACCCTTCACACTGAGCCCTGGGGCCATGACACAAATGAAGGCGGACTGAGAAATTCTATAGCCTTCAACTTCTGGGTTCAGTGGAGCTTTAAAGCATGGAGAATTTTAGGACTTGCCATTTTGCACATCACAATGTTCCTGTGGCAACACCAAGGGACACAGTACATCCAAACATCTCTTTCTGTGCAGTTACTGTAATAATAGTCTAGTCTAATGCTGGCTCAGGAAATATTAGACTGCACACACAGATATAAGTGGAAAATGGGCCTGGCAGTTTACCATGCAATTACTTTCCATTGGAATGAAACTAATAGGAATTATATCTGCAATACTCCCATACAATAGCTAGAAAACACAGAACTGAAAGCTTCCACTTTTTTTCAAATTTAAATCATACAAAGCCTTAACTAGCCCACCCTCTGCAACCCCCAGAAATGTCTTCTGCTCAGCTCCAGAGCCAGTTTATCATCCAAGCAAGGGAGCCTCAAGGTCTCATGGGAAGTGTAGTTCCCACCAGGCCATTTTCAGCCTGAAGGGACAGGCCGCTTCTCCAGCCTGCACTGTTTCACTAAGGTAAGTGTGTGGGGAGGGGGGGGAGCTACACCTCTGACACACACACACCCAGGATTGTACTGCAAGAAAAGATTGCTGCCCTGAGCTTGGCCTGTGCCAGGAAAGGGTGGGATAGTAAACTGAATAAAATAAAAAAATAAAAATGTGAAGGAAGCATATGTTGTACACCTATGAAAAAGAACTAAAGACATCCTAAACAGAGTTATTCCAGTCTCAGCCCATTCATTTCAATGAGCATAGACTGGAACAACTCTGTCTAGGACTGTTCTGTAAATGTCCGCTTTGTGGATTTTTGTCTCAAGTGTCCAAACCTTTTTCCAACCAATTCTTGTGCTAAAAGTTACAAAATGGAAGAAATGAACCGTTATACAAGTCTGTCCATCTCATAATTTAAGGCATTAATTCAGTGGTGACTTGGCAATGAACAATTCCATTAACCTGATCTAATTTTTTCATTTGGAAAACACATACCTGTGGGGGAAAAACATTTGACAAATGGCAAAGTGTATATGAATACTGCATTATTATTATTTCATATGCATTATCAAATAGTAATTCTTCTGTGAAGGAAATGCTCTCATCTGAATAAGCTCTCAGGGCTTCAGCTGGAGTCTGAAAACAGACCCTCAAAGGCAACGGATGCTGAATCCTTGCTCACTCAAATGCAGATAGGCAGCAAGTCCAAGATGAGCACAAGAGAGATTTACTGCTCTGCTAGAAGCTAGGATTCATTGACCCCTCAAAGACTATTAGAAGAATTTTTAATTACATTATTTGAATTCATACAAAAGCAGAGAGAGAGAGAACATGATAAAAATCAATGCATGGAAACTTTCTGGGAAGCATGCCATAATATAAAGTAGTGCCAATGCTGTACAGATATCATACAGCCATTGTAGAAATGCCAATACTGCAAGATAGATGGAATGTCTGGATTCTTTCCAAGTCTTGAGTCTTCTGCAGCGGTTCTGAAAAACTTGTAATTTGTACAAATTCTTTTTGTGATAACCTTTCTGTAGGCATTGAAGTAGGAAGCGTTCAGATGGAGTTTAAAGGCTAAGGTACATGCCAAGTTTCATAAAAAGTCGTTCAGGTAAGCTGTGTTACACAAAAAGGTTTGTACAGACCAATGAGTACATGTCAAAGATACTTAATTTTTTTTTTTTTTTTGAAATACAACTTCCTTTCTACTGGGAGCCTTTCAGAACAAACTTTGAAGGTTACTAGGTCATAAAGTTACATGCATTTTTTTAAAAAAACACCTAAAATTCTTATTTTAAGTTTGAATACTGCAACAGAAAGCTCTAAGAAGTATAAGAAGTAATTGCTGATAAACAGGCCTATTTCCCTTTAGTGACTCTTTACAAATCACACAGCCAATTAGGAACTAGCAACTCATTGCTTTTTCATGCAATTAAAGCATACAGCTTTCACCAGAATAACCTTCATGCTAATCACCTGGCAATTATTTCCCTACACCTGCACCTGCATTTAGTGGAACAGACACAAGTTGTCCTCCAAGCTTAATTTAGCGAAGTACAGTCTTGTTCTCCAATTATGTTGGTTTAAAGTCTGATCTGATGGATCAGAATCATTTCTCAGCAATCCATACAGGAAACACTTACACTCAGTGACCACAAGTAAACTTACCTGTCCATAAATGTTACAAGCATTGTGCAGGCATGTTACAAGTTCAGTTTGGTCTACTGACTTGTTTCTTACTCAAAATATATTGCAGGTGAAGAAATGAACAACAGGGTAACTTGAATTTATACAGGTTGCATTAGTGAAGCAAAAAAGTGTACATACAAAGAAAGACATACAACAGTTTCTAGTCCAGCATGGAAGAACAGGAAAGAATAGGTGAAAGGCCCAAGAATTAAAAAAAAATTCTGGGAAGTTGTAACTGCAATGGCAGAGGAGGCCTATATATTTCATTATCCTAATTCTACCAATGACTCTCATATATGACAGTGACTGCAGCATTTCTCTCCTCGGCAAGGGAACAATAGCAAGCAACCATGACACAGCATTCTAGGCTACAATTAATATCTTATTAACAGCCCAATCTGGAAAGGAAGAGGAGCAAATTCGACTATGGAGGTGGTGCGGGGCTGTACCAGTAGATTTGCCCTCCCCGAGGCACTTACTCTGCTGGAGAATGGCCACTGCAGCCCTCCACGGCAGGCAGATGTGACACAGAGTGCGACATCAGCTCTCCTGCGCCCCCGCTGGCATAGTGGGAGTGTTCTGGAGATATGGCCAGGGGTGGAGCCAACATTAGTCAGCTTCCACCCTGCCTTTGCCTGCTGGAACACTGGCTCCAGGGGCTTGGGGGGTGTAAGCCCATAGAACCCAGAGGGCATTTCAGCAGAGAGGAGGCTCTTTTTAATTATTTTTTACTTCCTGAGCCACCAAGAAGCCCTCCTGGAGGCAGCAGTGCAGCACCACAATGATGCTGCATCCCGCTGCCAGGGGTTCTGGATTGGACTGTAAGACTTGCAGATCTGCAAATGGTGAGTATCAGTTGAGAAGCCAATGGCCTGGGGATTGGGGGTGTGGATATATCCAAGCAACTATACCCATCAACCCAAAAAGTGCCACCTTTCTCCATACATGTGTTCAGCTCCAGGCTGAAACTACAATTTATTGCATGGCATTAGAATATATTTGCTTCCCTTCCCAGTCATCCTTTCTGACAGTTTCTTGTTTCTTCACAACAACGTATAGCTTTTGTTTTGAAGAACGTTGGTTCCTTTCCCTGAGATTTATGTGACTACACTTGGCTGTTCATGTGAGACAACAAATATTGTATCTGTCTTGGGACTCTCACGCCTCAGTCTCTAGGGGACACAATCAAAATCTGATTGGAAAACAGCATGAGGCTTTCAAGTGTGCTTGAAATTAGAAGTCACTGTCGAAATAAGTTATTTATCTTCTTCAAAGGAAAAACCCCTCTGGCGTATGCTAATAGACACTTCCTATTTGTTGAAGTGGGTGTGGAAAAAGAAGCTGAATTGAAAATTAAGAGGCCTGGGGAATATTGTTAGCAGAATGAGATTTGGTTGATGTGTGTATGTAGTACAACAATTCAAAATTAGTAACAGTGGAAAAGTGGGGGACACTGATTTTGCAATTCGCTGCAATTCAACAGCACTGCAGACCATTCAAGAGTTTCCAAACTCTTTGACTTTACAGTTTTTGTTATGTGCCTGAACAACTAGAACACTGCTTTACTACAGTCTGAAGTGAAAATATATCTAGGCAACTTAAGGTGCCACAAGGAAAAGATTTTACTAATTTCAGGCTTCCAAATCTCCAGTCCAATTCTGTGAAAGTTTACGTGAGAGCAAATATCGAATCATTCAATGGGACTTACATCCAGGTAAGTCTGCACTGGAGCATAGATTTATATTCCAGCAACCCTAGAGTTCTCTGTCAAAATGTTGCTTTATTTTTCCACAATGGAAAATGCAGAGCAGTTACTCAAAGTGGTATCTACAATATGACCTGCAGCTGGCTGAGCTACAGGGGGGAGTCCAACTTAGTTCTGCAGCTTAACCAGAAGAGTAGCAAGGGGGGAAAGTGCCCGGTGCACTGGTGCATCCTCTGCCCCGTCTCACCCTGGAACGCCCCCGCCACAACCCCGGAATGTCCTCGCCACGCCCCCATAGGGGCACGTGCCCAGTACGTCCCCCACATCCTTCCCCCTTGGAGCTACGCCTCTGGAACGTAACACGTGCATAACCATACATGATTACAAGGATAACATTCAGGTCCCTTTGCAATCAGTCCCAGCAAGGATAACAAAAGTTGACACTTCAATCAAATGCCTTGCAGGCAAACAGACCCTACCTGTAACTCCTTGTCGGAGTATTTCTGGGGGTTCTTGCTCCCTTGGCTCTTCTTCCGAAGTTTCTTTAGTTCACCCTGGCACTTCTCTAGTGAATCCCCTTTATTCCTTTGCTCAGTCTGGTATTTCTTCAGCGCAGCCTAAATATGGAGGAAACATGGCACTGCTGAATAGCTGAAACAAAGAAAGGCTGAAGAAATCGGCACAAACCACCTCTTCTCTTAATGAGCACTGTTTATATCTTCCTTACAACCAAAAGGTCCTGCCTCAGTACTCATTGCTGAAAGCATGTTTCGGATGCTTAGAGGCCAAAGCTGACTTCATCTGGGAAAAGTGGAGAACACACATTCCTAGTACCCTACAGAATAGGTATGCTAACCTTAGGAACTTTATTAGTAGGACGTAAAGTTACATTCTAAACTTAACATGGTGTTCCATGCCCATAAGGGTCGTGTTTGGCTTTGCAAACTGTTTCTCCCTCTCTTCTCCAGGCATGGGTTTATCAAGTGTAATATGAGAGATGTTAGTAAAAGAAAAAAACATTACTAGCACCCCACTAAAGG
The DNA here is from genome assembly GCF_021028975.2 of Sphaerodactylus townsendi. Lineage (NCBI taxonomy): Eukaryota > Metazoa > Chordata > Lepidosauria > Squamata > Sphaerodactylidae > Sphaerodactylus > Sphaerodactylus townsendi. Next base: position 128,057,382 of record NC_059427.1, on the reverse strand, counting down.
TTAAGGTACAAAAACCAGGTCATTACTGACCCACAGAGTGACATCACATCTTGACATTTACTAGGCAGACTATGTTTATGGAGTGGTTTGCCACTGCCTTCCCCAGTCCTCTACACTTTAACCCCAGCAAGCTGGGTATTCATTTTATTGACCTCAAAAGCATGGAAGGCTGAGCCAAACTTGAGCCGGCTACTTGTAACCAGCTTTCATCAAGATTGAACTCAGATCGTGAGCAGAGCTTTGACTATAGAAATGCAGCTTACCATTCTGCATCATGGGACTAGAGAAATTCAGCTTTGGAAAGGAAACTGTTTTTCTCCCCAAAAGAAACAATTGAGCTAAATGGTGCTGTTTTTAAATGTTATCTGCTTATATTATTTTCCACCAAAAAGATATTGTTATCCTAACTTCCCACACAGTGATAAAAAGGAAATAGGGAACATAGTAAATTTTAAACAAACACGTATTTTATCAGGCCACAGAACAAAAGCATTCATTTTGAATCCAGGAGCTGTCTGCACTGTCCCTTTAAAGCCCAGATACAGTAAATACCTGGAACAATCTATTACATACAATATTTTATAGTAATTTCAAATGTGGCCAGATTTTTTTGGAGCGGTGGGGGGTGGACAATGGTCCAGGGTCAATGGGAAGATGTCAGGATTTTAAAAGAAACTATACTATCCTCCTGCAACCACCTTATCCACTATTACTCTGTATTGAGGGTATAAAACTATAGTGCCATGGTGGCTCTGGGCAGTGAACAACATAACATTCAAATACAGATAAACATAAAATCAAATATAAGTTAATCTCTAAATAATATAAATTAAAATGCAGCAATTAATACATAACATAACAATGCCTGCAATATCCCTCTTAAACCCTCCCGAGAGGAGAAAAGAAAGGGTGGGTCCAACAGATGGTAATGGACCCTAATTCCATAAAAATGGAAGAGGGGGGCACTTTCAGCGGCTGGACACTCCAAAAGCCCGGCGGAACAACTCTGTCTTGCAGGCCCTGCGGAAATCACCAAGATCCCGCAGGGCCCGAACAGCTAGAGGAAGAGTGTTCCACCAGGCAGGGGCCAGGGCTGTAAAGGTCCTGGCCCGAGTGGAGGCCAGCAGCATCATGGAGGGGCCAGGGACTGTCAGTAAATTGTCCTCTGCTGAACGCGGAGGCCTTGTAGGGACATGTGGGGTAATTGGTCATGCTGGTAGGGGCTGATGGGAATTGTAATCCATAACATCTGGAGTGCCAAAGGTTTGCCACCACTGCTATAGTGTAACCCTTTAAAGCTATAGTATAAACGTTACAACAGAAACAAGCTGACATCAAGCCTATGCAATCTTTTTTTTGTTTCATTAGCATCCCCACGCCACTATATTGTGTTTTAAATTTACTGAACAAAAGTGCATAGGGTTGTCAACTGCCTAGAGAAAAACGTACTGCCACATTAACAGAGGCTTAATAGGATACTATTTACCATGTGATATTATTTACAACCATGCCCTGAAAAACTTCAGCTAGACATTTCTACACACTAAGCAACTATTAAAAGGGGCAGAACCATTTTCTCCAGGCCTACTGGTGAACCTAAGTGTGTCTTAGGAGCAGCAGTGGCGTAGTGGCTAAGAGCAGGTGCACTCTGATCTGGAGGAACAGGGTTTGATTCCCAGCTCTGCCGCCTGAGCTGTGGAGGCTTATCTGGTGAACCAGGTTAGCTTGTGCACTCCCACACATGCCAGCTGGGTGACCTTGGGCTAGTCACAGTTCTTCTGAGCTCTCTCAGCCCCACCCACCTCACAGGGTGTTTGTTGTGAGGGGGGAAGGGCAAGGAGATTGTAAGCCCCTTTGAGTCTCCTGCAGGAGAGAAAGGGGGGATATAAATCCAAACTCTTCTTCTTCTTCTTCTTTGTGGTCTCTTAAGTTCTTAAGCAAGAACACATATTCGTGGCAGTTAGTATAGATTAGTTGCACCTTAACTGATAAGACATGGCTTGCAGGATCACATCAAGGCCTACTTAATCCAGCATTCTTTGCAAAAAAATCCCAGCAGCCAACAGACATGTGATGATTCACCAGAAGACCACAATTAACTTTCTGCCTGTCCTTGCTAAGAGTAGAAGAAGCAGAACATTACTAGTTGTACACCCCCCAATGAAATACATAAATCAGTCAAAGTCAAGAGGTGACAAGTTTTGCCTTACTTACACTTAGGTACCTTGAGTCCAATTCTACTTTCTGCTCCAGCTGCGTTAATAATTCGTTGTGGAAGGACTTCAGCTAAGGACCATACAGGACAGAAAAGGTCATGATATTAACTTCTAGATGCATTAGATTTGCCACCCTCTTGTGCTCGTGTGTAAGAGGATGCCCGAGGAACCTTAGTTTATTCTGCACAGCCTCACCCAGTTGTAATTGACCACAAAACAGGATGTGCAAAAAAAAAAAGAAGGAAGATAAAAGCACTAGGAAGCAGCCAAGTCACCTCAGGGAAGACAAGTGGAATAAAACAAAGAACCATTATTAGGCAAAGGTGGGTATCTTTACCTGGATAAATGATGGGGTGGTTCTCTCAGTCCTCACAGAGTATGGTTAAATGGACAGGAATATTTAGATATTTTTGTTATAATTCTTTAGATAGCTATTTCTATGACATTCCTAAGGCCAATATTTGATTTATGATTGTGTAGGCTTGTAGTTTAAGCCACAGCCTTATTTGAGGACTTGGTTACTATTATAACAGATGTATAAATTGGGGCCAGTCTCTGCAAAGGGATATGTCAACAGGAAGTGAAATGCTTACCATCTCTTCTAACTGATTCTGAATCTGCCTGTGGACTTCAGCCATCTGGAAAAGAACATCACCTAGAGGGGGGGAAACAAGACAGAAGAAGAGGAAGAAGAAATTTTAGAGACAGTTTTGCCCCAGCCCACTTTCATCCCCACCCATAGAGCTATCGTTCTTCATCCTCGGACTAGGACAAACAATTCAATTTTAATGAATCCTAACGAATAAGTGCTTATTCAGTGACTTATTTAAGAATAACACTGCCTACTCAAGCTGCACATCTGGTGGCTTCATACTCTCTTGAATATAAGAAGGCATGAACTGTTGCCATGGGAGACACAAACCAGTCCTTGATCCCTTCAATTCATGTCTTGATGGGACTTAAAGATAGGACTTAAACCTCTGCTGGGGGTTTGCACTGGCATGTGAGGCCGGGAGGCCTCTCCCCCGCCAGGGGTTCATGCCTGCGTCCACATCTGGGAGGACTCTCTCCAGCCGGGGGGTTGCACCAGCACGCAAGACCGGGACCAGCCCTGGGACCACCACTGCTGGAGCAGCTGCCAGCTAAGGTGAGTCGGGGGGGCGCGCCCGGAGCAGGTGTTGCCCCTGGGCACCATTTTCCCCTGGTACGGCTCTGCCTGAGATGATTGCCATTTTTCCAAAATAGATATGAGGACAATTCTTAACTTCTTGTGAGGTGTATTGTTGAAGACTTTCACAGCTGGAATCACTGCAGTGTTCTGTGGTTTCCGGGCTGTGTGGCCATGTTTAAGTAGCATTTTCTCCTGTGATGTGCTTATTTCACTGACTGAGTGGTCCCAGCATGATTGATCTCATCAGATCTCAGAAGCTAAGCAGCATTGGTGCTGGTTAGTACTTGGATGGGAGACCCATAAAGAACTGCATTGCTTATGTGGAGGCAGGCAATGGCAAACCACATTTGTTAGTCTCTTGCCTGGAAAACCCTACCAGGTTGGTGTAAGTCGGCTGTGACTTGACAGCACTTTACACACACAAAAAGGAAAAGAATGGGAAGGGAAAAGGAAGCAGAAGACTGTTGGCATGATAAAATTCAAGTACACTAATAATAGTGACATAGTTTTAAAATGGAGTGGAAGAGTTTTGTGTTCTCAACTGGCGTAAACCCCACCTAGTGCTAAAAAGGACTCAGTCTACATTAAGAACACCTATTGGGGGTTGGAGGAAATGGATGTTCTCCCTTTGAAAATTTAAAAGCTAGTTGTTGGTTGGATCCAATCAAAGGATATACACTTATTTATAAGTCTGAGACAGCGGAAGCTGAGAGAAACCAGAGTCTGTGCATTAAGAAAACTGGAAACAGATGGGGCAGTTAATTTCCAGTTTTTCTACCATGGAGTACCAAATTTGGGGGAAAATTATTTTCAAGTGTGAAATCAGTAACACTTGGGGTGTTTAAGGCAGTATCCTTCTTGCAGCTCCATTTCCCACGCACGCACGCACGCACGCACGCACGCACGCACGCACGCACGCACGCACGCACAGAGAGAGAGAGAGAGAGAGAGAGAGAGAGAGAGAGAGAGAGAGGCATAGATATATACACACACATACACAAAGAACAGTGTTTGTGAGCAACCAAAAATAGCAAGAGGTAGAAAAACAAGAGAACTGAACAAATAGCTGGAAGATCTCTAGACAGAAAACTGTTAGAGGTTTATTTCTTTAAAAACACTAATATCTTTTTATTACAGTTGATGCACGGGGACTTGACTTTTTTTTTTTACTTCGAAAGGCACCATATTACATTTTTATTATGGATATAAGCACTTTCCCACTAAGATGCACGTTATTGTGGTTTGCTGGCAGTACATGATGCAATTTAAGTTGTGGAACTATTCTAGCCTGAGAGGCTGAAGCCATTCCAGCTCTGACTGTGCTCTTGTCAGAGCTAATAAAGGTAATCTGGGTCAGACGTGGTCACCAATTGGTAGAGGAGGCCCAGGTGATCCTGTAAGAGATAGGTCACTACAGAATTAATGCCTGAGCACTGTGACAATGCAGTGAAGCTGAATGTATTAGACTGTGGGGGATGGCCTGATATATTTGTTATTTAAAAACCCCTTTAAGAAGACTTCTCTTGAACCATCTGTGAAATGCAGAAAGAATTGGCCATAACACATGCTACAAAAACTAGGTTATTCTGTTTTTACACTGAAAGCACACCAACAGATACAAAGACCTTCCCATTTCTTTACTCCAGCAGATTCTGAAAACTGTTCTGTAACGGATGGGCACTATTTCCAGTTCCCTACATCTAGTGAGGACCACAGCTAAGCATGCCAGATGGCAAGTCCACCGTTTGGATTTCACCTACCCCCAAATTTGTGAGATTGTTGACCAGTCATTGTTCCCTTCCCTAATCACATAAAATACAGGAAGGAGAGACTGGCTTTCTATGTTAGGAGAAATGTTGTAGAAGTGACTGAGAATCTACATAAAGAGCACATTTTTCTTTCAACCCAACTTGTTAATCATCTGTGCAGAAGACCTCATATAAACCAGAAATTCTGCAGAAAAGAAAAAAAAGCCAGCAGCAATAACAGCTTCAAGTGTCTCATAAGCCAGAAACAAGGATGTCTGTACCAAATCCCTTGCATATTCACCTTGAATAAGGTAGCTTGATATGTGTGCATTACATATAAGCAAATGTTATTATCCTATACATGAATAAATATTTCAATTCTTTTGCATGAAAGCATCTGCGTACTTGTCAGAGTTTAACTAGGGCTAATTAATGAGTGATTATCTTTTGATACGCTGAAGGTAACTGAGAGTATTGGTAGAAGACAGCGTCATCTTTAACAACTGCCTGTTCGTTCTATTGTAATAGTGCTATTGTGTGTGTGTGTTAAGTGTTGCCAATGTTCTTCTGAGTCATGGCAGTTCTATGAATCAGTGTCCTCCAAAATGTCCTTTCGTTAACAGTTTTGCTCATGTCTTGCAAACTGAGGCATGACTGTGGCTCGTAGCTTCCTTGACTGAGTCAGTACATGTTGAGTCTCATGATTTTTCGCCAACTACGTTTGGTCTTGCTGTACTGTTGGTTATTTATTATTGTACTTGGATTCTGTGTTGTTGCCGCCATAAGCCCTGTTGGGGAGGGCAGGGCATGAATGAATGAATGAATGAATGAATGAATGAATGAATGAATGAATGAATGTTGGATTTTCCTCTTTTCCAGCTGTCTTTAGACCAACTTATCCCTTGCAGCCAGCAAGCAGAAATAGCAACACTTTCTGCTAATGGAAGCCACAGACCTAAATGGGCAGCATGGTAAGAGTAAGGCGCCTTTCGCACAGCAAATGTATCATGGATTGCAGTTGGGATAAAGAAACCCATTTTCCTGTTTTCGTGTTCACATGCATCTGGGCAAGAAGTGATTGGGGCCCACGGAAACAATCCAGATTGTTGTTGCGCCTTCACATGGGGCTTTTTCGCACACACGGTTTGTTCTTGATTTAATATATGAGGTCGTCACGGTTTCTGCCTTTTTTTCACATACACTTGAGCTGTAATGTGGCCCGACCCCTAATCTGTCGCTCATTTCAGCCTTTGTCTCACATTTTTCCTGTTGCTCGATAATTGTGCAACTTTCTTGGATAAAACGGATTCCCCCCACAATCTGGTGCCTAGGTGCAAAACGCAACTGGAACAAGTGACTGCGAGGGACCACGCCCACTGTGTGATGCGATTTCCTCCAACCAATCAGGATGCGGTAGAGCTTGCCAGTTGCCTGCGCACATTTCACTGTTTCGTTTCTATCTCACTGTCCTCCCGCCCCTCCTCACGGTCACTCATGCAGTGCATTGTTTCCAACACCGCCCCGATATCTCAAGATAGCGAGTTCTCAATGCAGTGGTACACTGAGATAGTGAAATCAAGCTGACTCGTTAGCTCGTGATGACGGGGGCCAAGCGTCACACGGAACACGCCCTCTGACGGCACAACAGCCAATCGGAACTCTCGTTTGTACTGCATTCCAGGGCAATGCAAAACCAAAGGGTTTCTGAAGCAACAAGAACATCCACAACAACCTGGTGATGTGTGAATGATCTCGAGAGACGAAACAGCAACAAAAAGGTCAGGATGTCGATACGGATTGCCTTAATTCAAGAACAAACCGTGTGTGCGAAAAAGCCCATGGAGACACATTTATTTTTAAAAAAATTACTTCCCAAACATGCATAGCTATGAAGGCATGCACAAATGAACCCCCACAGCCATGCTGATGTCTCATGATATGGCCATCTGCACCTGCATAGCTAGCAGATGCAAGGTGCGAAATTTTAAAAAAGGAAAGGGAGGCAAATCAAGCGCTTCCTGCCTGCCTGTTCACTTGTGAGTGGCTGCAATCTGGAATTTTTTTGAAAAGGATCACTTCTTTAGTGATTTTTTAAAAATGGGTTGGGGAAATAACACGGGACAGACTCGTATTGGGGGCGGGATCTGTGTGAAGCTCCCCCCACAAAAAAACGGGTTATTTAGCGTCCTATACCTGTGTTTATTGCCTGTGTGGAAGGGGCCTGGGACTGGGGAGACCCACGTTCAAGCCTTAACTTTGTAATGAAGCTTTCTGAATGACTTCAGGCTAGTCACCCTGTCAATAGAACCATCTCACAGAAACAGCAGGAATATTAAATGGGGAAGGGAGAACAATACATGTTGCCTTGAACTCCTTGGAGAAAGGGTGGGATGACAATGTGCCAGACAGATACATTCATTCCCACTCCTGGGACATCAAGGTTCTGTGGAACACCTAGTGCCGTGGTGGAGAACCTATGGCACTCCAGATGTTCATGGACTGCAATTCCCACCAGCCCGTGCCAGCATGGCCAATGGCCATGCTGGCAGGGGTTGATGGGAACTGTAGTCCATGAACATTTGGAGTGCCATAGGTTTGCCACCACGGACCTAGTGCAAATGGTTCTGTCTCTTACTTCCAAAATGCACATCTGCAGATCCCTATATCATCATCACCATCCATTTTACTTAGCAGCTTCTCATGACTAGGAAGCCAGTCACAGGGACAATGCTGCTATTATCTTCACATTTCATTGCAGTGCCCAGATACTGAAGACAATACTAGGTAATCAATTTAGCTTGCCCACTCTTCTGATTATCAGGTTTCCTTTAGGAAAAAACCATTTCCTTAATGCAGGACATTTTATATGTAAAGCATATCGCAAAAATGTGTGCTTACCCCCCTGAAGATTTCCGGCACTTAGATTCAGTCATCAATGGAATCAGCAGCAGTGTGTGATATTCCTCTCCTTGTTAGAGCACATATGGCATAATAACCCCATACAAAGGAAGATCTATTATGTACTCAGAGGTACACATAAGCTCTGTATTCAAACTTAGGTGTCAAACTTGCGCCCTCCAGATGTTATGAACTACAGTTCCCATGCTGGCAGGGGATGATGGGAACTGTAGTCCATAACATCTGGAGGACCACGAGTTTGACACCTGTACACTAGGATGTTCAGCTAGAAGGATTTCAAGCAACAAGAAACTATCAACTGGTATTTCTTGCTTCAGTAAAGCAACCAATGTTCTGCAACTCAAAGGCAGTTTCACGTGTACATCTCCCACCAATCTGCAAGATAGCACAAACTCTCATCATATCCCTTCATTCAGAATCCACACAGCACTATGTCCCTACATTTGCAAATCTGGATTCTTCCTACTATTGAAGTTGCCCAGAAAGCTCACCAAGCTGTCCTTTTGAACGAGGAGCTCATCACCGCAATAACTTTCGTGTCCTGCAGTGCCCGTAATTCCTGGACTGTTTCTTGAATTCAGTGATGAGGCATCGTATACTGAAAACTGAAGGGGTTTCTTGGTACTGATGAGTTACAAGTCTTCCAGCTGTTCAGTACGGCCTTGAATAAAATCAAAGCCATCCTGAACTCTGCCAGTCATCTGCAATTACCCAGTTTCCACAGTACTTGGTTTTGTGCATGAAATGGAAAGTCTGACCAATGGGCTGAAACTACAAAACCTACAGGAAATTGCTCTCTGGTTGAGCTGCAAAAGCTAAATAATGGGACGCGCCTAATTCTTGTTGTAAGAAGACAAGTGATGTAATATTTCAAATTCAGCTGGGATTTCTTCCACAGAGCATGGGTCAGTGTATAATTCCTTTCCTGTTCAAAACACAGCACCACTCTGCCTTCATGGAAAGCAGTTCTCACAGCACAGGCAGAATATTTGCCTAGAAATATTTAACACCACTTAAACCACGCAGACTAGACAGCCAGCATGGTGTAGTGGCTAAGAGCAGATGCACTCTAATCTGGAGAACTGGGTTTGACTCCCCGCTTTGTCACTTGAGCTGAGGAGGTTTATCTGGTGAACCAGATTAGCTTGTTAACTCCAATACATGCCAGCTGGGTGACCTGGGGCTAGTCACAGTCCTTCTGAGCTCTCTCAGCCTCACCTATCTCACAGGGTGATTGTTGTGAGGGGGGAAAGGAAAGGAGATTGTAAATCCCTTTGAGTCTTCCAGGAGAGAAAGGGGGGACATAAATCCAAACTCTTCTTCTTCTTCTTTACAAGAAAGCCATATTTTTCTGAAGTCATGTTTTGGAACCATTATTCAGATTCTTCTTTCTACAACCCAGTTACAACAGATAATTATTCCATAGCTGGACACAGAATGAGATGTAGCAACTTAACCCAAAGGCATGAAATCAATGGCTTAGTTTGGATTTGAATTCAAATTAACTCCTACACTATCTAAAAGGCTAGAAGGGCTCCAATTTGTTTTTCTCCAGAGCAGTAGCCTATGCAAAAACTTGGAATTACTATGGAGAACAGCTCTTGTTGCTGTCAGTACTAATTAGAGCATTATGATTATTGGCCTTTTAAAAAGAACTAGCAAAGAGACAATGTATTCCTGCTTCAAAGTGTTTCAGGGTAATCTCGAAAAAGGGTCAGTAGTCAGGAAAGTTCTTGTCTAGTCCAAATCCACTCTATTCTAAAAGTTTTAAACCTATCAGGACCAATGTTTCTTGCTTCTTTTCAAGATTAAATATTTACAACCCAGAATAAGCATCCCCAAGTCAGGCTACCAAGATGGGACGGGGGAGAAGAATACCAACTATGCCATGGGTCTTCAACCTGCGGCTCTCCAGATGTTCATGGACTACAAATCCCATCAGCCCTGCCAGAATGGGCAATTGGGGAGAGCCGCAGGTTGCAGATCTGGAGAGCCACAGGTTGCAGATCCCTGAACTGTGCTGACCATCAGTGACAAAGGGAGAGGAAACTGCACCTGGAACATGAACTGCCTACATGCCCACTTCGTCCCCAAAACGGCAACACACCCACCCTGCCCCCAACACGTGACTGCAATGGTAACACCCGGGACGAGCAGTCCCAGATGTCCCCATTGTAGCTCCGCCTCTGCTGACAATGGTTGCCGACCTGGAGATTCAAACTATTACAATTGATCTTCAGTTAACCAAGATCAAGTCCCCTGGAGTGTATGAGACCCTGCTGAGGTCTCGTCCTCCCCAAACCCCATGCTCTCCAGGCTCTACCTCTAAAATCTCCAGGTATCTCCCAGTCCAGAGCTGGCAACTCCAATACTGAGCCAGGCCCACTGCAACTTGGTATACATGGAGCTAGAATGAAAGGATGGAACTAAATATTATGTGTTGTTTTTAAGGACATATTTTTATTGTGCAAAATGGTCACAATTTCAAAGAGGAAGTCTGGAGGGAGGATGATATTTTAACCCTTTTCTCTCAAGAAAGCTTTCCATTTAAAAAAATCAGATGCATCTAGCTGCTTTTACTCTTTCTGGGGAGAACTGATATTTATCCACACATGCTTCACAGCGGGCCCAAAGTACTGGAGGAGGGAGCAATTTTCAGTGAGAAATTAAGCTCTCTCCCCATCACCAGTCTTCTCTCCAGGAGCTACATTGCATAAACATTTACAAGCATCATTAAAATTCATTGCAAAACTAAATGTGAATGCATAGTTGTGCCATTGAGTGCAACAAGCGATCAATCTTACTATTTGACTATATCAGAATACAAACTGCAGGACGTTTTTGGAAACCCTTGAACACAGTTTCAGTTAAGTGCTATGCAGCAACTTGGGCATCTGCAGTTAACGACTGGAAATTTCTAAGACTCACCAGACAAAAATGTAAAGTTTGTTTTTTGTTTCGGGGGGGGGGTCTTTTTAAGAAGCTGTCATCTGGAGCCATTTCCTGAAGATTTTCACTTTGGTCTGGTAAAAGGATTGGTCAAAGTGCCCATAAAATGAATGTTTTCAGCATATATCAGCAAAAGGAAGTGGAAAACCCTGGTCTGTTTTTCTAGTTACTATTATTGCTAATATACTCAAAATAATTAGGCTGAACTGTGTATGTGCATGTTGAATCAAGTTTTCCTCAATGTAGAACTAGGAAGTGTAAAAGACTTCAGCAAACTGTAATGAGAAAGAAAGATAAGATCTTAACAGAGATTTAAAAGTTGCACTATAGACTTCAAAGGAGGGAGTTCTTTCCTTGAGCCTTCTGGTGAGGGATTTCAGAGTCTGCATTTCTATTGTTAGGGCACAAGTCAAGCTTCTTTAGTTTGATCTGACTATTGCAATTGGCTGGAACAAGAATGCTTGCAAGGGATGCCCAAATTGACATGGGGGTGGAGAGAAAATGCTGGTCCTGCTATATATGTATGTATGTATGTATGCATGCATGCGCGTGCATGTGCATGTGCATGTGCGTCTGTATGTTTTGTTGAAGGTTTTCACAGCCGGATGCAACTGGTTGTGGTGGGTTTTCCGGGCTGTGTGGCTGTTGTCTGGTAGATCTTGTTCCTAACAGCCTGCAGCTGTGGAAAGGTCTACATAGGAACCACAAAATGCAGCATTCAGACTCGCATTAAGGAGCACGAAAGACACTGTCGGCTTAACCATCCAGAAAAATCTGCAGTTGCAGAACATGTGTTAAACAAAACTGGACATAACATTTTATTTGAGAACACTGAAATTCTGGACAATTCAGAAGGTTACTATGTCAGACTGCACAGGGTGGCCTAAAGGCTAAAACTTATAAAACTAAGGCTAAAACTTATAAAATTGAAATTCACAAACACCAAGACAACTTCAACAAGAAAGAAGAGACTCTGAAAATTAGCAAAGCTTGGCTTCCAGTACTTAAAAAATGGACTGATAACCCCACCTGCAATACAGTGCACTGAACCACACCTTTGCATAGCAAGTTCCACCCAAACACTTATTGATTGGTTCCCCACAATGAGACATGGACAATATACCCCACGAAACTTTCCCTTCTCACTAAACAGTGTGAAACAGACTTTTTTCTGTGATACACCTCTGAAGATGCCATTCACAGATGCAGGTGAAATGTTAGGAACAAGATCTACCAGACCACGGCCACGCAGCCTGGAAAACCCACCACAACCAGTATGTATGTATGTATGTATGTATGTATGTATGTATGTATGTATGTATGTATGTATGTATGTATGAATGTATGTATGTATGTATGTATGTTTTTGTTTGTTTATAGGTCACCCTTCTCCTTGCAGGTTTGGGTTGGTTTCAACATAAAACCCAACAATAAAATTGATATAGCCTCACCACTACCAGTCTGGGTGCTAGTCTCTTCATATTCAGTGGGTATATTTGTAACCAATATATACACGATATACACGAAAGGCGCCATTTTTCAGTTGTCTTATCCAAAAATAAACCAAACTATACATGCTAGCCTCAAGTTTGACCACTTCAGGAAGTGAAAAGTAAGCAATGCTAATCCTTCCCTCTCCCATCTGCAGTACTGAAATTCATAGCAAATACCAAGGTACCAGACTGTACTCAAGGATAGCCACTGTGGCCAACTTTCATACTCATAACTGAAGTCAGGACCACGCCTTGCTGATTTCATTTATTTTTAATGGAAAACAACCAAACTTTTGAGGAAAGTAATGTGTTTCCTTTTAGAGGAATGAATGAGATGCTTTTCAAAGCCAGGTTCTAAAACATTGTTTTGGATGTTATTTACTCCCTTAAAATGCTTTCTAATAACTGTGGAAGAATGTACAGTATTAGGTTATAGTTAAGGAACAGCAGATTCCTCCATGCCCTGATCCAGATAGCCCCAGACTATTTCCTCAGATCTCAGAACCTAAGCAAGATTGACCCTGGCAATTATTTGGATGGGAGACCTCCAAAGAATACTAGGATTGTAACGTGGAGGCAAACCACCTCTGCATGTTTCATTATGTTAAAAACTCCAGCAGGGGTCACCATAAGTCAGACGTGACTAGACAACCAAAAAAAAAACCCTCCAGTTTTGACCCTATTAGATTTTGTTCATTCTTAAACCAGCCCCCCCCCCCCCCCCGACAAATCTAATGACCTCCCAGTGAATATTATCGGTCTCTGAGAAGAATGTTCCTCCCCTGGGGTTGACCCACAGTCAAAGGAAAATGGGAATTTTAAGCTTCTGTATGGAATATTTCTGCTACCACGAGAACTGGAGAGCCAATAAGATGTAGTAATTAAGAGTACAGAACTAGTATTGGGGAGACTAGGTTCAAATCCCAACTTCTGCCATGAAAGCTCACTTGGTGACCTTGGGCCAGTCATACACTCTCAGCCTCATTTACCTCACAGGACTATTGGGAGGATAACATGGATGACTTTAAATAAACTTTTCCTGGTGTTTGCAGTAAAAATTTATTTATTTATTTATTTATACTTTGAGCTTCTATACCGCCCCGTCCCCGAAGGGCTCTGGGCGGTGTACAGCATATAATAAATACAATCATAAAATCATCATAAATTGGCTAAAACTTATAAAAGCAGCGGAGACTATCTAAACATTAACACTTAAAATAAAGCATAAATAGAAGCATGGATGACACCCGATAACCTAATATCAAATCCTCCCCCCAAGGGAGGAACGGCAGATCCCCTCAGATGTTATGACAGGCTCCAGTGTGTAGGATCCTAGGAAGGGGGCATCATCAGCTGCTGGTCCCTCCAAAGGCCAGTCCGGCAAAGGAACAGCTCGGTCTCACAGGCCCCCCATGGAACTTCACCAAGCTGTCCCCAAGCAGGGCCCGGACAGCTGGCCAGGAAGAGCTGCTCCTACTCATACCGGCCAATAGGCTGTAAAAAAGCCCTGTCTCGCAGGTGGAGGCCAGCCGCATCATTAAGAAAATAAACCTCTTTTGTACTGCTCATGTAACCCCCATGCCCAGAATGGGTTGGCCCAGAATGGGTTGACCCAGTAAGGGGGTGGAGACTCAGAGCAGCAGAAAGGCTGCAAGAGCTCTTTGCAGAAGACAAGGGTACCAGACTCGGACCTTGATTTCTATAAGCCCTTAACACCTTGTTAAGGTAATTGCAATATTGTTGGGGAAACTACTGGGAAGGTAGTTGGTTGTTTTTGCTATGTTGTAAATGTTGGAGTTTATTGTTTCCAGAGGTTTTCTTTTGTGGTTGTAATGGGTGAGAGTTCTCCTGGAGACCTTCATCATGTTGCAACCTGTTCATCAAGCCCTTGGAGTCTTCAGGAGCCAGCCAACTTGCAAAGTTATTAGAAGAATTTGGACTTGGCAATATCAGTAGACTGTAAATAGAAGGACTTGAAATGCAACCTGAACAGGACCTTGAATTGTAACGTTAAATGTTGATGTTTTAAAAGTGTTATTTGTAAAGAGAAGTAAACTGTTTTGTATAAATTTGGCTCTTTGCAAACTCATTCCAAGTACTGCCCCACAGAACCCACAAGCTGAGGTTACACTCACAGCTTACGAGGTCTTATTGCTTGGCTACTGATACCACGAACACACTGATGATATCTGACAAAAGGAGCTTTGACTCTTGGAAGCTTATACCCCAAAAATCTTGGTCTCTAATTGCTCCTGACTCAAATCTGGGGTCCCTTTCGCACGTGCACAATAATGCACTTTCAATCCACTTTGCAGCTGGATTTTACTGTGCGGAATAGCAAAATCCACTTGCAAACAATTGTGAAAGTGGATTGAAAATGCATTATTCTGCATGTGAGAAGGGGCCTAGGTGCTAGACTGGGACATTGGGGGGTGGGGGGCAAGATTAGATAGTGAAATCTGCCCCGATAGGATTTCATAATCATTCCTAGTAATCATCATTCCTGCATAATGTTGACACATATAACTCTCAAATCTTCTGACTTGCTCCAGGTTATACCATCTTTCGCTGCATTAAAAGAAACTGGGCTATATTTGAAATATAAATGAGAAATATAACACTTGAAAGTACAGACTGAATCTGTGCAAATGTTAAGGTCTCTGAAGTTAAAAATGGTAGTTCAGTGTCGAATGCTATTGAACTTTTGGGAAACAATTCTGATGAGCTGAGCACTTGAGCTGAAGTACTTAAGGCTATATTCATAGTTTAAATTACATGATACGACTTTCAAGCAGTTAATTTTGCCCCCAGTTACTATGACATGCACGGTGTGTGATAATGATACATCACTGAAGACTCAATATTATTATGAAGTTTAATTCAATATCAAAATTTACTGGTTTCATTATTATGAACAATCCGTTAGGCTGGAAGCAGGCACTAGGATTTCTTCTTTCTCCCTTCCAACGAGAGAACTGGAAGCATTTTGAAATGGGAATCACAGCATACGAGGTATACACTCAACCCACTGTTACCTTCAGCAAGGCAGGTGTTGTAGGTTTGTTTTCTTATCATTTACAGATAACACATGTATGGCAAGGTAACTAAATCCAGATGATACAATTCCTTTTTCTTTTTTTTACTACAATACTGAGGGATTTGAATTCCTATTTTTATTTAAATTTCTCAACTGGAAAGAACTAAGCATAAGATACTGCTCCAATAGCAATCAAAAATACTGTAACAATAATAGCTAAGGTGATTGTTTCTATATGTTTACAACGTTTATACAGGAAGTCACAATTACAGACAATCCACCTGGGATAAATTCACAGGAGCAACCTTTTATACAAAGTAGGCTTATAAAAGTCTTGCAAACACAGGTTTATAGTCAATAAAGACTTCAAAATTGTTATGAGCAGAAGCTCAAGGTTAGTTAACAGCAGAAGCTTAATGAGATATCTGGCATAGGCTCATTTTGTGTATACACTTCCTCAGAGATCTACTGTGGTTCTCCTGAAATATTTTATGGTTTTAAATATCATCTTTAATTTGAATTTTGCCCAAAGGCTTCCCATGATCCAAAAAAGATCTGCTTCGGGTTGGGGAGCCTTTGGGCAAGAATTTTCATGTTATCTGCACTCCACAAAGGACTACAGGTATATTCAGTTTTCAGTGAAAGTGGAGATTTTCAAGATTCTGAAGGCGGATCAATGAAACAACTCATACCACACTGACATCATGCAATGTAATAGTCTCACTTTACAGGAGTGTAATGTTTAGGCTTAAATGTGAAATTACTACTGCTTGGATGTAATGAATGACAAGACTCAAATTATTGCTGTTGAACTATTTCCTAAGAAGCCACATCTACTAAGTTGTGTGAAAACACCAATTATCTTGACAACTGGCACTAAATCAATCTAGGCCAGTGGTGGTCAACCTATGGCGCTCCAGATGTTCATGGACTACAATTCCCATCAGCTCCCAATTCTGGCAGGAGTTGTTGGGAATTGTAGTCCATAAACATCTGGAGCCCCATAGGTTGGCCACTCCTGATCTAGGCCTTTTCCACACAAATCATTTAACATCTCCAGAATGTTTGCAATCCCCCCCCCCCACCTTTACCACAATGTTTATCTGCACTCATCTCCTCCAAATGTTTCTTCTTTTTTTGCTGATCCATTGATTTGATGCCTTGACGATTTGTTGAATCATTTGGTTCTGGTGGGTTTTCCGGGCTGTGCGGCTGTGATCTGGTGGATTTTGTTCCTAACGTTTCACCTGCATCTGTGAATGGCATCTTCAGAGGTGTATCACAGAG
Organism: Sphaerodactylus townsendi; assembly: GCF_021028975.2. Lineage (NCBI taxonomy): Eukaryota > Metazoa > Chordata > Lepidosauria > Squamata > Sphaerodactylidae > Sphaerodactylus > Sphaerodactylus townsendi. The sequence continues at coordinate 128,040,562 of NC_059427.1, read as the reverse complement.
AAAAGTCTGTTTCACGCTGTGTCTAAGTGAGAAGGGAAAGTTTAGTGTGGTCCCAAGGTGGGGAACCAATCATTAAGTGTTTGAGTGGAACTTGCTATGCAAAGGTGTGGTTGAGTGCATTGTATTGCGGGTGGGGTTATCAGTCCATTTTTTAAGTACTGGGAGCCAGGCTTTGCTAATTTTTAACATCTCTTCTTTCTTATTGAAGTTGTCCTGGTGTTTGTGAATTTCAATGGCCTCCCTGTGCATAGTAACCTTCTGAATTGTCCAGAATTTCAGTGTACTTAAATAAAATATTATGTCCAGTTTTGTTTAACACATTTTCTGCACACAGTGTGAAACAGACTTTTCTCTGTGATACAACTCTGAAGATGCCAGCCACAGATGCAGGCGAAACGTTAGGAACAAAATCCACCAGACCACGGCCACACAGCCCGGAAAACCCACCAGAACCAGTTGAGTCCGGCCATGAAAGCCTTTGACAATGTGTTGAATCACAGCTTTGTGTTACTCATCAGTAAACTTACCCATACGTCAAAGAAAATATGAAGGGTAGAGGAGTGAGAAAAACAACCCAAACTATAAAATGCATGAAATGATAAAAACCAAGAGGCAAGGGGAAAGGAGTGAGGCGAGTGACACAAAAAAATGGGGGGCCAGCTCTGAGGGGGAAGTTGAGCAAGGGCACAGGGGCTTGAGAAAGGGTCAGCTTTCCAGTGGAAAATTTAAAATGTTTAAAGAATACCACACTGCAAGAGAAGCCAGCTTGGAAAAGTCTCAGCCCAAAAAATGGTCGTAAAAGGGTTTTCAAATAAGATGGATTAAAAAGAAAATAAAACATTTCTGGGACGAATTTGGGGGGGGGGGGATGGAGTGTGGACAGCTACAGAGGAAATGATTTATTAAAGTCCCAGAATCATTTTTAATGACCTGTGTCGAAAAGGCTCCATTTCGTTTCTAGGCAAGACACAAGACATGAATCCACAGGGGCAAATGCCATCACAGCTTCCACAGCTTCTTATGTTTTGCATTCAGCTAATTGCATGTATCAACATTTGCCATCACTCAAAGGCCATGAGCAATTTCAGACAGCAGCTACAGAAGATTTCATGCAAACAGATTCCTTCCCAAAGCGCTAGGAAAATTCAAAGTGAAAAGGCTGGTGAAATCACTCCTTCACCAAGGAATCCTGAACTTGGAAACAGTAATGCCACAGCCATTGTGCAATCGAATCAAAGATAAAGGAGTGTTTGTTTATGGAAGAGGTCACATGCACTCACAGCGCACCCATGTGCTACCTGACCTCCCTGTTGTGCTAAGCAGGACTCCTCCTACCTGTACAACAAAATAGCAACAAAAATCAAGGCAAATCAGGATTTAATGTCAGAACAGGGGTACTACTGTATGATTCCTGGTACCAACAGGTTACATATTACTAATGCACAGCTATTGGAAAGAAATTCATCTATTTATTTACAGCAGCTATGACGGTTTATGAATAAGTCAGGTGAAATCCACGCATTATCCCAAGAGACACATACCAAATAGCAGCAAAACTGGGAAAGCAGAGTGGCATGATACGTAATTATGCCTGTATTTTCCAACCTGGCATCTTTTAAGAATCAAAATGCTAGCTCAGAAACTTAGCAGAGACTGTCAGGTAACCCGAGAAATGCTTAGAACTCAAACACTAATGTGACACTCAATGGCAAGAAAAGAGAATGTTCTACTGCAAGGGCTAACAAAAATCCAAATGTTATCCTTGGACATTTGACTCAACCCATACTCTTTGACAGAATTCCAGGTAAAGCACAAAGTTTTATTTTATTCAAATAAGCCTTTGTGTTGCTGTGTTTAAACAAACCAGAACTGTTCCCAAGCAAGACACGGAGAGTGAACAATCTTCAAGTAGCTTTTTGTAGTGTAGTGTTTATGAAATGGAGCAGCAGGTACCAGTCTTGCTGGAGTTTGACAGATTGTTTCAAAGTCTTGTAAGTGCAACCTCCTGCTCAAGGCACAGCAGCACCCATATCTTTGATGTCCAGTTTCCAGAAGGAGTAATAGAATTTAGAAACTTTGGTCAGTTTTTAAAAATAAAAGCTGATATTGATTCATTTATTCATTAAATTTCTATACTGCCCTCCCCCAAGGGGCTCAGGGCGGTAAGCAACAATAAATAACAATAAAACATATCAAACAAATATAAAACAGTAGCATTTCAGCAATCCACTTACTAAAACAAGAACCATTAAAACATTAAAACACAGATGGCGTCAAATCCCCCCCCCCCCCATGCCAAGATGGAATAGGTATTGTTGGTCTTAATCCGGCTGGCCAAACACCTGGTGGAACAGGTCCGTTTTACAGGCCCTGCAGAAACTCTGTAAGGCCCACAGGGCCCTGATCTCCCTAGGAAACCTGTTCCACCAGGTAGGGACCAGGGCTGTAAAAGTCCTGGCCCTCGTAGAGGCCAGTCAGATCATTTTTGGGCCAGGGATCTCCAGTAGGTTTGCAGTATTTTACTCCACACTTTTCTTGGTGCCTCCAAAGCAATGTAGCTTACAAAAAGCACTACAAATATTCTTGTGAATGGGCAGAAAAAGTCTCCAACATAAAAAAAATGGTTCATATATATAATGGGAACAAGTTAAATGCAACAAACAGGCATTATTATTATCACTCAGACCAAGATTTATTTATTTATGAGTTGCAAAGACCACACCATACATGCTACAGCAGGGGTCCCAAATATGGTGCCCCTGGGACGATGGCACCTGCTGAGATCTTTCTGGTGTCTATTTCCCTTGTTACATGCACTGTTGCCTCTCTCCTTCTCTCTTACTCAAAAGAGAATTCAGACTGCAGAGGCGTACAGGGGGAAATGGAACCCGGGGCAACACTTGCTCTGGCACTGCACCCCCCCAAGCCTCATTTACCCAAGTCGCTAGGACCCAGCACCAGCTGCTGCCACCCCCCCCACCTACATCAGAGCTGAGGCCGCACCTGCCAGCCCAAGCACCCCTAGAGTGAGGCAGACGTGGCCTCTGCTCCAATGGAAGTGGGGGGGTGGCAGCAGCCCGCACCAGGTCCCAGCAACTTGGCAAGCCATGGGCTGCTGCCAGCCCCCCACCTCCATTGGAGTGGAGGCCACACCTGTCTCACTTTGGAGGTGGGGGTGGCGGGCCCACCGCTTGCCAACTTGCCGTGACCCAGCCAGAGTGACATGTGCAGGCTCCCAACTTGATCACATGGGGGGCATGATTTTTCACCCCCCCCATGATCTACTGGGTGGTGCCCAGGGTCAATTGACCCCCTATGTGCCCCCCTGGTAGATACGCCCCTGTCAGACTGGACCAAGGAAAATAAAATAGGTAAAAAATCTTTATACATTTACTGATGCTGTGAGTGGAGCTGATAGGCACAAATAAAAAACTAAGCTACTGCAAGCTATTTGCGAAAGGAAAACAAAATACAAAACAAAGTTAAGAAAAGATTCTTTCCAAATCACCCCCAAAAGAGATTCAGATATGATTTCAATAAGCATAAATTATCTTTAGTTTTGCTGCTGAAATGTTTCTCTAAGTAGACAACAGTTATTTTAGTAAAAATTGATTCTAAAGATTTTTAACTATAATTTTAATTATATCCTACAATGAGCGGATGAAAGTCTTTGGACCAATTCCCCAGATGTATACAGTCAAAAAACGCAATATTTAGGAAAGCAAATAAAACACATATAAACACATATAATCTCTCTGCGCCATCCTAAGCAAAGTTATAGACTTCTAAGCTTATTGCAAACCTACTCAGTTTTATCTTCAACCATTTTAAGAGGTTTGTTTTTGCCTTTAAAAATGAAGAGGAGGTAGAGAATCAGAGTTTTTCATTTCTATCTGATTCCTTGCAAATTACACCTACCTAATCACCATGGAGAATATCAGCCAGTATGCTATTTAAGTTAAAGAATTATGACAGGCTGCAGAAGCAAATATACCACTGCATATGTGCAGCTGACATTTTAATCACCTAATTAAACCAGCAACTATCCACACACATTAAGAGCAACTTTACATAGCATCTAAATCAGCAGTATGCCTGTGCATCCCAAGTTATTCATAATGTTTTGTCATTGTTAATGGGCTGTATAATTTTACATAAATACCATACAGTACAACACTAATAATGACAATTCATGAAATAACAAGTACAATCCCCCTTTCTGTGTGGCATACTGCATGAGAAGTTGTACGAATAGGTACAAAAACACACAGGAGATTGCAGGATCCTTTTTGTAATCACGGAGCAGTAGATAGCTTACACAGATCTTTATTTCCTTGGAGAGATAAAGTTAGCTACATTAAAGCTAAACAGCACTTTTCCCATAGCATTTAGGGGGTTTGGGGGGGGGGGGGATGTAATAACAGCTCCATTACTGATGATGTTCAGTTGTACGCAAAGCTCATAGGTAAGAGGAGAATGAAATCCCTGATGGTTGTGAATTGGTCCCTGCGGGACTTTTCTCCTAACTGAAGGACACTGTTCACCAAGTTGACCATAAAGAGTACCTACTAGCCCCCAAGCTGATGAAACCCACTTCTGTCTCTAGCATAAGAAATAAAAATTAAACAAACAAGGTGCCATGAACCCGAACCCGAACTTTAAATTAGGACAACCTACCCAACAACTTAAAAAACAGAACCATCCATTTTGTATTGACCATTTGGCCATACCCTTATTTAAAGTGTAATACAGCAGAGAGATATGGAAGGACATGTAACCTAATTTTCAGTTCAGTTCAGCTAAGTCTCTCTTCGAAGGGAAGGAATCTTCAATTACTGTATCTTCTATCCCTCCATATCATATACCAACATTCAAAATGCTTCAAAACTAACACAAGGCCTTGTTTTAGCCAAGGGGTCCCCAACCTGGGGCACTTTTGGAAATTTTGACACTGGACGGCAGGTACAAGCATATAATGGCAGCCCCAACAGGTAGAGCCAACCTGAAATCTCAGGGGCTCATTCCGCACATGCAGAATAATGCACTTTCAAACTGCTTTCAATGCTCTTTGAAGCTGTGCGGAATGGCAAAATCCACTTGCAAACAATTGTGAAAGTGGTTTGAAAATGCATTATTTTGCGTGTGCGGAAGGGGTCAGGGAGTAAGGTTATGAAAACATCTAATGGCAACCTCAATATTTCAGGCAGAAGCTCCGATTAACAGAGAGGATGCCTTGTAAAACGAATATATTATTTAACAATGATTTCTTGCATACACACAGTGTACCTTCAGTCATAGAGTGAAGATATTTGTGCTGTAGTGGCAGCTGCTCCCAAAGTAATTTGAGATCTTTGATGGCTAATCAGAAGCTCTGCTGGGGAAAAGCCCATTGGCCCTGGCCACTCTCTGAACACACTTGGTGGGTGCTAGGAAACATGTGCAAGGGCGCAAGAGCACCATGTTGGGAACCCGTCTTTTTTGGGAAGTGAAGTTGATTAGACTTACTGCATTGATATGTAAGAAGAAAATTAAAGGTTGGAAATTTAGTAGATCCCAATTTTATGTTGAAAATAAAATCTGTAGTGAAGTAAAGATGTTTGTTGAAGCTAGTACTACTGTAGGAAGAGACAAGGACAGAACAAGGGGGGAAAACGGCCGGTGCACTGGTGCGTCCTCCACCCCTGCCACGCCAACATCCACCCCCACCCCAGAATGCCCACACACACACCCCCGGAACGCCCCACCACACCCCTGCAGGGGCATGTGCCTGGTGCGTCGTGCCCCCCCCCCTTTCCCCTTGGAGCTATGCCTCTGGGAAGAGATTAATTTATGAGGGGGGAATACACATAGACACACGCATATGTATATACAGTAAGAACATAAGAACATAAGAACTAGCCTGCTGGATCAGACCAGAGTCCATCTAGTCCAGCATTCTGCTACTCGCAGTGGCCCACCAGGTGCCTTTGGGAGCTCACATGCAGGATGTGAAAGCAATGGCCTTCTGCTGCTGCTGCTCCTGAGCACCTGGTCTGCTAAGGCAGTGAGCAATCTGAGATCAGGAGATCCAAGATTGAAGTAGCCATCGTCGACTTCTCCTCCATAAATCTGTCCAAGCCCTTTTAAAAAGCTATCGGGTTAGTGGCCATCCACCATCGCTGTGGCAGCATATTCCAAGCCACCAATCACCTGCGTTCGTGAAAGAAGTGTTTCCTTTATTAGATCCTAATTCTTCCCCAGCATTTTCAATGAATGCCCCTGGTTCTAGTATTGTGAAAAGAGAAAAAATTTCTCTCATATCAACACATTTTCTACCCATGCATAATTTTATAGACTTCAATCATATCCCCCTCAGGCGTCTCCTCATCCAAGCTAAAGAGTCCCAAAGCGCTGCAGCCTCCTCATAAGGAAGGTGCTCCAATCTTCAATCATCCCTCGTTGCCCTTCTGGTCTGCGCTTTTTTTCTATCTCGCCCGATATCCTTTTTTTTGAGATGTGGCCAGGGCGAACCTGGTAGCTCAGAATGCTGATGCTGCGTGTTTATATAAGGGCATGACAATCTTTGCAGTTTATTCTCCAATTCCTTTCCTATTTAATATCCCCAGCATAGAGTTTGCCTTTTTTTTCACGCTGCCATGCATTGAGTTGACATTCCCATGGAACTATCAGCTAAGGCGCCAAATCCTTTTCCTGGTCTGTGACTGATGGCACTTTGACCCCTGTAAGCGTGTGTATGTGAAGTTTGGATTTTTTTGCCCCTTCGTGCATCACTCTTACATTTAAGGCTTACATTGAACTGCACATTGCCATTTCTTAGCCCACTCACCTAATTCTACTACAAGGTCCGCTTGGAGCTCCAGCAATCTTCCCTGTGGTTCTTACCACCTTACATAATTTGAGTATCATCTGCAAACTTGGCCAAATTACACTACCCACCCCTACTTCCAGTGTCATTTATGAATAAGTTAAAGAGCACTGGTCCCAGCGGATCCTTAGGGGACAATTCACTCCCTACATCTCTCCATTGTGAGAACTTCCCATTTTATACTCCACCCTTTGTTTCCTGTTCCTCAACCAGTTTTTTAATCCATGGGAGGACTTCCCCTCTTATTCCTTCTTCATTGCTGAGTTTTCTCAACAGTCTCTGGTGAAGAACTTTGTCAAAAGCCTTTTGGAAATCCAAGTAGACAATGTCCACTGGGTTCACCCCTTATACACATACAAGTGTCTGTTTACACCCTCAAGAACTCTAGTAAGTTTGTAAGACAGGACTTGCCTCTACAAAAGCTAATGTTTGGCTCTTTCCTCAGCAGGTCTTTAGCACCTCTACATGTTTAATAATTCCTTATCTTTAATGATAGATTCTACTAATTTACCAGGAACAGATGTCAAACTGACTGGCCTGTAATTTCCCAGGTCCCCTAGACCCTTTCTTAAAGATTGATTGACATTGGCCATCTTCCAGTCCCCTCGGGGATGGAGCCTGATTTCAGGGATAAGTTGCGTATTAATGTGAGAACGTCAGCAATTTCATGCTTGAGCTCTTTAAGAACTCTTGGATGAATGCAATCTGGGCCAGGGGATTTGGTAGCATTTAGATTTATCAATGGCTGCCAGAACTTCTTCCTTGTCTACCACTAGCAGCTGGTTCCTCAGTTCACCTCCTAAGAAGCTTGGTTCAGGTGCAGAATTTTCCTCACCTCCTCTTGGGTGAAGACAGATGCAGGAATTCATTCAGCTTCTCTGCAATCTCCTGTCATCTTTTAGCACCTTTTGTTCCTTCATCATCCTAACGGACCTGCAGCTTCCCTAGCTGGCTTCCCTGCTTTGATGTACTTGAAGAACTGTTTGTTGCTAGTCTTGATGTTAAAACGTATGCGTTCCTCATAATCCTGCCTCCTTACATTTTAACTTATTTCTCTTTTTGCCACCATTTGTGTTCTCTCTGGTATTCTTCATCAGTTGATTGGACCTGCATTTTCTAAAGACATCTTTCTAATCAACTACCTCGCCTCCTTGTTAACCATGGTGGCTTTCTTTTGGACTAGGCTGGCATTTCTAACCTCGCGGAACACATTTCAGCTGAGCTTTTTTAAGACTGTGTTTTTTAAATAACCTCCAACCACCTTGGACATTTTTGCCTCTCTTGATTTTCCCTTTCAGCTTCTCGCACTATCCCCTCATCTTTGAGAAATTTCCCTTTCATGAAGGCAAATGTAACTACATTAGTAGTTGTCACTTGTTCGCATGCAGAGATACTAGATCTGACAACATTGTGGTCGCTGTTCCTATCCGGCTCAACAACACTGACTTCCACTTTTAGGTCCTGGGTCCCACATAGAATTAGATCTGGATCACATCTCGGTTCTGGTTGGTTCTTCAACCATCTGCTCCTAAGCTCACACAGTCATTTAGCATATCCAGGAATGTTCTCTCCTTACTATGACCTGAACATGCATTTTTTCCAGTTTATGTGGGGATAGTTAAATGCGCCCATTACCACGGTATTTTGCTTTTGTTGGCCTCTCTAATTTCTTTTCCATCTCAGAATCACTCTTGTGCGCTTTGGTCAGGGGCGATAATATATTCTAATGTTAAACTTTGCTTCACCCATGGTATTGATATCCACAGTGCTTCTGTAGAGGAATCAGCTCCCCCTGCATTGTCTATTTTATGTGACACTATGCTCTCTTTGATGTAGAGGGCCACCCCACCCCCAATACGCCCTGTCCTATCCTTCCTGTAGAGCCTGTAACCTGGGATAACAGCATCCCACTGGTTCTCCTCATTCCACCATGTCTCTGGGATGCCCACTATATCAATGTCCTCCTTCAAAACTCTGTACTCCAGCTCCCCCATTTTAGGTCGAATGCTTCTACTATTAGCATAGAGACACTTGTATACTCTGTCTCTGTCCCTAACCTGGGATTTATGTGTTTTGCCCTCTAGCCTTTTGTAGACACTATCACTTATCACATTGCTATGCTCCTCGCTTGTATGTGGTTGATTTAGAAAAACCTCTCTCTGTGTCTGCATCCCCATGGACTCTGTATTCCGAACCGAAGTCAGTATTACATGTTGATTTTGTAATTGTTATTGTGCAATAAAAACAAGTGGGGGGGGAGGGGCAGTCAGCCTATCTTCACTGACCAAACTTGGCTCCATCAATCAGCTACACGTTTAGCTGTCTAAGCTAGCAATTAAAGCCTGGAAACGTATTCTGCTGCTTTAATTTGATCATACCACCTGTCAAGAAATTCAGCCATTGTCAGAACTTTGGTCAAGTTGCTCAGGCTGTCAAAGGGAACCATTTAAAATAGGCCTGTGAAATTTTTCTGCCTCCTTTAATTGGAGGGCCATGTCCTGATTAGATTCTTTTTCACCTGTTTGATGTCGTGAGAACGAGCAAAGAGTATTAGCTACCCATCTCAGTTTTTCAAAACATTAAAAAGATGTTGTGATCATCTGTGCCAGGCTGGCCCAAGTCTCTAACTGGCTGATGTGTAAGCATGACCAGAAGCTTGGCTCTAGAAAGTTCCACTCAAATTTGGCTCTAGTTGATTGAATTAGATTCACCTGACTGTGATTGATGAATCCGTATAAAAAAAAAACTTACTATGGGGCTAGAGTTGCTATTTAATTCTGAACCTACCTGAAATGCTGTAACTTTTTTTTTATGATTGCTGGAAGAAACTAGCACCAATGCTAAATTGGAGCAGCAGTGGCATAGTGGTTAAGAGCAGGAGTACTCTAATCTGGAGGAAGTGGGTTTCATTCCCCTCTCTGCCGCCTGAACTGTGGAGGCTTATCTGGGGAATTCAGATTAGCCTGTGCACATGCCAGCTGCGTGACCTTGGGCTAGTCACAGTTCTTTGGAGCTCTCTCGGCCCCACCTACCTCACAGGGTTTTTGTTGGGGGGGGGAGGCGTTTGTAAGCTCCTTTGAGTCTCCTATAGGAGAGAAAGGGGGGATATAAATCCAGCTCTTCTTCTTCTTCTAAATGAACTTCAAGGACTATGCTATTATTTGCATATTTGTAAGTGCTTCATCATGTTTTATGTTTCAGCTAATCTCCTGCTATTTATGCAGATTTACTTTTAAATTTTATTTTTCTTAATAACATTTTTAAAAATTGTATTTGGTCCGCTGTGTGTCCATCTATTCTCAAGAACCCATGTGAGCTGGGTGGCAAAAACCTAGGCTGTTTTTCTTGACACCACCCCTCACCTTATATAAGGAGCAGGAAGCTGAGGGTTATAAACTTGCACAGGGAAGCAGCAGCTTTAATGGAGCTTTCACGGCTTGAAAGAAAACATGGGATGTTGATGTATTTATTACTAGCTGCTCAACGCAGGAATTTGCTTGCCTTCATCTGAAAATCAAATGTCTGCAGCAATTATCATTAATTTACAAGTGTTTCCCCTCAGAGCACAGAAGGCAAAGATGTAGCAGAAAAAATACAGTTCCCAAAAGTATAACTTAATACGCAGAAATGTAGTCTAGAGTAAGTGAACATTTCTTGGCAGTGGATCCAAATACACCTTTCTTTGAGAGGCAAACCATACTATCAGTCCTTTACTGCAACCTGCATCAGTACCATCGCAGGCGCACCCACCGTTCTTGCCCTGTATTAACTGCTGAAGAGTGGGAAGAATGAGAGGGAAACTTCTGCTGTGCATTTTTTAGTTCTGCCAAATTCTACCAATACCTTTCAGTCAAAGGTTAACAAGCTCAGTTCCTAAAATAAAAGGGCAGCTGTTGAATAGATCAAAGATTTCCCTACTGCACTTGAAGAACTATCAAGGAAAAGTGTATTATGTATGTTATATCTTGCACACTTTAAAGTATATTTCAAAACTCAAGAGGTTGGACTGCATTTTACCAGCTGAATGTTTCAGATCTATGCATTAAGGAACAACGTTTTGGTTTCATCTATCTGCTCTTTTGTAAAGAAACAGATGTCAGAGGAGGGCTGCTTGTATCAGCAAGTCTCTAACGCCCAATTACCAAGGCAACTTACACAGGGGAAAGGCAGTGACTCTTTTTAGGGTAGAGAGCTAATTAACAGGTATAGGAGGACATAACTGGAGGTTTGGTGGCAAGTCAGCAAGAGACTGCTGTGCCAGAGCAGCAATTCCCCACTGAGTGCGGGGAAAAGAAGAGGCAGAGAAAGAATGTGTACACACACACACACACACACACACACACACACACACACACACACACACACACACACACACACACACACACACACAGAGAGAGAGAGAGAGAGAGAGAGAGAGAGAGAGAGAGAGAGAGAGAATGGCTTTAAAGATTCTCAGAATCAATCTAGTCCCAGCTTCCTATATAACTACATCAGGATCCACTCCTCAGCCAACTCACCACCTGCAAATTGAGAATGTGACAGAAGGATACAACTTACATTACAACTAAATCCAGCACAAAAATACAACCTCGTATGTGTCAATACAATGGTTGTTGGTAATTTTTCAATCACATTTTCCCAACTGTGGTAGTTAATTTCCAGAATTAACAAAGATTTAGTATCAATGTATGCGTAAATGAAGAAATGGAGATGAAATCTTGAAATGGAAATCATGAAATGGAAATCATGAAATGGAGATGAAATCATGTGGTAATACCAAAGGTTTATCTGTTTTATGTAGTATTACATTTAGAAGAAAATGAATAATAGTTGCATAAAAAGAAAAAGCCAAGGGATCATAGAGTAGGAATGTATGGCAAACTTACCCCCAAATGAAAACATTCATACTCATCCAATGTATATAAATGAGGCACTCCTTGGAACTAAAATCAAGAGTTATTCTTACACTGTGATAGCTGTATTTGATTCCCTTACCAAATAGCATGAAAACTATGTCTCTACTCCCTCCCAAAGACTGCAGTCTGAAGAGATGTTGTCTGTTCTTTGTGTTTCAAGAGCAAACTCTCCAAGGAAAGATAATTTACTGGATCCAGAAACATTTTTCATCTTGTAATAACCTGGATTTATTCTTACTCGGTCAAATTAAGGGTAGATGAAGTCACAAATTGTTATGTCTGCTTTATCTTTCAGTTGTTTCCCAGGTTTCATTAGTTTTCTTCCCCTGCAGCATCCAGATGGCTCATACTTGTGTGCCATCTCCATCATTCTGTTAAACTACTTCAGTTTCAAGTACTGCTAGGATGAAGGTTTCCTCAGGCCAGAAGCACCTTGTTTGCACTGGCAGATAATAAACTTGATCTGTAAGGGATAGCTGTCATATCAAAGTCTGTTGAGAGTGATTGTGCCAGGGGGTGGTGAACATCATGCTTGCCAGCTCCATGCCAGCTAGAATTTCCAGGCTGCAACCTGACACAGGATGTGAGCATGGCTTCTTCAATCGTGCCCCTCCTGCGATCCTGTCTGTCACACTTCCATTCCACATGCTGAGACAAGAAGCGCTTTGCCTTATGAAAAGGCAGGGAAATCAGCTGATGGACTTGGGGAAAGCACATCAGCATGCACCTTTTGTGAACAAAGACGAAATTAGATCTCCAAAGCAGGACCCTAACCTTGTGATTCTGCAAACTTTCAAGAGGCTTAAGAATCTATATTTATCCCACATGCTTTTAATGTATAACATTTACAACATTAGGAAATATGTTCTATATGAGCCAGCATGGTGTAGTGGTTAAGAGCAGGTGCACTTTAATCTGGGGAACCGGGTTTGATTTCCCCGCTCTGCCACTTGAGCTGTGGAGGCTTTGTCTGGTGAACTAGATTAGCTTGTGCACTCCAACACAGTTGGGTGACCTTGGGCTAGTCATAGTTCTCTGGAGCTCTCTCAGCCCCAAATACATCACAGGGTGTTTGTTGTGAGAAGGAAAGGAGATTGTAAGCCCCTTTGAGTCTCCTTACAGGAGAGAAAGGGGGGCAATCTTTTCTTCCTCTTCTTCTTCTTCCTCCTCCTCCTCTTCTATATTAGAAAGCCTTTGTATTACTTTCTGGATACAATTCTCTTATGTTCTCGTATAATGTTACTTTTGTTGCATGTAACATGGGACACCAATTGCTGCTGAAACATCAAGGTGCTGCCCCAGATTTAGGTCTTATTTCATTTCTTTTCTTTAAGAGGAACAGGCAGTTAATGAACAGCCAGACTCCTCATCATGCCAAATTCCTGTGCCTCTAATGTGCAGAAATTCAGCAGGCCAAGAAAGTTCTTCTTGCACGCTGGAAAAATCTTCACCTGTTACATTTTTACACTAATTGATCTGGGATTGCACCTATAGGTTTGACAACTCTGCAACAATCCAAAGACTAAGTTTTACTGGGTGGACTCACAGTTGTCAACGATCAGTAAGTCAAAATACCCCTGCAGCTGCTTTAAGCCCAAAAAAGAGAGGAAGAAGGGATCTACCCATATTGTTGGGTCGGTGATTTTCTCAATCAAGCCTTAAAACATGGAAAGGAGTTAAATGGGAACACTGAGAAGGAAAGGAATTCACAGAACCATAGTGTCATATATAGTTTGGCCCTTCACTGGGTATCTTGCAGAAATATTTCCAAGCTTTCCCAGACGTCATCTTTCAATTTGAAATGTCGATGAAACTCTCTTGTTCTGCATTTGGTACCATCACTGAATTTTACACCATGTTCTTGCTACCCTAGCTAACAACAGAAGTGGGAAGGAGTAGACAAAAACAGTCTATTTTAAGACTGTCATGCTTATGATTCAAATAGTCTCTCAAACTTCATTCACACAGGCTCATCCTGATGGGTTAAGTGTGTTTAAACATGTTCCTTTTCAATAGCTAATGTCTTGTCTGGCTAGCAAAACAGTAGGAAACTTACACCTCCACTTACACAGGAAAAAGGAAGCAGAAGAAAGTATAGAGAGAAACGGGAAACAGATTCATCAACAGGAAGTTCTATTTTTAGGGCTATTTTTATTACAACTATTAAGAATCCTTATTGTATTTCTGTATCAAAAAAAATTTAAGTCACAGAAATTAGGGCTTGTTTAATCTGTGTTGGAGTGCACAAGCTAATCTAGTTCACCAGATAAGCCTCCACAGCTCAAGTGGCAGAGCGGGGAAATTAAACCCGGTTCCCACAGAATCAGCGCCAGCCACCTGCCCCAGCAGAATAAAAAAAGACAAGGACTAACAGCTGCTTTTCTGCAGAAATAAGCTATGTCCTTGGTCTTGCTATTGCTCTGCTCTGGACCTGGTCCTGCACTGGGAACTCTTGCCCTTGCAACACTGACTCGAACTTTGACCTGCAGACTTTGCATTACTCTTTTGGACCCTGCCTGCACTCTGTTTGACTTATCGTGCTTTGACCCCAAATCATCTGGACTAGTCTTGGAACTTCATCCATGTACCCCTGCTCAGAATCTCCCTGCTGCTCCGACCAGCTGCCACCCAAACCGTGACACGCAGGGCACCATTTCACACAGCTACGTCCCTGCAAAGGAATGGCCATTGCAAACTCTGTCATTACAAAACTTGGTCTGCAAAGGTTTTATCACACAATCCCATTTTCGGGAGAGATCACACAGGGAACAAAAACAGCCACTAAAACTCGGACAGGCAGATCAGAGCTTTGAAAATAATAAATATGCACAGCTCCGGTTTTGTTGTATCCAAAAACCTTCCTTGAATATTTAAAATATTTTAATTGTACCATGGCTATAGAAGGGCCTTTACAGTAGCCAGATGAACACAATACATCCTCAGGTGGGACTGCCAACCTCCAGGTGGTGGCTGGAGATCTCCTGCTATTACAACTGATCTGCAGCAACAGAGATCAGTTCGCCTGGAGAAAATGCCCACTTTGGAAGATGGACTTCATGGCATTATACTTCACTGACGTCGCTCCTCTCCCCAAACCCCATCCTCCTAAGGATCAACCCCAAAATCTCCACTTTTTCCCAACTTGGAGCTAGCAACCCTATTCGAAGGTAATGGATCACTGTAAAAAACTTCCTTATTCGAATAGATTATGTTTGTGTTAGTTGAGGAAAATTAATACATTGGAGCATGAAGAACATAAGAATGTAAGAAAGAGCCTTGCTGGATCAGACCAGAGTCCATCTAGTCCAGCACGCCTGCTGCTTGCTACTTGGGAGCTCACCTGCAGGATGTGAAAGCAATGGCCTGCTGCTGCTGCTGCTGTTCCCGAGCACCTGGTCTGCTAAGGCATTTGCAACCTCAGATCAAGGAGGATCAAGATTGGTAGCCATAGATTGACTTCTCCTCCATAAATCTGTCCAATCCCCTTTTAAAGCTATCCAGGTTAGTGGCCATCACTACCTCCTGTGGCAACATATTCCAAACACCAATCACGCATTTGGATTTGGATTTGGCATTGCATGAAGAAATGTTTCCTTTTATTAGTCCTAATACTTCCCCCCAGCATTTTCAATGAATGCCCCCTGGTTCTAGTATTGTGAGAAAGAGGGGAAAAAATCTTCTGTCAACATTTTTTACCCCATGCATAATTTTATTGACTTCAATCATATCCCCCCTCAGACGTCTCCCCTCCAAACTAAAGAGTTCCAAACGCTGCAGTCTCTCCTCACTGTCTTTTGGAATGTGTGTTTCACTCCAATGTAAGAGAATTATGAATTTTGTAGCTTCTTCAAGGGAAGGCAAATACACCTACTGGAGAGAAACTGAGCACGCTCCTAGAAGTCACTTTGGCTGTTGCAAAGTTTTTTGTCCCCAAGTTCCAGTAAGATATAATAATAGAATTAAAAAATGAGTCTGAATCTGGGGACAGGAGATAAGGATTATTTTTACTTTATCAATATGATACTACTCAAGGTCATTGGACCAAATGAGTAGTTTCATTTAAGTAAAAATAACTGTACCGACAATAAAAGTAATATCTGCTCAGTACTCTGTGTAAGACCATTCAGCACTGAGATCCAGTGAAAAACTAAACAAATTTACACCCTTCTAAACTCACTAATTGTAGCGGACTTAGAAGGGTGTGGCTCCATTTAGAATTGCACTGCTAGTATTCAGTCTGCAAATCTAGAAACTTTTAGAAAAATGTCACATATCTCTTTTCTTGCATATCCTTGAAAAGGCGATTACGCATATTTCCTGAGACATCTCTTCTGAGAATGACAAATGAATGGCTGAGCAATTCTTGGGCAGTATAACACAAGACACTGTAATCACCATTAGCTCACACAAATAAGTACAGGTTTCCAGTCCAGTATACTTACCGTATATTAACTGCCTTGCCCGGACAAATGACCTTTCTATAGTCATCATGTTTATCACCATGCCGTTTTGGCTGCCTGAGAACACAGATACCCAAGACAAGTACAAATCCAATTAAGGGATTTATTAATCTCCCTGGAGATGGTTTTCAAGAGAAGCACTTACAAAAAGGTTTCCAATCTGGGCCAAAAGCAATGACAGATGTACATAATTCAGGGCATTTTGTCTGCACTAAGGAGGAACTGCTTTCCACACACTATACAAGCTCTTGTGCAGAATTGTTTAAGCCTCTATTCAACTATTACATTACTTGTCATGCCAGTAGTTGTTTATACAAACGAGATATAAGTTAAGGAACATAAGAACATAAGAACAAGCCAGCTGGATCAGACCAGAGTCCATCTAGTCCAGCTCTCTGCTACTCGCAGTGGCCCACCAGGTGCCTTTGGGAGCTCACGTGCAGGATGTGAAAGCAATGGCCTTCTGCGGCTGTTGCTACCCGAGCACCTGGACTGTTAAGGCATTTGCAATCTCAGATCAAAGAGGATCAAGATTGGTAGCCATAAATCGACTTCTCCTCCATAAATCTGTCCAAGCCCCTTTTAAAGCTATCCAAGTTATAACCTACTCCACAGCCATTCCACATGTCCTGCATGCCCCATAATTTCAGTAATTAGCTGAACTACACCACTGACTGAAATGATTAGTTTCTTGCAAGTTATTCCATGGTAAAATGAGCAAAGAGTTAATGCTACATCAGAAGCAAAGCATAAGGGACATTGCATGCAGACTTTGAAAAAAAAGTTGACACTGTCATATAGGATAATAAAAAAGCCAAGTTTATTTATGTTATACTGAACAAAGGGGGGATCTGCAATGCCGACAGGCCAAGCCTGCCTCCTTCCCTCAGTTACAGAGGAGGCAGTTTGCAGAGTCCATAATTTTCTGGCCTCCTCTTTTCATACAACCCCAGTTTTATGGGTAAAGGCACTCTGGCTTCAATACCTGAGGAGTCATGAGTGTATGGTTCAGTTTTATATTTGCCAGGCCTTCACAGCACTCAAGGAAGGTGTACCACATCCTTGTCCCTTAGCTTTGGGGTCTGTGAGTTAAGGGATGGTCTAAGTATTACCACTCCATCCTTCAAATGATGCCTCAGGGTGGTCACCATGGAAGTACTTCATACTCACTTAAGCACTGAGGGAGGGGTTGGTGATCACTGTCCCCCTTATCATCCTGTCCCACCTCTCACTGAATGCACAGGAAGGAAGGGTAGCAGCACTGCTCTTCCTGCTCACCAGCTGCAGCAAGCCATACCTTCTCCGCTCACATCAACAAGGGAGGGGTGCCGGAATGGACTTATTTTATGCTGATGATTTGCCACAAACAAGTCCAAACTGATATCTCCACAACCCCTTTCCAAGTAAGCATATACATAGTGCTCGAGTTCTTCCAGTAAAAAAGTAAGCCACATGTAACACAATTGCCCTCAAGCTATGTGGAAAGGACATTTCTGGGTTTTTCCATTTCTGCAGCTGTTAATTGGGAGATAGAAGTGTGAAGTGACTGCAAACCCTTCCCTGGTATGTTTTTCAAGCACCAAATCTGTAGAGTTGCCAGTTTTTCCCCTTTGACAAAGCTCCTCTGCATTTAACAGCTGCACAGCATTCTCATCAGCCTGCTAGAAAAAAGCTTTACCTATTGAATTTTAGCCTGCACAACTTTAGCCAAAGGTACAGGAGTATAGCCAAAAAGCCAAGCTTGACAATCTTACTTATTACATTTCACTTTTGAGAAATCTCCTTTAAATGCTCCGTCCACCCTCAAACTTCAGAGGAAAAAATCACAGCAAGGCTTCCTGAATATATACTCTTCAGTGCCTTTACAACTGCGGCCTACAACCTGACTGATAACTGCAATACTGAAAACGGCACATTCAAAGCAGTTGCCTAGCTACCTCTGGCTTTCACCCGAGACTAAGCAGGATCAAATATTCCAGAGTTCTGGCCAAAATGCATTCAGTACAAACCTTGCAAAGGTTCAACCCTCCCTAAACAATCTCTATATAAAATCCCTGCCCTTTTGTAGACATCTCACTAGTAAACTGTAGCTACTACTTGCAGTAAACAAATAATATCTTCTCTGAGACTGTGCTTCTGCTGCAAAGATATTCCATGTTCTGAGTGTTTTGTGGGCAACTTGATACCTGAAAAATGCAACTCAACTCATGAAACTGCTTTACACAAGGTCAGGTCACTGATCCATCTAGCTCACTTACCCTGCTCCAATTGCTATATCTCCCTAGTCTTAGGCAAGGAACAACAAATCAGTTCTAGAAAGAGTGGTTCTCCCTCTTAAAGAACAGGTTCATAGTTTAGGGGTGCTGGAAGATCTGTGTCTGTGTCTAAAAACTCAGATTTCCTCTGGGAGATGTATTTTTAATTTAATTTTTATCCTACCTTTGCACCCAGGTAGGGCCCTCATGGTGCATCTTTTGCCAGCATCAGTTGATAGGCTGATTGTAGTTGTTCCTTGAGAAACAAGGCTTAGCCTGTTTAATTCATCCTCATCTCCAGGGTAGATTACTGTAATGCAGTATTCCATAGAGGGCTTTCATTGAAGATTGTTTGGGAATGTCAAATAAGTAAAGGCTGGGAGGAGGAGGGGGAAGCAGTTGGATACATCAACCACATATCCCCTGTACTGAAAGGTCTGCGCTGGTGGCCATTTTGTTTGTGGATACAATTCAAACGCCTGGTTCTCAGCTAATGGCTGAGGCCCAGGATATTTGAAAGACTATTTTCTCCTTCCTGCCAGTTAAGTTCTTCATCCCAAATACTGCTTGAGTGCTTCCATGCACACATTTGAGAACAAATTCAAAGCAGGTAATGCAAATCCACAATATGTTATATGGTATTTAAAACCATTTTTACAGTTGCAAAACCAAAAAATGTCACTTGACATTGATAAAGAATGATAAAATATATCCCAGGAACTTAGATTTTAATGAGACAGATGGGGTTGTTTTGATTTGCACAATGTAGTTATATCTGGTTGAATCTGGGACAGCTCCAAGCAAATACTAGCTCTGCATTGAGGTGTGATCATTGAGGTGTGCATGTTGTTTTAGTGCCTCCTGGACAGAGAATCCTGATTCACATAAGTAAGTCGGTGCAAAGGGCAGAAGGATGATTTTTGCTTTATCTGAGAAAGCTTTAAATTCGTCTTTTAGCTGACACCAAAATTCTGACAGTGACTTCTTAGTTGCAAACTTATCTTCTATCGTGGAATCTGATGTCAAAAATCAATCAAGCACTCATACTGCTTCAATGTCAGACAGGCTGGCTTTTCCAACACAGAATATAGGCCAGTGGTGGCGAACCTATGGCACAGGTGCCAGAGGTGGCACTCAGAGCCCTCTCTGTGAGCATGCACGCACAGAGTTCGTCATGTGGGGGGGGGAATCACACCCCCCCCACACACACACACACTCATCTAGGCTGGCCTGGGCTGCTGGACTTGATGTGCATGCTCCTCAGCGAGCAGGAAGGACTCGGCTGGCAGGCCTGATGCCTGTGCTCCAGGTGGCTGCTGCCGGGGGGGCGGGGGGTGGAGGGCAGAGGCGGCAGAAATGCTAGAGAGGTGCAGAGCGGCACATTTTGGACTTGCTGGAGGCTGCAGCAGGCTGGCCCCTGCTCAAGGGGGTTATTCAGATTCAATTGCCGCGTTGGCACGTTGCGATAAATAAGTGGGTTTTGGGTTGCAATTTGGGCACTCGGTCTCGAAAAGGTTCGCCATCACTAATATAGGTTTACAACCCAAAAGTTTTCTTTCATTTTTTTGTGAAGTTCTTCCAGAAAATAAGTCAAAACTATTCAGCAAACTTAGTAGGTGAATGTGAAGCTCATTCAAGATATCTCCAGGTATATCAGAATCTAGTTTTTCTCTAAATTCTTTTACCATTGGAAAGCTGTCTAGATTTTCTTATTAAATGCTTGTACTTTATCACTACCGTCAAAAACAGTTACTGCTTTTCCTTGGAGTGAAAGACTTAAAGTCATTAACTTTTTAGAAAATATCTGCTAAATATGCCAGTTTCATAAAAGCATTGTGGTTTGTTTTCACTGGTCCCAACAAACCCAGTATCCAAGTAGGAATCATGGTACTTCCTTTTTACCATTCTTTTCTGTCCAGCGCTAGTTTCTGAAGAAGTAAGCAGCCAGTTAAACACTTCAGGAGGGTCTGGGACACCCGCTGTCCCTGATTTGTCCAAAAACCCTTCATCCTGTTCAGC
Organism: Sphaerodactylus townsendi; assembly: GCF_021028975.2. Classification (NCBI taxonomy): domain Eukaryota; kingdom Metazoa; phylum Chordata; class Lepidosauria; order Squamata; family Sphaerodactylidae; genus Sphaerodactylus; species Sphaerodactylus townsendi. The sequence goes on along the minus strand of NC_059427.1, from coordinate 128,020,047 downwards.
AATTCTAGCACTGCTCCATCTTCTTCTACACTACAATTGAAAAATAATACTCATATCAGCTGGTTAAATTTTAAAAATAAGGGTCTGGGAAATAATAAGAAAAACAAATTAAAAATTGCACCTAACATGATATTTGGACACACCTGTTAGCTGTTGATGTTTCCACAGCTACTGGGGGGTACTGTAATGAAGGTTTTGACAGTTTTCTTTAAGAATCCAGACTTCAGCCAGCAATCCATTGAAAGAAAATTGATATTTTCTGGATCACTACATAGATGCTCCAAAAAGCCTGGTGAAACTTATGCCCAATTTGGATGCTGCCTAGTCAGAGCCTTGAATAGGTAGATTGAGGGAAGTAAAATTCAGACATATGAAGAACGAAAAAGCCGACTAGGTTTGGAATAGTTCTATAAGCATCTTCCCTCACAGTTCAGTTGGTTCCTGAGAGTCAAAAAGCTGAAAACAGTGGAACAAGTCACCACTTTACCTGATGAAATGGAAGGGAACATGGGCGGGTTCATATCCCCAATACCCAGAAAGAAAAGTAAAGTTTAATCCCCTGAAACTAACTCTGTGAGGCAGAACTCTCCCCCACCAAGCAGAAAGGAAGGAATCATTTGTTATTACTGTCATGAAGAGGGACATATAAAACCCTATTGTCCAAAAATTAAGAGAAAGCCAGAACACCAACTCCTGCCAAATATGTCAAGTTTATTTAAAAGGCAGATCCTGTTACAAACCAACCCAATAACCCTGTTCAAGCTAAGGAGAGCCAATGTGAGAAACCAGCCAACGTCTTGCAGTTCTGGAAAGTTAAAGAAGATCTAGACAGGACTTATATGGGTACTGTAGCAATAAATGAGGAGTTGGTAGGCTTGGGGAAGAAGCCACTGTATTTAAAGCCCATCTGGTACAGAAAGACCAGTACTTGCCAGGCCAATCCTATCATATTAGGGATTAGTGGGCCTGAGTTTGAAATGAAACTGGAAGAAATTCCCATCAAGTACAAAGACTTCCTGGGGGAAAGGGTGCTGGGATGACATAGGAGTGCCTGTTTTACTGGGAAATGATAGACCAGATTAAGACAGTAAATGTGCTTTGACTGTGTGTTCCTGCATTGCAGCGAGTTGGCCTTGATGGCCCTTGGGGTCTCTTCCAACTCTATGATTCTATGTAATTACCAGAAGTAGCCCCCAGCCTTCAGAAGGGCAGAGCCTCAGACATCACAAGCTGAGCCCGATGAAAGTGATGTAGAGGTGCTAACACAAGAAATCCACAAAACAGAGTTTCTGGCAAAACAGAAGGATGATTTTTTTTCAAGGAACTGCGATAGAAAGCAGAGAAGTCTCCAGATGAAGTGACTATGGAGAATCCATGCACTTTTGCAATTATAAAGCAGAGACTATATTGAGTGTCTAGGCAGGAAGAAAAAGTGTACTGTGCTCTGGGAGAAAAGAAAGCAGCTAGTAATTCCCAGAAAGCACAGGCTGCAGATACTATAGTTAGCCCATGAGGTAATAATGGCTGCTCATTTGAGCATCAAGAAGACAGGAAATATTTTTTTGGCCAAGTATAAGAAAGAACATAAGAGTCTTCTTCAAGTCTTATGAAGTATATGCCAGCTTGCGGGCAAAGATGGTGCAGGTGGGCAAAGCTGACTGAACTGACGCATGACATACACTTCAGTCTATAATACTTGCTCTCTATACTTCTTCACGTTATGCTGCAGGAACTATATAATTTCTACCCAATACTTACCTATACGTGGTTCATGGCTGCACAAATTCATGATTTTGGTGTCCTGTTACGTTTATTCCAATCTCTTTGTGGAGCACTTGGAGATGATACCCTCCCTATTACTCATTTAGATAATTTAAATCCAGTTTAAACTGAGTCATTTCCTCTCTTCTTCAGCACCACCCCAAGCTACATATGGAATGGCATCTTCAGTTTCGACTTTTTTTCCCAATTTCCCCATAGTAAACCCATACCAGTTCAATCAAACACTGACCATAAGTATTGCTTCCAAGCTCTTTATACGATCCATTTGGAAAACAGAAACACAAGGGAGATATTCTTCAAGAGGTTCCATTTATTTATTTTATTTATTTATAATTATATTTATAAAACCGCCCCATCCCCTAAGGGCTCTGGGCGGTGAACAACAAGAATTATCAACAATATGACAATAACAATCTCATTTAAAATCAATAGCATTATTAAATATAGAAATTACATAAAATTACATAAAATTACAGCGTTTCATATAAACCATAAACCATATGGCGTCCAGTATTAGACTAACAATAAGAACCCCCTCCCGAAGAGAGGGGCGGTATAGATGTTGTAGCTCCCACAGTGGTAATAGGGAGGGGCAGGAGGGGCGCACACTATCAGCGGCCGGCCTCCCCGAAGGCCCGGTGGAACAATTCGGTCTTACAGGCCCTGCGGAACTCTCCAAGATCCCGCAGGGCCCGGACAGATGGTGGGAGAGTGTTCCACCAGGCTGGGGCCAGGGCCGTAAAGGTCCTGGCCCGGGTGGAGGCCAGCCGTATCATTGAGGGGCCGGGGACCACCAGTAAATTAGCCTCTGCTGAGTGCAGAGGCCGTGTAGGGACATATGGGGTAAGGCGGTCCCGAAGGTACGAGGGCCCCAGGCCGCGCAAAGCCTTGTAAAGGTGACCTCTTAAGAAACCACAAAGAAAAATCAGACAGCTCACCTAAATTCTTATCCAGTTTCTCCAATGGTAAAAAAATCAATATAAGAAGAGAAGAGTTTGCATTTATATCCCACCTTTCTCTCAAGGTGGCTTACATGCTCCTTTCCCTTCCTCTCCCACAACAAACACCTTGTGAGATAAGTGGGGCTAAGAGAGTTCTGAAGAACTGTGACTAGCCCAAGGTCACCCAGCAGGATTGGAGGAGTGCAGAAACACATCTGGTTCACCAGATAAGCCTCTGCCACTGAGGTGGAGGGGTGGGGAATCAAAACCGGTTCTTCAAATTAGAATCCACCTGCTCTTGACCACGATGGCTCTCCGAATAGGTCCCTGAAGTAGCAACCCAAATAAAAGAGGTCATTTGTAGTACACATCTTCAAAAGGCTTCAACTTGTCCTCTGCCTTCTGTCTAGGTAAAAGTAACTGGAAAGACGACAGTGTTTGATAAGGGGAACTATGGAAGGAAGGAATTTTAAAGCTGCACCCAGTTGTGATGACTCAGTTCCCAGGAATCTGTCAAAGTATTAAGTATAAAGTTCAACCTTTCTACACAGAACAGTACTCCCATGAATACCAGAGCAGGCCTTCAAGCTCTATAACATTCTATTCCAACCTTCTCCCTCCTAAAGAATTCTAGTCTGCACAAGAACTGCCATTCCATGACTTTGATTAATGGAAAGGACAGCGGGTTTAATGCAACTCTTTGATCATAACAATTATCTATAAACTGATACTCAAGTTGTCTTACTCATTTAAGGAACTGAATGTTTTGTAATGAGATCACAACCTAAACTAATTTGGCACCTGCACTTGCAGTCAAAATGTCCTGCGCTCAACCTTGCCTATTTATAGATAACTAAAAACTGCCTTTCCATCATTCCTGCTTAACAACTTGGGAGAACAGAATCTTACGAGTTATACAGCCACTGGAAAAGGAATCTGTTGTTCCCCAACACATAATTAAAAAGGAATACATCAGATGCATATGCTTTTAAAATTGGCATGCAACTAGCAAACACAGAACCTTCTAAAAGGCAACAAAAATGGCAACTGTATAGGAGCTCTGACCCACAAGCTGAAGACCATTGAGTATCTCAAAACTAAGATCTGAGATCATGGTTTAAGTTGGACCATTCAACAACAACCTGAGCTATGATTTCACATGAAATATGAACGTGGACGCTTTGGCTTCATGCTAGCTTGCTTCCCAGGACCATATTTTACACAACGTAGGCTGGGACGCTAGACTAGTCCCAGTGGTGGGAAGGTCAGAAGTGACAAAGCTAGAAAGAGTTGAAGCAAACCAGGATTTTTTTCATGAGCATCCAAGAAACAAATCCTGATTTTTGGAAACTAACTACAGTTAAAACAAGATATGGTTTCATGTTACCTCTAAACCAAGTGAATGCATCTATTGCAGAAACATCGCGTAAGTTCAGAACTTGTTATGCAAGAGAAGTGGAAGATTAAGGACCAAGCTACATGCTAAAAAAGATCTAATTCCTGCAAGTTGGAAAGTGGGGGCATTTCCTGGTTTTCAATCCTTTTCTTTAAATGATTCCCAAACTGAAATCTTTGTCTCTCACCCACACAGACAAGCACGCGAAGTAGACAGTCATTTCATTGGAATATAAAGGGGGGGCAGCAAGATACACAAACCCGGGGAGCATCCAAAGATGATTAGATTTTAGGGCAGTGATGGCGAACCTTTTTGAGACTGAGTGCCCAAATTGCAACCCAAACCCCACTTATTTATCGCAAAGTGCCAACCCAGCAATTTAACCTGAATGCTGAGGTTTTAGTTTAGAAAAAACGGGTTGGCTCCCTCTTCCTCTGCCCCAGCCGCTCGAGAAGGGACCAGCCTGCTCTAGCCTCCAACAAGTCCCACGCACACCGCTCTGTGCCTCTCTAGCATCTCTGCCTTCTCTGCGCCCCCCCGGCAGCAGCCACCCAGAGCACAGGCACCAGGCCCGCCAGCCGAGTCCTCCCTGCTCACCGCGGTGCACGCATGTTGTGCTCAGTGGCCTAGGTCAGTCTAGATGTGTGTGTGTGTGTGTGGGGGGGTGATTTTCTGCCTCCCACATGATGAACTCTGTGTGCGTGTGCCCACAGAGAGGGCTCCGAGTGCCACCTCTGGCACCCGTGCCATAGGTTCACCATCACTGTTTTAGGGTGAGCTGATTGAATCACAATTCTGGGGCTTTTCCAGTACAAACAGAGGTGGTCTTTTCCTAAAGGTTAGCCAGGAAAAGGGAAGATAGGATTTTGTGCGTTGAAGAATAACTGAAAGGAAATCCTGATGCTGTTCCCCCCACCATTCCTATATACTACCATGGATGGTCACCGCTTGTGTTGTGTTGTGTTTTACCTCCCAAGGGGGTAAAAGGTCTTTTCTAAGTTGCCATCAGTTATTTGGTTTTTTTATTGTAATGTTGTGTAAACTATTTTTGGGTTTTAATTATGAGATTGCATTTATATGGTTTTATTTGGTATTTCATTTTCTGTACACTGCCCAGAGCCCTTCGGGGGTGGGCGGTATATCAAATGTAATAATAAATCAATAAAATAAATAAATGATATTAGCATAACCTTTTGTCGAACCGGAGGCAGCTGCATTGCAGTTCTGGGCAGGGACTGGTTTCTCAGGCATGGGCTTTGTCTTTCCTGATTGCTTTAGGAAAGGTGAGGCTGGCTGTTGTGCATTTCAATAACTGACAGGGAGATGTTCCCAGGCAGGTTTTACCCTACGGGTTCCACTGAGCCAGCACAGGAGATGGTATCCATCTTTGGCCTGCACTGCTAAGATACCCTGTATGGGAGGTTTGACAGGTAGAGACACTGCTTCCTAGAAACACACACACACACACCCATCCTACCACAGGTCTGGCTGGTAACAGAGGTGCAAATGCATGGAAGAGATGGCTCGTTCTGCGGCGTATACAGTACACCTAATTAGGCTGCCAGGAGGTGAGGGGAGGCTCAACTGCTCAGTAGAGATGGCTCGTTCTGCAGCACATGGGCCTTGTTCCCCAGATTAGATGGCTGCTAGGAGGTGAGGGGAAGGAAGAGGGAGACAAGCCCTTGACAAGGCAGAAGCTGTGACTGTTAGTGGGGCAAGACTATTGTGAGCAAAGACGAGAGAAAGATAAAGGTTCCTGATAAGATGTTTAAAGATTGCAAGTTCTATGAAGTGGGATACATGGATATCCAGGTAACTTTCCTAGGACTCGCTGATCTCCCTTCTTCCTTCAGCCAAGGTACCTTCTGCTCTTCCATCTACAGAACCTTCCAGTTCCTTGTCTTCTCACCCTGCTTTCAAGGACCGCACGTTGACAGTGGCTGTGGTGGCAGGCTTTCAGCATAAAGACTTCGGGGAAGAGGGGCTTATGGTTTTGGGGGATGGTGACTGTTAATGGACTTGCTCCCTCATCTGATAGGCTTGGCCTTCCCCAAAGAGACGTGTGCATGCCCTGCCCCCTGATAGGTTACTGCCATTCTCTACACAATGTCATTAAGAAGGGAAAGCCCTCCCTCGGCCACTTTGAATCAAAAGAGCAAGTTAACTGAAGTCATACTTCCTTTCCTTCTCTATGTGCAGGAAATGCCATTTATCTGCACACTGGTAAAGCTGGACCTAAGAGAGTTGTACTGCACTTAGTTCCAAGAATATGATTCAAATATCAGATTAGCTAAGAGTCTAGAAAGAGTTTTCAGTCCTAACAACCTTCATTTCAAGATGATTGCCTCAGTGTTCAACATGAGAATTGAATAAATAGGAGAACAGAACATCAATTCAGAGAAATGGGAGTTGTATCTAAGTATTATGTGATGGAAAGACTTATTAATGTATATGTATGATTATTCACAATGTTACTATTAATATCTTTAAGAATATCACAAATTTATGTGTGTATACACACACACACATACACACCTTAATAGATAATTGAAAGTCAAGTAAATATAACATTCTAATAATCTGATTAGAGTAAGGACTTTTAGGCCAATGTAATAGATTTTTTAATGTATACACAATATGTATTTGTTTATCAGTTTCTTTTTAAAATACATATAATTCAAACTTAGTTAGGCTGCTTAAATGATTAAGATTGCTCTTATCCAGTATATTACTTAATGTTAGTTTATCCTTATCAATAAGATTATAACGATTATAAAATTATAAATGCAGATCCACTTAATACTTAATTTTGATATAGACGATATTTGATTTTGATTATATGTCAGTATGTTTATTTATTATAAATATTTTGTTTGCCGTTTTTATCTTTAACTTTTTCTTTTTTTTGTATTTCTTTAACTGATGAAATAAAAATTATTCTTAAAAAAACCCATGAGAATTAAGTGCAGCCAGAAAACTGTGTTACTGCGAAAAGCATGCACATTTGCTTAGGATAATTTTTACTCTGAGCAGTAAGGAAAAGAATTAAACGTAGGTGGGTGGGTGTTTGATACGGATTAGAAAGGCTGCATAAAGATTTCAAGGAAACCCAAACAAGCCCTCATTATGCCAACAAGAATTTACTTGAACCACAATATGCATGCCAAAAGTCTGGTTTTTCAGAACACGAATGAAAGTTTGCAACATATCCATGTTTTGGTACATTCTGCCGTTGTCACTGAAATATTTACCAGCAACACACACTAAAATTTGACATAGACCTGTATTTTCTAGCTGCTTTTCTATAAATTGTTACGATTCTAGGTGCTTTTCTAGAAATTGTAACGATTTTAGGTGCTTTTCTAGAAATTGTTACGATTCATACTGAATCAAACACATTCCCCCAGCCCCTGTCATCAGCTATGTATTCAGTGGATCTAAGCCAGGGGTGTCGAACTCGCGCCCCTCCAGATGTTATGGACTACAGTTCCCATCATTCCCTGCCAGCATGGGAATGATGGGAACTGTAGTTCATAACATCTGGAGGGCTGTGAGTTTGACACCTATGATCTAAACAATGCTTTTGCAATAGCCCATCAAGAAGACTGCCAAGTCCATAGATGAGGGCAACAGACCAAACTAAGATTTCAGATACATGGGGGCTAAGTAACCAGATGCACCTGCTATTTATTTCCAGAGACCTCCTTATGACATTGTTTAATCACCACTCCAGTCTTTTTGTAAAAACTAAATGAAAGAGATTCTAGGTATTGTTTGATTGGCGAACTCAATGGTGCTCATTTGCATTCCTACTAAAACTGGAGATTAGAACCTACTCCAAGTGTGAACTTGAATGGAAGGAGAACTCAACAGCATCCCAGCAAGGTTCCCATGTACTCTATTGCCTCTTTAAGCAGGATTGATACATTCAAGGTCAGAAAAGCCTGATATCTTCATTTACCTTCAGGTAAGCATGAAGGAAGATGTTTAAGAAACCGTTTTAAAAGCTATTTCTTCTTCCAATCACTATAGCCAAGTAGTATTTATGAATCAGGTTATGGAGAAATTACTAAATTGCAGACATAGCAGAGTGGAATAGAAGTCTTACTCAGCACTATTCTACATTTTGGAAAAAGACCACAATTAAACTGTAAGACTCTTAATATTCCATAACTAGTACTATCTTGGTGTTTCTATTAAGCAAGATTTTTTCCTTTTATGTTTTAACTTTTACTCACTGTTCTGAGTCCAACCTATTACAGAAATTTAACTATTTACTTCAACATAGCTACCATGGTTGAGGCAAAAGAATACACAGTTTATTACTAATTTACCCACTACCCCACCCAATTTCATATCATTTTTTTACAGGAGACATGGATGACCACCCCAATCAATATTCCTGGTTACAAATCATTTGCACTCCAGGCCTCAACTTTAAAGAAGAGAGGCAGACCATCAGGAGGATTAGTAACATTTATATCTCAAGGAATTGCCTCAACTGAACTTGATGTGTGTGAACCAATTGCGCAGGCGATCAGAATACTGTATAATAACAAAAGCTTTATCCTAGTGAATGTTTACCTCTCCCCAAGAAATGGGCTAATAGCTAATGACAGTGATTGGAGAAGACTGTCAAATTTTATAGGTGACTTAGAAGCCAAGCACCCCCAGTCAGTTTATTACGTCTGAAAGTCAGTGCATATTGGTTCAATTCAGGCATCAAACCAAGCCATGATTATGGAAACTTTACTATGGTGTAGCACAATATCCACATTGACAAGCCATCATTTGTAATTTACAACAAACTAGAATCCCAAATGATGGTTTGAAGTATATTTTAAGATACTGTAATTTAACCAGATGTCTAAATTGATGAGCCCCGTTTAGGACAATTGATCTGCCCTGAGGGCACCTGAATCTACAGTCAGAAATGCAGAGCAGACAGAGAACAGAAAGGAAAAACGTTTCATGGTTTGGGTTGCAAAATATGATTAGAGCAAACCATGATTTGGTGCAGTGTCCAAAGGCACTATATCCTAGCATGAAGGGTGCACATCTACTGGGTTATGGGGCTAATTTTACAACATGAGACATGCTTATGTGCATACATATATACATGAATAGGTTTCCTGTATGCTTCCTGTAGACAATCCCACCTGTTACAAAAAGGGGATATGGACTAGAAAAATGAATGACCTCATTCATAAATGTATGTGTTTGTTTATGCAAAATATTCACCCTCCACAGCACATAGTCAGTGTGTACACATAGGACACAGTATGAACTAGCTTCCAAGGCATTATATAAGCTACAAGTTTTATGGAATCCTTTCTAAATAGATTCATGAGGTGGTTTCTCCTGTTGTCATTTGGTACAAGTCACACATCACATCTGCTTTTACAAGATTTGCATTACCTTCCAGTTAGTTTCTGGGGGCAATTAAAAATGCTGATCTTAAGTATCTTGGCCTCCAGATGTGCAAGACTTTAAAGATAACCATATCACCAAGCCAAATGTTAGTTTCATAAAGCCTTAAATGGGCAAATTTCAGAATTGCCTTTCTGTTTGCACTGTTTCCAATAAACAATAGCATGTTTGTAAAGACTTTCAGAAAGCATTATATTCAGATTCCAGACTGGAGAAAATGTGTGTGCGTGTGCGTGTGTGTGTATATATATATATATATATATACACGCTGAATACTCATACCTCTACTGTTTGGGTTTTAAGTCCTCACCCAAGTTGCTGCAGCAGAAAGGATCTCAATGTAATCAAAAAGTTTTCTTCAAAATCCAAGAAGTCATATCAATTATGAAAGGACCTTACAGATAAAAGAATCTTGTTCCTTTTGCAGGTATACTGGCTTTTTCCTTGTTTGAGGATTCTTAAAATATGGGTTATCTAGATCTCAGATCAGCCATCCGCCTCTCCATGTTCTAGATTGTCAATATTGTATGTATAGTGCCCTGACCTGGATAGGCCAGGCTAGCTTGATCTTATCAGATCTTAGAAGCAGAGTCAGCCCTGGTCAGAATTTGTCCACCAAGGAAATGCAGTGTTGCTGTGGAGCGCCAAACAATGGCAAACCACCTCTGAATGTCTCTTGCCTTGGAAATACTATGGGATCACCACAAGTTGGCTGCAACTTAGCTAAAAAAAAAAGTGCTGTAACAGGATATCAACCCAGGTAAAACATAAGATGCAAACAGAATAGGACAATTTACAACTCATGTATACAATGTATTTCAGTGTAATATATACATATATGCAAGACACTCACAGAATCTTTATAGGCTGCCAAAAGGCAATCACAATTGAGAACACCCGCCCCCACCCCACCACCCACAATGAGCAGTTCCTTAAAGAACAGAGTATATTCAAACTAACAAAAACCTGCAAACTAGTTGACATCCTTTTAATACTTATGGAAAAACTATTCTTCCTGCCCCAGTTCCCCAAAGTTATATTTCCACAGTAAGAAAAGAGAAACGTATTTTAGCCCAAATAACGCAAAGGATAAAACCCAAGTAACATAGCCAATGAATGCCTTTCCACAATACCATGTTTTTACTGCTCATTAACACCAAAATGATTGGAAGCCATTCTAATCAATGTAATAATTTCTGTACCTACATCAGCCATGTAAATTGCTAAACAGGAGGTGATTGCCCTCCACTGTTCTACTTGCCCTGTCTTTGATAACTTCCATACTCCTGGGCTGTGTTTTCATAGTACTTGCTTAAGAACTACCTTTGGAGAGTCAACGTTGATTAGCATCTGGAAGACTCAGGTTCTAATCCTCACTCTGCCATGGGAGTTTGTTGATTAATTTCGGGTCAGCCACATACTCTCTCCCTAACCTATCTCACAGGGTTGCTGTGAGGATAAAATAGAGGGAAGTAGAACCTCATTTTGTGTCCCCATTGGGGGGAAAGGTAGGTTATAAACGAAGGAAGCAAATATTATTATTATTATTATTATTATTATTATTATTATTATTATTATTATTATTATTATTAATTTATTAATTTATTAATTTATTTATTTATTTATTTATTTAATTTGTATACCGCCCGATCCCCGAAGGGCTCCGGGCGGTGAACAACATTCACTACAACATCAAGAGGAACGGTCGTACAAATATAAACACATAGGCTCCATCCCATAAAATAGCTTAAAACTCATAAAACAGCAAAAAACCATAATACATAATAAAAGGCGTCCGACCCCAATTTAAAACCTACCCCCATGGGGGGGGGATGGCAGGACCCCTCAATATGAGGGGACCCTGATGTAACTGCCCTAGGGGCAGGGCAGTAAGGGGGCACCATGTCAGCAGCTGGACACTTCCACCGGCACTGGCCCGGTGGAACAACACAGTCTTACAGGCCCTGCGGAACTCACCCAGGTCCCGCAGGGCCCGGACAGCTGGAGGAAGGGTGTTCCACCAGGCCGGGGCCAGTGCCGTAAAGGTCCTGGCCCGCGTGGAGGCCAGCTGCATCATAGAGGGGCCGGGGGGAACCAGGAAGTTGGTGCCTGCAGAGCGCAGAGGCCGAGTTGGGACATATGGGGTGATGCGGTCCCGAAGGTACGAGGGTCCCAGGCCACGCAAAGCCTTAAAGGTCAAAACCCACACCTTGAAGATGATTCGAATTCAACCGGGAGCCAATGCAGCTGTCGCAACACAGGCTGGATGTGTTCTCTGAAGCCTCCTGTGAGCAGGCGTGCTGCATGTTGGACCAGTTTAACTTCGAATCAAACGCAAGGGAAGGCCGGCGTACAGCGAGTTACAATAGTCCAGCCTGGAGGTGACCGTTGCATGGATCACAGTGGCCAGATCCGCCTGGGAGAGGAAGGGAGCCAACTGCCGGGCCTGGCGAAGATGGAAAAATGCAGTCCGGGTTGTATGGGCCACCTGGGTCTCCATTGAGAGAGACGAATCCAGGTGGACCCCCAGACTGCGAACAGAGGGGGCCGGCGCCAATGAGACCCCCTCCCACACCGGCGGCTGGGAATCCCTAACCTCACCCCTGCGGTCTAGCCAGAGGATCTCCGTCTTCGATGGGTTCAGTTGCAACCTGCTCTGCTGTAACCAACCAGCTACCGCCTCCAAACAATGCTGGAGAGCCGCAGGGACGACAACCGCTCCCCCCTCCATCAACAGAATGAGCTGAGTGTCATCAGCATATTGATGACAGATCAGCCCAAAGCTCCGCACCAACTGAGCAAGTGGTCGCATATAGATGTTAAATAGGTAAACTGGATCACACATTACTCACATGAGGAATGGGAAGCACAGAAGAATTTCATTATACAACTGTAGAGAAGAGGGAAGTACAAGCCACTTATGCTTCTTGTGTAGCCACACAAGCATGTAGGTCAGAGTCAGCAGGCCAGTTTGGCACATTCCTGCCTATCTTGGATGAACAGCTGAGAGGCAGATTCATGACTGATGTAAAGTTTCAAATGGCTCAAGCCCTCTAGCAATTAGTTGAGTCAAATTCAATTTCCTCTGAGACAAGCTTCACATTTTTAAAAAACGTTAGTCATATTTGCTTCTCAAAACTACATCAGCTTTCTAGAAATCTTGCAGCTCCAGTCAACTGCTCTTGAGAGTAGGATTACCATCTATCAAAGCAATTACTGGCTGTTTTTGCTCAGCCAGAATGATGCAAGTCCTATGGTCTGGGCCACTTACAATGGGCACATGTGTATTAGGCTTCAGTGTCTGCCAAACAGCCATGTATACTACCTATTTTCCCAGTGAACATCCCTAATGTTTGTCTATAGCATTATTTTTAAATTGCCTTTCCACTCAACTTGGGTTTCCCCAAATGGGAGTCAATAAAAACATTAAAACAACATTTAACCACATACATTCACATTTTTGGATCTATTTATGTTTCTTTTTCCTAACACACATGCTACATCTTAACTGATTTGCAAAACTAGTCAAGGCCAGGCTTCAGAAGCCATTTGCTGAGAATCTCAGGCACTCTTTCCCTTTGTTCTCTAAAGTCTTACTATCAAACATCCAAAACGGGCTGGAGGTACAAAGTGGGAAAGAGGGAGACAACCTGTGTGGAATTTACTCAGAAGGATAGATAGGCAACCTGTGTGGAATTTACTCAGAAGGATAGACCTGTGATCTTTCACTGCACAAACCCCATAGTGGTTGGTGCTTTTGTTGTCCTTAGAAGCACAGCTAAAAGATTTTCTATAGTGTAATGAAATTAAAATTGGATTATTATTTTTTTTCAACTAGACCAGATTTAACATTTCTCATTTGGGCAAGTTGTTAGCTTTTAAAAAACTGAATCTTTATTGTTTTAATTGCTTCCACCTTTGATGTTTAACTTTTATAAGTCACCTTAGGACAAGTATTTGCAGAATTTGGGAGTTTTAACAAGTACAAATGTCAGCACACAATGTAAGTGCCAACACATGCTTTAAGTAGACTCCATGATATAACTTTTAATCATAGTTGAGAAACGGAGCAAGATATCTATATTAAGGAATACTGAACATACATACTAAGCAATTTTATAATTCCACTCTTTCCGTATGAATGCTTATCTTTCTCTCGGAAGCTGTGTTTGACATCACACAGCCCTTTTGGCAGTCACCGTCTTAGCATTTAGACCTTGGCTTATGTTTGTTTATGTAGCTCAAGCCAAAACTCAACATGTTCCAGCTTCCAGCAAGAGGAATGAAATGACAATCCCCTGCCTGAATGAGAACAGACCATATATTAAGAATAACAAAATTAACTTCACACATGCACTGTGTGTGGGTATGGAAAGCTTCCAGTGTTATAAGCATTCCACACAGGTGGTCAGTCAATGAATCAACTGAAGGGCACAGCTCAGAGTTAATTAAAAAAAAAGATTAAAGAACTCATATCTGCTGAATTAACCAAGAGAAAAGTATTGATTTTCACACAGTACAGAGTGTTCAGTATTTGTTCCTCTGTCTTTTGGTGGCCAACCAGCGTTACCCCAGAAATTTCGACAGAGCAAAGTCCATCATAAAGAGGGGGAAAGGTAGAAGACAAATAAGTTGGTTTTTTTAACTGAGATTAGTAGGCCAAACCCAAAAGGCTTTCTGGAAGCTGCATCACCTGGTGATATTAAAACTCAGACAACCTCACAAATAACAGGATCCTACCTATTGTATATATATACAACTTTTTAAGTGGTGATATCCCTGCTTAAATGAACTTGCTACTTTGAACCATCTATTGACAGCAGTAAGTTGTATGACTTACCCAATTCCTTAGATCCTTGGCTTTCACTTGCCAATTCCCCCATTTTAACCAGAGCATCAAAGTACCCCTTTGCTGCATATGTCACACCTAGAAAATGAAAAACACATGGTCATGTAAATTTGCACTCTAATGGCTCCTTAAGAGCTCCACAGCAGAAATGTTTTCTTTGTAGGGCTGTCAACTCCAGACTGGGAAATTCCTGGAGATTTGGGAGTGGAGCCTGGGAAGAGCAAGAATGAGAAAATCCCTAGATTCTGCATCACATCATGCAAATTCTGCTGGTCCTATTATGCTTATCTGTTCCAGAGAGAGAGAAAAGGGAGGCAAATTTATAAAACCCAACACAAACAGATGAAACAAGGGCAATATCATTTAAAAGAAGTGGGAGAGCGGCTGAGTGGGAGTGAGGAGGTTGCTGAACAGCAGAATTGAGCAAACAAGAATGCAGAAATGAGCAAAAGACAGTTAAAGCAGTGGTTGTTGACAATAATAGCCTTGGGAGATAGACATCTACTCTCTCTGAAGCCACACCATTGTATAACGAGCTATGAAAATGTAGTTTCTACATGTCTCTTTCAAAAATAAGATATCTGGGGTGGACACATTGGCCCCATCTCCACACATCCTCATGCAAAATAGTTAAGAGTAACCTAGGAGTTTCTAGGTCCATTGTACTATTACATTTTAAGATAAGCTGATTTCAGAATTCCAGTCAGGAACTAATGAGGGCTGCATTCCAGATCTTAAAGCTGCAAAACAAGATTACAAATTATTGGACTTCTGGGGGAGGGGGGAACACAAGTAACCATGTGGTGATTTTCAGTTTCAGGCCTTTAGCATATATGCTATCATGCTTTAACTTCACTTTAGAAAATGAGATGAAAAGATTTGACGAACAATTTGTGGACCGTACAACATGATCTCAGGGCCTGCTTGTGGCCCATGTATCATATAGCCACAGCTTTAGATTAAAAAACCTACCAATGATCAGTTCATCACAGATTCAGATAAAGTTCTTATTGACCACTTATGATCTTAGAAGTTATAGAGTGTACAAAATTGCAGGGAATGTAGCCAGAGGTGTAGCACCAAGGGGATGGGGGGGGGGGTGCGACGCACCAGGCGGGCACCCCTGCAGAGGCGTTCCGGGGGCGGGGGGGTGTTCCAGGGACTTGGAGGGGCACACGGCGCACGCACACACCAGGCACACTTCCCCTTCCCTCTGTCTCTGAATGTAGCCAAATATGATGAAAGATACATTTGTGGCAAAACACCATCATTGTGGTGGCCAGAAGAGGGTTCTGTACATCCGCAGGGTTACATACAGCAATATGTTATCTAACGCAGGATTTGACATTCCTTAGCTTTCTCCTTTGGCAGCAGATGGGAGAACATGGAAAAGCATGGAAGTGTGGACTGTGTACCACTGGTCTCATGATCCAGAAAGGGTCTGATCCTTCTGCTATTGCCCAGGTTTTGTTAAAATAACTCCCTGAAATTTTGAGCCTTGAAAGCAAAATCATGCACAAAACATATGGAAATCTATTGTGTATGCAAGAATTATTCAGACTCTTAAGACATTCATTTACCCTTGAACAGAATCTGGAATTTTCATTTGGGAGGAGGCCCACAGAAGTGCACACATTCCTGGTTTGTTAAGGTGCCAGAAAACACTATTAAATAGTCAGTTATCACTGACTTCCATTATGGCTCATGCTTATAATTTGCTGACATTCCAACTGTGGACACACAAAATCACTTTAGACAGATAACCAAGAGATTCCTCGTCATTAAAAGAACATGATGCACAGATCTGACAACACAACAGCCCTTTATAAAAGGTTCCAAATCAAAACTTCTTAGCCTGATAGTACAATCTTACACTGATTTCAATTAGTTTAGACTGGCATAACTCTGCATAGGATTGCACTAATCTAAGGCTGGATCTTCATATACTAAGAGATGTGCATCTGGAAAGCTCAAAGTAGATGTAATTAAGGCATAGACTGCAAAGTATTAATTGTCAGAGATGATTGCTGGAACTATCCAAAATGCTGGGGTGAAAGGACACTAAAAATGTACAGGTCTACAAGGTGAATGTTGAATTTGCATTCTGAACATTCAGAGCCTAAATAAGAACTGGAACACAAGACATTGCAAAATGAGCTTTTCCCTTTGGAAACTTCCAATTTGCAAAGGTAGCAGGATGTCAATTTATATGTTGATGCTGCTAGTTAGGAAAACAACTGACCTGTTTCTGGGGCCTGTGGGGAACAGCGTGCATGCAGTGGAAGTAGCAAGAATCTTTGAGAGTTCTTTTTTCAATTACGAGCCAATTTCCCACTAGGCGGCATGTAAGTGACCTCACACAATATGAAGAGAATTTCTGAACCTTGAGACCAACACAAGACAGCTTAACACCCATGCACACCCACACATAAAAGGGATCGAAGCACAAGGACAGAATGGAGAAGCCCAACAAGATGGTGGCACAAGCCTGAGACTGTATAGGGAGGGGTGGTATATAAACCGAATAAAGTGAATAAATAAAATAAAAGTAGAGATGTAAAGCTTGGACAGGAATTCCGGAAAGTTTAAGAGTATTTAGTTGTTGTTGTTTTTAATGTCCTAGAAAAGGCTACGCTGGAAAACTTTCTCCTTGGGTTGGGTTATAGATAAGATAAAATAATGTAAAAGTACAATTATTTATTAACAGTTTGTAGAGGTCAACATAATTAATTCTACCATTTAAAAGAGTTGTTGATTATGTGCATTGATTATATATATATATTAGCAGCAAAGGCCACTGCAGGGGAGTTGCAATGGGCCCTAGCAAAGGGTGGAAGCTGAAGCATCTCCTCTTGCAATGAAAGGTGTGGCTAAGGGGGGTAGGGTTGGAAGGTGTGGGTTGGGGTGGGGGAGGGTGACAAGGAGTGGACTGGGGTATTAGGAAGGTTAAAAGGTAAACCTGGGTGGGAGGAGGGTTGAAAGGTGCGGCTTAGGGTGGGGGGAGGGTGGAATTGGAATGGTTTGGGGAGGAGGGAGGCCTTTGCAGAGCCAGCAGATCAGCTGTTCCACAGGCTGGGCTGACTGTTGGGGTGGGGGGAGGTGGGAGAGCTTCTGGGGGCCCAGGGAAAGAAGCAGCGCCAAGGCACTGCTGCTCTGCAGCCAGGAGGGAATCGAATATCTTCCACCAATATTGGCCACCCCACTGGTAGAGGGTTAGTCATTATGATGTTCGATTTTTTAGCCATTTATTGTTTAGGATAAGGAAAAATAGGTATGTAACATATGGGGGCATCATTTTGTATTTTTGCCTCCCTTCAAAAAAAATGTAGATCCAGACCTGCTTTACACACACATAGCTGCCAGAAAACCTGCTCTAGGAGGATTGCTATCCCCTTAGTAGCGTGTTCCAAAAGATTAACATTACATGTATTGACTGGGGCCAAGGCACAGTTTAAAAAAAAAACACTTTAAAATGCACAGAGTAAAATACAACAAACAGATGTTTGGAAGCAAGCTACTCTCTCAGCAAAAGGCTGACACTGGATGTGATACTTGCTGAAATCTACCCTTTGTAACTGGCTGGTATCTTTGCTATGTAATGTGTGAAACCACCACAACTTGACTGTGTTGCTATTACTTACAGCATGAATCTTCACAGGTAAGAGACTTTCAGGGCAATCCTAAGAATACTTTCCTGTGAGTAAGCCCCATTAACTAAAATGGGATTTTGTTTCTAGTAGACTTTAGGATTGCTCTCTTTGTAAGTGGTGACACTTAGAAAACCTTGCACCAAAATCCAGTTCTTCCATCCCCAGAAAGAATGCTTAAATTTTAGTGAACTGGGATTTAGGCAGCCTGTTTATTCACTAGCATTAGACCACAGCCTCATTCACATTGGTAACTAAATCTCAAACATACATTGTTGATGCAGAAGTAAGTTCTATTACATTCAATAGAAATACCTCCTGAAACAGAAAATGGATAGGTTTTCTATTGCTACTGTTGCAAATAACTAGTTGCATTGGTTTCAGTGGAACTTGGTCATGATTAACTTTAGATAGATCAGGGCCTTAGTCTTTAAAAAATATCATAAATCTCTTAAGTTTGTGTTTACTAAAGGAAGGTTTGCGCTATCTATTTAACTATGGTAATTTTATTCCTTTGCGGATTAGCCACCTTTAGAGCATTCTTGTATATTATCAAATTTAAAGCTGTATTCCATAGCTGTAACTTTTTAACATCTATTTTTAATAGTAACATACCAAAAAAAATAAATTTAAAGCTGTATTCCATAGCTGTAACTTTTTAACATCTCACAAGGCTAAGAAGAAAAAATCCCAAGTTGTATCTATCACTTTGTTGTCAGTAAATCAGCAGCCTGTTTCTGGCTCATCATTTTAAGGAAGATTTCCTGTCATTTCTTTTCACAAAGTCTGTCCTGTGACAGCCCTTCATACTTCATATGTCATAAAATGATAATATGTTTGCATCTTAATTCAAAAAGCTTCCCAGTTTGCCTGTGGTAGACAAAAGCATGCCTGACTCATTTTCTAACTTCAAGAACAGTGCTGACAAACTACACCTAGTAGTGGGTCTTACCTTCTCCCCCTCCCCAAATGTCAGAGGACTGTTGTTCCCACGGTTGTCATGTTACAGCCATGACAGCATGCACAATACCACTTTGCTTACCTGCCAGGGCTTTTTCATAGTTCTTTCCCATGGAAATGAAGTTTCGAAGGCTAGGATTGAACTGTTCCATGATAGTCTATGAAATAAACAAACAAGACATTAGTAATTTAAGGATACCATACAGAGACTGCTAAAGCATTCTTACATTCTTTGTGTACACAAGTAGGAGTACGTAAGAGGCTGAGTCACACCACCATGTAGAATAAAGTCTTGGAAAGAGAATGCCTCCTCTAAATGCACAAACACACTGCCACACAGAGAAGACAACTCAAGAGTCAATGACATTTTACAAAACAATGATGCCTTTTTGAAACCCAGTCCAAGAGTTAAGTATATCACTACAGGAGATAAGTAATTCTAGACACCACAGAACTCTTCTGTGACTATTCATTCAGCCAGGATTGGAGATAGGAAGCATAAACAAATACCAGAGGGACAGAAAAAGAGAGAGAGAAATCAGAGGATGTAGCATTAGAACATCTGGCAATGGGGTACAAGCACTTCAACGTGTAAACGAAGTATAAACAACCAAGTTGACAGGAACTGCAAATTAAACTCATCAGACATGGTAGAAACTGGCTTAAGCACATTTTTTCTAAAGTATTTTCCTCTTTGTAGAATTCCATACAAAGAACCACATAACATTGCCTGAAGTCATGCCTTCCAGTTGCAATTTAAATATATGGGTTATGAAACTTGAAGCTCTATATGCCAAAAACATTCAACAGCTTAAGTTAAAGAACAGGAATAAAGGAAGCCTAATTTTCAGTTATAAGGCTGAAACAGGACAGCCACAGCCCTTCCTCACACCACGCTCCGATTGTAGGACGACTGTAGGACTGCTTGCATCGCTTTCATTCCCTGTGGACCACGTGGCTCAGCTTCAGCTGTGCAGCAGCGCTGGGGTTTTAAGGACGCTGAAAGAGAGCTGCTGAGCACGAGTGGCTTGGCACGGTGGCAAGAGACAGTAGACATCGGTTGGTTCTACTCGGCTTGGCAGCGTGAGGAAGCAGAACAGGACTGGAAAACGGGGGGGGGGGGCTGCCAAGGGACATGCCCCAAATAGTGGCAGCCAAGATTGAGAAGGAGCACAGGGCAGGCCAACTTGTAGGTCCTTTCTCGGAGCTCCCCCCACCCCGGCCGAACCTGAGGATCTTCCCACTGGTCACTGTTCCTAAGAAATCCCCTGGCAACTTTCATCTCATTTGCCACCTCTCATATCCAAAGGGTTCCTCTATTAATGATGCCATAGGCCCAGAGCTAAGCTTGTTGCGCTATGCACCCTTAGATCCCAAGGTCTCTATCGTCTGCTCTTATGGCCCCAGAGAATCAATGGCAAAATATGACATTCCATCAGCTTTTCGTTTACATACTTACTCACCCAGATGATTTTTGCTCATTGGGGTTTAAGTTTCAGGGTGGTACGTAGACAAGGCCATGCCCTGTGCAGCTTTTGAGGCCTTTAGCACATTTCTTGAGGGGGAGGGGTAAAGGGGCACATGGCAAGCCACCCCATGCCCCACTACTTTTTTTTTGTGAGCTCAGCTGGCAGTGGCACCTGTAAGGAGCAGTTGGCCACCTTCCAGGTTCTGGTTGGGGAGCTGGTGTGTTCCGTTTCATCATGGCCCTAGGCAGCAGGTGCATTCCCCACCCCAACATCTCCTTCCACTTGCCAACCCTCTTCAGGGAGGACGGCATTCATCTATCAGAATGGGGCATAGACACGTGGCTCCACAACATCAGGTTTGCTTTGTGTGATTGGTTGTTGGCACAGGAGACTTTGGTGGGAGCCAGCTGGCGTCCTTGCTCTTTGGCAGATTGGGCATGGAGACATCCATTTTGGGGAGGAGTAGCCTGCATGCCAGCTCTCCCCATTGGTTGGAACCAACCAAGAGGTCTTGAGGTGTGGGTTGAGCTCTGATACCACACATCCAGGTGGGGGCTCCTGGTCACTCACAACCCCAAGCAGCAAGGGGAGTTTCATTCAGAGGCCCGCACCTAGATGGCTCCCACTGGTTTGCTGCTCCTGGTTTCCCCCCAGCAATAGGGCCTGGGGGAACATTACCTGGGAGGGCAGCAAGCAAGGGTGCTGCAATCAGTAAGACCAGTGGTCCGATCGGTCCCCTATGCTGCGTCTTTGCTTCCTTTGTCAGCTTTCCAAAAACAAGTTGTGGCCGATTTCCTTCCACAAACATCTTCTCTCATGCCTCATTGTGGGCCCTCCTTGGGCTGCAAACGGCAAACAACTGTTCAGCACATGACAATTTGCAAATCTCTGTCCTGTTGATCTGAAGCAAAGGGTTGCTAATGTCTTTGATCACTGAAAACTCAATGAGAACTTTTAAGTAATTCCAAGTAGTTTGCTGATTGAAGTGCAGGAGACAATAAACAAACACATTGTTCTATAACCCATAAAAGTGTCTTTGTAAAAACACTTGTTAGCCAAAATTAGGACCTGAAGGATTACTGGATAAAATTACTGGATAAAATGTTTGTCTGACAATAGTGCTTACTCTGGTAGTCTTGGTCATGTGAAAAAAGAATGGACAGAACTATTATAGAAATGCCTGGAAGATCAATCAATGCAAGTATATATCTAAGACAAATTTTCTAAAGCCAAACTAATTCTAAAATAAAAAAAAATTCACTAAAATATTATTCTGTAGGAGGCCCTGAAAAGAGGGGAAACCAGTCTCAAAAACGAGAAACTTCAAACAGAGGGCAAACTCTCACCTTGGGTTACTGAAGTATGTGCTTTAACTGTTTTCCCTGCTCTACATAATCACCACAAAGAATAGCCCTTTGTCAGGTGTGTAACAGGCTGTGAATGAGTCATCCGGCCCACCTTAGCTCCACAATCCAAAAAAGCATTCAATCATTTTGTAGCTATGGCCTTTTAGAAATGGCAGAAGGAATTCCACTGGCTAAACATTGTAGGAAGCAAAAGCAACTTTGTATTTTCAGATCAAGAGCTTAACCTCAGAATTAACACGAGCTTACTCTGCAGTCAAGCAACCCACAGTCAGATAATGGAAAGACCGGTTGAAGAACAAGTTCAATACTTAACTCCTTGGACCCCAAGGAGTTTGCTTCAGCTCTAATGCAATTCAGATGAAGATTTTCAGGTTTTCTTTTTCTTTCCAAAGCCCAAACACATGTAACAGATAATACTCTCCTTGATGTGAAAAATCTATTCTCTGTTCCATTTCTATACTTTTTAAAATTGCTTAATATACAGCTAATGGGCTAGAGTGCTTTTCCACCTCAGAACCTGATCTGCTGCCTATGATTTTTTCCCCCCTCTTGTCCTGTGTTTTTTCTTTTGGTGGAATAGTAATCCCAAAGAATGAACAATACAGCTCCTGAGCTGGCAAAGGGGACTATATAAGCAAGTAAACATGTCTCTGTGTTAAGTGCCATGAAATCACTTTCAACTCATGAATCAAAGGCTGATTACGTACAAGGTGTTTGCTGTGAGGTGGAGGCAAATGTCTGCTGCAGCAAGATAGAAATTTATTGTATGGACGTATTTCCTCCAGCTCCGCCTTCGCTTTCCACTCTCTCTGTGGCAAGCAAATTCATTTATAGCGCAATTCTAATTTTGCTTCGATGCCGGAGGACAGTTCTGCCAGTGGGCACAGCTTTGTCCCAGACCTCTTCCCTCCATCCACAGCCAGCTTACTAGTCTTACAGTCCACTCCCTCATGCCACTTTGCAAACTTCCCCTTCACCCTCCTCCCTGTTGCCATCCACTTCCTGCTTCTTGTTCTGCTGTATCATTCTATTGCCCATGGCCTCCCTGCTCCTGCATATCTTTAGATTTTTTGTTAAAAAATCATATTGATAGATCAATAAATCGCTCCTAACTCTTTAAAAAGTAAAAAAAAGTAAGACCAATCGATCAGTCCAAACCCCCCATTTGCCCCTGCATTTCATAATCAAACTGGGACATCTCCAGCCTCGTAGTTTTTTTGCACAAGCAATCAGAAATTCCAGACAACACCAGGAAAAGGCCGCCGGTCTTGACGCTTGAACATAAGAACAAGCCTGCTGGATCAGACCAGAGTCCATCTAGTCCAGCACTCTGCTACTTGCAGTGGTCCACCAGATGCCTTTGGGAGCTCACATGCAGGATGTGAAAGCAATGGCCTTCTGCTGCTGCTGCTGCTGCTGCTGCTGCTGCTCCCGAGCACCTGGTCTGCTAAGGCATTTGCAATCTCAGATCAAGGAGGATCAAGATTGGTAGCCATACATTGACTTCTCCTCCATAAATCTGTCCAAGCCCTTTTTAAAGCTATCCAGGTTAGTGGCCATCACCACCTCCTGTGGCAGTATATTCCAAACACCAATCACATGTTGTGTGAAATTTTTTTTCCTTTTATTAGTCCTAATACTTCCCCCAAGCATTTTCAACGTATTCCCTCTGGTTGTGTGAGAAAGAGAGAAAAAGTATTGTGAGAAAGAGAGAAAAATTTCTCTCTTGTCAACATTTTCTACCCCATGCATAATTTTATAGACTTCAATCATATCCCCCCTCAGACATCTCCTCTCCAAACTAAAGAGTCCCAAACGCTGCAGCCTCTCCTTATAAGGAAGGTGCTCCAATCCCTCAATCATCCTTGTTGCCCTTCTCTGCACTTTTTCTATCGCTTTGATATCCTTGGGTTTATAGCACATCAGGAAATGGACGATCATGAACCTGGGGAGCTTGGCAAATGGCAGCTCACATCCTTTTGCGGTTTTGCATTTTGCATGCCGCCATTACTCCCCACTCACTTCCTGTCATAAAAGACAATCAGTTCAGGCAAAGTGTTCAGACACCATGTTCAAGATTTTTCTTTCATAGTTTGCCTTTTTTTTATGTTGATATATCGATCGATCTGTCCACCACAGCCAACAGCCGCATTAGCCTGCAGACTGATGCAATTGTCCTTAACTAAGGCCAGGGGAAAGGATCCCCTTTCCTGACCTTGTCCCCACCCCCAGTCTCTTCTGGGCCACTTGCCTGAGTAGTTAAACATAATTTAACTTAAAGGAAACGTTTCAGCCACATGATGCCAGTCGCCCACCTCTCCCCCAGTGTCTGCCTGCCTGCTTGCTGTCAGGCCAGCCCTGCCTCCCACACCCCTCCCTCCCTTAAAGGGCCTCTCCTTCCCTCACCTGGCTCCTCCTCACCGTGGCTCCTCCTCACCATGGCTAGGTGCCCCTCCTTGAGACCCTCCCTTGAAAGCACTAAGATTTACCTCTGAGTAAAAAGATGGCACTCTTTACTCTCACATATAAGGGGACTTTGCTACCCTGTTTCCCCGAATATAAGACATCCCCTAAAAATAAGACATAGTAGAGGTTTTGCTGAAGTGCGAAATATAAGGCATCCCCCGAAAGTAAGACATAGCAACGTTTTTGTTTGGACGCATGCCCAACGAACAGAACACAGAAAAATAAGACATCCCCTGAAAATAGGACATAGCGCATCTTTGGGAGCAAAAATTAATATAAGACACTGTCTTATATTCGGGGAAACACAGTATTGAGGAACATGGACTTACGAGTAAGGAGCACCTAAGGCTTTGACCTGATCCTAGGAACATATAGGCAGGGTGTTGAATTCCAGTACTGTACAGTGCTTCTTTGGGAGGAAGTCCCAGTGAAAGGGGGGCTTACTTCTGAGTAAACATACCTCAGATTAGGGCCACAAGCCTCTCTGCAAGGCCACCTGACCTAATCCTTCCCATGTTTTGATTTGGGAAAGCCAAGATCCCTGAGGGTGTAGATTTCTAAAAGTTGCAAATACTTGGGAGTAAATCTGAATGAAAATGGAATTTCCTTCTGACACCGCATCAGTCTGCAGGCTAATGCAGCTGACACCTCGGGGATAGGGCGGTATAAAAATCTAATTAATAAATAAATAAAATAAATAAATAAAAAGCAACCTGGAGAAAAGTGCCTGCAGAAGCGCCCCACCTGCAGGCACCCTGAGGCTGGCCAGCAAAACCCAGTGGGATTCCACCAGGAAGAGGCAGCTGAGGGAAATAAAAGAGCTGCACTCAGAGAAGGAGAACGAAAACCTCTAGATAAAGGGCAGGTGGTGGGACAGGGAGGTGTTTGGGCCTGAAGGCAGCTGGCAGGCCGCCGCCTCCCCTGCGAGACTGGAGATAGTAGCTGGGGTAACATTTCAGAACTCAGCAGCAACTTCTGTCCCCTCCCAACATGTCTGCTGGAGCTTCCCAAGATTTACTTGTAGCCCACACCCATGGCCGCTTCTTGGAGAGGGGGGTGGAAAGTTTCTTGCCAGTTTAAAACAAAGGAAGGTTGCTGGCTGCCAAGTGTACACTGATACAGGGGCAAGTAATTACTTGTGATTAGAGAGAATCCACACACACCCGGAACACTTGCAAATCCCATCTTCAGAGCAAAGAGAGTAAGAGCTAATATTTTTGCTGGATACATATGCAACATGCCGCATAAACCAGTGGTTCTCAACCTGGGAGTCGGGACTCCTTTGGGGGTCGAACAACCCTTTCACAGGGGTCGCCTAAGACTCGCTGCATCAGTGTTCTCCATCTGTAAAATGGATAAATATTAGGGCTGGGGGTCACCACAACATAAGGAACTGTATTAAAGGGTTGCGGAATTAGGAAGGTTGAGAACCACTGGCATAAACGGTAAAAGTTGTTCTTGGTTTCACTCTGAGCTTTATGTAATGCACCTGTAGGAGAAAGAGCTCACAACTGCCCCCATCCAATCTCCCAGGGAAATGAATAGCTACTAGAGGTCTAGCTACTGGAGACCCTGGCCCTAGCTGCAACCCCACTGCTTCAATAGAAAGAAAATTTAGTAATCCCCCTCCTCTTAGGTCAATGGCATCTAAGTCACAGATATAGGTAAGGCTGCTATATTTCTCACCGGCCTTTTTGCCACTCATCCTCCACCTTACTGAAGCACTAGTTCTAAAGAGTACGCTCCCAGGGGAAAGAGACAAAAAGCAAAGATAGGACACTTCTGTTGAATAAGCCAATTCAACATCTGCTATCTCAATTGAAGCCGGCCATGCAACTATAAAGCTCATTTTCTGCCTGAAGCGTTTTTATCCCTCCTTCCTGCAGCCTGTTCTTTTGAGACCGTGACCACTGTAATTTAGTTCAGCAAATGCAGCTCACTGTTAATACTGAAGAGCAGCAGCAGCAGAGCATCTGCCTTTCTGGCATTTAAGACAGCAGGTTATTAATTTCAAAACAAGCCACAGTCTCTTCAAGGCAGTGCGTCGGAGCCTGGAGATTTCAAAATAGTACATTGTGTCTTGAGGTATCTTTGTTCAGACTTTTAAAAAATGTTGGTTAGCTCAGGAATTTCCCTTTAAATCCTCAGATTAGTTCTGAGCAATGGCTTCACTCCAGAAGTTTTCCTGACAGGCTACCAAGTCAGCAGACACCAAGTGCTGGCAAAGAAGACCACCATGATGATGGAGGAGGAGGAGGAGGAGGAGAACTGTATTCAGAGGAAAGTTTCAACACAGCAAAAAAGAAAAGCTTTAAAGAAACAAGGACTCAGATTTGCTCTAGAAAAATTCAAAAATGTTCTCCATGAACTGCTTTATCATTTTGATTTTTTCATAATTAAAAGGCTTCCTCAAGATATAAACTTCAATGGGAAAAACACCTTATGATTCATACCCTTTGCTTCAATTTGAAGATACAACTGTGTAACTCCAGATGTGGTACAAATCAGCCAACCAGAATCCCATCTATCTATTGCATTTATGCTGCTTGTAGAAATATAATCTGGAAACTGGTGCACCGTGGTTTTTTATGATGGTATGTGTGTGTGTATATATTTGAAGATACAACTGTGTAACTCCAGACATATGTATATTTTAAAATGGTGGTGGGGATTGGGATTCCAGTGGTTGCAAGCAGAAGAGACTGGCAGGAGAGTGGTTCAAGAGGTTCAGCAGGCTATGCCCAGCAAGCCACCTGAAGAGGTCCATTTTGTACTTGACAAAGTTAACCATACATCAAGGCTTTAAATAGGTATGAATATAATATTTAAGCTATCAGCCAGCAACTACATATCATGGGAGGCAAACTTTTAATATAATCACATTGATTTGGTCCACAAAGATTTGTTATACTTTTTAGTCCCCGAAATTCACTGTAGGGCTACTGCAACTCTCCAGCCTGGTCCTAAAAAAACAGCTCACCAAATAAACCCACTGTATTAAAATCCACTGTATTTATACATGTACCTCTGACATCCTACCAATTGATCCCCTGAGCAGGTCACAGCAGTTTATATAACATTCCCAGATGCTCTCCACATGGATCAACAAAACGACACCAGATGCCTCCAGGAGATGACTCTTGAAATTCTAGAAGTTACTCTAGTAAGAGGCCCCATATTGCCAGTCAGTGTGAGCCGTTTCATCCAGAATGATCTACGGTGCTGCATCAGTTGTTCTTCCAGTTAAGACAATGCACTGAATCACTAGCTGTGAGGTGTTGGTGGATTATCTTCCACCATTATAGGAGGCTTTTATATATGACACATTACTTTATCACACTGAAGAAAATCTGCACACAACGCATCCCCTGGGAAGGAAACATATAACATGTGAGAAAGGAAGCTGCAGTCCTTTTTAATTAATAAAGTATCACTTTTCCAAAGTCGGTTTCTAGCCATTACAACTAAAAAGGCCCAAACAGCTGTAGGCACTTAAAATGTGTACTGCCCAGATAAATTCCTCACTTGCAGAAGAACAGCAAAATGGCACAAGTGTTCTCTCTTCCTCGGCAGAGCGATAATTTAATGTATCACATATAATTTATGAATTTATATTAGCTATCTTGCAGAAAGGGAAATATATCAATATTTGTCATCTTTCTACATACTTTAGTTACAGAACAGCAAAAAAAAACCCCTAGTCCAGCAAATAAAACACTATTTTGTATTCATTTGTACATATATTTAATTAGGATTTTCAAAGAGGAAAGCATTTAATCTTTCTAATATCACATAGCTTGTGTGGTCACTGCAGGAAAAAAGAAGCAAAATGCAAAATGTTTTGCTGAAGGAAAAACTCAAAAGAAGCTCCATGGTTTCATTTAACTGCTGTTAACACAGAAAATAAAAGAGAAACAAACTCCTTGTAAAAAAAATGCCTACTCCTTATTGGTCTCCTGATTTCAGCCCAATGTTCACATGAGGTTAATGAGAAGCAAATATTTCTCAGGAATCTTACTTCATCCACAGCTGCTTAATGAAGATCAAAGCAGGGCACAATTAGGGAACCTAAGCATTACACTGCAGTCAACTGTGACACGTTCCCTTTCTATTTCCAATTTGGCAGTGACCTGAGTCTCTTTCTTGACTTTGTAGGATGCCTTTAACAGTGTTTGAGAACATTTGGTCAAGCAATTGTGTAACCTTATCCTGGACTACAATGCAAATACCAACAACAGACCATAAGCAAAGCATGTGATTTGAATAGACAGATTTAATATGCCAACACTGATTTAAATCTAGCACACCCAGCCATGAAAGTCTATAGCTCAGGTATGCTACTCCTCCATTTAGGAAATCAGTAGCAACATGACCGTCTTGCTAATCCAGTACAAGCATGGAAGATGTTATACCAGGCCTTGAAAAGCATGGACAAGACATTCCAATCCAATAAAGCTTTCAAGGGTGTAAACTCGCCCTGTCAGAACATAGTTTTTATAGCACATTGCAGAGATCCTGTGATACACCTCTGAAGATGCCAGCCAAAGATGCAGGCGAAACGTTAGGAACAAGATCCATCAGACCACCGCCACACAACCCGGAAAACCCACCACAATCAGTTGAATCCAGCCATGAAAGCCTTCGACAATACAGAGATCCAGTAAGCTTGAAATCTCCTGTTTTGTTTTTTGTTCTGGTCACATCAGGGCTCTCTTTCCAACACAGCAGATTTTCTATAACCATTTCACGATTCCCACCATTCTTTAACTGCTAGATCCTTGATGTAGTCACCATTAGCACTGAAAAATGTCCCATTTGACTGAGTCTCTCTGATTTGTCACAAGCCTTATCCAACAGGATACCCAGTCCATTCTCTCTGGAAATGATAGCTCTTCATTTTAAAGAGGAACATTTCTAACCCACGCAACTGAGAAATAAAGTTATGTAATTTCAGAGCAGTTCTCAAAAGTGCAGAAATGACAACACAAACAAATATCTGGAGTCGTAGGGGCTGTGCCAAAGGGAAGCTTGCTTGTTATAGTTCAACAGGCAGAACTACAGTTCACCAATGAAAATTGTGGCACACCTAGTTCACATAATCCATCACCTCCCTTACTAATATTATAGAGCATGCTCATCACCCACAACTGTCCATCAATGTGACATCTGCTTCTGTTTATTTGGACTGACTGAGGTAATTCCTATGGATTATGGTCAGCTGCTGGATGGATCATTCAGTTGTCATACACAAAATAAATAATGGATATAAATATAGTCAGCTACAAAGGCAAAATAGACAGAGGTGTAGGTAGCTTCCCATGCCAAAACAAAATGCATCCAGAGGAGGAGGAGGAGTTTGGATTTATACCCCACCTTTCTCTCCTGTAAGGAGACTCAAGGTGGCTTACAAGCTCCTTTCCCTTCCTCTCCCCACAACAGACACCTTGTGAGGTAGGTGGGACTGAGAGAGTTCTGAAGAACTGTGACTAGCCCAAGGCTGCCCAGCAGGAATGTAGGAGTGGGAAAACACATCTGGTTCTCCAGATAAAACTTCTGCCACTCAGGTGGAGGAGTGGGGAATCAAACCCAGTTCCCCAGATTAGAATCCACCTGCTCTTAACCATAACACCACGCTGGCTCTCAGGGGAGGTTGTAGCAGAGCTTTACACAGCAAAAGTCTGGGTTAATGAAAGCAAATAGCACTCTAGCTTAATTTCCGCCCCATCAGCATCACCAACAAGTTGTTTGCTTTCTATGCGCTGTCTATGCATTGCTTGGGAAAGGGGAGGGAGGTAGAAATGTAACACAAAACCCTAGCCAAAAAAAAAAAAGCTGAAAGGGTTTTGTGGTTTTGTTGCACTGCTCTAAATTCCCCTGGCATTACCGCTCAACTCATTCAGATTGTTATAGCTTTAATTCAGCTGACAAAAAACTGAAACTAATGCAAAACAGAAGTGATCCGGGACAGGCGAAAAAGGCCTTCTTGCTGGGAGAGATGAAAAACAACAGAATTAATAGAGATGAAAAGTACGTTTCTCCATATCTCATAGGAATATGCAGACTGCTAATTCGGGGGCATCCTTTTGAGAGAATCTGACTACCTTCAAGTTTAAGGGAGAAGGATTTGAGCACAACCATAAAGATTCAGGCAGTCAGGAACTAATTAAAAAACCATAATTCAATCTCCACGCCTTTCAAGAGCTGTTTTATTAATGATATTGAGGTGGGAAAGAGACAAGCCACAAATGTTTCTCAAGAAAGCTGCAGTTCCAGTCACTTCAACTGGTCCTGTAACAAAACATAGGCCGTTTCCGCACGGGCGAAATATGACGTCGTGGAAACGGTAAAAGAACCGCCATAGCGAGAGCGTTCGCACGCGCAGCGGTGGAGGTGCGCATTCGCGCCGTCGCGGAAACGCTAAACCGGCGCGAAGACGCCGTATTCAGAAAACGCTTTAAACCACTCTTTTTCCCCCTGTGACGCATCGACGCCGCACTCGTGCGAACAGCAAGGGAGCCGTCTTCAAAATGGCGACTGCCAGACGGCCAAGCTGGGTCACCTTTTCCCCCCCCACACACACACGTTCGTCCCTGGTGCTTTCCCTGCATGGCCAAGCACCGTTCCCAGACCCATGCGCGTGGACTGACGGGAGCTGGGTGGGGAGGCACTGGCAGATGGGGGACGGGCAGGACATCAGGGCAGTCACGTTGTCCATCGCACTGCTGCGTGGGCATGACGTCGGGCCTGCACGGCTTCGCAAGTGCGCAGGCGCAACATCGCGAGACGCCGCTTCCGCAGCGCTTCAGTGCGAACCGTCACATTTCTGCGGGGCTGCGGACGCCCGCAGCTCCGCCTGTCTGTGTGAACGCTTTTTTTCGTATGCGTCGCAATTTGCGACGTCATCGCGTCGCTGCTTTTGGCCGTGCGGAAACGGCCATAGATACGTACATGTTAGAACAATCCTCATTTTCTGCATTCTTACAGTACTTGAAAAAGAGTCAAAAGGTAAACAACTCCTGGACATCATTTGGATTTCTAACGTTCCCCTCAGCATGCAAGAATAGGGCAGGGTTGAAATCCACCAGCAGCAAATGGATTGTAGGAGGGACATCTACTCAGACGAAAGTCTTGTTTTGTTCAGTGGGGCTTATCCCTAAACAAGTGTCCTTAAGATGGCAGCCTATGATATTCTTGGAGCCCCTCACAACACCTGAGAGGCTGAAGGGTTCACTGGCCAACTCAACTGGATAGGCATCCGTTTATTCCAATTTAGCGCTTGGACTACATTTGTTCTCTCATTCTCAAATGCACAAACATAGACAAATGACCAGCAAAAACTTTGATCTGCAAATCCTAACCAGAATATCAAATTATAACTGCCAATTTTAATTTCAGGGTAATTTTACTTATCTAAGAGGTTACATTGATCATGCAATGCAAAATGCAGAGATGTAATCCAAAGAAGTTAAGGACCAAGTGTTGGTTCCAGCACGACTCTTGCCATAAATAAAACATGGAAGCAGATCATAGCTTGTTTGACTACAGAAGATCCATAGATGGAAACAGTAGCTCATGTTAAGAAATCTAAGCCAACTTTTCCCAGCTTGGCAGAGAGGCACAGTATAGAATCCAAGGACCTTAGCTTTTGCCACTTCCCAGGGTAGTTGTATCTTGGCAGGAAAACTTTGGTGTGAGACAGCTCACAGAATAAGGATCCCAGGTTTGAGCTTGACTTAACAGAGTCTGGAGATTTACATTAGCATAATCCTCTGAATGTTTACTTGAAGGAAGGATTGCAGTGCTGGTAATTAGGATTATCAGGAAACAGCAGTCAGGAGCTAGTAGTAACTGTGCAGTCTGACCCATTAAAAAACTGATGTTAATGCAGGCACAGATACGCAGGGCCCTAAGCCACACCCAACATTTTATTTATCACATTTGTATCCCACCCTCTTCCAAGTTGCTTAGGTGGCCCATAAAATAGTGAACAAAACTAAGATAATTTTATCCTGGCTTACAACTCCCTTTTCTGTCTTATCAAGGGATTCACTCCTCTCTCTAACCCACCACTCCTAAACTTTTGTTCCTCAACAGCGATAACCAATTTGCTATTTTTAAAAACTCTTTTTAACATAGCCTCAAATATGATGAATTCATTTCTCTTCCAGATGCTGTCATTTATTTTCTGCTGGTGCCAGTGCTTTCTATGTCCACTAAATGGTCTTCTACATGTTTGGAGGTACTAAACTGTGTTTCCTAATCACAGTTTATGGATGGTTTGTTGACAGTGGTTTCTCACACATTTAAATGCAGAAATATCAGTTTGCTCAGCAGATCTGGCTCCCGCAGCTGCTTATTTATTTATTTCCTTCACCGAGGCCCGTTCTGAGCGGGCCAATAAACACAGGTGTAGGACTGTAAAAAACCCATGGGGGGGGGGGCTTCAAACAGATCCCGCCTCTAAAACGAGTCTGCCCCATGTTATTTCCCACAAACTTTTTTTTTTTTTTAGAATTGCGCTACTAGCGAGTCTTTTCAAAAATCCTTGGATGCAGCTGCTCACAAGCGGGTGGCCAGGCAGGAGGCGCTTTATTTGCTTCCTTTTTCCTTTAAAAATTTTTTGCAGCTTACATCTGCAGATGGTTATTTTGTGAGACAGCAGCATGGTTGTGGGGTTTCATTTGTGCATGCCTGCAAAGTCACGCATTGGTGAGAAGTAAAGAAAAAAAGTTGCGTCTCGCGAAGACGCAACAGAAACCTGGATTGTTTCCATGGGCTTCAAACGCTGCCTGCACAGATGCATGTGAATGCAAAAACAGGAAAACAGGTGACATTATCCTGAGTGCAACCTGTTTGCTGTGCAGAAGGGGCCTCACAGATCACCTTTTTCATTAAAAGTCAAGGAGGATTACAGAATTAGAAAACAAAGCTATAAAGAATAGAGTGCTAGCTCCCTACTCTTGGCAGGGCACAATTAATACCTGCACCGACCACCAAGAGTCTGGGAGTGTTCCTGGATGCCTCCTTGCCACTGGCCCCCACCTATCTCGCTCTGAGCAAGCCAATGGTCACTTCCAGGATGGATTGAAATAATTTGCTCTGCACAAGGCTACCCTTGAGATTCCTTCTGAAACTCCAGCTGGTCCAGAATGTAGCACCATACATCTTTACAGGGACCCCATGATAGGCACATATTCAACCAGTGCTCCATCAGCTGCACTGGCACCAGGCGGAGAGCTGAATTAGGTTCAAGGTTCTGGTATTAACCTTCAAAGTTCTTAATGGTCTCAGACCTCTGTACCTGCAGGACCACTTTGCTCATTAGGGTTTTGAGGATGGGTTAGGGTCATACGTTTTTCTGTTTTGGCTATCTGTACTTGCTTGGCCACTGCTTATATTTTGTTCACCTTCTTGGTGGGAAGGAACAGCATGTCTCTTTCTGTGTATATAATCCTGTCTCAGTTGATCAGGTACCTGTGGACTTCTAGACGTTTCTCTTATCACCTTCTCTCTGGAAAGGGTATGGATCAATATGTTGTCAAGATACAGGTGAATTTATATGCCCTTACAACAAACAAGAGACACTACAGAACCTTGTAAAGATTCCAGGGATCAACCCAACTGGAAGAGTTCTGGATTCATACTGCTGATTCTGGTAGGGAAACTGGAGATATTATCAATACCCTGAGAAGATGGGGATACGGAAGTACACGTCTTGAATATCCTTCAATGTCATGAAGGTGCTGGGCTGTCTAGGCCTCTGTGACAGACTTGAGCACTTTCATATGGAACCTTTTGGGAATTACAAAGCCATGTATGAACTTTGAAATGAGTATGGCCCTCCAGTCCCTGTTCCTCTTGGGGATAGAAAAAAAAACAGAATACACTCTATTTAGCCTTTCCTGAGGTGGAACCAGCTCTATTGCTCTTATGGCAAGGAGGTATTTTATGGCTGACATAGTTCTTGTGTGTTTTTCCTTTCTTAATGGCCTTGGGGAGATGCAAAACCGGTCTGGGGGGAGTCTTGAGAACATAGTGATGTAGCTCATATAGACACTTGGAGAAACTGATGGCCTGGTTGTGACCTGGACCATCATTCCCAAAACTGTAGCAAGCACCCCTCCCCAAAAAAACCAGGCTAGCCCTGAGATTACTGTTTGTGCTTGCCTATTCAGGTTTGCCCAGCCAAAAAGGATGAAACAGGGAGAGTCTGTAAAAGGAACCCCTGTTGCTGAACCAATGTCTCTTCTGGTCAGAATTATATCTGGGCAGCGTGTGGAGGGAGCAAAGAGGAGGAGGATTGATAAGGAGGCCCCTTATTAACCTTCTTCAGACATTTAGGCATAGCTTTTTTCATATCTAACTCCTCCTTATCAGTATGGCCTTTGAATGAAGGTCAGCTTGCCAGGCACTATGCCATAGGGTGCTTTTGGAAGCCACTGTAGCCACCACAGACTGGACCACAAAGCTCACTGCATCCAGGGAAACATCTACCAAAAAGGAGAGTGCCCTAAGGGCACAATTGACTCCCTCTGAAATCATCCAATTATCTGAGGAAATACGAACTTGTGTGCCTGACTATGGAGGTTCTGGAAGCTAGGGCTGAGTTGGCCACAGCCCTGGTGGCAAGAGCCAAAGCCACGTGTGCCTTTCTGGACGCAAATTCAGTCTTCTGCTGAGAAGAGGACAGTTGATTGTAGAGCTGCTACAGGAACATCTACTAGTAGTAGCAGTAGCATGCCCATACCCTGGTTATCCAGTGTGTACAGCTTTTCTCCAAAAGTCTCCATCAGAGCAATTAGCAGGTAGGTGGGGGGATTCAACAGAGTAGGGCTCAGGGAAGTAAAAAAACAGAAGAACATTAATCTTTAGATATAGGAGAGATAAGGGGGGGAAGCAGATCAAATAGACAGTTTAGTCCAGTAATTTAAGGTTAAGAACAAATTGAAAGAGGCTGAGAGAGCTTTCTCAAAACTGCTCTCCCTATGTGAGGCAGAAATCAAAACTGAAACTACAAGCACCCAACAGGGGGACAACAAGTGGAAGTTTTAGTCTTGCCTCCCTAAGCAGCTAGTGGGAATAACCCAAGCTTGAAGATACCATCTCCCTCGAGAAGTACAGTTTTTTTAGCTTTATCACAGTCGCCTCATTTTCCAATGGGCTTCATAGCCCACTCTGTCAGATCCATTCTGAGCTTGTTTGCCAGCGTCACTCTCCGCATCCCCGAGACCTTTTCAATTCACCAAGCCTAGTCACCCTGTCAGCCACAACAAGTGACAGGAAAAATATTTCCACGCAGTCACCAGGGCTTCTCTTTCTATCTGCACGTATTAGTGTATTATCTGTTAATGCTCTGCTTACATACGCTGTGACACAGCCACTGTTGCATCAACATGGCTTCAAGCACAACTGAGCTGACATTCACAATTGAATCAGAGCCAGAGTGGTTTAGTAGTTAGACTTTCAGACTGCACTTGGGGAGTTCTAGGTTCACTCACTGAGAGGTTGTGGGCCAGTCACCAAGGGTCCACATATAAATTACAAAGTCCTTGTGTCTCTTGCATGTCTGCCCCAGTTCTGTCAATCAAATATCTGGGATCTCTGTCTCAGAACTGAATTTCCAGGCAAACACCTGGGTCAGGAACACAGCACACTGAGAGAAGGCTTAAGGTACCAAGTTTTCAAAGTAGAGCAAACAGTAAGTATAGGGTAGAGAAACACACATAATATAGCCTATCACTACACAAGTTTCCCCAGAGTGGAAAACACGGTCTTCCCCGAAGAGGAAAGCCAGGAGCAAATCTTAAGCCTCCTCTCCCTGTGTGTGCCATTGTCCCAGTTTGAACCAGACCCACCTATTCTTGGAAACTGAGTTCTCAGCATAGATTTCCCAGAGCACATATGGTAGACAGGATCAGGACAAACAGGGAACATGAGGACTAGCAAGCAATTAGATAAGAAAGACAACGAGGATCTATCCGGCAGGAAAGCTATGAGGATCAATGGAACATGATGTGAACCATACATCCCTCCCTGAGCCTTTTGGAGGAAAGGCTGAGATACATATACAATATTTATTTTTATTTATTTATTTCTTGGATTTCTATACCGCCCGATCTGTTGGGATCAAATGTACATTACAACTACACCAGAAGATTAATCTCTCCAAGCTTTAAAAGCATTCACTTCCTGCCCTATCTACCCCTCCCTTACATTATGTATAATGATCAGCATTTCTAGGAACTGTGGACAAACTTTGCAACGTAATTGATTAGTCCTTTTAGGCTTGTCATCTCACGCTGCTTACGTCTTAATAACTAATTCTTTAAAAATCCCTTTGGGACTGTCCACAGAATTCTAGAAAACCTTTGGTGAATTCATATTATGTCTAATTTTGTGTGAATGTGCTCTCAGTTGCCAAAATGCTACCAAGGGAAGGGGATTATTGCAGAACATAATGCCAGCTGAGCTGTTGCACAGGGTCTCTATTAGGGCACAAAGCAAGTCATTTTCTTCTAGAGATATGAATATGCAGGGGTGTCACTCCACAGACTTTTCATTCTTGGAATTTCTGACAGTAATTTACAAATAACATCCTGATATTTTCTTCTCATGTGATCCCAAAGCTGAGTCTTCTGTTTTCTTATGCCAATCTGAGTGTTAATTCAGTAATGATCTTGGAACTAGTTCCAGCCAATCATTCCTTGCATTCATATTAAATTTGCAACATATCTGCACACCACTGACAGCTAGTCTCATGTCATGTCTATTGTTAGAGGGATACACCACTCTCAGCTAACTGCTTGATTAGCCATTTCAGAAGGTGTGTGTCATGGCGTTTGCAGAGATGGAGCTACCAGGGGGCCAGGGGGTGCACGTTGCACTGGGCAGGCACCTGGGGCGGAAAATCACACACACACCCCGCAGTGACCCCCTTCACCGCAGCGCCCCCACACACATACACACTCTTGCCTTCGTGAAACGGTGCAAGCTGGAGAAGCAGCCTGTTCCCTTCAGGCTGAAAACAGCCTGGTGGGAACTACACTTCCCAGGAGACGTTGCGAGCCCCAGGGTCTCATGGGAAGTGTAGTTCC
This sequence comes from Sphaerodactylus townsendi, assembly GCF_021028975.2. Lineage (NCBI taxonomy): Eukaryota > Metazoa > Chordata > Lepidosauria > Squamata > Sphaerodactylidae > Sphaerodactylus > Sphaerodactylus townsendi. The sequence goes on along the minus strand of NC_059427.1, from coordinate 127,982,646 downwards.
CACCAGGCCATTTTCAGTCTGAAGGAAACAGGCCACTTCTCCAGCCTGCACTAAAGTAAGGGGGGGGGCCGAGGGCAGGGTGCTGCGGGGTGGAGGGGGGCGCGGAAAATACAAAGGGTGCACCGGGCACACTCTGGCCCAGCTAAGCCTCTGGTGTTTTGATATGCTGTATGATGACTACTGATGTCTAGCAGTAAGCAGTAAGCTTTTAGGTATTGTAGCTCAGAGCCATTTTAGCTATAGATATATATATCAAGGGTACAATAATGTTCAAGTGCTAGAAGGTCCTTCCTGCCTTCAAATATTTCTTGACCCAGAACATTCTCAGCTGCTCCTGTAGAAATGTGAAGAAGAATGACATAAATATTTTGATTAATAAATAAACTGCCTTCCTTTCTCTCTTTTGAAATGGCACAGGAGTTCCACCTGCTAAAGTATACAGCGGAGCAGGGCTGGCTGGCAAACAGGATGCAAGCAACAAGACAAAAAAGAGGGGACCGAACTGCCTATGCAACGTAAGAGCATGAAACCCCAGTGACAAATACATCTGATTATGTGCTGTGAAACTGAAACATTCCTCATAACAAAATACTGCCTTGGAGACAATTTTCTGGATCCAACATAATAGTTGTGTACTTGTTACACTCAAATTGTCGGGGGAAAAAAGTTCTTACTGAGCAGAGGAGAACATCATCCATCACAGGACATAAGCCCAAAGGTCAGAGTCTCTTTTAAAAAGCAAACAGATACCAGTGTTTACAGAGTGTTGGACAATTCATTCTTTCCCTCTCCAAGGGCTGCTCCAGAAGTCACTAGGACGTACATGGCATTTAATAAATCAGCAGCAGGCATTTATATCACCAATTCAAAATTACTGCCATTATCAAATAGTAAATAACTCCCAAGAACTACAAAGACAGGTTGGAAAGAAAATTAATGTACATAGTGCGTAAGTTTTTACAAAACCAAAATGCAGTAGAGGTCAAGCAGCTTATCTGAAATCATATCCTTTGCCTGGGTAACTTGGCTCCCAACTTCACATATTTTTGAACCAGCTTCACTAACTCAGCAGTAAAAAGGCATTTTGAACATGTGCCATGCCTTTTTTATTCTGCCATATTCTGGAGCATGGTTGGCACAGAAAAGGTTTCAGGAACTCAGGAGAGACTCCCTTTAATCCGTAAGTACAACAATGCCTTCATTAGATGCCAGTTTGAGGGCAGATCTTGTGCAGGAGATATCGGAGGAACCTTTGTCTGAGTTCTATGGTTAATTTCAAACTGGTCTCCTTGACTGATGTCAACAGAGTGCTTGAGGTTATGAAGGCCACTTTACTGCAAACTGGATCCCTTGTTCGTCATGGCTATTAAAGTCATGCAGGGAGAAAGTGGAAACTCCCCTCGGCAAGGTTATTAATAGGGCTCTCTTACAAAGGGTGTTTCCTTCACAGCGGAAAGAAGCTGTGATTAGAGGATAAGAAGGATGCAAGTAATTATTGACCTGTGTCCAGTCTCCCCCTTGGGGTCAAGGTGATCAAAATAGGTTGCAGCAAAGCAACTTCAGACAACTCTACTTGCAGCATCTGCCCTTGACTGATATCCATCTGGCTTCAAACCTTATTGAGGAAATGAAAAACACTAGCAGTCTTTGTGAATGATCTCTGGCTACAATTATATTCTCAGAAAAAGATGATAGTACAGTCAGTTCAGGTGCAGCAACAGAGAAAATTGTATGCTTTCACATTATAGTCCTGAATGAATATGAGAATTATCATTCACTTTTACATTCAATTCGATTTAACCTTTAATGGCATACAACACTTTTACATACTGCCTTTGTCAAAACCATTATCTTGTGCATTATTGAACTTCCATGTGAGAACACTTATAATTCATTGAACGACTATCATCAAACTTTTAAACAGATGCTGGAAAGCAGGGCTAGGTAGGTACTAGGACCCAGGTGGAGCATTCTACAACAAAGAAGGTCCGGTATGTTGAGTTCTGTGGCAGAGGAATGTACAATTCACTAGTATCTTTTTGTGCGACAGAGTATAGATAAGGGCAATCCTCACCAATGAAAAGAGAGACTGTAACCAAGTAAGTGGCTATGCCAAAAGCTTCACAAAATCAGACTAAGTGAGGTTTGAAGCATCCAGTTGCCAAGTTGCTCCTTGTGTTCATATAAACATTGTATCAGATGTATGCATTTCACATTTCAAAATAGTCCAGTAGTGAGACAATGAAATGCTCATTTTGGGTTTGTTATCTCAAAGCTCCTGTTTTCTTGCTTCTATTACAATTACTACTTGTTAGATGTCAACAAAACATATGAAGTACAGCGAAAAATGTTTTCAGTAGCTAGCCAACAGCAAGTGGGAAGGTCAAAACTCCAGCCTTGTATAATCTCACACCTTAGTTATCTAATGTACGTCGGATGAAGATGGTAGTTTCATCTTTTGTCTAATCACAGATTTCATAGGGGAACATTCAAAGTGAAATAAAGGGATTCGGAAAAGTCTTAACTCCTACTTCAAAGCCCAGAATAGATATCCAGAAGTGTAAGGTTATCCCTAAAGCAGACTGTGTGAAAAACTGCACACACCATTGCATTGTTATATGGTGTTTTCCAAAGAAGGAGTATGGTTCCATGGCAACCTGATATCCACCCCCATCCTTTGATTTTGTGACTGAAAGTAAAACTCATATATTGTCCTTATATTATGCCATCTGGTGTGCCAAAGAGTTCATGGAGGGAGATTATTCTTCAATATTTCAACTAATCTTTTGAAAACATTTATTTAAACCTGTTTAATTATAAATGGCGTTGCTTTGACATTCAAGTGTTTTTACTTATCCTCTAGTCTGCCTGCCTGACCCATTCAGTTTTGTGCTGTAGGGAGGTTCATGATGAGAGTTGATAACTGGATGTCCACTGGAGTCTGAACTGGAAAGAATATTAGATCATTGGTAGTGTTTCTGGTGTTCTAAGAATTGTCCGGGTCCGTGGAGTCTGCTGGGGCTGTGTGACCTTTAGTTATGCTGGTAAATTGAGCCTCTGACCAGTTTGTGTTCTCTCTCCAGATTACAGTGCAACTCTAAACAGATTTAAACCCTTCTAAACACACTAACGTCACTAGTCTTAAGAAGGGTGTAACTTAGTTTACAATTGTACTGTTAATACAGTACTAAGCCGAACAAGATACTATCACTGAAACTTAATGTAGCTTAAAATAGTTGTTTAACGTGTCACTTGTGAGTAGTAGTTCTTGGCTAATGACAAAAATTATGAAGAACAATACAAAAGCATGAAAGCTTTCCCATGGGATGCTACCAACTTTTATCACTCCTTTGTACTGAATGATTCCAAGCCTGACAAGAGTGTAATGGTATTCTCCAGTTTGTTCTGAATAATATTCACGCATTAAGATCATATTTTTGTCAGGGAGTTAAGGATCCAAAAATAAATTATTTTGAAAATCTGTCGACGTTTTCAGAATGCTGTTTATTTAAGAACATAAGAAGAACATAAGAACATAAGAACAAGCCAGCTGGATCAGACCAAAGTCCATCTACTCGCAGTGGCCCACCAGGTGCCTTTGGGAGCTCACATGTAGGATGTGAACGCAATGGCCTTCTGCGGCTCCCGATCACCTGGTCTGTTAAGGCATTTGCAATCTCAGATCAAATGTTTGTTGTAAAATAGAACGTTCTCTGGCCCTCTTACGATGCAAGGTCAGGAACTGCTGCTTGTAAAAAGAGGTACTTGGTGGGTGGAAGTGGCTGCAATTTTGTTCCAATATCTATCTATCTATCTATCTATCTATCTATCTATCTATCTATCTATCTATCTATCTATCTATCTATCTATCTATCTATCTATCTATCTATCTATCTATCTCTTTCTTTCTTTCTTTCTCTCCCTCTCTCTCTCTCTCTTCTTTTGGACTGGCAGTGAGAGAATGAATTATTAACAACAGGCTGGAAATAAAAGCATCTCTCATTTGAGTTGGAAAGCCAGTTGTTCCAACCTCATGGCTATTGGTAAGACCCTTTGGTTTAATATCACGTTTGACACTAACATAAGCTATAGTGAGGAGATTTAGGAAGCATGTAGAACCTTTTACACAAATCATAAGGGTGAACCTAACTTCCTGTGGAAATGGAAGAAGAATATACAGTTTGCCAAATGGAAAATTTTCTGCCAAGCTTGAAGGACATCCTTAACTTTTGCCTTTTTTTCTATAAGTTGAAGGGGGGGTGGTGTTGTTGTGTAGTCTTTCTAATGACCTCATAGGTGCAACATTAGCCCTGTATGTTGATGGCCTTTAGCTCTATATCAGTGATAGCAAACCTTTTTGAGACTGAGTGCCCAAATTGCAACCCAAAGCCCACTTATTTATTGCAAAGTGCCAACATGGTAAATTAACCTGAATACTGAGGTTTTAGTTTGGAAAAAAACGCTCCAAGGCGTGTGTTACTCGGGAGTAAGCTCGGTGGTAGTCGGTGGCTTTGCTTTGAAGCAACCGTGCAACTCTTCCAATGGGTGAATCACAACCCTAGGAGGGTTTACTCAGAAGCAAGCCCCATTGCCAGCAACTGAGCTTACTCACAGGTAAAGGATCGCGCTTTAGTTCTTCGCATGAAAATCAGTGGGGTTTAACAGCGCTTAACTGGGTTACGTACACTGCTTCCCCAAAACTAGGTCTTAGGTTTAATGCTAATAATCGAGCCCAGAGGCCCAGGCCATCCTAGATGTGTGTGTGGGGGGGGGGCACTGTTTGCGTGTGCCCACAGAGAGGGCTCTGAGTGCCACCTCTGGCACCCGTGCCATAGGTTCGTCATCACTGCTCTATATATTGATGGCCTTTCAGAAACAGCAGCTTGATTCTTAACCGTAGCTGTTCAGTCTAGAGGGGAAGGATGTTAAGTTGTAAATGGAGGAAACTTGCATCCTCCATCCACTGTCAACCAACTGATCTGAAGCCCATGGATCTTGCAAGAATGCTGGATGACAGTATTGATCTCCCCGTCCCTCCCACCCTCAAAAGCCATTAGCTGGTTCTCTTCATGTTGAAACCCTGGGAGAATTATTGTCTAAAGTACATTACCATGTTACTTTTACATTGAAGAGGGTGTAGGGGGACAGTGCAGGAAGTGAAGTGAAAAGCTGGATCCTCTGACTTTCTCATTTTATTTCTTTTTTTTCTCATCACTGAGTGTCTGGGTCAATGTGGCCTACCCATCACTTCACAAAAAGACTTCACTCCCTCCCGGATTCCACCATTGTGTGCCACTGATTCCTTGCAGAAATGACTATGGGGTATCGTGCATGGATTTGGAAAAACTCTTTAGTTTGCCTACAATTTGTCATACTGTTTGCCTACCTTTGTCATACTGTATTCCAGATATGGCAGGAAAAAACATGGTGACCCCTAGTTTGACAGTTTCCTATGCTGTGTTGACAACTTTCTGCTTGTGTAATCATCTTGACCTTTCAGAAGATTCGACAGTGATGCCTTGCTGATTTACCTCTTCCGTTAGGTACAGCTTGGAAAGCAGAGGCTTTCTCCATAGCAAGTTTATGAGATGTAGCAAATGAGTTTAAGCGCTTAGCTTCCACATGGTAGCCTTTCCCAAACTATAATGCTTAAAAATGTCTAGCTTCTGAAGAATTACAATTTTCAGCATTCATCCTCAGTATGATTACACTTAATGAGATAGTGGAAGGAACTGTCAGCCTCCCCCGCACCGCCGCTGCCACCACAGTCGTCTTGCCTACACATGTGGAATAATTACAAGGGGAAATGGAGAAAGCTTGGCACCTACCGCCAACTTAATCCCACTTCCCCTCTCCTATGACTCATCCTGATGGACTCTGTAACAGAACAGCTCTTGTGGTGGTACTAATAGGACTCTTATCACCTCTTCTAGTGGTCTGTGAAAATTTACATCTGCAGCAGTTGCAGCTGTGCCAAAAGGTGTGAATTCACCAACCTAGACTTCATTGTTTAAAAATGTATACATCAACAGACCTATATATGTGGAATTAGCCAAGGAAAACAAATTACTCCCTTAGAACAATAATTTATTTGACCTTTTCAACATTATTTATTTGTTGGGAAGCACTTTTTCCCCCTCACTTTCCAGCAACATCATACGGTAGTAGATTTGAACACCTCCTGGGCTTTCCCCAGATTTGTTCCAAACTTTCTCAGACCTGGTTTGCTGTGAAATTCTGCAGCAAAGTCTGGATGGCTGCCTTGTGGGCAGGGAACTTCCAGTCCTGACAGAAGTCACTTCCCTCCCTGCCTCTATCCCTGTGGTGGCCACTCCCCGGCTTACACAGGGGTCATTTAAAAAAACTGGTAATTGAATATAACTATATCAGTTTATCAGCTTCTTTTAATTCACAGCTTTCATTTTTAAAAGTGTCTAGTCCTTTTATTGCAGAGATATGCCTTTCCCCTTATATCTCCACAACAAATGGAACCAGACCTTTTTAAAAAAAAAATGCTGGAATTCTCTGAACCCGATAAACTGATTGTCATAACAATATACAGTTGCTAATTAAAATAAAAACTGAAAAAAGCCCCAGTGCTGCAGAGCGGGGGTGGGGAGTTAGCTGCTGCCAGGGGACCAAAACAGGGAAACATAACATATGGAAGCCACATCGCTGCCAGTCATATGGGTCCCCACCGCAGCAACAGGGAAACCATGCAAGCCTGTCCCTGTATGGAAAACTCCTTGCAGCAGCAAGACTTAATTCTCCCCCCTTTTCTTTGAAAAGGTAGGTAGTATCTAATGACACCTCAATGAAATTTCAATCCAATGTGATTTTTAAAAATAAGACATTTTTAGGCATTTTAGATGTGTAGTGGGTTACATTTATGAAGGGACTTGAAGAAAATTTAGGCTTCCCTCTTAGTGCTGTTTCCTTGCCTGGGGTGAATTTAGCCAGAATTCCTGATCACGACTTGCTGCAGATCAGATGCAATAAATGTCATCCCAAGCCGAACAGCTGATTGCCTTGTTATCTCAAAGTCCAGAGGGAAAGCAGAAAGACTCTTGTTCAAATGAAGCCAAATTAGAATCATAGGTGGCTGTCATATCCCAACAGCTATAAGGAGATATACAAGCTGACGGGGGGATCCTTCCCCCCCACAGGCTCCATTATGCCACCTTTCATATGTCATGCTTTGTGATCACCCGTGTATGCCTCTGGCTGAAACTGTATGCAATCTAGTGAGTACTATGCAAATATAATTAATGACTAAGGTTGGTTGGAATGTAAAGGTATGGGGGCAGACACTCCTTGTTTGTTTTGGAATTGACTCTTCATGAATTTAGATTAATTCTCTCCTTGTTGGTGAATCCATACTCCAGATCAGTTGTTCATACCAGAATGCCAGACAGATGATCAGCAAAAGCATAAATCCCTAAGTAAATTATTTGGGGAGATGGCTGCATTCACATTGTATTTCTTAAATAAATGTACCAAGCTATGGGACTGTGAGATTTCCCATCTGGCTATTTCCTAGATCTGTTTGTGTGCTTCCCCCATCCCACATGTGCGTCAATGTGCACCTCTCTCTAAAGAAAGAAGATAGGACCATGTCCATCTAAAAGTTCAATATGTGTAGTAAAGCAAGTTACTGTTATACGCAGTGGCGTAGTGGTTAAGAGCAGCTGTACTCTAATCTGAAGAACCAGGTTTGAATCCCCACTCTGCTGCCTGAGCTGTGGAGGCTTCTATGGGGAATTCAGATTAGCCTGTGCACTCCCACATATGCCAGCTGGGTGACCTTGGGCTAGTCACGGTTCTTCTGAGCTCTCTTAGCCCAACCTACCTCACAGGGTGTTTATTGTGAGGGGGGAAGAGAAAGGAGTTTGTGAGCCCCTTTGAGTCTCCTACAGGAGAGAAAGGGGGGATATAAATCCAACTCTTCTTCTTCCCAGAACAGTGTCAGTAGTAGAATTTTTATTAGCAAAAGCCCAGGCAAAAACAAAAGCCCCCAATACAGGTAATCAGTTGAAGGTATGTTGCTTGAATTGGGACAGTTGAGTCAAGAGGCATGTGACTTCTAGGATGGGAGAAGTCAAAACCACTTGTGTTTCTTATAGCAATTTCTCATGACTAACTGTGTATATAATTATCTTTGGAGTAGACCTTGGAAATGGGACAAGAATATAGGAGATTATACAATTGCTCTTAGGCTTTCGTGCGGTGCAGAAGTCTGCCTACTAGATGTTATCTTAATCACTGACTGTGAGAGCACTGGGTTAGTGACTGCAAGGTAAGTTCCAGCTCTGATTCATTTCTTACCAATGATTTATAGTATTATTTAGTTCAGTACAACTAAGCAAATAAAAACTGCATTTTGTCTTTTACTTAGAGCCTCCTTCATGTGATGTTTTCCACAATGGAGCTGTTGGGTCAAACGTGGTGGCAGCAGACAAAATTAAAGCGCTGATTTTCATGGGGGAGCAGGTGCTTCAAGTAATGTTGTATACGCCAGCTGTAGTAGTGGCTGATGAGTGTTCGGGCTCTCAGTCAATGGAATTCATTCCTTATATAACATCTGTGACAGATGATACTACTTGCAACACACAGATACCATCATTTTCTAGAGTGATGTAACTCTATTCACCGCCTCCTAACTGGAAATGTCATTACAAGCAGACATGAAGGGTGTTTATGAAGACTACCAACTGCCAAAATTGGATCCAGCAGTGATTCTTTTTTGTCAAGGCAGAAGTTCAGCCTTCTGAAACTATGATGAGGTGTCTGAATACGTATGCTAGGAGTGACTGAGATGTAAATAGCAACTGTGTTTGAGCAACAAATATTAATCTATATTCTGAGGTGGAGTTTTGAATCAGGATCAACCAGTTCTGCTATTGGAAGTTCTTTAGAGCATGAAATTAAGTAATTGCCCAAATGTACTTGGTGCTTCAAAGGGTATTTCACAGGAACCCCTTTTCTTCTTCTGTAGTATTCCTGAGCACTGTATTTCTGTGGCTGGGAAGTCAATGAATAAGAACATTACATTTCAAGCAAGAAGAATATTGTAGGGTTGTTTTGGGGGTTTTTTGCATTCGCAACCTTTTACGGCACCATGAACCAGCAGACGTGAGGGCCAAGTTTCAATTCCCTACTGTCTGCAGCACTAGGACTCCTAGTTTGAAGATGAATGGCAGGTACTTTGTTAACCAGCTCCATCATCATGGACCAGAATCCTGATAATTAGTTGATCTCAGAGAACCAGACACTAACTCCTAGGTGTGCTGCAATCCCTGACTTTTGGTACATTGTGGGAAGTCCCAAGGCTGTCCCTCTGCATCCATATGTATTTCCTGTTTTCTTCCTGCTCTTTGTGTCTCTCAACTGCATCCTGGTTGATTTCCTGGCCTGCTCTGCTGTACCCTTCCACTGTGGAAAATGGGAAAAATAAGAGCCTTGGGCATCTTTAAAGACTAATAAATTCATCACAGTATAACTTCTGTGAGCCAGAGCCTACTTTGCTAGGTGACGTTTTGTCAGAAATGTGTCTTGACTTCCTATATGTGCTATATCCTGACCCACTTCCTCTACTTTTATGCATATGGACCTGGATGCCAAAAAGTTATACAGGCAAAAGTATAACATTGGGTGGAAAATATAACTTCACATTAGACCAGTCATCTACCCTAATAGGTCTGCAAGACTTGACTTGTAACTGGTATTTCTCGCATGAAAACTTTAATTTTTTCCTCTTTCACCCAACTCTGATTTGTGTCTTTAAGGTGGTAAAAGAATGTAATTGGAGGCCATGCTTAATATTTTCCAAATCTTTTTATCAGAAAGAAGTTGCATCAGAAGTCTGATCTTGTGAATTCTTTACAAACCAATTTTTGGAAGAATGTACTTTCTCCGGCTATTTACTCACAATTTCATCAGTTCAGTCTTCATAGTTCAATTGACAATGCCTTGAAATGGCATGGAAGCCATGGATCACATGCAAAATCATACATTTTAGGACTTCCAGTAGAATGAAGAACATTTTTTTCACTGTGGGGAAAAATGCTACAATTAAGCTGCTGATGCAAATTGATCCAACTTTTCATCAAAAACCTCCCTCCAAAAGATAGTGTAAAGCATCTGATTTGATGCTTACAACTTTTTTTTAATTCTTACTTAAAGTAAAATGAGTAATGTTCCCAAATGAGTTCTCTAAACGCTTCAAATTTTGTTTGTCAACTAGAACCATTTGTTTAGCTTGGACTGAACTGCAAAGGAGCTCCTAATTTGCCCAAGAGGATGTATTTAGCCACTGTTGAAGGTGGAATGGCTGGCTGCAGAATATGCCAGAGTTTCAGAAAAATATGTAATCTACTTTCCAATCTCCATTTAGCTGACATCTTTAGTGCATGTTGACTAGCTCAAAGTTCAGAGGGAAAGTGCATGTTTCTGGACCAATTAGCACTCTGAAATTGCTAGCAAGCATATAAGTGCCTCCCACTACTGTTCCTCCACATTATCATAATGTCCAAAACAGAGCTTTCATATCCCCACCCCCCATGTTACTCTCTCAGCTTATAAATCTCCCTGCTAGGACAACATGGAGGCACAGGAAACGAAATGCAACTGTTCTTCTTGCTCGGAACAGGAGCTGCTCTTAGAGCCAGGATGGTTTCATACGTGGTTGGTTCTTTGTCTCAAATTTCAGTTCAGCCATGGATGAACTGGATTGTTTTGCATTACTTGTTTGCTTTGTGAAACAACAATGCTTACTACCTCCTTCCCATAACTGTGATTAATGCACTGGGGACTTGAGATCATGTGCTGTATAGATATGTTAACTCTAAAATAATTCCCACTGAATGCAGTGGGATTTAGGACACGTGCTTAAGATGACAGCCTTTGAAATCTAAATCAGTTTGGAAAGTCCTTCCTTCCTTATGAGCAAGTAATCTATGAGCCACTAAGAAGAGTTCTAGGTAAATGCAATCCATGCACAAAAATACCATCACCCACTGATAAATCCTGATAACAACTTTGGGGACGGCTGTTTTTACTATAACTCACTTTTTACTGGTGTATTTTAAAATATTTATATTGCACCTTATCTCCTCAGACTCAGGGCAGTAGACAAAATCACAGCATGGTTTAAATACACACAAAAGACAATAATCAACTAGCAAAACAATTGCCCGAAGCAACTTTCTACCAAATGTCCTCTTAAGAAATCTTGTTTAAAATACCCTCCTAAATGCAGAAGGTGAAACTGCCCTCTGCACCCATTCTAGTAAGATATTCTAAAAGACTACTCTTGAAAAAGCCCATGACTTGACTGTTGCCAGATGGACAATCCTGAAAGAGAGTACTGCTTTCAGAAAGCTCTCTGAAGAGTGCAGCTGGCATGACAAGAGTATAGTGGAGATGCAGTCCAATAAATACGAGAACCCCAGGCCATTAAACGCTATAAAGAACTTTTAATTGGGCCCAGAAGCCAACATGTAACCTGCACAATTGATGAGGCACTGGAGTGATAGGCTCCAAGACAGGAATTTTGTTGTACGTTACGTAACAGTTGAAGCTTCTGAGTCATCTTCAAAGATAGTCCCACATAGACAACATCATCATAGTTCAATCTGGAGGTTATGGTAGTATGCATCAGCAATGCTAGGTCATTAGAGACTAAATAAGGGCTATCTAATAAGCTAGATGTAACTGAAAGAAGATGCTTACAGCAAATGTGCTGACAATATGTCCATCAACCAAACTGAGTCCAGAAGCATCCCCAAGCTCTTGACCTTCTAAAGAAAGACAGATCCCAACTAAGGCTAGTAACCATGACCAGCTAATACTCTGACTTTCCAAGCAGCATTACTGCCATCCTGTCTGAATTAAGCTTCCATTTGTTTCTTGTCAGCCTGTTGACTGCAGCCTCTGGCACTGGCCAAGGATACCCACAGCTGGTTCCAAAGGGTTATATGATGAGATGTAAAGTTGGATGCCACTCTAAAACTCTAAGTGATCACAGGAACAGATTTAATGTAAAAGTTCAAAATAAGCAAAGATAAAATGTAGCCTTGAGGCATACAGCAGATCCTAGATAGCTGATCCTGCCACTGTCCATTCTGTAATAAGCAAGACTAGGCACTGTCAAATAGTACTGGTCCGTTATTTTTAGCAACAATGCATTTTTAAGACACCAGCAAATTTAAATAAACAAGCAAAAATGACTGAATGCAAAACTGTGTGGAAGAAGCATTGTAGAAGTGCTACAGACCTGTTTACTAGCTCTGTAAGATAAGGCAACAAGCCAAGTCCTGTCCACATCTGCCATTTCTTTCTTGGGGTGAAAAGATCTCAGGCAATTTATCCCTCCCATCTCCAAACCAAAATCTCTTTGAGGAGTTTTGAGTAGGGAGGATAGAAGCATTAGAAGTCTGCATCTGCCCAGGTAACTAATACCCTATGGCAAAGTCAAGGAAATTCAAATCAGTTCTGCTCCTGGAGAAAGTTACCTTTGCTGCAAATATGTCATTTACCCAAGCAGCAACAGCTGACAGCCACAATTACCGTCCAAATGTGATAGTCCATGGAGGCCAACTTGTGTTATTTTGGACGGCTGGTGAATCCAGTTTACTTATTCACCCATGCTCCTCTTCCTGTTTGCTCAGCTTCACCAGTTACCAAGCTTGCCCCAGATCACTTATTAACACAACTTTCAACAAGAAAACATTCAGACTGCTAATAAAGAGTCTGCCAACCCAATTTAAATGTGTTTTATGTGCTGGGAATTAAGCATGTTTAAGAATGAAGCAGCAGCATGAGAGCTGGTTTGATTAAACTTCAACACTCCCCCATTAAGAAAACAAAGAAATGCTTCTTCGGTATTAATTTATCACACATTTTTTAAAAAATCAATCCATTTTGGCCACAGAGTATCGATATGAGAATTTCTCTTGTGTTTGGCACAGAGCTCTGAACAAACATAAATGAGAGGGCAGAATGAATATACCATGCAGCACTGAGCTTCCATATTCTTCTGCATAGGCTGCTTTAGTTGAACTGATACTGCTGGCCATATAGACGACCAGGGAATGAGGAAACATGGTACTCATATGGTGCTCGTATACCTGCAGCAATTCCAGAGAGGCAGCTCTATTCGTCTGCTGCAACCAAAGCAAAGAGTCTTGTGGCACCTCAGTATTTGTAATGATGCCTAAGCTTGAACCCCCATTTAGTTAGTCACCAGGCAACTTTTTTTTTACAACCACATGCTCCCAAACAGTAGAAGGCTAGGGAGGAGGGAGCTACTGTAAATAAAGGTCACATTTTATCTTAATAAACTATAGTCTTTAAGGTATCACAAGACTATTTGTTGTTATATCACACAGTAATCCATCAAAACCCTGCTGGAGAAGCACAGTGGCTGTCAGAGTTGGAAGATTTCACCTCAGTCATGAATTCAGACTCTACTCCCCCGATTTACCCCATCTACAGTAGTGGGAATAATAATACTGACTTGCCTTACAGGGCCATTGTAAGACTTACATGTATTAAATAACTTTGAATACTTTATAAATGTTACATATTACTAACACTAGTACATACATACATACTGATGCAACTTCCAAAGAAAGTATTTTGAAAACTAGTTGTCTATGAAAGATAGTAAGAGGAAACCGCCTGTAACGGGGACAAACAATAAAACACACTGAGAAGGTCAAGTTGCATAAATGTGTTCACAGGGTCTATAGACTGAAATACTGAACTATATGGCAGTTAGCCAGAATGTCCACAAGGATGCAAACACACAAGCTATGTTCTTTCAAGTGCAATGTAGGAATGCTAACTCCATAACTGCAGATTGTAGATAAAATGCATTATCTGTATGGTATTCTCTTTGTTCCTCACTGCAACAGAAAGATTGGAATATGAATATATCTATGAAACACTATATCTATACAGACACCTTTCCATCTCATGCCTACCCTCTGCTGTGCATCATGTTAACATCTACACATTTCGCTAATGCCTTAAGCCATAACTACCTGGGACAGCAAACTCCATAACTATTTCCTTCAATTAAAACAGCTTTTCAGCAAACAAATTAAACAGGTGGCTACTTCCCCACCCAATAATTCACTCAAAATTTATGAAGCCCTAGTCTACCTGCTCACCGAAACATGGGGAGCAAGAGTTATCATGTTAATGTGTGCTTTGCCTGAAAATTTTCTAAAAACCCAAAACTAAAATCATTTCAGTTTGCCTAAGATAAAGATAGGTTGTACAACTTTGTGTCCTAGGCCCGAGCCAAATTCTACCCATTGAGTAACAATCTAATGCTGACTGTATCAGACAATAAGTTCATCACATCTTTGCAATCCATAAAGCAACAAAGACTCAGTCACTATTACCAGGGTGTGAACAGAAGGTTGGCCCATATTTGATTTGTTTTTCTCCCTGGACTATCCTAGAGAACTTTGAATATTTGCTTAGTTTGGCCACTAACCTTAGTCACAGAATGAGGACAAAGATTGCTGGGATTTGTGGTAGCAGCAGAATTCACTTTTGACAACTATACTGAGTATTTCTGGCAATTTTTAAACCTGTAATTAAAGAAAGGACCTTGCTTTTCCGTCTTCAAGACATCCTGATTATGGCAGCCTAATATTATATAGGTTTGATTTAGGAGCTAACACAATATCCTGTACTTGGCAAGAGAGACAAGACATCCCACTTGACCTCATATGCCAAATACATTCATTTGTTATGAAGCGATCAGTGATGAGCAGTTGTGCCGCTGTTCTTAGTTTCCAAGTACAGAGCTCATGGCCAACCCCAACAGAAACATGTAACAACTTTTTGTGACTCCTGCACGGATATAGTAAGCATTGGTGCAACAACACCAGTGATAGATTCTGCACAGGATCTGGATACTTTGCGCAGCTAAAGATTGCACCAGGACCCTTGTGTGGAATCCTGAAGCCCATTTGCCTCTTATAGCCCCCTTTCAAATCAGTGTAAGAAAATGATCAGGTTCAACAAACGAAATCAACAATAGGAGAGAAGTGGTGAAAATGTCATAAACAAACATGAATGTATTTAATACTCTGCTATAAAAGCACATTAAATAAAAATAGTGTTAATACTTTTATCAGACTTCTTATGGGAGAAAGGATGTATCTATCCACACAGCTATAAAAAATCGATCAAGTGAAATCACATGTAATCATAGGCAAAATACTGCTTAGGCTCATGCAACAGTTAGCTCTGTGAAAGAGTTGCTCCCCCCCCCCCTTTTACCAGCTAGCATACCACAAAGAGCTTTTTGAAATTCCTCCATTTCAAAAGCAGTTTGCCATGCAGCATGGGTGGGGAGGGGAGGCAGGAAATCTATGCCACACCCACCCCAAATCCCAGGCAGCTTTAGGTCACTTTTATGGTTCTTTGGATCCTAGCAAAAATATGTTAAACATACCAAGAAACTCCTTATCGGTTTATTCATGAAAACAATGAGAAAATCACAAAGCTGAAAGAGGGAGGCAGTCTTGACACAGGGTTAAACAGTGTGAGCCTAATAATTTAGACACTTCATGCTTTTCACAGACAACTTAACGTTGTAATCATTTAAAGAGAGGAATGGAGACTGACCCCAGACAATAGTGCAACTGGCTCTAGTTTAATGCATGACAGCCTGCATTACATTTTTAAGTTAGCAAGATTTTATTAAGAGCTGTTCACAGAGTCTAGTGAAGCACAACACTTCATTTATCCACATTCTCAGGGCACAAGAATATTTTATGTTAACTGTCAAACTCAAAGGTGAACTGAGGAGGCATTTCAAAAGATTTGCCAATGCAAAACAAAAAACAAAAAACCACCACTCAACAGACCCACAGCCATGGAACTAATTACTGGCTTCAGAATAACCTGATAGAAATCGACTACTTGAAGGCAAAGGGTACTTCAAAACACACTGAAAACTGAACTAATATGTGTAAATTTCAATTTAAAAAAAGCAAAACACCATTTGTTCTTTATGAAAATGCAAAAATTGTTATATTGTCCTTGAGAACTGTCAGGGATGGAAGATGGAAGAGATTCCAACACTCCCTGTTCCACATGACATAGATTCACAAGGCAGGAAATGGACTTGTTCTCCTAGGTATGACAGTGCTGGAGTGTTGTATCTCCTTGCCTTCTAAACAGACAGCACCATCTGTGCACACAGGCTATAATTCCTGCACCAGGCTATAATTCCTGCATCAGACATATGTGCAGGTGGTGGATAAGTACAGACCTATTTACATGTGGTGTGAGGCTTTGGGGGATCAAGCACTCACTAAGTGATTGTGCCTCAGCCCTGTTTTACAAAAACACATACCACAATGCAGTCATGCTTCAGGAAAATAAATCTGGAACAACTGCCCAAGGATGATCCGCCAACTGCTGTGTTTATCATGGGACAAGGGCTTTTTTAATGCCACAGAATACCATAGATTCAGATGTGATAATTAATTCATTATGAATGCACAGCTTAACATGGGCCATTTTTTGTATCACAGTCTGAAAATACCTTCAAGTTAAAGGCCCCTTTAATACAGATAACCTTTAGGCAGAGTTTTTCTTAAGCCCTTCTTTATCCTTGACATTTATTGACATAAGTACATTCAAAAGATAATATATGAATTGATAAATCTGCATCTTAGTATAAGAAATAAAGTCTGGCTCTTTTAAGAACAGGGCCCACCTATGTATTCTATACCTCATAAAACGTACCGTAGCAGAGCTGTGGCTTCACCTGCCTGTAAAACGGTTTAGTTGCTACATGAACATCCAGAATTAAGCCAATTAAACCATTACAAAGAATATATACTAAGGCAAAAATAAGCAATGGCACAATCTGATGGTAATTTCAAAGGTAACCAATTTATAATACTTGGGCTTTGAAGGTCCCATCTAGAATTAATGGGAAGATATTTTTTTTAAAGATAGTGTTGGACTAGGACATGGGAAGCCCTGGTTCGAATCCTCTCTCATCCCATGGAACCTTCCTGGGTGAGCTTGGGTCAGTCACAGACTCTCAGCCCTAACCTTGGCAATTTGTGTTGGAGACATCCAAGGACTACCAGGCAGGAAATGGCAAACCATCTCTCAAATTGCCTTGAAAACCCTACAGGGTTCACTGTAAGTCAGCTGTGACATGACACACACAGAGACATGTGTATCTGTATATACACACTCTGAAGAACTGCACAGCCATTACAGAAAATGGGATGAAGATCCAACCACAAACCACACCTATACGGGGGTTTGGGGGCGGGAAAGAGAAGCTTATTTTCCTCTCCAAGCATCAACTCTCTGTTAAACACACTTCTGACTTTATCTTGCTGGTTCTCAGACCACTTCTGTTGTGAACTGAGTATAAGAGGCCACTTTTAAGCACAAGAGGAAAAGTTCTTGGTTTTTCAAAAAAGATACTCCTACACACAAAGTCACCTGTCAGCTCTGCTCTTACATAAGACAACACTCTTCAACCATTTTAGAACAAAACTAACTTGTTTCTCTTATTTAAAAACTGAGAAAAGAGAGTGAGGATAACAATGCTAGCGAGTGGGGGGGGGGGAGGATGAAACCTTATAACTATTTAAAAATGGAGACTACACTTGCATAATAGAGTTTGACAAAGACAGCAGCAAATCATTGCTTCAGACCAACTTAACCCATATTAGCAAGTCAGGAGAACGGACGAGATCAAATGCTACCATCTACCTGAGATCCCTCTGAAACAAGTCAAACATTAAAAAGGAAGCTCTTTGGGAAAAGGAGAGTTAATAATTCCAAGCCTATTCAGCCACGACTCCAGTATTCATGCCTCTCGGAGACAGAGCCATACATATACGTGTACACACAGAGAGACACATCTCGCCAAGCCTCTAGCAGCTTTTCTCTCATCCCTATAAATCATGGCTTTCTATCAAACTTCTTCACGTAGGTGAACCATCAAGGAGAAGAGGATGCCGTCCGGGACAAGGAGAACTAGCTCTGCACAAGGGACGCATTCAGTGAGGCAAGGCAGGTGTTGGGAAAGATTGCCCCCCCCCCCCCACTCCCGGGAGGCAAAATGACATATCTTTATTTAAAAGCTCTAATCCAACGACGCCAAAGAGAATGAAATCTCGACCCCCTCGATGCAATCAGAAGGGGTCAGTGGAAGCGCGAACTGAGAGGAAGCAAAGAAAAGCGAGGAAATCTTGCAACAGGTGACTTGGCTGCCACTCAGCCAGGAGAGCTCGTAAGAGGGTGCGACGAAAAGATTAACCCCGTTGCAAAGGCGAGTATTCATATAACCGGGGTCCGGGAGGGGGGAGAAAGATTGTTAGGTAGTTGGCGCAATTCACTATCTCCCCCTCCCACCCCACCCCCCGCGCGCGCAGATACACACACCTCAAGCCTCGGCTTCTCACCTTGTATACATTCTCAGTGATCCGGTGCACCTCCTCCGAGCGCGACATGACGATGCCGGGGGCTCCGGGTAGCACCATAGACCGGGCAGAGCGCAGTGCTCAAAAGAGAGCGCGAGAGAAGAAACGAAGATTATCCTCGGAGATCCGACTACGTTGCAACGCGGCGCGGAAAGGCGCCACGGTTTTATATCGCCTGCCAGGGCCGGGCTCATCCCACAGTCGCCGCCGCCGCCTCCGCCCGCCCCCGGCTCCACCCGCTCTGTTCTGCTGTGCCCTGGCGGCCGCCTCTAAGAGCACAGGCTGGGAAGGGCGGGAATAGGCAGGAGAGGGGGCAGGAGTCGCAGAAGGGGCAGGGAAAGGGGGCGGCGGTGACGCCTGTTGAATGGGTTCGGCACACGGTGGAACTGTTCACACAAAGCGACAAGCACAGGCGGCTCCACGCATCCTACACCGAGCACACAGCCCTCCGCTGGGCGTCCAGTCACATACTCACCTCACGCCCCGTCGAAATGAACAATTCTGCCCTCACACCTCGGACAACGAGGGACTGATCAGCGTCCTCCTCTCGCCCACACACATGCACAACTCAGAGAGTCCCTCTCGCAGGTCCACAGACCATGGGGGGAGAAAGAAATATGAATGCACACAAAGGCTACTTTTTAGTCAGAGGACACGTTTCAGCGCTCTGGTGTTGCCACGTAGTCTATTCTCAAGATGATTTCAGCCTCTGGCAGCGGCAACCATTGTTTTTCGTCAAATAGGAAGCAGAGGACCTAAGCTGATGGGTGCTGAATTTGTAAACTAGACAAAGCATAATAAAGGCGTGAGAAGCAGGACACAAGAAAACCCTTCAAAGAGGGATACCCCTCTAAGGGAAACAAAGAACAAAAGCCCATTGCCATCTTACAGGTCACACCACACACAAGCACAGTATCTTGCTTCAAGCAACTCTCACCCAGGCAACATAAGATTAAACCAATTGTTCACACAAACAAAGCACATTTGCTTCCATATCTTACCCTTATCACAACCTACACCTGAATCAAAGCTCAGCAGGGCTTAGTTCTTGAAACTGTTTTCAGTGTTAGACTCCCCCAGGAAATGTGAAGTAATGGTGTAGAAGACAGTGTGGCTCTCCATGTATGCAAAAAGCTTCCCCCTCATTAATGAGTAATGCAAACACCCCCCCCCCCCAGCTTGAGATAGGCGGAGGAATATCACAAGTTATAAAATAGAACTTCTAAACAAACTTCAGCTTTGGCAGCTCCTTCTCCAGAAATTATACTCTGATACAGATACCAAAAATTCTGCAACGGTTTTGCTTCACGTGGATTTCCTTCAACACCAATTCATCAACATACATACATTTAAACCATCAAAAGGAAGCATCATGCTTTTTTAAACTTAAGCCCACACAAACATTGCCTGCTTCACACCCATACACACAATTGGAAACCTGAGCTTCACAGCATTCAAAACAAAAAGCATTTTGCTGCGAACTTGGATGTTCCTACTTTTACTACTTTTAGAATTTACTACTTTTAGAAAGGGATGAGAACTTGCAAGCCAGCCATGGTCCTCAATCCCCTTCTCCCATGCAGAATTCTGATAAATAATATTCTGTAGCCTTCATTCCCTATCTGTTTCTTTTTAACTACTGGCTTTACTATTGTGACTAATTCTCAGGAGAGCGCACAATCCAGCGACTACATATTTCTGCAACGAAAAGATAGTCCTAAATGAAGATTATACCCCCCCAAAAAAATTTTCATGATAAGGCAACACAGGTCCTGTGGTAGACAAAGAACAAAGAGATGGTAGAGTATCTGTGTCCCATGCGGAAGGTCCATGGTTCAGTTCCCAACAGCTCCAGTTAAAATATTCCAGTAGCAGGCAATGTGAAAGACCTCTGTCTGAAACCCTGGAGATCTGCTGCCAGTCAGTTAGGGCAGAATAAACTGCTCTAACTTTGATAAACCAATGGTTTGCTGCTACAGTATAAGGCAACTTCCTGAGTTTGAGGAAAACAAGTTTAGAACTGGGAAGGATTATTGCATGGAAAAAGAGGATGGATCAAGAATATGTATATCAATAAAGTTGACTGATTGACAAATACTGCAATAAACACAGAAATAAATAACTTGCCAGGGCACACCATCAATTAAATCTTTCCCTACAGAACCATTCTTGACACTGGCAAGAAACATAAGTGATCAATTGTTTCCTCTTATTCCCTAGGAAGCTTGAAATATAGCTTGGCTAACCATACAAGGAGTATAAGATACTCTTGTTCTCGGGGGGGGGGGGGGCAGAAGAAGAGGGCAGCAGCAGGGGTCGACCCAGGTGGAACCCCTCTTGAACTAATGCCAGCGAAAACTTCTGCACCTAATCTTTTTTTAAAATTCAGATTAAGGTATGGTCAGCACAGGAATTCAAAACACAGTAGACTATTGGCTGGCCGTAACAGAGCACAACAGATGTTCGTTTATTTATTCACTCAGAAAATTTATATGCCAACTCTCCAGAGATCTCCATGAGGCATCTTATCACTAAAACAATAAAACAATTAAAAACAAACAATTAAAAACAAGTCATGACATTGAAAACAAGCCATTAAAATCAGGACATAAAACAACATAAAACAAATACAGAGCTGCTTACAATAATATTAATAAAAATTCCTCAGGTCAGAAGCAGGTAATAAAACAGCTTTAAAAAACCCTCCTAAGTCAAACGTCCAAATATGTGCTCCTAAAAATATGGGGGGAACTCTTGGAACTTTTTCGAGAGACAAAGGAAACAAAAAATCTCTGTCTAGAACTCTTGATTTAGAGGTCCAGTCATGGAAAATAGAACAGAATTGATATGTGTGTGTGTAAAGTGTCATTGAATTGCGGCCAACTTATGGCAACCCCAGCAAGGGGTTATCAAGATAAATGAGGACCAGAGGTGGTGTGCCATTGCCTTCCTCTGCAGTGTCGCCCTTGGAGGACTTTCTTCCAAGCACCAACCTTATTTAACTTCAAAGATCTGACTAGTTTGGGCTATGCTATGACACCTCCCTTCCTAATTCATTCTTAGCCACTTTCTAAACGGCTATATTAATTACAGATTTTTTTTTCAGATACAATACTATTAAAATATCTGTGTAAATGAAGGAAATAGATTAATACATGGGATTTTTAAAAAGTTGATGGCATCTCTTATGTAAGGCCCCTTCCACACACGCAAAATAATGCGTTTTCAAACCACTTTCACAACTGTTTGCAAGTGGATTTTGCTATTCCGCACAACTTCAAAGAGCACTGAAAGCAGTTTGAAAGTACATTATTCTGCATGTGCGGAATGAGCCTAAGATCCATAAGAACTATAGTAAGCATGCATAATGTATGGAGTTATTTGGTCATAGGAAGATTTCCTACTGGATCAGATCAAGGTTCCATTTGGTTCAGCATACTGTTTCGGACTGTGGCCACCAACATGATTCTAAGAAGAGTACAAGTAACACATGAAGACAATAGTCTGCCACAACTGGTTGTCTCCCAGGAACTAGTATTCAGAGGTTTACTACTATCATGAAGTTTCATTTAGTCATGATGGCTAATAACCACTGACAGACTTATATTCCATCTATGTATCAAGTCCTCCTTTAAAGGTGTCTGAATTGGTGGCCATGACCACATCTTGTGGTACCACAAAGATCTGCTACAGGGTTCTTTGTTCTGTAGGGGCTTCCAGTGGACCTATGGAAAATCTTTTCCATAGAAAATTGCTGGTCTGCAAAGACATTTTCTTCTGGTAAATTTTATGAACCTGTGTATTTTCAGGTAAATAATATTCAGTACTGTTCAGAACATATAACTGTTCTACAAAGGCAACAGGGAAGTACCTATAAGGTTTATTTATCCCTTTCCCACCTTTTCAAAAGCTGACAGCTCATTCAGGAAGTGAAATACAAAGCTGAACTGACTCCTCTGTAACCTATTAATGGGTTAAAAAACTGACAGTATCAGTATTTTCTTCAAGTTGTGAGGTACTTTTTCACCTACATACACTCTCCCCTCCTAACACCACCCCCGCTACTTGGGGAGACACTGCCATGGATGTTACTTCCTCTCCTTCCTTATAATAATGATTTGATAAACTGTGAAGCTGTTGACATTTAAGGCATCGTCATCATCAAAGTGAGAGTTCCTGATTAAGGGAACAAAATAGGTCACAAATTGAAGCTTGACTGAAGATGCCCCTACATAAATTGAAGCTTGACTGAAGATGCCCCTACATAAATTCATAACAATTCCCTTTTGAATCCAACAGACTAAGCATGCGAACTGCATCTCTCTGTGTGTAACAACTGCGCTTCCTCTGTAATGATCCTTAAACTTCTGCCAGAACAAAAATTGTGTTATATTATTTCTTTTATCAGAAATAGCGCTGATTAAAAAGGAAGAGGGATGTTGAATTGCAACATGCACATAAATTTATTTGTCCCTTAAAATGTTTGTATCTCACTCTTCAATCTATGGATCCATACAAAAAGTCCCTCAGTCTACCGAGGTGTAGTTTTCATTTACTGACACATATTTGCTTTTTTGTATATCTCCCAATAAAAGATTGTCTATATATTCTTATAACCATTCTGCTTATTGGATGTTTTATTCTGCTAATCCATGACTGTATTAAATTATTGATTGATTGTTTGATTGTGGTTAATCAGTTTATCACTCTCAGTGATCCAGCCAGAAAAGTTGTCTTTAAAAGTATTAGTTACTCCTAGTGAAAGACTAGGAATCTACTCCCACTATTGAGAAGGCCCTGCTCTGAATAGTTACTCCTAACTGCACATATGATGAAGCAGGCCAATCATGGAAATATGCATGTAGATTCATATGTGGTGGTCCTCAAGGAGCTGTGGACTCACACTTTTTAAGTCTTTGAAGACTTCTTTCAAAGCCAGCGTGGTGTAGTGGTTAAGAGCAGGTGCACTCTAATCTGGAGAGCCAGGTTTAATTCCGCGCTCTGCCACTTGAGCTGTGGAGGCTTATCTGGTGAATTAGATTATCTTGTGCACTCCAACACATGCCAGCTGGGTAACCTTGGGCTAGTCACAGTTCTTTGGAGCTCTCTCAGCCCCATCTACCTCACAGGATGTTTGTTGTGAGGGGGGAAGGGAAAGGAGTTTGTAAGCCCCTTTGAGACTCCTTACAGGAGAGAAAGGGGGAATATAAATCCAAATCTTCTCCTTTTTATAAAAAAACCTTTTTGCTGTCAAGTCATAGCTGACTTACGGTGACCCCATTGGGTTTTCAAGACAAGAGACATTCCGAGGTGGTTTGCCTTGCCTGGCTCTGCGTAGAGACTCTTGGACTTCCTTAGTGGCCTCTTATCCAAATACTTGCCAGATTCAAGGCTGAAAGTATATAACTGACTCAAGGTCACTCAGCAAGTTTCCACAGCAGAGTGGTGATTCGAACCTGGGTATCCCAGTTCCTTGTCTGTTACCTTAATCACTATACTATGCTGGTCCTCATGAAGGTTTACTTTAAATTGGGTTGAGGACTATGTTGGAGCAAATAGAGTGGTTACAAGTTGGCAATGCTTACTCAAAGTGGCACGCCCCAGTAAATATTCCAGAAACTGCATTCTGAATGGTAGTTTCCAAGTATTGTTCAAAGGCAGCCCATATAGAGCACATGACAGCACATTATAGTCTCTAATCTAAATATCTCTTAGGCAATGATCCCCACTTGACCTGGATAGCCCAGGCTAGCCCAATCTTGTCAGATCCCTGAAGCTAAGGAGGGGCCACAAATGATAGCCAAAGAATGCCTTCATGACTTTTCAACAGTATAGTCAGTCTGCTCAAGCAAGCTTTATCTTTACTAATCCCATTGGAAATTTCCCATTGAATCTGCTTACCCCTCTGTGCAAATAAGACCATCTTCAAGTTTCCTCACTCCAAATCACAGATATGGGATGGGATGCCTCATGCCTGTAGCTTGCAGAGTATTCATAGCCACAAGTTTCTATATTGTGCTGTGACTGCTTTTCAAAAGAGGCCAGTTTGGCATTAAGGCCAAAACCTCTTTGGGGGTTTTCAGGATGGGAGCTTTCTTAACTCAAAGTTGTGATTCTTTGGAGTCTAATAAATACTGAATCTGCTCAGATACTATTTTAATTTATCTATAAACCCACATAAACAGGGGATTTGTAAATTAAAATGTTTTCTATTTAGAATAGCAATTATTTTTCCCTTTCTTTATCAAAGTTTCAAAAGAGTCTCTATACTGATACTTAAAGATGGTTTTGTTTCTTACGTTTAGGAATTCTTAACACATCTACAAGAACATAAATATGGTCTGGCTGCATCAGACTAAAGATATATCCAGTGTTTTATCATCTAACCAATAATATACTGACTTATTTGGTTTTTTAGGATCTCCTCTAGTTGCTGAAATAGCCAAGGAAAAGCCTGTAAACCTGGACCAGTCCAATCAACTTGCTTCCCACCCTTCCAATAAGAGCAGTCCTACTCTCAATGCTAATCAGTTTAGAACTTTTGCTGGGGCACGTAGACTGAATGTAGATACTCGCTCCCTTTCACAAGAGGTATGTTTTCAGTAAGAATAGGGGGAAGATTTCAGGAGGGGAAAGCAAGATTCAAAGGTGTGCTTTGAATATTTTCAAGATTCATGTTTTTTAATGTGCATCTTAATAGCATTTTATTCCTTTTAACAACCAGGTTAGGAATACTCACTTGAGGAATACTCACATATGGTCTGAAAAATGGGGCAGGGGTGCTCTCCCTAAGCGGAACTCCAGTGAAACATCACGTACTTCCAATACCAGTTCTGCAAGGGTTGAGATACAGATCAGTTAGGTACATAGCACCTGTTCCAAAGCAAATTCGTAGAAGACCTCCCCTGCTCCTCTGTTTAATTCTGTCCAACATAATAACAATCAGTGTATTCCTACAGTTTGCTTTTTGGCTATACTCTGTGTCACCAAAAGAAAAAACAACAGCATTGTAACTTCAGTCGCCACATGCTGGATTGTCTTTGTTTTAGAATGCTCCATTTGGATCCTAGTGCCTACCTAGTTCTGTTAGTATCTGTTGTCCTCTTTTGTGTGATACGGCTATCACACGTCTTATAAGGCAGAGTTCACTCAATAAAGAGGCAGTTAAAATAGGGTTTGCTATCTATAAAGAAAGGGGAGGGTAACTTGGATAGAAAAAAACAAGAAATATCTTTCTAACTAGCTAGCTTCATTTGCCAGCTCCTGCTTGACTATTACATGGCTAACAAACTACTACAGAGCATGTGCAGAGAGTAACAAAGGAGATATAGCTATTATCTACATGGAGACTTGCATGGAGACCTAACTGACCAGTGAGGGTCAATTACTTGGTCAGTGACTTCTGACCTCACTAACTAATTAGCATGCACTAAATTAACTCCTTCATTACTGGATTGTGTGACTGGCACTTGCCAAATACCAACAGTATCTCACTCCATAGTTCTGTTAGGTAGGCACTAGGACCCAGATGGAATATTTAAAAACAAAGACTGTCCAGTATGTGGTGAATAAAGTTACAATTTTGTTTTTTCTTTTGGTGAGACAAAGTAAAGCTTTTGCCCTGTGACTTCTAAGCTTCCTTACAGGCTTTTTCTGAGGAAGTTTCCCAAGGAGTCTTTTTTCCTATGGAAAGGTACAAGAAAAAGTAGACTTCTTGTGAAGTTGAGATAATTTTACAAGATGCAGATCTCTCCCC
Organism: Sphaerodactylus townsendi; assembly: GCF_021028975.2. Lineage (NCBI taxonomy): Eukaryota > Metazoa > Chordata > Lepidosauria > Squamata > Sphaerodactylidae > Sphaerodactylus > Sphaerodactylus townsendi. The sequence goes on along the minus strand of NC_059427.1, from coordinate 127,956,408 downwards.
CTAACAGGTCTATGCGGGACTGGAGAAGACAGGACACCACCAGCCCTTGTAAGAACACACATGTGTGAAAGACTACTGTGATGGATTCACCCAGAAAAGGGTTAGTAGTTTTTCTAAGGTGCAGCAAAGCTGGCCTAAACAACACACTCCTTATATGGAAACACCTCCTGATTGGCTGGCAGAGGCGTAGTTTGCCTGGAGCCACAGGTAGGGGGAGCTAAGGGATATAAAAATAAGGAAAAGCCTGTTAGTGGATTATTCAATTCAATTCTTCTGTTTATTCTGTCAGAGGGCATTTCCCCACTCACCATGATCCTCCCTATGCCGCGCGCCCGGGCGTCCCCACGACCCCGTGCTCTGGGGTCATCAAAAGGTGCCGTTTACAAGAGCGCCAGGGATGCCGCGCGTTGAGGGGGTGCCAGGGGACCCCGCGCTACTTGAGGAGAGTAGCGCGGGGCTTAAGGTAAGTGGGGAAAGGCCCAGAGAGAGCTCTTTGAGCAGAGGGAGCTTTTGTGAGGCTTCTGCACAGAGTGAAACTTTCTGAGCTTGTTGGATCTGAGTCTGTGTGGAGAGACACGCAGCTCAGGAGCCAGACACAGAATGTGTCAGCACATCGTTCCAATCAGTCTGGAGATTGAGTCTAGTGGCACTGGCAGTGTGTGGCCAAGGGTGGACAGTGAGAGGAAGGCGAGGGAGCCAAGGTCCTCAGACTGTCAGGGAGGAACAGTGGGTGTGTTAGAAGCTAGATAGCTGGAAAGTCTAGAGAGGGGGAAGGATTCCCTCAGTGGGCACCGGTAGCGTGACCAAGTCTGATATATAAACTGCCTGTAACATCTGTGAAGTAAAAGTTCTAACTCTTTGAAACCGCATGCTTATGAAACCTTTCTATGCCATCTGAGAAGCCAAATCATTTCTGTAAAATAAAGTTAAAATCTGTTTTCACATTACCAAAAGTGCCAGCGTGTCTTCTGATTGTCTGAGCGGGGTAGTGCCTATATGTTTTAAATCCAAGCCCCCACAAACAGAATTTCCCTCCATTTTTAATAAGAGGCTCTGTTTTCTCCACAGTGGCTGTGAGTGGGGTGTTCGTGCAACAACCAGTGTCAATGCAGGTAGGACTCCCAACCTCCACGTGGGTCCTGGTGTTTTCCCAGAATTACCATTTGTTTGCAGAATACAGAAAACTGTTCCTGTGGATAAAACGGCAGTTTTGAGGAGTGGGGTGTATGAACTCACATCCCAGCCGAACTCTCTGCCTAATCTCTGCCCACCCAAAGCTCCGCCTCCAAATCTCCAAGACTTTCCCAAACTGGAGTTAATCACCCTAACTGAACAATAGCACGGATACTATTTGAACACATTAAAATCAACCCAAGAACCGGCCTGAAAAATCCTTCAGTTCATATGGCAACTTGTACAAAGAAATCAGCTTTATCGGGAGAGTTTTGAAAATTTATGGAATTCCAATTTATGGAAATCCTGTAGGTAGGGAAATTGCAGATGGTGCAAGACAGGTGTTTCTTACCCCACAGTGTTTTCCATGAAACTGGTTCTCACTGTGGTGTCTTTCAAACATTAGAATATTATTAAGTCATTTCACAAGTTCAGTTTGGTTCATATGAACTGAAAATACTCTCCGTCGTGAGGCTTTATGAGAAAACATACATCAAAATTTTAGAGGAACCCATGGGTCAGTACAGACTTGGGAGTCCGTGGTAAATTATAAAAATGTCATGTTTCCTGTTTTCAGAAATAAACCAGGGAGGGAAAGAGAATTATTTTTCACTGAACATCCTGATAAGGGGAGAGAGAAAACTGGAGTACTGACCCTTCCTATTTGCTGGCTAGAAGTACTAAATCTAATTAATATCCCTTGAGAAAGCCTCTAAGACAAAGATTTCAGATCAGAAGGTGGCTCTGCCTGCTTCTCTGTCATATTATTTTTAGGGCTGTTATGTAAGATCTTCTTTGCTACGTCACAGGTTTGCGTTGCTAGAGAGGGTGTCAGTGGCGGATGGAAAAGAAAAAGGCAGCGGGGAGGGGGGCTTAATTTCAGCATTACAGCCTACCAGTTCAAACAAGCTGTTCCTCTGGCAAGAGAGATAAAAGGATTTGCAGTAATTTCCCATAATAAAGCTTGCCTTTTGGGATGCTTCTCATCAGCTCAGAAACCAGGCACTACTTTCAAGCATATCCTGATAGTACTGCCACTTATCATCGCTCTCTCCACATCAGCTTTCTGGTGGTACTTTAGCTTAATCATCATGTCCAAGTTCTGAAGAATGAGAGGGGATTCCTTCAATCCCTGGTGCACTGGCTCCCTCTGTTCTTTTTGTGTGTGTGCTGTTCTAAGCAATGCATTTTATTTCCAATAGTTTCCCAAGATTATGAACCAGCAAGGATCAGCCATCAGGTGTCCGGGAAGATCCCAGCTTATTCTCTTGTTTCGAAAATCTTGCGGTGCCCCAAAGTGCAGCACTGATCCAGAAATAGGATCCATTGTGCAAGCTAGCTAAGCGCTTTTGGGGTGTGTCATTGTATTCATGGTAAATATGTCCTTGCCACATTCCATAACATTTTCTTTTGCTTCCCTCAATTGTCCTTTTCTTCTACTCTGAGTTATTCTAAAAGCAGCAGGCAGGTTTTGGTATAATAACTAGGGTTACTGCAAAGCTGCCTTCATTGGAACACTTTTTTTTTGCTTTTCTTCGGGGCCTTTAAAATTGGTTATTTACAGAGAAGGCTTTGAAAAGGTCGCTGAAATGATGTAGACTTGGTTTCCTGGAGGTAAGCTAGAAAAGATTTTGGCACAAGTGTGTAGTTTGGAAGAAATTAAGAAATAAACTTAGAATGGTCAGGAGGGGGCAATGGTAATTTCATTGGACAGAGTTTCCAAGGAAAGTTCCAAAGGCAACCCAATTAACCTGAGACTTGGGGTACATCATGGCATCAAACACCATGTTGTTGAAGGACACTCTTTATAAAGATGGTGATTATTTTGGCCATATGTGACTTCTGACAAGACACTGACAAAACAGGTTTGAACCCTGTGCTGCCTTCCCTGTTATGCCCCACTAGGGTCTTGGTGGTCGAGCGAATGGTGACACTTACAGCAGTCGGCATCCTCATTGCATAAGAATTCTCTGGGAACCAGAGAGGGCTCATAAACAGAAAGTCCTTCTAAGTGGCCAATCACTTGAGAGAAGATGGGAACAGCCTCTGCTGTTTTGGCTACTGATCCCTGGTGTGACTGATATCTCTGCTGCAGGGGTGGGTAGGCATCAGGCTTAAGAGATATAAGCCTTTCCTTCCCTCCCTCTCATAGGTCTTGGGCTCACACACTGGAATAAGTTGCAAAAAAAGGCTGCTTTCAGGGATAGTTTATCCAGCAGAGCCTTTGAGATGGGCTGGGTTACGTGGTATAATGTCTGAACAGCAAGAGATTATGAATTGTCTAAATGTAGGGATGCAACAGCTAACAGCAGGAGCCATTCAGAATCATGCCATGTGAAAAGACAGTGGCGTGTTGTAGCCTACTAATCCATCGAGCAAAGTTTGAATCCTTCCTCTAGCTCAGGGGTAGGGAACCTTTAACACTCAAAGAGCCATTTGGACCCGTTTTCCACGGGAAAAGAAAACACTTGGAGCCGCAAATAAATTTTGACATTTAAACTAAAGATAACACTGTATATATTGGGTTTTTTTACCTTTTACTCCACTCATTCTGAGAAGCTTGCAAGATGGATACGCACTTCCCGCCTCTGCCTGCCACTCGCAGGGCTGGCAAGCGATGGGGCCAGTGGGAGCCTGGAAATTCTCCTTGCCGCCGCCTTCGTGAGTTAAGCACTACCGGGCCGAACAACAAGGTGGGCTAGAGGGGAAATCCGCTGGCGCCTGCCCAGCCGCCACAGCGTTATGTCGGTGCACCTCGCCTGCTGCCTTCAGGGCGGGCAAGGATGAAGCCGGCGGCTCGGCCTCACCGGCCGCCAGGAAAGCACTCCACCCCGCCCAACGCGGGCGGGCGAGAGGGGAAGCCCGCGGCGCGGCCCAGCCGGCTGTGGGGCAATTGGTGCGCCCGCCCTGCTGCCTGCAGGGTGGGCAAGGATGAAGCCGGCAGCTCAGCTCGTGGAGCCGCAGTGCAAGGGCAGAAGAGCCGCATGCGGCTCTCGAGCCGCAGGTTCCCTACCCCTGCTCTAGCTCAAGAATCCTTCCTCCAACTTAAGGAGTTCTTCCCCCAACAGAAAAGCCACCTAAATCAGAGGAAAGAACTTTGGATGGAGGAACTTCCTCCATGCCACCTGTTCCTACATCAAATACACTTGGAGTAAGTAAATGTATTTCAATTGCTGGGCTTCAAAGTACTCTTGTAGCACATCTGAGGCAAGGACCCTTCCGCACATGCAGAATAATGCATTTTCAATCCACTTTCAATGCACGCTGCAGCTGGATTTTACTCTGCGGAATAGCAAGATCCACTTTCAAACAATTGTGAAAGTGGATTGAAAGTGCATTATCCTGCATGTGCGGAAGGAGCCTTATCTAAATGATACAATTTACCACATTTTTAGTTGTAACGTAATATCTGACATGAATACTTACCGTGTGTGTTAATATGTTGCAGGTATTAATTGCATTGCATTGTCTAAAGTTGTTGTTGTTGTTTTAATCAAACAGTTTTCCTCAGAGCTTGGAGGACTTGTAAGCTTCCTAAAGGGAGTTTTAAGAGTCACAACTTTGAGAAAACAATCACAGACACAAGTGCCCATGCTAGTTCCCATTTAGATGGTTTGAAATTAGAATGTTTTGGTCAGCCAATATTGAACCCTTCCTTCCCTGGGGAAATGTTCTAATTGCTCGAGACAAAAAAGGAATGGGGGGATGGATTCCTGAGGTGACAAGTGGATATGATAAGTCTTAAAAACTAGACATCATAAAAATGTCTCCATGAAATCTAAATAATAACCTCATACAAACTGTCACAGCGTGGTAGTCACCAGTTCTTATCAACTGTGTGTATCTGTTCCTAGTAATCAGCATTTCTGATGCAGGTAGAGTCTGCTGGAAAAGATAATTGAAGTTGTGCATGCAACTTCAGTTCTTTCCTTTCATGGAAAACCAGAATAAAGGTTGCCAGTCTTCAACTGGAGATATTCCCTTTAGATGCATTAAGCCAGGCCCATGCTGGCAGGGGCTGGTGGGAATTGTAGTCCATGAACGTCTGGAGTGCCATAGGTTCGCCACCACTGAGCTAGGCTATACTCAGAGTGGGTCTCATGCGGTTGTTTGTTCTACACACTGGGTGGGCAAAAACAGGAATGGATACACAGCGGCTACAGCTTCACACACATTGTGTCCATCTTGTAACCCTAAGAAGAGGCAACAGCATGTGCTCAGTTGCACAGAGTAGTCCTCATTCTACTCCCATGCACACCATCTCCTGTCTGTCAAAGGATCAACATAGGCTATGCAAAGCTGCCATCTAGCTTATAGGGACCAGGATAATTCACAGCCCTGCCACCACCAACCAATCATTTTGGGCTCATGCTCCAATTCTGAGAGATGCTGAAATGCCTTGTGGCCTTGACACCACTGAGGAATATAACAGACAAGATGGGGAATTGACCAAATGGCACCTGTGGGGGAAGAGGGATAGGTTTTCTTGTACCAAATTATTCCAGCAGCTTCAAAACAGTGGTGAGTACAAACATCTCCTACCTTGCTATACAGTCTATTTCCTGAAAAAATCATGATGCAGGTTTCAACACCCCCCCCCCTTCTTTTAATACAGAGTGTTTTTACCAGGAAAAGGAGAGATGATAATGCATTGGCTCACAGCACAGTAGCATCCACCCCCAGCTACTGCTGGGGTGGAGTGGAGTTACTGTAGCAACACACTACATTATATAATCTGCCCAGTTTGACTGCAGGTGTGTGTGTGTGAGAGAGAGAAAGTACATCTATGGTATGCATGTATTCTTTCAGCAGTTTCATTAGTCTCTCCCCTCCCCCTGTAATTAATGATCCGGTGGTGTCATGCTGTATCTCTCACGCATTTGCTCATTATGGCCCATTAGCTAACAAAAGGGCTGTTTAAGATTCAAGAAGGGAACTGAAGAAATGAATTGTGGGGTTAGAAGAGTCCTGGAGGTGCCATTCAACTCACTCAACCCTTTGCTCAAAACTTTTGTTCAACCTGTCTTAAAAGCTTCCAATTGAGGATCGAAAACAAAGGATTCTGCCCTGGCTGCTCTCTAGAGTCTCAAACCATTTCTTCTGGTATTTAATCTCAGTTTAACTTCCTGCATGCTAAACGTCTAATCTCTTTGACCTCTCTTTTGTGGCAAGAGAAACTATTACCTGTCCCCTCTTGGTGAATAGATGGCTTTCCTTTTAGCTGTCTCATTACATTCCTCACTTCAGATGTCTTAGTTCCATCAGCCCTTTCCCCCCTCAAGGTCCTTCTTCTCATCATCTTTGCTCTCTCCGCTAAACTCTCTCTAATTTAAGCGCCAAGTTTTATGAAGGAAGGAGTCAGAACAAATTAAACAGAGATAATATGCTTTCCTTAGACCCCAATATGTCATAGCCCCCATTAACCCTGGTAACTAGCACTAGCTTTAGGCCTTATTTTGTTCACCATCAAACATCTCCTTGAGAAGGTAAAAAGCTGTAGGTGGGGAAGGGATTTTAAAAGAAATTATGAGGAGAAACATCCAAACACTTCCTACGGGAAATCTAAGCAAGGCTTCAGAAAGTCAAGAGATAACAACACAGGCACTAGGACAATTCCAATTTTGAAGGAATTGAGAAACCAATTCTATGCCCATGAAGATTGATCCATTGTCCTCTTACTTTGAGAGGCAGCAGTGCAACTTGCCCTATAGTCTAGGGCCGTTTCTGCACGGGCAATTCATGGCGGCCTGGAGACGGTAAAAACACCGTCTCCAGGTTTATCGCATTTAGCTGTAACGAGTCAGCCGCTTCGCGCCGGCCGCCTTGACACTTACGCCCTGTTTTTTAACGCTGCATGGAAGCCGCCGTCACAACGCAGCGCTTCATGCCGCCTCCCCACCCGCACTTCCACCTTCCCTGTCGCCGAGGGATACGCCTATTCTGTGCCTGGAAGTGCATGCCAAGTAGGGCCAGGGATGGTCCCCAGGCCTCGGCGACGGGCCAGGGATTAAAGCCGTTTGTCGGGCCGGCGCCGCCGGGCGTCTAGGCTGTTTTCTAAGGACCGGCCCATGCGGACGGTCCAGCGTGCCTTCAGGTCGGCGCTGCACGCTGACTCGCCGCCGCCGCGAAACGGCCTAGGACAGCAGAGGAAGAAGGAACCATCACAGGTTGTTTTGGTCTGGAGCAGTGGTGGGATCCAAAAATTTTAGTAACAGGTTCTCATGGTAATGGGATTCAAACAGTGGCGTAGCGCCAATGGGTCTGGGCGGACATGACGGGGGCGTGGCCGGGCATTCCAGGGGCGGGGCATTAATAATTTCTCTGTTACTGTAAAAAACTCTTACTGTAAAAAAAAGTTCCTAATTTCCAGCTGGTATCTTTCTGTCCATAATTTAAACTCATTATAGCAAGTCCTATCGCTTCATACTGCCAAACAGAAACAACTACTTCTCCTCTAATTGACTGCCTGTCAAAATACTTAATACTTTCAAATACTTACCTTTGTTTGTAGAAATCAAAAGAAAGATACTTTCCTTAAATAAGGAACTTTACCATATTTCTAAAACATGTTTTTAAAACAGCCCAACAAGGAGAATTATCCTGTTTTCTACCTTTGCTAACCAGTCACATAGGAAACAACAGGACTTTATGCCAACTGTGAAATCATGAGTGGTCACTACAGTTTTGCAAGGATTCACCATCACCACTGTTTGTTAACTCATATTTTGAAGGGCTAATACATGCAATACTCAAAATAATTTGCACTTTAGATTAAGACACAAATTCATTAAAACATGGATCTGATGGACCATTCCTACTGCATAGGGCGGCATATTCAAGAGCTAGATATCAAGGCTACTGCCAGAATACACAGGTCATGACTTTTTAAAAAAAGGAGTAAGCATTAGTAGTTAGTACCTTTAACCTTTCACTTATACAAAATGCTTTGTAATCCTTTAGCCCTATAAATACCTAAAATCAGTCATTAACACTCCCTTTTTATTCCTGGGTGACCTTGGGCTAGTCACAGCTTTCAGCCCCACCCACCTCACAGGGTGTTTGTTGTGAGGGGGGAAGGGCAAGGAGATTGTAAGGCCTTTGAGTCTCCTGCATGAGAGAAAGGGGGGATATAAATCCAAACTCTTCTTCTTCTGTTTAAAGTAAAAAATAAACCGGAACATCATCCATTGTGAACTAGAATTTGCAATCCATACTGTATATTCTGCAAATATTTCACATTAATTAATCCAGGATTAGAGACACAGATTAGCATAACATTCTCACATACAGGAATACAGAGTTTTTAAGTGGCCAAGCATCATGGTAAATCACAATTTATCATAAAATGAACAGAGTGCCAAAATAAATAGCCTACCAAGCAAGTAAAGAGTCCCCCTCCTCTTACTAGCCGGCAAGCTCCGGGCTACGAGAAAGAAGAAGAGAGGGGGAGGCGAGGGCGTGGAGACGGAAAAGCAGACCCAATTAGTAACCCCCTCTCGACACACACAAATAATTAGTAACCCACTCTCAGGAACTGGCGAGAACCTGCTGGATCCCACCTCTGTTCTGGAGCTCAAGAAACACTGAGAACTCTGTGCAAAAGGCTGCTGACAGGCTAGGACAGCTCATAGGCCTTACTGCAGGATTAAATGACCATACAAGTAGTAATGGCAACTCAAAATGCATTCTAGTGTCTTTGGACAGGAGCAGCCAAATTGTCCATTAGTGTCCACTGCTCCCATAAATGATCAGGCCAGTAGCCACATCACTTAGATAACAGGACAGCAAGACTACACCACATTAGGAGTTTAGACAGAAATACATACATCAGATATTGCCTCTCCCATTGGGATGGAGTAATGGTGCCTGAAGTATGCCAATCATCAGAAGGAGGCATGTTTTAGAGAAGGGATCCCCAACCTTTTTCAGCCTGCTGTCAACTTTGGAATTATGACACAGGGTGATGGGTGCAACCACAAAATGACTGCCGCGGAAGGTGGAGTAAACTGCAGAATACCAGGAAGTGAGGTTACGCATCATTCTAATAGTAATTTGTCAACATTTCAGGCAGAAGCTCAGTTTAACAGACTGCCTTTTAAAATTAGCATATTGTTTTAACATATTTTCTTGCATACACACAGCTAACCTTCAATCATGCAGTGAAGATCCTTGTGCTGTGTTGGCAGCTGCTTCAAAAGCAATGTTTTAAAAAATCTCCACAGCCAATCAGATCTCCAATGGCCAATCAGAATCCCTGCTGAGCAAAAGCACCATGTGGGCCTACCCACTTCCTAAAATCACTGGGCTGGCACCAGGAAAAGTGGGCATCTTGTTGGGGATTGCTGTTTAGAGGGATATTGAATTTTTTTTTTTTTTGCCTCTAGCCTTATTTCAGTGCCATGTACAGGTTCTGGGCAGTACTATCAAAACTGGAACCAGAAGTCCACATTAGTGTAAATTCTGACACTGACATAGGTCCTGCAATCAGTAGTGTGAGTGTGCACTTTAGCAGCATTATGACATCAGATCAGATTATTGCCAGTTCCATCCAGGCTTCACTGCTACTGCCGCAGGAGAAGTTACAAGCTGAGGCTGCAGCTTTTCTTCTGTGAAACACATTGGTGCCAGCTGAAGAAAATGGGCATAAGCATTCACAGCTGGGCACTGTACTGCAGTCCTGCATGGAGGTTACATTGATGTAAAGCAACATGGAAGGCATATCAAGGAAAACAGTTACGAACATAAAGTGTTTCTCTGATATTTCTTCCTCTGAACAAGGATGCTCTGGAAAAATAAGACATTGTATCTTAATCCTCTTCCTGTGTTGCAGGAAGCTCAGTCTGTACCTGCAGAGTCATCTGTTTAATTTGATTAGAAAGACATTTGCATGGCTCTCTCTCAAGCAGGTGGCTTCTCATTAGAATCCAACACACAACTGTGCGTACTATCTGGCTATGCATGTTGGGACAATCACAGAAGAAAGGGAGTGAGAGAGGGGCGCTTTGCTTTCAAATTATTCTGATTTCCAGACCATCTTCTATCTAATGTTGCACTTTGGGACCATCCAAATTTGGTTGCGATAGAAACAATTTAGGATTCCCCCTTTAATTTGCTTTCTACGCAGATTCTGCTTCTTGAGAGGAATGCTTTCTGTTTAAGGCAAACATCCATATTATTTTCTTTCTTATCAGTTCTGATACCTAATTTCCCCTGGTGCTCCCCTCCCCTCCCTTCCCCATTCCAGAAAAATACCTGAATTTCCATTTTGCTTTCCAAGATTTGTTCCAAGGTGATCTTTCATGGTGGTTTTATTTCAATGAAATAATAATCAGGGAAGGGTCTTGTCCCCACTTAGTCACCCTGAGGCATCTCCACTAACACATCCATGCGTGCATACACAAACACTTACTGATTTAATCTTCTTTTAACTTGTTCTTCTATTAGAAAGTTATGAAGAAAGCAAACAGTTATGGAGAAATTCAAGTGCCATAAGCATTCATTTGTAAATTTCATTCATTTACTTTTCTTCTGTTAGCAAGCACCCTCCAGAATGCCTTGTAGGCAATGCTAGAATTCCAAAATAGCCAAATAGCATAAGAATGTATGTTGCTTTCCCTCTTGCAAATAACAATGATGCCGCTTATGGCATTTCACAAAATATAGGTTGTAATCAAAACTGAAAAACCACCTTGTGATCAAACCATGACCCAGCATGTAGCAAAGGGATAGCCTGGCAATGTCATAATTCAATTTGGGATTTCTCCCCCACTCTTCCAAAAGTATCACTGGAGACCTTCAGCAAAGGGACAGCCACATCAGAGCTTACTGATGGTTCCTGGAAATCTAACCATGTTTATATTAGAACATTCTTCTGCATGTGACAGAGACCTAGCAAATTACAGGGCAATTCTAAGATCAGCCAGAATTGCTTTTGTATGTTCAGCCTATGATCTGTCAAGATGGCCACTCTATGCTACCCTCTGTATTGGCACAATCTACCTGAAGCTGTTATGCTAATAAAGAAGCAGTTTGGGAATGACCTTGAATTAGTAAGCATTGCATCTTTCCTTTGTCATATCACATACATTTTTGGTTGTGTGAATAAGGAGTGTTTTAGCTGTCAGTTTGAAACAGCTGTGCAACAGCTGCATTCATGTTCCAATGTACAGGCACAAAACCCAGACAAGGCTTTGCACTTTATCACTTCATTAGCATGTCTGTAGTGCTGAAGTGTTATCTACAGCTCTAGCAGCCCAAAGAGGCAATTGAACAGATGTAAGGGCACTTTGCTATCAATCAATGTAATTCACATGTCCCTTGACATGGAAATAGCCTTTTAGTTCATGGCATTTTGTGCATAATGTTTAGTGAAATATCTTGGAGCAAGGAGGACTGCTTCAACTGGTCACATAAAATCTTTGGGGTCTCCCATCCCCTCCATTTTTGAGCCAGTCACATGATCAGGCTGTGAAGTTCACAGCATAGTTTGAATGAATCCGATGTTAGTGCAACGTGAGGCAAAGAGGTATGTGTACGTGAGAGACTACTTCATCTCACATCCAAGTTCACAGCTGAATCCACAATTTTCTGGTCACTACAAAACTGCTGAAAATTAGCTGATCGATGTCACAGACAAGAGAACAAGTTTGGTTTAGTGGCTGGGCTGGTAGACTCGAATAGGAGAGGCCTGGATTAAAACAGAACATGAATGGAACTCTGCAGAACCAGGAAAATGAAAGCAGGGAGAACAGCACATGCCACTGCCAGCTGCTTAAAAGGAATGGCAGAGAAATGTGGTTTCAGTTGTGAGTAATCCTGAGGAAAGGCAATCACACTGGCATTTCTAGCTACCTCCTGTGCAGCTCACTCAAACAACATTCTTAACATACCTGTTTGTCTGTGCAAACTAGTTCTTAGACTAATACATCACAAGTTTACTGAAATCAGCTTTCCTAAAGTCTAGAATGCGTGTCTTAAAGACAGTGGCGTATCTGCCTAGGGACAAGAGGGGGTGTCAAATGTCCCTCAGGCTTTGTCCCCGGGCTCCAGTTTGCTAGATATGCCTCTGCTTAAAGAGGAGCATATCTCCAAAAAAAAGCACTTTCTTGATGAGGGGAGTGTGCATAATGTTCCATTCTTGATAGGGGCAACTCAAGAGTTGGGAAATTTGGGAAGATTTGTGGGTGGACCCTGGAGAGTTCAGGATTTGGAAGGGGAGGGGCTTCAGAGGGGAAATACGCCAGTAAGTTCATCCTCCAAAGTAGGGGAACTGATCTCTGTGGTCTGGAAATCAGTTGGAATTCTAGATCTCCAGGCCCCAACTGGAGATTGGTAACCCTATTTTTGAATCTTCTCATAGCGCTAGTGTACTTTCTGAACCCAACTGAAATGTCAATATTGAAAAACTGTGCCTTCCCCCCCAAAAAAGGTTAATGTAGCTACAATGAAGAGCTCAGAGATAGTTGCCATCTAGTGAGAATGTGTGGAACTGCAACATGTAAGCCCCGCGTAACAAGCAGAGGAAATGGTTTTTTTAAAAAAAATTAAAGGCCTTTATTAACCTTTAGAGGCATTTTATAATAATAAATGCAGCTGGCAAACCTCCAAGAATCTCTGGCACTTGCTTTTCATTCACATGGCTATTAACAGTATTTTTGATACTGTTCATTTGTGAGGTCAAAACTAGTTCTTTAAAAAACCCTAAGACTCAGCATTCAATCTCTCCAGCCATCAGACTTTCCTGCAGCTATAATATATCATAATTGTCGCTAGGGAAAATTCACATTCAAAGGAACAATGGAATGGAAGCAAGTCCCAATCAGACTATGCAGCAGAAGAAACCTTTGGGGTTGCTTAATCATCATCTATATATCTGTTTCCAAAGAGCAGCCCCCATCTGTGGATACCTACATCTGTGGATCAGGGCCACACTTACCCAAAACAGATGTTTCTGAAAACTTAGGGCACCTCCTAGGGTTGCAGAAAAGTCTGACATTTAAAAAGCATTGGAGGTTTAAATTTCCCCCCAAATAAAAAGCTTTCTCTACATAAGCACAAAGAATGCACTTACCTTAGGCCATAGGTGTCAAACTCGCGGCCCTCCAGATGTTATGGACTACAGTCCCCATCATCCCCTGCCAGCATGATGCTGGCAGGGGATGATGGGAACTGTAGTCCATAACATCTGGAGGGCCGCGAGTTTGACACCTATGCCTTAGGCAGTCAGTGGTGGTGGCAGTGGAACCTGGAAGCTATGCTGCACTTGATGGCAGTGGAGCTTCATGCTGGGATCAGTGGCAGTGTCATAGAGTGGGAGCCTCAGCAGTCTTAGCAAGAGAGTGGGGGAACTGCCCCCCCTCCCTGATCCAACAAGCCCACTCACCTGCTAGACGGTAGGTGGGGAGAGCAGCAAAACTGAGGCTGAATGAAGTGCCGGGGGCTGGGGCAGATCGGGAGAGCAGCAATACTTGTGTAAATTGATGGAGGAAAAGAGATGACAGATAGAGGGAGAGAGGAGGAATAAGGGGGAGGTTGATGAACAAAGGGTGAAGCTAGGCCAGGGGTCTGCAACCCACGGCTCCGGAGCCACATGTGGCTCTTTCGTCCTTGCACTGTGGCTTCACGTGGCTTGGGTCCTCTCAGCCTCCTTTGAAGAGTTGCCCTAAGGGTTAATGGGAAAGAGCCCCCGTTCCTAGAGAGGCACAGCCCGAGACGGCTATCCCAAGCCACTTCCGGTTTCCCTCTCCCAGCTGCCTGGTTGGCTGATGACGGTGATGACTGTGCAGGGTGGGGGTGGAGAAACTGCTTGTGGATCCTCTTGAACAGGTGAGCAGCAAAGGGCGGAAAATGGGAGAGAGTTGCAGGAGTTGCGGGGCGTAGATTTTCAGTTCAATCCTAACCTCAGTCCGCCGCCCTTGAATGGGGGGTCAGGGGTTGACCCTGCTTTGGGTGGCCTCATTTCCCCCTCACCTGGGTCCTTCTTGGGGGGTGGGAGCACATGGGGGACCCCAGCAGCGCCACCTTGGGTTGCAGACCCCCCAGCAGCCCCACTGAGCTCCAGGGGATTTCCTGGCGGATGGCAGCCTCGCTGAGTCCAGGTAAGAAATACGAAGTCAAGTTTTAAAGGAGTTATTCAAGGTTGCACTCACCAGAGCTGTTTGATGGAGAGGCAGGGTTGGGTGAGAATTGTTTGCTTCTGCATTGCCAAGGAGGGCAGGAGCGCATGGGGAAAGCCTCGTACGTGGATCTTGGAAGGTTTACTTCAGAGTAAGCCAGTGGAGGGTAAGCTTGTAGATCGTAGAAGGGAGGAAGGCCGGGATCATCCTCAGCCATGGTTTTTGCGGGTTGCCAACTCCCAGTGGGCAAATCCCAGGACATTTGGAGGGGCATGGCTGGGCCTCGGCATGATGTGCGCATGTCATCCCTGTGCCCGTCAGCCAGCCTCCAGAGCATGCCCACAGCTGGAGGGTGGCCAACGGGCGCAGGCTTCGTCCCGGGCTGGGCCTTGGCATGACATGCACACATCACGCTGAGGCCCAGCCACTTCCAGGAAGGAGGAAGGGTATAGCTGGGCCTCAGTGCGACATGTGCATGTTGCGCTGAGGCCCAGCCACAGCCCTCTTCTTTTTGGGAAGAGTGGGGGCGATTTTTGCGCCCCCACATGACTCCCACGGGGGCGCCCAGGACGTTTGTTCCTGGATGTCCCTGTGGCAGCTGCACCACTTGGTAAAAGGTAAAGAGGGATAGGTTGCAGATAAGGGGAGGGGAGAAAGAGAAGGGAAATAGGGGTAGGCTGACAGCAAATGGAAGAGGTGGATAGATGCAGAAGGAATAGAGGGCAAGTGAGATGTGGGTAGGTAAACAAATAAGGGGAGGGGAAAAGAGAGGCAGGGAAGATTGGCAGAAGGAGAGGTGCTAGAAAGAACGGAAATTATCAGAGAAGGGGGAAGAGGGAAGGAAGCAAACGGGAAGGGATGCATTCTCTCTACAAATTTCTTGCAGGTCCCCACTTGTATATTCAAAAAGCAAACTTGGACAAATTTGGGATATTTAAATCCAGTGACTGGAGCTGTGAATGGGCAAGACAGATCGTTGTACAAACCTGAAGTTCACCTGAAGGTTTACAGAACAATGTGAAAGCTAAGAAATTTTTTAAAAGGGGGGTTTAAAAATCCAAAAAATGATAAAAGGTGTTACTGTAGCTTTAAACAACAGATTCCCTAAATGACTCTTGCTAGGAAACCATAGTATCCTAGGCAGGATTTCTGTATACAAGACAAGGGGAAAGGGCAGGGTCCTTTCCATACCTATTTCAGCCGTTGAGGAAGGACTTATTGGGGCAAGGACTCATAGCGTTAACCAATGGTGTAACAAGGGGTGGGGAAGAGGGGAGGGCAGGCAGAGGGGGCATATGGCCCAGGTGCTATTCCTCTTCATTGGTAAACAAACAAACAGCAGTAATGATTTGATAGATCTATGCATCTGTTGTGAAGATGATTGAGATGGGCATCAAGAACTCCGTATCCTCAGCCATTTTTAAAAAATTAATGAATGCATGGATTTGATGGTGACTTTACTAAATTTTCCGCTATCCCTTAACAGTACAGTTGATGACATTAATTTCAAGCTTTTTTTCAGTACACATGTTTAATTTCCATGAAGAAGAGGCAGCTGTGCAGGTTTAGAACTCACATGTCTCTAAAGCACCTGCTTGATTCAATCGCACACTAGCTCATGATCAATTCCATCAAGTTTAGCCTTCCCCTTAATTTTTCCAGGCATCCAGCTACTTTTGTCAATATTTTAATGACTGCACAACCAAAACCAAGTAAGCAGCTGTTAACGGCATCCCAGCAAAACTTAAGCAGCTATGCAAACATCCCAGTTAATCCTGGTTCTTCCACTGGTAAACAGCAACCACCTCAGGCCATAATATGGTTCTGCTGTCTGGGACACAGCACCCTTACATCAACATTTCCTCAAGGTGCAGAGAATGGCAGGCAGATCCCACCCAGTATCTGTGGGAAAGGTGCCTAGGTAAAGGCCAAGGAGAGGCTGAAGCTCTAATGTGGCATTTAGCAGCCAGGGTCAAAAGTCAAGAATGTTCATTGATCATGTAAAGGAACTCCCAATGCTGACTCAGTGATCAGGTTCACCAAAACACTATTTCAGTTGTACTTACTGACTTCACCATAGATATCTCTAGAAGGCATTGTGACGTGTGACAATTTGTTTGATATTTTCCCCCACCAATTACAATGGTCAAGCATTCAGAATTCCACAGTGTATACAGTTGTTCTGAGTAATCTTGTTTTTATACACAACCTCTATAAAGGTAAGAAGTCATACAGTGTTGCCCAGTCCAGATGCTGGTTCTGGCACCACAAGCTTTTGTTTGGGTTGCCACCAAGAAGGCTTTATCGCTGAGAACATTTGAATAAGGATCTAGAACAGCTGGATGCCCTGTGCACCCCAAAATAAAGTTTAAACCACCACACATAATACACCCCCACATTCAGGAGACTGTCCCCCAAGGGAATATACGCTGGTTCCTAGCCCAAGCCAAGTTCTTATGACAGTCACTCCAAAGTGGTGTGTTCCCAAATAAATGCACATATAGACACTGGGGCCCAGCTCAATGCTGGATGAAAAAAAATGCTACTGGGAGAGTCTATATGTGTGAAACATGCAGTGATTGGGGAGTTAGTCCATGTACCTTGTGCAAGTATCCCTGGGCTGCTTTACGCCTCAAAGAACTTACTGAACATTGTTAGAAGTGAAGGACTTTCCCTGTCCCTTAGCTTCAGACTTCTGAGGGGGACCATAGAGCAGTGGTGGAGCTACAAGGGAGACGAGGTGCACGCCGTGCACCGTGCACGCGCCTGGGGGGAAATTGCCCCATGCCCCTCCCCCCCCCCCCCGCAGTGCCACCTACCACCCTTCCCACACTTACCTTAGTTCCTTTCCTTTTCCTAGAATTTTTTTCAGGCTGAAAAAAAGGCCTGTTCACAGTACAGGCTAAAAACGGCCTGAGGAACTACAGTTCCCAGGAGACCTTGGGGCTCACAAGGTCTCCTGGGAAGTATAGTTCCCATCAGGCCTTTTTTTCAGCCTGAAAAAGTTCTAGGAAAAGGAAAGGAACTAAAGTAAATGTGGGAAGGGGGGTGCCATGGGGGGGCATTGGGGGTGGAAAATATAGATTGCACACTGGGCGCAGTTTGGCCCAGCTATGCCTCTGCCATAGAGTCAGAGAGAAAGATAGGTCAGGACCCTGAACATGCTTCCTTTCTACTGCCTTGAAGTTACCTTTTTGATGTGTAGATTTTGCTGCTCTCAGAGAATCTTCTTTCCTTCAGGTTGACACCTTTTCTTCACACTCTTTCTTCTTCATCTGGGCATCACGAGGGCAGGACATGCATCCCTATATCAGCAGCTTAGTAAATGTGCATCTTTGTATATGTGAGATTGGTTCTTTATATCATTCTGTCATTGTCTGTAGTTTGTGAAAATGCCTTAGAAAACCAGACACAATTATCCTGCCTTCGAGGACAAAATCATAAGTGTATTCTTAGAACAGTGTCCTCTGCTATAGAGAGAAGGCTATCAAAAGACCACTTCCATTTGGGGAAGGATAGCATGCCTGTTACATTTAAATCCCACACAGTTTAGGAAATAGCTATATAATTTTTGGCGTGAAGATAGAAGGGGATTGAGAACAAAAACCATTCTAAAGATGCAAGAGGAAGAACTATCTAATGTCTGAAAAAAGCCTGAAGTTTCTCCATACTTCTGCCCAGTCATATGATAAATGCAACGACTGATTTCCTACAATCAACAGAAGTAATGAATCTATAGTTGCTGGTGCCCAGCAAACACCATGGTTTTGTTCAGTCAGTGAGGCTACCAAAAAATATGGTACTAAGCAGTGATAACCTACCCAGGGATAATACTGTTGGTCCTCATGATGATTTCTGTTTCAGGAGACACTGAATTGAGTCACAGCAATGGAGAAGCGGTGGTTAGAAATTCAACCTTGCAGCAAATGCTTTCCACTGATCTACCTGTTTACACAACTGGGAAATTTAGAGCCTCATGTTTACTAGTATTCACAATCACTTTGGCCCCACCTTTCCCCCGTTCCGGTGCAAAATTAGTGCCAGAAGTGCTCACTCCTTCTGTGGGGAAATTGAGAAGCACAGGCGGGGCAAGAGGAAGCACATCAGGACAAGAAAGCACATCAGGACCAATGACCTTCCTCCCTCAGTGCGTTAGACACCTTTGAGGACCTGGAGCCGGCCATTTGAGAGTTCACAGCAGAGCTCTTGGAGAAAGCTGGATTGCCAATGGCAGAGGTGACCCTGCCCACACTGCTCACAACACTGCCCTGATGTCCTCCACCCAGAGGCATAGCTAGGGAAAATGGAGCCCGGTGCAAAATCTGAGTTTTGCTGCCCCCCTCCCCCCATGTTCATTTGTTTTTTGTAATTTTTAGTGTTTTTTGTTTTCAGCCTGCAGGGGGTGCAGTTTTTAGGCTAGCAGCATCAAAATTTCAGGGTATCTTTAGGAGACTATCCTGATGATACCAGCCAGGTTTAGTGAGGTTTGATTCAGGGGGTCCAAAGTTATGGACTCTCAAAGGTGTAGCCCCCATTGGAAACAATGGGGGATGGGGCACCCCCTTTGGGAGTCCATACCTTTGGACCCCCTGAACCAAACCTCACCTAACTTGGGTGGTATCATCAGGACAGTCCCCCGAAAACTCCCTGAAATTTTGGTGCTGCTAGCTAGTCTAAAAACCACACCCCTATAGGCCAAAATCTGAAAAACACTAAAAGATACAAAAAACAAACCTGAAATTTTTGCTGCCCCCCCAGGTGCGCGTGCCCCCGATGCAACGCGCACCCCCGGTCCCCTTGTAGCTCCGCCTCTGCCTACACCTCCCCTCCTCTACTCACTGAGACAAGGGCAGGAGGTAGAGCCCAGCACATGACTTACAACCCCTTGGCTGTGTCCCACATCCAGAAGCTCTATTGTGTGAATATAGCCAAGGCTGTGCGTGAAGTTCTTGAGGACCTCTCCCCATTCTGCACCATCCCCAGTGAAGAACTCCACTACTACTTCTTTGGCATCTTTGACTGGGACAATGCACGAGGGGCCTAAAACCCGACAAGTTTATTTCCCTGCCCAGCATTGAGCCATCCCCATCCCTGGGAGAGTGGAGGCGAGACTGTGCTGGGTGAAGGTTTGAGACCAAAGTATCGACAGTTCTCCACACACCGATGAGTCTGTCCAGGTCCTACAATTATATTGCCTTCACAGATGAATTTCCATTGGTGGAAATTCATGAGGAGGCTTTCTTGAGTATCAGTCATAGATTATGGAACCTCCCTCACCTAAGAAGTGTGTTTTGCCTTCATCTTCAAATTTCTGCTAGAAATATGAAGTTACTCTATTTTTAGAAGTCACCTGATAATGCTGCAAATATTTTGTTTTCTGCATTGAAAAATTTTGCTACAAATTTCACTGAGATTTTTAATAATAGTTGTATTTTCTGTTTTTATTGTAAGCCGCTTTGTTCATTTATTTTACTGAACAAAAAAGCATTGGTCTTAGATCCATTTCAGTTCAGCTTCCAGCCTGCCCATGGGACAGGTTGCCTTCTCAGATAATCCCTGAAGACAGCTGGATTGGGATGGGGGTGGGGGATCTGCACTGCTGTTACTGCTCAATCTCTCAGGAATGTTTGTCGCAGTCAACCACAATCTGCTGACTGCCTTACTGATGCTGAATTATGTGGGACAGTCCTGCAATGAACAACCTCATTTATCCAAGGCTGGGGACAGAGGGAGTAGCTCAGAAAGAGGTTTTCAGCAAGTTAGCCTTTGATATGGGGGCGATCCTCTCTCCAATGCTTTTTAACATCTCTGTGTGTCAACTAGCCAGGAGCCAACTACTCAGGAGTGTCGGGTTGGATTGTCATCAATATGCAGATGACACCCAGGTATATATGTTGAAAGATGGCTGGCTGGGAAAACGTGGCCTAGTGCTCAGAGGCCACAGTGACGTGGTTAAAGCAGAGCCATCTGAAATGGAACTCATCAAAGATGGAGGTCCCGTAGCTGGGCCAGGGAGGTTCTGATCAGAGAACGACCTGGCTCTCCTCAGTCTGAGCTAGAGCATTTTTGGCTCTGGCACCATCCTGATGGAACTCTTTATTGAGTGAGACTTGTATCCTGTGGAACTTGGTTCCATTTTGCAGAGCTTGTAAGAAAGAGATGTTTTGCTGAGCCTACAGTTGAGGCCAGTGATGGTTCTGTGTAGTAGCAGGCCTTCATCCTCTTTCCCTCCCCACTACTTCCCCTTCCCTTCCTGCTTCTTTCTCCCTTTCTCCCCTGCTTCTCTGTCTCCATCCTCTACAACACTGTTTAAATCTTGAGTTTGTGTGGAGGTCTCCTCTGTCCATCATCATACTGGTGGCATTCTCCTTGTGGATATGGTTTAGGGCACCTTGGGGATTCTTAAAATTTATATTATATATCTATTTATTCAGTTTTGGGTTTTTTGTAAGCTGCCCCAACCCACCTTTTCCAAGAAAGAGCAGGGTATAACTAGAATAATAAAAACGTTTTCCAAAATAAATGTTTTCTTTTAAATCCACTGGAATATTTCGGCCATAAAGGTCATTTCTTTCCTGGTGTTTCTTTCAGTCTTTCCAAGAGTCTTTCTCTCGTGAACATTGCTGGGCTTAGACTTTTCCATAAGACTTGTTGTATTTGACCAGTAAATCAACATGGCATCCACTGCATCATGATCAGGCTATGATCTTGACTATTCCATCCATGCACTGAGTTCACAGAGCAAGAGCGTACAGAGGCACACAAGTTGCCTAGCAGGAAAACTTGCCAAATCAAAGTCCAAGCATGTCTTGAGAGCAGTGGAAGCCCATGTCTAGGCTGGCTTTTGGGCTGGGCTAAACTGGCAGAGGCTGGGCTTATTATTGTGTTGTGATTTCGGCAGAGCTTTCATTGTAAGCCCTTTCTTTATTATAGCTTTCTGTTAAGGCATGGCGCAGAGGAACCAGAATGGAATATGAAAGGAGTTCTTCTAATGGCTTCAGTGACTTGGAATGTGCAAACAAGAATGAAGTGGAGAGAAAAATAAGATGGATGGGAGTATCAGTGCATTGAAGATTCCTGAACTTACATTCCTTCTGACTCTTATATTAAGCAGGCAGTAGTAAATGCAGGACCACAAATTGTTCAATTGTTCTCTAGGGATGCCATAGAAAGATGAAAATAGAGTATATGACTTGCATGGTTGGCTGGTTAAAGAGAGGTCCCCCCCCCTTTTTCATGCTGTTTAAACAAGCAGAACCAATTTGAGATCCCAAGGTAGCAAGAGGATTGACTGCAGAGGATATTGGAGGAAATCACTCCCATGTAATGGATCACAACTGATGCTACTTTGTTTGGCACTCTCGCCTGTTTGTTGTTTGAACAGAGAAAATATGTTCTGGTTTATTGCCATGACTCTGCTTTCAGAATCCATTGGTGCAAACTGGTCTCTTTATCAGTTGGAAGAGTACATGAATATCTGGAGAAGGGCCGAGGCAGAAGTACCATAATCCATATGAAGGACAACAGCTCCAATTGAATATAAAATGTGTCTATTGAGAACAGAATTAGAGAGCAGATGGTTCAACCTAATACTTTGGGTTAGGACTTTGGGGAGGGGGAGGTTGCTCCTCAGCCTTCTGCAATTCCTCCTGTGGAGTGCCAAATGGCTCTATTACAGCCACCACTGTTTATGAAGCTGCTGATATCCAGTAAAAGAATGAGGACCCTCTGGGCACTCCTAAGGCTTGATTGACTTCAGGGGCAGGGTGAAAGATGTTTGCCTTGGCAGGAGACTGTGTGGAGGTCACAGAACCACCTTAACAGAAAATATGGATGGAGCAGCAGTGGCGTTGTGGTTAAGAGCAGGTGTACTCTAATCTGAAGGAACTGGGTTTGATTCCCTGCTCTACCGCCTGAGCTGTGGAGGCTTATCTGAGGAATTCAGATTAGCCTGTGCACTCCAACACCCACCAGCTGGGTGACTTTGGGCTAGTCACAGTTCTTCAGAGCTCTTTCAGCCCCACTTACCTCACAGGGTGTTTGTTGTGAGGGGGGAAGGGAAAGGAGTTTGAAAGCCCCTTTGAGTCTCCTATAGGAGAGAAAGGGGGGATGTAAATCCAACTCTTCTTCCTCTTCGTCTTCCTGTCCGCTGGTGCACCTGGATGTTCTCTAGTTCAGTGCTAGAGCATGTTGCAGGGGTTCCGTTCAATCCCTGATATTCCAAGTAGCAAACTTCAGAGCAAGTTCTCTGAGAACCATTGCTTGTAAAGCACGTTTCACAAGTTCTGAAAGATTTGCAATGGTGTACAGAGTTCTTGTAAACTGATAATCGAGTACAGAGGAATGCTTTCCACCCAATCAATAGGTGGTGCTCTAAACATCAACTCCCTTTAACATGGCATCAGTCAGAGGCAGAGCATTATCAACATTTTTCTTAGAGGAGCATGTCCACATGTGGCCCGACCTGTCTTCAGGAGGCATGCCAAAGCATTTTTGGTGAGGCAGGCTTCTTAACTTCCACACAGCCTGAATTCTTTAGCAGGCTCCAGGGATCCATTCTCTTTTCTATGCTGTTTAAGACTGACACAAGAAATTGAATTTCATGCCATATATAGAGCTCTGGCAAGAAAGGATGATGCACTTGGCTATAAAAGATCATATAGAGTTTTCCAGAAATGTGTGCCAAAAACTTGAGGACATTTAGTCAGACTTGATTAGTTGATTAGTGCATTTCATTTGTGGAGTGTTGCTTTCAAAATTTATTAAATAATGAAAAATACGTTGATACAAAATCTTTAGATTGCCTACAATGGATGCCATCAATATGCTAACACAACTAAGTCATGTTTATCTGTAGAAGGCTCAGGGTGCTTTTACCTCTTACTGGCCGCTCTCTAGAGGCTGCAGTCAAACAACTAAGACTGAACAAGCTGAAGTTAAATCCATATACAATGGAGGTGATGTCAGCTGGTAAAAAGAGTGTCCTGGATGGTAATTTGTTGCCTGTGTTAGATGGGGTGTAGCTGAAACTTGTATATTCAGTAAAGACAGAAGAAGAGGAGGAGGAGGAGTTGTTGTTGTTTGGATTTATATCTCCCTTTCTCTCCTGTAAAGAGACTCAAAAGGGGTTTACAATCTCCTTTCCCTCCCTCCCCCCAACAAACACCCTGTGAGGTGGGTGGGGCTGAGAGAGTTCTGAAGAACTGTGACTAGCCCAAGGTCACCCAGCTGGCATGTGTTGGAGTGCACAGGCTAATCTGAATTCCCCAGATAAGCCTCCACAGCTCAAATGGCAGAGCGGGGCATCAAACCCAATTCTCCAGATGTGAAGGTCCTCTATGACGCCCCCCCCTTTTTTTTAATAGAAAAGCAGGTTGGTGAAGTTACTTAGAGTGCCTTCCTTCTACCCAGGAAAAACTGCCCATTTTTGAACACAGCTGATTTGTCCATTGATTGCTACTCTGGCAACCCTAAAACAAAATTACTGTCATACATTCTATTTAGGACCTTTCCTGAAGACAGCTTGGAACCTGCAAATGAATCCGAACACAAGATCCTACTTATTAATGAGAATTAGTCGAACTGCCTTTCTGACAAACTGCACCTGTATTATTCAAGGGCCAATTCAAAGGGCTGTTTTTGGTCCTTTGCAGTCTTGAGTCCCATATAATCACAGGACCTCATGAGACTGAACAGGCCTTAAGATCCTGACAAGGTTTACTCCCTTCCTTAAAGGAGGCAAGATTAATGCCTCCAAGGAAGAGAATGTTCTCTGTGTCGGGTTTGTCCTGTAGTAACGGCAGGTTTTTATCATGCAGTTCAAAAGGCAGCGCAAGTCTGCATTGTTCCAATGGGCTTTTTACTGACTTGGTTTTTATTGGGCTTAATTTTGTTAGTGCTTTAATGTGCCAGATTTCTGGTTGGTTTCAAGCCCCTTGCTTTTACTGCAAGCTGCTTTGAACCACAGATAAAGTAGATAAAGTAAATAAATGTACAGCTTGCATGCTGTTTTCAGCGGGGAATGTGGTTTGCTAACATGTATCCTCTTGAAAGAGTGGAAGCTCAGAGATTCTATAAAGAGTCGGGGTAGTTATAAGACAAAAATACAGCTGCCTGCCAGTGTCTTGATTACTGAGAGGTTAACCTATGAATGTTTCCTATAAGGATTACCTGACAGAGGAATCATCCAGCAAGCTATTCCTTTTCCAAGGCTTTCACTGTCGGATTCAACAGGTTGTGGTGGGTTTTCCGGGCTGTGTGGCCGTGGTCTGGTAGATCTTGTTCCTAACGTTTCACCTGCATCTGTGGCTGGCATTTTCAGAGGTGTATCACAGAGAGAAGTCTGTTTCAAACTGTCTAGACTTTTTTCTGTGATACCAGACCACATACAAAATCTACCAGACCACGGCCACACAACCCGGAAAATCCACCACAACCAATATTCCTTTTCCCATCGCTAGGTAAGTGTAGAGTACACAAGAAGTCTGAGAAAAAAACAGAAATTGCTACTGCCTCTGGCCAGAATTCTTGCACTATTTGCAAGGGGGGAACTGGTCTGACTAGTGTTTCTCCTGTACTTACTTACTCTGTACTTACTCTACATACACACTTCAAAATGCAAGGCTGGGAGCAAATTGCTACTAGCCCCAAGAAAAACCGCTTCATCCTCCTTTGATGGAAAGTATACTTTCTCCGAAAAATCTCAAGGATGGACAGAACAGGAAGCATCTCCTGCCATTAACACAGCAGATGTTCTGGACAGCTCCCCCCAGTGGTTTATCCAAGACAGATAAATGCTGCACGCAAGATGAGGAGCAAAGAACCTCTCAAACAGAAACCAAGAGGTTGAATGCAAAGATGGTTTTTCGCCAATGAGAAGGAGGTGATTTCTGCACTTCTCCATTCATCCTTAAGGGCCCCTGGTTCACTACAAGCAGCCATTCAGGAATTCACAGGAAGGGACAAAGCAGCAGAAATTCCTTCTACTCCCTTCTTCTGGCAACAAGGAGTTGCATTAATTTTTTTTTAATGAATTGAGTGTTAGAGCTTACCCTGTAAAGACCAGACATAGCCATTTTGGGTCAAATCAGAGCAATCTCCCTTCTCCCCACTTCTTTCTCCTGTTAGCCCCATATCACACTGGGTTGGCATAGAAACTGTATCAGGGTAAGGCTTCAGAGGAGCAGTTATACAATTACCACTAAATAAAGACGGAACTCCTCCACAAGAGAATTGTGTAGGCCACAAGGGATGGCTGGTGGGGTGGAAAGGAGCTCACTGGAATGAAGTTTAAAGGCAACAACTCCCAGAAGCTGGAGCAGTGGGAATATACTAAGAGGGGCTGCTGTTTTCTGGACAACTTTTCTGCAATGTTCTCTTTAGAGATGTCACCACTTGCACGAAGGCTGCTGTATTTCAGCCTTAGGATATATTCCAAAGGACACCTAAAGAGGGGGGAGATTTTGTTTTCTTTGAAGTTTCCAGCCACTGAGGGATGCTGGGGAGCAAAACTCCTGAGGACAGAAAGTTCTAAATGTGAAAGCATACAGCACAAGATTACACAAGAAAAATTCTGAGCCTCCCTCCCAGAAAACCCACCAACTACAACAGAGAAAGCCAAAGCAGGCTAGCAATTGAGCATGCTGGATTTCCTGAAGAGCAACATAAACAACTACACTGCCTGGATATTATGTTTACTTCCTTATTAACAATGCCACAGAGTGGTACAGCAGCTGATTAACAGACAAGTCATTACCACCCTTTCTGCACATACTAGGTTTGCAAAGTGTCATTAGCTGTCATCTCTGCGGCTGATGCGCTCAATTATGTCTCTTTCTGAAAGACACTTTCCCTAGAGGCCAGCCTCTCTGCCCGGAAACCATCCTAGGTAGGCCATCTTGCCAAACACCAAGGTCCCACAGAACACGACACCACTTTGCCGCAGACCAAGACAGAGCCCAGAGGGTGATTGTGTTATAAACACTTTATTTTTACTGCCTGTACCGCACCTGCTTTTGCCTCTGGCCCTTGCAGTTCAGTCCAAGAGAGAGAAACATTCTGTTCACATGGGGCAAAGTGGAGTGTGGAGCTTTTGTGGAAGCAGGACAGCAACTCAAATTCCACCTGGTTTCAGCCAAAAAAGGCCTCCGCCAGGAAATCAGAGGAAGTCAGTAATTCTGGTGGCTCCAGGAGCTGCTTTCGAAGGGCACTTTTGCACATCAGAAGCGCTATCTCCCACAGAACCAGCAAACACTGATCTCCAGGAGAGATTTTCCTTGCTTGTACTTACTGGAAGTGAAGGAGAAAAAAACACTTTCCTCCGCTCCCTCGGGCAACAGGGTTCAGTGGTTAACTAGACCCAACGGAGGTTGCTAAGGGTTCCCATAAGGGAGCTGAATGTTAATATAATGCCTACGGGGAAAGCCTGATGTTCCTTCCCATTCACTATTCCATTTGTCTAAAAAAAAATCAATAAAACCAACCCAGAGCAAGAGGGCAAGCAAAGGGTGGGGGAGGGAAGGAACAAACATCCACAAGAATGAAACAGGCAAGGACATGACTGCCATCTGGTGGGCACAGTGAATATAGCAGTGGGAAGCTGGAACTAGTAATGGGTTAACCTGCTCTTTGAAAAACCACAACGTGACTTTCCTTGGTGAGCTCGCGGGTGTTAAGCGTGGCTGAATGTTGCAAAGACAAATTCTGCAATGTGAACGCTACACCATTATAAAGGCAGGGAGGCTATGCAAAGTGTAAACTTGTCCACTCAAGGGAGGTCTAAAGCACTTTGCAGCCACCTAGACATTAATGCTTCACAGCATTTGGGGAAGATGTAGCATTAAGGAGAACAGCCCGAGAGGCAATGGCTGGTAACAGAGGAGCCAGGATGCCTTCGAACAACAGATCAGAAGAGCGAAAAACCTCTGCCAAAACGTGATATTCCCAAATGCCCAACTATGTTACTTCTCTTCATTTGAGTGAACATGACAATACAATTCTGTGCCAGCCAGGATGGGCAGGAGGACTTCAAGAAGAAGAAACTGTTTGCAGCTACAAGCCGTGGGCTCCAGAAAGCAATAAGGTCAGATGGTGGGTGTCTCTAGTTTTCTTAACCTATACATTGCCACTTGCTCAGCTTCGGCCTCTTCAACTGAACATCCAGAGACACAAGCCACACAATCTCAACAGGTAACATGGATACAAGCAGCAGTGTATGCCAGCTGGCTCTTAAGGACGGAGAATTTGGGATACAGGTTACTAACCACAAGGGTAGCTCAGGCCACAGATGAAGGGAGCCTGAAGTCATAGTTTGGAGTCACGTTTTCACCAACCAAGCAGTGGAGCTAGCGACACCACTGGGATCCAGCCCTTTCTAATATTCAGGAGGGGAAAAAACAGCTTTTATATTAGTAAGAGGGGGGGGAATGATGTTTAGCCCCACATCAGTAGCACTGACTCATCATGTTCCATTTTGTAAGCAGAGGAACAGTTCCCAGCACCTCAGAAGGTTCACATACGTTTCCACCTAATGAAGAGATGCAGCAGGCCAGGGAGGACAACAGCCAGGCTGCCTTGCAGCTATCCAACTTCTGTGAGGGAAGTTCAGATATGAATTCTTAGCAAGTGCTTTAGATCACCTTAGTAGGAAATGGCCCTTCTGTATTTTACAGATGCAGCCTAGCAGCCTGGCTCTGCTTCCTGCTGCATAGGACCACAACTGTACATCTCCCAAGCACACTTCCAGTGTAGGAGGATCTTCTTGTATCTCCACTACTGGGTCAGCACAAGAAGAAACCACTATCAACAGAAATGATACTCCCATCTTAATGTCAAGCAAGCCAGTTTTAACAGGTGCAGAAAATCCATTCCTGCTAAGAGGATCCGCTCAAGAAAAAAAAAGTCAGAGAACTGTAAACGAGTCAAGAGAAAAGGCGAGAGAGCATCCCCAGCAGTTCTTCCTGTAGTGTAGCAGAAAACCTTGTAACTGTTCACAGCGCCCACCAGCTCAAAAGAGCACCAGGAGGGCGTAGGCAGTTAGCAAGAGGTTGCACTGGCATCCGAGGCAGGTCTGCAGCCGAACTCTGCTCTGCAGAAAGCATTTGGCTTCAGGGGTTTGAGCGTCACTGTTTAATCCAGTGTTTAAGTTACAAAAAAGGAGAAGAGATCACACTACAAAAAAAACCATCTTGATTTAGGAACAATACCCAGCTGCAGCTTCCATTCTGTGCAAGAAACCTGCCCTGGAATGGCTGTCTAGTGCCAGCGGGATACCACGGAGGCCTCTCTCACTCCCCAGGCATACTGGGATTCCAGGATTCCCTGCAGGGATCTCCCAAGAAGTGGAGTTAAGAAGCTGCCACCAGTTCCGGCTTTGGCTTGACTCTGATGGGCGATGTTTCTAAGAAGGGCATAAAAAGGAACAAGTTAACGTAATTTGACTCTCTCTGGAAGAGCAAGAAGAAGAGTTTTTGGATTTATATCCCCCCCCTTTATCTCCTGTACAGGGGATTACAATCTCCTTTCTCTTCCCCTCCCCCCCAAACAAATACCTTGTAAGGTAGATGGGGCTGAGAGAGCTCTGAAGAACTGTGACTAGCCCAAGGTCACCCAGCAGGCATGTGTTGGAGTGCACAAGCTAATCTGGTTCACCAGATAAGCCTCCACAGCTCAAGTGGCAGTGGGGGATTCAACCCAGTTCTCCAGATTAGAGTGCACCTGCTCTTAATCACTACACCATGAAACTCTGACCAATGACTTATTTTGTGCTTGGACATGTGTGTCTTGAACTCAGCTCTCCTAGCTCCAGGCAAAGGTCTATCATATTAATGGGTTCCCTTCACTGGAAAAATTTGGGCCTGGAATAGGGAAGGGAGATAGACAGGTCTTGTACTTACAATCATATGCTCTTACAACTGTGTAATTGTGTCAGGCTAGGAACAAAATATAAATGTGTTCCTGATGCTGCAGTGGTAATGCTCCAATAGCTCTGATGGCTAAAGGCTAACCTGCTAAAATGAGAAATAACTTTTCCAGTACAATGCCAATAAAAGCCCCCAAGGAGGCTCCTTGTCTCCAAGGAGAAGCTGAGCCTGGGCAATGGGAACCCTGCAGCTTTCCTGCAAAGCTGGTGACTACCAGCCATGCTCCCTGCCTTCTCAAGCTTCAATCCCACCCATTTAAAGGGAGGGAAAGTCCACCTCAAGAGATTCTGTTGTGAGTAGTGACAGACGAAACGGCAATAGCACAAAAGGGCCATTATTCCCCTGTGTGAACTGAAGCTCCCTGTGGACTTTGGTAAATCATTTCGTTGTTGTGGAAAGTACTGAGATATGCAGGTATCTATGTCTACCCTCCAAAGCAAAAGTATGACTCATACTGACAGCTTCCAAGTCATTTCAACAGATAAGATACAACTGCTATTATTTATGTGTATGACTCTGTGATAAGTCACTAAGTATGACTTATGTTTTAACAAGAGCAGATGATTGTAAAAACCAAAGCATGTATCCTTTTCGTTGTTTCTTTTGGGGAGAGGCCAGGCACAAAATCTTCAGGTTTTTAGGCCTTGGTATCACGGAAAATCTGAAAATATTTTCACTGAAGACCTCAGAAACCAGAACAGATTCATATCGGGCTCCTAAGGGTCACAGTTTACATTCTCTGACATAGCAAATTCTGGTCCCTTGCCCAGCTGTTTCTCTACATCTACTTCAGCCCATTCTGTAGAATGTCCCTAAAGCCCCATCAACTCGCGGAACAGCAGTATTTAATTAACCAATTACAGACCTTCAAGGCAATGCATAATTTTGGGGGGTGGGGTGGGCAGGGGATTTCTAAACAAACTCAGCACCATAACAATATACCCAGTGGTTGTTCGCGATGCTGCATTACATGCTTGCTGAAGAAGCAAGCATGTGCATATGATAGAAACTGAAAATATGGAGCCACACACCCACACCCTTCACAAGGATCACTCACAGCAACCATCCTACCACCAGGAGCCAGTGTGGTGTAGTGGTTAAGAACAGGTGGATTCTAATCTGGAGAACCGAGTTTGATTCCCCACTCCTCCACCTGAGTGGCAGAGGCTTATCTGGTGAACCAGATGTGTTTCCACACTCCTACATTCCTGCTGGGTGACCCTGGGCTAGTCACAGTTCTTCGGAACTCTCTCAGCCCCACCTACCTCATAAGGTGTCTGTTGTGGGGAGAGGAAAGGAAAGGAGCTTGTAAGCTACCTTGAGTGTCCTTACAGGAGAGAAAGGTGGGATATAAATCCAAACTACTACTATGTCTTCAAATGAGACCTGTTGTAGTCAAAGATACTGGCTAAAGGACTGAGCTACATATCCGGAAGCCCCTGGACTGAATCTGGTTTCTGCCATGAAATTGATGGCATTTACACTGTGAAGATGAGAGTGACCTCTTGTGCAGAGCTGCTTCCCCGGATTTTAACAACATGAGATACCCTTCGACTATTGCAAAGTGCTTTGTAATTATTATTCATTAATTATTCATTAATTATTATTCATTAATATATTATTATTCATTAATATATATTATTCATTAATATATTTATTAAATATTATTATTAAAGAAGCTGCAGTAGGACACAACAATTGGCGCGAGGCCATTATAAGGGTGCTTTTCACTTGTTGTTTGCGCACCACCTGCCAAGCCTCCACTGGTGACATGTTTGATGCAAAGCAGCCCAAGAAGATTTTACCCAACTTTGCACAGTAGGAATACCACCAAGGCCAATTACCCATGGCCAGCTCTACCCCACCCTTGCCCTGCTCTGGTGCAAAAGATGTGCCAGAAGTGCTCTCGCTTTCCATGGGGAAAGTGAGAAGCACAGGTAGGGCAAGAGGAAGCACGTTGGAACAAGAAATCTCACCTCAACGTGCTTCCTCTCTGGGGCTGTAGGGAGGATGTGTATCGAGACAAGATGTTTGTCCCGACGTGCTTCCGCTCCTGGTACATGCCAGGGAAGAAGCACATCGGGAAAAGATTTCTTGCCCTGACATGTTCCAGCTGCCAGTGTGTGGCAGCTGCCCCGTGGGCAATTGGCCCAAGAGATAGACACAAAGGGGGAAAAAACAAAACAAAACTTCTACCTGGAATCTTTTCTGGGAGGGGCTCTGAAGGAACTTCTGGAAGATCAATCTGCTCCTGCAAGAAAAAGCCATGGCACACCATGGAATTAATATTCTGCAACAAACAGCTTTAATCAGTAACTTCTTGATTCATAGCTGAGATAGGGCTGAGTTCAGGAGTTTTGTTTCTAGTTTACACAAAGTCCTTAAAGCATTTAGCCTCTTTGTCAGGCTGTCTGCTTAAGTATGAGGAAAGAGATATTTGCCTGGAAAGACAGATGTGACAGTTTGTAATACTTTCATTTGCGGATTTTGACAAGCACAGATGCTTCCTGGCAGAGATCACAGCATAGGTCTGGTTAACACCTGCACGTTAGAGCCCTCCTGCCTGATAAGTGGCCTGAAGCCAACTCCATCTACCTAATGTACCCACGCAAATGCAACCAGCAGAGACCAAGGAGGCTTCAGGCATGGAACCTTCTACCACTGTAGCATCCAAGTCAGCAATGATGTAAGCAAATTTATCTTCAAAATACTTTGCAAATAAGTTACAAGTCTACTGGTTTAAAGGAAGACTGAGATTTCTCACACTAAACAGCTCTGCTGGAATTGCATTTGGCTGGCAAAGTAGTACTTCTGTGTCATCAGCACAACTATACAATCAGCACCCAAATGGGCTCAGCACCACTTAGTTGGACTCATTCCCAATTTTCTATCACTTGAGACACAGTCCCTTCCCATCCAGTTTCCGGCAACACCTCAGAAGACCAAGGAAGACATTTTGAAGGCTAGGCCAGCCCCCCACCCCAGAGATCAAAATATTATGATTGTAATTCTGCCTGAACTGACTGAGGAGAAAGCCACTGATGACAGTGATTATGAGTTCTGAATAAATAGACAGCATAAATAAGAAGAAGAGTTGGATTTATATCCCCCCTTTCTCTCCTATAGGAGACTCCAAGGGGCTTACAAACTCCTTACCCTTCCCCCTCACAACAAACACCCTGTGAGGTAGGTGGGGCTGAGAGAGTTCAAAAGAACTGCAACTAGCCCAAGGTCACCCAGCTGGCATGTGTTGGCGTGTATAGACTAATCTGAATTCCCCAGATAAGCCTCCATAGCTCAGAGCGGGGAATCAAAGCCGGTTCCTCCAGATTAGAATGCACCTGCTCTTAACCACTATGCCACTGCTGCTCCTTGCACTGTAAGCCTGTGCAACAACCAAGTTTCTCATGCCACACTTCACAAGGTCTTGTTTCAATTAGTGCACAGCGTCGTTCTCCCTAAGGTTACAGCTATGTGAGTCAAAGGAATGAGCAGGTTTGTCATTTAAATGTCACCTGGCCATTTATATGTCACCTGCCAGAGGTAACTAGAAATTGCTCCAAGGTAGTGACCCAGAGTCCATAAGCTACAACACATTCCCCAGCAGGAGTCTAGCCCTTAAAAATGGCAACAGACATGACTGGTTCAAGGCTTACTGGATTGCATTATTTTTTTTAGCCAGAACCGTCATGGTTTGTTTTGCAAACATCTCTGATTGGGACCCTTTTTCGTGCCAATCAGAACCATGTAAATTAAGATGGCATCTCCTTTAATATACTGACTGTGTCTTACAAACATGGCCTGTCATACGAAGTAATTTTTGTTTTAATTTCCCTAGTCAGTGAGGCAGACTGCTAAGCAAAGGTGAATATAAATAGCTGTGTGCATTTGCTGCAGAAGTTGCATTGCCTTCAGAGAAAACAGCCTGAAATTTCTTTGGTATAAGCAGTATATAATGATATATTGCCAAGCAGACTGTGTTAATTAACAGTGGCCTAGATAAAAATGGAAACTAGGTGCAATTATTTCATAATGATGAAGTAGGTGAACATGTTATTTTAGCAAAGGACAGATTCTACCCTGGAAGAATTCGTTTCAGCCGAATGCTAAGAAAGCAAAATGTAATAGGGAGAAAAACACTGTTAGGAATATTCAACCTCTGGACTGGGCTGTCATCTCCTTTGGTTCTGAAAGCAAACAAGCAGCACAAATGGAGATGTCTCTACCAGAAATGCATCAGCTGACATCAGTATGGGATGAGGGAAAAAATCCTCTCATGCCATGAAAGCATTACCACACTAAAATTCAGACCCAGAATCAGTTAGCAGGATGAACACTCACCTGAGTGATGGCATCTAATTCTGCTAAAATGGCATCTTCATCCTCTTCAGTGAAACTGCCAGCCAGCATCTCATCTATTTGCTGTGAAGGAAAAAGGCAAATGGATTAGGGACCATCGTAAACGACTGCAACACACAACCACAGCAACCAGAGAATCTGTCAATGAAACAAGGAACTCCGAAAGGAAGCAGCTTTTCATGTCCTGGCTCAGGATCTCTGGAAAGTCCTCTTGGCACTCTTCCGGTACTGCTCAAGGAGGTTGATGGGGGATTTATTTTGTATGTGATGTTTATGAGGTTAATTAGCACATTTTATACTTACTGTGGGTTACCAGTCACATGGTAACTATTTAAATTTAGAACTTTTTTATTATGATGTGGCTACAAAATGCCTTGTGTGCTTGTGGAGGCAATACACACCCTCTGGTACTCTACAGCTTCTTGGGTTTCATCCATGATCCTTTCCACTTCTTCTATTGACATAACCTACAGAAAGAGAAGTTCAAACAACACGTAAAGAAAGATGCCCAGAAGAGACATACAAACAGCCACTGTTCAGATTTCACACAGCCCAGGATCCCCAGCTGATACCCACCTGATGCATCTTATTTAAGCACTCATTGCCAATTTTGAGGCCCTCAATCACTTTCATCTCGATTTGGGTGAACTCAATATCCTGGACCTGAGGGTAACAAAAATTAACAGAGGGGTCAGGTCTTCTCACAGGCTGTAAGGAAAGCAGTCACTGCAGCTTGGATATAGTAGGCATTATTTCCCTATAACACAGGAAGTAACCAAGGGGCACAGAACTGGTTTTGTGCAGTGGATGTGCTGTGCTTATGCTAACCAGTGACATGCTTCTGGCCTCTGACAACACTGCTGTGCCTGCACTAAGTGAGTCAGACCCTACCCATGTGATTATTACTGGGCTGCTATTTGTTAGAAGGGAAGCTTAGAAGCATACCATGCAACCTTCCAGACCACAGCCAAACTCAGTAGTCCAGTGATACTGGATAAGGCTGCAACAGTTGAAATGAAAAGTAGGAACCCAGACGTACAAATATGTCTGTTACACATATTCTGTATATAGCTGCTTATCTGTCTAACCAGTATTCCAAGTTCTGCTCTCAAGCCTGAACAAGCCACTCTTTTCAGGATGAGACTTTATTATAGTCACAATGCAGACACTACTAGGCCCTTTTCACATGGAGGCGGAAGGGCTTGGGTTGGCGTTTCTGACGCCGAACCGACGATGCTGGGACCGTCCGCACGGACGGTCCCAGAAAGAACCGGGGAGACGGCGCCGCTGGGCGCTATCGCCCGGTCGACTTACCTGCTCTCCAAAGTGGCGAGGGCCTGGGGATTTTGCCTCCTGCCCTGCAGCGCCTGCTTCCGTGACGGAGCAGTGTCCCCAGGCCCGCAACGCCGGAGGAGCTGAAAAGAGCAGGTAAGGGGAAGTGGGGGGGGGGGGGGCGGCGGGGAGCTGCTGCGTTCTGCGGCGAGCGGCTTCAGGCGTGCGCGCCAAAAGTCGCGCTTCCAAAGCGCGCTCACAAACGCCGGCTTAGTGCACCAAGCCGAAGCGCAAAGGCGGTCGCGGCTGCTTGAAGCAGCGCTGCATCCCTGAAATGGCGACCTGAGGGGCGTTTTTGCGCTCCATGCCGGAGCAACGCCCTAGAGGACTATTATGCAATGGGAGCCTGGAACTTAGGTAGGCTGCAGCAGATGCTAGCAAAATAAGCACATTGGGATGTTTCAAGAAACTTCAAAAGTCCAACATCACTGTATCCTGCCAAGCAGAGCGCAGGGCAAAAGTTCTATTTGGGGCCTGCTATTTTATTTTTTGTTTTAAGAGAAAATGTTTTAACTAGTATTGTAAGCCGCACTGAACAACGAGGAAAATAGAGATATAAATATTTTAATCTGTATATCGTGCCATGTGACCCTCCCCATCTGCAGATTCCTAAATCTGTGGATTGGGACCACACTGTTGCTAAATTTTCCTGCAAACTTGGGGCACTCCCCCGTGCAAGACTCACAGACCTCCCACTTTTAAATATTTGTAAACTATTCATGTTACACTTGGCTACACAATTCCCTATTCTTAAAGAGAGCTTAAAACTATACTTCAGCTAGAAAGCTAAGGAAGAAAAAATAGTTATCCCTTCCTAGTCGAGACTTTCCCCATTGTGGTTTTGATATATTGCAGGGCAGCATAAGAAGTTAAATGGCAATTTTGGGGAAGTTTTGCGGAAGCCACAGACAATACACAAATGCCAGCAGATGACACAGAAAACATTTAGAAACTCAGAAATGCATAAAATATATGCATAGTATTGTATAACATCAACATATTTTATCTTTCAATATCATAATATCAGTTTCTTTCTCACAGCTAAAATAAAAGAAAAAAAATCAGAAATTCTCTGGTATGAAGGGAGGGCCAAAACATTTTATGTGGATTTCCACATTATTAGAGTATTGCTAACCCAACTTAATCTTGACAAGGATAACTATGTTTGTAACCAAGATACTGATCGTACCCTTCAGTACAAAGTCTCATGTGCACTAGGGACAAGAATAGCAGAATCCAAGGTGAGCTGCAGAAGAACTGTCTTTTTTGACAGGCAACCTTGGACAGATCTGAGAAGACGGGCACAAGAGGAAGCACATGTCTCCCTCCATGCAGCCTCTGCAGCCCGGTCCACCAATGACAGATAGTCATGGCACTGGCACAGCAGGCAATAATTGGCTCAAGCTGTCCTCCCATGTTGGCCACTACCAGCTTGCTATTCAGAGTAGCTGCTTGGTGGTCTAAGGCATTAAATTCAGCCACCCCCCAGGTTCAGAAGTCACGAAAGGGAGGAGGCTAGTCATGCACTGTCGAACACTCACATACCATGCGCTCCAAGTTGCTAATTTGGTTGTCTGTTTTATCCAGCAGCTGTTCCTGATACCGCTTTTTCTTCAGTAGCAATTTGGCTTTTCTAGATGCAGAAAAGAGTACAGATGGTAACAAAAATGACTTTTAAAAGTGTGATACCAAAGCCTCATGCTTTACTGGACTATAACAAAATTAAATCAAGTCTAATGTTCTGAAGAGATATAGGTCATCCAATAAGAAACGTCTTAAATATATTAGAGCATGGAAAGAAAAACAAATATGCTATGATAAAACTAGATGTATATAAAGCATTTGATACAGTAAGTCATGAATTTCTTTTCCAAACATTAAATAATTTTGGATTTGGAGAAAGATTCATAGACATATTAAAAGAAGTATATAGAAACGCTAAGGCCAAGATAAGAGTAAACGAAGGATTATCAGGAATAGTTAATATAAGAAGAGGCGTAAAACAGGGTTGCCCGTTGTCTCCGTCTCTATTTGTAATGGCAATGGAGTTCTTGGCAGATAGAATACGAAATAACAGAAGAATAAAAGGATATAAAATAAATAAGGAAGAAATTAAAATAAACATGTTTGCAGATGACGTATTATTGATAACAACTAATCCTGAGGATACAATGAAAGAGTTAAAAATAATTTTAGAGGATTTTAAGAAATATTCAGGGTTAACAGTGAATATGGACAAGACAGAAATATTAGGGGTGAATATAGAAAAGAAACAATTTAATAAAGAAATATTGAAGAAGAAAATTAAATATTTAGGAATTATAATTTCTAACAGAGAAGATAAGATGTATAAGTATAATTATGAAAATAGATGGAAAAGAATTCAAAATCAGATAAAAAGTTGGGAAGCAAAAACCTTATCTATAACAGGGAAGTTAAAAACAGTAAAGATGTGTATATTGCCTAAAATCTCTTACCTATTTAGAACATTACCAATGGAAATTGCTAAAAAACAATTTGAAGAATGGGACAGGAAAATAAAAGCATGGGTATTTAATTTTAAAAAAGCGAGAGTGATGAATAAAATAGTATATATGCCAAATGATCTCCTAGGCTGGGGAATACCGAAAACCCAGGAATATTATGAGGCATTCCAGATAAAGAGCTTATTAGATATTAATGAAGATAATACCTCAAAATGGTTGAAATTTGAAAATGAAGTAAATAATGGAATAGGTAATCATGGTATTTATATAAATGATTATAAAAATGTAAAACATAGAGTAATAGGCCCAAGAAAAGTGAATATGGATATTTGGGAAAAATGGAGAAGTAAATGGATGCCTGGCATTCTGGATTGAGCCCCAGTGGCAAGCGTGACTGGAATAGAAGGTGAAAAAATTATAAGAAAACTGAAAGAAGAAGGGATATATTAAGTATCTGACTTAGTTTATGAAGGAGAAATTATACCATTACAAAATCTAATAGAATTTGGGGGTGGGGGGGGGGGGGGAGAATTGGCTGGCAATAAGAGGGTTATGGGAAAAATTAAGGAAATATAGAATAAAAGGTGAATGTATAATGAATCAATGGCTAAGACTTCATGAAACGATGAAAGGGAAGATTATAGGAGTAGTTTACAAGTACATGGTAGAGGATAAAGTATTCATGATAAGAATGTTGAAACAAAAAATGGGGAGAAAAGAATGAATTTTTTAGAAGAAGAAAAAAATAGAAAAAGAATAATGGACAGTATGAAGAAGATAAAGATTGAAAAATAATGTGGAACTAGGAAAGAAAGGTTATGCCAAATGGTATAGGAACCCCAAATACGAAAGCTAGCCTATATGATCAAAGGACTAAGCCCAAAGTGTTGGCATTGTGGAGAGAAAAAAGGAGCATATTACATACATATGTGGATAGAATGTAAAGTAGTGAGAAAAAAGCTCTTTTGGGAGAATATTTTTAAAATATGTATGCAGAACTATTGTTAAGAAGTAAAAGTGAAGTGATAAATAAAAAGAATTATTAATTGTGGGGATAATAGACGATATCAGAGTGAATAGAACCTTGGAACCAATGTATATGAAATAATGATTAAGAGCAGCACATGCAGTGTTGGTACGCTATTGGGCTGGAAAGATAATAAAAAAATGGACAGTTTCAAAATGGTTTGGAATATATATGGGGAACAAATACAGCTAGAGATATTTGAGACTGACAAAAAATAATTCTTATGGAAAGAAAAAATAGAAGATACTCATGAGAAGATATGGACAGTGTTTGAAAAATGGATTGAAGATGCCGGATGCTTAACGAAGAGCCATGGAACCAAGAAGAATAAACCTCCCTATTGCTTGCATGAAATAATTAATAGAAAGAAGGGGAGGGGGGAGAAAAATGGAAAAAATGTATAGATGGAAAGAGAAAAAATATTAAATGTAACAAATGTATTAATACTCTATACAATAAAAAATTATTTTAAAAAGTCTAATGTCTCTGTCTTAATGTGTCCAACAGGTTGCTCAGTTTTTGCACTCTAACTCATCCAAGGGCGTTTCCAATACGCGATCGCCTCCCCTGTCAGCTTCCATCACGGCAAGAATTCGGATGCGGGCGGCCTCAGCAGAAGGCAAACGGCAGGCAACGGGCAGGTGGTCTCCATACAGTAGCGCCTCTTCCCAGCCCGTCCACTCACCTTGTCCCGTCATTAAGCCTGCTGGAGCCGTCGAAGCCCCTCGCCTTCACGCTGCATTCCTCCAACCTCCAGGGGTTCCGGAGGACAGCTGGGCGCTCGTCAATGGCCGGCAGCATTTGGCATAATGACGGGACAAGGTAGACAAGGTGAGCGACGCAGGCTGGGACAGCTGCTGTTCAATGGAGGTGCGGTGTACAGACTGGGCTTGCCGGAAAGGCGCTTTCCCCTAACAACAACCCTTTAAAGGGTTAGTTGTTTAGAAGCGGCCTGTAGCCTTGCGCCCACAGAGAGCGCGAATCAGGTCGGCAACAAGCGATTTGCTAAGGCAAAAGCTACCGCTTCGTATGAAGAGGCGGCCTGGGGGCGGCGTTTTTACCGCCCCCAGGCCGTCGTTTTTGGCCCATGCGGAAAGGGCCTAAGCTTCTGTTACATCAGCTATGTCCCCTTCTGTTCATGGCTAAAAAGTTTAATCTTCCTAAACCTTTTTCAGAAGATCCTTTTTGACCATTTTCATTTTTCTTTCTTTTCCACTATTTACCTTTTGCAGCTTATAGTCAAGATGGTGAAAACCTAAACAGCTCAAACCATAGCCTTTAATATCATGGCATGACGATATGTGCTGTTTAATTTTCTCTCTTTATATAGTTTATATTCTAGTAATTTACTTCTATGGTAAACTATAGTACATTATATTATCCTTTCAATATGCCTTAATTTTGTTTTTCTCAACATTTGCTTAAAAGAAAGTTTCCTTATAAAATATTTCTCTCTTAAATCTTTCACTTTCCTTTTTTACTTAATTTTTCTCCTGAACCATCATCTGTACATGTACAAATAGTACTCCGTTTCTCTTGAAACTCTGATATTGGTCTATTACATATATAACATGTTAGCTTTGCCACGACAGCACACTCAGTTAATTTACTCTTCCATTTATTCATTTTTCAGCATACATTATTCTTGCTACCATCACCTTCTATTTGAATAACTTATTACATACTTCTGGCATATTACTTGGCAGTGTATTTAATAACATGTGACATATTTCTGAGGTCCAAAGTACACTTAATTTTTAGAATCCTTTGCATTTCAACATGACTCTTCATCCAGTATTTCCTTACTTTCTAACATGACCACTATATAAGACAGACGGGTGCATACATGTCCTAATACTTCCAGCAATTCCCACTGTAGTTCCAGTTAGTTTTCACTATTGGAGTGAGATACACCTTCTGTAGAATATTTACCAGTTTTCTTAATGCTTGACACTCTGTAAGCTAAACTTCTTTCATTCATAAGTACTCCCATATGTACGCTGCCTTCAAAATTTCGCAATCCATTTTATCATGAAGTCTTTTACCTGCTCTGTTTCAGTGTCATATTGCAATAGGATTTTATAACTTTCTTAACAAATACGTATCCTATATTCGTAGTTATTAACTGTTCAAAATCCATCTTCCTTAGTTGGCCTCCCTCTGCAGCTATATGTTCCCTTGGAATGCAATCCACTGGAGGGGGTGAGGGGACAGTCATGCAAGACGCAGGAGGATGCACTGATGTATGTGCCCTGTACACCAGCACAAGGGGCAAATATGCCAGAGGAAGGGGCAAGGCACCAGGCAGCTCCTGAACACAAAAGCTGCCACTGCACTAGCACTCCTCTGATGTAGAAGCCTGCGCTGGTGTTGCTGAGGGCACATTTCTGGGGATGGAGCCGACTTTAGTCAACTTCCTATGGCTATAAGAACCTCCACTGGCTGGCATAGAGTTATGCCAGCTAAAGATGTGGCACAGCCCATTTGGCCGCATAGGGGTTTTCAAATCAGCTGGGGGTTTTGGCCCATTTTCCTGCTTCCTGCAATGCCTGAAACCCCTTTGGAAGTGGCACAGCTGTGACATGTGACATCCCTGGGTGCCATAAAACTACTTCCCCTATCCCATGGATTGCATTGTTAGTCTTGTCATTTGAGCCACTGAATATTCTCTCCTTTTTTATTTTTTACTAAGTTCTTATTTTATTTTGATTACATTCTGCCAAGCTATAAATTCAGTTATTCTCATTATGCTCCTTTCACAATAAGTATTAACTGGCAATATCAGTGACGAGATTGCGGGACTTAGTTTACTTCTCAACTTGTACCGTATTCTTAACAGAACATCTCTCAAAACATTTTTCCTGTCTTGGATTTATCCTTTTCCTGTCTTGAATTATCCTTAATGATTTCTTGATCTACAGATAATTTTGTATGCCTCTGTTGACATCAATCGTTTCCAATTTTACCATCTTTCAATAGTAAATGACCCAATCTGCTAGCCAGACGAACATAGTTACTCAATGGTACAATTTTATATTTGATGCGGTTAAAACCCCTCATTTTTCATTCTGTAGATATGTGCTGTTTAATTTTCAACTCCACATAATAACATATAATCACAGGGACCTGATGCTAGAAATCTCCATGACTGCAGCAGCTGCTGCCAGGCACTCCCAATAGATCTACAGCTCAAACCTGAATCAACTGTCAGCAAAGCTCAGAATCCTAAAATGGTCTTCCGAGTCTTAGCGCTCACAGGGACCATAAAGATCATATAGTCCACGATCCCCTTCCAATGAATAGTAGTAAAAAAAATACAATAGTAAAAAAAATACAAAGTCAATTTTGATTGTAGAGTTAAGCATGTTTTAATCAAGTATCCCTTGCATTTCACACACACAAACACACAGAAGGAAATATAGCACTGCTATATTTGGGGCTTCCTTCAGCTTTGTAAAACGGTCCAATGTGGAGCACTTGCATCTGTCTACAAGGCGGTCTAAAAAATATGTGCAGTGGAAGATGTAATAAACAGATCTGAGCTCAAGCACAACCAGTCCATTAGAACTAACACAGTAATTAACTAAAAAAATGAAAGTTCGACCATGCAGTTTTAAACTGTCCTCAATTTTTTGTGAATAATGAAATGCTCTTGTGCTGTTAGGACACATAGATTGAGCCAGTGTTAGAACTTTAACTGAAGCAACAACAAAGTTCAGGCTAAAAAGAGCCATTTCAAACATTTGCCCATCCCCCTTGACAAATCTGCATGGACAAAATGGATGAGACAGGTTGACCAAGGGGAAAAAAACTTTGAAAAGACTGTAACTTCCCACTGGCAGTTTCTTCAATTGCTGAAGCACTTTTTGAAAGACATTATAGTCATGTGAATCACTTCCAAGCAGATATGGATGTGTCAGAGGATTTTACATTCTCTACTCACAAACTTGCCAGAGGCAGTTGAGGTGAGAAGACTTGACTGTCCGAATTAGCTTATAAGCACACCTCTGAGTGGAAAGGATGCAACCCACTGATCCTCACTTACTCTTTCTTGCCATCTCTCAGTAGTTGCAGAGCAACTGTTCTCTCTCGCTCCAGCTGCAGAGATATCCTTTTCTGATATTGCTTTAATTTGTCCCGCTGCTGTTTCAATTGCTAAGGACAAAGGAAATTGGCAATTAGAAGATACACTGCCAAGGTTATGACTTCTGGAAAGCAACACCAACACCCCCCCCTCCCCCCCTTTAAGCAGACTGAGCTACAGCACCATTTATCCTGTTCTCCCATGTCTTCTGTTAGTGTCTTCAGTAGCTCACTGCACAAGCAGTAATAAAAGCTGAATGTGACAATGTGCAAACTTAAGCACAACCCAACTGCTGTTGTGTTTCTGGTACCCTGCTCACATGTATCAGCAAACACATTACAACCTGCATGTATGTGCACACACACCTGTTCATAACAGCTAACATACACTCACTTTACAAATGAAATTGTGATCCAGAACCTGAATAAATGTGGGGTTTCAATCACTGGTAATATGAAAATGACTCAATGCTTGAACAAAGAAAAAAATCAAGTGTATGCCGTACATGGATTGTATGTGCATTTACTGTAACTCATGAACAAAGATAAGATAAGAAACAGAGACCATTAGGTTTAGGTTTAAAATAAAAAGGTATTTTTTATCTAATGGACAAGTCTAGTATAGCCAATCAAACACATCTTTCAGGTGGCAGGACAATAAAACCACAAGTGTTCAGTTGGCACCTTGTTAAAAAATATACTTACTCAACAGAGAACATCAGACAAGATTCAAGATGTTCGGACTTGAAAAAATGCCTATTTACATTGCAACCCTATGGAGAATTACTCCAGCTTCAGTCAACGGAAATCAACAGGATGAGACATTCAGCAGGAGTTAGTGAAGCAAGTTCTGATAGGGATTGATCACGGACACCTCCGTCTAACGAAAGAAATTACAATCTTAAGATGCAACAGTTTTAATTAAGAATTATATTATGCTCAGAACCCTACTTTCAATTGTGCCCAGAGACACTTTATAAATACACTGCACAAACAATTGAACTGAACTGGCATTGCTTCTGATACTTGCAAGTTATTTGGAACATCCTAAGCATTAGAATAGATATCTCAGATGTTTGCCACAGTAATTTTTACATTGCTCTCTGCTATTAGTTTGGCAACTCTGAAATAAAAATCAGCCTTTATTTTGGTAGCTTCTGCAAGAGAAAGGTGGTAAAACAGATTCTGTATTTTACTCTACAATCATTTTTACTCCCATCTTCAAGATGAGACAGCAATACTTAATCTAGCAACTAGAGTCGAAAGATCTGCCAAACCCCACCCATCGTATTGGAATCTTTGGATGGCCAACGACGGCAAAGGATCTAGGGTTATTACACATTCACATGGTAGGGCAAACAATAATTCTAGACGTATGGGAAATGGAAACAACGGAGAAGGGAAGTAACTGCCATTAGTTGTTGACAGATCAAAAAGGCTCAAAAGCATAAAAATGAACAGTTAAAAAAATAAAAGGTTCTTAACATAAAATGGAACCTGAAGAAAGAAAGGGTTTTCCAGCTCAGTGTCGCGGTGTTCTGGTAGAATTTACTGGTGAAGCCAGAGCCTGTGGCCAGCATCTTCAGAGGTGTATCACCTACGGGGAATGTGAGATATGCATCTCTGTGATACACCTCCGAAGATGCCGGCCACAGATGCAGGTGAAACATTAGGAACAAGATCTACCAGACCATGGCCACACAGCCCGGAAAACCCACAACCACCAGTTGAATCTGGCCGTGAAAGCCTTCAGCAATACACTGAACCTTTAGTTGTCCAAGAGCCACTTGGGTAATGAGTTCTGGTGCACACCCAAACTAAGCAATCACTGCTGGGACTTTACAACTGCAAACCTCAAAGCTGCATGGCAGAGACTTTGAACCAAGTATGGACACTCAGGTAGACAGAAGGACCACCCCAGCTATCTATGGCATTTTAATGAGCAAGACATTTTAATGAGCAAAGCAATACTCAGGGCTCTCTAAGGCATTTTAAGGAGAAAGGCAGTTTGTAATTCTTTCAGGAGGATAGCCCTGTCAGTGCAGAAGAAGAGCAAGATTTGAGTCCAGTAGCGCCAACAAAATGTTTTGAGGTATAAGCATTCTTTGAGTCTGTTCCACCTGTGTATAACAACCAAGCAGAAGAATGGAAGAGATGTCGTTTGGTGGCTGGCCTGTAGTCGATAAATCCCAGTTCTTCAGAA
Source organism: Sphaerodactylus townsendi (assembly GCF_021028975.2). Classification (NCBI taxonomy): domain Eukaryota; kingdom Metazoa; phylum Chordata; class Lepidosauria; order Squamata; family Sphaerodactylidae; genus Sphaerodactylus; species Sphaerodactylus townsendi. Next base: position 127,911,709 of record NC_059427.1, on the reverse strand, counting down.
GATTAGCCACATTCCAGGGCTAAATAGCTTGTGGAAGCACATTTCATTCAGTCTGCAGTGGCTACAGTTCAGACAGTGTTTTGCTCAGATTTCAACTGTTTTATGTAGATTTGATCTTTGAAATGTTGATTTAGGGCAGGATGAAAAAAGTCTCCTTAGAAACGGACATTTGAGTTGTAAGCTTTGTCACAAGCATGATAATATGCAGATTTATTTTTTTCCCCCAAAGTATTAACAATATGCTCAGCTGTCAAAAGTGACAACTCCCCTAGTGTACCCAGGATAAGATAAACTGGAACTCCAAACTAGTAAGCAGCAAAGCATGAAGTTTTTCCCGGCCTTCATTTCCCTCGTCAAAGGAGTCTTGTGGCGGCTACCTTACCCAAAAGCAAACTACTCAGATGAGAGTTAAAGAAGAGTCCTCCAGCATCAGATCAAAGATTCGTCCAGTTCAGCGTTCTCTTTCCTAAAGTGGCCACCCTGATGTGCCCAGGAAGCACGGAGAGGCCAAAGCCTCTCTTTGTTTTTGCCCTCCACAGAGATAAACTACCTCTGAACATGGAGGTTCTATTCAACTACCTTGGAAGCCATCCGCCGTAAAATCCTCCCAGGCCCAATCCACCCATCTCTCTATGACCTGCACGACACCGGCTACCAACAGCCGCTGCCCTCACCAACACGGCCTTGTCTTGCTCGGTCACCCGGCTCCGCCGCTTGCGCCCGAACAGATTCCCCATCGCCACGGCCCCGCCCGCGAGGCCCTGGCCTACATTAGCCCCGCCCAGTACGGCAGCCGCCAGGGCTCCATTCCAACCAGAAAGCAAACGCATAACAGAAGCGGGTTTTTCGGGCAACAAGTATCCGCGCAGCCAAAATGGGCGGAGCCGGGATTTAGAAAGGAGGTGGCCTTAATCGCTGAACAGGCAGGAAAAACGACCAATAGGAGAGAGACTGGTTCAGCGTCGAGCTTTTCGGTTAACTGCCGGTGCTGCGCTCGTTTTCCCTCAGCTCTTTTTGTGTGTTTGGGTGCCTTTGCCTTGGGGCTCTTGTGAACGGCGAGACAGGTTGCAAGCTATCTCGTCCTTCTGAAGAGGCCGTAGATATTTTTAAAAAATAAAATAAAACGAGTATTATTGTTTAGACTGGCTTGTTTAAAAAACAGGAGAGCGGGGATCGTACCTTGCCTTTGCAAAGCACAAGACTTGACCAACCACCCCCCAAATTAAATATAAAAAATTAATACCTCACATGCCCAATATAATGTTCTCGATTCGGCTTCCATATAAAATTAAAACGATAGAAGTATGAATAAACCAAATCGCCCACATCAGTAGTTAAGTATTCTTAAAACAACGTTTTAACAAGTATTCTTAAAGAACGTTTTAGCAACATATTTCCCTGCATTAGTTTCCATTGGTTCTTATAATCCTTTTCCTGCTCCTCACCCTCAGCTCCTCTCTGTCTATATACGAACAAGCAGTTTTAAGCGGGTGAAGCTTTTCCAGTCCCCCGATATCCTTGCCAGGAATTCCACCTGCCTAAGTTCCCCGCGGCGTCCTGCTGTTGAAAGCGCCAGAGCTGGATGGGGCGTGGCCAGAGGAAGGTGTGATGGCGCCTGTCATTTCTGCATATGACCTCTTGTGGGATGCTCCCCACAGAGGCAGAACGAAGATAGTCATCTATTTCAAAGTGAAATTTTAATTGGAGACAAAGTTTGAGGCGCCACCATCACTGAGAAGGGGGGCGGGCTTGTTTTGTGAGGTAATGACAATTGCTACAGCAAAACAAGCAAGGAGAGGTAAATAGAAAAGAGTAAACAAAAATGCCTTTACTACGCTTTACTTTACTACACTTAAGAATAAAAGAGGTGGCCTGCTGAATTAGACTAGTGATCTACCTCGTCCAGCATTGTGTTTTAAAGAGTTGTCAGCTATTGGCCTCAAAGGGCCAATAAGCAGGGCATACCAATGAAGGCCTCCTGCTTATGTTACTGGTATTCTGCCTCTGCATGTGGAAGTTTCCTTCAATCATCATGACGAGTAGCCATATACAGACCTATACTCTGTAAACCCATCTAATTTGTAAAGCCATTTATGCTAGAGTTTGTCACTAAGTCATTTAGGGATGCAGGCCTCCAGGTAGGCTGGAATCCACCCTAATTACAGCTCATCTCCAAACTAAACAGATCAGTTTCCCTGGGGAAAATGGATGCCCTGGAGCAGAGGTTCTCAACCTTCCTAATGCTGCAACCCTTTAATACAGTTCCTCATTTTGTGGTGACCCCCAACGCTAACATTTATCCATTTTACAGATGGAGAACACTGATGCAGAGTCTTAGGTGACCCCTGTGAAAGGGTCGTTCAACCCCCAAAGGGGTCGTGACCCACAGGTTGAGAACCACTGCCCTGGAGGGTGGACTGTATACCCAGTGGAGCTCCCTGTCTTCCTTAGGCTCAATCCCCAAATCTTCAGGAGTTTTCCAATGTGGATATGGCAACCTTACTCCCCATCCTCCACTGGTGGCTAGGGTGGAGGATGGGACCTGGCAACCCTAAAGTCAATTCCACAAGTCCTGAATGTATTGCCCATCAATATAATTGGATATCCGCTCACCCCGCACCCCGAATTCTAGTGTTATGGCAGCGGAAAAAAAAGTTCTCCCTATTCGTTTTCTCAGCTTCTCGCTTCAACATTCAAAGTGGCTTACAAAGAGTTTCCTGCAATGTAATACATATGATACAAAAGGAAGGAAAGAGGAAAACAAGGAATCTTGGGTACTAAGTTCTAGATATTGTGCACGGTGGTGGTGGTGGTGGAAAGTGCTGTCAAATTGCCACTGACTTATGCCGACCCTGTAGGATTTTCAAGACGAGAGATGTTTGGAAGTGGTTTGCCATCGCCTGGCTGTGTTTGGACCGAGAGAGTTCTGAGAGAACTGTGATTGACCCAAGGTGACCTGGCAGTCTTCATATGAGGAGCGGGGAATTGAACGTAGTTCTCCAAATTAGAGTCTCCTGCTCAATGCCACTACACCATACTGGCTTTTGATAATGTGCATAACAGTTAGGAAATGGTGATTTTGTCCCAAATGAAGTTCTTTAAGGCCTGCTGGATAAATATTATTCAAAGTGGAAATATGGAAACTGAAGTAAATGAATCCGCTTTCTATCACTTGTCCTATGTTCTTCCATTAACAAATTTACATACACTGTTAGTTCATAGTCTCTACAATGTCTGGTTCGCTAACTGATTAAAGATACAGACTGAATATTTTATTGGGTAAGTCCTGGGTCACTACAATCATATACTCATTGCATGCTACTTATGAAATTGTTAGAGTATTTCACATCCATGTATGTTTGAGTTTTGTAGGAGCAATACCACTTGCATCCTTGGGATAATGCTGAGCTGCTGCCTAATTGAAGTGACCTTTACCAGCTGCTTAATTGGGGCTTGGCTTCTACATTCTTTCTACTCCTACTGCTGCTATTGCTACCTCTCTCTCTATTCATGCACATTATTGTGTATGATTCTTCTTCTTAATATTGCTGTGTATGTTTTATGCCAGTGCTTATGCACTCAAGTTTTTTACTGCTTTCTTTTGTATATATGTTTTGTAGCCTGCTTTGCCTTTTTAAAACTCTGTATAAAAAGAAGTAACTTTCTTAACAACTCTGCTGTGTGTATCATTCAACTCTGCCAAAGAAAGGTTATGTGAGCAAACCTTCTATCAGGTTTTGCACCCAGGTTCTATCAGAAATCACATATCATGCAATTAATCCAGCTGAAAACATTCTTTTAGTAAATCACTTTCAAGCAATGTGCTTCTGGAAATTGCATTGCTTTATTAGTAGAAATGTAGCAGAAAACAAGAGATTAGTTTGTGCATTCCAGTATAAGCCTTTACTATCCTCATATCATGTCTAGGAAATGATTGTATCACTAGGAAATGATTGTATCAAGTCACTCCAGATCATACACTGCTGATATCTAAAATCTGTTAAACATTCCCAGAGTAGGGTGTTAGCGGAAGGGATGTATGATGGCAGAATTTATTTTTGGGTACTTTGAAGTCGGTTGCAAATTGCAAGGGTTTGGGGATGGAGCAAGGCATATTTTGTGGTGCAGATCCCAAATCTTTAGGGACAGAGTAGAAATTTAAAGGGAGATATGTACGTAACTGCTTTTGAGTTTATCCCCACACACACACACGGGATTAATTTAGATACTTTCCCACAGGTATCACAGGTATCAATTTGGTCCTTTTTTTGTCAGTGGATTTTCACCGTGTGGGGCATTTAGCTGAACGACGTCTGGACCTGGAGAATTTACAGAATCCCCAGGTGTCCAGTGGTCCCAAAATTAGAAAGCCAGTAGGTAGATCAGATGGGTTTATAATGGAAAAATTAGACATTTCTGTCCTCCACGTATCTGTATGAGTAAGTCCGAATGATTTGCACAGGTGGGCAGATGAGATTGGCAGTGCAGAAGGTAACTCTGATTTTTAAAAAAAATCATGCACCAGTATCAGCTGCCAAACTCATGAATTCTTTTTCACCAGTATGACAGCAACTGCATTGTACAAAGAGTGGAAATTACTCCGCACAAACCTTTCCTTCATTTATGTCCATATTTTGTATATGATATACAGCCAAAGCCATTCAGCTCTAGAAGACAGAAGGGACCAAAACTCTTGAGAGGCTCATTTGCCATCTGTCTGCCAGCAGTGCTACAGCTGATAGGTGTTGAAGGACAGTGCATAAGTTTCCAGGCAACTGAAATCGCTTTAGGGATGGTTTGTTTAAGAAAACAGAGTGGGGTAGCAAGTCATGACATAGGGGAAGCAGAAGGAAAGTACCTATGAAGCTGCCTTATACTGAATCAGACCCATGGTCTGTCAGTCAGCACTGGCTATTCAGATCAATAGTGGCTGTCCAGGGACTCAGGTAGAGGCCTTTCACATCACTTATTATCTGATCCTTTTAAGTGAAGATGCTGGGAGTTGAACCTGGGACCTTCTGCATGCCAAACAGATGTTCTGCCCCTGAGCCATGCTCCATCCCCAGTCTTCTTAGAGATTTGGAGTGAGGTTTTTATTTTATTCATTCATATTTTTTTACTTATATCCCACTCCCCCACCCCACTCAAGTGGGCTTCAGGCAGCTAACAACAATTTTTAATGAAATGAATAGCAAAATCCCAGTATAACTTAAAACCAGTCAACAATCAACAGTAGATGACACACTCGAATTCCACTGTTAACTCACCCTTCTTTAATAGTCCCATAACCATCCACTAACAAATAGGAGAGTTATAGGGAAATAAAAAAGGATTCTGTTCAGTGTACAGTGCAGAGTGTCTACAAAGTCCTCAACTATATGTCTGGCAAAACATCTCCATCTTACAGGTTTTGTGGAACTGAGAAAAGTCTTTCAGGGCCCCAGTCTTCACAGACAGATAGTTTCACCAGGCTGGGGCCATGCCCAGGAAGGCCCTGGCCCTGGTTGAGGACAAGTTAACTGCTTTTCAACTAGGGCCCTGCAATAGACTTTGAGAGCTAGAGAACGCCATCCTTGGCGGGGGGTGGGGGGGTGGGGGAGGACACACAACACAGCAGGAGAGGCGGTCCATAGGTATGAGGGTCCCAGACTATTCAAGGTTTTAAAGGATAAAACCAGCTCCTTAAGCCTAATCTAGAAGCCAATCTGTACCAGTGCATAGTATAGGCTGAATCGAACCTTTTCAAGAAGACCTAGTTAAGACTCATGTACCTGTTACCTGTGGATTCCCAGAAATCCGGTTATGAAAATATACTTTGCTGTGCCCTGAATCTATGTGTGTGTGTGTACTTAATAAAGAATGTGTGTACGGTTTATTGTTTCCCCTTTTTCTTCCTTGAAAGCCCTTTGTAAGCCTCCCTCTAGAATAAGATTGTATTAACTTTTGATATGAGTCCTTGGATGTAACCTAGATAGATCCTTTGCCCTATCCTTCCCAATATAATAGATTCCTTGATGTTATAATAATACTATTCTGTTAACAAGGCCATATTGAAACCCTTGGCTATGGCTTAAAAGCAACTCTTTGGATACGGCGTAGATTCTTTGATAGGCCACTAATGTCACCCTGTGTATGGTATTGTTGTCATAGAAGGAGAAAACAAGAAAGGAACCAAAGAAGCATGTTGTTTTATTATATTCCCTTTATTTTATAAGTCATTTAGGGTTTTCAGTAGATTTCTAGATGTTAGGTAATATTAAGTGAAGAAATGGAGAAAGCAAGGACGTCTCCCTCATTCCAAAGGAATGAGCAGCAGGAAGCCAAGCCTTTGGACGTGTAAAAACTGCCTTCACAAAGGAAGTCCAACCGTTGGAGAAGATATCTTCATGCCTCGCCCCAGATCCCACCAACTGGCTTTGTTCGGACACTGGATAACAGCCCCCAGGAGGAGGGTTAGGGCTGATCCTTGGGTGTGATAGCAACTACTATGAATTTTGTGAATTAACTGTGTTCCCTTCCCAACCCGAAAGTCTTGTGAGAAGACGCTCGGCAGCGAGACTTCCCAACTTCATTCATAAAATTCAAACTGGGCTGTTTTCTTTATATTGTAAATGTTTTTCCTTTGTACTAAAGGTACAGGGACCTGTCCCCTTTACCTAGCCTTTGTTGTATCTGTATAGAAAGGGCTGACGTGCACATGTGCAGCCATGTGTGTGGTCCTTCTCTGGAGAGCTTTTGAGACACAATAAAGAATCCACTGTTTTCGAAGAAACCCCGGCTCCTGCGGTCTCCTTGTTCACTGCCTTTTGCTGAAATCACTCTGAAATCACTTTCTTGTTACCTGGGCAGTGGGTAACATACCTACATTCTGAACTAACTGAAACTTCTGGAGCTCTCAAGAGCAGCCCTACAAATAGTAAATTACAGTAATCAAGTCTGAAGGTGATTGTTGCATGGATCACTGTGCTCAGGTTAGAATGAGACAAGTAGGGAACTATGAAGATGGTAGAATGCCATCTTAGCTACAATCAAAACCTACTTCTTCATAATTAGTGAAGCATCTAGAACAGCACTCAAAGCCCTGATGGAAGCAGAAGTAGTTAATTGCATGCTATTAAGAGCTGGGAGTCATAGTTCTTGTCCTAGTCTGGTCCAACTCAGTGACAAGACCTCGGTCTTTGATGGATTACATTTCAGCCAACTCTGTCTCAAGTCTCAACCATCTCACCACAGCCTCTAGATACTCAGCCAAGTCTGTGGATTGTGATCCCAAGTAGTCATCCACTAACAGGTAGAGCTGGGTATCATCTGCATATTTGTTACAACCCAGCCCAAAACTTCTGACTAACTGGGCAAGAGGGTGCAAATAAATGTTAAAGAACATAGGGGACAAGATCAACCCCATGCTGCCATGTATGAAGTATACAGTTGTATAATGAGAGTTAAAGGTAATGTGTGCCATTGAGTTGCAACTGATTAATGGCTATGTCATGAAGTTCGACTTCATAGAGTTTTCAAAGCAGCAGATGAGCAGAGGTGGTTTGCTATTGCCTTCCTTTGTGTAGCATCCCCAATCTTCCTTGATGGTCTTCCATCCAAATACTCAGCCTGCTTAACTTCCAAGCTCTGATCAGATCAGACTAGTGGGGGTTATTAGGGATGCTACTATGAGGGTTAAATTAGGATTGATAGCCCCAGGTAGCTGGATCTCATTAGATCTCAGAAACTAAGCAGTGTTGGCCCTGATTAGTGTTTGGATGGGCAAGGTTTAAGGGACACCAAGATCTTGATGTGGAATCAGGCATTAGCAAACCACCTCTGAATGTCTCTTGCCTTGAAAGTCCTAAGGGGTCACAATAAGTCAGCTGTAACTGGACAGCAAGCAAAAATCCATCAAATGCATATAATTATATCAAATGTCTTATCATTTAGAAAATTTTCCAGACTGATTTTCTTTTAACTAACATTATAATGCCCAAAAGATCATTTTTAAAGCACATAGTTATTTCCATTTCCTCACTGCCCAAAGATCATGGGCTTTTTCTTCCCCTAGGTGGCATAAGAGATCCGCTGTCCAATCTTTGAGGCACAGCATCTTAGAAACCAGATTTTACTGCAGTGGTATATATTGCAAACAAGAGTATGTCCTGACCAGGTGGACAAGAAACTGCCTGTTTGTCAGCATTCAAACAAAGCCAGTCAATTCTAAGATTGCCCAAAGAAATACGATGTAGTGCATCAATAGGGTATTTCCCAGGATGCTAAATAGATCTGTGTTTTATGGGCAGCTCTGGAAGTAAGATTTGCTTATACTGATTTAAGGATTTTTCCACAAAATACCATTATGAAATGGAGGCAGTGATTGAACTCAAGCAGTCTGCACTAGACATGAAAACATCTGGAGTTAAATTCTGCACCTTTCCACCTAAATAGAGCCCCTAAGATGAGGAATTTAAAAGCATTAAAACATTTCAACTGTTCAAGCCTGTAAGCTAAATGAACAGTATCATTAAAGTAAAACATTTCAACAATTAAAATGTTAAAACAGCATTTAAAATAAACTACATATAACAATGCAAAAAAACCCCAACAAAAGCATATAGACATAAAAACCACATATAGCAACACAAGCAGGGAGGTAAACCAGTAACAATGATTGGGGGTACACCAAATAAAAGAAAAAAAGTCTTCACCCACTGGCAAAAGACAACAACAGAGAGAGACAGACAAACATCTCTGGGGAGGAAGTTCCAAAATGTTGGAAGTTGGTGGAAGTTGTTCCTGGCCCTTGCTGATACCTGTTTATCTAAGAGGAGACCTGGTCCAGGAGCACCCCCAAACTATGAACCTGCTCCTTTTGTGGGAGCACAATCCCATCCAAAACAGGTAGTATCTGAATTCCTGGGTCAAACGCCTTCCCACCATGGCACCTCCATTTTGCTGGGATTAATTTTAACTTTATTAGCCCTCATCCATCCCCAAACTGCCGCCAGACACCTGTTCATGGTTTCTGTAGTATCTGGGATCTGATAGAAGCGCAAAATAGAACTGAGTGTCATTGGCTACAGGAGGGGGAAAGATTATCCTCTCCCAGCTGTGTCCCCTGGGGTACTCGGTGACATATCAACATAAGTTTATCAGGTGGGGAGGTGGTGTCACTGTCATCTATAATGACTCTGTTCCTTAGCACAGTGCCCTATTGCTTAGCCTTTTTACTGCTTCCCCATAGTGATGGAATGCATGATGTCACCTTAAAGGAGATTCACCTGTTTTCATACATAAAGGGATGGTGTAAAACGATGCATTAAGAGCAGGTGCACTCTGATCTGGAGGAACTGGATTTGATTCCCAGCTCTGCCGCTTGAGTTGTGGAGGCTTATCTGGGGAATTCAGATTAGCCTGTGCACTCCCACACACGCCAGCTGGGTGACCTTGGGCTAGTCACAGCTTTTCGGAGTTCTCTCAGGCCCACCCACCTCACAGGGTGTTTATTGTGAGGGGGGAAGGGCAAGGAGATTGTAAGCCTCTTTGAGTCTCCTACAGGAGAGAAAGGGGGGCCATAAACCTTCTTCTTCTTCTTTCCTTCTCTTCTTCTTCTTCTTTCTTCTTTCTCTTTCCTTCTTCTTTCTCTCTCTTCTTTCTCCCCTCCTTCCTTCCTTCTTTCCTTCCCTCTTTCTCTCTCTCTCTCTTCTTCTTCCATACAAATGAGACCTCAGTCAACATTCCGTCTAGAAGAAAGTGAAAGTTTTCCAGAAAAAGTTCATAAAACAAGAAAAACATTTGCTATACCTAATTTCCTTATCTCACCCTTGGAGGAAGAGCCCACTTGGGACCCTTTTATCTGCATGTTTTATGTTCTCCATCCTTGAGATCTAACAGCACTCGTAGCTCCTTACAGACTTGCTACTACACAACCACTTTTTAATAACATTGGCAGACTCCAGGAAAGGTGTTGGTAGGCATCATGGTGCCCTAAGGTGCCCTGTTAGGGGCCCCTGCCCTACGTTGTTTGTCCTGACCTCAGAATTCATACCAAATGTGTCTTTTCAGGAGAAGCTCAGGATTTCATGGATTCCATGACAACCATAGACCTGTTTTAGGTAATAATTGGTCCCACACATTTTGCAGGTCACACTTGTGATCTGATACTTTGCTCTGGACAGGAGGAATGTGATCTGAGGGAGGAGGAATTGACAGTAGTTCCTTTTCATGGACAGATCACTATATTTGTTTATGTTTAGACTTACAAGATTTTGTTGGAATGGAAGATGTACTAAAATGATCCACCCCAGAACCAGAGGGATTTGAATGGCTTCCTGATGACGCTAGAAAATTTCCTGGTTGATATAACTAACTGGTGATCTTGGTTGAACTCTGGAATGAAGAAATGACCCAGGCAGTTGATACAATCTCTCCCAGGCACCTGCTTTCGAGTGTCAGAGCTCAAGTAGCCCCATGGTTTAATGAGAGTCTGCAGGCAATGAAAACACCAGAGAAATCGCTAGAGCAACAGTGGAGGAAGACTCAGGAAAAACCCAATAAAACAAGGACAAAAAGCTGTACTTCAGGACAGTGATGGCACCAAAGGAACAACAGTTTTGTGCCACTGTTGCATGTGTGTAGTGTGGTCAAGGGCCTGTTGGTATCTGGCCTGTAAGTGGAAGTGGATTGCTCAGTGGCCTGTGGTGACTATTTTGCTCAGTACTTTGTGGATGTATGTCCCATCTTGGCCTCTACATTTATTTCATTTATTTGTTTAGTTGATTTCTATCCCATCCTTCAAATACATCGCAGGGTGGGTTACAACATTATGGTCAGTGTGCCATCCTGTCCAGTTGTTTGGAATACTTTTCAATTAATTCAATCTGAGGATGCGCACAGGATCCTTGGAGATTTGAAGCCTACCACTAGCTTGTATAATCCTGCTCTTCCTGGCTAATTAATCTGCTGGGGGGTGGGGTTGACTAGATGTGAGAAGTAGTTAGTGCTTCCTCAACAGTCCTGAAACAGGCTGCTGTGCATCCATTACTAAAGACACCTGCTTTGGACCCAGGGAATCATCTCTGTAACTATTGACCAGTCTCAAATGCTCCTTTCCTGAACAAGGTAATACAGTGGGTGGTGGCTGGACAACTTCAGGCTTTCCTGGATAAGGCAATTTGTTGAGAAGCAGACTCTTGGAGGAGAATTAGAAAGTATTTAGGATCTTCCTAGGCCAGGGTAACAGAGGTTATATCGATAGAAACAGAGCACATTTTATGTAGGCTGGTGTTGCTGCAGCCTACAAACATTTTTCTTGTTTCTTTTTTATTAGATCAAATGTCACTCACTGGTATGCTTGTGCAGAGGTCAGTGGTCAGACAATTAGAGTCACCAAAGTAAAGCCAATAATTTTTCCTGTCCCATCTATGTACTGCTATTACCTCTTTGTGTCTTTAAATAGTGAGGGAAGCAGTTTTGCGACAAAATGGTATTATGTACAGTGTATAAAGCTGAGAGAAAAGTTGTTCCTTGTATAAACAACTAATGCAGAGATTTCCGGCTGCAAGATAGCACAAGTGGGAAATTAACCCAAGACTGCAGTTGACACACAGTACAGCTATGGCTCAGCAGATACTTTATTTCTGAGACAGAGATTTCTGCTTAGAGCAGCAGCTTTGCTGGGAAGACATGGCTGTATAACTCTTATGCCTTGCCCTCCAGATGTTCATGAACTACAATTCCCATCAGCCCTTGCCAGTATAGTCAATGCTCATGTTGGGAGGGACTGATGGGAATTGTAGTTCATGAACATCTGGAGGGCCACGAGTTTGACACCCCTTAGCACATTTTGTTCTAAGCCTGGCAATTCATTTCTGTTTCTCTCTGCCTTCAGCAACAGTGCCATCTACAGCAGGGGTGGCCAAACTTGCTTAATGTAAGAGCCACATTGAATAAACTTAAGAAGTTTGAGAGCCGCGACACATGACCAGATATTACACACACGCTTTTATTATTCCATGAACCTTTTGTTACGAATATTTTATGTAAATATTAAGAAATGAATATATGTAATAATTATTGTTCATGTATTATGTAGTTTTTACAAACATTAAATGAGACTGCCAAAATTGAAAACAAAAGAGGTAAAACGGGTGCTGCTAATAATACTTCTTTGCCAAGCAGTCTAATCTGGGGGGGGGGGGATTGCCCTTGGAACTGGTACAACCCAGTGCCAGATGGGTGCCCACCCCACCAGCACAGAATGGTATTTAGCCACACCTGGCCCAGAAGCCGCTGCTGTTGCTCAGGGCCACTGTCATAAACAACTGCATCAGTGTGGGTGTGAGCTTTCCGGGGCCAGGCTGGATAGGCGACTTTATTCAGCCTGCACTGCCTGACTGGGCCCTGGTGCTGGTGGAACTACACCATGTTAAGAACATAAGAACAAGCCAGCTGGATCAGACCAGAGTCCATCTAGTCCAGCTCTCTGAAACTCGCAGTGGCCCACCAGGTGCCTTTGGGAGCTCACATGCAGGATGTGAAAGCAATGGCCTTCTGCGGCTGTTGCTCCCGATCACCTGGTCTGCTAAGGCATCGGCAACTTGTGACTAAAAAATAGGATCATGACTTGCAGCCATAAATCGACTTCTCCTCCATAACCTGTCCTCAAGCCCCTTTTAAAGCTATCCAGGGTTAGTGGCCATCACCACCTCCTGTGGTATATATTATTCCAAACACCAATCACACGTTGCGTGAAGAAGTGTTTCCTTTTATTAGTCCTAATTCTTCCCCCCAGCATTTTCAATGTATGCCCCCTGGTTCTAGTATTGTGAGAAATGTATGTCCCCTGGTTCTAGTATTGTGAGAAAGAGAGAAAAATTTTTCTCTGTCAACATTTTCTACCCCATGCATAATTTTATAGACTTCAATCATATCCCCCCTCAGACATCTCCTCTGAGTCCCAAACGCTGCAGCCTCTCCTCATAAGGAAGGTGCTCCAGTCCCTCAATCATCCTCGTTGCCCTTCTCTGCACTTTTTCTGTCTCTTCAATATCCTTTTTGAGATGGGGCGGCCAGAACTGAACACAAATGTTTTTTGTGTGGTATCTCTATTCCCCCCTATGGGGGATTCTCAGGACTTAAAAAAAACTTTTTTGGGCTTCCTGTGCTTCAGGAAATCCCCTTGGAGAGTGTGGGGCAGCACTGAAGCAGCAGTGCCGTCCCCGCCTGCCATGCCCCTCTGAATGGAACTGTAAAACTCTAAATATCCAGTCAAAACATGGAGAAAAATATGTAAATTGGAGATAGTTACTGGTTATTATTGCTAGTAGAAATATTGTGAGTCATTTGAAATCTGGCCGAGATCTTGTCAAGGCTGTACAAATTAGCTCCATCAGGTGCTGATTTGTAAGGATTGAAGATGCTTTGACTTCAAAAATTTCATTACGGAATACAGTGATTCACAGCAGCATGTTGTGCTGAAAACTGGTTTTCTTCAGTTCCAGATATTTTATTTCTGGAACTTGCTTCCAGAACTCAGTTGTAGATGGGGATTTATGGATCATCTTTATGCTCAAGTCCCCTTGTGATTTGATTAGTTTCATTTCCGCAGCAGATGAGTCTGTAACCAGGGGCTTGGGAATTGGACAACCATCATTGATTACATCAGCCAGAAATGGATTTACAAGAAAGGTGCAGCAGGGTTTCAGTTTCTCCCGGTCCTTAAACTTAAGATCACTCCTTGTAATTTTTCCTCCTTGTAATTTTTCCTCCTCACTCCTTGTAATTTTTCTTTTATTTCAGTATTAGGGAATGCATTGGCTTTCCTTTTGAGATTTGGAAAGTAAGTGAAATTTCTTGACAATATGTCTCTAAGAAAAACTCTTATTTTGTTCTGAAAGCTGAAAAGTTTCTGAGTAAAATCAGAAACAATCTTTTCCTTTCCCTGGAGTTCCCAGTTGAGAATCTGTAAAAAGGGAGACCTGGGAAAGGAAACATTGCAGATAACCACAGCCAAACCTCTGGCCAAGGAGCAGCAGTGGCATAGTGGTTAAGAGCAGGTGTACTCTAATCTGGAGGAGCCAGGTTTGATTCCCCAGTCTGCTGCCTGAGCTGTGGAGGCTTATCTGGGGAATTCTGTACACTCCAACACACGCCAGCTGGGTGACCTTGGGCTAGTCACAGTTCTTCAGAGCTCTCTCAGCCCCACCTACCTCACAGGGTGTTTGTTGTGAGGGGGGAAGGGAAAGGAGTGTGTAAGTCCCTTTGAGTCTCCTATAGGAGAGAAAGGGGGTTATAAATACAACTCTTCTTCTTCCTCCTCTTCTTCCTCTAATACCATAGCAACCTCCCTTACCCTGCCTGTAAGCAGGCAATATGGCTGCCTCTAGCTCTTACATGCATGGCCAGTTTCCTCCTGACTGCTGTTCAGCTGCCTAGATTGTCTCCTTATTACCCTGTGCCCCTTCACCAGCTGCTCACTTTGCCATTGCCACATTCAAGTACCGCTCCTGTCCTATCTGCTTCTAAACACACTGGCCCACTTCTTACTCAATCCCAAAGCACAGGCTAGCATGCATAAGTTTATTTACAGTACAACCACAAAAGCACAAAACCTCTTGTCTTGATTACAGACTGCCTGGCACTTCCCACATCCAAACCTCACAAACCGACTTTGCTTTGGGATATTGGTTCAGTTTTCTGGGTTCATCATAGTGCAGTCCTATGGGCCCGTGTGTGGGAATAAGCCCCAATGAATAAACATGAATAGGACTGTACACCAGCTTAGGATGACATTATCAGTGGCCAGAGGGAGGGGTTGTTGCTCAGTGACAGATCATTGCTTTGCATGTGGAAAGTCCCATGTGAAAAGGCTCTCATGTAACTGATGTTGGGAAACACTTTTATGTGCCTGAGACAGAGAAGCGCTGCTGCCAGTCAGGAGAGATGGTTCCAACATAGATGGATCAGTGGTTTTTCTCAGTATAAGGTGGCACAATGCTGCAGAGAGGTCCACAGGCAAGACGCAGAGGCGTAGCAAGGGGGAAAAGCACCTGATGCACTGGCGCATCCTTTGCCCCATCCTGCCCCAGAACGCCCCTGGAACGCCCTTGCCACACCCTCGCCACACCACCACAGCAGTGCACCTGGTGCGTTGCGCACCCCCCGGTCCCCTTGGAGCTACGTCTCTGGCATTACATTAAAGGGTTCACCTTCTCTTGTTTGTTCCTCTTATGTATTCATCTGAGAGATGCTCAGATGCTTGAACATGGAGGTTCCATATATACATGCACGCACGCATGTGCACACATCAGTATTTTTACAAAGTTCACAGGCAGCATGGTAAAAGATTCTGCGTTGTCTTTCACATTGGCCAGGATGCCTGTTCCAATGTGAGTGTGACATGCAAAGAGTGGCAGCATGGCCAGGAGCAAGGGTGCACACAGCAGGAGACAGGCCAGGAGAGGTGGAGACATGCTTTACTGACTAGCCTCACCAGCCGCAAGCAGCACATTATGTGGCAAAAAGCTGCATGAGACTCCTGAGCTGCAGTTTGGGCCCCCCTGATCTAGAACATCACAGAGGAAACCACACGAGGGACACATGATGCCAACGATGCTGAGAACTGAAAGTTTCCAAAGGATGACCTCAAATGTTATTAATTGATGAAGAATTCTAATTCTGGATCATGTGCTCTGCATGCAGAGTTACTCATTCCCTAGCCCACAGCGTGTGCCTCTCTGTACACCACTTATGCTGAATTGTGTTTTTAGCAGTGGAGCCTTTGACGTCTATTTTTCTCACACTTGTCTCAATACTTGGTAGTCTAGCTTCTGTGAAAGAGAGCACAATCGTCAGCCTGGTTGGAATTAAAACTGCAAACAGGCCCCAGAGACCAAAGCACAATTGTCAGCCTTGTTGGAATTAAAACTACAAACAGGCCCCAGAGACCACAGTAGTTTTGTCGAACAGCACTGAGAACTGGAAGGAGAAGCTGGGGAGCAGGGAAATAACGGGGCGCAGAATGTGGAGAATGCAAGACTGGCATTATAATGAAGCAACTGGTCTCTGCTGCTGCCCCACATCTCCATTCCCATCCACTCCCACTCAGAAATTTGAGTTCTTTCCCTCCCCATTCCTGAGGTACATATCATGACAAGTTGCATGCACCCTTTAGGGATTCTTAAACTTTTGAAATCTTGACTGGGATGGAGAGAGATTCTAGGTGCAGCTATAAAGGGATGATATCAAGGGAATGGGCACATGTGTTAACCTACCATTGATTGAAGGAAAAGAACAGAATAAGCAAAGGACTTAAACAAAGGAAACTAGGAGGGGGGAGAAGGAAAGGCTTGAAGCAAAGGACAGTGGAGGGAGGGAGCTGAAGCTAGAAAAGGCTGTCATAAGATGGACATCTCAAAATATCTCTCAGCACTCATCATCAACAAGAGACAAGGAGTGACCAAGAGAATGTTCAAAAATGGAGGGACCAAGGGAAAACCAGGAACGGGGCAAAGCTCTTGTAGGGACAGGAGGAGCCACTGCCACCAATTGTTACAGTAAATGGGGGTGGGGGATGTGTGTCTCCTATCTGAGAAATTCCTTTAGATCAAGGTTTCCCTGGAATATACCCTGGTAACTAACTGCCACCACTCAGAACATCCTGAGAACATCTAGACTGGCCTGCTAAGAAGCTACTCTTCCAGTACAGTACTGGAACAATAACACAGTGATAAGGGAGAAACCCTAGAAAACGTTTTATAACCAACTATGTAGCATCTGTGAAGTCTAGCATGTAGCAAAGAGATTCAAAGAAATATTTCAGAAATGTAAATAGTACTAAGTGAAGCCAAAAAATATATTTACAAAAATATTTATTATAAAAGAGAAAAAGAAAGAAAGTGTGGTTGGATTTTTTAAAAAGTGGTGGAAAAGGGGCAGAAACAAAATATATGGAAAAGGGATATAGCAATACAGCACAGAGATGTTCAAATAAAAGCCAATACAGAGTTGAATTAACTAAGCTAAGCACATTACCTAGACTGTAGCAGGTTCCTCAGACTATCTGCAGAGTTCCTTGCAGTGAAAAGATGTTGGAGGAGTCCTTTACCCCTACCCAACCTTCTGTGGACACATGTTCCATTGAAGGCAAAGAAAAATCACAAATGTCCAGTTATTTATGTTCAGTAGAACTGGACTTAAGCCAGCCTCTTTTCTAAGAGTGAGAGGCTGATGCAGGGAATGCCTCACAAAGCCACTTCTCTGATGTCAGAAACTACTGCTACCAATCAGAAACTTATAAAATATATTCCCACCCACAATCAGACATCTGGTAGTAGCTCTGAACTTCCATGGCAATTAGGTGGTCTGCCAGGATGGTTCAATATAGAATGAAAACGAATGAGTCATTCTATTGTAACCCCAGGGGTCCCAGATCCCAGACACTCTAGCCGTAGCCCTAGTCAGGTTTTAGGGTTTCCTGTCATGGGGCTGTGCCATGTCAGCAAACCAGGGAAGCTTGGATGGCTCGGAACTGTGTAACCGCTGGGTTTAGAACGAGGTCTTGGAAAGACTGACATCATTGAGGCTCAGATGGAGTTATAATTGACTTGGAAGACAAGGCATTTGTTTCACAAATACATTGGAGTTTTGAATTTTTAGGCCTTACCAGCAAGAAAAGCTGAAGAAAGCCAGATGCTACCGTGTTTCTCTGAAAATAAGACAGTGTCTTATATTCATTTTTGCTCCCAAAGATGCGCTATGTCTTATTTTCAGGGGATGTCTTATTTTTCCGCTCCACAGCTGCATGCTCTGGTGTTCTGTTCAATGGGCATGCTTCCAAACAAAAATTTTGCTACGTCTTACTTTCGGGGGATGTTTTATATTTAGCACTTCAGCAAAACCTCTATTACATCTTATTCTCAGGGGATGTCTTATTTCCGGAGAAACAGGGTAAGAATGGTGGAGATTAAATGTGCACAGGGGTGGGGTTGACCAATTTTTGCCTTTTGCTTATGCAAGGCTAAAGCTGGAAGTGTGACACTTCATCACAGCTACTCCACACACTATTACCAGGACTAATGAAATCTGTCACTAGCCGTTGATTACTCCTTGCCTGTATGCCAATACATCTCTCACATGTTAAAGAAGTAATTGATTCTGCAGATCATATAAAATGCCAGTGCAAATCAAAATTGAAATAACATTCCATCAGTGTCTGCAGGTTAGGTTCATAAGCCATAGTAATTAATTTGTGTACATATGCTGCCCATCAGAACTCTGTGCATGTGTCTATGCCGGGGGGGCGGGGGGCGGGCGGATATTCAGCATCACCTGATTTTGCTACTGCCAATATACTACTTTTGTTTGTCACTCTATCCAAAATGCTTCTGAACTCCTAACTGGTCTGCAAAAACATTTCAGCACAAAATCCATCTTGAATTCCATAAAACAATTGTTAACAGTGGAGTTCTTTGGGAGTTCAGAAATTTTCACTGGAATTGTCAAAGGTCAGAACTGACAAAGTATGGAAACTAAAGATGGACGAATTAGGAACATACATTTGAATTTCAGTTGTCACAGTCCAAAATTAATATGGAAACCAATGAACATTTTTCCACAGAATTAGCCCATCTGTATTCTTCCTTCATTTATGCATCTGCACAGAGGGTTCCTCATTTCTCACCATCCTTCAGGCTTATTTCTGCCCGTATCTGCTGTCCTTTCTTTCTCTCCACTATTAGTTCCCTGCAGCATCTGCAGAAGACCCACTATCACAGACAGAAGGAGGGACTCCTTTAACCCATGTGTTCACTGAATCATGCCCTCTGTCACCCTGGGAAATTCACAAGACAAACAATCTGACTTAGAATGGTGGTAGCAGCACTGAAGGCCTCAATGGAGGCCGTGAAGGACATACATCACCTGAGTCATGGCATCCCACTGGGTTCTCCATCTGTCTCACTGGCCTCAGCTCTGCAGTGCCTCATACCCATCCCCATCCCCTGCATGAGGTAATACTGCAATATGCTTGGTCTTCTGCAATATGCTTGGTCCATCTTTAGTTTCCATACTTTGTCAGTTCTGATCTTTGAGAATTCCACTGAAAATTTCTGAGGTAATGCTACAACTCTGCTTGGTCTTCTTGCAACATCTGATGGCCTTTCATGCCTGCCATATTCCTGCCCACTTGCATCCAATCATGCAAATATTCCTCTTTATTCTAATTCCACTCGGTGATCCTGATGCCCGTGCCACATGTGCTCACCTTCTCTACAATGATCTGGCACTACTGCTACTCAAGAGTAGGGAGGAGAATCAGACAAGGCTTTCTGATTCTTTTACCTCCCTTTGCCCTTACCTTGATCTGGAGAGAGGAAGATGTTTGGTTCCTGTCACCTCTCTGGTCTTGCAGCAGCACCGAATTATGATGAATCTTAAAGGAGCAAATTGCTGAGCTGTGATTTTCTGAGTGATTTCCTTCCTCCCCACACAGAAGGCAATTCAGAGCACAGAAGTACTCCTCTATGGTTTGTCTCTCTATGGAATGACGACTTTGGGTTGAAGGGCATACAGGAGTACTGATAAGGGGAAGTGGACTCCTGTGGGAACTTTGCTTTTCCTGTTCCCAAAGCAATACCTGGAGAAGCAAGAAGGCCCACTGGACCAGGGAAAGCTGGAGCTTTTGGAAAAGCCTGGAGCTAGCATTTATATGGGGCTCTTTGGGGACATGAAAACAGTGAGGGGAGGAGGCTACAGCCACCTCTCCCTGTGTGCTGTGTAGTCTGTGGTTGCAAACAGAAAAGAGTTGGTGTACATCTGGGAGGCACAAAATTCACATTGCATGTGTGATACAAAGGCCTTGTCCAGTTCCCCAACAAACATAAGAATTTTGCATAACATGTAGATGGACCCTGGGGCACCATTACCATAATTTTCAAAACAATACTCTGATGGAATAACTGCTTGGTGGAAATCACTTTGTGTGTCACTATATTTTAATGAGTCTCTCTCGCACACAGAAATTATTCACGTGTGTGCTGTCAGTAATATGACAACAAACTGATATTTCTGTACGTAGTAATTAATGACAGTAATGCACAAGATTAAAAATTGCAGACAGACACACTAACAAAGTAATGACTATAAAGGGTATATAGGGAAATC
The DNA here is from genome assembly GCF_021028975.2 of Sphaerodactylus townsendi. Classification (NCBI taxonomy): domain Eukaryota; kingdom Metazoa; phylum Chordata; class Lepidosauria; order Squamata; family Sphaerodactylidae; genus Sphaerodactylus; species Sphaerodactylus townsendi. Next base: position 127,891,561 of record NC_059427.1, on the reverse strand, counting down.
CTAAGCACTATCTATAATAACAAGCATTCGCTCTCAAAAAGCTCAGTAATAATAACAGCAAGGCTGATGAAAAGCCAAACACTGCCCCGAACTTGTAAATACTCCATCACAGAGATCAAACTAAAATAGAAAAAAGCAACATTTGGAAAAAGGGATTGCTAACACAGAATCTAGAATGCCCTCTCTTTCCCCTCCATGTCAGTTACAGACGTCTTGATTATGACCTTGGTAAACTCTAAAGCAGACAGCCCAATAACAGAGATTCTAGTACAACAGAGTAATGTTATTTCTCCTATTTGGAGTGTGACATTACAGACATGGTTTGTTTGTTTGTTTGTTTAATTGATCTATGTGTTTCTCCCTCTCCATCCCCTGAATTTGAGTTCAGACCTAATGTAGGCATTTTTACAGGATTTGTTGCTGATTATATTTATATGATATAATAATCCACATCTTTTATAGGGCATGACAAAACAAGTAAACACTGTAAGAACATAAGAACAGTCCTGCTGAATTAGAACGGGGTCCATCTCATCCAGTATCCTGTTTCACATATAGGTCTTGGAGACCAACAAACAAGGAACGAAGCCCAACATCATCCTTTAATATTGCCTCTTAGAACTGAGTTTCAGAGGTTTACTGCCTCTGAATACAGAGGCTCCCTTTACTCACGATGGGCACTTTTGCACAAGCAAAATAATGCACTTTCAATCCACTTTCACAATGGTTTGCAACTGGATTTTGCTATTTTGCACAGCTGCAAAGTGCATTGAAAGTGGATTGAAACTGTGTTCTTCTGCTTGTGTGAAAGTGTCGTATGGCTAGTAGCCATTGAAAGATCTATTCTCCATGAATCTGTCTAACCACTTTTAAAGCCATCTATACTTGTGGCCACCACTGATTTCAAAGGTAGTGAATTTCATAATCTCATTTACTCAATGAGCAAAGAAATATTTCCTTTTTTCCATCCTGTACTTATTGCCCATCAACTTCTTTGAGTGTCCCCTGAGTCCTAGTATTATGGGAGAGGGGGAGACAGCTTCTTCTACCTACCATTTCCACTCCAGGATAAATAAAAGTTGAAATGTCTCATTTTATTTTGTTTCATTCTTTAATTAGAACACTTCTATCTCACCTTTCCAAGAGATCTTGTGCAAGGCCATACACAAGATGGCTGCCTGTAAGTCGCCCAACTATAAAAGCAACAATTTGACTTGCAAAATTTGTTGGCACTAGGTTGTCATAGGCCACAAAAACTAATCTTTTTTAATCACGACAATGGACTAGAATTACTTTGCCACTTCTGAAGAGAGCAAACCTTGCATAAAAGAATCTATACCTTTTGGATGTTAGTTTGGATGAGACTGTGAGGAAATGTATAGGCTCAACGTACTACCAGGGATAGTGTTTCTGTGCCACTGTATCAAACAGAGATATCAATATTAGTGTCGTGGACAAAGTTACTGAGAAGCATTAAAACGGAGGATTTTGTGAACCACTCTGGACCAGACAGTCAGGCAGTAGAATAACAAACTGATCTGATTATTGTCAAACATGAATAGACATCATTTTTCTTATTTGTTATTAATAACCTTAACAAAAATCATGTTTTGTTTAATTGTTTGATTCATGAACATATAAATGTACCTCTACTGATGTGGAGCAATAACAAAAACCATTCATTACTAGCAATAAAAGCAATACTCTGGCTCCTTAAAAATGCTTTTGCTTTTGTCTGAGATGAGTCTATCCGACTAATAACAAAAGAGGATGTCGTCTTTTTTAAAAAAGAAGTGTTGAGAATAGTAAGTGGATTTTGACATATGATGAGAATGAATCAGCGGGATGGATGCTCAAACAAAACCCAGCCTCAGGTATTAAAATGTTGCAGATCGTATCATGTGGGATATAAAAGGAAGAAAAGACCTATGGTTGTGCAGTTGTGACAACCAAGAGGCTGTCCTGTCCCTAGAGGTAATATAAGCCACTCAGATGAGCTCACAAGAGTGCTGCTCCAGGCTCCAATCACCTTCAAGAAGCAGGATGAGCTATTGGAGGGAACACAGGAAAAGAGGGGGGTGAGTTCTGCCTCAGGGAGAGAGCAGTGACAGCTCAGGTCTGACTCAGGAAAAAAAGCAGGCAGAGTGGAGCATTGCTTTGCCTGACAGTCTGGCAGATTGGTTCAGCTTTATCTTCCGGGAAGGGGTAGTATGGTATGGATAGAATCCTGTGTGTGAGAAAGGATCCAACCTAGTGGATAGTCAGTAAAAATCTGTTTGGACCCAAAAGTATTATAGAAAAGTCAGAGAGAAAAGTCATAACCAGTTTAGTGCTTCATCCAAGTTTCTAAATTGTTTACCTGGAAACCTGTGCTGCTGGTTTGTTTGTTTTTAAACCAAAATAAACAAATCACAATCCTGATCAGGAAAGCTTAAACTGAGCTATGTGCGGGAGGGAGGGAGTATTCAAATAGGCATGAGTTCATCAAGTGCTAGAGATAATAGTCTAGACTCTAAAGCAGTGGTGGCGAACCTTTGGCACTCCAGATGTTATGGACTACAATTCTCATCAGCCCTCTCCAGCATGGCCAATTGGCCATGCTGGAAGGGGCTGATGGGAATTGTAGTCCATAACATCTGGAGTGCCAAAGGTTCGCCACCACTGCTCTAAAGGTTATAGAGAGAACTGAGCAAATAGTTCAAGAACCCAACAGTAGCAGGGGAAAAAACTTAAATAAGCAGCCAGTAGGAATGAACCATGGCCTTAGCTGTCTCTGCATTAATGCACAGAGTATTGGAAATAAACAAGATGAACTTGAACTCTTAACATGGCAAAGTAAATATGATATAATAGGCATCACTGAAACCTGGTGGGATGAGTCTCATGATTGGAATGTAACAAATTGAGGGATATAACCTATTTCAGAGAAATGGGTCAACTAGGAAAGGAGGAGGAATAGTATTATACATCAGGGATGAATACACCTGTGAGCAGGTGCATGAATTAAATCCTGGAAGCCAGGTTGAGAGAATCTGGGAAAAAAGTAAGGGGGAGAGAAACAACAGTGATCTCATTGAGGGGGCCTATTACAGACCCACAAGCCAGACTGAAGAGCTGGATGATACCTTCCTGGAACAGATGACCAAACTTTTAAAAAGGAGAGAAGTAGTAGTGATGGGAGATTTCAATTATCCTGATATTTGTTGGCAGTCAAACTCTGCCAAGACTTGTAAGGTCTAACAAATTCGCCACTTGCTTTGCAGACAGTTTCATGGTCCAAATGGTGAAAGAGGCAACAAGGGAATGGGTTATTTTATATCTGCTCCAAACCAACAATGATGATCTGGTCAAAGGGGTGGAAGCAGTAGGATCCAGCAGTGGCGTAGGAGGTTAAGAGCTCGTGTATCTAATCTGGAGGAACCGGGTTTGATTCCCAGCTCTGCCGCCTGAGCTGTGGAGGCTTATCTGGGGAATTCAGATTAGCCTGTACTCTCCCACACACGCCAGCTGGGTGACCTTGGGCTAGTCACAGCTCTTCTGAGCTCTCTCAGCCCCACCTACCTCACAGGGTGTTTGTTGTGAGGGGGGAAGGGCAAGGAGATTGTAAGCCCCTTTGAGTCTCCTGCAGGAGAGAAAGGGGGCTATAAATCCAAACTCTTCTTCATCCTTAGAAGAAGAAGAGTTGGATTTATATCCCCCCTTTCTCTCCTGTAGGAGACTCAAAGGGGCTTACAAACTCCTTTCCCTTCCCCCCTCACAACAAACACCCTATGAGGTAGGTGGGGCTGAGAGAGCTCTGAAGAACTGTGACTAGCTCAAGGTCACCCTAGGAGTGCAGAATCATATCTGGTTCACCAGATAAGCCTCTGTCACTCAGATGGAGGAGTGGGGAATCAAACCTGGTTCTCCAGATTAGAACCCACCTATTCTTAACCACTACACCACTAGGAATACCAGACTACTTCAAATGAATTCAGATTTCCAGGGCCTGATGAACTACATCCCAGGGTATTAAAAGAACTGGCAAAAGTAATCTCAGAACCACTTGCAATAACCTTTGACAATTCCTGGAGAACAGGAGAGATCCCAACAGACTAGAGGAAGGCTAATGTTGTCCCCACCTTCAAAAATGGAAAAAAAGAGGACCCAAATAATTACCACCTAGTCAGCCTGAGATCAATACTAGGAAAGATTCTAGAGCAGATCATCAAACAGACAGTCTGTAAGCACTTGAAAGAAAATGCCATGATCACTGAAAGTCAGTAGGGGTTTCTCAAAAACCTGTCATGCTAGACTAATCTTTTTTTATATAAGAGTGACAAGTTTGGTAGAAAAGAAAATACTGTGGATGTAGCATATCTTTACTTACGGGAGGGCTTTGACAAATTCCTCCATGGTATTCTTGGAAGCAAACTGATAAAATGTGGGCTAGACAATGCTGCTTCTAGATGAATTTGTAATTGGTTGACTGACCTAACCCAATGGGTACTCACCGATAGCTCATCTTCATCCTGGAGGAGACTAGTGGGGTGCCACAGAGTTCTGTTCTGGGCGCAGTGCTGTTCAATATTTTTATCAATGACTTGGATGATGAAATAAAGGGCCTGTGAATCAAATTTACAGATGACACCAAATTAGGAGGGGTACCCAATACCCCAGGGGACAGGGTCAGAATTCAAAATGACCTGGACAGATTAGAGAGCTTGATCAAACTAAAATTCATTTCAATAGGGATAAATGTAAGATACTACACTTAATCAGCAAAAAAAATATATGAAATCCATAGATATAGGATGGGTGACACCTGACTTGACAACAGTACATGTGAAAGGGATCTGGGAATCTTAGTAGACCACAAACTGAACATGATTCAGCAGTGTGATGCGCCAGCCAAGAAAATTAATGCAATTCTGGGCTGCATCAATAGGGGTATAGTGTCCAGATCGAGGGATGTAATAGTACCACTCCATTCTGCACTGGTTGGACCTCACCTGGAATGCAAGTCAAGTAGGATGTTGACAAGCTGGAACGGGTCCAGAGGAGGGTGACCAAAGTGGTAAAAAGTCTTTATTCCATGCCCTATGAGAAGCAACTTAGGGAGCTTGGTATGTTTAGAATGGAGAAAAGAAGGTTAAAGGGTGACATGATAGCCATGTTTAAATATTTGACGGGATGTCATGTTGAAGATGGAGAAAGTTTGTTTTCTGCTATTCCAGAGGCTAGGACAAGGAGTAATGGATTTAAGGTACAGAAAAAGAAATTCCACCTACACGTTAGGAAGAACTTCCGAACAGTAAGGGTTGTTCAACTGTGGAATACATTACCTTGGGGTAGGGGGTGGGGGCTGAGTGGAGTTTCCTTCTTTGGAGGTTTTTAAACAGGCTGAATGGACATCTGTCAAGGGTGAATTGATTGTGTCTTCCTGCATGGCATGGGGTTGGACTTGATGGCTTTTGTAGTGTCTTCTAACTCTATGATTCTATTATTCTTAGTTGTTTATATATTAATCCAGCCTCAGTGATCTCATTAATCTCCTTGTGTGCCACAAAATCTATTTCACAGCTATGAACCGAAAGCCTATATACTCAGTACTTATAGGAAATTTGGAAACTGTGGGGAAGGTTTATAGTTCAAAATTAACCTAAATCCCAATAACCTTAGGCAGCTGCATGTGTCCCTCTCAGTAGGCAGAAAACACGGCTTGCCACAGGAGTCTAATTATCTTCCTGGAGAAAACAGATCAGAACTACGGCCTGAATTCCTCCAGGGTTCAAATGCCAGTTAATTGAGAAAATGAAATGAATTAAGATAGTGAATTAAGGCAGAATACATGTAGAGACCCAGATGAGTTCCTTAGTAAAAAAAAATTGATTTAAGAAATTTAAATCAATTTATTTAAGAAATTTTAATCAATTTCTAACTGTCTGTGAGAAATATAAATTAAAAGAATGTCAAAATGCTTTCAATGGGACAGCCACTAACCCAAGCGATAGAGTCGAACAAATTGGCAATCAGGGAAATTTATTCATCCAGGCTTTGCACTATTCTTGGTACGGAGTGTTCAGAAACAGTTCCTTTTTTATTAGGATGTTATTACTCATCAGGACTGAAGTCTTGGGAAGGTAACCAACAGCTGCTGTAAGACTTACTTCATTTCATGTCTTAAACCGGCTGGAGAGTTCCCAGCTGGAGTTGGGACTTTTCAAAGATGCAGGCCATTCTGTTGCCATCCAGAGTGTCTTACAAATCAAAGGTGCACTCTGAAGACACCTGAGTCTGAATCTGGGACCTTCTGTGTGGAAGGCAGATGCTCTACCTCTGAACCACAATCTGTCCCCACTAATAGACAGGCAAACTAGCATTGTTTCCACTTGTTCCATCCTCCTCTTTCTCAAACCAGTTGGAGCTCATGAACCCCCTGTTTGTTTTATTCATAATATGGGAAGGGGGATGAAAGCATTCTCTTTAAAAGCCTAGACCTAGAACAAATACATGCCAACAGTCACCTTTCAGATTGGGTAAACAAGCAGGGCTTTTTATAGTAAGTAGGCCAAGGCAGGGAGAAAACGAACACACCAATCTTACTGCTAACATTCACTCTGCTGAGAATGACAAAGACAAGCAAGCAGGCACTTAAAAGCTGGGATAAAAGTTTAGGTCAGGGGTAAAATATCATCAATATGCAGATAAAATCCAACTGTTATAATTTGTCTATATATCTATACCCTGCTATTTTTTCTCAATGCAGGTCCAACTTGGGTTACAAATTTTTTCTCCCCTGTTTCATTTTATCTTTATACAATTACCCTGTAAGGTAGGTTAAGCTGAGAGAGACTGGTTCATGGTCACCCAGCAAAATTCCATGCCAGAGTAGGGACTTAAACCTGGATTTCCTGGATCCTAGTTCAAAACTCTAACCATGGTGCCACACTGTTGACAATTGTTTACCACTACATCGCACCATTTACCAGGCTTAGTGGTCACAACTCATACTGCTTGGCAAGTGTGACCAAATGGATGATGGTGAAGTTGTTGCAAGTGAATCTAGGTAGATCCGTTTTGAAGCCCGGTGACACTACCTTGTAAGGGAAGGCGGGGCTGAGAGAGTTCCGAAGAACTGTGACTTGCCCAAGGACACCCAACAGACTTCATGTGTAGGTGCAGGGAAACAAATCCAGTTCACCAGATTAGAGTCCACCACTCATGTGGAGGAATGGGGAATCAAATCTGGTTCTCCAGATTAGAGTCCACCACTCTTAACCACTACATCATGCAAGAGCAATCATCATTCATGTTCTTCAAACCTTCGAGACAAGTTACTGTTTTGTGGTCTGCTTTGGAGTGCCCTTGAAAACAGTTCAGAAGATGCTGCTAATGGTAGATATGGGTGGCTGCCTGCCTGCTGAGAATAGGGACAGATTGGGCCTTTAATTTACTGGGGAAGTTCCTTGGGATCTACAATCCTGGAGAACTCCTGGCAGTTGGAAAGAAACTGTTTACTGGAATGCTTTTTGCACATTGAAACATCACAGCACATTACAGTACAATAGGCAGCATTATTTCACTTATGCATGTTGTCATATAGCCCCATGGGAATCCCAGATTCCCCTTCCTCCACAGACCTGTTGTTGATGCTTTCTGCTTAGCAATCAGCTTAGGTAAGGAAAAAGTAAACAAATTACAGTATCATCCTATGCAGAGCTTCACTATTCTAAAGCCATTCACTTCCATTTAAGATTGCACTGTTAATGGTCAGCTAGTAAATATAAACACTGTATTTTTTTAAAGTTCTATAATTTTGGTGTTTAAATAGTGATAATTAAATTACTATAAAATCTTGCATCGATTTTATTCAAGATTCCTAGTTATCAGACAAATTGCTAGAGGCATAGCATAAAAGATGCTCAGTTTGCATATATGTTTAGCAGTGCAAGGTCACAATGCCCTTCTGGAAAAAATGTCTCTTGATGCCTACATTTAATTAAAGTTCAAGAATTTAAGTCTTGGCCAAATTCCAACAACATGGACTTTGACTTTAGGCCACTATAGGTAGCTAGCAAAGGGACTTGCAACAGCCAAAAGACTACTTTTAATAGACTAAAATTCCAAGTCTGTCCTATCAGTTTACTCATAGCTAAACCAGATGGCAGACTGAAAAAGCTAAAAAGAAAATAGTTTATCAGAACTGCAATAAAGTACTTCCTGCAAAATATGGACTTAGTTATCACAGTCATTGGAAGAAATTATTTTTAAATAGTACATCATTCTAGGGTTTTCAAAACAAGGAAAATTTGGAACTGCATAGAGGTATGAGATTGTAATTTGCACACTGCTGCAACACACCTGTGTCCTTTCCTTGTGTGCATGTAAACACTTTGTTGTGTAGAGTCACATTCCTTGCTGTATAGTGCCATCGTAAGCAAGTCTTCTGGGAATCCTACTCAGATCTGTTTAGTAGTGCTTCCTCCCATGAAAGTGTTCTGAGGACTGTAGTGTTAGAAGCCTAGACTGAGTGGGAGAAAATCCTCAGAACTAGGACTATGACAGCCTCAAAACAGAACATAAAGCAGAATGTGCTTCCATGCAAAAGGCATCATAGAAGGCAACAAATCTGTCCCTTTTTAGGATGGGGAATTAGTGAGATCAGACCCTGCATTGCAAGGGAGGGTAACCACAGATCTTTGCCACCTGAGTTTATGAAGATTTTTGTCCTTTAGAAATCCACAGGAGTTAGAAAGAAAAGTTTAACTGGAAAATAAAATAAGTGGAAAATAAAATAATAAATGTACACACACACAATGGTCAAGCAAAAACACATGGAGAAGTTTTAACAGTCCTAGGATTTAGAAAGAGGTGAGGGGATAGGTCTGAAATACAGTAGGTTGTTGTGGGAAGGAGTAGGTCCAGAAGCCGAGTTGAATTCCAAGAGGGATAGAGCAGTTGGCACACAATGCAACCACATGTGAAATGAGCAAACATTTTTTAAGATATCAAGCAGGACTTGCTTTTCAAAATGTATTGTCTGTAGAGATCTACCTCTGTTGGAAGAAGTGCAAAGTTTTTGTATATTGAAAAATGGTTAGAGGCTGATTAGCTTATGGCAACTACCTCCCTTTCTAAACTCTCACTTGTTCCAATAGTATATGGAATAGACAACAGATATTCTGAATAGACACCAGATAGTCAAGGAGTGTCACTATTGCCACATATCCAAAAATACACAAGGTACCAAGATTCAGTGTACTAAAACAACCATTTCTGAAAGCAATCCAAATGAAAAGTTGTCCATACTTTACTTTGACCTCCTAAGCAAAGTTATTCCTTTATAAGCCCACAGAATTCTCTGGACTTAGAAGGGTACAAGTGGGAACTCGCAAAACTCACAGGGTGTGTGTGTATGGGGGGGGGGGAACCAGTGGTGGGATTCAGAAGGTTTGCACCACTTCGGCAGAACCAGTTGTTAAAATGGTGCTTGTAAACAACCAATTGTGACATTATTTGAATTCCACCACAGGAACCGGTTGTTAAATTATTTGAATCCCACCACTGGGGGTGAGGGGACACTTTAGAATTTGATATATACTCTTAGGATGCCATTGTTAGTACCCAGTGATTCACAAAATATAGCGTTTAAAGAAAGTTTTAAATGCAAACTGCACAATTTTACAGTTCCTGGCTGAATTCCCTCCCTTCCAGACCAGCTAAAATGTGAAAGGTTGTATTTGCATGTTCTAGAAACAATACATTCTTCTCTGAAATACAGCTTTCCCCATTTTATCACTGGTAAAGAATACCTCTCCTCCATTCTATTGAAAAAAACACACGTTTTCTGTCTCTTAATTGGAGTCAGTGAAGTGGCAGGAACAAATGGGCTGTGGGAAGAAAGAAATCTCTTCCTTCCCAGAGAAATAAACATGAAAACAATTATTAATCCTTTCATTTTGGGAGTTCTTCAGTTTTAGACAGAACGAGATACCGCATTTACTCTCTGCCATATACCAGTGGAAGTGGCTGGTTTCATTCTCCAAATCCCCTTTGGAGTTGCTGAATTTCAAGTTAGGTTATATTTAGCTCCATACCATTGCTACCTGACATTCTGTCAAGTGATCAAGGCTCTGTCAAACAATTATTGTGCAGAAGATAAAGGATGCTTCAATAGCTTTTTTGCCCTCAAACATTGTGACACCTTACTCTTCAAGATACAGGTACAAAAGGACAGCTACTACCACCAATTAGAAGATTTACAAGTTTGCAACCTCCAACCAAATAAGCCTAATATAACCAAGCAGTGTGGCAGAATGTTTCAAACACCTTACTTGTGCATTTCCCCCCTGTTTCCACACAACATCATCCTACATTCATGCCCCAACCACAGTTTGCTCTTCCCCTAAAAAGAAATACTTTTTTAAAACCTGAAAAAAGAGGCTTTTCTCTACATGGCATTACTGGAGTGTTCTTTTCAGCGTGCCTGGGATGATAGGTATGCGGAGGGTTTCAATTAGAAGAAATACCTCCAATTCTCCTTCCTCCCCCACTATTAAGTCTCAGCTGACTTATGGCACCCCCTTAGGGTTTTGAAAGCAAGAGACAGTCAGAAGTGGTTTGCCATTGCCTGCCATTGTCTGCCTTGGGTAGCAACCCGAGACCTCGTTGGTGGGTAACCTTGGGCAAGTCACAGTTCTACAGAGCTCTCTAAGCCCCACCCACCTCACAGGGTGTTTGTTGTGGGGGGGGGAAGGGAGAGGAGATTGTAAGCCCCTTTGAGTCTCCTTACAGGAGAGAAAGGGGGTATAAATCCAAACTACTACTACTACTCCTCTTCTTCTTTTCAAGTACTAACATGGATAGTGTGTGTGTGTGTGTGTGTGTGTGTGTAATATTCAATGAGTGTGTGTGTATGGGGGAACCCTACTGTGCATGTAGTTCTAGCCATTGGAGCTCTTTGCAACAGAGAGTACACTAATTCCAAATTCAAAACTATTACTAGGAGTGTGTGTATGTGTGTGTGTGTGTGTGTGTGTGGGCAGGAGGGGTGCTTGCTACAGTCTAGCTAATCTCTAAAGCAGCCTTCAGTTGCGACATCACAGATCACTGACAAGACAGGGGAAAGAAGTAGGGCCAGCCTTCCTTTCTTAAGCCTGTAGCGCAAACCTGATGACCATAAACTATGAGGCAGATCCGGCTAAAGGACTCTGTAATTCGTTGCATGCTCATTGTCCTCCAGAAGATGTGGAATGTTGTAAACATGCGGGGGTGGTGGGGGGGAGGACACTGAAAAGAGACAAAAAAAGTTAGCCTGCTCAAGCCCCAAAGAGTTCATAATATCACAGATGGGGAATCTTTTATAGCTTACTAGCTGTACCCGGCCAAGCGTTGCTGTGGCAAATTTCCTCCTAATCACAGTCTGCAACCCACACAGATGTCCATGCAGGTCCAATGATCCCCAGCATAGCCTTTTGGGCTGGTCAAATAGAACCCCTCTTTCCCTTTTCAACAGCAGATTGGATTCACAATGTTGTATTATGGTTTGTAGTTCGTTTAGTAGAATTCAGGGATGGTCCAACACCGGCTGGGACTGACAGTTCAGACCTAATTTACCTTGGAGTATGCAATGGCAGAGCCTGGTATCAGCAGCCGTTATCTAACCACTCCTCAAAGGTCAGGGCAAACCCAACGTTACTTCAGAGATCTCAGATTAGAACTACCTGCCCAGCTCCCTTCTCCCCGTATGAGTTGGGTTGTCCACCAACGGGGCTTCTTGTGAAGGGAGCCTTGCAGATCTGGCTGGCCTAATTTCCGAAGGGAGTAGGAGTCCCTGCAGACAGGTATTCTGTTGCGAGTTAGCATCTGTCCAAGTGCTTGGTGGACTGAGGGTGAGAGGGCAGTTGTGAGAGTGTTCACTGTGTTGGACTGTATGGGGTGATGATGTGCAAACAGTGTAGGAGAATCACTTTGCCTAATATTACCTAAAACCTAAATATTACCTAAATATTACCTAAAACCTAATGTGCACATGTGTGTTGTGAAATTGTCACGCACATCCAGCCATGTGATCGTGTGAAGTGGTGGGTGACTGTGGCTGCACTGAGATGTGTGGCTGGAGAAGGGAAACAGAGTCTGCCTTCCTGACCTCTGTGTCTCCGTCCCCAAGGCACGCAGTTCCCAGTAATGTGTGAGGTAGAGCAGGCCATGCAGCATGTGGTGGGGAGAATGCTCCTGTGGCCTAACTTGCAGGACCTCCTTCCAATTAGAAACTAGGAACATTTCCCTACCGGAAAAGTTAAACACAAATACAGTAGAATACAGTGTGTGTGGACTGCTGTGGCTAGGCTTTTACTACGTACCATGCTGCAGAAAAACCAATGTACTCTCTGATTACTTGCCATACAGGGGGAAAACCTGTTGCAGCATTCGTCTCTGTACTCATTGTAAGCACAGTCTGAAGAATGAATGTATTTGGCTAGCCCCCCCGCAAATATGTACAATGGCTATGTATATGTGAACTGGTTTTATGATTCTGCCAATGATGCTGCGCTCAAGGCAGTTAAAATCTCTAGTGGAAGTTTTTTTTCATTTCCAACGGAGTCTGTTCGTTATCCTGGATTAGAATATATAATTAGCAGTGCAATTACTTATTACTTATACAATGGCTTCAATGGTCATGATGAGCATGGTCTGAAGAATGCCAGTCCGTGCTGTAAGAGGTTTGTATTCCTAAGGCTTGGTGAGACACCAGAGTGGGGTAGATTATGCGTTCTGAGGTAATATTTCATTCAGGGAGAAGGCCAGGAGGTGAGGGCAGAGGCTTCATGTGTAAGTGTGATTGTATTCTAGATAATAGGTTGAGAGTGCTTTTGTATTTCATTTCTGTCTGGCCAGTACCTCTAGAGCAGCCATTCTCAACCAGGGTTCCGTGGTACCCTGGGGTGCCGTGAGCATGTCCCAGGGGTACCGCGGCAACACTACCGCCCCCCCTCATTTTTGTGGTGTCTCCCACCGGCGCCAGCAAGTTCATGGGGCAGGCCCATGGGGCAGGGCCTGCCACAAGATCAGCAGCCACCCCCCCCAGTGCTTCCCTTCACCCTGGGAGGGGAAGGTGGGGTGTGTGGCAAGCAGGGGCAATGGGAGGGGAAGGTGGAGGGTGGCGGCAGGGGTACCGTGAGATATATTTTTTTATTTTTTATTTTATTTTTCAATTTCTATACCGCCCCATCCCCGGAGGGCTCTGGGCGGTGTACAGCATATTACCCAACATGTACAAGATAAAACGACTAAAACTTATTAAAAGCAGCGATAAAATAGAAAATTAAGCATACTAACTAGAATTGGTTTGCAGAATGGCGTCCGACGATTCCATTTCAAACCCTCTTTCAGGGGAGGGAAGCGCAACCAGTCCCAGGATGACAGAGGCACAGATGTAGAGGCCGGGGGAGGGGGGGCACCATCAACGGCTGGTTCCTCCAAAAGCCCGGCGGAACAGCTCTGTCTTGCAGGCCCTGCGGAATTCAGTAAGGTCCCGCAGGGCCCGGACAGCTGGCGGAAGAGCGTTCCACCAGGCTGGGGCCAGAGCCGTAAAGGCTCTGGCCCCAGAGTGAGGTCAAGGGTACCCTGACCTCGAAAAGGTTGGCAAACACTGCTCTAGAGAAATGCTGCATGCTTGGGTTGCCTCAGCTTCTCTCGTGTTTGTTGTGTTCTAAAGTAATATTTATGCAATCTGAAGTATGCATTCTGAGGTGATATTTCATTCAGGGAGAGGGCCAGGAGTCAGTGAGGGAGCAGAGGGACGACAGAAGCTGAATTAGGGTTAGGGTTAAGACAGAATTTTAATTTATTCAGTCATAAATTGTTCCCAAAATTGTAACAAAAACTAAATTAAATAAAAATAGGTTAGGGTTAGGGTTAAGGCAAGGGCACAGGCTAATGCTTGCCTTAGTGTTATGTTGAGTTCTAGGGCGCAGTCCGAGAATAGAGCTATGGTCAGTTTTAGGTTTCGGGTTTTTGTTACAATTTTGGGAACAATTTATGACTGAATAAATTAAATAAAAATAAAAAAGTTAGGATTAGGGTTCAGGCAAGGGCAAGGGTTAAGGCAAAACCCCAAAAGCTGAAACTGACCATAGCCCTATTCTCGGACTGCACCTTGGAACTCAATGTAACACTAAAGGAAGCCAGAGCCCCTTCCCTTCCCTTAAGTGGGGAAAGGGCCCTTATTTGGCCTCCACCTGCTGTGGCTGGAGCACTTGGCTGGCTGACTGGAGAGAGGTGCGTCGTCGGAGTTGTAAGGGCGTTATAATGGCATTGTAACAGTGTCAAAATGGCGTTATAAAGGCGCTTTCATGGCTTTATAACGGCGCTATAGCTGCATCATAAAGGCGCTGTCATAGAGTTATAACGGCGTTATAACGGCGTTATAACGGCGCTATAAAGGTGCTATAATGGCGTTATAATGGCATTGTAACGCCATTATAATGTGGGGAAAGGGGGGAAAGTGCCCTTATTTGGCCTCTTCCTGCTGCAGCTGGAGCACTTGGCTGGCTGGCCGGAGAGCTGCGTTGTCGGAGTTGTAACGGTGTTATAACGGCGTTTTAACAGCGTTGTAATGGCGTTATAATGACGTTATAACGGCATTGTAACGCCGTTATAATGTGGGGAAAGGGGGGAAAGTGCCCTTATTTGGCCTCTTCCTGCTGCAGCTGGAGCACTTGGCTGGCTGGCTGGAGAGCTGTGTCATCGGAGTTGTAACGGTGTTATAACGGCATTGTAACGGTGTTGTAATGCCATTATAACGAGGTTATAGAGCCGTTATAATGCCATTATTTTTTATTTATTTTATTTTTTATTTTATTATTTGGTTTTATAACCCGCCCTATCCCCGAAGGGCTCTGGGCGGCGTACAACAAAGGTAAAATCACAGATCGACTAAATACAGTCAAAACCAAACAATTAAAATCCAATATAATAAATTACTAACTTACTAGCTCCCCATTTAAAACAGCGGTTGATACAAGATTAAAATCGAATCGGGCGCCCAGCAAACCCATTTTTAAACCCTCCCTAAATGGGAAGACTGCTGACTCCATCAGTAAAGATGCGAACAAACAAGGATGGGAGGAGGGGCACCATCAACGGCTGGTTACTCCAAAGGCCCGGTGGAACAACTCTGTCTTACAGGCCCTGCGGAATTCACCAAGGTCCCGCAGGGCCCGGACAGCTGGAGGGAGAGTGTTCCACCAGGCCGGGGCCAGGGCCATAAAAGCCCTGGTCCACGTGGAGGCCAGCCGTATCATTGAGGGGCCGGGGACTACCAGCAAATTGGCCTCTGCTGAACGCAGAGGCCGAGTGGGGACATATGGGGTAATGCAGTCCCGGAGGTACAGAGGTCCCAGGCCGCGTAAGGCCTTAAAGGTCAAAACCCATACCTTGAAGATGATTTGGAACTCGACTGGAAGCCAGTGTAAGCGGCGCAACACAGATTGGATGTGATCCCGAAAGGGGCCCCTGTGAGCAATCGAGCCGCTGCATTCTGGACCAGTTGTAACTTCTGAATCAACCGCAGGGGAAGGCCCGCGTAGAGCGAGTTACAATAGTCTAACCTGGAGGTGACCGTTGCATGGATAACAGTGGCTAGGTCCGCTTGGGAGAGGAAGGGAGCCAGCCGCCGGGCCTGACGAAGATGGAAAAAAGCAGTCCGGGTTGTAAGGGCCACCTGGGTCTCCATTGAAAGAGACGAATCCAGGTGGACCCCCAGGCTGCGGACAGAGGAGGTCGGCGCCAATGAGACCCCCTCCCACACCGGCGGCTGAAAATTCCCAACCACCCCCCCCGTGGCCAAGCCAGAGAATCTCCGTCTTCGATGGATTCAGTTTTAACCTGCTCTGTAAACCAACCAGCAACCGCCTCAAACAATGCTGTAGAGCCGCAGGGGCGGCGACCGCTCCCCTCCATCGACAGAATGAGCTGAGTGTCATCAGCGTACTGGTGACAGGTCAGCCCAAAACTCCGTACCAGCTGAGCAAGGGGTCGCATATAGATGTTAAATAACAGCGGGGACAGTAGCGCTCCCTGAGGCACCCCACAATGAAGTAGGGACCGTCGAGAGGCTTGGTCCCCGCACCACACTTGCTGACTCCGGCCCCGGAGAAACGAGACAATCCATTGAAGGACAGTGCCCCGCACCCCGGAAACGGCCAGGCGGTGGGCCAAAAGATCGTGGTCGACCACATCAAACGCTGCGGTAAGATCTAACAATACCAGCAGCGCCGATCCGCCTCGGTCAAGCTGCATACGGAGTGTATCTGTGACGGCGGTGAGAACAGTCTCCGTCCCATGCCCAGCACGGAAGCCGGACTGGAAGGGGTCGAAAGCCGATGCGTCATCCAGGAAACCCTGAAGCTGCTCCAACACCACTCTCTCAATTACCTTCCCCAGAAAGACACTTGGCTAGCTGGCCGGAGAGCTGCGTCATCGGAGTTGTAATGGTGTTATAACGGCGTTGTAACAGTGTTGTAATGCCATTATAACACTGTTATAGCGCCGTTATAATGCCATTATAATGCCGTGTCAGTGCCGTTATAACTTGGTGACAGCGCCTTTTTAACGGCGTTATAACGGCGTTATAACGGCATTGTAAAGCCGTTATAATGTGGGGAAAGGGGGGAAAGGGCCCTTATTTGGCCCCCACCTCCTGCGGCTGGAGCACTTGGCTGGCTGACCGGAGTGCTGAGTTGTCGGAATTGTAACGGCATTATAATGGTATTGTAATGGTGTCGTAAAGGCGTTATAAAGGGGCTTTCACGGCTTTATAACGCGCTATAACGGCATCATAAAGGTGCTGTCATGGCGCTATAACAATGGGAATAATTTATGACGGAATAAATTAAATAAAAATAACAAGTTAGGGTTAGGGTTTGGCTTGCCTTTGAGTGCTTCTTGAACAGCAGCAGTGTGATCCTTGCCTCTCTGATGGCTTGATCTGACAAGAGACAGTAGTTGTAGTACATTTCCATGCTATAGTTGAGTTGCCAGCTTAAGTGAGAATGTGAGCTGGTTCGAAACCATTAAGTGCTATCCCAAGATCTATCCTGTACACTAAATAAGCTGGCTTTTGTCACCAAAATACTGGATTAGTCATCAACATTTCCCCAATAGACCAGTTGGTTTTCAGTGGGCGGGTGATGCTCAAACTGAGTGCCCCAAAGCTACATACTAACCATTGGACATTTTTTCATCTTGCAATATTTATCAGCATACAATCTACAGCACTAAATATTTTAATTTCCCTTAAGACTCCTTTGGTAAAGATCTGTTGGGTTCAAATAGAAGTCAAATATTGATGTATTTCGATATCAGTGGGTCTGAGCTGACAAGTAAGAGGCATTAGAAGAGCTGTAAAAATAAATTGGTTGGATGTCTATTTATAGGCCAAGACAGGGGGAACTGGCAGAATTAAAGGTCCAGAATTATTAAAATAAGGAAAGTCACTCATTATGTAAACATATATTGGAACTTAAGCACATACGGTCACTGGGCAGAACATGGGCAGTATACTCTACCACAGCTTGGTACCAAATGATAATCTCTGCTAATGGGAAGGGTGGCATGGTTTCTGCTGAGTCCCCCCTCCCATTATAGACTACTGGTATACAGTGGGGGTCCTCTGTTCTCCAGGAGTAGCAGTTTGGAGAGATCAGTGCACTGCAGTGGGAGAAAGAGGCAGGGAAGTGCCATTTCTCTTCTGTTGGAGATTATCATGGGTGTCGAATCCAATGGCTATAGATTTAGGGTAACGGCTACAAGCAACTGGATGGCACAATACTATTGCCACCCTGAACAACAAACCCAAGACCAAACTGAAGTAAAATCTTGGGAAAGATTATTGTTTAAAATAAAGTAATTTAGTACAATCACTGCAGTCAATTGGAACAGGTGCTACAGACAGAGCTCATTTACAGTTACCATGGTAACCACTTCGACTAAGACATAACTAAGTACCATGTCAATTAATCTTAAACAGCTTCAGACAAGCAAGCAGACACATTAGGTGTTTGTTCTATATTGTGACTGTGTTTCACAGAAGGCAGCAGTTTGTACTGAAGACTTTTCCATCCTCCTACATCTTCACTCAGCTGTGCCCTATTTCCTTGGAATTTGTAGTGTACTGCCAGACCAGTGACCAATTCTTAAGAACTGTTTTCATAGTTCACCAGTCTTGCATCTAGGGGAAAGCCCCCTTTTAAGTGCTCGAGGCTACAAAACAAGCTGGCCTGATGCCCCTGATGGAATTTTGGCTCCCTTTTTTTTTTTTTTTTTACCAAAGAGTGATTTTGTGAGCCTGATGAAACCACAGAACCCAAGCAGATTGGTCCTCACTCTGCTGCTCTCAAGGTTGGCTTCTGTTGATGGATAACAAATACTTCGTGTCATGCTTAATATGTGATGCTCATGCATATTTCAGTAATCTGAATGACTCATTAGTGTCTCCTCATATTGACTATATCAACCAACACTATGCTTATTAGACCTTTCTTTGTACAAAATTTTATTGACATACACTGTGTAACTTGCTTTGAATCTCTGAGAAAGATGTATCATTCACTAAATGATGACAACCCCTCCAAGTTATCAGAGTAGTAATAACTACAACAGGAGTACTCAAACTTCAGCAACTTTAGGGACCCCCATTTAATCTTTTTGTTCAGACCCCAAGCCTACCCCTCATTCCTCAGCAGTGCCTGCCACACACTGGACAGGCACCCTTGTGTGTAAGCTGCACACGTCCCATGGAGGTCTCCATCCTCTAGTGTCCACAAACGCTAATGAAGGCCACACCAGCTACACTTTAATGCAAATAAAACACATGTACTGTCTGTACATGGCCCACAAGGCCAGGTCTCAGAAGGCAGCTGATGTTATAAGGGGCACAACTCAATGTAAGGTGGTGACTCAGAAGTCAATGCAGCTGTTGAGATAGGGAAGCAAAATAAGAAGTCAAGAGTGATTGCATGTGCGGTGCCAGAAATAACAGCTGCTACTTTGCTCGTCCCTTTGCCAGGAGCAGCCAAATACTCCATACAGCTTCCATGCATTCACAACAACGTGCTCCACATCTGTGAAGGAGAGTTTGCTCAGGGAGTTCTTTCTCTCTCACTACATCTGTGATATATGTATGCCAAGAATTCTCTTCCACCTGATTCTCCTCCACATCACTCTTAGAAGCACTGGAAAAGTGGGGTGAACAAAATGTGGGGAGAGCAGAAAATCCCACAGCCAGTGTAATGTTGGACAATGGACTATTGTGTTAGGACTATGGAGCCCCTACGGTTCATATGCTCCCTCTGATTTTGAGTTTACTCTGACTCTAATGTATCTCACATAGTTGTGAAAATAGTGTGAAGTAGGAGAAAGCCATGGATGCTGCCCCAGGCTCCTGAGATCGCTAGATCTGTACTATTGCATCAGTTCTGTCAGAAGGTCTTGTGGATTAGACATACATGGGAAATGGTGGTGGTGGAGAGGCGGGTGGGGCTGGTCCAGATTATGCCAGCATGGCTTTTATTGTGTTGCAGGCTGCTTCAGAAGACTGAGTGGCATGTTGCAACCTTATAAATATTTATTACGATTACATTCAATTGAACTCGTCATTATTTTTATCTCACTAAGCTTAGGGTCGCATTTTTAATTTCCATTCCATATAGGTCTAAATCTAATGAGCTTTGAGAAGTAAGGATAGTCAGGTGTGCTACTATTTTTATATTGCTGTCTCCTCTATCCCAGGCTATAGAACTTGGGATACCTGAGATACAGTTGACTGGCCGAGGCACTCCAAGTCCTGAGCAGATCTCCCATTTTGTTATCTGCTAATCTGAGCTACCTTGCCCATTAACTAAAATGAGACTACTGTCACCAGAGGTGGTTTTGCCATTTACATTTTATTAACCATTTTTTCATTAATTGGTTTACTCTCACATTACAATCTTGTGGCGGTTTATTATTAAATGTATGTAGTTTTCCTTTTAATTTCTTGTGGGGAAAATAAATAGAGAAAAGTGAACTGTGTAGGTAGGATGCCTTCTGGAGACTTGGTTAAACTTCATGATTAAGAGCTCCATATCAGACCTGTGAAAAAGCACAGCCCACACATACACCCGCTTGATGAAAGCTGACCGTCTGGCATTTGTTTTTCTTTTTTTTAAAAAAATGCCACAACCATGGTTCTGGCTGCTCAAGCTGAGAGGAAGCACAGAGGATCTTGTTCTTGAAACAAACACGCTGGATACAGGATACAAAACAAAACAAAAACATATTCCCATTCTTTTAAAACCTGTGTTGGTTAAGTCAGTTAATAAATGGATCCAAGAATCTGGCTTGATGCTCATTAGCAAAATCCATCATCTTTCTGTCCTTCCCTGAGTTCATTGCCACTGACCATAGAGGACCGGCATGGCAACTGGGGCCAAAGACTGCATGTCCCACACAACTCACACGATGGCCAGCAGATGGGTGTGTCACACCATCTCCTGATTATTCCCATAATTTAACTTTGGTGGACTGCAAAGCAAGTTTCTCGCTATACAATTAATCTCCCTTGGTCTATGACCAAAAATCTGCATGGTGGCTATCAGAGTACAAAAAAATAACATAGAGCAGGCTTTGTTTGGGAGAGCCAGGAGATGGATTCTGCAGGCAATGCAAGGCCGACATCCATAATGAAAGATTAATAGGATAGTTCTCTACTCTTAGTACTATCGTAATCAACAACATTATTGAGAAGACTAAATTCCCATGACTCTCAGCAACTTTGAGGACAGCGGGTAGCACAGCCACTGCCTTGACAGCTGCACAGTTTCTATGGTGGCCCTCGTGCAATCCTATGTGAGGACTCCTTGCCTTTGAGCTCTACGCTACTCATGCAGTTTTCCTCTTGGGATTATCCTCCCTTGGGCTTCTGAAGGGATTGGAATTGTCATTATATGGGAAAGGGATGGTGTGCAAGATGAAACCAACATTCTCAAGAGAAAGGAATAGCAGTAATTAATTATCTTACAGTCAGCATACATGCATGCAAGCACATATACAGGTAGGGCAAGTATGTACAGCTGCCCCTCTGTACTGCCTTGGTGCAAATGCCTGGAGAGGAGGAGGGAGGGATGCCTGGAATGGGTCTGATCTGTATGCATGTGCAGGTATCTGCATCCATTACCAAGCTGAATAATAGCACTTCTGCAAAAGGAAAGCATTCAGGGGAGGGGAGGGGAGGTTTAAGGCAGTGGTACAATGATCAGCGAACTCCTTGCTGTCTAGCAGAGGTAGCAGGCTATTTCTTGTGCTTATGGGGTTTTGCTGCGGGCAAAGGGAGCTGACAGTGGTTACAGCAACTTAAGGATGGAGTGGACACAGAGGGGAAGGTCTCCAGTCCCGTAACATGCACTGTTGCAATTAAAAATGCATCACACTGGTTTCCCTATGGACACCAAAGAAGTGGGGGTCGATTTCTGCTTTCCCCTCCCATAGTGGCAGCCAACCCTGCCATTTTTTTTTGCAGCATCAAGATTTTTTCTCCCTTAGGGTTCCCACTATTCTCTTTATTTCCAGTGGGAATGTGAATGCTAGAAAAGGTGGCTAGTGGCACACAGAGTAGAAAGATACACAGACTATCCAAGACCAGGAAGCCCACTGACATATGGATGCCAGGGCTAGCACTTGGCAGAAGATAGGTAGCAGCCACAGAGGTTCTAGATAAACTATGTGGAACGGCAGATAAGTTCTGAATTCATTCCCGTCTTAAAGGAAACCCACCCATTTTCAAGGCAGAAATCATCTCAATGAATTCAGAAGAGTCATGTTTTCAAAGAACCAAAGAAGCAGCCAGGTGGCAGAAGGTTGATCCCACTCAAAGTACAAACTGTTGCTTTTCTGTAGCTCCTGGAGGTTCTGGCTGTGTTGAAAGACAGGTGATAGCTTCTCTCCCTCCCCTCAGACTCAAAAAATCATCAGTAGCTAAAATCAGGGGGGGGGGGGGTGTCCAAGTTAAAGGGTTCGCACAGCAGCAGCAGCCAACACTAAACATTCAAGTCGATATTTTCACTATGTACATCATGAGTGAGACATGGTCCCGCCTGCCAGAAGATGTCCTGTTCTGACACAGCAGCCACATACTGTTATCTGATTCTTTTCTCCACAGAGTACACTGAGATATAGTAGTCATTGCTTCCAACTGCCAGGTGGGGCTGCAGGGGAGAGAAAAAAACCAATATGTACACACAGGAGTCACTTTGCACATGACAGAAAGCATCAAGCAGGTACGTTCTCATCAACAGCAGTCCCCTCTCTCCCTGAGTATGCAAATATCTTTTCAGAACTCCAGAAAAAGGGCCCGAAGGCATCACTGCTAGGCAGTAGTCCTGTCTACATGGTATATTGGCGTACAGGCCCAACACACACTCAGACTCCATTTCTCACCCCACCTCCCATGCCAATAGAGAAGAAGAAGAAGAGTTTGGATTTATACCCCACCTTTCTCTTCTGTAAGGAGACTCAAGTCGCCCACAAGCTCCTTTTTCTTCCTCTCCCCACAACAGGCCCCTTGTGAGGCAGGTGTGGCTAAGAGAGCGCCAAAGAACTGTGACTAGCCCAAGGTCACCCAGCAGGAATGTAGGAGTGTGGAAACACATCTGGCTCATCAGATAAGCCTCTGCCACTCAGGTGGAGGAGTGGGGACTCTAACCCGGTTCTCTAGATTAGAATCCACCTGTTCTTAACCACTACACCATGCTATACCTATCCATCGCAAATGCACAGAGGCAGGAATGGGCCCAGAACATTTAATTAACAGTGGAGGGGCAGGGTCAACATGCTTGGTTCTGCTATGTTGATGAACAGGGCTGCTACATTTTGCTTTCATCCTTGAAGAAAAGTTCAGTATGTAAAATAAAGACCAACTTCTCATTCTGAAGGCTGCATGGTGATGCCTGTTTAATGCTCAACTAGGTTGATGCACTAAGGCAGAGGTCTGCAACCTGCAGCTCTCCAGATGTTCATGGACTACAAATCCCATCAGCCCCTGACAGCATGGCCAATTGGCCATGCTGTCAGGGGATGATGGGATTTGTAGTCCATGAACATCTGGAGAGCCGCAGGTTGCAGACCCCTACACTAAGGAAAAGCAACAGATTGATGGATACACATAAACCCAGAATGTTGTTTACCACTAGCAGAGTAACTAGGCTTGGCAGTACAATTAATAGTGTGGACATGTACACATAAGTAGCAAGGCTGGGAATCTGGACTCCAGTAAGGCTGCAATTGCAGAGAAACATACTATCTAGTGGAATGGGATGTACAAATGGTTTACAATTTAATTTCTCTTTCTCTTAAAAAACCCCAATAACCAAATACCTAATATATCAGGAGCCAGGAAAGATAACACTGGTATGGCAAGGGATCATGTTATTTCCCACACTCATAAGGTTATACTACACAGATGTCACCAAAGCACAACAGGCCCAGACTATGAGAAGAGGCTTCTGGGTAACATATAAACGCTGCTGGTTAACATATAAAGCAGGCTGTTGAAAAAGCTGATAGGAAATTTCCAGTGACCAGAGCGATGGACGAACTTCTGCGCTCCTTGCATCACAACCATAATCTCCTGTTTATTACTAGGCTTTTCCCTTTATAGTGACAATTAACACTGAAGTATTTTCTCCAGCATCAAGAAATGTCTCTTTCTTTGCACTCTTACTACATTCTTTTGCTTATCTCCTGCAGATAGGGAATCCACAGACACACGTCTACCTTGCCCTATTCCCAAAGGATCCCTTTCTGTTTGTCAGTCTAACATCTGCTGTAAAATTCTACGTTCTACTGACTCTCCCAAAGTGAACAAACAGAATTCTATTAGAATCTGCAAATGTTTTTAAATTGTGCTGATCGCTAAAGCCATTCCGTAATTGAATTTGAGCTTTTCCTGATGGATGAATTTGTAGGTTTTGAAAACGGAAATCGTATGTGATGGCCTTGAGACAGCTGATGTTTTTCACTTGTTCTCTGGACCAGCGGTTCTCAACCTTCCTAATGTCGCAACCCTTTAATACAGTTCCTCATGTTGTGGTGACCCCCAACCCTAACATTTATCCATTTTACAGATGGAGAACACGGATGCAGGGAGTCTTAGGCGACCCCTGTGAAAGGGTAGTTCGACCCCCAAAGGGGTCCCAACCCCCAGGTTGAGAACCACTGCTCTAGACAAATGCCAGAAACATTCTAAGGTAAGAAAAGAAACTGACCCAGTGTGGATGGAAAGCCAAACAGCTGATGGCACCCACTCTTTGCCCCATAAATCCATCATAGTATTTGATATTGTTGATCAGTTCACCATTCCCGTTGTAGATTGCGGTAAATTGATTCATAGAGCCACTACAAGAGAAAAGAGAGAACACAGCAAACTAATGATGCTACAGGGTCACCACTGAAGTTTACAGACAACGCTAGTTTACTATTGGGTCAGCTATGGACATCGGTATCATTCAATCAGCTTCCAAGCAAAAAGCCTGTATCAGCAGAGAGTTCTGTTTCTAAATCCCTGAAACCCAAGTAGATGTAAGTGCCAAACCAGTATCTGCTCATGCTGGCCATCCTTGGAGGTCCTGCATCAGTTGCCGCTGCTATCCCAGGTGGAATGAGAAGGGGCCTTCTCCACTGTGGCACCCAAACTTTGGAACTCCTTCCCCAGGGAGATCTGTCTGCCTCCTATCAGCGTCTTTCATCATCTGGTATTCCCCCAATAATGGTTTTGGACCCTCCTCCTAGAGTTGCTTGCGATCTTACTTTGTAAGCCCCTGTGAGTCTCCTTGCAGGAGAGAAAGGCAGGATATAAATCCAAACTCTTCCTCCTCCTCCTCAGTACCACAAATATGACTGATTTGGCTGCCATCTTCTTCAGGAACTTTGCTGGGCTCCTTCTCTATAGGTGTCAGCTGAAGACCTATCTATTTTTTTAATATCTGGTTTTCAGGCTGTTATAATTTTATAAAATAATTATTTTATGGTTATAAATTTATTTATCTCTCTTTATTTCTCAAGAACCTTGGTGTATGCTTGGCATAGAAACCCTCCCTACATCAAATAAAGAATTCCTCCAGCACAGCCCCACCTACCAACAGGTTCACGGCAAAAGATTTACATGCTCTGTCTGAGATCCAGGGAATGGTGTGGGAGGAAAAAGGGCAGGTAAAGAGACGACAACCAAAGAGAGTGAAAATAATAATGAGCTTCTTCACCCTCCACCCTTATAGCAGGAAGAGGGGGTATTTGGCAGTATCAACTTGATACTTACCATGCAAACAGGTTAGCTTGTGGGTGAATATCAAGAGCTGTCAATCCTTTGACAATCTGAAGGACCTTCACTGATTCTGGCATTCTGGGGTCGAAGAAACGGACATCTCCGTTGACACTGCCAACAGACAAAACATTGGACTATTACCTGCGTGTTCCAGGGAAAGAAACTTTACTGTTCTAGATCCTGGTCCCTACTGCCAGAAAACTGGTGTTCCAGTGCTCATCAATCTTTCATAGGCATTGCAATCTGTTTCAGGCAGCATATACAATGCCCTAAATCCTGCAGGAGTAAACACAAAAGTGCTCTTGATACAACCTTACTGTAAATTGAGCAATATTGAATCAAGTGATCTGTGCCAGGGAACTGTCTTGACAATGGTTGGTCTGATTTTTGCCATGTGAAGGCCTTTAACTATGGTGGTGTGAATGGGTAATGAAGACCACAAACGGATACAGTAAACTTTGTAGCCCTCAGTTTTCCATCTGGATTAACCTAGCTAGCCCTTCACCACTTCCTACATATTCAAAGTGTTGGTTTTTTAAGAGAAACAAAACTGAAACCTTGGTTCTATCCAGAGCTCGATTACGCACAAGATAAATAAACTACAGTTTAGGACTTCAGATTATGAGAGATCTCTAATTTAAACAAAAGCGATTAAATGCAACTGTTAGAATAATACAAATCTTTGCTTACGAGCCAGCATGGTATAGTAGCTAAGAGTGGTGGACTCTAATCCGAAGAACCGAATTTGATTCCCCACTCCTCCATATGAGCAGCAAACTCTTATCTGGTGAACTGGATTTGTTTCCCTGCTCCTACCCATGAAGCCTGCTGGGTGACCTTGGGCTAGCCACAGTTCTTCGGAACTCTCTCAGACCCACCTCAGTGGCGAAGCCACCAGGGGACGCGGGGGGGGGGGGACGCACCAGGCACACCATTTCTAGTCACATGGGGGCGGAAAAATCCTCTCCCCTCCCCCCACAGCACCCCCCTGTGGTACACCACCCCACTTATTTTTAGGAATGGAGCAGGCTGGAAGCCTGCCTGTGTTGCCTGGGCCTGTTGGGAACTACATTTCCCAGGGGCTCCCACCAGGTCCAGGCAACGCAGGCAGGCTTCTGGCCTGCTACTCTCCTAAAAGTAAGTGGGTTGGAGTGCGCGAGGGGAGGC
Organism: Sphaerodactylus townsendi; assembly: GCF_021028975.2. Lineage (NCBI taxonomy): Eukaryota > Metazoa > Chordata > Lepidosauria > Squamata > Sphaerodactylidae > Sphaerodactylus > Sphaerodactylus townsendi. The sequence goes on along the minus strand of NC_059427.1, from coordinate 127,865,055 downwards.
ACAATGGGGGTGTGCCGGGGGGAGCGGGGGATGCCGCGGGGGGGGGGGGGCGCAAAAGCCAGAGTGTGCACCGGGCGCATTCTGGTCTAGCTACACCTCTGCCCCACCTACCTTACAAGGTGTCTGTTGTGGGGACAGGAAAGGAAAAGAGTTTTAAGCCACCTTGAGTCTCCTTACAGGAGAGAAAGGTGGGGTATAAACCCAAACTCTTCGTCTTCTAATGCCATGGGGCCCCTTACACTTGACCCAGTTTAGGGACTCAGCATGTCCAGACCTAGTTCCACTATTGTGGAAATAATGCATTTCTTAGCAAAGGTACTAGTCTCATAATGATCACTGAGATATAAGACTTATATAATCAGGTTTGTATAAGAACTGGCAAATTTTTCTCCTCTTATATAGCCTCTTTCTGTAATTACTAATGCAAAGAGAGACTAACTAAAACAACACAAGTAAAGTGACAAAGGCAGAAAAAGGTGTAACCAAACTTCGGCAACAAAAGTTATCTTGCCTTCATGGCTCCATTGTTGAAGAAATGTGGGAAATAAATAGACTAGTAGTTGTGACTAATGTTTAGAATGATGACTAATACTCTTTTTGGTCACCAGGATCTCAACAATTAGTTACATAATTAGTTAACTGTGCAAGCATTTTTATTGTTGAGAATAACTTAAAAATATGTCAATAAAATTTGCTCAGGTTCTGAAACTACGTGGGGCTTCTAGAAGTCAGGAGACAGAGAACCTCTAAACTCTTGATACCGTTCCCCACATTGAACTCTGGAGATCTGCTTGCCTTTACTCTAGCCAGCAAGTTTCTGTTCCTTTATTCCACAAAATACCAAAGCGCGGTAAGTGGGAAAAAAAATCAGTATTAAGGAAATATATGGAAAAATATAACTAATTGTGTTTGCATAGTTAACTGTAAAAACCTAGCCTTTAGATTTTATTTTTTGAATAAATTTGGTACCAGTTTGCCATGAAAGGTTTATTATATATATAGAGAGATAATTAGATGTATTTGTTACCACTAAAATTGTACCAAGTAATTCCTTTATGTATTCTTTATGTAGCTGTACTGAAGATAAGAATTGGTTAGTAAATAGTTGCCAAGATGATAGAACAGAGTATTTTGAATTAGTCGTATTGTAACCTAATGTCTTTTTTTATTTATCATAACATTAGGTTACGATAGACGGATGGTGAAGTCAACCAGATAGCAAGACAATATTTTACATCTTTGAGTATTCCTGTTCAAGGAATAACCTTGTAACAGAGTTTCTTTTTTGTATGTGATTGTTATGTTATATGCATGTATGTTTTAATTTGTTTGAAATAAACTTGTTTAATTTTTTTTTAAACTGTAAAAACCTAGCTCCCTTTCACCCAATCTATCAAACCCTTGCACTATTTATTCCATACTGAGCGTACATTACAACAGAAGGCCAGAAGATGCAAATGCATGCAGGTACTTTAACCAGTCAGAAGATGAATTCATGGAAATGAGACTTGCACTTTCTGCCACGGGGAAGTTGGGGACCTCCATAATTATGCTTAAGCAGCTCCTGTTTTTATAACTTCCTTGACCTTATCAACTCTCCAATTTCAACACTTTATTATAAGAAACAGACCTGGAACTGCCTTGTTGCAAAAGCAGAATATAATTTGTTTCAGGAATCACTAGAGTTTAGCCTGGCCATGTCTTTTTAGTACCAGACTGGGATGTGTGAATAACAAAGGATGTGTCTCTGATGTGTACAGAACCCCTTTCTCTCACTGGTTACAAACCACAACTTGTCCTTCAGAGGTGTAGCTGGGCCATACTGCGCCTGGTGTGCACTCTGTGTTTTCTGCCCCCCCCCCGCCCCGCGCAGCACCCTGCCCCCTCTCCCCACACTTACCTTAGTTCAGCCTGGAAAAGCGGTCTGTTCCCTTCAGGCTGAAAACAGCCTGGTGGGAACTACACTTCTCATGAGACTTTGGGGTTCGCAAGGTCTCCTGGGAAGTGTAGTTCCCACCAGGCCATTTTCAGCCTGAAGGGAACAGGCTGCTTCTCCAGCCTGCACTGTTTCAATAAGGTAAGTGTGGCAATGCACACCCCCTGTCCCCTGGTAGCTCCGTCTCTGATGTCCTTGCAAAGCAGTAAGGCTTGCAGGCCAGACGGCTGGGGGCAGAAGGTATAAAATCGTGGGGTCTGAGAGAACCAGACATGACTCTACAGGACGATAGCTGCAGCATATATGTTTTAATTAAACTTCTTGTATCTTCTCTTTTGGATCCAAGGAAAGCCCAGAGGTGCATGAGGGAATGGGGGCCAGGGTCAGAAGGAATCTTTGAAGTTTATCCGCAGCTCGGGGTATGAAAAGCCTGGCTTGATCTTTGGTGTCTTTCTGAATAATTTAAGCACACATATACATCAACATCTTATGAGTTTGCGAATGTGCTTGTTTAACAAGTTGCAGGGAAAAGAAAGCCATAAAATCGATTGATACCATAATTACAAAAAGCTCAAAATCAGATTGTCAGGATATTAAATTCAGGGCAATTTCAACTATAGGCTGACTTGCATATTAGGGAGAGTGACCATAAATGGATTTTTTTTAAATTGCAAAGAAAAAAAGAAGCAGTAACTCTATTCAAAAGCTTTGAATGTCATCAAAATAATGTAAAGGCCAATATTCAAATATACCAGAAGGTAATGGGAAATCTTTAGCTCTGTAGTTAAAAGTAAGTGTCCTTTAAGGTGCCAAGAACCCAGTGTACACTGAATCTATCAATTACTGTGTGTTTCAGTTAAGTGTTTCAGGGAGCCAGGCTGAATACTGATAGAAAGGCTGCATTAGCTTAAGATATCTACATTCTGAGTTCCTCCATTGGCTTATTCATCTCATACTGAGAGACCAGTGAAGGACTCTGACTGACTTCAGTGACAAAGGCTAGCCCCTGAAGGTCCCAGATAAATGAATGACCCTGGACAGTCTACCATCTCCCTCACTGGAACGAGAAAAGAAAGTCAGGGAAATTCACTTCTACTAGGTTTGTGACAATAACCACCTACATGGTTGCAAGATTCTATTTCAACTACAGCCACTTGCCTTTGTGTAGGAAAAACTATTTTGGACAAAGATTGGAGATATTTCAGCACCACTGTCCTCCCCTCCACCACTGCTCTTATTATCAATTTGCTAACAATGGCTGTTCTGGGACTTTAAAAAACATTTTCTGCGTTGCAGGAGAGAAAAAGCATACTAGTCAATTACACACAAGTTATGGAGGCAAATGTCTGCTGCAGCAAGATTTCTTGCATGGACATATTTCCTCCAGCCCTGCTATCACTTTCCACTCTCTCTGTGGTAAGCAAATGCATTTCTAGCACAATTTTAATTTTGTTTCGCTGCCAGAGCAGGCCAGATTTGCCAGTGGGCACAGCTTTGCCCCGGACTGCTTCCCTCCACTCACAGCCAGCACACCTAGTCTTACCCACCCTTTCCCTTGCACTGCTTTGCATGCTTTCCACTCGCCCTCCTCCCTGTTGAGGACTACTTCCTGCTTTTTGTCCTGCCATATCATTTCAATTGCCCATGGCCTCCCTACTCCTGCATATCTTTAGATCTTTAGATTTTTTTTAAAAAAATAATCATATTGATAGATCAAAAAATTGCTACTACCATTTTTAAAAAGTAAAAAAAACACGAGTAAGGCTAGTCGATCAGTCCAAAAACCCAATTTGACCCTGCATCTGATCAACAAACAGGGATGTCTCCAGCCTTGTAGTTTTATACCCAAACTATCAGTGACTCCAGACCACACTGGGAAAAGTCCGTCAGTTTGGATGCTTGGGTTTACAGCACATTCAGGAGATGGACAATCATGAACCTGGGGAGCTTAGCAAATGGCAGTTCATGTTGTCCTTTTGCGGTTTTGAGGTTTGTAAGCCACCATTACTCCCCCTTCACTTTCTGCCATAAAAGATAAACACTGTTTGGGCAAAGTGTACAGATGCTGTATTCCAGACTTTTTTTTTTTAAGATCAACTTTTTATGTCAGTATCCATCCATAGGTAGATATACTGAACTATTGATAAGATTAAAGATAAAAATTAAATATTATATTAAAAATTAAGTGTGCATGTTTGATAGAGAACCCACGAAACATCGCGCCCCCCAGACGCCAGCAAAAAGTTAGCTGATAGGTAATGCGTGCCCTGCTGCAGACAGGGTAACAATGCTGAACATGCCCTGAAACAAAGACTCCCCAGCCAATTCTCTTTGAAGTCGTGGGAACCTTGCGTAATCAGCCACTGAGTACATTTCCAACTGGGCTGCTATGACAGTGCGTTGTTGTGGGGTGTGTGTGTGCGCGCATGATTTTTGTTTCTAATTTTTAAATTTTGATCCTGGCCTTTTTCACGGTATTGCCTGTTTTTAGTGCTATTCTTGTTCTATTAGCTGAGAACACTTTCTCAAACCTAGGCAGTTTCTCAAACCAAATGCGGGTGGACACACGAGACTGTTCACACAGTCTCATACAGGCAGCGCCGAAGCTGCTGCAACCCGCAGAGTTGTCCCATGGGTCATCCCATTCATCTACCTCTCCTCCCTGTGCAGCTCTGGACGGCTGGAGGGACACGCCCACGCTGCCCTCCAACCTCCAGTGATCGAAGGGCAGCGTGGGCGTGTCTCTCCAGCTGTCCAGAGCTGCGCAGGGAGGAGAGGTAGGTGAACGGGAACACCAGAGAGGCCAAAAGTGGCGCCCTCACGCCAGTGTACTTCGCACTGCGCTGGTGGGAAGATGCCGCTTTTGAAAAACCTCTCTCAGGGAGCGAGTTTCAAAAGCAGCGTCTTTGCGCTGCTGGGGGGGGGGGGCGGCGAGCACATGGGACTTGTGAACCGGGTCCCAGGATTCACATGGGAGCAAACCACTGAGTTGTTCCCTTGTCACCTGGTGGAGAGAACCAGCCAACTGCCTTAAGCTGGGTGTGCCACTGAATGGCTCCACGCCTAAGACCTTATAAGGGGGTCTCCAAAACAGGGGAGTCAGGCATGCACGTGCAGCCTTCCCCCACAATGGATCCATTCCAATTCCCAAACTGTCACAACAGTGGCGTCATCAGCTCATGTGCTTTTTACTGTATTGTTTTGCGGATATTAGAGAATGAAAGTCTCCTCAGAGTGCATATGGCTTGCTGCTAAGCTTTGAAAGGATGCTGCCTGATGTGTGCCAGATGCTGGTGAGGAAAAGGCCTCGGGGGTCTGTAAATGAACTGAGATCAAAACAGGAGATTTGAGTACATAATGTGAGCACAAGATTCTATCGCTATATTGGAACTAATTAATATTACAGATGCTTGCCAAATTTAGTGGCTGAAGCCGTCACATGGTGACAAAGCACACCATATTTCAAGGAGAAAACTTAACAGCACATTCTGCATGTGCTATGAGGATACTGCACGTGACTGTTTATTTTATTTCTGCAAAACCCACCAGCACAATCACTGAGGGTAAAGACAAGCACTGAAGGCTACTCTAATTCAGAATGCCTTAGAGTGCCATTCATGACAGCTGCCTGAAGTACTTGTTGTTATGTTCTTACGTTCTTCATGAAACACAATGGATTTCTCAAAAGAATCCATCTATATGAGTCAGTGTCATTATTTATCAATCTAAATTCTAACCACCGTAATGTTGCGTCTTAGATTCTGTCTGAAATCTGAAATACCTGCCTACAACTAGGAATTTCTATGGCAGAACCGTTACAATTAGGAATAACTTGCTCAGGCTTAGATGGATGCTATTCCTGGAATGGTTCTAACCATCCTAAGACACAAGAAGGGAAAGAGCACTTGAGAGCCTATTTGACTCATGTCTAGTTCACTTCCCTTGTGGCAGCATCTGGTGCTGATTATTTAACATCCTTTTCTGTTCCTGCAGAACAAAAGCTGCATGCAAAGAGGAATAAGAAGCGTCCTTTAACAATAGCAACAACAGAACCAAGTTGAAGCCAGTATGGACCATTCTCCCATCCCAGACAATTCAAGACTGACATTCAAAGCGCTGCTTTTGCTAAAAAGAAGTGCTGAGATTAGACATTTATCCACAGTTATTCTCCATTTCACTTCAAGGTACATAAACCTCTTATGCAAAGCTTTTACTAGCCTTTGAAATGAACTAAGATCACTATTCATGGCAATATTCCTAAAGTCCACGTTCAGTTGGTCCTTAATATTACCATTT